>NC_057862.1:533190681-534653181 GCF_019393635.1 Dromiciops gliroides | reverse complement strand
CTCTCTCGCTCTATGCCTCTATGCCTCTATGCCTCTATGTCTCTCTCTCATTCCTAAAATTTCCTAATAAGGATTCCAGGGGTTCTAGTGACTTGATTATTCTTTCTTCTGTCTCATTCAGAGTCTTCTTATTGCAATTTAACCCCATTATCCTCATGTCCTGTTCTTGTCAGGTATGGAAAACAAGTAGACACCATCTTCTGTACAGGGTGTGTGTGTGGGGGGGGGGGGCTGATACAGGCACGTTAAAGATATGTGAGCATGACAGGGAGTGATAAGGAGGCAGGAACAGGACTGGGAGCTATTCCAAGGGCCTCCTCATCTCCTCTGCACTCAAGCATGGCTCCAGGAGGCAGAGATGTGAAGCAAGAAGAGGAGATCCCATAATCCCCTAAACTAGGGGCAAATATCAGCTAAGAGAACTGGGGTAATTTATTCTGGAGAAGACTCAGGGAAGACATGACAGTTGTCTTAGAGTATTGGAAGGGCTCCCTGTCACGTGGAAGAGTCAGTCAACACGCATTGATTTGGCACTTACTGGATACCTGGCTCTGTTTTAAGTGCTGAGGCTACAAAGGAGGCAGAAATAGTTGCTGCTTTCAAAGAGCTTACATTCTAATGAAGGAAACAATAGGTAGATACTAGGGAACATATATACACATAGCATATATACAGACTAAGTGGAACACAGTCTCAGAGGGAAGGCACCAACAGCTGGGGGGACTTGGAAAGGCATCCTGCAGAAGATGGGATTTAAATTGGGTTTTTGATGGGAACCAGGGGAGTTACTAGGCAGAGAAGTGAGGAGGGAGAACAGAACTAGGAAGTTCCAGAGAGGCAAATTTAAGCTTGATGTAGGAAAACAAACAGAAAAACAAACAAAAACTTCCTAACAAGTCCTAAGTGCCTCATGAAGTAGTGGTGTGCTGATTGGATGCTGATAAATATTTAACAACTGGCTTAGGGTAGGGGAGTACCCTTGACACATTTTTAAGTTTAATCTCCATTATAAGCATTATCTCCTTCATTTTATTAAGTCTAGACAATCAACAAAACAATAACTCAAACTCTGATTTATAGCATTTGCCAAATTCTGAGGTGTGAAAGTTATATATTTAACAATAGGCTCTCAAAAGCCAGCTTGAGCTGGCTCCAGCACTCACTTGGCTCCCCTTGGCTGTAGGCCTTCAAGTTGATGCTGGGTAGAGATGCTGAGGAAGAGACTCTTCTTCAAGTCTGGATCCAGCTAGACTACTCAGGAGGTCCCGTCCGACTTTGAGATTCTGGGACTTTGTTCTTAATGTGTCAATTGATCACCTCCTATGTGCCCAGTATTGTGAAGTCAGGAGCCAGAAAAGAGCCTAAAAGTTTTAGATGTTGCCCTATCATTTAGGAGCTGAATAGGGAAGATAAGGCCTAGGCATGAATAAGCCTAACATGGAGCAGAGAAGTAGAAACCAAGTGGCCAGTACTGATAGCCCACATTTGTGTTGTGTGGGGAGGACTAGAAGGGCATTTCTTTTTTTCCATTTTCTTTTTTTTTTTTAATTGGCAGTTGGAGTTAAGTGACTTGCCCAGAGTCACACAACTAAGTAAGTAAGTATCAGATGTCTGAGGCCAGATTTGAACTCAGGTCCTCCGGACTTCAGGGCCGGTACTCTTTCCACTGTGCCACCTACCTGCCCCAAAGGCTTTTCTTTACAACAACTCTGTGAGGTATCTGGTCTAAGTTATTGTCTCTATTTTATAGATGAGAAAACTGAGTCTCACAGAGGAGAAATGTCTTGCTCAGAATCACACAGCCAATCAATTAACAAGCATTTATTAAGTGCTTACTATGTGTTAGGCACAGCTAGAAGTATCAAGGTCCTTATTTCAGTGCTCTTCCCACTGTACCTCACCATTGTGGGGAGGGAGGAGGAAGAGGAGTACAGGAAGAAGCATTTATTAACACCTACTATGTATAAAGTGCTAAACACTTTACAAATATTATCTCATTTGACTTTCTCAGGGTTATACAATGTGTAAATGTCTGAGATAGGATTTGAACTCAGATCTTCCAGACTGAAATGGTGCAGTGGATAGAGCATTGGGCCTTAAGTCAGGAAGAGCTGAGTTTAAATCCAGCCTCGGACACTCACTAGCTATGTGGCCCTGAGCAAGTTATTTAGCCCTGTTTGCCTCAGTTTCCTCATCTGTAAAACGAGCTAGAGAAGGAAATGGCAAACCCCTCCAGCAATCTTTCCCAAGAAAAGCCCCAAACGGCTCATGAAGGGTCAGACACGACCCTTCAACAATCTTCCGATTCCAGACCCAGTGCTCTATCCACTTCAACCATCCAGCTGCCATTACATTGTAGATTCGGCTTCAAATCCACTGTGACTTGCTCTTTTTTCCCGTGCCTGTGCATGATCCATATCGCAACTGCGCCATTTTGCTCTCATTAAACATCAAAGCAAACCCAGTTAGAGAATAGAATAGTAACTTGCCATTTGAGAAATCATCTTTGGGATTCCTTGTTACTGTGGGACGTGGAGCTTTTGAGCCCAGCCTCAATTCCCTGAGATATACAGTTGGGCTAGGGTTTGGTTTGCTTTAGTCATTGTGATTTATCAATGGAAGCAGGACTGCAGAGTAGAAAAAAAAAATAACATACCAGACCTAGAGTCAAGAAATCTGGGGTTGAGTTTTAATTCCCACTGTAGCGTGCTGCCTTTCAAAGATGTATAGCTAGCACGGTACAGTGCACGGTACTAAGCTTGGCATCACAGAATCTGGACTCACATATAGTTCGGCTATTTGATACCAGTGCGATCGTACTTGTGTGTTTGGGCAAGACGTTTAAATTTCCCAGGCCTCAGTTTCTCTATCTGTAAAATGGGGGTGTTGAATCTTGCGCTGACTACCATGAAAAGTAGACGATGCAAATTTACTTTGTATGATGCTAGAAGAAATGTGAGTATTTATCAGTATGAAACTTTATTACTATGGCTAGAGAAATACTCCCCTTCAAAAAGATTCCAACAGCATCAGAATGGGCTTACCTGGATTTTTCCAGAAGACCATCAGACATTGGTGTTGAGTCCTTTAAGGAAACCACCCTTGCTTCCTTTTTCCCTGGGGATAGGGGAAACAGTAACAATCTGCCAACCTAGAAGTGGGGCATCATGGGAATTTGTCCAACCTGCTTTGTTAGAATTGCACCCTAAGAATTTCCTCCATGAATAGAGTATGGGTTTAGGAGAGGTAGGGAAAAGGATTTCCATGTGCCTGAGATTTATCAAACCTCATCACAGTCTTCACCTGAGAGGTGATCTGACTTAATTTGAAGCTCTATGCTTCTATCACATTATCCTTTAAAGGCATCATGCTGTAGTGGAAAGAACACTGAACAAGACATCAAGAGACATCTGAACTCTGCTAGTGACTTTTTTGACAACCTTAGGCATCACTTTGCCCTATGACCTTTAGTTTCCTCACCTATAAAATGGACTTCACTAGATCAGAAGATCTTTTTTTTTTTTTTTTTTTGGTAAGGCGGTTGGGGTTAAGTGATTTTCCCAGGGTCATACAGCTAGTAAGTATCAAGTGTCTGAGGTAGGATTTGAACTCAGGTCCTCCTGACTCCAGGGCCGGTGCTCTATCCACTGCATCTCCTCACTGCCCCTAGATCAGAAGATCTTAACCTGGGATCTGTGACCTTAGTTTAAAAAAACATTTTGATAGCTGCATTTTAATGGCATTGGTTTCCTTTGTAACCTTATCTATTTTCTTTTATTCCTTTGAAAACATTATTCTGAGAAAGGGATTCAGAGGCTTCATCAAGTTGCCAGAGATCCATAACACAAAAAATACTTAGAACCCCAAGACGTGATAATCTTTGAGGTTGAATCCACTTCCCAAAGCATGTACATATTTCTCTGAGTCTGAGTTTCCCCATCTGCAAAATGGAAATGCTACCTTCCCAACCTACCTCACTGGGTTGTGTGGAAAATGCTTCATATGATTATAAAATGCTACCTAAATATGAGCTAGAAGTTTTATTACTGCCTCCCCCTCCCAACCTTGATCTGTATCCCCTTTGTTTGAGATCATTTCCCCACTGACTTTGAAGACTTCACGGTGGGCATCTTCAAGGCATGTCCTAAGCTCTGGAAGCATCTTTATCGCTAACAGGTAGAGAACAAGAGACCTGAGTTTGAGACCAAGCTCTGACACTAATGAGCTGTGTGAGCTCAGACAAATCCCATGGACTCCATGGTCCTCTGTTTCTTCATTTGTAAAATGAAAGGATTAAACTCGAAAGCCTCTAAGGTCCCTTCCAGCTCTGATGTTTTATGCATTTGTAAATCTATGGAGCCATCTGAGGGGGGGGGGCGGGCAGTGGGGGTAAACTTCAATCAGCTGCATCACACCTGCAGGTTGAGGCATTGAAAAGAAAGAAAAAGATTACTAGCTATAACTACAACAATCATACAGAGAGACCTAGGAGATTCAGGTCATCAGTAAAAAAAAAATTAAAGATCTCTCTCTCTCTCTCTCTCTCTCTCTCTCTCTCTCTCTCTCTCTCTCTCTCTCTCTCTCTCTCTCTCTCTCTCTCTCTCTATATATATATATATATATATATATATATATATATATATATATATATATATATATATATATATATATATATATATATATATATGTAACTACTATATGTTGACTGTGGCCTATCTTCCTGCCATGGCTTTTGCTGATGATATCTCATCTTTTAGTCCTGAGCCCTGCCCTTATCAACTCCAGGGTGACATCCAAAGTACTTTGCCAAGTGCTTTTGGCTCAGTGAATGAATTAGGTGTGTTTTTGACCTCTGCTCCTTTCAGTGACCTCTCCGAGGAAGGAATGACTCTCACGGGGAAGAAAGTAATAGTTATTACTGCACCAAGTGCTTTCATTGACAGTCCTGTCAGCACAGTGCTGTAGAAACTCAAGGAAGAGAGAAGGGGAAGAAAGAGGAAGGGAAGAGAAAAGGAGAGATCTGCAGGGGTGGGGGAAGAGGGAAAGACTGACTGCCGGACTGACAGATAGACAGCAATAACATTTTTTCTGGCCATCAGCTGCATTCCGTAGCTTAGCTCTCAAGCAGGCTGGAATGAGCTGATTAGCTGGGATCTTAGGACAGGATGTAAGCACTTGAAACATGCAAATTGGTTATGGGGCATAAATAGAGTTTGCTGAGCTCACCCTGGGCATCTCTGCAGACTCCAGGGCCCCTTCGCCCTGCCATTTAGGGTGGGTAGGAGGAGGCAGGCTAGGAAAGCCATGCAGTTTAGGGCTCGTCTTCTCCATTGGACGTCTATGATTTCTTTATGCATCTGCCGGACTTTTCCTCTCTCCCATTTTCAGGACAGCACCTGCAGCTCTGACCCACCCCCTTCTCTTGGCAGCAGTCTGCTTCCCTCCGGAGACGGCTCCGTATTAACTATCCCGTCTGACATAATAATGGAGAGAAAATGAAGAAATTCCATTAGTAGCTGGCCAGCGCAGGGTCTCTGTGGTGCACTGGAGCCGGGAGCAAGAAGCCTGTATTTTTAGCTAGAATGCCATGTAACTTACTGGCTCTCGAGATGTAACTTACAGGCTCTGGCAAAGCTGGGGGAATAGATAAGTAAGGTTGGGGGGGGTGGGGTGGGGGGGGAGGCAGAGAAGGGAGACAGGGCTCGGATTTCAGCTCAAGTGCTGGACTATGGCAGCGAGACAGGGCAGGTCCGATCCAGACCCTGCTGTGAGTATACAACCTGCTTGTCATTGGGCTCTAATGAAAGAAAGCTTCTTGTTGCTTTTCTGTTTTTAATTACGAAGGGACTTGGGTCTGCCTCGCCTCTTCTCCGGGCTCTGGGAAGCCGGCCAGCTGCATGCGAGCCGCTTTGCTATTGGAGCCCATGTGTTGCTATCGTTTTAATCTGTGTAAGGGCTGCTGTAACTAAATGGACCGGGAAGCTGACTGCTGGAGGGGGTAGGGGAGGACAGTGGAGGGGGCGAGGTGGGGAGGGGGACGGGGCGTTTGAGGAGAGGGGGCTCAATTAACTTCCAAGGGGCTTTCCATGGAAGGGCTTTTGGTGCAGAGACTGAAATTCCTTTCCGGCATAGCCGAACCGCTGCCGTGTCCTTTTGCTGCCTCATACTGAGACACACACAGGGAGGCTTCTAGCAGAATCCAGAGGAAAATTCCTCCGGACTTAGGAGGCTGCAGCTGAAAATGGTCCCTCTAATTTAGCTTGCTGTGAATGCTCAAAGATCTGGCTTAAAAAACCTGTAGCTGCCACGCTGCGCTTCCCTCCTCCCCCTAAGGGGAAGGGGCAAGATGTGTCCTTCTGAGGAAGCAATTTGGAATGAACAGCTCTGCCCCATCAGGTTCCTCGCGTAGCAAACAAACCGAAATCCCTGTTGCCCCATCCAGATCTCTCTTCTGTCATTGGCTGCCATCCTTCACCTCAGTCTCACAAACCTGGCAGGTAAAATTAAGGTAGGCATTACATTGCTTTTTTTTTCCTCACCAAAGCAGGACAACTTCCCCGCCGCCTCCCCCCGCCCCTTATCGTCCCCCCCCTTCTAAATTTGCTTAGCCCAAAGTAGCTCTTGTAGAGAAGTAGAGAAAGGTCTTATGGTTTGTTTGCGAAAGTTCATTGATGACATTACTCCTTTCATCAGAAACTGCCCCTGTTCATGCCAACTGATTTCCTCTTCACAAGATGACAATGTTCTCACTGAATGGGTTTCGATGAGGAAAAAATTTCACTGGAGCTTTGGCTCACCGTCTCCAGGATACTACAGTATCCTGCACAATACTACAGGTTATCATTGGAGACTAGAACATATCACATCCCTCTCCTCACATAGTATTTTATAAATATTGACAATTGTGAGAGGCAGGAGATATGTCGCAAGCTGGCATTGCAATCAGTAGGACCTGGGTTCAGGTTTTGCCACGAAGACTTACTGGCAGTGTGTCGGGGTGCGTCACCTAACCTTTCAATGTTCCTAGGTGAGTCTCTGAGATTGTAAGTCCTAGTGTGGGGTGTCAATTTGAAATGGTATGGGGAATTTCCTTATTGGGAGTTCCCTAGACCCATAAAGTCATAAGTATTATTTAGAAAGAAAGAAAGAAAGAAAGAAAGAAAGAAAGAAAGAAAGAAAGAAAGAAAGAAAGAAAGAAAGAAAGAAAGAAAGAAAGAAAGAAAGAAAGAAAGAAAGAAAGAAAGAAAGAAAGAAAACAAAACAAACAACCCAAATCCAACAACCCGAGTTAGGCAAATAAATGTCTTACTTTGTATGCTGGGGCAGTAAAATGACTGAGGCAGAAAGCTCAAGGTCTTACAGTAAAGGGCACCTTTAATAAGCACAGAATGCAGAAAGAACAAGGACCCAAGGCATGTAGATTTAGAGCTGGAAGGGACCTTTGAAGCCATCAAGCACAATCCTCTCAGTCTACACCTGAGGAACTAGGGCTCAGAGTTTAAGTGACTTGTCCAGGGTCCCACAGCTACTAAATGTCTCCAGAAGAATTTGAACCTAGGTCTTTCTGACACCAAGTCCAGTATTCTATTCATTATGCCATGATTTTTTTCCAAGGCACCACAGCTATGTTGAAGATTAAAAAGAAACCAGGAATCCCTCTTTTCTAGCCAGTCCCAGTTTTAATTACTCAATCAATGATCCTTTTGATTTTCTGATTCTGTGTTTTCAATGGGAAGGGTATAATCACAATCTCCTGTGCTAGTGTGTAAAGCTTTATTTGGCAGTAAGACTTCCCAGAAAAAGAATTCAAAAAATGTTATTATTATCATCATTCTTAAATAGTTCTTAGTAGCAGAAGATCCTCTTCTGCCCAGAAGTCAAGGGCATGGGAGCAGAGGGCACACATGTGCTGGGCTGTTATTTATGGACTTTTCTATAGAGATTGGAAGCAGTCTCCTAGAACTAGCCATGTGAATGGTGTTTGTCATCATAGAGAGGTGGGAGGTGGTGCAGGGTACACAAAATGCCCCAGCTTAGAGAATTGATAAACCTGAATGGGGAGCATATCTGCAGGGGTGTAGGGATGCGGTCTACGACTTCTTGTTAGGAGAGCTAGCAGTGGTTTTCCAAAACTAGCAGGGTTTTGATTGAAACTTAGGACCTTAGGAGAGAGATCCTGCTAAGTAGCTTGCTGTTTGAGCCTGAAGGGTTTTTTCTGAGTTCACATGTTTTCTTTTTCTTTTATTTTTAAAATCAGTGTTGTGCTGTGTAAATATTGTATACAAGAAAGGTATCATGTGAAGCCTAAGGTAACTGGAGCATTTGGAGAGAGAGACAGAGACAGAGAGAGAGAGACAGAGATAGAGACACAGAGAGCGATAGACAGAGAGACAGAGACAGATGAGGGAGAGAGAGACAGAAGAGGAGAGGAGAGGAGAGAAGGCAGAGAGAGAGAATCACAAAGACAAAGAGAAGAGAGAGACACACAGAGACAGAAAGACACAGATGGGGTGGGGAGACACAGAGAGAAACAGAGAGATGAAGTCAGAGACAGAGAAAAACAGAGACAAAGAGATAGACCAGGGAGAGACAGAGACAAAGAGAGACACAGAGACAGACTGAGAGAGAGAGATAGAGACACAGAGAGCGACAGACAGAGAGACAGAGACAGAGAGACAGATAGAGACAGATGAGGGAGAGAGACAGAAGAGGAGAGGAGAGAAGGCAGAGAAAGAGTTAGAGAATCACAGAGACAAAGAGAAGAGATAGAGACAGAAAGACACAGATGGGGTGGGAAGAGACAGAGACAGAGACAAAGACAGAGACAGAGATGAAGTCAGAGACAGAGAAAGACAGAGGCAAAGAGATAGACCAGGGAGAGACAGAGACAAAGAGAGGGGAAAATCAGAGAGGAATAATGCTGGGATTCTATCTCTTTGGGGTTCATGTCTTCTTGAAAACTAGACTTCACCCACTCTCAATTATGTCACAAATCCCACTTTTGATTCTGTCTTCTCTCCTATGTTAGAAGGCATGCTGACATTTAAAGTCTTCTTCCTGCCTCTTCCCTAGCCCATGGGGGTGCCCCCTGGGTTTTTGATCTATTGCCATATTAGCATCTCTGCACACAGGAAGTATAAAGTTTAATAATAGTCTGGGTGTCTCAGTTACCCACAACTCATTCCCCTTACATCCTGTGCTCCATTTGGAATTTAATTCACTTCCTTTCCCTTCCTTTCCTCTTATTTCCTATCTGAAGACTGTAGTTAGCTCAGCCTGTTAACTCAGATGAATTACTTCCTCTCTCTGGTTGAGACTATAGAGGATTGCCAATGGGGATTAGAAATGGTTGGGTTATATGGTTGTGTGTGTGCATGTGTGTTTGAAGGGAGTCCTAGATTAATTATAGAGCCATCTCTGAGGGCAATTGACAGAAAAGGTGGGAAATTATACCATAGGTGTCAGATGCATAGGGCTAAAAGAAGAGGTGGCTTGGTTAGGTACGTAATGGTGAGAGGTGGACAGAGTGTCCAAGAATACACTACAAGACTCAGAGGAAGGCCTCCAGGTAGATCTATCAATCAACTGACAGATATTGTGTCTATTATGTGCTAGGCACCACGTTAGGTGCTAAGGATACAATGACAAAAATGAAATAGTCCTTGCCCTCAAAGAGCTTACATTCTGCCAAGGGAGGTAATGCATACAGATCTTCCTAAAAGATGAATCCTCAGGGGCAGCTAGGTGGCGCAGTAGATAAAGCACTGGCCCTGGAGTCAGGAGGACCTGAGTTCAAATCCGGCCTCAGACACGTGACACTTGCTAGCTGTGTGACCCTGGGCAAGTCACTTAACCCCAATTGCCTCAACAAAAAAAAAGAAAGAAAGAAAGAAAGATGAATCCTCTATGATTTATAGGAGGATGCAGGTAAAAATAGTATGAGAAATCCAGCAATCAGAAAACATTTGTTAAGTGCCTGCTATGTGCTAGGTACTCTGCCAAGCACTGAGGATATGAAGGAGCAAAATGACAGTCAGTTCCTGCCCTCAAGAAGCTTACAATCTAATGGGAGAGACAACATGCCAACAAATATATACAAAGCAAGCTATCTACATGATAAATAGTCAACGCTTAACAGGGAAGGCACTAGAATTAAGAGAGGATGGGAAAGTGTGAACAGATTGAATGAAGCCTATAATCACATAATGTGAGAAGGTATGAATGAGTTGTGATCTTCATGAGTAAAGGGAGTATCCATACCAATGAGGTTCTGGATTGGCTAATTTATCAAAATATAAATCAGATTGACTGGTGTAATATACCAGATGCTACATAGAGCTTTTTTTAAATGGGAAGACACAACTGATATGAAATAAGACAGCATAGCAGCAAGGGCTGGGTTATATAGTTTACCTCGTGCTCCAATATCTTAGAGAAGGAAAAGATCACTGTGCTTTGGAGTAGAAGGGAAAGGTTTTGTGGAACTTTGATGGTCATGCAAAATTTATATCTTAAAGGTCCTATAAGATTGGAATTGACAGAGCAGCTAGGTGGCACATTGGATAAAGCTCCAGCTCTGGATTAAGGAGGACCTGAGTTCAAATCTGACCTCAGACACTTGACACTTACTAGCTGTGTGACCTGGGCAAGTCACTTAACTAACCTCATTGCCCCCCCCCACACACACAAAAGATTGGCATTGACAAAGAGGCAAGGGAAAGGCATCTCCATGAAGCAGAGGCATGAAAGTAAGAATGAATCAGGGGTTTGGGGTAAGAGGATTATATTAGCAAGGAGATCAGTCTGGAAGAAATGGAAAATTCATGTCAAGGAGCAGTAGGACATAAGAGGAAGATAGGATCAGTTAATGCAAAGCTTTGAATGGCTCCCTGAATAGTTCGAGCTTGTTCTATAGATGACAGGAAACCATTGTAGCATCTACAGCAAGGCGATATGGAGGATTCAGTGTTTTAGTAAAATCTGCCCGGTAGCAGTTTGTAGTGAGGTAGTTTGGGCCATCAGGGTCCGAGCTTGGTTGGAAGTAAGTATGTCTGGGCTTATATTTCCTCAAGTGGAGATTCCAGCAATGAACTCACCAGTTGGAAGAAGAGGCGGCCATAGGCATAGAGGTACTGTCAGCAGTGAGAAGGCCAGGGTGGAGAAGTAGTCTGGAATGAGGAATTGAACCAGGTGGGAAGTGAACATGTCTGGGTAGGTTATGGAAAGACCCTTGGATTTCTCAGTCATTTCTCACATTGTGACGAGGTGCAAATCACTTAACCTCTCTGGGACCCAGTTTCTTCATCTATAAAATAAGGAGAGTCAGACTAAATGAGTCCCAAATTCTCTTCCATGTCTGACATTCTATGACTACAGAATTTAATTTCAGACATTGCACTGATAGAGGGCAACTAAGTAGCAAGTGGAACCAGTTCTCTCATTTTATAGAGAAGAAAATGAAGGCTCAGAGCAGATAAGTGATTTACCCAAGGTTACATATGTTTAAGAGGCAAGGGTAGATCTAGGAGAAATCTTAGAATTCATGTTGTCCAACTTTCCATCTTAGGCTGGAATTGCTTCCAGGACAAATGTTGGTCTAGGCTCTACTTGGATATTTCTAGATGTGGAATTCACTACTTTACAAGATAGTCTGTTCCTTTTCTGGACAACTGTAATGTCAAACATTCTTTCTGAAATATGTCCATTTGATTCTCTTACTTCTGTTGCTGGGGACCAAGTAGAATACGTTTACTCCCCTTTCAAAGATGACAACCCATTAGCCAAATGAAATGGCACATCCTCCTAGTCACCTACTCCTGCAAATCTCCATGTCATCCTCAATTTGTCACTCTCTTCACCCCACATATCCAATCTATTGTCCAATCTTGTCATTTTTTTTCTTTAATAACATTAGTCTTCTATGTCCCCTTTTCTCTGCTTTCATGGCTGCAATTCCAGTTCGGGCCCTCCCCATCTCTTGCCTGACGATTGGAATAACCCTCTAAGTGGTCTTCCTGCCTTACCTGTCTTCCTCACCAAAATCCATTTTCCAATTAGCTTCAAGGTGATTTCTCTAAAGCATAGGCCCAACCACCCATGTTATCCCCACTCTGACCCTTCTTCAATGAACTCAATGACTCCTTATTGCTTCTAGGATCAAATATAAAAATCCTCATTGGGGCATTTAAATCCCTCCATAACTTAGCCTCTTCTCATATTCTCAGCCTTCTTATACCTTCTACTCTATATACTCTATGATCTGTAAAACTAGCTTTGCTGTTCCTTCCACTGACTCTGTACCTTTTCATTGGCCACCCCATCCTAGAAAAGATACTCCTTGATTCGGTATTTTAGCTTCCTTCAAGACTAAGCTCAAATTCCACCTGCTGTAGGAGGCCCATTCCAGCCCCCCAGTCTGTCAGTGCCTTCCCCACTGGGATTACCTTTCTTTTAGTCAGAATGTAATTTATTTGTACCTAGTTATTTACATGTATTCTCTTTCATTAGAATGTAAGTTCCTTAAGAGTGGGGAACTGGTTTTGCCCCCTTCCTCTGTAGCTCCAGTGCTGAATGCCTGGATGATAAAGGCCAAATAAGTGTTTGTTGGCTGACAGATGAATTGTCTGAACTAAGAAGGAATGATGGGTGTGGGGAAGGAAGCAGAGGATGGCCAGGGGGAAGAAAGAAGCCACTAGATTCTGATACTTTGAAAGAATGTGGTAAAAACAACAACAACAACAACAAAAACTTAGTCATGTATAGTCTACAGCTTGATTTATTGCCTTTGTTTAACGTGAGGAAAAGAAACCACAAAACCTGGGGGTATACATTTATTTTTTGGTTCTTGTTGCCTCCGGTTGGTCCTTTATATCTGAGATAAATAAGTGTCTCCGATGGTAAGTGGTCTATATGGACAAAGAGGAATTAGGGAGATGAACCACAGGCAGGAAATGAAAATCTGTCACTTTGATGAGAAGAGTAGCGCTGGGCTTCAGATCAGTTTTTCTTACCTCATCTCTCTTTCCCATGCTGCCTCTCAAGACAGCAGTAGTTAGTGTTCCATCCTCCCACCTCACTGCCTCAATCTTCATTTCTTCATGTTAAACAGCCTCTGCCCCTTCCAATATCACTCCTTTGACAGTTCCCAATCCCCTTGTCCACTTAATTGTCCTCTAGACCTGCTCCAGGCTATTAATGCCCTTTTATTACTAGATTCATTTCCTCCTAAGCCAATGGTCTATTTGTCCATACAATTTCTTTTAAGTTAAATGAAATGAATTTGGGTGGAGCAAACCCAACCCTCTTCCAAATTTTACAGTTATTGTCATGGCCATTGCCAAGTTTCCTTACATCTAAGTTTATGGTTTCCTCACCCTCACTCACCCCATATACGTAATCAGCTGTCAAATCTTATCATTTCTACTTCTACAATATTTCTCACTAATGCCCCTTTCTCTCTATTCCCTTGGCCACCACCCTTTTTCAGGACCTCATCACTTCTGACCTGGTCTATTGCCATAGTCTCCTATTTGGTCTCACTCTCTCAAGCCTCTTCATACTCCAGTACATTTTCCTCATGGCCTCCAAAGTGATTTTCCCAAAGGGCAGATCTGAACGTGGTCATCCCCTCCCCTTACTTAATAAAGTCCTATGGCTCTCTCTTACTTCTATGATCAAAGGTGTCCCCAAATTCTTGGTGTTAAGTTAAAGCATTAATACCTTTCGAAGTATAAATGCTACAAACTTACTAAAAAAGACCACCATAATTTGAAATTTTATTTAAATTTCCTTTATACTTACTTAGTATCATGACTTTTTTGAGTAATTAATTTGACATTTTAATTTTTAAAATATGGAACACTCTGTTATTACACATTATGTGTTTGACATTTTCTGGATGATACTTTCTCAAACTGGTAGACCAAAGAGTAGGTCAGTACTCTTCACTAGCCACCTTAATTATTTGGTTGATCTCAATTAGGGTATTTCTTGTGGGGCTATGTCAAAACAGTCATGTATTTATCAAAACCAGATTCCTTGAATGTTCTTTGGATAGCTTGGATTGCAAATGCAAACCTTTCAGTCACTGAGCAGCAGCTGACTGCAGTTTTTTTTACAAAGTTCAAAAATCAGAGTGATATATTGCACAACATGGTGGTTATGTTGAATTCTAATAAGAAACTTATCAATATTTTAAAATTTTTTGATAATTAACTTGAAATGTTGCTTTTTGTAAGTTGGAAGCATTTATAATTCTGAACTTAATAAAACTTGAAACTGAATTAAGACTTTTGGGATATCCTGTATAAAGTCCTCTATTTGGCATTTAAACCGAAATACAACCTGGCTCCATCCTGCCCTCTAAGTCTTCTTAGACATTTCTCCAATGCATGTGCCATATGGTCTAGCCAGATTCGCCTCTTTGCTCTTCCTTGTACACAAAACTCCATCTCCGGGGTCTATGCCTTCAAGTGGGCCATTACCAATGTTTGGAATATTCTCCCTCCTTACTTCCCCCTCTTGGAATCCCTTATGTCCTTTAAGACTCAGCTTAAAGTGCTTCCATTTCCATGAGATTTTTCTTGATCCCCACCCCTAGCTCCTAATCCCTTGTATCTACTTTATATTTGCCATGTATATAGCTATGTATGGGTCGCCCCCATTGGATTGTGAGCTCCTGGATGTCAGGGACAGCCTTTTGCCTCATTTTGTATCCCCAGCATTTAGCACTTAATGAATGTTAACTGACTGTCCACATATACATGTTGTCTCCAAATAGAATGTAAGCGTCTTGAAGGTAGAGACTATTTTACTTTTGGTTTCATTGTTTCAGAACCTGGCATAGAAACACTTCCTTACTGATTGATTCATCTTCAAGTATTTGAAGGGCTATTAAAGAATTAGATCTTATTTGTTTGCTTGGCCCCAGAAGGTAGAACTATGACCATAGGTAGACAATGCAAAGAAATGAGTTTAGGATTGATGTAAAGAAAAAATTCCTGAAATTAGAAATATCCAAGAGTAAAATGGACTGCCTTGGGGGGAGTGAGCTTTCTCTTTCATTGGAGGTCATCAAGAAAGGCTGAATGGGGGCAGCTCGGTGGCGCAGTGGATAGAGCACCGGCCCTGGAGTCAGGAGGACCTGAGTTCAAATCCATCCTCAGACACTTAACACTTACCAACTGTGTGACCCTGGGCAAGTCATTTAACCCCAATTGCCTCACTAAAAAAAAAAAAGAAGAAGAGAAAGGCTGAATGATTACTTTCTCTGTGTGTTGCAGAAGGGATTCTTATTCAGTTATGGATTGGACCAAATGGTCATTGAGGTCTGCACCAATTGTGAAATTCTGTGGAGGATGGGAATCTTGAAACATCAGGTTTATGGTAAAAGGTTGTCAGGAGACTTGATTTCACCCCATATTCACAAATTTGCCTTTACAGACCATCCAATCCCCTATAGTTTTTGTGAACATTGAATCTCAGAGTTGGAAGGGACCTCCTTGGTCATCAGATCCAACACATACCTGACCTAGACTCACTACTACAATATCTCCAGCAAATAGCCTTCTCATCTTCACTGGATGGGGCACCTGAGCTATAATTCTAAAAAAAAGAGAAGGATATTAGCAAAGATAAAGTACGGAGTATGTGGCAGGAATGGGGATGGGCTGTGTGAAGACACGGAGGTAAGAATTGGCTTTGAATTCAAAGAATAACTTAGTAGACTATATTTGACTCTAATATTGGGTGTATAAATAAAATAACATGAAATAAGACTAAAAAGGTATAGAATTATAGGATTATAGATCTCTACAGTTAAAAGGAACCCCAGAGGCCACCTAGCCCAAATCCTCTTATTTTACACATGAGAAAATTTGGGGCTTGGAGAGGGAGGACCTGAAACTAAGCCCCCTTTCTACTCTCTCATAGCATATTGGAATATGATAAAGTGCATTAAATGCCAAGCAAAGGATTTTTTGTTTTATCCAATGGGCAAGGAGACGTTTTTATTTTTGCCTTTTTTTCTTTTTAACAATAGAGTGATCAGTCTAGTGTTTTAGTGGTTCTGTGAAGAATAGAATTAGAAAGGAGAAAAAAATGTCAAAAAGGTAAACCAGTTAGGAGGTTATTACAAGAATCTTACTCATAGTAGGTGTTTAATAACTATTGCTTGAGTTGAGTTGAATAGTTGAGAAAGGAGAAAGAATGAAAAAAGGCAAATCAGTTAGAAAGTTATTATAATAGTCTTACTCATAGAAGGTATTTAAGAACCATTGCTTGAGGTGAGTTGAATAGTTCAGAAAAGAGATAAAATTTATCTCCTTCTTTTGTTGAAGTTCTGGAGGGAAAGGTTTGATCTCCTGTAAAAATCTGTTGAGCATATATCATAACAACTTAGAGATTCAAAAAGGATATCAAGCTTAATACTTTTTTAGATAATTATACCTTTGGTGCATAGGTGTATATTTACACACAACACATAAACACTCCCATCTATGAGCTATAATACCATTACAGGAATCTCTACTGTCATTTCCTTTTTTAAATTATTATGGTATACTTTGGACAGGATGGTAACATAAACTTCATTCAAAAAAACATTAGCAGCCAAAGGAATTTGAAAGACTTTTTAAGTAGTTGGAGTAATATTAAATTCTGACAAGCCCAAGAGTTGAAAACAATGAACTCATTCTAAGAGGAATATTTTCAATAATATTTGGTCATGTCATATGCATAGTTAGGTAATTTGCTTAATTTAATTTTTAATAAAGTTTCTTTTGCAAACAACAATGATATTTAATAAATTTATAGTTTATGATTATTTTTATTTGACTATTTTTCAGTCCTGTTTGACTCTTCATGACCCCATTTGGGGTTTTCTTGGCAAAGATACCAGGGTGATTTGCCATTTCCTTCTCCAGCTTATTTTACAAATGAGGAAACTGAGGCAAACAGGGTGAAGTACCTAGCCCAGGGTCACACAGCCAGTGAGTGTCTGAGGTTAGGTTTGAACTCACAAAGATGAGTCCTCCTAAAAAAAAAAAAAGAGTCCTCCTGACTTCAGGCCTGGCACTCTATCTACTTACTGTACCCTGCAGCTGCCTTATACTTTATGATGGAGGTAAATAGATCAATAGATCGATAGATATGTACATACATGTATATATTACATAATACTTTAAGGATGTGATTTCATCAGTGTGGGTGCTTTCTCTACATTGATGCTGACAAACTTAGTAGATAACCCTTAAGAGTTACTCTGGACAAAATATTCATCTTTCAGCAGCTAACCTAATGATGCACCTCTCTAAAATTCATTAGGCTGGTCCTATATCCAAAGAAACAGTGTGTCCCTGGGCTTCTACTCCAAGCTTTTCCAGCAGGGGATAGGGCTTTCCGGGACTGGGTTTCATTGACTCAGTCTTTGAGAACCCAAAGCCACCCCCAAACCATGATTCAGCATTGGAGGAGGACTTCAGTGAGGTAACTGTGGGTGAAGGCCTCTCCCAACTGAGTGATGACCCCTGTAGAGTCTCTAGGAGGGCGATTTGCTCCCTGGCCATGAGGAAGACTCCCTGGGCTCGTCTCAGCTTGTTAGTTCTGTGTTCAGCCCTCCCGGTCTGACATTTCATGTCATCTGTCTCTGCTTGTCAGAGGCACAGAGCAGTCCTCCTTTATTTGGTTCTCAAACAGATGTGGGATGTCACTATTTGACCCTCTTGCTTTTGTGCTATTGGCCTCGAAGTTTATCTTGCTTCCCATTACTTTTGTGGGCCTGAGGGCTGTAATCTGATGGTGTTGGCAGTAGGATGGATGGGTGACTCACCGTCTGTCATTTTTTTTCTCTTTGTAGGCCGATGCTGCTACCAGTTTTCTGAGGGCAGCAAGATCAGGGAACTTGGACAAAGCTTTGGATCACCTGCGGAATGGGGTAGATATTAACACCTGTAACCAGGTAGGTGGCATCTCATCGGAGGTTATGTTTTACTGGTTTATGCCTTGTCTCATTTATGGAATGTTGGGAAACTGCCTTCATTAACTTAGTAATGGGCCAAGGGGACAAAGCCAGAGAGGGGTCTTTGCCATTAGTGTTTGCAGCCTTCTCTACAAACTATGTCCCTAATGGCAGAGGCTGCAGATAAAACCAGGAGAATGCTGTGAATACTCAGGCTCATGTCTCCTGCAGAGGCTTCTTTGAGAAGTTGAATTTGGTCCCTGCTGATGCATTTAGAAAATGATCTTTGAAAGTCATGAGGAAGAAGAGTCTTTGAAAGATGATTAGACCACTAGTGACATTAAATCTACCATCCTGGCCTACCTAGGAACTCTGTTGGTTCTGAGGAGAAAAAGAGGTGAATGAGTGTTTGATCTAGCAGATGTTGGTAAAAGTGGATTCTCCTTAAGATTGAGCATGAAGGTACAAGGGTAACAAGGACCGGCTTGGTGGGAGCCAGGAATCAGTTGTAGGTGACTATTTCTTTGGGAGAGAGGAAGTTAGCCAACTTCACTGGGTTCAAATGGGCAGCAGAGGGTGAAGAATGAGCTCTCTGGCAAAAAGGATCTGGACTTCAGCAGGAACAGAGATATAACTACTCTCAGAAAGAGGAAACAAAAGACGAGAGACACAGGCATGTGAACTGGATGACCTCTACAAAGCCAGCTGGGCGGATTCCCAGAATGCCAGACAAAGTTTCCAAGGGCAGCAGGCCACCATTTCTCCAGCACTGTCCACCTCTGGCCTCCTTCCCCTCTCTCCCTTCGCTCCTCCCCACAAATACAGAGCATACAAAGCCTAGCAAGTATAGGCCATTGAACTGATTGCCAATTGGGCCCTTGGAACGTTAAAGCTTCCACAAGACCAAAATCAGAGATGATAGGAGTGAGAGAAATGTGTCATTTGGAGCTGCAGGAGGGAAACTGCAGTTGTTGTTTTCCTGGTTCATAGAACTTAGAGCATGAAGGAATCTTACAGACCATTTAGTCCAGCCTCTTCATTTTGCAGAAGAGGAAACTAAGAACCAGAAGTGACTTGCCTAAGGTCATACAGTCAGATTCTGAACCCAGGTCTTCAGACTCCAAAAGCAGTGAGTCTCCTTTCTACTTTACTGCCTAGGTAGGAAAAAAACACCTTGCCCAATGTCTTAAAGTCAACTTGCTCTCTGTGCCATGCTCACTGATCCTCTTCCTTGTAAGGAAAGTGTTTTGTAAACCCAAATATTTGCTGTTCAGTTGTCTCAGCCATGTCCAACTCTTCATGACTGCATTTTGGGTTTTCTTGGCAAAGATACTGGAGTGATTTGCCTTTGCCTTTTCCAGCTCATTTTACAGATGAGGAAATTGAGGCAAATAGGGTTAAGTGACTTGATCAGGGTCACATATCCAGTAAGTGTCTGAGGCCAGATTCAAACTCAGTAAGATGAGTCTTCCTGACTCCAGACCCAGTAATCTATCCACTGTGTCACCTAGATGCCCCCAAACCCTAAAATACAATAAGAATTTTATTATTAAAATACAGTTGTATGTAGCATGAGAGAGGGTTTGGTACAGTAATATTAGATACAATGTTAGACTCAAAATCAAGAAGACCTGGGTTCAAATACTGTCTTAGACATTTATTAACTGTGTGACCCTGGGCAACTCACTTAACCCCTATGGAACTCAGTTTCTTCATTTTGTAAAATAAGCCTGATGGGTTTGATGAACTTGATCATGACTAATGTCCCTTACAACTCTAAATGTGTAATCTGTATTAGAATTATATGCAGGGGGCAGCTAGGTGGCACAGTGGATCGAGCACTGGCCCTAGAGTCAGGAGGACCTGAGTTCAAATCCCGCCTCAGACACTTGACACTTACTAGCTGTGTGACCCTGGGCAAGTCACTTAACCCCAATTGCTTCACCAAAAAAAAAAAAATTATATGCAGGACCTCATCAAAACCATTAGTCATATGGTGAAGTGTGCTGTTTTTATTCAGTTCTAGAAATGTTACTATGATAACACTTTTCATAAAAAGTCTGCTTTGGTCCTCATGACAACCTTGTGAAGTAATCAGATGAGATAATATGTGTAAACCACTATGCATAGTGTCTGGCGTATAGTAGGTGTTTAATAAATGCTTATTCTCTCCTTTCACCCCCCATGTGGGTAATACAACTCTAGCAACAATTTACATTTTTAAAGTGCTTTATAGTTTACAAAACAATTTCCTCACAATATCTCTATGAGGCAAATGCTATTGTGGGTAAGGAAACTGAAGCCCAGAGAGGTCTGGGGTCCTGACTGTAGTCATAGAGTTAGTGAATAGTACAGTAGGGAATGGGAGCCAGGCAGGCATGTGCTGGTAAATGTTTAACAATTGGCTCTCCGAACACACCAAACATTTTTTTATCCTACTTGTATTATTATTATTATTTGTATTATCAACATTTTCCCCATCACTTTTAAAATTCTAGACAATCAACAAAACAATAAATCAAGCCTTGATTTGTAGCGGTTGCCGATTGACAAGGTGTAAATGTTCCTACTGAAAATATAACAATCGATTCTTGAAAGCTATGAGTTGGCTCAAGTCCACCCTTGGCCCCAGATGTCCTGACTGCTGCTCATCAGTGCTCTTGTCATACCCCTCTCTGCCCCCTCCCCAATTACAAATGGAAGTTTAGGAAGGTTAAAATGATTCGCCCAGGCCTACCCAGCTTTTTAGGGGGCAGCAAGTCTGAAGTCAGGAAGACGAGTCTTCCTGAGTTCAAATATGTCTTCAGAAACTTACTAGCTCTGTCCCTGTTTGCCTCAGTTTCCTCATCTGTAAAAATAAGCTAAAGAAGACCAACGTGGCAAACCACTCAAGTATCTTTGCTAAGAAAACCCCTAATAGGGCAGTGAAAAGTCAGTCACAACTGAAACAATGGAACAGCAACAGCAAAAACCCAGCTTTTAAATGACAGGACCAGAGTTTGAACCCAAGACTTCTGTGTCCAAACCCAGCATTCTTTCTGTGACCCCACAGCTACCTTATTCCCCTCCATAGGATGCGAGTCCCTCAGTGTCAAGGCTGTGAGTTGGTAAAAGAGCCTGCTGCTCACGAAGGAAGGCAGTAGGGATACATCCCCTGGGGATGATGTGAAAGTACCATTATGAAAATGATGAAGTGGCCATGGAAGGAGTTGGGTGCTGGGTTTCACTGCAGTGCAGTCCCTCTTAAGGGGTGCCAGGCCTGGAGAGCTCCTCTTCTCAGGAGTCGTATTTTGGTCCTCTCCAGAATTCCGTGGACAGTGGCAGAAATGGGGATGAGAGAATTCCTGCCAGCCTCTAGCCAGTGCCAAGGCTATGTATTGGATTGGGGAATTCTAAGGACACCCTAGGAACATGACTCTGGAATTTGACTCTGATGAATGTACCCTGTGGGTACGGTGAGAGTCCTGTGCTCCATCTGGCCTGTCTTCACCCCCTAACTCAATAGGCCAGTATCAGGTCATCTCACTGGCTCCTTGCATGCCGAGAGCCGCAACCACCAAGGAATTATTTACACTCTATCGACAGAACATCTCAGCCCTGGACTGAGGCCAAGAGAAGCAGATAATAGGCTCTGTGGGAGACCCAGAGGGGCCCTTTCAGTTCGATTTTGAGGCTGCAGGCGCTTGCTCAATTCTTCTGAGACCAATTTTTCCTCCAGGGGAATGAGGAATGGAGAACTTTAGAATTGGGGACACGGATTTCTGCTGGGGAAGAGGAAGACTTTGAATCTACTACCCAAGAAACCCTCCCAATCTGGGGCTCTGTTTGCCTGCATCTTTCTTATTGATCCAAGCACTGCAGTGATGGTGAGCTGCAGACTGGTTACATCTGGAAGAGAGATTTTCTATTTTGCTGGAGTTTAATTGCTAGATCTGTAGGCTTAATTTGGGGAGGGGCACAGGGAAGAGGAAAGGAGGTGAGCTTCCAGCTTCATTAAATCTATTAAAATGTTCCATGGGGCAGTGATTCATTTCATAAAACATGAAGATTTATTTCTTTATTGATTTATACTTATTAGCTATCCTGGAAAGGCGGGGAACTGCTTGCTTCTTAGTATAGCCTAAGAATGGGCTGTTTTCATTATTCTCTAAGGAGCTTCTCATCTCCGGTAATACTTAAGGGCTTTAATGCCTATGAGAACTGGTCAAAGGAAATGGAGGTCTTTAGCCTGGGGTGGGGTGGACCTGGAGTGGAGGAGAGATGGGAAGGAGAAATAGCAGTCACAAAGAGAAAACTTTAGGCCTGATAGGAGAAGCCTTCTAACACTTAGAACTATTTAAGGGTAGAACAGATTTCCAGCATGGCCGTGAATTTAGAGTTGGAAAGACCCTTAGAGGTCATTTGACAGAAAACAAAACTGAGGCCCAAGGACATTCCATTATTTTCTTAATATTCCCCCAGGTAGGGCAGCTAGGTGGCACAGTAGATAGAGCATTGGCCATGAAGTTGGGAGGATCTGAGTTCAAATCTCACCTCAGACACTTGCTAGCTATGTGACCCTGGACAAGTCACTTTACCCCAATTTCCTCAACCATCCAGGGCCATCTCCCAGTGTCCTGAGATTTGGATATATGTGTGTGTGTGTGTGTGTGTGTGTGTGTGTGTGTGTAATCCTGCCACTGGACCCAGATGGCTCTGGAGGAGTGAAGCCCTCACATAAATTCAAATTCACTGCAAGTCATGACATCACCCTGATGTTATGGTGCTCTTCTGGAAGGAAGGACATACAACAAGATGAACAACAACATCACCCAGCAATCGAGGCTGGAATCTGAACCAGAAGCTTGCGACTCCAAATTCAGTGACCTGTTAAAGCTGGGGAGGAAGACCATCCATTTACACTATAGGAGGATCAGTTGATGGAACTTAGAGAAGTTTAGTTGATAGAAGGCCAGGTTTGGCAAGGGATTGGAGGTCATGAAACACTTGAAGGGCCCTCATGTGAGAGTTTAGACTTTTTCTTCTTGCCCACTGAAGGCAGGACTAGGGACAAGGTACAGAGAGGCACATTTAGGCTTGAGGTCAAAGAAAAAGCTCCTAATGATTCGAATTGTCCAAAAGGGAAATGGATACAGGTTTCAGTTCACAGGAGGTCTTCAAGAAGAGCACTTATCAGATGTGTAGAAGGGAGCCTTATTCGGTTGGACTAGATGACTACTGGGGCATCCCTTTGCTCTCTGAGCTCTGGTGATCCCACAGTATAATTGCCACCATCATCACCACTGTGGCTCAGACAAATATAAAAAACACCACCCAATGCATGTATAGTCTTCCTCTAACATATGTGCAGATTCTCAAATAGCCACACTGATCGATACTGCATAAGCTCAGCTTGGTGTTAATGGTTCCCAGAAGAATAGAATGTTCTAGAATTAGAAGGGACCTTAGAACTCATCTAGTTTCCCTGCTTTATTTTATAGAGGAGGCAACTGAAGGCTAGAGAAGGGAAATCATTCAGCTGAGGTCATACTAGAAACCAGGACTTCTGATGTCTGGCCAAATGCCATTTCTATTGGCAGTTGGATTGGCACAGTGGATGGAGCACTGGGCCTGGAGTCAGGAAGATCTGAGTTCCAATTCAGCCATAGATACTTATTAACTGTGTGATCTGAGCAAGGTACTTAACCTCTGTCTGTCTCAGTTTCCTCATCTGTAAAATGAGGATAATAATAGTACCTACTTCTCAGGGTTGTTGTGGGGATAAAATGAGATAATATTTGTAAAGTGCTTTGTAAACCCAGTAGCTATCATTATTATTAACATTTATTATGTACCTATTGTATACAAGGAGAAAAGATGACACAGTCCCTGATCTCAAAGAATTTATTATATTCTACTAAGAATGAAGGAGGAGATCTGGCATACACACAAATAAATACAAATCAAATGGGGGGGTGGGGATGGAGGCAGAAGTGCTAGATGGAAATCTGAAGAGGGAAAGAACTCTTTTCGGCCTCAAGGAAACCTTTATAGCGGAGGTGCTGTTTACGCTGACTTGCAGGAGGATAAGGATGCTGAGTGGTAGGCATGAGAAGAGAGTGCCCTTCCAGCATGGGGGATGACGTATGGGGATGTAATCATCATAATTATCAAAATCATATGTTGTTCAGTTCTTCAGTCATGCCCCATGGACCAGAGCACCTCAATGTTGTCCATGGGGTTTTCTTGGCAAATACTAGAGAGATTTGCTATTTCCTTCTCCAGTGGATCAAAGCAAACAGAGGTTAAGTGAGTTGCTCAGGGTCATATCACTAGGGAGGCAGCTAGGTTGCACAGTGGGATATAGTGCTGGGCTTGGAGTCAGGAAAACTTGAGTTCAAATTTGACCTCAAACACTTAGTGTCATCATTGTAAGTAGCATTTATATAGTTTTTAATTTTAATTTTCAATATTATTTTTTGCAGGGCAATGAGGGTCACACAGGGTCACACAGCTAGTAAGTGTCAAGTGTCTGAGGTTGACTTTGAACTCAGGTCCTCCTAACTCCAGGGCTGGTGTTTTATCCACTGTGCCACCAAGCTGCCTCCTATAGTATTTATTATGTGCCAGACACTGTGCTGAGCACTTTAAAAATAATTATGTCGGGGCAGCTAGATGGCACAGTGGATAGAGCACTGGCCCTGGAGTCAGGAGTACCTGAGTTCAAATCCGGCCTCAGACACTTAACACTTACCAGCTGTGTGACCCTGGGCAAGTCATTTAACCCCAATTGCCTCACTAAAAAAAAAAAATAATTATGTCATTAGCACCTGGGAGGCAGGCCCTATTATTATTCTCATTTTACAGTTAAGGAAACTAAGGCAGACAGAGGTAAGTGATGGAATGCTGAGTTGAAGGAATAGTGTTTGTCCAGTTTGGCTGGAGCATAAGATGTATGAACAGGAGTAATATGAAATGAGCCTGGAAAGGTAGGTTTGAGCCAGATTGCGGAGGGCATTGGGATCATCATGAAAGGTTTTAAAGCACACTTCTTCCACTCAGGTGTCAGCTTAATAGACTTTTTTTCAAAGCAGAACCTTTCAAACTTCAGCAGCAGGGCCACGCCTATCAAAAACACTTCCTCCGGTGGCTAATTGGATTCACACACAGCCTTTCAACCCATTTGGTTCAATAAGAAGGAAGTGAGATGAGAACAGTAGAAACCTTTGCTCCTCTGGAGTTCCTGGAATTATTAATCCATCACTGACCCTCCATTGGGAGCCATGGGTTGTAATCCCAGGAGTGAAAAGCCCTATTATCTTAGTTTGCTGTTCTATTCTTGTAACTCTAACAAGGTTGGCTCACTTACCCTCCCCAATGGAGAGGAGAGTGTTGTAGGCTGGGACCCTGGCAGAGTCTTTTGTGTTGGAGAAGAAATATTTCCTCCTCTGGCCAGAGAACCAAGCATTGGAAATAGTGAGACTGCCTTACCATAGATAAAAAAAAGATGGCCTGGGGAAAGATAGATAGATGATAGAAGATGATAAATGATAAATGATAGATAGATAGGAAGATAGATAGATAGATAGATAGATAGATATGTAGGTAGGAAGATGATAGATAGATGGATAGATAGATAGATAGATAGATAGATAGATAGATAGATAGATAGATAGATAGATAGATAGATAGATTAATCAGACATAGGTGGATAGAGATAGACAGGTAGGAGATCAGACATAGATGGATAGATAGAAAGCTAAATAGATCAGACATAGATGGATAGAGAGGGAAAGAAAAACAAACACAGCTATCTGTAGCCCTATAGATATACAGGTATAGAGAGCAGCTATTTTCCTAAATGATGATGACAAGGACAATGATGATGATATGAAGGCAGTCGGGTGGTACAGTAGAAAGAGCACTGGGCTTGGAATCAGGAAGACTCATCTTCCTGAGTTCAAATCTGGCCTAAGACATAACTAGCTATGTGACCCTGGGCAAGTCACTTAACCCTGATTGCCTTAGTTTCCTCATCTGTAAAATAAGCTGGAGAAGGAAATGGCCAACCACTCCAGTATCTTTGCCAAGAAAACTCCAAACTGAATTGCAAAGAGTTGGACACGACTGAAATGAAACAAGTGCACAACAAGCAGCATTTATATAGTACCTATTATGAGCCAAGCACTGTGCTTAAAACTACAGATATTATCTCGGTTGATAGAGACAGTCATGATTTCTTGTTGAAGGAATATTAAGGACCACACACTCTCCATTCTAGACAAGGCACCTTCTAACTGTTCCCCATCCATGATTTTCTGTCTCCCACTTCGGTTGCTTTGTTGTCCCTTGGGTCTGGAAGCCCTGCCTCCTCTTACCTGTCTCCTGCTCCCTTCTTCACAAGACCTTTCCTGCCCACCACCACCCTTGGTTGTTAGTGCTTTCCAGCTCTTGAGATTACTTTGTATTACTTTACATGTACCTCTCTGTGCATGTGTTGTATTTCCCTCCTCCCCAGTAGAATGAAAGCCCCTTGAGGGCAGGGACAGTTCTGTCTGTTTTTGTATCCCAAGTCTAGCATAGCACTTTACATAGACCATCATAGGATCATGGTCCTAGTGCACAAAGGGACTTTAGAGGTCATCTGCTCTAATTCTGTCATTTCATTTGTTTGTTTTTGTTTCTTTGGTGAGGCAATTGGGGTTAAGTGACTTGCCCAGGGTCACACAGCTGGTAACTGTTAAGTGTCTGAGGTTGGATTTGAACTCAGAACCTCCTGACTCCAGGGCTGGTGCTCTATCCACTCTACCATCTAGCTGCCCCCTTCTAATCCTGTCATTTTACAGAGGAGGAAACTTGAGGCCCCAAAGTGGGAGAGAGGTGCAATGACTTGTCTAAGATGACATCGGTAGTAAGTGGCCAAATAAGTATAAGAATCAAGGTCACCTGACTCTAAATCTCATTATTCTTTCTGGTGAGCCAGATATTTCTCCTCCCATCATAGTGGGTGCTTAATAAATATTAAATTGAATTAATTAATGTTTTCAAAATGCTGGAAAGATCTGCAAATTATTCTAAGGACATGACAATGAAGCTGATGAGCCTTGTTGTCACAGTTTCTAGCATTAACTCATTGTATCAAAATGGGCTCACCTGGGCAAGGACGTGAAAGTGACAACAGGATGATGTAGGGAGCAGAGGAACATTGAGTGAGATATGAAAGGGGTCTTCAGGTCATCTAGTCTAATCACCTCATGCTATAGTGAAGAAAATTGAGGCATACAGAGTTTAAATGACTCAGCCCAAGTCACACAGGTAGCATTCGCCAGAGAGAAGACACTCCTGGTGTCTACAAGTCTAGAAGTATAATTTTCTGAACTATTTCTAAAGGACATTAGAACCTCAAGTTTTATAAAACCTCCAACTAGTGTGTGAGAAGCAACCTCACTTCAGTCCTTCAAAAGAGCCATGATTTCATTAGCGTAGGTGCTCCTTTACTCATTTCCATCAGAGGCAGCTAGGTAGTACAATGAATGGAGGACTAACCCTGAAATCCAAAAGACCTGAGTTCAAATCCAGCCTCAGACCCTAGCTCTGTGACCCTGAACAAGTCACTTAACCTCTGTCTGCCTCAATTTCCTTAGCTATAAAAAGGCGATCATAATAGTATCTACCTCCCAGAGTTGTTGTAAGGATCAAATAAGACAATATATGGAAAGCACTTAACACATAGCAGTAGATGCTTAATAAAATCTTTTTACTTCCTCCCTTCTTTCCTTCCCCCCTTCCTTCCCTCCTTCCTTCATTCTTTCATACCTTCCTTCTTTCCTTCCTTCCCTCTCTCCCTTCCTTCCTTTTTCCCTTCCTTCATTCCTCCCTTCTTTCCTTCCTTCCTTTCCTCCTTCCTCCCTTCCTTCTTTCCTTCTTTCTTCCCTTCCTCCCTTCCTTCCCTCCCCTTCCCTCCCTTCTTTCCTTCTTTCCTTCCTCCTTCCTTCCCTTCCTTCCTCCCTTCCTCCCTCCCTCCTTCTCTCCTTCTTTCCCTCCCTTACTCCCTCCAGCCTTCCTTCTTTCCCTCCCTTCCTCCCTCCTGCCTTCCTTCTTTCCCTCCTTCCCTCTTTCCTTCCTTCCCTCCTTCCTTCCTTCCTCCTTTCCCTCCTTCCCTCATTCCTTCTTTCCCTCCCTCCATCCCTCCCTCCCTCCTTCCTTGCTTCCTTCCTTCTTTCCATATTTCCTTCATTCCTTCCATATATCAACACTTCAGTGTCTTAGCAAGTAGTCTACATGAGTTGCTGAGGACAAAAAAGTCCCTCCCCTGGTAGCTGACTTCCTGGTGATGAGCCTCTATGCATCTCAGCACAGGCATATACATGGTCCATGGCCAGGCCTGTAATTCAAAGGGCCCTTTAGCTCATATTAAGTTGGCAGTCCTTTAAGATCCCATTCTGATGAGTAGGATTTTAATGGAAAGAGCTGGCCCCCATTGCTCAGCCCTGTCAAAGCCACAAATTTGTTTATATTTAACATGTGGATTTTTGTAATGCTTCTACTAAATGGGAGGGTTATAACAGTAAGTTTCCCAGAATTGGGCATTTATCAGATAGAAGGATGTTGGGTCTGCTGGCAAGGGTTTGTTGGGTAATGTTTATTACTTTTCCAAGTCATAGAATCTTAGTCCCAGAAAAGACCTTAGGTGGCCTCCCTGTTTGTAGGTAGAGTAGAAAGAGTGTAGTTGGTGCTCTAGGCAGAAAACCTGGATTAAAATCACATTTGGCTACCTGATGCAGACTAAGTGTATGACCTTAGTCAAGTCATTTAACTTTCCCTTAGTTTTCTCACCTGTGAAAAGAAAAAGTTAGACTAGAATCAGATTTCAAGATGGGAGGAATTATAGAGGTCATTAAGTCCAACCTCCTTGTGTTACTGACCCTCATTCAACCAATGAGGAAACTGAAGTTCAGACAAGCCAGTGAAGTGACTTGCCATAGCTAAGAAGGTTCTGGAGTGGGATACAAACCCGGGTCTTTCTGATTCCAGTTCCAGTATGATTTCTACTAAGCTATGTGGCCTCTGAGGAATCCTTCAACTCCAGTGCCATGATCCTCTTCCCCCATTTCATAGATGAGGAAACTGGGGCCCAGTGAAGTTACTTTTGTTTATTGAGTAAGTCTTATGACTTTAGGTATCAGGAAAAAGGCTTGGGGAGACAAGAGTAAAGATCTTGTCTTACTTTAATGGACTGTGGACTTCTTATATAAGACATAGCAGGGGCAGCTAGGTGCCACAGTGGATAGAGCACCGGCCCTGGATTCAGGAGGACCTGAGTTCAAATCCGGCCTCAGACACTTAACACTTCCTAGTTGTGTGACCCTAGGCAAGTCACTTAACCCCAATTGCCTCACCAAAAAAAAATTTTTTTAATTAAAAAAAAAAAGACATAGCAGTCAGACAGCATCTTCACACACATTATTTTATTTAATCGGTCCACCAGTCTTGGGAGGTGGGTTGTGCAAATGTTATTATTCTCATTTTGAAGTTAAGAAGCATGTGCCTCATAGAGATGAAGTGATTTACATGGAAGTCACACAGCTCATTACTCTGGAGAGGATCATGGTTTTACAGAGGACAGGGATCTTAGAGGAGAGATGAAAAAACTGAGGCTCACTGAGTCAAGTGACTTGGCTAAGGTCACACAGACCTTAGGTAAGTGTTAGCAGCAGGATTTGAACCTTCATCTTCAGAATCCAAATCTAATGTGCTTTCCACCATGCCATATCAATTTAATTCAACAAACATTCATTAAGCATCTACTATCTAGAAGTCAAGAGGCCTGCCTGCCTGCCTGATGTGGTAGCTGGAGAGCTGACCTCAGAGTCAGGAAGACTGGAGTTCAATGTCCATACTGGCTGGTTGACCCTGGGACAAATTACATGACCTTTTGCTGCCCCAGGCAACTCTCTAAATGGAAGAATAGTTGCAGATTTGCATTAATAGAGGGAATTTTTTCATTCAGAGCTCCACATGATAATGGAGTTTTGGTTCTGGATCTCCTCAAAAATATGTGAGGCATAAAAATTAAATAGTCCCACCCTTAGGAAGCTTACGTGCTACTGAGGGATATATTGTGTATACAAGTAAGTAAATGCGAAGTATGTACTTCATTACTGTATAAAGTAATCTGAGGGTGGGGGAGAGTTAATATCTAGAGGGACACAGTAAAGACTTTGGTTAGGAAGCAGCACCTGAGCTATAAGATTTTCTTGTTTTAGTGGTATTTTTATCCTTCCCTGTCACCATTGTGTACCTTTGGGCCCTTAATAGAGGACTGAGACCAGATATGAGAGCAGAATAAATGGATATTTGCTCTTTAAAGAAAAAAAAATCCAGGTCCCTCCCACTCTTACCCAAGAAGATAGGGTTTTTTTGGGGGGTGAAATATATATGTGTGTGTATGCGTATGCATTTGTATATATATATATATATATATATTCACTCACACACACACACACACATACACAGAGCTTTTTCTTTCTTGTTTCTATTTTCATTTATTCCACTGGGGAAGTGCTAAGTTCAGGGATGTTGGGAACCTCAAATGAGATAATGGTTGTAAAGGACTTTGAAAACCATAAAGGACTATATAAGTGCCAGTCATCACCAGCACCAGCACCACCACCACCACCACCATCATCATCCTTTGTCTATAGTGACCAGGCCTTAAATCTGGTGATAATTTATTCCCTGAACCTTCTATTGTGCTCCTGCTGACCTCAGGCTCTTTAGAGAGCTATATGGGGATGTGCTGGTAAATATTTAACAATGGGGTCTCCAGGGGGAAAAAAATGTATGCATAGATGCTTTTAAGTTTAATCTGTATTAACACCTTCTTAAGTCTAGATGATCTATTGAGAAAACAATAGCTCAAGCATTGATTTATAGTGATATAATTTCTGAAATGTAAATGCCCACACTGAAAATTGAACAATCGTGTGGAAGGTAGAGATTTTAGAGACGATCTAGTCCCACTTCATAATTTTATAGATGAGGAAACTGAGGCACAGCTAGGTTAAGGAACCTGGCCAAGGTCATAGAAGGAGTGAGTGGCAGGCTCATTGATTGAACTCAGACCCACTGACTCCAAATCCAGGGTCCTTTGCCAGTGGACCATCTCTGCTTTTCAGTGATTTACATGACCTCCTTCCCTCTCCCTCCCTCCCCCCAAAGGAATATCAATTCCTTTAAAAGTCTAACAAGTTCCTGCTCATTTTCTCTCTCACTTCAAATTGCTCCATCCAGCCACACTCACACAGTGTCAGAGGGAGAGGAGAGGAGAGGATATTAAAACCTTCCCTGCTGGTAAAGCCAGAGAGATTTGGGCAAAAGCAATCCCATAAGGCCAGCAGCTGAATATATGCTTCCATGTTTATTCTTGCACTCTCCCTAACGTGCTTCATTCCCATTTATTCATAACCTTTTGAAATAGAAATTAATGAAAAAGGTGGAACTTGGCCTTTCAGAGATCCTCTTGCCCCAGTTTCTGTTGAATAGGAAACATTCTTTCCCTTTTTTTGTATCTTAACAGGAAACATGATGTTTAAGGCTCATTTTGCTAATTATAATTCTGTAGACATGATCATTCCTATTTGTGCCTTAAAAAGTAAGTTAATTCATGGGAGTATAGAAGCTCAAAATTGCGAGGGGTTATCAGAGATCATCTAATCCAATTCTACCTGAGTAGGAATCCCTTAATCTCTCTATTCTTCAGAGGTTTCCTCATCTATAAAATGAGAGGGTTGGATTTGATGACCTCTGAGGTCCTGCTCTAATCTATCATCCTATGACCCCTTGTCTGACATGGTATAGAGTAGAGATAACATTCGTGGGTTGGGCTGGATGGCAACTGAGGTCCATTTGAACTTGTCCAATTCTGTGATTCTGTGAAAATCTGTGAAAAACAAAAGTTCTTGTCCAGTCACATCTTCCTTATCCTGTAATGGTTTGAATGTTTTTCTGGAAAGCAGTTGCAAGGCTTGACAATTATACCTACTATTTTTGTCTGATTTGGTCCATAATTGTAGCATGTTGAAATTTTTTAAAACTCCAATTCTATCATCCAGTGTATGAGCTATTCCTCCCAGACTGGTGTCTCCCAAACATTTAGCTGTTTCTTATGAGATGTATTAACCCACCACATTTAAGAATGATGGCTTACATTTGTATGTGAATTTTTCCTTTACATGTACACTAATCTCATATAATCCATGGGACAACTTTGATGGGTAGAGCTGATATTATTTTCATCATTCAATAGATGAGGAGCTTGAGACCAAGAAAAGTGAAATAAGTTCCCTAAGATCTAAATTCAATCCACCAAAGTCTTCCACAACCTGGCAGCTTTATCTTACATGTCTCCTGTCCATGAGTGCTATGAACAAACCGTACATTTGTTATCCCTTATACATGCCCAGCACTTTCCTACCTCCGAGCTTTTGCTAATGTGATTTGCTCTCCTTAGAATGCCTTTGCTTTTTGAGAGCCTTTAAGACCTGGGTCAAATGCCACCTCTCTTGGTATTCTTTCCTGATCCCCACAGTGGGAAATGATCTTTTCATCTTCCAACCTCACATAATGTTTTGTAAATATGTACTTATTACATTCTTGTACACTCTGTGGTTATTGTATATTTGTTGCATAGTACTACATATTTTGACATTTTAGATCTCCTTGCTAGACTATAAACTCCATGAAGGTAGGGGTTGTGCCTTATCAAAGTTATTTATGCCCCTGTAGACACTTTATATCTATTTGTTGTCAATGAGTCAATGAATATAAACTGGAACTTGCACCTGAATAGTAGTCTCCAGTAGAAAATGTTCTACTTCATGGTTTTACTTCATGGTTGCTGTAAATTCGAATATGAAAGTCACTTCAGCATCTGAGAAAGACAAAGGATGTGTGTGTGTGTGTGTGTGTGTGTGTGAGAGAGAGAGAGAGAGAGAGAGAGACAGACAGACATACAGACAGAGATAGAGAGACAGAGACATACACAGAGACAGAGACAGAGACAGAGAGGAGAGAGAGAAGAAGAGAGCCAGAAGGAGTAAGAGATACAGTATTTATGTGGGATAGAACTTCATTTGGGACTCTGCTTCTTCAATATGCTGACCTTTAAATCTAATTTGCTTATCTCCAAATTATAAATATACATATGAAGGTTAATGTTTGCTCATGGATTCTTTGACTAATATCAACCGTTTTGATTAGAATTATAAAACTAGAAAGGACCTTGGAATATAGACTACATATCTGGAAGGGGCCTATAATATGGAATGTCAGCACTAGAAAAAGCATTAGAAAATACAATGTAAGCCTTGGAAGAGACCTTTGAATATAGATGGTTGAGGCTCTAATGAACCTTAGAACAAAGACCATCAGAGCTAGAAGAGACCTTAAAGATAATCTATTCCAACCACCTAATTACTTTATGGAAAAGGAAGCTGAAGTTAGGGAGAAGAGATGATTACCCCAAGGCCACATAGCAAATTAGTGGTAGAACTAAGGCAAAGACTCCATCTTTCCTCCTTTCCCCCCCTTTCTCCAAGAATAGATTCTTAGTCTGGGATTGGTGAACTTTTTTTAAAAAAAAATAACTACAGGGGCAGCTAGGTGGCGCAGTGGATAAAGCACCGGTCCTGGATTCAGGAGGACCTGAGTTCAAATCCAGCCTCAGACACTTGACGCTTACTAGCTGTGTGACCCTGGGCAAGTCACTTAAACCTCATTGCCCCGTGCAAAAAATAAAAAAATAAAAAATAACTACATTTCAATATGATTGATTTCCTTTGTGATCCTGTATATTTTATCTTATGAATTTTAAAGCCTTCTTCTGAGGAGGGATCCATATAGGTTTCACCAGACTACCAGATGAGCCCATGAAAACCAAAAAAGTTAAAAATCTCTGCTCCAAAACTTTACCTGGGTGAGCAGACACCTGAGTCTCCTAGACAAAACAAAGACAAGTTGGCATAGTCCCATGGGGGATTTTACTACTAACAGATATCAATGTGATCCAATCCAGCAAATATCTGTCGAATACTTACTTCATACAAAGCACTAATCTCAGTAGTGGGAACACAAAAATGCAAGTGCAATAATCCCTACCCGCGTGGAGTTTATATTCTTCTAGGAGAATACAACACACACACACAAAGGTTCTTTCCTAAAGTTTAAAAGAAACACTATCATTGACAAGACCTGAATAGATATGAGCATCCTGGCACCAACAAGCCTGTCCATCTGTCTCAGAAGGTAAACTGGGTATAGAATGAAAACATTATGCATCGTCTCAGAGACAGGACCTAAGTCTCCTTGGAAACGTTATCCAGGACTGGTTGAATGTTCCTCTTGATGTCGATGGTTCCAAAGCACCTGCTCCACTCACTGCCTTCCTGGCGTGGGTAGCATCAGCACACAACACAACCTTTTCAAAGCTCCAAAAGATACTGTTCTTATAGAGAGGACAATTAGCCATGAGCTTCTGCTCAGTTATCAGAGAAGCGGCATCACCAGAGCTGGGAAGTGTCTCCTATATGAAGGCAAAAGGCTTGGGGAGTCTCTTTCTGGTAACCTTACTTTTCATACAACCAAGTCTCCTTGAATCCCAATCCCAATTACTTCTGTTTCACCCTATATATAGCTTCTGAAGCTCCATCATGACTGTATTGTTACTAAAATGGTACTTACCATAGGCATACCACCTGGACCTATCTTACCTTTTCAGACTGACTACACATTACTTCCTGAGGGTAGGGACTATCTTTCTCACTCATATTTCTATCTCCAGCACTTAGCACAGGGCCTGACACATAGTAAGCACTTAATAACTGCTCTACTTACCTACCTACCTACCTACCTACATACTTACATACCTACCTATCATCTACCTATCATCCATCTTTCTGTCCGTCTGTCTACCTCCTGACCTAGGCACCTAATCCCCCAGCTGCTAGCACCTTTCCCCCAAAATACTTTGTGACTATATTGTATCTACTTATATAGCTACCCGCTATCTCCCCTGGCTAGATTGTAAGATCCTGAAGCACAGGGAGAGGCCCCTTCACTTTGCTTCTTTGTATCACCATCACACCTAGCACAATGACATAGCAGATGCCTAATAAATGCTTGCTTGTTTGATTGATACCAGGCTCTTTCTGGTCCCCTGAAAATATTCTTAGCTGCTGTGCTTCATTTCAGAGCCCCTTTTGTTCATTAACTTGAGCTGCCACTTCTCCCCCTGAAGCCAGACTCCCAAGGGGTCTGCAAACCCTTGCAACTGATTTGCTGCCGAGCCACACTGATTTCCCAAAGCATGGAAGCTGTTGCTACTTTCATGAGATTAGGAAATAAAGAGAAGGTGATATGAGGTTGATTCATCTCTTTGCAGTGCTCTGAAAATGTGTTTTTTGTGGTCTTTAAAAAAAAAAAGAAAATGAAAAGGATTTACCTGTTATTTTCCTCTCCTTGAATATCTAGTAAACCACAAATCTCGTGAACTGTCTTGGTAAAAGAGCTAAATTTGGATTTCAGTAAAAGAAAGTGGAGCAGATGCAAAGATTCAATCTTGTTCCTTTCCATTGGTGTCAGCTTCATTCAGGTTTGAGAGTTTGAGTTTAGCTCTCTGCTTCTTCCTCTGATTTTATCTTGTTTCTTCCTACCACAGGAGATAGGTTTGAGGAGATAAAATGTGATTCTCCACTGGGGTTAAGGTAGTTAGTGCAGCTTTGTCTGGTTTCTGCTTCATTAGATTCCAACATCTCATATCTTCCTCAGACTTTTCCCACTGAGTAAACTCTGTAGGGGCAGCTAGGTGACAGGGTGGATAGAGTGCCAGGCCTGGAGTCAGGAAGACTCATCTTCCTGAGTTCACATCCGGCTTCAGACACTTACTAGCTGTGTGACCCTGGTCAAGTCACTTAACTCTGCTTGCTTCAGTTTCCTCATCTGTAAAATGATCTGGAGGAGGAAGTGGCAAACCACCCCAGTATCTCTGCCAAGAAAATCCCAAATGGGGTCATGAAGAGTCAGGCATGACTGAAACAACTGAATAGCAACAATTAATCTCAGTAGAGATTTGTAGGAAGAGAGGTTGAAGATTGGGGATACTTGATGGAAAATAAAGGCCTGACTTCCAGGAAAGGTTTCTGACATTGACTGGTTCCTATTCTGGGCTTGTGGTTTCTAAGGGTCTGACCTAGGCTCTCTCTCCTCATGGTTAGATAGATGGCACTTTGAGGTTTCCATCCTGGGGAATATCAGACCTATGGAAAAGGTCCAACCTCACATGTCCTGTATATAATAAAGAGGGCTGTGTGTGGTTGTACCTATCCCACAGGCCCTGTATTCTTACACATGCAGTGACCTTAACATGCCATCTGATCTCTATGGTCAGCATCTTCATCAATATCTTTACCTCCTTCATCAATCCCACCCTTTGTTGTTTCTTTTTTTTTTTTAAGTCCAGACCTATAATTTCATTAGTAGAGGGAATCCCCTTGGTTGAAACTCTCTTCAAGGATGGATATCAGCAATTAATCTGTAATTTATAGTCACAGACAGTTGCCTAGGACACTGAGAGATTAAATAATTTGCTCACAGCCACATGGCTAACCTTTGTCAAAAGCAGGACTTGAAACCAGACCTCCTCGACCTCAAGGCCAGTCCTCTGTCTATTGCCCAACATAAATTTCCAATTGGGGGAAATTTAGTGCTTAAAATATGGGAAAGTTCTTTGGATGGCTTTAGTTCTGTTCTTCTTGCTGGCTTCTAACAAGAGGCCCTCCCACTTATCATTCCTTGGACCATTTTAGTCCTTCTTTCCATTTGTTTCTTTTCTCCTCTTCAATCCTTGATTAAATTTATACTTTGATCTGTTTTGGAGCTGCAAATATATACAATATTTTATACACATATATGTATATATATGTGTGTGTGTGTGTGTGTATGAGAGAAACATTTCTATCTAAAACATTGTATTCACTGATTGCTTCCAGTATTGATCTCTTCTCAGTAAGCACCAAAAGGGGAAAAAAATGAGTTTTTCAGTTTCTTTGTGTGCTGATTTTTTTTGTGTGTGTGAGGCAATGGGGGTTAAGTGACTTGCCCAGGGTCACATAGCTAGTAAGTGTTAAGTGTCTGAGGTCGCATTTGAACTCAGGTCCTCCTGACTCCAGGGCCAGTGCTCTATGCACTGCGCCACCTAGCTGCCCCAAGTTGTTTTTTTTTGTTTGTTTGGTTGGTTTTTTTGTGTGCTGATTTTTAACTGAGAATCATAATAGTGTCATGAACCTGGAATTAGGAGAACTAGATTTACATGCCAGCTCTTCCACTTACTAGTTGTGTGTCTCTGGGCAAGTTAGATCTCTATTTGATAGCTATCAAATGTTTTCTCTCATTACTGATGATTGTCAGTGTTTTCTCTTATTAGTGATGGATGAGGAGGAGCTTCAGAAACTTGTGACTTAGACAAGAGTTTAAGGAAAAGTCTAGTCAAACTCACTAACAAGTTGGTGATTGCTATCACAGGCCTAGGCCCAGAACCAGAATCCCTCTAGCTTTTCAGACATAAAAAAAAAAAAATCAGTGAGCTAGGGGCCGCTAGGTGGCGCAGTGGATAAAGCACCAGCCCTGGATTCAGGAGGACTTCAGTTCAAATCCAGCCTTAGACACTTGACATTTACTAGCTGTGTGACCTTGGGCAAGTCACTTCACCCGCATTGCCCCACAAAGAACAAAAAACAAAACAAAAATCAGTGAGCTACTACAAAGGCATTCTCCTAGGCATACAGAGAAAGGGGCAGCTACCTTAGGGCAGGAACAGCACACACAAATCACACAGTTCCATAGATACAGGGTCTCATGATCAGATGCTGTAAGGTCAGAGTTCCTTGGCATATGTGGTACTGTAAAAGTGTCCTTGTACTTAAAATTCCCTGAGATACCATACTGCAGAACCTCTTCCCCCGCCCCCACCCAATTTACTAGGGGTCTGCTAGTGTCAGAGACAATTAACAAAAGCAAGGGCCCCACCCCCTGCTAGGTTTTATAGTCTGGTCCCCTTGGAGTTGCCATTCCTGCCAAAGTAGTGTAGGCAGTCAAGTCAAATTGATAAGCCAAGTGCTAAGCACTGGAGATACAGAGATATGCAAAAAGCCAAAGCCCAAACCAAATCCTGTCCCTGCTCTGAAGGGGTTTATGGTCTAGTTTATCTTTGATGCCTGTAGGTCAAAGCCCCTGAGGATCTGCACTAGTGACCAGGCTGTAATCATTATTGTATCGCCCTGGACTCAGTCCAATACAATGATCAGCAGTCTAGCTATGGTCACTGATACTCTCAGGACCTCAGCTTCCTTCAAAAAACTAAATAAATAAAAGTGACAGTAGCTGCATTGGCTACTCACAGCATTGTTGTGAGGAGGAAATAAGATAGAATCATCGAATGCCACCTCCAAAAGGGACCTTCAATATCATCTAACCCTGTCTCCTCTTTTTTACAAAAGGGGAAACTGAGGCAGAGAAAAGAGAAGTGGATTGCCCAGTCACGTGTAATGTTAATATGGACTAGAATCTAGCACTCCTGACTCCCAGTTCAATACTTAATAATGTACGCAGAAGCATTTTTTAGAGCATCATTCATATCTATGTGTATATATATATATGGGAAATGAGGAAATCATTCATATACAGATATAGATACACACACACACACATCTATGAGGAATTCAGGGTTATGATTCCTGTCCATTGAAAAGAGCTACTTTCTGTTTGATGGGACCAGAGTTAAATTTCCTCTGTCATATCTATTATATTTGTACATTTGGAAATCGGCTAATGCAATTGGGGGCAATCAGAAGAACTAAACAGAGGAATAATTTACTGAGAATAAATGTCTGAAATGGCAGATTTTGCCAGTGATCTTTCTCAGAATTAGGACAAGAAAATACTCCAAATTAAATCATTCAGGTTAAATGAGGTTTATTGTTTTCTCCCCCATGCAAAATGTTAAAGGAAACACTGCCTGACTGGGATATTCTCCCCAACCTCTATTGGACAGATTGCTTCTCTGAATTGTTTTACAAAAACAAAAAGCACAAAGGCAAATGACAGACCCCAGGTGTGCCTGGCAGGAATATATTTTTCTTTTCTTTTCTTTTTTTGCTCATTCAACAAGCATTTATTAATTCCATGAAATACAAATGGAAATAATGATAATAGCATTAGCACTCTTTGCAAAATGCTTTATTTACATTTGATCCTCACAATAACTCTGGAAGGTAGGTCCATTATTATCCCTGTTTTTACAGATAAAGAAACTGAGACAGAGGATAAAGGAATCTTTTTTCTATAGATGTTTCCAGAAGCCTTTTTGACTATTTCTAATGCTACGTGGCATCAGGTCATACGGGGCTAAGTGGCCTCAGGAGACTCCCTTTAGGAAGTCCGTTGGAAAGTGAATCAGCTAAGCTGATAGCCTCTTTAAAGCCAGACATACAGTATTATTTGAAATTGACCACTTGGAGTAGTTAGTCCTTCACTTCTAGACTTCTCATTTAGCCATTGTTTCTCTCCTCTCTCTTCCTCTCACCGGTTCTCTCCTGATTATTATTTTGAGAAATGGGTGATTTGTTTTTCTCTGCCTAATTCCCCAGCAAGATGTAGCAGCAAGAGGAGTTACTCAGCAGGTTTGGTCAGAGCTTTAGACTCTATTTGCTGAAAGGAAGAAGAATTCTAAAGCACATCCATGCTTCAACTGCTCGGACCAAGTTTTCAGAGGATCTGCCAAGGAGAAATTGAAATTGATGTCTGTCCATACACATTTCCCAGTCATGTCCACAGATGTTACAGAAAGATTTACCCTTATAATTCCTCCTTATTTTAGCAGTAAACTATTTGCTTAAAAAAGAAGGAAATTGTAGGAATAAATATGGTACTTACAATTAGAATATTCTTAGATGATGGACCGTCCCCCTTAGGCTGACCTTCTTGTGTATACATTTAAAGCTTATTGTTGTTTTTCAGTAAATTTTAGAAATCCAGTGGAGGAGAAAAATCTGCCAACCCACTATTTCACCACTTTGTGATAGAACTATAATTTTGTCTAAATCTCTACGGACTAGTAAACAGTCTGGCTGTTGATCAACATGACAGATACTTATTAAATGCCTACTGTGTGCAAACTACTAAGCACTGGGGAGACAACAATGAAATAAAACATAGATCCTGCTCCCAAAGAGTTCATAATACAAGTTAGAATGTAATAGAAGCCAAAAAAGGGAGATTGAAAACCAAACTATAACTAAGTTTATGGGTGATAACTAAGTTATGGTTTGATAATTCTAGGTTATGGGTGATAATTAAGTTATGGTTTCCAAGCCATAACAAAGGTGGGGTGATCAGGGTTTTTCTCCAGGCTGCCAACATGTAGAAGGTTCTGACAGCACATGTACTCCTTCAGCAGGTGGAAATAACTGTGTTTAGCACCTAAGAACCAACAATACTTAGTTAAAATAGGAAAGTGCCAGAGAGTAACTGTCTCCCCCGACACTCATAAATGCATCAAATTAGATGCTCCCTGGCCAGAAATACCCTGCTCCCTCCCCAGCAGTAGTCTGGTATCCTAAGGTCTTTCCTTCTAAGGGGATTTGAATCTTGAGGTTTAAGATCTCTATATTTGTCTTTTAAAAAAATCATTCAGGGTGGCTAGGTGGCACAGTGGATAAAGCACCAGCCCTGGAGTCAGGAGTACCTGAGTTCAAATCCGGCCTCAGACACTTAACACTAGCTGTGTGACCCTGGGCAAGTCACTTAACCCCAATTGCCTCACTAAAAAAAAAAAAAAGTCTAAAAAAATCATTCAAAACCACCTTTTGTGCTTCTTACCCTATTGGCTAGAATGGCTAGATATGGCTTTAGATGAGGGATGGGAATGAAAGAGGGATCATTTCTAGCTGGGGGACAGAGAAAAGCATCATAGTGTTATGGGAAAAGCACATGGTCCTTAGGATTCCTCTATAAAGAATTACACTCTCGGGGCAGCTAGGTGGCACAGTGGATAGAGCACCGGCCCTGGAGTCAAGAGGACCTGAGTTCAAATCTAGCCTCAGACACTTAACACTTACTAGCTATGTGACCCTGGGCAAGTCACTTAACCCCAATTGCCTCACCAAAAAAAAAAAAAAAAAGAATTACACTCTCACGCGAGTCCTAGTTAGGAATAAAAGTAAAAGAACAAGTTTATTGGATACAAGAGAAACTGGTCGGGAAGAAGGTCTAAAACACTTTCCTCCCCACTAGACTGGGGAGCACCCTTTTATAGGGCTCAGATGGTGTGGGTGAAATGTCCCTTATTGGGGTTGGAGGTAGTCTGGTGATGGGCAATTACTCAGTCCTGGTGGGTAGCAAGCAGTCTCCTGATGGGCTGTTTCTTTGTCCCCTCCCGGTGCAGCCACACCTAACAGGATTACCTCATCTAGGGGGTGAGGAGGACTGGAATGCAGGGTGGTGGTCCTGGAGCTAGCTCTGTCCAATCTGGTGCTGCTTATCTCTTTGGGTGTGTCTGTCCTTTGGTTCAGTTTCAAGGAGAAGGTTCCTTGATCTCAAGGGAAAACTCCTGTGGTTTCAAGGAAAAAAGTTCCTTGACCTCCCCAGACAACTACTGGGGTCACCAGGGCCCATAATACTCCCATAACAATAGGGTGATGTGTGACCCTGGGCAAGTCACTTAACCTCTGTTAACCTCAGTTTCCTCAACTGTAAAATGGAGATAATAACAGCACTTACTTTGTAGGGCTATCGTAAAGATCAAATGATATAGTAACTTGCAAAGTAATATTTGCAAAGTACGTAGCACAATGCCTGGCATGTAGTAAGTACTATATAAATGCTTATTCCTGTCCCTTCCCCTTCATCCGGGAGGTATTACCTGACCTGGTTCTTGAAGGAAGGTAGGGAGGTTTATAAAGAGGTAGAGATGGGGCCAGAGATTTGTCTGTTCCAGGCACGAGGGGCAATGTACACAAAGTCACTGAGGTGAGAGAGGCTGGGACAAGACTGGAAAAGAGCTAGTAGTCTACTTTGTCTGGAGCATAGATGAAATCATGGGCAGTGCTGTTAAATAAGACTGGAAAGCTGGACTCTCCCCAAGACCCACAAAAGGAAGGACATCTAGTAAGAAGCTCTTACTCAAAGTCCCCTATCTTCCTCTCAGCAGGATGTTTAGCCTTTCAATCCAGCAGGCATTTATTAAGTGCCATTAACTGGGGAGGCCAAGACAAGAATGAAAACATCTCTCAACTTGCTGATGATCCAATGAGGAAAGTTTCGAGAGCTAGAATATAATATGTATATAGATAAGTGACAGAGGGGAGAAACCGATAGGAGTCCTTAGGATTCCTCTGTAAAGAATTACACTCGAACAAGACCTAATTAGGAATAAAAGAACAGGTTTAGGGGGCAGCTGGGTGGTGCAGTGGATAAAGCACCAACCCTGGATTCAGGAGTACCTGAGTTCAAATCTGGCCTAGGACACTTGACACTTACTAGCTGTGTGACCCTGGGCAAGTCACTTAACCCCCATTGCCCCGCAAAAAAAAAAAAAAGAACAGGTTTATTGGGGTACGAGAGAAACCGGCTGGCCGGGAGGAAGGTTTTGCCTGAACAAAACACTTTCCTCCCTGACTAGCTTCTGGAGTGCCATTTTATAGGGTTTAGATAGGGTGGGTAAGAGTCTCTTATTGGGTGAGGGGCTGGTGATCTTCCCTCGTTGCGCTGGGATAGGAGGAATCCCTCGTGAGCGATCTGGTGGTGGGTGTCAACTTTGTCCTGATGGGTCTAAGCAGTCTGCTGATGGTCGGTTCCAGGTGGTCTTCTCCTGGATTACCTCATCCAGATGCTTAGGAGGACTGGAATGTGGGGTGGTGGTCCTGGAGCATGCTCAGTTCCATCTGGTGCTGCTTATCTCCGTTGGATGTGTGTGTGTCCTTGATTGAGCTCTAGGAGAGGCCTACTTGATTTCAAGGGAAAACCCCTGAGGTTTCAAGGAAAAAGTTCCTTGAACCCCCCAGAGAACTGTTGGGGTAACTGGGGCCCATAATCCTCCCATGACATAAGGAAATACAAAGTAGGCTGTTTGAGTGATTGTAATCATTGGAGCTAAAATGTGGAAGGCCTTGAATACCAAGCCAAGCATGGTGTATTGTATGCTCAAGGGTGGGCCTTGGTCCACTAAAGTGGATGATGCCTCGTGGCTCCAGATTCTTAAAGTGTATGCCAGGGAAGTTAGACTCTGGCAAGCTCTGCCAAACTGGGAAGCCTCCAAGCCCTGTCCGGCAATGACCCCGAGTGTCTATAATTGGAGGTCAAGCCTGGCTAAGTTTGAGGAGGATTAGTATCAGAAGGCTGGCTACAGGGCGATGAGTTTTCTGTCTTTGTTTTTGAGGAGGTGGGAGGAGAAGATGATGATTCATGAAGAACCATTTACTAAGTCATCGAGGGTTCATGACCCATCTCTGTAGAATAAACACCCACAAGCTCAAAATCACAGATTCCTAGGATGACTGTAAAGTAAAGAGTTGTGAGTGGAGAGAGTGAGACTAATGACTAGGAAATCTTTTAGGAGGCTATTATCATCCAGGCGAGACTATTACTGAGACAAAAGCAACTGAACATCTATCTGCATTGCAATGCAGGATCTTAATTAGAATAGGTGGCTAGCCTTTTTTTTTTTCCAATGCAGATCTCTGTGTTTTGTAATTAACAAAAGATGAAACTGAGAGAGGGGGATCCTGAAAGTCTGGTTTGGGGACCAGATTTAAACCGATATCACTGCTTACCATCCAATTAGTATTAATAAACGTTGGTGCATTGAGCTCTTTGGGGAACTAAGAAAGCAATGGAGTGAACTGAGCCTGTGATGAATTATGAGGGCCTATTTACATAAATGTTCTCTGGACTCTTCTGTTCATGCGCGGAGTAGAGAGGCAGTGGGATTTGGTGTAAATAGCGTGGCCCCAGAGGCAGGAGATTTGGGGTTGAGTCCTGGCTTTGATATTTGCTTGCTATGTGGACATGGACAAGCTGCATCATGCCTCTGTTGCCTCATCTGTAAAATGGTGGCAATATTGCTCACAACTATTTATGTCACAGGCTGTTGTGGGGAAAAGTCCTTGGTAAACCTTAAGGTTTAATAGAGATTTGAATTGTTAGGGCTGGGCAGCTAGGTGGCGCAGTGGATAAAGCACCAGCCCTGGATTCAGGAGTACAAATCCGGCCTCAGGCACTTGACACTTACTAGCTTTGTGACCCTGGGCAAGTCACTTAACCCCCATTGCCCAGCAAAACAAAACAAAAAAACATAAATGAATTGTTAGGGCTACAGCTAGCAATATTGGCAGCCAAGGCAGGCAACAAGAAACAAAGCCTGGGAAAAGCAATATGAATGGTATTCTTGCCTCAACTATATTATTCATGGTATGAAAATAATATAAGAAGAAACCTAGACAAAGTCAGTTGAGCAAAAGGTGGGTACTCATTACAATAGCGGCTTCTATTCTGCTAGAGGAGTGCATTGTGGGAACCTTCCAAGCCTTCCCAATTTTGGTGTTCTGGTACAAAGACTGTCTCCCAACTCTAGTTTGAGCTATGAATTGTGTTGTTATCCCAGGGTCTCAATGAGCATATATTGTTAACTGTACCAAAGGGCATTCCTTAAATGTAGGAATTTTATTAAAGGATTTGAAAATCAACTATGCTGAACTTGGTAATTCATCAGCAAGAAGATTCCATTTAGTAAAAGACTAGAGAAGCCTCAGTTCTGGTCTGTATTGTACTTCTGTGGGCTTCACAGCGTCCTACCTGTGAAATAAAGGGACAGGACTTTACCATCTCTACATCTCTTCTGTAATGTGCTGTAGCCAGAAAGTGAATCCAGATTTCCTGATAGAGGCCTGAACATTATTTTCTCCTGCTAACGTAGGAGCCGTCACAGGAAGTATGTGGGGTTATTCTTTAATCTCTGACTGCTCTCCAGCTTTGGTGTGGAGCATGGGGTGCAGTGAATGCTCAGCTCAGTGGCCCTGGAGAGGGTGTAAGAAAAACAGTGACAGCCGGGCACTAAGTTGCAATTCACTAAGGTCGAAGAGGCTGCCCTGCTCAATGCAGACTAAAACAGCTGCTAAAGCAGTTCCTTTTAGAGTCCAACTGACTGCAGAAGGATCCCTGTCAGAGCATTAGCTGCAGAATCCCAGGAGCAGAGAACCACAGGATGCTCAAGCCAGAAGGGACCTTAGAGATCATTCTAATTTAACCCTTTTCTTTTCTGAATGAGGAGACTGAGGCCCAGAGAGGACAAGTTGCTTACTCAAGACTGAGTGTAGGAATCAGTACTCAACAACAGGTCTTCCTTTCCGTGTCACCACACCTGCAGAGAAGTCAGATTCATTGAGTTTAAGGGACAGGTGTTGTAGAGATGTCGTATGTCAACAGGCTCAAAAATCAGATTTTTGAGGGGAAGGAGGTCATGCTGATACTTTTTATACTGATGGGGCAGCTAAGTGGTGCTGTGGCCAGAGACTGGGCCTGGAATCAGGAAGACCTGAGTTCAAATTCAGCCTCAGACACCTTACTAGCTATGTGACCCTGGGCAAGCCATTTAACCTCTGTCCTCCTTAGTTTCCTCATCTGTAAAATGGGGACAATAATAGTACTTCTCTACCCCAGTTGTTGTGAGCATAAAATGAAATAATATTTGTAAAGTGCTTATCACACTACCTGGCTCATGCTAGGCACTATATAAACGTTATGTGACCCCAAGAAAAAATATTGAAACAATCAAAGCTTTAATTTTTCAGAGCTCTCCTGTGCTTTTGGACTTTGTTAATAGAAATATGGTATTCAGGGTACATGAGATGATGATGTTCCCATTCTCATCTGCCCTGGTCCCATCTGAAGCATCTTGTTCAGTTCTGGATGCCACTTTTTAGCTCACTGATGAGCTAGAGTGTCTGCAGATTAGGGCATTTAGGATAGAGAAACATTTTCATTTTATTTCAACATATATATATATATATATATATGTATTCATTTATTCATTCACTCATTCATTCATTCATTTGTTTGTTTGTTTATTTATTTATTTTGGTGGGAGGCAATTGGGGTTAAGTGACTTGCCCAGGGTCACACAGCTAGTAAGTGTTAAGTGTCTGAGGCCAGACTTGAACTCAGGTCCTCCTGACTCCTGGGCCGGTGCTCTATCCACTGCACCACCCAGCTGCCCCTCAGGCACCGCCCCTGGATTCAGGAGGACCTGAGTTCAAATTTGGCCTCAGACACTTAACACTTACTAGCTGTGTGACCCTGGGCAAGTCACTTAACCTCAATTGCCTAACACCCCCCCCCCAAAAAAATAAATATTGATTAAGCATCTCCCATATGCAAGGCTGAGAGTCAGGACAGTATAATGGTTAGAGAGACTGCCTTATAGTCAGGAAGACCTGTTTTTTAATCTCACCTCTGACACATACTATCTATGTGATCCCAGACAAATAATTTATTTTTCTTGGTGCTCTAGGCAACTCTCTAAGATTCTAAGGTGTCAAGAAGGTGTCCTTCTTCATTGATAAAAATAGTCTCTTCTTCCAATGAAATATACCAATGCAACCACAGATCCAATGCTATCCCTTTGTAAGACACTGGGCTAAGTTCTCAAGATATAATAAGTACAGCATCTCTCAGGGGAACTTAAAGCCAGAGGGGAGAATTTCAGAGATCAGAACCTATAGAGTGGAGCACATTTCTAGTGATGGAGAGGTCTATGTGGTTACATCTTAGTGGGTGATTGAAGGAGACTGGAAATTTGAAGAGAATGTGTGAAAGGGTGTTATAGAGATATTTCTCATCAGTGCCAATTTTGAAGTGTCGAGCATAATAGCAAAGGAAAGTATGGAGAGAAGAATTATGGCCTAGGTGCTAGTATCATGGAAGAAGGTGGGAAATTAACCAAGAAGCTGACAGATGATGGTGACAAGCATAGAGAAGGTGGTATATTTGGATGGCATAAATTTAGATTGATATGGTTGAATGATTGGGAGCAGCTAGGTGGTGCAGTGGATAGAGCACCAGCCCTGTATTCAGGAGGACCTGAGTTCAAATCCGGCCTCAGACACTTGACACTAATTAGCTGTATGACCCTGGCAAGTCACTTAATCCTCATTTCCCTGCCCCAAAAAACAAACAAAACAAAAAATGTTAATAGATATGGTTGAATGATCGCTGCAGAGCAAGGTTTTAGAATTGGGGGGGGGGGGGCGGGAAGTATGTCAACTCCCTGCCCTGAGAGCCAGGGAAAGTAGGAAAATGAGCAACTAACATTAGAGGTTGCCAGAGATGCAGAGCCCTCAGCAGAAAGCCATGTTTTGGTTAATATAGGGAGTATAATAATAAGAAATCAAGATTAAAGAAGAATTCATTGATTAAAGGAGAATTCATTAACAAGTAAATGGGGTTCCAAAGGGGAGGGAAAGATGTCGATTGTGGGTGGTAGCATTGGGCTATATAAGAATGATAGTATAGAGGAAGTAAATGGACGGATCACATGCTTGGATAGTGGGTCATAGACTGTTGTTGTTGTTGTTTGTTCTTTGTTCTTGAAGAGGACCATGACATTGGGGTGATGTCATGACTTGCAGTGAACTGGATTTAAGTGAAGAAGGATTGTGCAGTCACCAGCTTCACTCTCTCCTCTAGAGACATCTGGGTCTAGTGTAAAGATACATATCAGGATGACTGGAGATGGCCCCAGATGTTTTAAGGTAATTGGGGTTAAGTGACTTGCCCAGGGTCACATGGCTAGGAAGTGTCTGAGGTGACATTTGAACTCAGGTCCTCCTGACTTCAAACCCAATGCTATATCTACTGTACCACCTAGCTGTCCCCAGTAAGTCATAGACAGAAAAAGAATGAAAAAACTGGGGCTATTTAACCAAGAGAAGAGAGGAGAGGAGAGGAGAGGAGAGGAGAGGAGAGGAGAGGAGAGGAGAGGAGAGGAGAGGAGAGGAGAGGAGAGGAGAGGAGAGGAGAGGAGAGGAGAGGAGAGGAGAGGAGAGGAGAGGAGAGGAGAGGAGAGGAGAGGAGAGGAGAGGAGAGGAGGGGAAGGGAGAGGAGGGGAGGGCAGGGGAGGGCAGGGGAGGGGAGGGGAGGGGAGGGGAGGGGAGGGGAAGGGAAGGGAGGGCAGGGGAGAGGAGAGGAGGGAAGGGAAGGGAAGGGAAGGGAAGGGAAGGGAAGGGAAGGGAAGGGAAGGGAAGGGAAGGGAAGGGAAGGGAAGGGAAAGCTGGGACAGAAATGGCCCCTATCTTCAACTGAATTTTGCAGAACAGAAATTCGACTTAGTCTGTTTTTTTTTTGGGGGGGGGGTTCCCAGAGGAGCAATGGGGGCCGGGAGCAGGATTGTACAGAGACACATTTTAGCTCAATGTGAGGAAAATCTCCTTAACAATTAGAGTCAGGGGCAGCTAGGTGGCGCAGTGGATAGAGCACCGGCCCTGGAGTCAGGAGTACCTGAGTTCAAATCCGACCTTAGACACTTAACACTAGCTGTGTGACCTTGGGCAAGTCACTTAACACTAATTGCCTCACTTAAAACAAAACAAAACAAAACAATTAGAGTCACTCAGTAGTGGAACAGGCTTCCTCACAAGATAGCAAATTCTCTATCACTGGGAATATTTAAGCAAAATCTAGCTGGCTGCTTGTCAGGAATGTTACAAAGAGGATTCCTGGTAGGGCATAGGCTGGACTTGACTTCTAGAGAACCTTCTGCCTCTAAGACTGATTCTATGATTCTTTCAAGGTCCTCCATTACCTCTTCTCCCTAAATTCCTTCCTTTATCTCACTACATTTATGTTCTCTCCATCTTCCCCCCCCCCTCACAACCTGCTCTAAATTTGCTGTAAGCTGATAAATTCATTCACACTGAAATGTAAATGATTTACAAAATTTAGTATTCAATCCCTCTAAGGGAGATCTATCTCTATTTTACTTTTTATCTTCAGACAAAGGAATGATTTTCTTTGCTTTTTCTTTTTCCTTTTTTTTGGGGGGGGGTGTGAGGCAATTGGGGTTAAGTGACTTGCCCAGGGTCACACAGCTAGTAAGTGTTAAATGTTTGAGGCTAGATTTGAACTCAGGTCCTCCTGAATACAGGACCAGTGCTCTATCCACTGTGCCACCTAGCTGCTCCGGAATTCTTTTCTAATAGCAGAATTTCAGACGTTAAAATAATCAGTTAATCAATAAACATTTATTAAGTACCTACTATATGTCAGGCACTGTGCTAAGTTCTGGGGATACAAAGAAAGGCAAAAGGTGGTTCCCACCTTCAAGGAGATGACATTCTAATTGAGGAAGATAACCTACAAAAAGCTTTGTACAAACAAGATATATACAGGAGACAGAGGAAAGACACAAGAATGGAGAGGGATTGGGAGGCTTTTTTGGGTAGAGGTAGCAGGGTAAATTTCCCATTGTCTCTCCAGCCATGCCACCTGAGGCTGGTCATGCTGGGATACAGTTGTAACATTCTACTGTTGTTTGTTCTTTGGGAGATCCAGGATGACTGTGGGCACAACCATGAGGTAGGTAAAGCTTCCCAAGGTGCCTCTCAAAAATAGATCCCATTTCTATAGAGCTTTAAGCTCTAGGGGCATACTTTCCTGACAGAAGTCCCGTGAAGTGGGTAATGCAAGTATTGCTGTTCCCATTTTACAGACAAGGAAATTGAGGCTCAGAGAGGCAAAGTGACTTGTCCATAGTCCCATGCCAAGTGAGGGGCAGGTTTAAAACTTTTTGTTTGTTTGTTTTTGTGTGGGGCAATGAGGGCTAAGTGACTTGCCCAGGGTCACACAGCTAGTAAGTGTCAAGTGTCTGAGGCCAGATTTGAACTTAGGTCCTCCTGAATCCAGGGCCAGTGCTCTATCCACTGCGCCACCTAGCCGCCCCCAGGTTTAAAACTTAAATCCAGATCTTCTGCATCCTTAGTCTTGAGATCTTTCCAATAAAAACTGTAGCTGTCGGGGACAGCTAGGTGGCACCGTACATAAAGAACTGGCCCTGGATTCAGGAGGACCTGAATTCAAAGCTGACCTCAGACACTTGACACTTACTAGCTGTGTGACCCTGGGAAAGTCACTTAACCCTCATTGCCCCATGAAGCGAAACAAAACAAAAAACCCCACCATTATGGAACAGGATAGTCTCTGGGGGCAGCTAGGTGGTGCAATGGATAGAGCACCAGCCCTGGAATCAGGAGGACCTGAGTTCAAATCCGGCCTCAGACACTTGATACTTACTAGGTGTGATCCTGGGCAAGTCACTTATCCCCAATTGCCTCACCAAAAAAACCAACAAAACTGTAGCTGTCCCTATTTTAGTGGGGCTCTTGGCTCTGGACTTTCCTAACCACCTTCAATTCTGTTCTAACCACAACTCTTTCTTGTGCCCTTCTGTGTAAAGGCCACTCAGACTTTGTTTCTGTCATTCAAGAACCAGCCCAACTAAACTTGGAAAGACCTATTACCAGACTAGCATAGGAAGGGGAATTTTCAGTAGTAGCCAAAGCCTTATCTAGAAAGCCTATAGATTGTGTAAGTGCCCTAGTGCATTTATTTACATCTGTGCAGTCACATTTAATTCATCCTTGCTTTGATTTCAGAATTCTTGTTTTTACAGAATATTTATGTCCCTGAAAAAAGCTTAGTCAGGCCCTGATGCTCCTTGGTCCCCTCTTTCCCTGGCCTGAGACTGTCATACCCAGAATTTGTAACATGGCCATTACAGGGAGGTGGGTTATTCAGTGCCAGTTCCAAAGCTAGAACCAGGATTGGTGGTGCCTGGAGCAAGCCAATAGGAAACAGACCCTCCCATCAACTTTTAAAGACAAATCATCTGGGGTTTGGAGGAGAGATACCCACAGAACACTGGTAGGCTGCATTTATTCTAATGAATTCTTCTTACTATGTGTGCTAAAGTCAGTTGTTTCTATGCTATAGTCCTATGAAAGATTATAAGCACCGTCAACATCCTTTAAAACTTGGTGTTCTGGGGCAAATTGCTTGTTGTACTGCCCTAGTTGTATCTATGATGAAATCTAAGATCAAAGATCACTTCTTTAATCTTCATGACTCCCAGCAGTGGAATTCATTACCTTTTTTAAAATTACTTCCTAGATTCCTAAATTTACTGCTAAATGAGAGTAAAAAATATGGATGTTAAAGCCATTATAGAACGACCCTTGTCTGTAACTATGTCTCACTTACCTCCATGGTCACAAAAACTCTCTCCCTCTAGCCCTCCAAACCTCTCATGCCTGGAAACAGGCTTTCTTGCAGCTCCTATAGACAGCAGTGCGAAGCGCTTGATCTGACTGTGTTCTATCCTTTCCAGAATGGGTTGAATGGTTTACATCTAGCTTCTAAAGAAGGCCACGTGAAAATGGTGGTTGAGCTCCTGCACAAGGAAATCGTTTTAGAAACAACAACAAAGGTGAGTCACAGAGGGATTGGGGATGCTGTTGAAAAGTCAGGGCTTCTGACTGTCTAGCTAATACACAATACCAAAGGGCAATCCTTGTATTGCATGTGTACACCAGCTAGTGTTGACAAATTTGTTTGAACGGGATCATCATTAGGCTTTGGATCTACCTTGTTGCTTTTGTGAATAACTTGGGTGAATAGAAATAGGGGAACCCACAAGAACCATACCCACGTCATCACAAACTCTCAGCAGAATTTCAGGAGCTGTCTATGTGTTCGTCCTCCGGATTATCCATATACCTAGATTTTAAAATGGAAACCTGAAGCCTTTTGCTTGTGGTCTCGTGGTTTGGGGTTGGTTGGTTTATTTTTTCAGGGCCCTTGACTGGCCTACTTTTTTTATGAACAAGAGTAGAGAGCGCAAACCTCTTATTGTTACCAGAAGCCCAGTCCCTTGTTATTTCTCTTTCTCTACAGAGACCTCCATTGTCGAACATACTACCCCCTCCCCTTTTCTAGACATCATTCTCTAATCAGTCAATCTAAAGGGATTTATTAAGTTTCTCCTTTATGCCAAGCATAATGTTAAGTGCAGGGAATACAGAGACAAAACTGCAACATGCCCTCCAGGAGCTTCTGATCTATCAGGGAAGGATTGTAGGAGAAACGTGGAATATGCCAATAGATCTTGGTGTCCAAGAGAAATGTAACAGTACGGAGGGATCTCCCCATTTCAATAGATCCTAAACACTAAATTACATGAACAGTTCAGGAAGACAATTACCAGAAGTGTGACTATAAAGTAATGAAACTAATTTGTGTGTCTGTCTGTCTTGTGGGTTGACTTTCATTACTTCACAGTCATGCCTCATTCTTTCTATTCCATTTCGATAAACACACAGGTAACTTTCTGAAGAACGAACTAACTTGGTTTTCCACAATACTGTTTCTCAAGTTCCCTTTCCCCTTCACCTTTTCCTCTTCCTTTCTTTCAATTTTTTCTCTGTTTTTTTTTTCTCCTCGAGTTTTTCCCCATCTGCATCTTATTTTTCAGTTTTGCTCTTTATGAAATGGCTTGTCAGGCAGCAGTACCGAGTGGCAAACGTTCTGCCGCCTTTAGCGCAGAAAGCCCAGAACAGCACTAGAGAGAAGAGGGTATAATTTATGGTTATGAAGGGAGCCACCAAAATATTGTGACAGTGGAATCATCTCTTTGAGGTAAAATTCTGTAATTTTCATGTCATTTGCAGAAAGTGAAAAAGAACCTTGCCATGCAGATCTGCAAGGTTTGGGGATGGCTTTGTTAAACCCTCAAGGTAGTTTTCCCCCAACCCCTATAGCCAATTTAAAATGTTTTTTCTGAATCCCTTTTATGGGATAAAAACCCAATTTAATGCTTTTCCCTCTTCTGATGCAATCACTTGCCTTGGGTGCAGGAGCCAAGCCATCTGACAAGGCTCAGAAACACCAAAGACCAAGACTCTTACTTTGGTTGGTCCCCAAGAGCTGCAAAGACAGTCTGCTTCAACATTTTTGACTGTCTCTGAATTTCCCTTTCTATGGTTGTTTTGGCAAGCAAACACTTGGTGTATCCTTCTTTATTTATAGACATTTCCTAAGCCAATGTGAGTTGCAGAATTTCATGCAGAAGATGGGAGGGGTGGTGATGGGGAGAAGTGGAATCTGGGAAACAATTGTCCAAGTCAGGACAGATTTCAAAACACACAGCACCCCCTTGGCATGATGTAAATGAAAAGAACAAAAAAATTAAAATCCACCCAACATGCCCATAAGCCATGGTTAATAATTTTTTTTAATGTGAAGCATCTGCATTCTCCCTTCCATCCCACACCCCCTAGGAGCAGAGAGCCACAGCTCCCTGGTGGCTCTGTGGAGGTCCATGAAGTCAGACAGCTGAGCAGGGCTGTGCTCCTCCATCACCTCTATTAATCTTCATGGGAGGCTCCCCTCCTCCATTTCCATCCACTCAGCACCGACTGCTGATCCTCCTCCCTTCCACAAGATCTCTTGACTCCCTGCAAGTGGAGAAACAGGGTGGTTTTGTGCATCAAAATACAGCTAAATAATTTTTCCTGGCTCCTTCAAGGGCAGCTGTTACCTCAGGCTGAAAGATCAAGCAGAGAAAGAAGAGCCGCTAGCACGCCCCTCCCCCTGCGACTCTCCCCCTGACCTAGGGGTAGGGTGAGCTTGTTCTTGAGCACATGCAGAATGTCTTGGGGGTAAGTCAATTTCCTAGTGTCTTCCGGTTGGTTGCTTTCATTCCTCCCCCAAGAGTGTTTCAGCACCACTGAGTCCTGGTGTGGAGCAGGACCCTCACCCTCTTGGCCTCAGAGTCTGAGGTCGGGAAGCTAAGGTTGCCCTCCTCCTCCCTGAAAATATCCACCTCTGAATAAAATGTGGAGTGGATTTGCTTTGAAACAGATATCCTGCGAGTCAGACCCAGGCTCCCCCTCTTTCATCCCAAATAGGGAAAAAGAGTATAAACTCCACTTTTGCCCTAAGTCCTGATTCCTAGAGATGCTGTTGGCCAACAGACCTATTCCACTTTGGTATAGCAAGTGAGCCTCACACAAGGGCCAAAACCTCTTAAAGGAAAAAAAAAAAGCACAAGAGCTTGTACTTCAATGAAAAAATTATCAATTAGCCCCTGTTCATTCAGTTTTTAGTGCTGACCTCTTCGGGTGGGGGGGAGGACCCCTTTGCCAATAGAGCGGGAGTCCTGTGGGGAAAAAGTCAGGTGAAGGGAAGGGCAGGTCTGCTGAAAGGAAGACTCATTCCTGGCCTTGCCTTCCTTGGGGATAACACCAGCAGTACCACTGTTCCTGTCCACAGAGATCTGAGTGGGATGGGATCCAAGGGGTGAGGTACAGGGATCTTTCATCCCCAAAGCTGAAATGACTTCAGCAGCCCAACTTTAAGCCTATCAGCCCTTGCAGACATTTATTGAGCACCTGCTGTGTCTAAGCAGCTAAGATGTATCCTTCTAGACCCTCTTTAGTCTCCCAGCCTAAGGAAACAAAGAAAGACAGTTGGAGGGCTTGAAGGAAGTACTTGGAGAGGAAGCATAGTTTGACCATCCAGTGAGCCTTCAGTGAAATTTATATCCATTCACCTCTATATCATATTTTTAAAAAGTGATCCTTATACATACACGCAGGATCTTTTGCAAATCGTTAAGCACTTCTCTGTCCTTTGTAACAAAAGTTTCTTTAGCTACCATATAGTAGCAATGGTATCTTTTTAGAGTCCCTTGCCTGTCTGGTCTTAAATTTCCTGTGATCGATTAAGTATTTAGGTGGCTATTGGCTAACATCCACACACCATATATGAGCTGTAAAGAATGAAGTCAGATCAGCCCTCTACTGCTTAAATTACTTAGTAATTGAATGAGCTCAGGTATGGTCCCTGCCCGCCACTTGCAAGATTGGACTTAGCATCCTAAGTGGTTCACATGGGTGCTGCTGATCCAGCCTTTCCAGAGAATGGGTAGCATTTATTTATATGACACTTTAAAGGTTTACAAAGTGCTTTACATTTATATTAATTCGTTTGATTCATTTGATTCTCACAAGCAGCCTGTGAGCTTGCCGTCACCATTATCCCCATCTTATAGGTGAGGTAACAGAGGGAGACAGAGGTGACATGAATTGCCTGGGGTTATGATATACAGCTAGCAAGTATCCGAGGTCACATTTGAACTCATGCCTTCCTGACTCCAGACCCAGCCCTTTATCCCCTGCATCCCTCCCATGGGATTCACAAGAAAGGAGGAAGAGTCCATAGGCAGGCAGGCAGCCTGGTTTCTCCTTGGGTTCCATCTCTGCTCAGCAAGCAACACCTACTAATCCCACTCCTGCCTTTTGATTTGGTTTTAAATATACCCAGGACCATTTCAGGGCAAGCAAAAAAGAAAAGAAGAAGAAAATTACTGTGTCTTTCTTGGATCCTGCATGACTTTCTGATCTCTCTATTATCTCTCTTTATTCTTAAAGAAAATTTCTCTCTAGATTTTCATTGCTTTCCTCTTTTGCTTCCACTATTCATTCTCTGGCATCTTTTCCTCCCTCATTTGGCTAATTCTTCTCTATTTCATTTGTTCTCATTATAATCAGTTCACATTTTCTTCTTTCTTTTGTTTTTTTTTTCTTTTTATTTCCTTTAACATTTTCCTTTCTCATTTCTTAGGTTCTCCCTCCGCTCCAATTTTCTCCATATAATCTGAAGCCCACAAACCTCACGTCTTTGTTCTTTCCCTTTCTCTTCTCCCCCTAATTTGCCCCCTCCCAACTTTCCCATTCTCTTTGGCCTTCACTTAGGCATGAACTTTTATCTTTTGTATTTGTTATGGGTATTTTCCCAAGTCTGAGTGCTGAGACCACAGGAACTGGTGGCCCATTCATTCTGATTGTTCAGGTTCGGCTGAGGGCCCTACACACATGCCAACATCCAGCAGAACCACAGACAGACAAGGCAGCTAGAGGGACCTGAGGAAAATATTCTGGTGGGCTTACCCAAGCAGTGGGCATCTGGAGAAATGCTGACTATTTGTCAAGCCAGGAGCAGGAGCATCTCTGTCCAAGAGAAATGTTGAACACACACACACACACACACACACACACACACACACACACACACACACACACACAACCTTTACTCCATCCTCCCATGAGGAAAGTCAATTGAAACCTCTCTTCCTAGACTCATAGAATTATAGAGGCGGAAAGCACCCTAGAGATCATTTACCTGGCTTCTTTGTCCAAATATAATTGAGGAGTCATTTGTGATGTCTGTATAGTAAATGACCTTTGCCCTTCCCATCCATGATGTGTTTCAGAAGGGGAACACAGCCTTGCACATTGCTGCCCTAGCAGGTCAGGATGAAGTGGTCCGGGAACTTGTCAACTTTGGAGCAAATGTCAACGCACAATCTCAGGTAACATACCTCTTTTCGACAAACCAAGTCATGTTTTGACTGTCTAGAAGGTAATAGCTTTCTCCATTGGTTATTCCTCTGCCATCCTCACCCAGTTATATGCTGATGAGGTCCTACTCAAATAAATGTACATGTATATCTGTAATTCTGCCTCCAGTAATGATTATAACAGAAGGGTTTCCAAGCACCTATTCTTTCTTGCTCTTCCTCCATTTCTATTGTCATTATGTTCTGTGAATTTTAAATCACAAATTTCTGAGCGTACCAGAGCTAGACCATCACCATGGGCTCTAACACATTGTGTTGATAGAGTACCAAACAGTAGAACAGGGACAGGGAAATACCAGAGGTATAACTAGGGCAAAGCACCTAGGGCTTTGTCCCAATTTTCAACATCAATGATGGGGAAACACTCCCCACAGTAGTTCAGAGAATGTCATCCCCATTCCTTATAGTGCTGGGTTAGCCCATCCCCCTGAGAAATTGGAGGAAAGGACAAGAACAGTATATGGTCATAAGCTTATGGAGATCAAGGGAAAAAGCCAGATCATTTCTCCAGGAAATTATAGTGGCCCGTGCCATTGTTCCATCCCATCAACTTAATTTGCCCCAGGTTTTAAGATTCCTGGTTATGGCTCTGCTGCAACAACACTTACTGAGTTCCATCTGGGGTGTATCCTTCTTGTGGTTGAAGTAAGTGAAGAAAACAAAACCAGATGAGCGTACACACTGATTATGATCATATGAAAGAACAGTATATACATATACATATACATGCATATACACATACACAAATTATAGGGATAGACTAGCCAAGACAATGGATAAAGGGAGTAATGTTGATTTAGATATCTATATGTTGATGGTATTTTTTCTTTTGAGTTTAATTTGTTGCAAACTTTTTTTTATTTTAATACTGTTTAAAGTGAAGTTCATAATAAATGACATATTGAAATGATTTGATGACAATAATAAAAACCAACCCCCTTCCTATAGCCAAAGGGCACAGGATTTTTCCTTATTTTTGTCCCTTTGTCAACTATTATGTGATTGAAGGAATCACCTGCATACCCTAGAGAGAGGCCTGCATTTCCGTGTGTGAAAGAGAATCACAAATCTTTTCTCTCACACTCTTGAAGACTTTAAGACAGAGATTCTGTTTTCCTACAGACATGGTTTCATACCAAAGCAATAAAAAACAAATTAAATCAGTTGTCTTTAAGAGAAATAAAGTTGGAAAGTATCCATTTGTTTTCCAACAATCAACATAAAGTACTATTTAACAGAAAAATAAATTAAATAAAAAATGAACCTCACTTTCTCTAAGGCTGGATGAAAGACAGAAAAAACAAGATGAAGAAGTAGAGGATGAGCAAAAGAAACTAACAAATATAGAGAGGAATGTAGACGAAAAAAAATCAAAAGAGTGACACACATTTTCTATCCTTTGAAGAAGGTGCCACTAAAATCTCATGACTACTGTGCGTTTTTGCAATTATAAGTCAAAATGGAAGAGCCTTTCTTGGAACTTGATGAAATGAAATTTAAGGCAAGCTTCTTCCCATTCTTGCTTCAAAGAAAGGCTAATAGAGAGTCTTACTCGAGTGTCCATAATGATTTATTTTCTTGGCTCACAGAAAGGCTTTACGCCCCTTTATATGGCAGCGCAAGAAAATCACTTGGAAGTTGTTAAGTTTCTGCTGGAAAATGGAGCAAATCAGAACGTCGCTACAGAAGTGAGTACCTGGGTCAAATGCCATCATCCCTGTTAGTCACAAGCCTAGTGTGCAAATATACTTGTCCATACAGATACATTGATAGCTAGCTACATTTCCATAAAGTCACCATCATAATTAAGGGAAGGATGTTCCTACTGAGCATCTGCTGTTTGGAGGCCGCTGGATTCCCATGGTGATGGTGGGAAAGACGCCCAGGGAGTAGAGTTTATGATCCCTGACCTTCCAGAGTTTGAAGGGAAATACATGGAAAACACGAGAGTGAGTCACTAGAACCCACTATATAGCACAACCTGCTACACGACAGAATTGGTAGAGGGATGAGGGTGGGGAAAGAGAAAGAGAAAGAGGGACAGGAGGGGAAGGGAATGGAAAAGGAGAGGGGGAGAGAAGGGGAGAAAGGGGAGGGGGAGGGACACAGGAGAGAGAGAGAGAGAGAGAGAGAGAGAGAGAGAGAGAGAGAGAGAGAGAGAGAGAGAGAGATCCATCTATTCAAGGGCCCCCATTACTAGAAATATCAGAGAATCAAATGCTTATGGATAATGACAATGGTAAACATGAGTGATGGAAGAGACCCTAAGAGCATCTAGCACACCCCCTCCTTTTTCAAAATAATTCTATCACCTTGAGCAAGTCGATGAACATTTCTGGGGGCATTTCATCATCTGCTAAATAAGAGAGTTAAACCAGATAGTAGTCTCTATGGTACCTTCCAGCTCTGGGTTTTTAGATTCAGCAATGATAGGACTGTGGTAACTCTGTTTCCCATCTTCATTCAGAGGGTCCTAGTCATGGACATAACCAACTGGAATGCAAAAGAGCTTTGCAGAAAACTACCAATGTTTTTGTGGTGTTAGAGAGTAAGCAGAAGTTCTGGCCTGGTAGTCAATCTGCATCTATGCCCTTTTCAAGTTTATGTGCCCACATGGGTAAATTTCCCACCACATATTCAACTTTGAGTTAATCCATATTTCAAGGAGAGAGGTGAAAGGTTCTATTTTGTTGTGGAGAGAACGTCAGGAGATCTGGGTGGCAAAAAGAGGCAAATTTGGGGTTGGTGTAAGAAAAAAACTTCCCAATAGGCCATCCATGAATGAGATGGCCCACCTCAGGAGGTGATCGATCCATTCACTTTCCTGAAAGGCCTTCAATGAAAGTCTGAGTTGACAACTGTGTTGGGTAGATTGTAGAGGGAATTCTTGTTCATAGTATCATAGATTCAGAGCTGAAAGGAACCTAGGTGAGGTTGGATGAGGAAAAGGCTCAGGGTCCTTAAAATGACTTGTCCAAGGTCACAGAGGGAATAAATCTCAAAGGTGAGATTTGAATACAGATCCTTTGACTCTAGAGTCATCACTCTTTCCATTGTACCACACTTACTCCATTCTGGATTGGAGCAAATGGGCCCTTCTGAGGTCCCTTACAACCCTAACGTTCAATTATTTTATGCTTAATACCTGACTAATCTTAGGTTAGCTAAAATGTCTCTGAGGCTTTCTCCTCATCTTTAAAAAGAACAGTTGCAAAAACAAAAAACAAAAAAACAACCCACAAAAAACAAACAAACAAAAAAGAACAGTTGCCCTACATTGTCTCTAGGGTCCCTTCTCGCTCTAAAAATAATTGTTTCTATTATTGTTGTTGTTACTACTACTACTACTGACAAGGTTTCAGAGCTGTAAGGCTAACTTGATCATTTTACAAATGAGGAAACAGTCTCTGAGAAGTTATGTGAATCGCTCAAAGTCATACCTGTACTAAGTCACCCTGCTCCATGTACCTTCTCCTCCTCTCTTCTGGCCAGGATGGCTTCACACCATTGGCTGTGGCACTACAGCAGGGCCATGAGAATGTGGTGGCTCACCTGATCAACTACGGGACAAAGGGAAAGGTGCGTCTGCCGGCCCTACACATCGCAGCCCGAAACGATGACACAAGGACGGCAGCGGTCCTACTCCAAAATGACCCAAATGCAGATGTGCTGTCCAAGGTAAGGGAACAGCAGAGGAGGAGACGAATGCAAGTGTCTAGACCGTTCAGCCCATGGGATGGTAGCACTGTCTAGAGCCACTGACCAGAGGCCCTTTCCTGCAAGTAATTTAGATGTTGAGCATGAGTTAACCCAAACCAAAGATTAAAATGATTATGCAAATTCAGCACCAAAATGGACAACCCCCAAAGGATACATCACAATTAGCATTGTGGTAGAAATAACACTGGCAAGCAGTGTGTCATCCATAAAGGTGTCCAGCCAGGTCAATTTGACCATATGACTGATATAGTGCTGAGTTTTTAATCCTTTTCTCTTTCACTCAGCTTGCCTTCTGGCGGAGGTAGCAGAGAGAAATGATGAGTAATGATGAGCAATGGCCCGGGGCCACCCCTGGACCTTAATAGTATTATTTATCTCATACTAGGCAATTTAGAAAGCACTTTCCTCACAAGAGCCCTGTGAGGTAGATAGTTCAGTTACTATGTCAGTGTTATAAATGAGGGAACTGAGGCTCGGAGAGATTACTTACCCAAGGTCCAACAGTAAGGAAGTAGAAGGGCCAAAACCCTGAACCAGGTCTTCTGACTCCCAAGTCCTTCCTTTGCCCACACTGCCCCTTTGGATATTATCATCTTTGTAGTTGAAGATTACACCACTAACTTCATTCGTTCATTCATTCACTCATTCATTCATTCAATATTTATTAGGCCCCTATTGTGCACAAGACACTCAGTTTTGAGTTATCATCATCAGGGCCTGTTCACTGAGTTATTTTTGTAGGACCAAGGATGTTTTTACCATTCATACTTTCTCCCTCCTGCTCCCTCTTGTGACCATATGCATGTATTTGCAACATGGTAAGGCAAAGTAAACAGGGAAATACCCAAGTCAACAAACAGAAGGGAAAGGACCAACCCACCTTTCTTGGCCTTGTTAGGAAGTAAAGAAGCAAGGGTCAGGGGCAGCTAGGTGGTACAGTGAATAGAGCACCAACCCTGGAGTCAGGAGGACCTGAGTTCAAATCCAGCCTCAGACACTTGACACTTACTAGCTGTGTGACCCTGGGCAAGTCACTTAACCCTCATTGCCCTGCAAAAACAAAAACAAAGAAGCAAGTATTTATTAAGTGTTTACTTTGTGCCAGGTACGTGCTGAGCTTTTTACAAAAATTATCTCATTTGATCCTCAAAACAACCCTGAGAGATAGGGGCTGCTGTTATCCCCATTTTACAGTTTGGGTAAACTGAGGCAACAGAGGTTAAGTGACTTGCCCAGGTTCACACAACTATTAAGTGTCTGAGGCCAGATTTGAATTCAGACCTTCCTAACTCTAGGCCCAGTGTTCTATCCACTGTACCACCTGCCTGCTTTTTGATGTGATTAGCACTATTCACTAATCAGCAGGGCTAACTGACCTTCAAGTCCCTGAATTAGGTTAAAAAAAGTCCCATTTAGATTTTGGTTCCTGATAGATAGAGAGCTCAGGATGATTCTATATCCTATGATTACTCCCTGGGAAAGTTCCCACATGCCACCAGATAAATGACAAAGGACATTTGTCACATGTTCCTGTAACTTACCAGGCAGGGATCTATCAGCAAACATTTGGCCCCCTCCCAAAAAACCCCCCATATTTTATCTGGCCCCAATCTTTAGTGCATTGGTAGCTCTTCTAATCACAACCAAATTCCCCAGGTACCATGGCAGTGTAGGTAGCAATTCAGAAAGTCAGTCTCTACTGATCAATTTTTCTTCTCGTTGTTCAACAGACAGGGTTCACCCCGCTCCACATAGCAGCCCACTACGAGAACCTCAATGTGGCCCAGCTACTACTAAACCGGGGTGCCAGTGTCAACTTTACACCACAGGTAACTACTTAACCAGTCCTCCTCTTGCCATCAACAATCCACGGGGAGTCTGGGTGATGTTGTAGCCCTTTAAGGAGAGTCTGGGTGTTCCTTTTTTCTCACTCTGACAGTTACTGAGATTCTTGTTGGAAACTATTTCCATTTCATCATTCAAAAAATGCAGTATTTATTAAGGGTCTGCTTTGTGTACACTGTACTAAATCCTGGGCATACAAAGACATAAACAAAACAGTCCCTGCCTTCATAGAGATTATATTCTACTGGGAAAGAGGGATGCAACATGTACATAGATAAATAAATATATGATAATCCAAGGAAGAAGAAAGCACAAACAACTCAGGGTGGGATGGGGAAGAGTTGGCTCCTGAGCCAAAGCTTGAGAAAAGCTGGCGATTCTAAGAATTGGAGGTGAAGAGGGTACAAAGGTGTGAAAATAGACTGCCAAATCTGAGTAACAGCTAGTAGGTCAGTTTGGTTGGACCATGCTGTGTATTTTTATACACTGTCTCTTCTAGAGATAGTATGAGATAAATCTGGAAGCTAGGTAGAAGCCTTGTTGTTTTGAGCTTTAAATGCTGGGCTAATATTTGTATTTTATCTTAGAGGTAATAGGGAGCTATTAAAGATTCTTGAGTAGGGAAGTAGCATCATCAGATCCATTTGTCTAGAAATATTAATTTAACAGTTGTGTAGAGGATGGATTAGAGAGGGGAGAGATGAGAAGCAGAAATATGAATTCAGAGGAAATTAATAGTCAAGTATATTTCTGGTCCCTCCTAGAATTCTTTTCATCCTTTCTGGCAAATTCTCTAGGCTTTGGCCCTTTGGTTTCCACTGGCTCTGTTTTCTGATAACATTCCCCCTTTGATTTAATGGGATACAAAACAGAGTTTCTTCTTTTCATTAGGTTTTTCATTCCAATTCAGCAAACATTTATGGTGTGTATGTATGTGTGTGTGTGTGTGTGTGTGTATATATATATATATATATATATATGCAGTGTGCAGAGCACAGGGCTAGACCCCAGGGAAAATGCAAAGTTTGGATGAAATATGATCCCTGCCTTGATGGAGCTTATGATCTAGTAAGGAATATATCATAGAGATAACCATAATACAGAATAATAGTATGGTAGAAAAGTATTGTGTGAGGTCTGAGGCAGGAAGGTAGGATTAAGAAAGGCTTAATGGAGGCATTAGCATTAGAGTTGGGCTTAAAATGATGGGTAGCAATCCAACAATCCTGGATATCAGGGAGGTAATTTTGGGAGTGGTATGAGCAAAAGCTTAGAGGTGGGAAAGGATAGGGCTTGTATAGGATACCGGGAAAAGTATAGTTTGGCAGAAGCATAGAGGACAGTGTTGGAGAGTAGCTGCTGGTGGTGGTTGTTGAACATCCTTCATTATGGAAGAGGACCAATTACATCGAGACAGTAATGTAGCTGAAAAAAGAAGGGTGGCCACAGATTTTGGAGAGCCTTGAATGCCACACAAAGAAGTCTGAACTTTGCTGAGTAGTCATTAGGAAGTCACAGAAGGTTTGTCAGAAGAGTGTCATCACCAGATCTATGCAGTAAAGATTTTCTGGGGCCCGCCACCACACTGTTGCTATGGGACAGGATTTGGTAAAAAAGAGAGCTCTACTTCTTGGGAAGATTCATCTGGCTGAGTGGGGAGGAAGCTCACAGCTCAGTCGCAGCTGAATTTAACCTGCATTACCATAGTCTACCTTGCTGGTTCCTAGCCCTTTTCTGTTTTTGAACTACTTCTTAAAGCAAGGCTAACTTCAGCCTGAGCTGCACATTGATTGTATCTGGGCCGCCGTCCCCACGGCAGCTCAGCCCTCCTGAGATCATCTATGGCTAATCCATTGCCCTGACTTCTGTCTGCCTCTTCCTCCCCAGAATGGTATCACTCCCCTGCACATCGCTTCTCGCAGAGGGAATGTGATCATGGTCCGCCTCCTGCTGGACCGCGGGGCGGAGATAGAAAACAAGGACCAAGGTAGGTTCTGGGCTCGCTGTGCCTGCCAGGGAGCCCGACTGTGGAAATGCAGGGGGAGGGATTTTTGCTCTCGAGGCAGATTCTGTGGATGAGCAGTGGGCTCTCTCAGTGACCTAATTAACAATGCACCAGAAAGGCTAACCGAGCAGTGTGCAGCCACGGTGCAGATGAAGACAAAGAAATCGTCCTTATGGATACAGTGTCACTTGGTGTTACTAAAGGGTGGCTGGGAGGATGCTCCTTATCAGCTTCTCTGAGTGGCTTCTGATAATTGAGGTTGGTTTTTTGTTTGTTTGTTTTTGTTTTGTTTGTAAGGATGAATTGACTCCTCTCCACTGTGCAGCTAGAAATGGGCATGTGCGAATCTCAGAGCTCCTGCTGGACCATGGGGCACCCATCCAGGCCAAAACCAAGGTGTGTGCCTCATTTGTGTGTGAAGGCCCTTTTCCAAGGTTTATGAAGGTTGTGCCCAGATTTGCTATTACTATGAATTCAATTCAATAAACATTCACTTAGCATCTACTAGCCTTAATCACTTACTAGCTGTGTAACCCTGAGCAAGTCACTTAACCCTGTTTGCTTCAGTTTTCTCATCTCTGTTTTGTTTTTTTGTTTTTGATTTTTGAGGGGCAATGGGGGTTAAGTGACTTGCCCAGGGTCACGCAGCTAGTAAGTGTCAAGTGTCCTAGGCCGGATTTGAACTCAGGTACTCCTAATTCCAGGGCTGGTGCTTTATCCACTGCGCCACCTAGCCGCCCCAGTTTTCTCATCTCTGAAATAGGCTGAAGAAGGAAATGGCAAACTACTCTAGTATCTCTGCTGACAAAACCCCATGTGGAGTACCAAAGAATCAGACATGACTAAAAAAGACCAACCAGTGGTCAGATGTGCCAGGCACTGTGCTAAGTGCTGGGAATACAAAAAGAGGCAAAAGACTATGAATTACTCATCTTTTTATGCCTTGTTTAAAATATTTACAAAGCATTTTCCTTTCAGTAACCCTATGAAATAGGATAAATATTCCTAGGTCACAGGGTTAGAACGTAAAGGAACTTTAGACTCCATTGAATCCCTACTTTCCATTTTGCAGATAAGGAAACTGAGGCAGAGGGAGCTTAAGTGACTTGTCCAGGGTCACATAAGAAGTGTCTGAATCGGGATTTGAATCCAGGTCATCAAAACTCCAAGTCTAGGGCCCTATACCAGAAATGTCATATATACAGGCACTACATGTGGCCCACGACACTCCTGACTGCAGCCTGAACCCTGATTAAAATGTAATTGGGAGGGGTGGCTAGGTGGCGCAGTGGATAGAGCACCGGCCCTGGAGTCAGGAGTACCTGAGTTCAAATCCGGCCTCAGACACTTAATACTTACTAGCTGTGTGACCCTGGGCAAGTCACTTAACCCCAATTGCCTCACTTAAAAAAAATGTAATTGGGAAATATGTAACAAAGTAAATAAAAATACAATAAAACATAGATGATGATAACATGTGGTTTTTCTAAGTCAGTGTGCAGCATATAGGCATCCTTATTTCTGATTTAGTGGCCTCTGTTTCTATTTGAGTGTGACACCAACACCCTATGCCATACTGGCTCCCACAGATCACAAAGGGCAAAGTTGTGACCTAAAGAGAAAGCCTGGCACTCTCTCTCCACCACCCCAGCCCACCTCATCTTTTGTCCATGAACCTCCTCCTTTAAGAACAGCAGCCTCCTTCTGCCAATATCTTTGTCAAACTTAGATAGACATGCCTGTATTGCTCCACACCATTCAAAAGACCCAAGGAGATCTTGTGTTCCTGAAGGATTCCTCTCTTGAAAGGGGCAGGGAGAGTGTGTCTTTCTTGGCTAGATCTGTTTATTCTTCTTGGTTCCAACACTGACTTGCCCTCTTATTTTGAACAAGTCTTTTGACCCTCTCAGGTTCCTCATCCAGAAAATGAGCCCCATAAGATCATTGCCCAGGATTTCTCTAAAGCTCAAATGAGTGGTGCCCATGCTTTCTTCTTCTCTTCAGTCAAAGGGTTAGAACTGGGTCATAGGATCATAGGACGAGAGGCCTTTTGGTCTGATCCCCTTGTGACAGAAAATGAAACTGAAGCTGAATTGACCTACCCAAGGTCCTACAGGCTGTAAGTGGCAGAGTCAGGATTCAAACTCACATCTTCCATTTCCAAATCCAGTACTCCTTCCTTTGCACTATGGGTATGAAAGTGCTTTGTATTTCTCTTTTTTATTCTTTGCTACAAAGTATGACTCCCTAAATAGGGGAGGGAAGGGATACATCTGGAAATGAAGGTAATGTAAAAAAGAAAAGATATTAGTAAAAAAGCTTTTAAAAATATCTTGGAAAGTATAAAGCACTATGCCAATGGAAGGTAACATTACTGCCACTATTATTATTATTGTTAATATCAATGTTCATGTATCTAAGCAACCCTTTGAAAATGTTCTTTCTGGGTCCAAAATTTAATTTCCTACCACCATACAACAATGTATGTTATCTACCTTTAATATCGTTTACCATCAAATTAGCTCAACATTAAAATAAAGTACTGTCACTTTGAATCCATAAATATAAGGTGAATATTTACTGACCAAATTAAATTGCTGAAAAATAAATAGTAATAATGCAAGAAAAGGTAGGGGTGTGTGTGTGTGTATGTGTGTGTGTGTGTGTGTGTGTGTGTGTGTGTGTGTGTTTAGAGCAGCAGAGAGATTTCATCACAAATTTCATTAGAGCAGTGGGCCTAAAGTCAAGAAGACCTGAGTTCAAATTCAGCCTCAGACACTTACTAGCTGTGTGACCTGGGGGCAAGTCACTTCAACAGTTTGTCTCAGTTTCCCCATGTGTGAAATCAGATTAATAATAGCATCTGCCTCCCAGGGTGGTTGTGAGGATTAAATGAGGCAATAATTGTAAAATGCTTAACATGGTGCCGCACACAGTAGGTACTATAGAAATGGTGGTGGTAGTGACAGTGGCAGCAGCAGTTGTTGTTAGTGATAGGGATGGTAGTGGTGGTGGTGGTATAAGGAATGCCAGATGAAGACAGAAAACTTGATTATGTGTCCTGGCTTTGTCATTATACCACCTCTATGACTCTGGCTAGGTCACTCTTACCTCTGCCTCTTCAGCCTAAATTTCCTCATCTAATCAATAAGGGACTAAGATCAGTCTCCTCTACAGTTGCTCACAGATCTCACATTCTATCATTCAGTTGACAAATATTTGTTGAGCACTTTCACGGTGTATTATACTACCATTAATATTAATAGCTTGGGGGTAGATAGGTGGCGAAGTGGGTAAAGCACCAGCCCTGGAGTCAGGAATACTTGAGTTCAAATCCGGCCACAGACACTTGACTCTTACTAGCTGTGTGACCCTGGGCAAGTCACCTAACCCTGTTTGCCTCACAAATACACACACACACACACACACACACATATATATATGTATATGTATATATATATATATATATATATATATATACACATACATATAAGCTAGCACTTATGTAGTATTTGTTTGTTTGTTTGTTTGTTTTTGCGGGGCAATGGGGGTTAAGTGACTTGCCCAGGGTCACACAGCTAGTAAGTGTTAAGTGTCTGAGGCTGGATTTGAACTCAGGTACTCCTGAATCCAGGGCCAGTGCTTTAACCATTGCGCCATCTAGCTGCCCCACTTATGTAGTATGTTAAGGTTTGCAAAGGACTTTACAAGTATTACCTCATTTGATCCTCACAACCCTGAGAGGTTGATGCTATTAAGACCCCCATTTTACAGATGAGGAAACTGAAGCAGACAGTGGTTAAGTGACTTGTCCAGGGTCACAAAGCTAATGTGTCTGAAGCTGGATTTGAGCTCAGGTCTTCCTGACTCCAAGACTAACACTATAGCCACTGCCTCTAGCCACAGCTTTTAGCTACTGTACCACCTACCTGCCCCTTAGGTGTTCTGAGCACTGTGATCAATAGTGCCTACCCCTAGTTAATTTATAGTCTGTAAGGTAAGATAAACACACACACACACACACACTCAAAATTTAAAGAAAAAAACAACAGTACAGAGCAGTAAGTGATTAAATGTTAAAGTATTGGAATAGATAAAAAGGTATCAGTATAGAGATTTGGATTTGTGATGTCACTGGTAAAGGGAACTCCCAGAGAAAGAAATTCCCTCTACCCATGCAGTTTGTTGTTCAGTCATTTCAGTTGTGTCTAACTTTCTGTGACCCCCATTTGGGCTTGGTTTGCCATTTTCTTCTCCAGCTCATTCTATAGATGAGGAAACTGAGGCAAACCGGGTTGAGTGACTTGACCAGAGTCACACAGCTTGTGTCTGAGACCAGATTTGAACTCAGGAAAATGAGTCTTCCTGACACCAGACTAGGCGCTCTATCCACTACACCACCTAGCTGCTACTGATAGATTTAGAGATCATTTAGTCCAGGACTTCTTAAACTTTTTCCACTCCTGACCCATTTTTGCCCAGGAAATTTTTATATGACCCTGGGTATATAGGTATATAAATTAGGCATACATAACCTTTTACTGTTGTCAAATTTTTCTCAACCCCCACATACAACATGACACCATATAGGATTGTGACCCAGTTTAAGAAGCTTTGGGGTACAGCTAGGTGGAACAGTGGATAAAGCACTGGCCCTGGATTCAAGAGGACCTGAATTCAAATGTGACCTCAGACACTTGACACTTACTACCTGTGTAACCCTGGGCAAGTCACTTAACCCTCATTGCCCACCCCCCAAAAGAAAAATGCTTTGATCTAGTTCACCACCCTCAATTTACAGCTATTGGTATTCAAGACGAATTGAGACCTGGGAAAGACATTAAGTTAGAAAGGCCAAGGCCATTGCATGCTGGGCCAGTCATCCTGACTTTTACCTTGCCACTAGACTTCAATGACTCTGGAGGAGAGAGTGAGGCTGACACCTATGCCCAGCTCTGCCTCACTTAAATCTTTGGGGGGGGGCAATGAGGGTTAAGTGACTTGCCCAGGGTCACACAGCTAGTAAGTGTCAAGTGTCCAAGGCTGGATTTGAACTCAGGTCCTCCTGAATCCAAGGCAGGTGCTTTATCCACTGCGCCACCTAACTGCCCCCTGCCTCACTTAAATCTAAGTCACTCACAAGTCAAGACATCACCCTCATGATGATGTTGGTCCCCTTCAAAAACAAAGGATGAACAACAATAATTTACAGACAAGGAAACTGAGTCATAAGGACATTAAGTCACTTGTCCTATATCCCACAGTAATAAATGGCAAAGCCAGAATTAGAACTAGTATCCTTATTCCAAATCCAGTATTCCTGCCAGGCCATGTTGCAAGGGGCATTCAGGGGACAGGAGATAGCTTGGCTAGAGTGGAGGTTACCTTTTGGTGAGTTTGGAGAGAAAATTGAAAAGGGGGTTCTGAAGTTCCATCTTTTTTTCCTCTCTTTCCCCAGAATGGTTTGTCCCCTATCCACATGGCAGCTCAGGGAGACCATCTAGATTGTGTACGGCTCCTGCTCCAGTACAATGCAGAAATAGACGACATCACCCTGGACCACCTGACGCCTCTCCACGTAGCGGCCCACTGTGGCCACCATAGAGTGGCCAAGGTGCTTTTGGATAAAGGGGCCAAACCCAACTCCAGAGCCCTGGTGAGTGGAAGGATGATGGAAAAGGGTGAGGGCTGAGGGAGGAGTTTTTGTCCTAAAAATGTCCATAGCATTTAGGGTCTTAGGGGGAGTTATGGGACATTTGACAGGATGCTGACAATTGTGAAGTGTCATCCCTCCTAACCCAGTTCTGAAGGCCCCAAATGTCCTGCATCGCTGTCCTATCCTGGGTCAATGCCAGAGAGTGAGATACCCTTATTCAGGGGGAAGTTTTTCACTAGATTGGCCCAGCACACTTCATATTCACGATTCACATGGGGGTAACCTGCTCCTGGTCTGAGCTGGCATCAGAGAGAAGAAATATTTTCAGAATCTTTCTGCAGTTATGTACCCAGGCCAAACATTTGCCCTTTTCAAAGGGACTCACAACTCTCCAAAGTGAGTCCAGATCTAAAGCAGTAACTCTCCAGAGGTTGCAGCTATATCCCCCTTGCCCCACCTTTAAAGAGTTCCTGAAGTTATCCTAGGACCCTCCAGTACATGGTTAGGGGATTCTCTATAGTGCTGCCATTCTGGCAAGAAGAAAGAAAAGTCAAAGGTGTTTGTTTGTCCCTTGTCCCCACACAAGTTGTTAGCTTATGCTGTAGATGCACCTCACTCAATGTAAACTTACCTCAATGCAAACCTAATGCACAAAAAACTTAATTTATACAAATTAATAAATTGGAAATTGTTTTACAAAAGCATTCGTCACTATACAGAAGAATTCAGCAAGGGGTTCCTTAAAAGAACATTTTCCCAGATGTGCATGGTGAATCATGCCTGTATTCAGTGATGTGCTGATAAATGTTTAACAACCAGCTCTCTGGGGGGAAAAACGTATTCATGACACATTTCTAAGTTTAATCTGTATTGTTGACATCTTCATCACTTTGTTAAGTCTAGACAATCAAAAAAACAATAAAGCAAGTCATGATTTGTAACATTGGCCAATTTCTGAGTTGTGAACCTTCACACTGAAAATTTAACAATCAGCTCTCATGAGTGATCAGATATCCACACTAAGTCCCGTACCAGTAAGGTGAGCCCCTGGGAACAAAGAGCCACCAAACTGACTCAGAAGGAGTGAACTGGCTCATGTTAGAAAAACAGAACAGATTAAAACGTCTATTTCAATCATTTTGGAGATCAGATTCATGAGTGGCCCTACTTTCAACCTGAATGCGATAGGGAGATACAGTCTTAAAAACAACCCCTCCCAAAATCCTGACCACTTCAAGTATATAAAAAATTGTTTAGACTTACAAAAGTACTTTGTAGCTATAAATTATGATTATGATTATTGCTTATTGAGGAACATTTTAGTGTGTAAAGGGAGGCCCACCTGTGTGCCACATGACTTACATCTATTTGCATTTCATGTGTGGAAACCTCCTGACTTTTAAAGACTGCGAAGGCTGCAGTCTAGACACAAGGTGACATTCTGTGTTCTTGAACTGGTGTGTGGGCATCTCCTGTCTGTCTGTGTTGTAGAACGGCTTCACGCCCTTACACATTGCCTGTAAGAAGAATCACATCCGCGTGATGGAGTTGCTGCTCAAGACAGGAGCTTCCATCGATGCAGTCACAGAGGTAGGTAACTCGCCTTTCAGCAGCCAGAGCCCAGTGAGGACCTGGGTTACTTTCCATTCTTTTCTTGGAGGTTTCGATACTCTTTCTTCATCCTGAGCCCCCAATTCAGAAGCTTTGGGGATATATGATCTTATTAGGCAGAGCAGTCCACTAGAGATTTCCTATCTCTCAGGGACTTGCTTCCCATTCACAGGTGGGTTTGTGCAGCTCCCAAGTCCTAAGCTGCTTTGGCAGTACCTGAGGTGGGTTGTTCCAGCCAGTGCTTCTCTGGGCTGGTCGGATGAAACGTGGCCCAGCTCAGGGCCTTTTCCATGCCTTCCACAGTGTCCACAATTCTGTTTCAGACACTTGGGCTGTTACCAGAAAGTAGCTGGAGTGTTTTGTTTGTCCTTCAGCCAAGTTGTGGATTATTCCATATATCTTAAATTTTCCCTCCTGGTTTATTACCACACCCAGGGCACAGAGAGTTACAGGAAGGAGGGTGTAGTGTTCTCTCTCTGTAGGTATGACCTACCTCTGAAAACTCATCTTGTCCTGACACTGACCAAAAGTCATAATCTCAGGTCTGCTCAGGGTGACCAATGCCTCACTCGGCCTGGTTGTCCTTTCAGTCCTGCTTCAAAGAAGTGTCCTTTTCCCAAAGAACAACCTGGGCAAGTCCCTCCTCATCTTAAAATGGGGGTAACAATAGCACCCACCTCTCAGGGTTCTTGTGAGGATCAAATGAGATCATTGAAAAAGTGCTTAACAGTATGCCTGGGGCCAGATTTGAACTCAGGAAGAACTCATTCTATCTACCACACTACCTAGTTTCCCAATAGAAAATGCATACAGGGGGCAGCTAGGTGGCACAGTGGATAAAGCACCAGCCCTGGATTCAGGAGGACCTGAGTTCAAATCTGGCCTCAGACACTTGACACTTACTAGCTGTGTGACCCTGGGCAAGTCATTTAACCCTCATTACTCCACAAAAACCACCACCAATGACAAAAAACAAAAAACAAAAAAGCCAACAGCAGTGTGCCTGGTACAAAGTAAGCACTATATAAATGTTAGCTTTGTTATTACAGTCCTGCCCTTCAGGAGTTACCAGACCACCCCACTTCATCCTCTGCTCACTCCCATAAGGCACCAGGGCACAAAATGCAAATTAAACACGTTGACACCCAAGGAAAAAAAGACCATGCCCCCCTACTCTCAAAAGCTACCACCACAGGCTACATAAACTGTGCATTCTCTCCATTTGGCATTTGCCCAATTAAACAATGAACTCGTTCTAACATTCTCTTCCTTCATTGCAGTCTGGACTGACCCCACTCCATGTAGCGTCCTTCATGGGGCACCTTCCCATTGTGAAGAATCTTCTTCAGCGGGGAGCATCACCTAATGTCTCCAATGTGGTAAGGTCTAGGGCCTGTTATCCTAGCATCCAGAGACAAGGGAAGAGCTTTAATTCGCTTTGTGAGATCATGTCTCTGGGGATATGGATAGGATTCCCAGAGCCATAGAAACTTCAGACTGGGGCATGATACCCTTTTTATACCGTTTTCCCTTCAAATTAGGTATACAGAAAGAACCTTTGAATGTCAGAGGTGAGCAGAAACATAAATGCGATGGTGAAGGCAGCGTCAGGCTTTTGTTCTGGAAAGCAGCTTAGGAATGTCCTATGTAGGTTACTTGAGTATACCTTTAAAGTACATTTTAAAACAAGCTGCACATAATAGAGATTCATGGTTTCATACACAATTCTCTTTTTTTAGTGTTTTTTTAAAGTGTAATGAAATGTTCCTGTTTGTGTTTAATCATAAAAATGAAATTTAATAAATTGTTTAAAAGAAAGGAAAAAAGAGATCCATTTACATATCCTTTTTTGTTACATCTAGAATAAATATGTCTAAGTCCAGAATTTAATTTCCTTCAGTTTCAAAAGAAACTGAGTCAGGGGGGTGGAAAAAGGGAATTAACACGGCTAGCCGTCACCATGGCCTCATACTGCCTTAGCTATTTCCATATGCAAAGCAAATCATCATAAGTTAAGACCCCAAGCTCCTCCATTTCTATTGCTCTTCTGTCCTGTTCTTTGTGGACCACCTTGGCTTAGGACCCACTGCTCCTAAACTCGGGTCACCTTTTCCTGCCCAGCCATCTTGTGCATTTCCATTGGTTGTTCTGTTGATCTCCCTATTGTACTTAGCCTACTTTGACCCCATTTCCATGGGTTTCTTAACCCTCTTTCGTAACCCACTTATCGCCAGCTTTATCCCCACTATCCTATGGAAGGGGGCACAACAATTTCCTCACAAGTCTTCCAAAATAGAAGAGGAAGAACATCACCTCTTGAGAATAAAGCCCCTAAGACAGGATAAGGAAGAGCTTGAGAGTTCACTGTGTATTCTTGTGGGATGAACCACCCATGAAAACTGAAGAATTTGTTCTTGTTTTTACAGAAAGTGGAGACACCACTCCATATGGCAGCCAGAGCTGGACACACAGAAGTAGCCAAATATTTACTCCAGAACAAAGCCAAAGTTAATGCCAAGGCCAAGGTGAGTTCACAAGGGAAAAAGGGGGAGATGGGAGACAGAACATCAAGAGTACCATTTCAGTGAAATGTATTTCTTCCCAAGACTATCCAGGACAGCAATATCTGCAGCAGGAAGCTTATCTATCATTCTCACTCAGGCTGGGCAAAGGGATCAGCTCTACAAGCAATTTTCAGGAGCATGGGATCCTAAGAGTTAGAACTAGGGGGCATCATCCTGTCCAACTCTCTCACTTTACATGAGAGGAAACTGAGGACCTGAGAGAGAGAGACAGACAGACAGACAGACAGAGAGACAGTGAGAGAGACAGAGAGACAGATACAGAGAAAGAGACAGTGACAGAGACAGACAGACAGAGAGACAGAAAAAGCGACAGTCCAGAGAGAGACAGAGAAAGAAAGTGACTTAGTCCAGAGAGCTCTGACTCATGTTTTATTGGTAGACTTTAATCAAGGGATAGGGCTTGGACTTGTGATTTCACTGTTAGAGGAATTCCCAGATGAAGAAATTCCCTCTACCAATGGAAGTAGGCACTTTTTTTTCTTCAATTTAAATTCTTAGAGAGATACAAAAAGAAGAGTTAGCATACTCATGACCAACTCCAGCCTGCAACAAAACTCTCAACCACATTAAAATGTAATTGGGAAAAATTTAAAATAAACAAAAGTAAAATAAAACATAGATAATATTAATTTGTGGTTTTCTTAGTATACAGCCATTTCTGTTTGACACCATTGGCCTGGACCACTGACAAGTGAAGATGCTTCCCCAGAGTCAGAAAGAGTAATAGGCAGGACTGGAACTCAGCTCTTCCTGGCTTTAAGGCCATGTCTTTCTCCCATGCCACAAAGCCTATAAATTCTAAGGAGTCAAAAGAAAGAGTTGAATTCAGGAATACAAAGAGTGGTTGACTTTCAGAGACTGTAATCCCAGTGTAATGAGGGCATCCATTATTTGATTCTTAATGACTTCCCCTTGCCTTGAAGTAAATGCTAGAGTTGCGAGCAAGTCATAGAATAACTGATGAACTTGTCCAATTGACTAAGATCAGGGTCAGTGTCTTCTTCCTCTCCTGCCTGTTGGGGACAGAAGGCGGCTCTATGCAGAGTGTGACCTGTGATCTTGGATGTGCGCTATGTGAACAGTGAATCCTGGCTCAAGAACTCAGAGATCTTTGGGACTGAACAAAGCCCATCAACCCTAGGGTACAAACAGGAGAGTCAGATGAAAACGTTCCCCTTTCCCTTTAGCAGTTCTGAGTAAGCCATGGCTCCTGACATTAAGGAAATCCAGAGTAGAGTGGGAAATGAATTGTCTGTTAGGGTTACAGGACCTCACTTTATAACACTCTTATGATAAATCATAGATAGATAGATAGATACACAGATACATAAATATATACATACATGATAGATAAATAGATATATGCATAGATACACATATAGTTACATAGATACATAAATACATGATACACAGATGTATATATATATAGCTAACAGAAAGGATAGATACATAGATATATAGATGCACATTTGGATGGATGCATGCATACATACATACATACATACATACATACCCTGAAAGATAATTAACAGGTAAATAGAAAAATTATGTATAGACAAATGGAAAAATGATAGAAAGATGATGACAGCAATATGATAAAAATATCTATAAATAGAAATGATAGAAATAAGATAAAAAGATGATAGATAAATAGAAAGATAATAGATTAAAAGGGAAGGAAGGAAGAGAAAGAAAGGCAGAAAAAGAATGAAGGGAAGGAACATAGATGATAGATAGATAGATAGATAGATAGAAAAATAGATAGATAGATGGATGATAGATAGATAGATAGATAGACAGATGGATGGATGATAGATAGATAGAAAAAAAGAAAAAGAAAGAAAGAGAAAGAGAAAGAAGAAAGAAGAAGAAGAGAGATAGAAAGAAGAAAGAGAAAGAAAGAAAGAAAGAAAGAAAGAGAAAGAAAGAAAGAAAGAAAGAAAGAAAGAAAGAAAGAAAGAAAGAACATATGTCTCAAAAGAAGCATGGAATTCTCAGAATGGCTCTTGCTCTTCGTTCGTGCTCCCGAGGGGAGCCCTGCTAGCACAGAGGGCACTGTCTTCTCACCTGTTTCTTTCCTCCCCTCTCAGGATGACCAGACCCCACTCACTGTGCAGCTCGAATCGGTCATACAAACATGGGTGAAGCTTCTCCTGGAAAACAATGCCAACCCCAACCTCGCCACGACTGCTGGACACACCCCTCTGCACATCACAGCACGAGAGGGCCATGTGGAAACAGCCCTGGCCCTACTAGAAAAAGAAGCTTCCCAGGCTTGCATGACCAAGGTTTTTATCTCTTTTTGCCTCTGAAAAAAAAAATAAGCAAGCGTGTGGCTGGGCCGACTAGGTGGGAGGGGGATCCCTGTCCTACTCACTCTGCTGTCTTGGTGATCCTAAGCAGCAGCTGTGGAAAAATTGGCATCCTCAGACTGGCTCTCTTTAAGAGCTCATAGACTCATAGAAGCTGAGAACTAGGAAGGGACTCCCTAAGGCATCTGGTCCAATCCCTGCATGATGGGTAAATCCCACCTACACATCCTTGACAAGTGGTCATCCAGCCTCTACTTAAATACCTCTGATTTCCAGAATTGTACAATAGAATTAATAAATATACCAATCAGTGGTTGATTATTGGCCATGTACTAGGGCCCAGCATTATGCTGGGTTCTGGAGGAAATACAAAATAAGTAGAAGATGGTTCTATTTCAAAGGAGTCTGTTTGTTTGGGAGGTGGGGGAAGGAGGGTGTGAGGGTAGCATATTCACAGGAAAAGTTGAATAGCCTTACCAGACAGCATTTGATAAATGATGAATCCATGTCACAGTTAATTAGAGTTGCCAAACCTGTTGATCTCCTGACTGCTTTTGGGCTCATCTCTGAAGTAGTGATCAGCCGTCATTCTCACCTCTTTAGTAGCTAACTCTCCATGCTCTAAGAACTAGGGGTGTCTAGTTTATTATTATTATTATTATTATTATTAATGTTTAACATTCATTGTATAAAAAATTAAGTTCCAAATTCTCTATCTCCCCTCTGTTCCTCCCCCACCCATTGATAAGGCAAAAAATATCATATCAATTACATATGTGGAATCATGCAAAAATTTCCGTATTAGCCATGTGGCAAAAATAAAATAAAATAAGAAGCAAGAAACTTAAAGTTTTTAAAAAGTAGGCTTCACTCTATTCAGAGTTCATAGGTTCTCTCTGGAGCTGGATAGAATTTTTTATCCCTGGTCCTTTGGAATTGTCTTGGATCACTGGTCTTGATCAGAGTAGCTAAGTCTTTCATAGTTGATCATCCTTATATTATTACTGTTACTGTAAACAGTGTTCTCCTGGTTCTGCTCACTTCACTGCATCAGTTCAGATAAGACTTTCCAGGTTTTCTGAAAATCGTCCCCTTCATCATTTCTTCTTGCACAATAGTATTCCACCACCAATCATATGTCCACAAATTGTTCAGCCATTCCCAATGGGGTGTCTAGTTTTGTAGAACATCTGGCCTCTCTCCCTCCAATACTCTGTGTTCCCTCAAAATGTTGCTCAGTCCTCTGCAGATTCTGATGTTTCTTTGTTTCTCCTCAGAAAGGATTTACCCCCTCTCCATGTTGCTGCTAAATATGGAAAGGTAAACGTAGCTGAGCTGCTGCTGGAGAGAGGGACGCCCATCCAAATGCAGCTCGGAAAAGTGAGTTTGAACTTCACAGGTCCTCCCTTTTTCAGGTTAGAGGAAAGAACCAAGGCCCTTCTTTGGCACATCCAAAGAATATTTAAATTTAAAACATCCCTTCCATCTCCACCTCCCCTCTTCCTAATCTGGCACCCTATAGCTAGAGTCACAGGATGGTAGAGCAAAAGCCAGAAGAGACCTTAGTCTAGTATCTCCCATCCCCCCTCCCCATTTTACAGATGAGAAAACTAAATCTCAGAGAAGGGAACTGATTTGCCTATGGGTCACACAGCTAATAAATGGCAGAACCAAGATCCAGAACCCCAGTCTTCTGGTGCCAAGTTGGTCCGGGGGCACTCTGATTAAGCCTCTGCATCTTGGCACACTGTAACCACTTAGCATTGCCAGTTGAGACACGTGACTGGGAGAGACAGTTGGAGGGTGAAAATATATAATTCCTGATAACAGACAGGAGACCTGAACGTCATGTGCAGAAAACTAGCCCAGAATCCCTTCAGCCCTACCACTGAATGCTACCTCTATATCAAAAGTATGATAGATTTTCTTCCCCCATTCCCTCCACTTCACACCCCCCACCCACCATGCAAATTGAACTCACAGATGTGAGTGGCTTCATTTTCTCTTCACAGCTATCCTGGGTGTTCATTTTACCTTGTTTTTGTTTCAGATTGACCTGTTTGGGAGCGAATAAGAGAAGGGAGGAAGAGGGAGCCCATAGTCAGAGTTGTGCCCATTCAGACTCCAATTAGAGAAACTTGTGCCTCAAGTGTAGGAGTCCCCAGTGAAAAATGACCTAGCGTTCAACCTGGATGGGGTAATTTGGTTTTTTTGTTTTTCCTTCTCTGCAGAATGGCCTCACCCCTCTCCATGTTGCTGTCCATCACAATAATCTAGAGATTGTGAAACTTCTGCTCCCTCGAGGTGGCTCTCCACACAGCCCTGCTTGGGTAAGGCCCGTCCCTGCCTTTCTCCATCCCTGGCAGCACCTCCACCCCTGACTGCCAGGGAGCAGGGTGTCTGCCAAGACTACTGAGGGAGGACGATTTAGGCAGCAGTTAGAAGGTTTAGGGGACCTACTTAAGAAATTCAGTCTTCATTTCAGGATTTAAAAATCTTCAATTGTGGTTGATGTTGTTCTTTGATTATGAATGAGTAGAAAAGTAGGTAACACTTTTCAACCACAAATCTCCGTGCACCATATAGATGGAACTCAGGGTCTACAACAAATGTGTTCCTTTAAAGCATCATTGGGAAATCAAAATTTTGCAAAATGAATCATCTCTTTAATGAACTCAATAAGCTTGTTAGTTAAAACACTTGGACTCCTCCAATTAAGTGGTTGCAAAGTGAAGGATTTATATACATTTTTATTTATATATGTGTGTATAAAATAGGAATAGTCACTGCCCACCCCCCAAATTGTCCATTTGACAGCGATAGGAATTGGACCTGTGATTTCATTGGTATTGTTGTTGCTGTTGAATTATTTCAGTCCCATCTGACCCTTCGTGACTTCATTTGGGGTTTTCTTGGCAAAAATACTGGAATGGTTTGCCATTTCCTTCTTCAGCTCATTTTACAGAGGAGGAAATTGAGACAAATAGTGTTAAGTGACTTGGCCACAGTCACACAGCTAATGTCTGAGGCCAGATTTGAATTGATTGTCCTTCAGGCAGGGTGAAAAGTCTTGAGACCATACCACACAAAGGGTCGTTGGTTGGGTTAGTCAGTCTGAAGAAAAGAAAATTTGGGAAGACTTGGAAGCTGTCTTTAAGTATTTGAAAGGGTATTTTGTACTGCTTGTCCATAAAGGGACAAACTTGGAGCAATGGGTGGAAGTTGCAGAGTTTGAGTTCCAAATTCTATCCCTCCCTCCCTCCCCACCCCAGTCCCTGAGATGGTGAGCAATCCAATACAAGTTATGCATGGGCAATCATGGAAAACACGGTGGGGGATATTTTTGAGGAGATTTCTACTTCAGATAGAAGATTGACCACATGACTTCTGAGGTTCCTTCCAGCTCTGAGACTCTATTGATCCTTTGAAATAATAGAGTACACTCGACTATTCACCACTATTTCCTTTCATTTCTTCAAACTGGTACCTTTGTTAAAATGAAAGTAAACAGAAATGGGATTTTCATGAACACCTTGGTCCCTGATGATCATTTAAGAGCTATCATCTTGGGTTATATCAATGGAAGTATTATTGTCCAGAGGGAGTGAAACAGTGGGTGTGCCAAAGTCTGTTGATTAGGTTGCCAGAGTCTTATCTGGACCACATCTAATAAATACTTATTGTCAGAGTATTGTGTTCATTTCTCAGCATCACATTCCAGGAAAGATATTGTCTGTCACATAGGAGCATATCCAGAAGAGGGTGATCAGGAGAGTAAGGGAGTTGGAAAGCATGCCCTATGGGGGACTGGTCGAAAGAACCGGGAAAGGCTAGCTATGAGCCAAAAAAGTGATGATGTGGGGAAAGCTAGATAATAGTCTTCAGATATTTAAAGGGTTGTCATATAAAAGAAAGAGTAGATTGCTTCTGCTTGGGCCCAGAAAACTGATGGGTTGAAATTAGCAGGGAGAAAAATCACAGTTGAACATAATTAGAACTTCTCAATAGTAAGAGCTGTCTATGTAATTATAATGACCAAGTTCGTCCCTGAAGAAGAGATAAGAAAATTTACCTCCCTTCCTTCTTTGCAGATATGGGAGATTGCGCTTGTGAAGCATTGACTACACTGTCAGCTTCAAGTTATGTGTTTGGTTGTTTTAGTTTAATTGTATTTTCTTTTTCTCATCCCCTTTTTTGTAATAAGGTACAGTTCACTGGCTAGGCTTGGGAGAAGGGATGTGTTAGGAAATAAATATGACCCCAAAAATGATATCATTCAAAATTGTAAAACAAGAGCTATCAAAGATGTAATGAATTGGCTTCATTGCAAGTAGGAATTGTTTCATTCTTTGTAGTGAGCTCTTCATCACTAGAGATACTCAAGCAGAGGTTAGGTAACCACTTAGCAATAATTCATATTTTTAGAGTATTTTAAGGTGTGCAAAGCACTTTAGTCACAATAATCCTATGAGGTAGATGGCACTCTTATTATTTTATAAGTAAGGAAAGTAAGGCTCAGGAGGGTAAGTGACTTGACTATGGTACAAGATTCAAATCCAAGTCTCTGGACTCCAAGTTCAGTGTTTTTTCCATACCACCACCCTGACTCTTATCAAGGATGTCAATGAATGGTATTCTTCAGATTCAAGTTGGACTAGATGGTCTCTTCCAACTCAAAAATCTGATCCTGTGAACTTATGACCTCAGAGAGATTCCAATTAGTTCAGGAGACAAGGCTTGCCATAGGAAACACTCTTAGTACAAACAATGTATAATAGTAGACAGTCTAATGCTAGATCATTAAGTGCAAGCTTAACTCTTTCAGAGAAGTGAGAGATCTGTGGGCCAGCACATGGGCCCAGCTGACATCTTGAGGTCTCCAAGGGAGATACAGCCAGCCCATTCAAATTGAACCTCAGCCCCCTATTTTTGCCCCTTGATATGGATGGACTACTTGATTTTTGGTTTTTAATTGAATATCTATCAGTCAGCCTTCAAGTTTCACTTACAAGTCCCATTGTCTCCCTGGATCCCTGCCTCTGCTGTTGCTTCCAGCCACAGACTCAACCTTGCCGTTTGTAACATTCAGCCCCTCAGAGAGATGATTTACTCTTGCCTCCGAAAATAAAAAAGTGGGCCCCTCCCCCTCCCACTTACACAAAAGAAATGGGAGCCAGTTTCATGATATTTAAAGAGCACCGACTCCAAGTACAAACACTACACAGATGGATTTTTGTTTCCATGGTAAAAAAAAAAATTACAAAGTCACGTCTGACAATTTTGTAGAATTTCACATGCAAATCTGTGTGCACCACAAAATAGCTTTAAAAAACCCCCAACAACTTTAAAATCCATTGTTAATGTTGATTAAAATGTCTGTGGATTTTTCTCCTATGCATTCCTTTAGGTGCATTTCTTCAGAGGAAGAAGTGAATATGTGTGTAAAATGTAGTTGAGTAGCAGTGATTAGAACAGTACGTGGTACATAGTAGGTGCTTAATAAATACTTAGGGCTGCTAGGTGGTGCAGTGGATAGAGTGTCAGGCCTGAGTTCAAATCTGGTCTCACAATTACTAGTTGTGTGACCCTAAACAAGTCACTTAACCCTGTTTGTCTCAGTTTCCTCATCTGTAAGATGAGCTGGAGAAGGAAATGGCAAACCATTCCAGTATCTTGGCCAAGAAAGTCCCAAATGGGGTCATGAAGAGTCGGATAGGACTGAACAACAACAATACTGAACAGAGAGCTGCCTTGCAATCAGACGACTCATATTCAAATCCCACTTGGAAGCTTACTTCTGGGTGACTATGAGTGAGTCACTTCAACAGCCAGGGCCTCATTTTTCTCAGCTACAAAATGATGAGGTTGGGCCAGATGACTGGCCAAAGCTTGCCATTTTTGTTCCTCTCTATGATCCCATTATGAGGAGAGTCTGGGAAGAGATTAGAACTGGACATGTAGATTTGGGATGTATCTGTGTAGAGTTGCTAATTGAATCTATGGGACTGGAGGAGAGAGCTCTAGAGGATACCTACGCTTGGGTCATGTGGTCCAATCCACTTCTTTTACTGAGGCAAGTAGGGCGTTAAAGCTTTCTTCAAAGCCCAATTCAGGTGCCATGTTCTTTAGTTGTTGTTGATGATGATGACGAGTCATGTCTGATGCTTCATGGTGTAAGGGGCTAAAATTCTAGCTCATCTGTCTAAAATATCCAATGAGTGGTCACCAATAAATTATAAGCTTTAGCAAGAGTTTAGACTTTTAAGCATTTATTAAGGAGAATAAGAATTTGGTGAAGAGGGAGAGAAAGGCCTAGATTCATCTATCTATCTCAGGGAGCTATAGTTCTCCTGCTCCGCTCTCTACGAGAGCCCTAGCAAAAGAGAGCTAGAGAACCAGCCTCGCCCTCTCTTCTTCCCACAAGCAAATATCACTTCCTGACGCCAAAGAAAAGGCGCATGGCTTGCCCTCAGACACCTTCTCCTCATGGCGGAGCTTTCCTACAGTAAGTCTACAGCAGGTGGCATCATTCCAATTGTTACAATGGCCTTGGGATTTTCTTGGCAAAGATACTGGAGTGTTTTGCCATTTTCTTCTTTGGCTCAATTGACAGATAAGGAAACTGAGGCATGTTTGCCCAGGGTCATATAGCTAGTAAGTATCTAAGGCCAGACTTGAACTCAGGTCTTCCTGACCCCAAGTCTATCACTCTATCTACTGTGCCACCTAACTGCCCCTATATAAAACCTTTCTTGGGCCTTCCAGTTCAGCAGTTCTCAAACTTTTTGGTCTCAGAAACTACTGAGGACTTCAAAAACCTTCTGTTTATGTGAGTTATATCTATTGTCCATTAGATTGTAAGCTTCTTGGCAGGAAGGCCTGTTTTTTGCCTCTTTTTGTATTCTTAGCATTTATCACAGTGCCTGGCACATTTTTTGTTGTTCAGCTGTGTCTGACTCTCCATGACCCCATGGGGTTTCTTGGCAAGGATTCTGAACTGGGTTGCCATTTCCTTTTCCAGTGAAGACACATAGTAGGAGCTTAATAAATATTGGTTGATTGAAATTTACCATATTAGAAATTGAAACTGGGGCATCTAAGTGGCTCAGTGGATAAAGCACTGGCCCTGGATTCGGGAGCACCTGAATTCAAATCTGGCCTCAGACATTTGACACTTACTAGCTGTGTGACCCTGGGCAAGTCACTTAACCCCCACTGCCCCACAAAAAAAAAAAAAGAAAAGAAAAGAAAGAAACCAAAACTGATCATTTTAAATAATATTTATTAATTCATTTTAAAATAACAATAAACCCATTGCAGGTTAATATCAATAACATTTTATGAAAAATAACTACATTTTCCAAAACAAAGAAAACTTAGGGAGAAGAATAGCATTGTTTTACATTATTTGTGCAAATCTCTTTAATATCTGACTTAAGGCAGTTGGACTGTCATATGAGCTTCTGCGTTCAATCTGTTTTGGTTGAAGTATATGAAGTAAATCCAGCTTCTGTAGATATGTAATTGGAAAAGGGAAGTGTTTTAATAGGCAAGTAGTGTTAGTATTATTATGAAGAATATTCATGTTGCTGTCCTTACAGGGTCTTGGGGACCCTCAGGGTCGGCTGGACTCCATTTTGAGAATTACTCTATTTTAAAGTCGATCTTTTTTTTTTTTAATGTATAAGGTATTTTATTTTTTCCGTTACATGTAAAGATAGTTCTCAACTTTTGTTTATACAAGCTTTACAATTTCAGATTTTTCTCCCTCCCTCCCCTCCCTCCCCCCTCCCCTAGACAGCAGGTAATCTGATATAGGTTATATCTATATATCTCTACACATATACATATATAGATATATACACACACATATATATACACATAATAACATTAATCCTATTTCTGCATTAATCCTGTTATAAGAGAAAAAATCAGAGCAGTGATGCAAAACCTCAAAATAGAAAAAAAAAACAACAGCACCCAAAACAAAAGAAATAATATGGTTCAATCAGCATCTATGCTCCACAGTTCTTTCTTTCTTTTTTTTCTTGGATTTGGAGATCCTCTTCTATCATGAGTTCCCTGGAACTCTTCTGTACCATTGCATTGGTGAGAAGAATATAGTCCATCACAGTAGGTCAACACTCAATGTTGATGATACTGTATACAATGTTCTTCTGGTTCTGCTCATCTCACTCATCATCAGCTCACGCAAGACCCTCCAGGTTTCTCTGAACTCTTCCTACTCATCATTTCTTACAGCACAATAGTATTCCATTGTATTCATATACCACAACTTGTCCAGCCATTCCCCAATTGATGGGCACCCCCTCAACTTCCAATTCCTTGCTACCACGTAAAGAGCAGCTATAAATATTTTTGTACATGTGGGTCCCTTTCCCCCTTCCATGATTTCTTTGGGCAAAAGACCTAAAAGTGGAATTGCTGGGTCAAAGGGTATGCACAGCTTTATTGCCCTTTGGGCATAATTCCAAATTGCTCTCCAGAATGGTTGGATCAGCTCACAGCTCCACCAACAATGCATTAGTGTTCCAATTTTCCCACAGCCTCTCCAACATTTATTATCTTCCTTTTTTGTCATTTTAGCCAATCTGATAGGTGTCAGGTGGTACCTCAGAGTTGTTTTAATTTGCATCTCTCTAATCATTAGAGATTTAGAGCATTTTTTCATATGGGAATAGATAGCTTTGGTTTCTTCATCAGAAAACTGCCTGTTCATATCCTTTGACCATTTCTCAATTGGGGAATGACTTGGATTCTTATAAATTTGATTTAATTCCCTATATATTTTAAAGTCGATCTTAACCTTTTGGGGGATGGAGACCCCTTTGTCAATCAGTCTAGCAAATCCTATGGAGTCTGCAAATAATGTATTTTTAAATGCACAAAATAAAATGCACAGGATTACAAAGGATACTAATTCTACTGAAAGTCTGTTATCAGGTTGCTTTTTTTTTTAAACAAGTTCACGGACCCAGGTTAAGAACCCCTAGCGTAGTTGCTACTCCTCTCTCTCCTCAAACTCTCTTGTATTTATTTATTTGGGTAAATGCCATATCCCCCAATAGAATAAATACTCTCAGTGGGCAAGAACTCTTTTCCATGTTGTCCTTGTATTCTCCTTACTTACTTAGCATGATGCCTTATCCATAGTAGGTGATTAATAAGTGCTTGTCAAATGACTCACTGAGATGAATTAAGTGACTTGCCCAAGATCACAGCTGTAGGATTCAAACTAATGTACTTTGATTCCAAATCCAGGGTTTTCCATGCCACTGTACTGTCTCATGGTAGATAACAATAGCTCAGCTGCTAGGGATCATCTCTTTAAGATTTGCCGTTCATTGGGGCAGCTAGGTGGTGCAGTGGATAGAGCACTGGCCCTGGAGTCAGGAGTACCTGAGTTCAAATCTGGCATCAGACACTTTACCCTTACTAGCTGTGTAACCCTAGGCAAGTCACTTAACCCCAATTGCCTCACAAAAAAAAAAAAATTGCCGTTCATGGTGCCACTATGGATTTTCCATCACTTTACTTCTAGGAGACTTATCTGGGTCTCTTTCCTTTTCCAGAACGGCTATACCCCTCTACACATCGCCGCCAAACAGAACCAGATGGAGCTTGCCAGTAACCTTCTGCAATATGGGGGATCCGCAAATGCTGAGTCAGTACAAGGTGTAACACCCCTCCACCTTGCAGCCCAAGAAGGTCATGCAGAAATGGTGGCCTTGCTGCTCTCAAAACAAGCTAATGGCAACCTCGGGAACAAGGTAACTTCTGGGGTTCTTTGGGTACTGCCCTGCAGCACCAAGGATTAGGGCCGGCTGTGTTATCTGTACCTTAGATTCTGAGCTTGAGGCTGTGGATTCCCAATTACCTCAAGTCATACAATGCTGAATATTCATTTCCTGAAGGGGCAACCAATGGCCTGGATGAGGCTGTGATGATACAGCATTTCTGCATAGTCTCTGGAAAGCCAAAGAAGGGATTTAAGGGTCATTTAGACATCCTAATCACAAGAGTCCCATTGACTTTTGTTGCAATGGGCTGGAAAAGCTCTTTTTCAGGAAAAGAACAGAACCACTGACAGTAATAAGGGAGTCGGCACATTAGGCTTATTGGATTTAACAGGGACCCTGTGATCGTTGCATTTGTGTTGGTGTCTGGTTTCCTCTGTTGGGTTATTTTGTGGCAATTTAGCCGGGGAGTTAATAATGATGATGGCAGCCCTCAGCTACTGCAAAACATTAAGTAACCCACACAATAGCCCCTGGAGGCAGATTGAGCAGTATTGCTCTGATAAATTCAGCATTTATATATAACATCCACTTTGGGCAAATCCTTTGAACTTGAAGGAAATATCCTTCCTTGGCTTATATGATGGAGGGGCCATAGGATTCAGCAGTGGAAGAGAACCCTCTTCTTGGGGGGGAGGTGCTCAGAGGCCCACAGAGGTTATTTGCCAGGTATCACACAGGTAGTGAGTAGGCCAGCTGAGATTTGAACCCAAATATTCAGCTCTAAATCTGTGATCATATGTATATATGTAGGTATATGTAGAATCCATATGTGAGAATAAATACAAACTAAATGTAAGCTGGTTAAATACAAATTAACAAGGGAGAATAGTAGCAATCAGTGGGATCAGGAAAGGGACTTATAGAAAGTGATAGTTAAGCTTCATTTTGAAGGACGTTAGAGAGTCTATGAAATGGCAATGAGGAAGGAGTGCATCCTAGGCATGGGGCACTGCCAGTGGAAAGGTATGGAGACTGCAATGGAGCACCGTGAATAAGGAACAGAAAGAAGGCAGCATCCCCATCCATCTCTTTAGACAATTCCTCCTTTTCCTCCTCATCAGAATGTTTTCTCTTCGTGCCATCAGTTTCATTCTTAAGAGCTGCCCATACCCACTGGGCTGACTTTCTGTGTAATATTTTAGTTCATGGGAACCTGCCTTATCCTTTCTGAAACCCGCTCTAAAAATCTAGAGGACATGTCAGAGTATACCCCAGCTTTCCTCTCCACCATTACAAATTCTAAGGTGAAGTGGTGGCTTCCTTTCAAGGGACCAATGACTTCTATCTCAACAACCAATTCCTCCTCTTTGGGAATGAGGTCCAAGAAGTAGTTCTCCTCATTGGTTCTTTCATCTTCCAGGGAAGACAAATTAAATAATTAAAGAAAATGAAGAAATTATGAGCTCCTCTGCTCTGGGGAAAGAGAGAATTCCAGCAGACATCTGGATAATTGAAATTCCCCATAATGATTACATTCCACCAGCATGCGAGGCTTGTGCCCCATTTTCTGAATTCTTTGATTCTTCCTTCTTTGTGTCCAGGCTAGTGGTCTTCCTCCTTTCTAGTTAAATCTCTGATTCTAGGCTATGCAAAGAACCAGTTCAAAATATATAGGATAAGAGTTTCATGGTTTGAGACTATTTATTTGACTGTAAAGTCTCTTTTTTTCCTTACTATTGTGGGGACCAATTTTTAATTGGGGAGTGCTAGTTAAGCGGCTCGCTGCAATATTGGGGCAAAGAAGGAGACTGGCAGCCTCCCTCAAAACAGAACAAGATTTATTTTAACAAGAACGAACTTAAAACACACACACACACACACACACACACACACACACACAAACAGCATCAGTAGGATCAAGGGAAAGGAAATAAAATGGGGAAAGGGAAATTATAATACCTGAAAAAATACCACCGAGCAGGAATCAGCTGAAAATACGCAGCAGAACACCTGTCATTTTCTAGCTTCCACCTAGAATGCCAATTCTCCTCCCCCAAACCTAGAAACACCCCACACAGCCCCAGCCAATGGGATGGTCGCTCTGACAGTCACATGACTGCCCTCACTAGGCTTCCAATCATTATAATTTTGCCAGGCCCATGTACGGCATTGGCGAGGTGGTGTTGATGTGAGGCTGCCAGAGCCCTGGCAACGGCCTACAACCAGTGGGTGGAGCCACCGTGCAGTTTTCGGAGGAACCCCAGGCCAGTGCTAGCTGAGGCATAAAAACCTCAAATAACAATTAATTCTTTACACTATATAGATTAAACATTCTAAAAATATTAATACTAGCCAATAATAATAATATTCATGTAGTGCTTTAAGATTTGCAAGACACTTTACAATTTGATCTCATTTGATCCTACCAAACAACCCTAGAAAGTAGGTGCTATTATTATCCCCATTAATAGACAGAGAAAAACTGAGGCCAGACCAGAAGGTATGTGACTTGCCCAATGTCATACAGCTCCTAGGTGTCAGAGGTTGCATCTGTACTCAGGTCTTCCTGACTCCAAGCCCAGAGCTCTGTGCACTATGACGCCACCTAGGCATCTACCTAACATTTCTGTAGCACTTCATATTTTTCAAAGTGCTTTCCCGACATCCATGGTGTATTTTTTTCCTCAAAAGTACCCTGTGAAAAATGCAGGACAGGTATTTCCCCCTATTTTCCCAATGAGAAAATGGAGCTCCTGAAAAGTGAAGTAACTGTCTCGAAGTCATTAAGACCCAGGTCTCTTGACACTCTCTTCAGTACTGATAGTAGTCCACTAGATGACTTAGTGGATAGAGTGCTGAGCCTGGAGTCAGGAGGACCTGATTTCAAATCTTGCCTCGGACACTCACTAGCTGTGTGACCCTGGGCAAGTCACTTAACCCCAACTAACTCAAAAATCCAGGGCCTTCTCTAGTCATCCTGATATTTAGCTTGCCACTAGACCCAAATGGCTCTGGAGGAGAGAGTGAGGCTGATGAATTTGTACAGCCCTCCCTCACTTAAATCCAATTCACTACAAGTCATGACATCACCCCAATGGTCCTCTTCAAAAACAAAGGACAAAAACAACAAAAAACCAACAATGACCCTGGGCAAGTCACTTAACCTGTTTGACTCAATTTCCTCAATTACAAAATATAGCACCTAACTTCCAGGCATGTTGTGAGGATCAAAGGAGATAATACTTATGACAGTGCCTGGAACATAATGGGTACTATATAAATGTTAGCGATTATTTTTATTAATCCAGTCTCAGACACATATTAATTGTGTCTTGGGTAAATCTCTTAATCTCTGTCTGCCCAATTTCCCTATCTGTCAAATGGGGATAATAATAGCACTTATCTCCCAGAGCTGTTGTAAGGATCAAATGAGATAATAATTATAAAGTGCTTGGCACCATGCCTGGCACATGGTAAGCACTATGTAAATGTTGTTGTTGTTATTATTATTATTCCAACCCCAGATACTTACTAGCTATGTGTCTCTGGGCAAGTCATTTACTTGCTGTCTGCCTTAATTTCCCCATCTATAAAAAGGAGATGATAATAACAGCACTTACCTCACATGTCTTTTGTGAGGATCAAATGAATACATGTGTAAAAGTGCTTTGAAAACCTTAAAAGCTCTATATAAATATTATTATGAATCATTCTTTCCACTATGGCATGCCGAGCTAGAGCTCTGAGACGTAGATTAAGCTCAGTGGATGGGATTCTGCTTGCTTGGGTTGGTCTCCACAGTGATGAAATGTTGTTACTGTTTTTCTTTTCAGAGTGGCCTCACTCCTCTCCATCTGGTGGCTCAAGAGGGCCATGTGGCAGTAGCAGATGTGCTAGTCAAACAGGGGGTCACAGTGGATGCCACCACCCGGGTAAAACAACGAACATGTTCTGGTCAATGAATTGCATGTGTAGTGTCCCTCTTCTCTGCTCCATTTGCCGCCCCCCAAACCCCTTCAACACACACACACACACACACACACACACACACATACACTGCTCTTCCCTCATGTGACTTCTCTTTCTTTGCTCTACTATTGAAAGTGACAGCAGCTTCTGCCATAGAACTTTGGGATCCCTCTGGTGAAAGGGTTGGGAGATGAGTTGAAAAGTTAGATATGTTTGGTTTCTCTTTTCATTTTAGATTATTTTCACAGGGCCAGTAGGGAAGACGTTAAGTAAACTGATGATAAGGGCCCAAATTCCCATAATCCCACTTTATATTTTATCAAAGTGCTTTCTTCAGGACAACCCTCTGGGGATCATTGCTACAGATGCTGTTTTGTTCATTTGACAGCTGAAGACTGAAGCTTAGAAAGGTTAAGTCACTTGCCCAAGAAAACACAGCAGTTCTGTGTTGGAACTGGGACTTGAACCCATATTTCTGAGTCCCAGACCAGTGCCTTTCCTGCCATACAATGCAGCATGAGTTCTGTTATGCAGAAATATATATATAATATATATAATCTGTTATACAATATTAGCATGCCAAAATGCATCCCTCTCAGGAGTCACTTAAATATCCATCCTTCTTCACTACACAGATCACAATGTTTTATTTTTTATTTAATTAATTAATCTATTATTTAATATATTTATTATTTTAATATTATTTATTATATAATAATAATTATTATTATAGCTAGCAATTATATGGTGCCATAAGGTTTGCAAAGAATGGTATGTGCATTATCTCATTTGATCCTCACAACAACCTTTTAAGGAAAGTGACATTATTATCCTCATTCTACAGATGAGGAAACTGAGGCTGAGAGAGGTTAAATGACCCTTGCCCAAGGTCACCCAGATAGCAGGTATCTGAGGTGGGATTTGAACTTAGGTCTTCCTGACTCCAAGTCCAGCATTCTACATCACTGCCTGACATTTAGTTATCTCTGCCACTCACAATAAGGACAAGATATGAACTCAGCCCTTCTTGTCCCTTCCTAGTATTCCTCTAGCCTTTATGTTGTGCCTCACTTCATCATCATCTTATACACTTAACATTAAACCTTAAAACCATGGTTGGTGCCACAGTGAAAAGAATAGGAAACCAAACAATCCACTGGAGTCCCCTAAAAGCACTCATTAGGACTGAGTAATTGTTCACATTTCTCATCTACCCTGTGAGGTAAAAGGTACAAGCATCATCATTCCCATTTTACGGATGAGAATACGGAGGCTTGGGGAGATGAAATTACTTGCCCACAAACTAACTGCTAGTAAATATGAGTCTCCTAAGTCTCAACACAGGGCTCTTCCCACTATTTCATGAGCAATGGTCACTAAAGGCAATGAGTAGCACACTCAGAAGAAATGCTTCTCTTTGTATCCCTAACACCTCTCACAGTGCCTTGTATCTTGTAGGTGTTCAGAAAAGTTCTCTGATTGGAATCGAATTGAATTAATTTATCTTTACCTTTTTTCCCCCACAGATGGGCTATACCCCATTACATGTGGCCAGCCATTATGGAAATATCAAGCTGGCAAAGTTCCTGCTGCAACACCAAGCAGATGTTAATGCAAAGACCAAGGTACAAGAGAATATCTTCCTTGGGGAATTCAGACACTCCTGTGGGCTCAGTTACCATCCCTACACACACGACTCCCAGATGTGTACATGTAGCTCTTCTCTCACTGTGAGCCCCAGCCCCACACCTCCAACTTCATGTCCCAAAGGCATTTCCAACTGAATAGGTCCAAAATTGAATTCATCCTTTCCCCTATGGGCCTACCCCTAGCCCAATTTCTGATGCAAAACCCAGATTCTTTCCAGTCCTTCAGACTCAAAACCTCACAATCACCCTTGACTCTTCTTTCTTCATTTCCCATCCCCTTAATCCAAACAATTGACAAGTTCTCCCCCTCCACAAAATATCTCTCATCCATCCCCTTCTCTCCACTCCCTCAGCCATCATCCTAGATTTCCTAATTATTTTTCCTGTTTCATCTTTCCTGCCTCTGATTATTCACACAGTAACCAAAATAATCTTCCTACATCACATTCTGGCCATGTCACTTCCCCATTCAAAAACTTTCACTGGCTCCCTATTACCTCTAGAATACACAAGAACCCCTTATTTAAAGCACTCTACAATCTGACTCTAACCTACCTTTTCAAACTTATTTCCGATTCCTCATCTTTACAAACTCCATATTCTAGCCAAATTAAGCTATTAGCAGTTACTTGTACTCAATATGTTGTTTTCTTCCTTTACATAATATGTACAGGCCATTCTCCATACCTGGAAAACACTCCCTCCTCTTTCCCACCTTTCAGAATCCTTCTCTTCCTTCAAGGCTCAGCTCACATGCTTCTTCCTCTGTGAAGTCATCTCCAATCCTCTCTCTACCCCAGCTGAAAACATTCTCTCTTTACTCACATTTTTTTCTTTTTTTTTGTTGTTTTTTGGTGAGGCAATTGGGGTTAAGTGACTTGCCCAGGGCCACACAGCTAGTAAGTGTCAAGTGCCTGAGGTCGGATTTGAACTCAGGTCCTCCTGAATCTAGGGCTGGTGCTTTATCCACTGCACCACCTAGCTGCCCCTTCACATTTTTCTAAAGCACTTTCTCTATAGCTTTCCTTTGCCCCCATCCATCCCTACCCTGAATCACCCATATCTCTGTACATGTCACTTCGTCCCCAGGGAAACATAAACTCATTAAGGATAGGAACTATCCCAATGTCCAATGTGATCCCTGCACATAGTGGGCACTTTTAATAAATGTTTGTTGAACTGAATTGTGATGCCTTAGATCCAGTTCTTGTATTACCCCATGCTAACTGCAAGGTTGTGCTGTAACAAATTCTGAGCATGTGGGACTTTATTCCTACCAGTGAAGATTAGAAAAGCAAGGTTGAGATGCAAAAATTACCTGGAGGGAAGCTTTTCCCATTAATATTATTTCTATGAACATTTACGGTTTTTGTTTTTTTGTTTTTTTGCTAAGATGAATTTCCTCTTGAATACTGAATGAGCACAGTCCTCCCAGTATTTGAGACTTTCCCTTCTCCACCCAATAGCACCTTCTAACAAAAATCCCTACCTTCCATTGCAGCTAGGATATACTCCTTTGCACCAGGCAGCTCAGCAAGGCCATACGGATATTGTGACCCTGCTTCTGAGGAATGGTGCTTCCCCCAATGAAGTCAGCTCGGTGAGTATCTTGTGCCTCGTCTTGCTTGGACAACTTCATCAGGATGCTTACATCCTCAGAGGTTCTTTCAGCTGACTTTAATTGTAATTCTCTGACTTGAACACCCTTTCAATTTGTTCCTATGATCCTGATAGCTTTACTACCCTACAATCTCAGATAAATGGAACATTAGGGCTGTCATGGAGGCCCCATCCTTAGCAGCAGTTACAGGACTCAAAGAGAGTTTTGCAAAAGAATTAGACAGAAAGGGGCAGCTAGGTGGTGCAGTGGATAAAGCACCGGCCCTGGATTCAGGAGTACCTGAGTTCAAATTTGACCTCAGACACTTGACTAGCTGTGTGACCCTGGGCAAGTCACTTAACCCCCATAGCCCCGCAAAAAAAAAAAAAAAGAATTAGACAGAAAGCAACAGGCTATTAATTATGGAACTTTTTAACTTATCCAAGGAAAGGCCTAAGGAAGGAATATGTGGCTGCCTGGGGGAATTTTCTACAAGGGAAAGCTACAACCATGTTTATCACCAGGACCTTGGGTACAGGGGTCTTTAGGCCATGGCAGGAAGAGGAAGAGGTTAGCAATAAAGCAGCTGTGGCAAAGCCTTCCTTGGATTTGGCATCCATAGTTCTGTTGACTTTGCCCTCAGCTCTTTCCAGTGAGGACTGGCGGTACCTGGGTAGTAGCTGGAGGAAGCTAGAAGTGGGGATTTTAAGCTTGTGAAGAGCAGACATTGTATTGTAGCTATTTTATATCCCCCCCATGGGGGCCAGAACAGGGTCTTATTTAACATCAATGTTAAAATGAATCAAATCATTATGAATCAGTCATCTTCACCAAGGTCTGAATGTGTATCCATAGAAGAAGGCTTAAGAGATGAGACAGAAACCACCACATCATGAATGATTCCAGGATGTACCCTGGACATTGATTTATTTTTTTGAGTAACTTTTCCTCTCGCCCATATGTTTTCTTGCTGAAGGACCTCGGAGCTCATTTAGTCCCATTTCTCCATGTCGTAGAGCAGGCCTGTCTCAGGCTGTGCTTGGAACAAGATGAGACATGTGGGCCATACCACGGTTAACCAAAGGACGCTTGCGTAGCCATCACAGGGAAAGGCTATTCAGCATTGATTCAATGAGGGGCAGCTGCCCTGACTCCATGGTGGCCATGTTGGGGTAACAGTCACATGCATGTGTCAAGGCTAAGCAAGGAACCCCTTCTCTGCAACTGACTTTTGTATTTGGGTCACTGGAAGCCATATCAATGGCTTGAGCCTTGGGACCCTGAACCAATAACTTCCCAAAGATGCTTCCAATGTGTTTTTTTATTCATTTATTTTTGGGCAGGGCAGTGACGGTTAAGTGACTTGCCCAGGGTCACACAGCTAGTGTCAAGTGTCTGAGACCAGATTTGAACTTAGGTCTTCCCGAATCCAGGGCCGGTGCTTTATCTACCATGCCACCTAGCTGTCCCCCTTCCAATGCCTTTTAAAGAAAAACTAGGTGGGGGCGGCTAGGTGGCGCAGTGGATAAAGCACCGGCCCTGGATTCAGGAGTTCCTGAGTTCAAATCCGGCCTCAGACACTTGACACTTACTAGCTGTGTGACCGTGGGCAAGTCACTTAACCCCCACTGCCCCGCAAAAAAAAAAAAAAAAGAAAGAAAAGAAAAACTAGGCTAGCATATATTCAGTAGATTTTGTTTCTATGATACCTACCTAAATAAAAAAAAATCCTTGAAGAGGTCATGTGATAGAGAACTCACTGTCTCTCAAAACAGCCTATTCCACTGTTGAATAGCATTTAATTTTAAGAAGATTTTCCTCATATTGAGACAAATTCTGCTTTTCTTCAACTTCTCCTCTATCAGATCAAGGGCAGGGACTGTCCTTTGCCTTTCTTTGTATCGCCAATACTTAGCACGGTTCCTGAAACATAGTACACACTTACTAAATGTTAACTGACTGACTTCTACTCATAGTTCTTCCTTCTCATGCCAAGTAGGCTAAAGCTAATTCCTCTTCACACAACAACTCATCAGATGATTAAAAGCAGCTCTCAAGTCACCCTAAGCCTTCTCTTCTCTACACTAGACAACCCATGATCCTTCAACTGACTTTTATATTGTCCTCATTCTGTTCATCCTTGTCTAGATGTGTTAGAGCTTGTCAATGTCCTTCCTAAAACATAATGCTTAGAACTGAGCATTCAGGGGCAGCTAGGTAGCACAGTGGATAAAGCACCGGCTCTGGATTCAGGAGGACCTGAGTTCAAATCCAGCCTCAGACACTTGACACTTACTAGCTGTGTGGCCTTGGGCAAGTCATTTAACCCTCATTGTTTCCCCCCAAAAAAAAAAATAAATAAAAATAAAAATAAGAACTGAATATTCAAAGGATCCTTTTGCACTTTCCCATAAAAGTGGAATGCAGAATTCCAGGTATTTGAAGGATTGAACTTTTACCATATTTTGATGCCTAGTGATGGCAGCACAACACATAGATCCTTGGGTCTTTGTGACTTAAAAATCACATTTAGAGATTTCTTGCCCCTTTCTCAGTCAAAAATGCAAGTCAACAAATATTTATTAAGCATATTATTATATTAATTAATATAATTAATTGATTAGTATTAAGCATATTATTATACATTATTATATTATTATGTGCCAGGAGCAATACTAAGGGGTTACAAAAATAATCCCTGACCTCAAGGAGTCCACATTATAATGGGCGTCATGACAAAATTTTAACAAAAGGGTAAACTGAGGCAGATCTCCATGTAAGATAATCTTCGTAGGGGCATGCTACCTGTCAATAAATAGGATTGGTAAAATGATACAGGATCAATCTCAGTCTTCTTATGGGGAACATGATATGCAAGCAGCTATGTACAAACAAAGCATCTACAGGATAATTTGGAAATAATCAACAGAGGGAAGGCACTAGTGTTAAGGGAGATGGAGAAAGTTTCCTTGCAGAAGGATGTGAGCCGAGACTCGAAGAAAACCAGGAGACAGAAGTAAGGAGGGAGAGCTTCCAGACACTGCTTCTGTGGCAGATTCCATGTATGCAGGCCCGCAGCAGGACAGGTCCTGATGGAAATGGGGCGTATTTTCTCACAGCCCTGTCTCTTCCTCCCTATTTAATCCCATCTTCTTTTATTCCTTCATCAGAACGGAACTACACCTTTGGCCATTGCCAAACGCCTTGGTTACATTTCTGTAACTGATGTGCTAAAAATTGTCACAGATGAAACTAGTGTGGTGGTAAGTATAATTCTCTCTTTAGGTCACCCCAGTAGAAATGTTCACACTCAGGGCAAGCAGCATTAAGCACACCATAAGTTCATCAAGGGACAGGGAAGGGAGGAATGGGGGGGAGGCAGGAGACAAATCCTAGAACTCAGCTACAAAGCTTCTAAATCTAGCACCCTGGGGTAAAACCCCAACTGCTCCTCCCTAGTTACATCCCATTATTTTGCAAGAATCTTAACCCATGGATGGATGGCCCAGTGTGAGTGATCTGGTTTATTTGTGAGCAGAGGTCAGGACCTTTGCCGGACTTGCAATAGACCAGTGTATTGATAATACTCCAGTATTTTTCTCACTTCCCCACACAGGGTCTTGCTGCCATCTAGTGTCATTGGGAAGCCACAAAGTGACTGGGTTTGGGGGTATTAAAATTAAGATGTGTAGGGAGGAAAGAGAGAGAATGGGAGCTGGTGTTTTCTGTTTTATTATTCTGATAATAGTCAGACCTTTCCTGAGGTTAGTTTCACTCTCTGAAACAGCTGGCTCCAACTTTGGTAATTGAGTAATTCTTTCTCCTTCCTTCTTCCCTCATCCTGGTCCTGCCATTGTGTAGAAGCACAGTGAGGAAAGCATTGAATTTGGAGTCAAAGATTGTGGGTTCAAGTCTTGCCACTTACTAGGGTGACCTTGAACAAATCAATTAATTCTCTGAGTCTCAGTTTCCACATAAGTAAAATGGGGATAATGAAATTTACTCCACCTAGTTTCACGAGGAAATACCATAGGCAAAGCACTTTGTTAGTCTCCTATTATCAACAGCAGTTAGGTCTCTAGAGAGTCCTAAAGTCAAATCTGTATTTCTCTCCTTCAGTTAGTCAGTGACAAGCACCGAATGAGCTTCCCAGAGACAGTGGATGAGATTCTGGACGTCTCTGAAGATGAAGGTAAGGGCAGGGGATGCTAAATTCAAGATAAGGGAGAGGGTCAGGACTCGGAGATCTTTCTGATACTTATTCCATTCTTCTGTAGGATATCCTAACATTCCCACTTCTGGGAATCTGAATGGAGATTCCAAAGCTCTTCCCCCCCCCCACTTTTACTACTGCTCTTATTAAAATCTACCACCATCACCCCAAGCACGTACACATGTGCGCGCACACACACACACATTTTATTTAAAACCATAAGAATTCTAGAATCATAATGAAACTTAGGAGTGCACTGTGGCCAGCTTTTATCACCAACTCCTGAGAGTAGATGATTAAATTTTTGGGGTGAGCATCTCCACCTCAGAAATCAAATGCTACAAATCAGGGCTTGATTTATTGTTCTTTTGGTTTCTAGACATAAGAAAGGTATTAATAAATGCAGATTAAACTTTAAAAGTATATTTTGTATACCTCCCTCCCACCAAAGAACTGGTTGCTAAACATTTAACCAGTACACCACTGCCTAGTTCATTTCTGTCCAGTAGAATGAATCCCTTCTCTCTGAGTTGTTCTCTCCACTCATAGTAGATAGTGTTGGGACTGTAGTCAGGAAAGCCTGGGTTTAAATCCTACCTCTGATATTTATAGGCTGTGTGACTGTGGGCAAGTCACATAATCTCCCTGAGCCCTATGCAACTCTCTAAGCCTTATTGGTTAAGTTATAGACAGTCTGTTTAGATTTCTTACACCCTGACAAAATAAAAAATCTTTTACATGCTGATTAGTAGTCCTATACCCTCAACTGATTTTTTTTCAATTGTTTGAACTCAGGTTTTTATGTAATAAGCCATCATGTGGCCATTTGATGTGCCAAGAAAATTCCAGGAATTTTCCTTATCATGAAATGTCCAAGAGCCATGATCCTCTTGCCTAACTTGAGTCTGGAGATGGCTCTAGCCTTCTCCCACCCCACACACCCCCCCCAGTCCATGAAGTTGGCCAACCAAGAGAACTTGTGCCTCTCTTTTGGCTTTTTAGGGTGACACATGTGAGCTGTATAACCTGCCTCTTGCTATGACACTGACTTGAATCCTGTATTTCCTTAAACTTGGCTCTTTTTTGCTTTCCAGGAACTGCTCATGTAACTATAATGGGTATGAAATGCTTTCTGTTCCCTGTGGTCCTTCGTCACCAGAGTACATTTCACCCTAATCAACCCCAGCTCTCACTAACCCATCCCTCACCACCACCGCTTTCCAGCTTCCTGCGTTGGTTAACAGACCAGGAGCAAGGAACTTGATTAAATTAGGAACTGTATAATCATGAGAACCATCCCCTTTGGCAGGGAGTCCCTGCCCACCCATCTCTGTGTTTGTGCCCATGCTGCTGTGTTTGTGGTATTACGTGCATGAGCTGTTCTTTCATTCTGTCAGCTCCAGATTCACAAAGCCAGAAAACCTACTTTGTGGTACCAGGGGAAGGCATCCACAAGGTTAAGGTCATGGCCTCCTAAGCAAGGAATGGTTATGGGGGTGGGAAAATAAGTAGAATATTGACTAGACAGACGAGATGTGCAGACAGCCAATTCAATCATAATCTGAAACTTCTTTGTAACGGGTCCAAGCCAGACTTAAATAATGGCATTGTGGGTCTTATAGAAAATGCATTAGTGGACTTTAAAATGAAGGGTTTCAATTCTATTGTAGCAATTATTCAATTTATTCTCTCATTAATGCATGCTTTGGGAAGAATGAACTCAGACAGTGCTGATATCTCAAATGCTTTCCCCAAAAAGAGCTGCTACAAGGCAAATTACACCAGGCTAAGAGGATTCCTTCTGTCTTCTCTCTGCCTTTTGTTGGCCAAGATTATTGGTGCATTGGGATTTTCATATAGGGTTCTAGTGAGGCCAAGGCTAAAGGAAATAAACTTGTCAAATCAGTTTCTAATTTCTTCTAAAAATCCTGGCATTTTGAGCACTGATCCACCTTCTACCTCTCTCTATGGTGGAAGTATTAAAAGGAAGACCAGAGGAAAGCACTTTAAAAGACAAAACAACCAAGCATCTAATAAAAAAAGTCTTCTTTCCTCTGTCCTGTCCTGAGTTTAAACTTGTGTCCATTTCAGGGGAGGAACTCGTGGGCTCCAAACCCGAGAGGCAGGATTCCAGGGATGCAGATGAAGAGAAGGAGCTCCTGGACTTTGTTCCCAAGCTAGATCAAGTGTAAGAATCTCCTCCCCAGAGGAGGAATTCACATGAATGATGGAATGAAGGGATGGATGGATGGATGGATGGATGAAGAGATGCACAGATGGATACATGGATAGATAGAATGAATGGAATGGATGGGTGAGTGGGTAGGTGGATGAATGGATGGAATGGATGGATGGATAAATTAATTAATTAACTAATTAATGAAAACAATTATATTAAGTGCTTATTATTTTCTAAGCACTGAAGATACAATTACAAAAGAGGAATAGTTCTTAAAGAACTTATATTGTAGTAGAGAAAGAGGCCTCTTGTAGTTCAAATTTTATCTCGGATACTTGTGTGACCCTGGTCACTCAACCCTGTTTGCCTCAGGTTCCTCAACTATAAAATGAGGACAATAATAGGTCCTGCCCTCCCCTCCCCTCCCCCCACCCTGCCCCATCCAGGATTGTTTTGAGGATCAAATGAGAAAACATTTGGTACAAAGCCTGGTATATAGTAGGTGCTTAAGGAATATTTCCTTTCTTATCTTTGCAGTGGTGCCAAATAAAAATTCTGGCCTAGAATACCAGTGGTCTAGTAAGTCATGCTCATGGACCAAGCAGCCCTTTAGTAGCCTCTAGCCTCTGAGAGTGGTCATAGCAAGGCCTTTTCTTTCCTTTTTATAGTGCTTGAATTTTTTTTGCAGGGCAATGAGGGTTAAGTGACTTGCCCAGGGTCTCACAGCTAGTAAGCGTCAAGTATCTGAGGCTGGATTTGAACTCATGTCCTCCTGAATCCAGGGCTAGTGCTCTATCCACTAGTGCTATAGATCCTGACTCAGGTACAGCGCTCTGTGCACCATGGCACCACCTAGCAGCCTCTGGGAAGCAGTGGATCTATAGCAGGAAACTGATAGTTCTTTATCACTACTACTACTACTAGGATCCCAAGATCCCATGATCCCTCCTTCCCAGCTTCCCCAGCCCCACCACATGCACTCATCAACACATATTCCTCATTTCTCACTAGAAAAAAAAAGTTTACTGGTAGAGTTTTTTTGTTTGAAATTTGTTGCCCAACTATGGTTATAAATGGCCCTTCCTCTTGCTGATCATGTAAAAAGTGCCCTCTGTTGATCTGTTACATTTAATGACAAGCCCAGTCGATGTGTGCAGTTGGATCCCATTTCCCATTTCTTCTCAGCTATGTGCTAAACTGGGCCAGATACCTTTGTACATGTGCATCTTTGCACTCGAAACTTTCTTCACTTGAAAATAATAACTAAGGGGCAGCTAGGTGGTGCAGTGGATAGAGCACCAGCCCTGGATTCAGGAGTACCTGAGTTCAAATCCGACCTTGGAAACTTAACACTTACTAGCTGTGTGACCCTGGGCAAGTCACTTAACCCCAATTGCCTCACTAAAAAAAAAAAAAAGAAAGAAAAGAAAAGAATAACCAAGCCTTTAGTGTGAGTGTGTGTGTGTGTGTGTGTGTGTGTGTGTGCTGTGAGTGTGTGAGTGTGTGAGTATTTTCTGGTGAGATGTAAGCATGCCAAGAATTCTCAAAGTCTCAAAGTGAACAAGGCAGATTTGTGGGGCAGGTAAAATTTCAACTAGCCACATTTGGGTACTTGTTATATAACCAACACTAGGGATCCCCTCCCAATTATAGGGGATGCCAAAGGATGATAAAACATGGTTTCCATCTTCTAGGAGTTGACAGTCTAGCTGTGGACAGACCAGGAACACATGAAACAGATGCATATAAGACATAATTTCCAGTGCCAGAATTAAGAGTGTATCCAATATGGCATATGTCTTCAGAGAAAGAAGAAAACAATGTGGGCTGAAGGAAGACTTCATGAAAGATTCATAAATTTGTAGACTATTGGAGTTGGAAAGAACTACCTCATTTTAGAGATGGATAACCAGAAAGTCACTCATAGAAAGTGACTTGTCTACAGTCATACAGAAAATGAATGTCAAGGCCAAGACTAGAGTTCAGGTTTTCTGACTCTTCATCCATCGCTTTTTCCTAACTCTATCATACTTCCTTACCTTGAGGAAATTTAAGGCAAAGGCCTTGAAAGCAGGGTTCAGGGGGCAGCTATGTGGCACAGTGGATAAAGCACTGGACCTGGATTCAGGAGGACCTGAGTTCAAATCCGGCCTCAAACACTTGACACTTATTAACTGTGTGACCCTGGGCAAGTCACTTAACCCTCATTGCCTAGCAAAAAAAAAAAAAAAGCAGGGTTCAGTGTATTAGGTTAAGAGGTGGAGGAAAAGCAATGGCATAAAAAAGGGATGAGGTTGATGCATTGGGAGGGCACTGAGACCAACTAAAGTGGAGCATACACAGTGGGGAGTGTGAGGCAGTATTGCATAGTATATAAGGAGAGGAAATGGAGACCATTTTATTAGGACATTCCAGGAAAGACAAAGGAATAAAAAGTTAGTGAGTCTAGAATCTATAGCCTATAATTATTGCCTACGTAACTCCTGCTGATTTTTAACATGTGATCTGAACACAGGGTGGAATCTCCAGCCATTCCCAGGATTCCATGCGTCACACCTGAGACTGTGGTGATCCGAGCAGAAGAGCCAGAACAGGTAAAAATGCATCACTTAACTTAGACTCACTCTCAAACATAGGAAATACAAGAGGTTATTGTGAGGATAAAAGGAGACCAAACCTCCTAAAGCATCTTAAACACAGGATACCAAAAGCAAGAATGATCCTGGGACATCCAGCAGACAGTGAGAGTGTCCTAGTTGGAGCAGGAAAGTAATAAGACATGAGGGTATAGAAAACATGTCCCTGGTGATGAAGAGCAATAAAAGTCAGGCTATGGTATTCAAAAGCAGTCAGGTGGCTCAGTGGATAGTGTGCTGGGCATAGAGTCGGGAAGACATGAGTTCAAATCCGGTATCAGATACTTACTAGGTGTGTAACCCTGGTCATTTGACCCCGTTTGCCTCAGTTTCCTCATCTGTAAAATGGAGATATACTGGAGAAAGGAAATGGCAAACCACTTTAGTGTCTTTGCCAAGAAAAGCCCATGGACACAGAGAGTCAGAAATGGCTGAACAACAACAAGGAATTCAGATTTAATCTGAGAGGTAAACTATTCTAGAGTCTTCCAGGATAGTAGATGCTGGATTTAGAGTCTAAGGATTTGAGTTTGAATCCTGGCTCTGCTACTTGTTACCTGTGTGACCTTCAGCAAGTTGCTTGACCTCTCTGGGCCTCATCCGTCAAGTGAGGGGATTGGACTAAATGACCTCCGAGGACCCTTCCAGTTCTATGTTGTGGAAGTAGGGAAACTGAGAACACCTTGGCCTTAGAAGGGGACTGATTTCTTTGGAGTGCTGTCGGAGGTCTAGTAAGTGAAGGGGGATGGGGGCCTCTTTTGAATATGACCCTTTATCTCCTCTTCAGGCATCTAAAGAATTTGATGAAGATTCATTAATTCCCAGCAGCCCAGCAACAGAGACCTCAGATAATATTAGTCCTGTGGCCAGTCCAGTGCATACAGGGTGAGTGTGTTGGGTCCAGGGAACCTACAGCTTGGCTACATGCCTTCACCAGCCTCTGTCACATGGTAGCTTCTCTCTGTTCTTAGTGGCTGGAAGTGGGCTTTTGGGGGCGGGGCACATAGGAGAGGAGAGGGATAGAACACTGAGAAGGGAGAGGACATTAAGCAGCCTATCCCTCTATCTGACCTCCCAGGTTCCTCGTGAGCTTCATGGTCGATGCCCGTGGGGGCTCCATGAGAGGAAGTCGGCACAATGGCCTGAGGGTCATCATCCCACCCCGGGCATGCGCTGCGCCCACTCGCATCACTTGTCGCCTGGTCAAGCCCCAAAAACTAACCACGCCCCCACCCCTGGCTGAGGAAGAGGGCCTGGCCAGCAGGATCATTGCACTGGGGCCAACAGGGGCCCAGTTCCTAAGGTAAGAGTGATGGGAAGAGGGGCAGCTAGGTGGCATAGCCCCGGATTCAGGAAGACCTGAGTTCAAATCCGGCCTCAGACACTTGACATTAGCTGTGTGACCCCGGGCAAGTCACTTACCCCTCATTGCCCCACAAAACCAAAAACAAAACACACACACACACACACACACACACACAGAGTGATGGGAAGAGCCAAGAAAATGGAATTCCCCGAGCAGTCTGACTTCAACCTGCTGCTCTCATTGTGGCACTGGGAAGATGACCATCACTAGCTGATATAGCCAAGAGAGCCAGGGTGAAAGGCAGTCAAATTCATCCCTGAAAGATTTTCTTACTGTACTTCCATGGAGGGAAGGAACAGCATTGAACTTTAATCCCCAGTGAATTGGTGCTTTTGTTCCCATTTCCTCTTCTTTTCCTTTGTCTTCCATAACCTGGTGGATTTCTCTATGCCTAGAACTCGACCATTCTGGTATCTGTTAAAATCCAGCATAAAAGTTTGCTCAGGGGGCAGCTAGGTGGTACAGTGGACAGAGCACTGGTCCTGGATTCAGGAGGACCTGAGTTCAAATCTGGCCTCAGACACTTGACACTTACTAGCTGTGTGACCCTGGGCAAGTCACTTAACCCCAATTGCCTCACAAAAAAAAAAAGTTTGCCCAGGATGCTGTGCAAAGGGGCTTACTTACAAACCCACTAAAAGAGGCTAGTTCCATACTGGTCTCCCTTACAAGACAATCCCAAATAATGGATTCCAAGGGATTCAATTCAAGAGCTATGTATTAAAGACCTGTTCTGCACAAGATACTGTGTTAGGTGCTAGGTGTAAAAAAATGAAAAGAAAAGTTACAATCCCTGTCTTCAGGGAGCTTCCAGTCTTTTAGGGAAGGTATAAAATGCACATTGGTGAGTATAATTCAAGGTAAAATGTTAAAGAGGCAAAAATCCACACAAAGAGCTCCAGGAAAACTCGAAGAAGAAAAACCAGCATAGTATTATTTGGAGTACAGGAGAGGAAAGGCTGTTACCAACAGGAGGAATCGGACAAAATTCTTGGAATTTTGAGTTTGAGTTTGAGTTCGGCTTTGAAAGATGAATAGGAATTCTAGGAGTGGAGGAGGCAGGGAAAATCTAGACTTGCAGAAAACCTAGAGGTGAAAGTGTTGGCTGTATAGGGAGAGAGTGAGTCTTCCACATTGTCTAGAGCCTAGAGTAAGGCAAGAAAGGTAGGCTGATGACTTTGCCCCGCCTTTACCTTGTTCCCCAGAGATCAGATGAGTACAAGATGAGGAGACAGTGGAGTGCGGCTGGAAGAGCACCAGATGGACCTTGCTTCAAATCCCTGCTCTGCTGCTGAGCGTGTCATTTCAACTTTTCTGATTCTCCATTTCTTCACCTGTTAAATGAGGGGGTTAAACTATATAATCATTTAGATAATCTCCTGGTTCTAAATTCTGAATATCTAAATGAGGGAAGGAAGGGGCATAAATTCAGTAGCTAGGTGGCACAGTGGATTGAATGCTGGGCCTAGAGTCAGGAAGACCTGAGTTCAGGTTCATCCTTGCTTATTAGCTGTGTGACCCTAGGCAAGTCATTTAACTTCTATCTGTCTCAGTTTCCTCAACTGTAAGATGGGCATAATGATAGCATCTGCCTCTTGAATTATTGTAAAGATCAAAGGAGACAATATCTGTAAAGCACTTAGCTCAGTGCCTAGCATACAGTAGGTGCTTAATAAATGCTTATTTTCTTCCCAGCAGACAAAGGAAAAAAAATCTTTTTTTTTCCCTTGTGGGGACCTGCCATCAAGTGATTTTAGCACAAACTCACCAAGTTTGCGGTCACCTGCAAGGCGGAAGGGAGGTGGGGTCTTCTTTCCAGCCAAGCATTGTCTTCTCTCCCCTGATCCCCTGACCTCCAAGCCAGGATTTTTGACATTTTCCTTGTGCCTTCTTGCTCTTGCTCCTAGCCCCGTGATTGTGGAAATCCCCCACTTTGCCTCCCACGGTCGAGGAGACCGAGAGCTGGTGGTGCTTCGGAGTGAGAACGGTTCGATGTGGAAGGAGCATCGGAGCCGCTATGGAGAGAGCTACCTCGACCAAGCCCTCAATGGAATGGATGAAGGTAACCTGGGGCCCCTCATCACATACAGAGTCAGTAGTGAGACTGAGGCCTCAAATGGGCTCCCTAATGGATGGGGCTTCCTCGGGTGAAGACATCCTGAGGCTCCTCGAGAGAAGATGTCACATTCTGGCCTAATTTCTAGTACCCAAGATGGTCAAGTGTGGTGTGGTAGAAAAGGCAGTTGTCTCAGAATCAGAATTTATTTGGAGTTCCAGAACTTACCAACTCTTTCAACCTGGGCAAATTACCTAACTTTTCTAAACCTCAATCTCCTTCCTCATCTATAAAGTGGGAACAGTAATACGATTGTTGTGAGGTAAGCACTTTATAAATTTTAAAGCCATAAGTATACATACATATATACATACATACACACACCTACACACATGTATGTTTGTAACTATGCGTATAAAAATACTAATAATTAGTATTTGTATCAAACTTTAAGGGTTGCAAAGAACTTTACAAATATCTCATTTGACAACCCTGAGTGGCAAAGAATATTATTAACATCTCCATTTTACATATAAGGAATCTGAGGCAGAGAGAGTCCAAGTGAGTTGCCCAGAGTCATATAGCTCAAAAGTAGAACTAAAGTCTTCCTGTCTCCAAGTCCAGTGCCCTATCCCCTAGACCACCTAAATATATGTTGTTGCTATTATTATTTTTATTATTATATGAACTCGCATAATTTATATGACAACTCATACTTATGCATATATATACACATATATTATATGCTTATATTTATTGCTTTCAGTTGATATCAATGAAATTTGACACTATCTTCATCTGTGTTGGTTTCTGTCTTTATTATTGTGTTTATATAAATTAATACAAAAGAAAGACCAAATAATAATCATGTTTTGTTTCCCAAAGGCCCTTGTTCTAATGCACTTGGGTGACCTTGAAACCCTCGGAACTAAAGGAAGAATGAGGGATTCCTATAACTTCCTCCCTTTAGCACTTTAGTATGATGAACTCATCAAATTGGCTCAATGTTCCCTGCTAAGGCAGATATTAGACAAAACAAAGAAGAGAAGGAGAAGAAAAACTGCCCTGAGATTGGGGTTCAGGGAAAGCATGAGGAGGTGACCGCTAAGAATAGGAGGCCCGGTTGGTTCCACCCCCCACCCCCACCCTTCTTGTGCTTTGGGAAAAGGGGATAGGCAGGGCACAAGGACCCTAGGGCTTGAGATTTAATTTCTTCTATCAAAATTCCAGGTGTAGGGGCAGCTAGGTGGCGCAGTGGATAGAGCACTGGCCCTGGAGTCAGGAGTACCTGAGTTCAAATCAGACACTTAACATTTACTAGCTGTGTGACCCTGGACAAGTCACTTAACCCCAATTGCCTCACACAAAAAAAAAAAAAATTCCAGGTGTATAATAGAACAAGCCCAGGACTAAGAGCCAAAAGACCTGGTTTTACCCCTACATCTGTTATTTCCTGACTGTATTACCCTGGACATGTCATTTCAACTTTCTGAGCCTCACTTTTCTCTTCTACAAAGTGATAGTATTGGATAGGTTCTCTCTAGGGTCCCAGCTCTCAATACTATGGGGACTCGTGTGGCATCACTCCTGTCTGGGCCACTCAGGGAATCAGAGCCACCTTGGCTACATGGTACATGGGCCATGTTGGGGAGAAGAGCGCCAGGGTGTGACGTGATTCCACTCCTCCAAAAGCAGCCTGTTGTGTTGCCATCCGTCATGACCAGGAGGGCTGGGGGTTTTTTGGTGTCTGCAGAACTGGAGAGCTTGGAGGAGCTGGAGAAGAAGCGAGTGTGCCGGATCATCACCACGGACTTCCCTTTGTATTTTGTGGTCATGTCTCGCCTCTGCCAAGACTTTGACATGATCGGCCCTGAAGGGGGCTCCCTGAAGAGCAAGCTGGTCCCCATGGTGCAAGCAACCTTTCCTGAAACTGCTGTTACCAAGAAAGTCAAATTGGCTCTACAGGTAAAGAGGCCTGGGCCCTCCCCTGACAGAAAATCAGTATAATGGACCAAAGCACTGGAGCGGGAGGCTAAAGACCTGAGCCTGAGGCCTGTCTCTGTTACTTGATGCCCCCGTGACTTTGGGTAAATTGTTTAACTTTTCTGGGCCTCAGTTTCCCCACCTATAAAATGACGGGTCTTTTGATGTTCCCTAAAAGCCCTTCCATCCCCAGTGCCTCTGATCTGATGATGCTAAAGGGTCCTGGCATCTAAGTTATAAAGGAGCACCTTTGGCCTTCCTATTTGAGAAAGCAGGGCCAGCCTGTTAACAATATGATTTTCAGTAAGCTTTCTGGGCCTGCCAGGAAGTTACCTCTCACCCTGTAAGACTTATACTAAATGGCTTACCTTTGGGTGACAGACCATATTAATCCATAATAGTCCTTTATGTCTCAGTGTGGTTGAGTTTCTATTAATATCCTAAGAATAGGTGGTGGTGGTTATTGGCAGGGAGATTACTGGGTACCAGGGCAGGGCGAGGGTAGAGATGTCATTCGGGGCCTGAGAACAACAAAAACCAGCTTTAGCAAGGCAGTGTAGAAGCAGTAATAGAAAGAGCACTTTTTTGAAGTCAAGAAATTGGAATTCAGATCCTAAGTCACTGACTAGCTATGTGATCATGGTCAAGTCACTCGATCCACTGAGCCACATTCTCCAAAAAATGGAAATAATACTTTTTTGTGTTCCCAACCTTATGGAGTTCTTGTGTGGGAAGTGGTTTGGAAACCCTGAAGAAATATGAATTATTATTATGTTGTAGTTTTGTCCCAGACTGGTAGGTGAGCACAAAGGCAACTAACATTGTAAGCTATGGCCCATCCAGAAAGATGGTGGCTACAGACCAAGGGGAGGTGGAGCAGGAAGGCCCCTTAAGTAATGCAATAATGCAGTGCCCACTGTTCACCCTATAGACCGTTCGTCTCCTTCCTGCCCAGAAAAGGTAGTAGTTGAGGCAGAGTAGCCATAGCTGTCCCCTTATTGAGCGCTAAGTCACCTCACATTCCTCTTCCCTAGGCTCAACCTGTGCCAGATGAACTAGTCACCAAACTTTTGGGCAACCAGGCAACATTCAGCCCAATTGTGACTGTGGAGCCCCGACGGAGGAAGTTCCACCGCCCTATAGGGCTCCGGATCCCCCTACCTCCTTCTTGGAAAGACAATCCCCGGGACAGCGGGGAAGGGGACACCACAAGTCTCCGCCTCCTCTGCAGTGTCATTGGTGAGAGACGCCCTCCTGCCTCTGTCCCTGTTTCCTCCTGCAGTAACTTTGCCTCTGCAAATAGCAACTCCTGCAGAAGCAGCCAGGTGGGAATACATACGGGCGGAGACCGCGTTCCCCTCCTTTCATATACTGTTCACCTCACAGTGTGTTGGCTTCACTCATGGTGATTTGTTCTTGGAAGGAGGTGTGTAGGGATGATGAGTTTAAGTTTAGATCCATTCTCCAGTGTGTGGGTCTCTGATCTGAAAGAGAGAAGGGGGTGCTGGAGACAGCTAAGAGGAGCGGGAGGGTATGATAGAAAAAAGTTTGTTTAGAGAGTCAAAGAGAGCTTCATGTAGACCTTCCCATCTTTGTCCTTGTACGTTTGGTTCCTAAATTTCTTGTGAATTCAAGGGGAGCACAGGGGCCCTGTGAAGTGGCCCTCTGTAGGGGTGTAGGTGCTGATGGGACAGCCCTAAGCCTCATCATCTCTCTGCTCATGTTACAGGAGGAATAGCAGAAGCCCAGTGGGAAGATATTACAGGAACTACCAAGTTGGTCTATGCCAATGAGTGTGCCAACTTCACCACCAATGTATCTGCAAGGTGAGTTGGAATGGGGGGAAGGGATGGAAAGGGATGGGTCTCATTCTCTCATCAGAAGCATATCTCATCAGGTATCATAGAAGGAGTATTAGATATTCAGAGTAAGAGGACCTGGGTTCAAATCTCAGCTTTGCTACTCACTGATGGTGACTCAAAATGAATCTCTAAGACTCAGTTTCCTTATCTATAAAATGAGAGGTTGGATTAGATGATATCTAAGGTTCCTTCTGGGCCTAAATCTATGATCCTGATCCCACATCTACAAGTTAAGCTGCTTTCTCCTTCAGCCTAGATGTGGGGTCTGCAGAGAATGCTGCCCGCTTGCCCTGCTCTTCCCTCCCAAGTCTCATGCTACCTGTCCCATCCTTGTGTTGCCCCTTCTCCCTAAGGAAGCAACAGATTTTTTCACATGTGACTTAGGTCTGACTCTTTGTCACACAGGACTGTCTTAGTTTGGAGTGGGGTTAGGGGGTTGACTCTGCCTGAAAAGCTGCACTTGCTCCTTAGGTTTTGGTTGTCTGACTGCCCGAGGACAGCCGAGGCCGTGGACTTTGCCACATTGCTGTACAAAGAACTGACTGCTGTGCCGTACATGGCCAAGTTTGTGGTGTTCGCCAAGATGAACGACACAAGAGAAGGACGGCTACGCTGCTACTGCATGACGGATGACAAAGTAGACAAGACCCTAGAGCAACATGAAAACTTCACTGAAGTGGCACGGAGCAGAGATATCGAGGTATCGGTGCTACCAGAGGGCAACACTCAGGAGAGGCATCCACTGGCACCTCCTTTGCCCCTGGAGCTGCTATTCTGAGGGGATGTCCACAGCTGAAATGAGGGCTCCCAGGGAGGCCTTTCTAACATGAGGCTACTGTCTCAAGTCATTGGGAAACTCCAATCCCCTAAAGAGGGTGGGCATCTTAACTCATGCTTCCCCCACTGAGAAGTTTGGGCTGTTTGGATATGGGCAAAGGGAAAGACCATATTATCTTAAATAAAGGATACCACTTCTCAAGGGATGTCTCTTTGAAAGGCAAATAACACATATTTATTTATTTGTGTATGTGTGACTGTGTGTTCATCAAAAATGGCACCTACTCTAGACAACACAACTTTGAGACCTAAGTTGTGGTCTACATTCCCACCAACAAAGTCCAGATGTATTTGAGGAGAAGCAAGTGGTAGTCTTGCCCTGTACTGAGTAATGAAAGTAGAGAAACAGTGTAGCATAATGGGAAAATTAGTAATAATAATAATAATAATAATAGCAGCTAAAATTTTACATGGCAGCTAGGTAGTCCAGTGGGCCTGGTGTCAGGAAGAATCATCTTTCTGAGTTCAAATATGGCCTCAGACACTTCCTAGCTGTGTGACCCTGGGCAAGCCACTTCACCCTGTTGGCCTCCGTTTCTTTCTCCATAAAATGTGCTGGAGAAGGAAATGGCAAATCATTCTAGTATCTTCACTAAGAAAACCCCAAATGGGTTCACAAAGAGCTAAACATGACTGAAAAAAATGACTGAACAACTAAAAATTCATATAGAGCTTTAAGATTTACAAGGCACTTTATATATGTTATTTCATTTGATCCTCATGAAAAGTACTATTATCATTATCCCCACTTTACAGAGGAGAAAACCAAGTTTGAAAAAGATGCAGTGACTTGCCTAGGGTAAGTCATAGCTAGTGCGCATCTGATGTGGGTTCCTCTTGCAGCTTTGCCACTTACTGCCTGCCATCACCTTGGATCCATCACTTTTTTCTGGACCTCAGTTTCCTCATTTGTAAAATAATGGAGTAGAGACCCTCTAGGTCCTTTCTGGCTCCAAGGTCTATGTTTTGGTGCTCCTCTAGTGCAGGAGCAGTAGAGGGGGATGAGTGAGTGATGGGAGTAATTGGTGATCCCAGACCAGGAGGTTGAATCCTATTCCTCTCCCTGGTCTTTGCCATGTTAAGCAATTTGCTTACAGGGTAGGAGACATAGCAGAGGCTCAGGATCCATAGTGTGGGACCCACCGATGGGAAAGTCACTGACAGCTAAAGTCCAGGGTTGGAACCTGGGCTCTGCCACTTACTAGCTGGGCAACTGCAGGGAAATGAGCTAATAAGACCTGCTCTTCTCATCTCACTGAAGGACTGTGAGGATAGATTAAAATAAGATGTGAAAAAAAACCCTTTGAGAAGCTGAAATCACTCAACAAATGCCAGGCATTGTTGTTACTCCAAGTGAATTATGTTTTCATTCTTTCACTCCTTTGTAAGAAGAATAAGATTGGCTTCCTGGGTTAATGAGATCTCTCTCCCAAATTCTCCAGCTATCTTTGATGCTAGAGATCTTTTGACTTTGGCAATGGGGTATCCTGGTCAGTTGTATCCAATAAATCCTCTGCACAGGTAGATTTTCCCTTTGAAAAGTGGGTAAAGAGGGGGCAGCTAGGTGGCACAGTGGATAAAGCACCAGCCCTGGATTCAGGAGGACCTGAGTTCAAATCTTGCCTCAGACACCTGATATTTACTAGCTGTGTGACCCTGGGCAAGTCACTTAACCTTCATTGCCCTGCCCAAAAAAAAAGAAAACTGGGTAAAGAACATGCAGGATGAAAATACCCATTGATTACTTTGGAAATAATATTAACTCCAAAGCGAACGTGCCAATTCCATTGGACAAATTCTTTGCATGGGGAACTCTAGCTCCAATAAAATTCTGACCAAATATTCGCTCACATAAAATAAGCACTTAGGAAGGAGGTATATTTTTTCCAGGGGTCAGATCACTCCTGAAGTTGGAGGTATGTTGAAATTCCAGGTACCTCAAGAAAGCCAATTGAAAAGGAGTGATGGAAGGGCAAAGGATGGTATGGGGAGCTATCTAAGTCCCAGGTCCCAGGGATCTTTAAAAAATGAAAGAGAAAGAGCTCTCTTCTAGCAAGGGTATCCCAGGAACAGAAAACTTCCTATCTCTGGTTCTCAATTTCATATCCTCTTTAACCAACCCATCTGCTTCCTGCGTGGGCCACTTCTAAGCCATCAAAGACCTCCCTACTCCTTGAAGTCTTGTGATGTCACTTCAAGGGAAGGCTGTACCTAGGGATGAGAGAGAAGGAAGAAAGGCCTCGGATCTCTTCATGTTTTCTAGCACCTCCCTGAAAAGTGTAAGGTGTGAAGTTCTGCCAACCCTAATTAAGCAGCCAAGTGATTGAGCCAAGTATTTACCCACCTTGAGGGAAAATCAGGGAAACCTTTTTTTGTTTTTTTTTTGTTTTGAGGGTTTTGGGGTGGGTTTTGCGGGGCAATGAGGGTTAAGTGACTTTCCCAAGGTCACATGGCTAGTAAGTGTCGAGTGTCTGAGGCCAGATTTGAACTCAGGTCCTCCTGAATCCACCTAGCTGCCCCCAAAATCAGGGAAGTCTTAATGAAAGGTTCACCCTTCCCTTTATTTCACTGGTCTAGTGATGCTTAGCCTGATCACTCACTTTGGACTTTATTCTGACCTCAATCTGTACCCCATGGTACCTAAGGGCAGCTACAGGTGGCACAGTAGATGAGAATGCTGGGCATGGAGCCAAGAAAATTTGAATTCAGGTTCTAGTCAGACACTTACTAGCTGTGGAACCTTGGGCAAGTCACTTAACCTCTCCCTGCTTCAGTTTCCTCATCTGCAGAATAGGGATAACAATAGCACCTTCCTAAGAAGGCTGCTATGAGGATCAAATGAGGTTCTCTTTGTAAAAGTCCTCAGCACGGTGTCATTGGCACCATGTAAATGCTTGTTCTCTTCCCTTCCCCATGGGTGCCCCAGTAAGCAGCTAGAACAGAGTATCAAGGGGACATCCAGCTCTCCTCAGGGCTACACAAAATACTAAAAGGCAGTTTGCCAACACCATGTTATATATGTATTATGTCATTAGCATAAAATGTTGTGCTATGGTAACAATTGTCCTGATAAAGGTCATAGGGATTCCTAAGGATTCCTCACTGATCTGCCCTCCCTGTTCATGGTGATAACAGAAATAGCTTCCCCCCCCCATAAAAAAAAATAGCCCAGAGGAAAAGAGAGAGATGAATGATCCAGTTCTGCACTTCGTCCCCTGGCCCCTGAAGTATTGCAATAACTTCCTGATTATTCTTTCTGCTTCCAGTCCTCTACCCTAGCTAATTCTTCCAACAGCAGCCCAATTGATCTACCTAGAGTAACGGTCTGACTGTCACTCCCTAGCTCAAGAAGTTTCAGAGGCTCCCCACTGCCTCTAGGAGATAGAGAATCCTCTGGAAAATATAAAATCCTTCAGCATATGAAGCTCTTCACAGTCTTCCTTTCCTTCTACTCTGACTCACACTATCCTCCCCCTCCCACATGTCCTGCATTCCAAACTGGCCTATTTGTTCTTTCCCAAGCCTGGAATCCTCTCTCTCCTCATTCCCATCTTTGAGAATCCGTAGTTCTCCTTCCAGGCTCAATCCAGTTGCTCCCTTCCACAGGAGGCCCATCTTGATCCCCTTTGATACCCCCCCAAGGTATAATATTTTGCATTTTCAGAGGCAGAATTGCATAGTAGGGATGAGGGACAGCTAAGTGCTGCAGTGGATAGAGCACCAGCCCTGGATTCAGATGGACTTGAGTTCAAATCTGGCCTCAGACACTTGACACTTACTAGCTGTGTGACTCTGGGCAAGTCACTTAACCCCAATTGCCTCACTAAAAAAAAAAAAAAAAAAAAAAAAAAGAATTGCATAGTGGGAAGTTTGCCTTTGAGTCAGGAAGACCTGGGTTCAAATTCTGCCTCTGATACAAATTGTCTGTCTGACTTTGGACAAATCCCTTGATTTCTCAGCACTCCCAGAAAACACTCTGAGACTATAAATTACCATACAAAAAAATTACCCCCCCAAAGGCTAATCTGTATTATAAAGGAAGCCCCCAGTACTGATGAAATCATAGGCCTGGCTTAAAAATAATAATTATAATTCACTATCATGTATAATAATATAGATTTATTATATTATGTAATATTGTATGTTATGATATACAATATAATAATTGTCTCATTGTATATTATAATACCAAATATAATAATAATTATATCATCATATTATCATATTTACCTATCTGTGCCTCAACCCCAGAATGTCAGCTTTTTGAGAGTAGGGACTGGTATTGGTTTGGATTATTTTAGTCTGTATCCCCAATAGATGACCACGCACTTGGCAGACATTTTTTTTGTTTTTTTTAAGTGAGGCAATTGGGGTTAAGTGACTTGCCCAGGGTCACACTGCTAGTAAGTGTCAAGTGTCTGAGGGCGGATTTGAACTCAGGTACTCCTGACTCCAGGGCCGGTGCTCTATCCACTGCGCCATCTAGCTGCCCCCCATAGCAGACATTTGATAAATCCTTGGTGCGTCAAATCCAAGGAAGGGCAGCTATGTGGGGATTCTTTCTAATGTGTTGTCTTGCTTCATACCCTCCCTTCCTCTAGGTATTAGAAGGAATGCCCCTCTTTGCCGAGCTCTCTGGGAACCTAGTACCTGTGAAAAAGGCCGCTCAGCAGCGAAGCTTTCACTTCCAGTCCTTTCGTGAAAACCGTCTGGCCATCCCTGTGAAGGTGCGGATGGGCTCATGGGAGCTCTGCTTGTGGCTGGGTAGGGAAGAGGGCCCGTAGACATCTCTGAGCCAGCCGGTCACTGAAATGGTAAACATGTGGATGGCCCGAAGCCCTTTCCACAGGCTTCCCCTGAGTCTTTCTTCTCTGTCGTTCCCTCCAGGTTAGGGACAGCAGCCGAGAAGCAGGAGGATCACTATCCTTTCTTCGAAAGGCGATGAAATATGAGGATTCTCAACATATCCTCTGCCACTTGAACATCACCATGCCCCCGTGCACCAAGGTAAGCCGTGCCACTCTGCTCCCAAGGTCTCCTGGCTGGGGTCAGTCTACATAGAAGGGAAAGTCCGGGAGACCAGGAATGACCTCCGGGGTGGGACTGGGCAGGCAGGAAGCTCGCTATAGTGCCAGCTCTTCTATCTTTCTGCCTGGGTCACTTGGTCGTCTTTGCTAATGTAGAAAAACAGCCTTTGACTTCTCAAAGATACAATAGGGGATTTCTCTCCTCTAGGGGCTAATTGTCTGCAACCTGACAACAGGGAAAACGTAGTCTGCCTCTTTCTGCAGACACAGCCACCTGTGGCCATAGCCGTGGGAAGGACGACATAAGACTGGGAAGGGCACTCCCACTTAGTTCTCTTATGCTTCCCTTTTTTTTTTTTTTTTACGGGGCAATGGGGTTAAGTGACTTGCCCAGGGTCACACAGCTAGTAAGTGTCAAGTGTCTGAGGCCGGATTTGAACCCAGGAACTCCTGAATCCAGGGCCGGTGCTTTATCCACTGCGCCACCTAGCCGCCCCTTATGCTTCCCTTTTTAAAAAAATCCAGTCACCTACTGGTGCCTTGGTTCCTGTAGCCTCTCTTCCTATGGGTATCAGACCTAGAAGAGTCATGGGGTTCTAGATCATAGTCCACAGCCTAGTGGTTCAGAGCCTCATTCCAAACTCACAGGCCCTGAACCCCAAAATAAAGGATCAGAAGACCTCAGAGTTGGAAAGGAACTCAGAGGTCATCGAGCTCCAACCTATACCTGAAATTATTATAGACCATCAAAGGCCACCCTTCATTTTACAGATGATAGAAGCAAAGGCCAGAGAGGTGGTTACTCACCCTAGGGTCACACAGCTCGTTGGTGTCTGAGGTTGGATTCAAACCCAGGTATTCTTAATTCAAAGTGTATCACCTGGGGCAGCTAGGTGGCATAGTGGATAGAGCACCGGCCCTGGATTCAGAAGGACCTGAGTTCAAATCCGACCTCCGATGCTTGACACTTACTAGCTGTGTGACCCTGGGCAAGTCACTTAACCCCCATTGTCCTGCAAACAAACAAACAAAGTGTATCACCCCATCCACTTTCTCTCTGAAGCATAGAGGACTTGGTATTGGCTCTGTGATCTACTAGCTGTGTGACCTTTACATTTCTGGGACTCAGTTTCTTTCTTGGTAAAAATGAAGAGGTTAGGGACAGCTAGGTGGTATAGTGAATAGAGCACCAGCCCTGGAATCAGGAGGACCTGAGTTCAAATCCAACCTCAGACACCTACTAACTGTGTGACCCTGGGCAAGTCACTTAACCCTCTTTGCCTCAAAAAAAAATTGAAGAGGTTACACTTAAGATGCAGATGTCTAAGGTTCCTTTAAGTCCTAAATTGTATACAGTTGCTAAGGTGTGTGTGTTGGGGTGAGTCCTGATAAGAAAAAAGCTAACCTAGTTCCACCTTTTCTTCTTTTTCTACAGGGAAGTGGAGCTGATGATAGGAGAAGGACTTTGACTCCTCTGGCCCTGAGGGAAAGATATAGCCTGCTCAGTGAAACGACGCTTGGTACAAACTTCTATGTGATGTTGTGCGTCCCCCAGCATTCCAGAAAGGCCGTTAATTAGGTTGTTTCCCTGACCCCTCGTGGAGACTCATGCAGGCTGTTCCCCTGTTACCATGCACCATTTTAGCTTGGTTGGAACTTGGCACTTCCTAGCTTGATGAATCTATTGATCATGCGCTTGCCCTGTGCCTAGCACTGTGCCGACTACCACCCAGTCACTGTTCAGACCTAGCTCACCTATGCTAGACTGTGCACTGGATGGGTCTGCCCACAGTAACCACATGAAGTCTCATCTTTTCTCTCTAGGTTCTCTCAGTGGGACAGACAGGGCAGATATGAAAATGGCTATTATATCGGAGCACCTTGGGCTCAGCTGGGCAGGTAAGTCGGGGAAGGAAAGGAACCATCCCCATTTCAATATTCCTGTGCTGTGTTTTGTATCAGATCCTCATCGATTGGTTGTTCATATAGTATATTGTAAATATTATGACTTTTGCCTGAGTGGCCCTCATGGTGCCCTTTGTGGGGAAGGGGGAGAGGCAAGGGGAAGAAGGGAAAGAAAGGAAACAGGGAAAAGTTTTTTTGTTATTGTTCAGTCCTTTTCAGTCGTATCCAACTCTTTGTGAACCCATTTGGGGTTTTCTGGCAAAGATGCTGCAGTGGTTTGCCATTTCCTTCTCCAGCTCATTTTACAGTTAAGGAAACCGAGTCAAACAGTGTGAAATGACTTACCCAGGGTCACACAGCTAATAAGTGTCTGGAGCCAGATTTGAAACTCAAGAAGATGAGTTTTCCTGACTCCAGGCCCAACATTCTATCCATTGTGCCACCAAGCTCTCCCAGAGGGAAAAAGAGGGAGAAATAAATGACAGATAAGAATACAAAGGAGAGGGGGCAGCTAGGTAGTGCAGTGGATAGAGCACTGGCCCTGGATTCAGAAGGACCTGAGTTCAAATCCAGCCTCATACACTTGACACTAACTGTGTGACCCTGGTCAAGTCACTTAACCCTCAATGCCCCACAAAAAAACCCCAACAATTTAAAAAAATTAAAAGTTGGTCTCTGAAGCCCCTTCCAGCTAAAATCTTCTACAAAAAAAGAATACAAAGGAGAAAGTGGTAGTTCTGTTGGTTTTGTGATTTCTCATCATCACAGGACCTTAGAGCCAAGAGGAGCAAAGTGGTCTTTACAGATGAAGAAACTAAGGCTCATGGAGATGGAATGGTTCACCAGAGGTCACATGTTTAGTTAGTAGCAGAGTGTGGTGCCCCTGCCACTGTAGGAGATTATTAGCATTTTGAAATGGTGACTTGGATGGCAGCTGGTCGTGAGAGGGGCCAGTGTTCATCCAATTGAAGGAGGTCACCAGAAGGAGAGGTTTTTCTCACACTGGGCATTGGAACTTGTTTCTGTTTTACTTTTTAATCCTTCGTATGATGGGGAGCTCTTCATCCAGCCACCCCTAAGGAAAGCTTTAGGAGAGTCCATTGAAAGGTAGTGTGCGTCATCTGGCAAGACCAATGTCCTGGAAACTCAGAAGCTGTCCGTCCTTTAAGTCTAATTTAGCCACTGCCTCTCTGTCTCTCTCTCTGTCTCTGTCTGTCTGTCTGTCTGTCTCTGTGTCACTCTCCCTCTATCTTCTCCTTTTCGTCCCTTTCTCCCTCTCTACCCTTCTCTCCTTTGCTCTTCCTCTTTCTCTTTCTCTTCCCCTCCCTTCCCTCTCTCTCCCTCCCTCTCTTCCTTTCCTTCTTTCCCTTCTTCTCTCTCTTTTCCCCTTTCTTCCTCTCTTCCTTTCTCTTTCCATCCCCCATCTCCCCTCCCTCCTTCCCTGTTTCTCTTTTCTTTGTACTCTTACCTGTCATTTATTTTTCCTTCCCTCTTTCCCCCTCTGTTTCCTTTCTTCTCTTTCCCTCTTTTCTCTCATTCTCTCCACCCCCTTGCTCTTTTTTCTCTCATTTGTTCTTTTGTGTTCTCTGTTTCTTTTTCTTTTCTTCTTCTTCTAGCCATCATCCTGTCTTCTTTTCTCTCTCTTTTGGATTCTCATGTGTTCTCATTATCTTTTATGTTCTTTCTCTTATTTTATCTCCATTTTATTCTCTTCTTTCTTATTCTCTCCCCCTTCTTTAATCTCATTTTCTCTCTCAATGTTTCCTTTTTCTCTTCTTCCAGCTTCCTCATCCTTGAAATGAGTCTTTAATACTCTTCTCCCTCACAAAGTACTTATAAGAACCAGAAATAAAAATAAAGTAGATTTGGTACCTTTACATTTTCGTTTTAAATGCAAATAAACTCTTTCCCCTGAGGAAATGTAAATACAGAAATAGAGCATTATTATCTAAGTGTTCATGGGTTGGTTGGGTGTTTTTTTGTTTGTTTTATTTTGTTTTGTTAGGGTGTTTTAAAAAAAAATAGTGCTAATAGATTCTGTGTGGCAAGATGAATGAATATGGCCTGGTGGAAAACTCCCAGGACTGAGAGTTACGGGAGCCAGGTTCTAGTCTGGCTCTGCTACTGCCTATATTATCTTAGGTAAAAATAGTACATATTTATGTAATACACATAGATGTAATATATGTTATATGTTGTGTGTGTATTTTATAATTTATTTATTGTGATACATGTATGTAACATATTATATTGTGTTACATATGCATTTTATTATATGTGTATTATGTGATACATAGACTTTTTTTTAGAGAGAAACAGAATGGTATAGTGGAAGAGAAATGGTTTCACATTTGGGGAGACCTTTGTTCAAGTCCTGTCTCTGACACATTGGCTGGACAAGTCACGTAATCTCTCAATATCTGAAGCAACTCTCTCAATTGCAGGGTAGGCACTGTTCTGCATTGGTAGAGAGCTTTTCCTCACTGCGAGTTCCCTACACCAATGCAATCACAAGTCCAGATCAATAGAGAGTTAATATATATACATATACAATATATCATAAATATGCTATACACCACATGATATACATCATATATGTTATACACACATGTAGTATTCCATTTATTACATATATCACACATAGAATATTATATGCACATGGTATATTAGACATAATGTATTTATTATGTGTGAGGCAGCTAGGTGGTACAATAGATAGAGTTCTGGGCCTGAAGTCAGGAAGAATCATCTTCCTGAGCTTAAATCTGGCCTCAGAAACTTACTAGCTGTGTAACCCTGGGCAAGTCACTTAACCCTGTTTGCCATCATTTCCTCTTCTATAAAATGAGCTAGAGAAGGAAATGGTATAAACCACTCTAGCACCTCTGCCAAGAAAACCCCAAATGGAGTCACAAAAAGTCAGACATGATTGAAGAACAAGAAAATTGTAGTGTATTTGTATACACATATATATTATATATATATAGTATACCATACACATGGTATATCATATATTATACATGTGACATATTACATATGATGTGTTATATATATGCATATATTACACATTACCTATTGTACCTATAGTTTATTACACAACATATTATATGTGTACATTCATATATTTAGTATATTGTACATCCACACTATATTACACAATTACATTTTATTTGCATGTACGGATATGTATTATGTACATATACATTTGTTTTATATACATTAATCATTTGCTCTTCAGAACAACTAGATGAAGTGGGTAGTCCAAGTATTAGCCTTCCCATTTCATAAGTAAAGAACCACATTTCAGAGAGCTGGACTTCTTTGCCAGGTCACACAGCTGGTCATCAAATCTGGGTCTTCAGATCCTCTAATCTAACCTTGCGCTGTCTCCACTTGCACCAACACCCCTCTCTTCGCTCCCCAGTTCTATTTCCCACAAAATGAGGGCATCAGACCAAATGACCTCTAAGATCTTCTTATGGTCCATCCGTACCACACTTTATGATTAAGGAGAGAAACATGGACGTTGTAAATCCCCATCTCAGTAGCCGCCTCTCAATAAAGAATTGCAAAGCTGACATGATGCAGTGTGGAGACAGTAGGAAGAATGCTAGATTTGGCATCAGAGGCTCAAATCACTTACTACCTTGTATGATGATGGACAAGTCACTTAACCTTCCTCAGTTTCCTCATCCACTAGAGGAAGGGGTCAGATTAAATGATCTCCAAGGTCTCTTCTAGGTCTGGATCTTGGGTCATGTGATCCAAAGGGAGACCTCTTCTTTGGCTTCCCCATTAAGCCCTGTAGTGGTGAGGTGCCCCATGGGCTGATGGGAGCCTCTTCCTCTGTTCATGTGATTCGGGGGCTTCTTTTGCAGAATTGGCTCGCGAGTTGCAGTTTGGCGTGGAGGACATCAACAGGATACGTGTGGAGAACCCCAACTCCTTGTTGGAGCAGAGCTCAGCCCTGTTGAACCTCTGGGTCATCCGAGAAGGCAAAAACGCCAAGAGTCAGTATCCCTGGGCTAAGGAAGCCTTCCTTTTCCAAAGGTTACCCCAAGTTTTGGAAGCAGAAATTATCCTTGTCCTGTGTTCGGTTTGATTTTGCCATGAGCTCTGTCGGTGATGTTGTCTTTCAGGAAATTTAAATATGCACACACATATACACACAATTTCATTGAGATTCAACAAAGGTTATTTTAAGTGCATGTTATGCACAGAACTCGGTGTTGGATAGTAAGTTTAGAGAAAACATGATGCCTGCCCCATGGAGCATTCACTCTAACAAGGGGATATGATGCTCAGATAACTGGAATACAAGATAATGCATAATAAGTGCATTAGAAATAGGCAAAAGGTGCTATGTGAGGTCCAAGAGGAGGGAAAATCATCACCAACTAGGGAGTCAGAAAAGATGAAGATGAAGGAGATGTCACAAATGTTGAGATTTAAAGGAGGGGTAGGAATTTAATGGGCCTGGAAGGGAAAGGAGGGTACTCTAAGCACAAGGAATGTCATGGATAAAGGCATAAAAGGAAAGGAATTGTAAAGTGTATACAGAGGCTGGTCTGCACAGAAGGGAGGAGAGTGATGATATATGGCTTCACAAAGAAAAGGTGGCCTTGAATGCCTAGATTGTGGAGGGCCTCGATTGCCAAGATAACTTTACTTGGTAGGCAAAGAGAAGCCCCTGAAAAGTTTTGATCAGGGGTGTGACATCACTAGATCTGTGGGGAAGAAAGGAAGGTAGAGTGTCATCAGGATCTTTTGACCAAGGATTAGGACAAAAGAATTTGTATCAAATTGCCCGGGAATCATACCAAGAGACTGGAAAATCTTGGTCCCAGAGTGTCTCTTACATAATAAAATTTAAAATGCACCAAAATATTCAGTGAATGCAAGACACAAAGATGACTGGAGTTTGAGCTCTTTGAAATTTAGTTTCAGAACCAGTTGGATCTCACTCTTGCAAGAAGAGCCAGGACAGGATAGGTACCCCTCCTTAATCACAGGGAGAGAGCATTCTGTGCTTATGTTTTAATTCACTGAGAGATGTCTTTGCCCTTAGCAAACTCCACACATTCATCCTTCAAACCCCAGGAAGGAGCATGTGGTCATTCACGCTTGCCATCTCTACTCAGCTTTCTGGGGAAGAAAATTTCAGAGGGAATCTTCTCATTTTCTTGGAGTTTGCCTGTTAGGTGCTGAGAAGCCGTTCTATGAAATCTACCCACTTTTCTCAGAGACTGTTATGCAGCAGTTGTTGGGGGTGGGTGGGAGGGATTGTAATCTGCCAAAGTGTGAAAAGCTACTCTCTGGAGAGAGTTGTTCCAGATTCTGACAGGGGGTGTTCCTATCTTCTGAGAAAATAAGCCATTTCTTCTTTTTCCATGTCTCCCCACGCCTTCTACAAACACCCCCAGAACGATTGTCAAACCTCCCCTTGCTAGCCTAAACATGGGGGTGTTTCACAGTGATCATTCTTTCACGTAATGCTTGGGTTCTTTTCTTCTCCTCAGATAGTGGAGAGATCTTACGCGGCTCTGAGGAACATTGACCGAAGTGAGATTGTGAACATGTTAGAAGGTTCTGGCCGGCACAGCTAGAAGCCTGAAACCCGACAGGCGGTAATGCAGACAGGGACTACTCTTTATCACCATCCCAGATGAATGGTGAGTTTCTGTTTGGCCACCAAACAGGGCCCTGCCCCATAAGGGTCTGTGTTGGAAGTCCCATGTCTAGTAGGCCTCCTTCCTTGGAAACCAGCTGGGTTCCAAAAGGGAGTGTAGGTCAGTTCTTCTAGTCTAAGACCTGGTGTGGGGGGAGGTCTGGGTGAGAGCAGGCTGAAGGAGAGAGAGGCCAACTGGAGGCTAGAAGTCCTCTCTGTGAAGGTCATTATCCCCAAACAGAGCACTTTGGACTAGACTTGGTCCTGCTCTGTCTTTAATGAGCGGCATGCATGACCATGGGCTATTCAGTTCTCTGGATCTCAGTTGACCTCTTTGTAAAACCCAAGGTTTGGATTAGATGATGTTTGGAGGTCTTTCCAGCCCTAACACTGAATGATTTACAATTTGGCCCAGGGAAGGGCTTTGGAGCATTGTCCCCTTAGCAAAGGCTGCCTGGCTGGTTGTGGATGCCAAATTTCAATCCCTTCCTTTTGTGACTGCCTCTGTGAGATCAAGAACTTCACTTATTTTTCCAAAGTCAAATCTCTCTCTTTCTCTCTCTCTCTCTCTCTTAGCTCTTCCCCCCTCCTTTTTCTAACCCCCATTTCTCTCACCTCTTCTCATTCTAATGTGGTTCAGCATGCCACGGACCCTCCAATAACCTGGCCTAAGGAAAGGGAGCCCAGAGGAAGCCTCTGACCTCTGTCTCCTACCCACTCCTCCTGTTGATGGAGGGGACACAAGGGTTTTTTCTCCAGGCAGCTGAAAGGTCTTGCCTTGTCCTTGAAAATGTAGCAGCCAATAGAAAGAAATTGGGTGGGAATTACATCAGAATTGGACTCATCTCTCGTCCTCATCCCTTAACTAAGGGTAATTGAGTAAGGACACCAGTACCAACGCCCTCTTGGTATATAGTTGGTTCTAACCCCTCTTCAGCCAATACCTTATATAGTGAAAAGAATACTAGTTTGGGAGTCAGAAGACCTGGCTTCAAATCCTGACTCTGCTACTTACAACCCACACTATCTTGGACAAGTTCACTTAACCACTCTGGGCCTCAGTTTCCTCCTCTGCAAAATGAGGGGATTGGATTAAGAGGCCTCTGAGGTCCCTTCTAGCTCTAAATTTATGATTCTATAATTAACTATCTCCGGGACCTTACACAAAGTCACAGCCTCTGGATTGACATCCGTGCCATTTAGAAAAATTAGATGGAACAATAGCCTGGTGCAGTAGAATACTCAGGGTCAAATCCCATGCTGACACTTAACTACCTGAGACCTTGAGCAGATCACTAAGTCTTGGTTTTCCCAAACTGCAAAATGTGGAGGTTGGCCGCTACAGTTTTTTGAGCTCTCTTCCAACTCTAAATCCTTTGACCTAAGCTCCTACCCAAAGAAAGCCCAACTTGGCATTTATTTTCCCCAGGGCTGCAGATGTGTAAATAGTACAGGGAGGCATGAGGGATGCATCTACACCATGCCTTCAACCAATGGGGATGGAGTCCACGGGGAGCAGGGATGGGGAACTGGGCACCCCCAAAAAAGGGAATGCTGTTGGAACAGCTGTGGCTCCCTACCCCCCCCCAGGGGGCCTGCCTGGCCCCAAGCCAGCTGGAGTCTCTGCATGCCGAGCCCCTCACACTTTTCTCTCTTCTGTGTTCTGTGTATCCTGAAACATGCCATCTAGTGCCGCCAGATGCAGGCCACATCCTATGTCGATCACTTCCTGTCACCTTTCTCTTCTGCCTCTGACCTCATCTTGACCTCTAGTTTGCTCATCCTTTTGCACTGCCTGTCTCCACTGTCTCCACCTCAGCCAAGTGTACCAGAACCACTACCAGCCTCCAGCAGATGCATGTCATGAAGACCTCTCTACCCTCTCCCCTGCTCCCAGCACCCTGTCTCATGGTTGAGTGACTGGGCATGAATGTATGTGTGTGTATGTATACATATTTGTGTCCTGTGGTATGAACTCTTAGAGAGGGCTAAGTTTCAGTGGCACCACAAACTTCTTTCTGTGGAGAATCTGTCTTGAACACTGAAGGAACCCCCCCCCCCAGGGCCTTAGGAGGCATTTAAATCTGCCTGACACTTCACTGTGACTCAGACCTACTCACTTGTAAAGAAAAAGTTGTGACTCGAGGCAGAAGCTCAGAACTGAGTCCTGGGAACTTTGGAAAATCCAAGTTAATCATACTGGTAAACACCTCTACTTTCCGACCGGCTGACCTGGCACTTGTGCTGGCTTTCAAAATGTTCCTCCTGCATTCAAACTGTCCAATTGATTCAAGGTAACCAGAGATTTATTGGGCACCTACTTACTTATATGCCCAGGATTGTCATTGTTCTATAACGATACAGAAGCAATGTAAGTCAGGGTCCCTCCCTTGGGGGAAATCTCATAATATGGTTGGGGAAGTAAGATTTACACACACACACACACACACACTAGAGAAGCAGGTAAGATAGTATAGAATCTCATATTGAACAACAAACCAACAAAGAGGGGGTGCTGAAGACGAGGGTAATTCCTGCTCTTTTCGGGTTAGAGATGGGCAGGAAGATGCCTGGGGGAGGAGGGAAGAGGGGGAAGCCCTGTTATTCAACAAAGAACAGCTCATATCATCCATACTCCTATCTCAGTGTTGCTGTCCTTTTTTTAAGACAGAAAAAGAGAAAAAAACCACCCAGTTGATTGACCTCATGTTTGCTCTCCACAATTTCCAAGAGATATGAGCATAGGTCTCCCTGAAGGCCTTGGTAGCCAATGAGCATTGGGCACTAACCACTTGTGAGCATCATCCAGGGCAATTCCCCACCCAAATCCCTTTCTAAAGCCGGACTCTCCTCTCTACAGGCTCCCACGTGAATAGCCAACAGTCCTTTCCCCTCCCTGACTGCCATTCACTTTTCAGAGACCTTGGCCTTGCTGTCCAATCAGAACCAGATTAAAAAACAACCACCACCACAACCCCAAACCTACCTGTTTTCCCTGCCCCTTCTCCTCAATCAGGCATCCTCCATATCTGGGTCTCCTCCCAGTTAAGGAGAAGGCTCCCAAGCCTGATTGGGAGTGTAAGAGGAGGGGAAGAGCTGGAACTGAGCAGTCTCCACCGGTATCTCCATCTTGAGGCCCACAAGTTACTTTCCTTGGTAGTTTCCAAAGGGAAGCTTGCCCTTGGAACCACAGGAGAATCACCATGTGGTTATTTGTGCCGGTGCCAGTCCTGCCCTCTGTAATTGAGAACTGCAATCTGCGCATCTGTTCCCTCTGTGCCTCTGCCAGGCTGCATCTCTAATCTGAGCCTAAGCCTTGAACATTAATTTGGGCTGGGGAGCGAGTTGTGTGGGATGATCATGACGAGCCAATCCCGTCTTCTTTTGTGAGTACAAGAGAATCTTAAAAGACCCCAGGTAGCTAAGAAGGGTTGCTCGGGCTTCCTTCCCAAATAGACTCTTCTTACCATCCACACAAGAATGTGAAGGAGAAGAAGGGACAGTATAGAAAAATTGTTTTCTTCCCTTCCAGGTGTACATATTTTTTTAATTAACAAAATTTAAAAAGTACAAAGGGCACAATTTAAACCAGAGGCCTTGGGGCCACATGTAGATCCTGAGGATTTTATATGTAATCCTTCAAAGAAAAATGAAGAAAAAAATTGTTAATAATTCCAAACACTTAGCCCTTTCTCTACCATCCCACTCTGCCAAATAAAAACAAAACTGACTTCACAAGCACCATTATGTATAAGCGAATAAATAATATAAACCTGTATCAGCTCTTTTTGCTACTTCGGTACCTCGGTAGTTTCGTTCCTTTGCTTTAATGATAGTGGAGAGGTTTCATGGCTGATTGTTTATGTGTCTAGCCTAACAAGCATTTATTAAGCACCTACTATATGTGCCAGGCAGTGTGCCAAGTGCTAGGTGTACAAAGAAAGGCAAAAGCTAGGTCCCTTCCCTCCAGAAGCTTATAGTCTAATGGGGGAGACAACATGTGAATAACTGTGTGCATAAACAAGGTAATACAGTGTAAATGGAAGATAATGGCACTAGCAGGAGGAAGTGGGAAAACTCCCACCTAAGAGCAGATCTCAGCAAGGGAAACCAGGAGTTGCGGATGAGAGCACAAGGGATGGCCAATGCAGACATGGAATTGGGAGATGGAGAATCTTGTGTGAAGAACGGAAAGGAAACCAGTAGCACTGGATCATAGAGTGTGTGGAGTGAACGGTGAAGCGACTTGAAAGGCAGGAAGGAGCCAGGTTGTAAGGTCTTTAAAGGATAAGAGCATTTTATATCTGATCCTGGAAGCAATGGGAAGCCACTAGAGTTGATTAAGTAGGGGTGTGGTCAGCTTAGCTTGTTAAGAAAATCACTTTGGAGGGGGCAGCTAGGTGGCACAGTGGATAAAGCACCAGCCCTGGATTCAAGAGGACCTGAGTTCAAATCTGACCTCAGACACTTGACACTTACTAGCTGTGTGACCCTGGGCAAGTCACTTAACCCTCATTGCCTCATTAAAAAAAAAATCACTTTGGAGTAGAAAATGGATTGGAGCGGAGAGAGACTCCAGGCAATGATACCAAGCAGAAAGCTATTACAATAGTCCAGGTGTGAAGTGCTGAGGCCTGCACCAGGCAGGGCAGCTGGGTGAGTGAAGAAAAATGAGAAATTTATTGCATATGGCATAAAGGTAGAAAAAGACCCGACCACAGAGTAGATATGTGGGGTCAGTCCAAAGGAGGAGGTGAGGTTGACACCAAGTTTACATGCCTGGATGACTGGGAAAGTGGTGTTGACTTTAATAATAATAGGAAAGTTGGAAATAGGGGGTCAGTTTAGTGGGAGAAGAAAGATGATAAAGTCTGTTTTAGACATGTTGAGTTTGAGATGCCAGAGATCCAAAAGGTAGGTCCTATGATATGAGGCTGGAGCTCAAGAAAGAAAGTTGGGTTTGATTTATAGATGGAGGAATCATCTGGGTGGAGATGATAAATGAATCCATGGCTGCTTATGAGGCAACCAAACAAGGGAGAAGAGAAAATGGCCAGAGATAGAGCCTTGGGAGACAAACACTGTGGGCATGATCTGCGTGGAGATCTAGCAAAAAATACTGAAGAGCTGCCAGACAAGAGGAAAACCAGGAGAAAAGACTGTCACAAAAACCTAGAGAGGGGAAAGTGTCCAGGAGGAGGTGACTAACATCCCAGAGGCTGCAGAGAGGTCCAGAAGGATGAGAATCAAGAAAAGGTCATTAGATCTAGCAACTGAGATCAATGGTGACTTTGGAGAGGACAGTTTCAGATGAATGATGAGATCGGAACCCAGATTGCAGAGGGTTTAGAAGAGAGTGAGAGGAGGGAAGTAGAGGTACCTTGTATGGATAGTTTTACCAAGGAGTTTAGCTGAGAAGAGGAGCAGCTAGATGGCACAGTAGATAGAGGACTAAGTTTGGAATCAGGAAGACTCGTCTTCATAAGTTCAAATCCAGCCTCAGACAGTTACTAGCTGTGTGACCCTGGGCAAATCACTTAACCCTCTTTGCCTCATTTTCCTTATCTGTAAAAAGGCAAACCACTCCAGTATCTTGGCCAAGAGAATCCAAATGGGGTCATGAAAAGTTGGACACAACTGAAATGAATCAACGACAACAATTAGCTGAGAAGGTGAAGAGAGATGTGGGATGATAGCTAGCAGGGATGGACTGATCAAGTGGGGGCTTTTTAATGATAGGGAAGACATGGGCATGTTTGTAGGAAGGAGGAAGCAGATAGGGAGAGACTGAAAATTAGAGAAAGTGGAGATGGTAGAGGAGGTGATCTCCTGGAAAAGATGGGAGGATATAGGATCAAGAGTTCATGTAGAGGGGTGGGCCTTGGCAGGGAGCAGGATTACTTCATCTAAGATAGGGGTAAGAAGGTAATAGTGGGGAAAGGCATCTGAGATATATAAGATAAAGAAGAGGGAAGAAGAGAGAGCTCTTAGATAATGGCCTTCATTTTTTCAGTGAGATATGAAACAAGTTTTTCAAATGACAATTACTACTTCCTGACAACACAAAGTCCTCATCACCTCCTTCCCCAAGAAGGGTAACATTTGCCAGCCCTAGAGTGATTTTTCATCTCTCAGATCCTCCCTAATGTGGCAAAACATCTTTATTTTGCTTCTATAGACCCTTCAGAAGGCTCCCTGGGATCACCCAGAGCCTGATTCTTTCCGGATTGATCAAGAAGTGGATTCTTGTAGAAATTTCCACCTTTCTTGGCTCAAAGAGATTGTAAGGAGGACAGATCTGGCTCTCTCCTCTGAGAAAGTATTCAGGGGCCATGTGTTTTGGGTCTCTAAGCCCTCAGCAGATTTTAGCCATGTATACAGTGACTTGAGCCAAAAGCCATAGTAGACCTTTGCCAAATAACCATTTTCACACATTTCCCTTTCCCAGATGTTCCCAAGCAAAGAAGGTGAATTCTCCTGATCTGCCAATCACCCTGACCAAACATTGATTTGTAGAAGCAGTGTCTCAGAGTGGGCTGGGTTCTCAGCTGTCATCTCTGTCCCAATCAGGAATTTCCTCTATATTTTAGTAGAGAGGCAACATGGCATAGTGGATAGAGCATTGGACTTAGAGTCAGAAAGACCTGTATTCAAATCCTGCCTCACACACTTATTAGCTCTGTGACCCTGGCCAAGTCATTTCATTGCTCTATGCCTCAGTTTCCTCATCTGTAAAATGAAGGAGTTAGTTTCACTGGTTCCTAAGGCCCCTTCCAGCTCTCTATGATCCAACCTATGATCCTTGATAGAGTCATCCAGCCTCTTCTAAAAGACCAGCCTTGATTGAGGATGCATTCCATAAGGCAACCCTCTAAAACTCTTACTTGTTGCTCCTAGTTCTGAACTCTAGTCTACTTTCTGAGCCATCCTTAAATGATTAGCACTGGACTAGCACCTTGGGAGGTACAGATAGAATATGATTCCTGATCTCAGGGAACTCAAAGTCCTATTGAGGAGATAAGACCAGCTTACACAAAATTGCTAACTTGAGAATATAGTGTGTAATATCAATCAATCAATCATAATATATAATGTAGTCTAAGCTCTAACTCCAAATTCTGTGGTTCAGACAAGTGTTGTAAGAGTCCAGAGATGGGAACAGAAAGCTGCAGGGACAGAATGTAACAGAATCAACAGGGCATAGAATTTGAGGTCAAAATACTTGGGTTTAAATGCCCGTTCTGCTACACTACAGGGATGACCTTGGACAAGTCACGGCTTGCCTGTTTCCTCATCTCTAAATGACAGGTTTTAACTAAATGATTTCTAAGATTTTTTTCTACCTCTAAACCCCAGGAGGCTTCCTGGAGGATCAGAGCCTAGGATGACGAATGAGATTTAGATAAGTGAGGAGAGGAAAGGACATTCCTAGTCAAAGTGGGACTGGAAGTGGGAACAAGCATGAGTGTCCAAGGACAATGACATGAGGTGGGATATTCACTTCCAGACTCCCCCTCCTACATTATATGTACATGCACTACACATATATCTACCCAAATGTACACCACATGTATGTAACCACACATGCAAATACATAGCATAAATACCACACATACATTTCTACATTGTACATACATTTATGTATACTTTATGTATATGATTCATATACTGTACATCTATATTATTCACCATACTTTTATACCCGATACTCACATTTATATATATATGTGTGTGTGTGTGTGTATGTGTGTGCTCAAACATACACATATCTATAATATTCATGCTGAGCAATCGTGTGCATATAACATTTATATATGATGCTTACATGCTATATATATATTACATATATTTATATATGATACTTACATGCTACATATACTTAGACTTGGTATCCATTTATATGGGTTTCATAGTCATTGTTGAAATCCAGGGGGGTTACCAACAGACAACCAATAACCTGGCAAAGGCTCTTGTTTTAGCTAATCATAGAGGGGTATGCAAATGAAGTGACAGTTTAGGTGCTCACAGTGCATGCGTGCTCGTGGCACGTGTACACACACACACACACACACACACACACACACACAAGCAGGATGGTCCATTTAAGCCCGTTAGATTTAGGGGCTGCCAGAATTAACTAGCACCAATCTAGCCCTATCTTTGGGAGAGCTTGGGACTAAACTGAATGGTTTAGGGTCTATCAGGAGGAAGAGAGCGGATGGAGTTGAGAAGCACTGCCCTAGATGATAGATGGATGAATGAATGGATGGATAGATTAGATAGATAGATAGATACATACATACATACATACATACATACATACATAGACACATAGATGGATGGATGGATGGATGGATGGATGGATGGATGGATGGATGGATGGATGGATGGATGGATGGATGGATGGATGGATGATCATGGGTAAATAGTAATGAAACAAAACAATCCATAAGTGTTACATCAGAGAGGTGCAAAATGCTGCATGAGATGTGACGTGAGGACAGATCATTACTGAGAGGAGATCAGGGAGGTATCTGATTTGGAATTAAAAGGATGGATAGGATTTCAACAGATGGAGATGGAAAGGAGGGTCTCTTAAGTATAGGGAAAATATCATGAGCAAAGACATAGAAATGCGACAGTGAAGAGGAGTTCTGTGAGTGGTCCAGTTTGACCTGAGAAGAGAGGAGCAATATGAAAAAAAAAAGATTGAAAAGTAAAGGTGGCACCAGATCATAGAGACCCTCATTGCCAGGCTAAAGATTTTGGGTTTTACTCAGTGGTCAGCCACTCATGGAAGAGTTTTATCAGAGGAATGATATGCAGGTTCTATGCATGAGGAAGATTAGTCTGGCGTCTGTGTAAAGGATAGAAACAGCTGTGAATAACATCTGCTCTATGTCAACCTGGTTTGATCTGTAGAGAGAGACAAAAACAGAGACAGAGAGAGATTGACACAGAGAGAGAGAGAGGGAGAGAGAGAAAGACAGAAGACAGGTTTATTCTCAGAGAGGTTCCTCCCTCATTCTAGGGGTGTGTGTGTGGCTGTGGCTGTGGCAGTGTCTGTGGCTGTCCATCAGTGTCTGTCTGTACGTGTACAGATGTGTGCTTGAGTAAGTGTGAATGTGAAAAAAATCGCTTCTGGAGCCTGTCCCCCTCTGTCTGCCCATCCAGGTTATACCTCGCTGCAGGATGAGCTGCTGTCCCCGGCCTCCCTGCAGTACACGCTGCCCTCTCCCTTGCGTGTAGATCAATATTGGACCGAGGTGGCCATCATTGACGCCATCCCCATGGCCCCCACGGAGCACGATGCCCTGATGGAAATGTCGGACATGCAGGTGTGGTCCTCGGGCCTCACCCCTGCCCTGGTCACCGCTGAAGACTCCTCTCTGGAGTGTAGCAAAGCAGAGGACTCTGATGCCACCGGAGAGTGGAGGCTGCCGGGGCTGCTCCTGGAAGACCCCCAGGGCCCTGACCAGCTGGGCTCTCTCGAACTTGCAGAGGACGACACAGTGGATTCAGATGCCACAAATGGCCTTATCGATTTGCTTGACCAGGAGGAAGGTCAGAGGTCAGAAGAGAAGCTGCCAGGTGGTGAGAGACAGGATGAGTCAGCCGGCAAGGAACAGGATTCAGAGCATGAAGTGTCTCTTCTTTCAGGCCAGCAGAGAGTACAAGCCCGAATAACAGAATCTGCCACTGTGAGTCGCGTAATGGAGAAGAGCCAAGACAGGTAGGTGGTATTTCTGCCACTTCAGTTCCTGGCCCTGTTGAGGGACACATCTGGGTACTTCAGAATGAGACAGTATAGGGTAATGAAGACTAGATTAGGAATCAAAAGGGGCAGCTAGGTGGCACAGTGGATAAAGCACTGGCCTGGATTCAGGAGGACCTGAGTTCAGGTCCGACCTCAGACACTTGACACTTATTACCTGTGTGACCTTGGGCAAGTCACTTAATCCTCACTGCCCACCAAAAGAAAAAAAAAGTCAAAAGGAATCAAAGATCTTGGGTCCTATTATCTACTAGGTAACAACAGTGGCTAGAGTGCTGGGCCTGGAGTTTGGAAGACCCAAGTTCAAATACAGCCTCAGACACCTTCGAGTTGTGTGACCCTAGGCAAGTTAGTTGACTCTCTTTGCCTCCATTTCCTCATCGGTAAAATGAGAATAATAATAGCACCTACCTCCCAGGGTTGTTGTGAGGATCAAATGAGATAATAATTGCAAAGTGTTTAGCTCAGTTTCTGGCACATAGTAGGTGCTATATAAATGTTAGCTATTATTATCAGTGCCAGTTCTCCCCCTGATTTATTGTGTCAAATCCACTGAATTTAGTAGACACTGTCACGTGACTACTGTATGCAAGATGCCGTGTTCTAGTTGCCCTCAAGAAGCTTACAATCAAGAGATTAGGGGAGAGGAAAAATAACTAGATAACTATATTGCAATGTGATCAGTGCATAGGGTGGTTATGGTTAGCCTTATTATTAACATAACTGAAAAAAGTCTGAATTCAGTGTAGCACTAGGATTTAACCTAGAGAATACTGAAACTCTAGCCATGGAAAATTCCACTGGAAACCACTTGATAGAAGGGAATTAGTTGTAATAAATTCTGCCCCAGGATATTTTTATGGAAATTATGAAAATTGTCGATTCTGTCCCTACCTAAAGTCACCTTGTCCCTTGAATCTGCAACTTTTATGACTGTTGAATTTCCATTGGAATTAATAGGAATTAGGGCTGTCAAATTGTACCTTGCAACTGCTGAATGAAGAAAACCAAATAGGAAAAAAAACACATAGGGGAATTCATCCTTATTTCTATGCAGATGACTCCCAAGTTTAAATATCTAATTCTGATCTCTCTCCTGAATTCCAATCTCATATCCCCAAACTACTGTTGAACCTTGAAGCAGCTAGGTGACCTAGTGGATAGAGCTCTGGGCCTGGAGTCAGGAAGACCTGAATTCAAATCAGCTTCAAACACTTCCTAGCTGTGTGACCCTGGGCAAATCACTTAATTGCTGTTTGCCTCTGTTTCTTCATCTGTAAAATAGTACAATCATAGCACCTACCTCTCAGGGTTGTTGAGAGGATTAAATGAGAGAATATTTATAAAGTATTTATGGGCACATTTTGTTCTACAGTCATTTTATTTGTGTCCGAATCTTCTTGACCTCATTTGGGGTTTTCTTGGCAAAGATACTGGAGTGGTTGGCCATTTCCTTCCCCAGCTCATTTGACAAATGAGGCAATTTTGATGATAAGGCACTTTCTTTCTTCCCTTCCTTGGAGTGTGGCAGAAAGAGTGCTGGATTCAGAGTCGGAGGATCTTTGTCACAATCCCAGCTCTAGCACTTACCCTGGGCAAGGCTTAACCCCTCTGGGCCTCGGTTTCCTCACCACCATGTATATAGCACTTACTCTTTGCCAGGCAGTGTGCTGAACTCTTTACAGTTATTCTTTCCTCCGGGGGAGGTGGGTGCTATTATTAGCATGATAACACGAGAGAGTTGGGCCAGATAACCTCTGAGGTCCCTTCCAACTCCGACACTCGGGGGTTTGATCTCATGGTCTCCTACGAGGTGATTGTAGGCATCTCAAAGCCAACATGTCCTACAGGTCCCATTCCTAATGTCCCCACTTCTGTCAAGGATACCACCCCAAATCCCAGGCTCAAAGTCATCTTCCACCTTTCCCTCACCCCTTCCCAACATCCAATCAGTTGCCAAGTCTCGTTAGTTCTACCTTCACAACATACCTGTCCCCTTAGCAGCCATCCCATGGTCACCACCCTGCTTCAGGACCCCATTACCTCTTGACTAATCTATTGCCATTGTTTCCTACTTGGATTCCCTGCCTTCTTAATCCATCCTTCACCCAGATGCCAAATTGATATTCCTAAAGCTGCTCCACCCCCATGCCTGGAATGTACTCCTCACCTCTGCCTCTTAGAATGCCTAGTTCCAGGACAGCTAGGTGGCACAATGGACTGACTGAGTGCCAGCCCTGGAGTCAGGAGGACCTGAGTTCAAGTCCAGCCTTAGACATTTACTAGCTGTGCGACCCTGGGTGGGCAAGTCATTTAATCCTGATTGCCGATAGATAGATAGATAGATAGATAGATAGATAGATAGATAGATAGATAGATAGATAGAGGGGCAGCAAGATGGTGCAGTGGATAGAGCACTGGCGCTGGAGTCAGGAGTACCTGAGTTCAAATCCAGCCTCAGACACTTAATACTTAACTAGCTGTGTGACCCTGGGCAAGTCACTTAACCCCAATTGCCTCACTGAAAAAAGATAGATAGATAGATAGATAGATAGATAGATAGATAGATAGATAGATAGATAGATAGATAGATAGATAGATAGATAGATGGGTAGGTAGGTAGATAGATGAATGAATAAAGGAATGAATGAATGGATGGATGGATGGATGGATGAATGGATGAATAGATAAATAAAAAAATAGAATGCCTTGCTTCCTTTGCGGTTCAGCCTACCTCTTACAGGAGGAGGTAGCCATCTTTCCCTGATACCCCTGCTTCTTAGTGCCCTCCATACTCACAATGACTTTGTACCTATTTTGTACTGAATCATTCGTGTATGTGTTATTTCCCCCACCCCAGTAGAATGTCATCTCCCTAAAGGCAGGGACATTTTCATTCCTGTCTTTATATCCCAAGCTAGAATAGCACCCGGCATATAGTAGGTTTTTTTAAAAAGTGTTTGTTCAGTCAATAAATGATGAATGAGGTCGAGCAGAAAGGGATGAGAGAGTCAAAGGAAAATTCACTTCAGGCCAAATGGTATCAGAATGTTTTGGGGGAGGGGGAGAGGGAGCACTGAAGTTGGCCTGAGAAGGATTTCAACAGCTAGAAAGACAGGGGGAAACTATTCTAGCAAGGAAGAATACAGATGTGAAAGAGGGAAGGAGGGAACCAGAGCCAACTAGTTCTTGTTACTCATTCATTTAATGGGAAACTCGGGTAGTGCTGACCCAAGAAACTAACTTGCCTCTGAGATAACAATTTGTTGTTGTTCAGTTGTGTCTGACTGACTCTTCATGACCCCATTTGGGATTTTCTTGGCAAAGATACTGGAGTGGTTTGCCATTTCCTTCTCCATCTCATTTGACAGGTGAAGAAACTGAGACAAACAGGGTTAAATGACTTGTCCAGGGTCACACAGCTAAGAAGTATCTGAGGCCAGATTTGAACTCAGGTCTTGCTAACTCCAGACCGTGTTCCATCCACTGCACCACCTAGCTGCCTCAAAATAATAATAACAACAACTATCATTTGTATAGTGTTTTAAGGTTTGCAAAGGGCTTTACAAATCGTATCTAATTTTACACTTGCAATGACCCTGAGAAGGCGGTACTACTATTATTCCCATTTTACATATGAGGAAACTGAGACAAAGGTTAAGTGATTTGCCCAGAGTCACACAGCTAGTAAGTGTCTAAGGTTAGATTTGAACTCAGGCCTATCCTGACTCCAAGTCCAACACTCTATCTAATGCAACACCATCCTGCTTTGAGAAACTCTAACTGTTGGGAAGTTTTTTCTTTCTGTTGAGCCAAAATCTTCAACTCTGTACCTTCTGCCACCTTCATTCCTAGTTTCTACCCTCTGGGGTCAAGGAGAACCAAGGTGATCCCAGTCTTTGCTTGGTGTACTCTACAGCAGTAGAGTCCAACTCAAAGAGAAACAAAGGCCACTAAACCATACATAAAGATCCCTTGTTGTTGTCGTACAGTCATTTTTTAGTCACATCCTATGCTTGGTGGGTGACTCCATCTGGGGTTTTGTTTGGCAAAGATACTGGAGGGGTTTGCCATTCCTTCTCTAGCTCATTTTACAGGTGAGGAAACTGAGGCAAACAAGGTTAAATGACTTGCCCAGAGTCACACAGCTAAGAAATATCTGAGGCCAAATTTGAACTCAGGTCCTGACTCCAAACCTAACACTCTATGTAACTGCACATGCAGGTCACATCTTCACTTAGAAAACCACATGTGCTTATATACTTCTTTTTTATTAATACATAGGCATAAAATCTGATAGGCACTACACTGAAACGTGGTTCGGGTAGTACCCAGAAGTGTTGTGGGCCATGTGTCTTTAGACACCTCAGCTCTAGGGGACCCCTAATAGTCTACTACAAGGACTATTATCAGTTGTGTGTGTTAGCACACACTTTCAGTCTAAGTTTGGTGAGGCCATAGAGATACTCAGTGTTTCCCACCATTTTGAATGGGGTGGGATGGTAGTGGGGAGGGGGTCAGGAGCAGACAACAATGTGACTATACTGCTCTTTCTCTTCCCCAACCATTGTCTCCTGGCCTGGGTTCCAGAACAAAGGACTGGGACACAGACGACTCTATCATCTCCTACCTGAAAGATGCTGCCCAGAGCTCTTGGCAAGAGGAAGCCACAGGGGGTCCACACTCCATCCAGAGAACAGTGACCACCATCTCCTCTGTAAGAGGCCTGGAGCCCAGTGGGTCTCAGGAATATGAGATCTTGGTGCCTACAGTAGAGCACATGCGAGTTGACTCATCGGAACAGCCAGAATCGGAGAGACACTCACATGTCATGAGTCAGGGCTATGGGAAATGGATGGGAGAAGCTGAGAGTACCTTCTCCAGGATAGTCAAGGTAAGGGCCAGGAAGGCAGCTGGGCAGCTGCAGCCCCTTTTTGGGGGTTCCAATGGAACTTCCCAAACACAAAGCCAAGTATCTCATTGAGTTTGCTCAGTTGTAGCTGGACGCTTGACTCAATAGGGAAGCGAGGAGAAAAAAAATATTCTCTACCTTTCTCTTTTGTTGACACCTACCAAATTTAATAGGCCTAAGGCAAGAGAGGTCAGCCACTATTTAGTGGCACTTGACCAGTCCTCACCATGGGTATCTCTCTTTTCTCATTATCCCTTTCTCTTTACCCTCTGTTCTCTCTCCTTCCTTTCTTCCTTCCCTTCTTTTTTCTTTCCCTCCTCTCTTCCTTCCTTCTTTCTTTTCTTCCTTTCTTCCTTCCCCTATTCCTATTCCCTCCTTTCTTTTTCCTTCTTTCTTTCTCATCTTTCTCTCTTTTTCATAGACTTGGAAAGGGCCTTAGAAATCATCTATTCCAACCCCCTGAATTATATAGATGAAAAATAGCCTTTTTCATCTTCCAAAGAAGCGAAGGGGCTTATCTAAAATCACACCACTGGTAATTGACCAAGTTGGGACCTGAACTCAACTCTTCTACTTCTAAACTTAATGTGCTTTCTACTGCACCATATTTATCTGTTCTTCTCTTTTCCTTTCGTAACTCTTCCTTGCCTTGGCCTGTCAGTGGTCACCCAGGGTTATCACTACCCTGTAGGCCCCAAAGGTGGGGTAGATTCCAAGATAATCCCAGATTCCTGGCCCCGAGGATCTGCCAGAAGTTAAATAGTTTTATTTAGAATGCTGTCCTGCCAAATATGTGAGTGTTGGACCGGCTGCTGGTCTCCATTTATAACACTGATCTACCACCCTGCATTCTCCCTAATTGGGTTTCTGCTGTACTCCAAACCCTTAGCACCTCCCCCCTTCCCCTACCACCAGCCCCTCCCAGAGAGGACTAGGAAGGGAGCTTCCAGGAACATCCTCAGCCCGAATTGGATCTGAGAAAGAGAACCACCATCAGAGGACCTAGCACTGCTTAGAAGAAGGGTGGTAAACCTGAGCTCTGTGGATCCCTTGGGAGTATAAATTTAGAGGGGGGAACATTCCATCTTTATTTTCACTAACTTTTGGTTCCTTTGTAATTTTATGTATTTTTATGCATTTAAAAATATAATACTGAGAAGGGCTGTGTAGGTTTTACCAGATTGAATGTCAAAGGGGACTAAGATACACAAAAGATGAAGAATGCTCACCCTTGAATGTGGGGATGGGGAGATGGGGAAAGAAGAGGGAGGAGACAGAATTGTTACATATGGATCATTAGAATTTAGGGCTGGAAGGGCTCTTAGAGATCATTTAGTGGAAGGATTCTTATAAACTGAGGTCCATAGACCTTCCAAGGAGTCAGCAGATAGATTGCAGGGGGTCCATGAACTTGGGTGGGGGAAAACAATTGCATCTTTCCTTTCATTATTGTTATTCAGTGCTTTTTGTCCTGTCTGACTCTTCCTGACCCCATTTAGGGTTTTCTTGGCAAAGATACGGAAGCAGTTGGCCATTGCCTTCTCCTGCTAATTTTTTTATAGATGAGGAAACTGAGGCAAACAGGGTTGAGTGATTTGCCCAGAGTCACATGGTCAGTAAATATCTGAGGCTTTGAGGATTTGAATTCAGACCTGGAGCTCTATCCACTGTGCCACCTAGCTACCCCATGTAGCTAACAAGTGGGACTTACTTTGCAAAATTAAGAAATGGGGTTTAATAAATTCACGAAATTAAAATCAGGAAGGAAACCTCAGAAAGCATCTGGTCCAACTCTTCTATTTTATAGATGAGGAAATGAAGGTTCCAAGAGGATAGATGATATTCTCAAGGTCACTCAGAGCCAGGATTCTAACCCCCCTGACTCCAAATCCAGGCTTTTTTTTTTTGACCCTCAACCCTGTGTCCCCCCCCCAAATGGCCTTGAAAAAAATGAACACCTGATGTAGAGAGCAGGTAATTTGAATTAACAATAGCAGTATTTATTGGTTACCTATGCACACATCATGTAACACCAGTGTGGTTATATTCACAGTCTCTCTTCTCTGATAGCCACAAAAAGGGCATGACATGGACAGAAATTTGAAGGGCATTGAATTCAGTTCAACTAACACTGATTAAGCACCTATTGTGTGCTAAACCCTAGGGGATATAGAGACAAAAATAAAGATAAAAATGAAAACAACTCCTTTCCTCAAGGAGCTTAAATTCTACTGGAGGAAACATGTATGCAAGTAATAGCCAGCATTTCTATAGCTCTTTAAGATTTGCAAAGCAATTTATGAATATTGTTTCATTTGATCCTTACAAAAACCCTGGGAGGTAGGGAAGGAGAAGTTAGGGAAAGAAGAGGAGAAGAAGGACAGGGAGGAGGAGGAAGGAGAAAGAAGGAGGAAGAAAAGGAGAAGAGAAAGAAGAAAGTGAGGAAGAGGAAGGAGAAAGAAGAGAAGGAATAAGAGGAAGAAGAAGGACTAGCATTTATATAATGCCTACTATGTGATAATCATTTTACAACTATTATCCAATTTGATCATCACAGCAACCCTGGGAGGTATTATTATCCCCATTTTATAAATGAGAAAATAGAGGCAGACAGAGGTTAAATAGCTTTCCTAGATCACACAGCTACTAAGTGTCTGAATTTGAACTCAGGTCTTTCAGACTCCAGGCCCAGCATTTCTATCCAGGGCACCACTTATCTGCTTCCAAAGGTCTACTTCTACTAAGTAGAAGGATCAGGAAAGGTCTCATGTGGGAGAGGGACTATAAGCAAAGCCATCAGTGGTACTAGGGATTCCAAGAAGCAGAGGTGAAGAGTGAGGGCATTCCAAGCATGAGGCAAAGACACAGGGGAGGGCAATGAGATGCCAAGGACAGAGAACAAGGCTAATTTCCCATTGTATTACAAGTTCCTCGATGGCAGGGACTATCTTTTGCCTCTTTTTGTATCCCAAGCACTTAGTTCTTGGCACATAGTAGGTACTCAATAAATGTTTGTTGACTGACTGATTTAACTGGAACACAGATTCTTGAGGAGTAGGGGGAAATCAGGAAGAGGAGGCTGAAGAAAGAGACACCAATAAAACAAATTAAGTATTTCTATGATATACAAGTGAAAGGAGGAGAGCAGTGAATAGTGAAGCAAAACCACTGCCGTTGGAGGTGAAGGGGAATTACCCCCCCTCTTCCACTTGGCCCAGCTGCCTGGACTAACTTCCCTAATTTGTTCACCTGACACCACTTACATAAATCACTTGCTCCCTGGGGTTATTTTTGAAATAAACCCTGAACTTCAAGGGCCTACTCAAAGCCCTCCGCTCTGGTGGTAAATGGGTAAGTTTCCACGACCCCAGATCCCAGAGCAGCAGACCTAAAAGAATGTCACCACAAGTGTTACTGAGCTGATTTTCTCTGAGTCCCTGAATTTTCCAATCAATGGAGAGCCCCCGGCAGCAGACCCTCTCTTTGGCAGGAGGCGCCCGAGCACTCATCCAAGCATAAAGAAAGACTCCTAAGAGAAAAAACAATTGAATAAGACCCTCATCTCCTGGTCCTGAGCAAAGAGGGAAGGGTGAGGAAGCCAAGAGTGTCACTTTCCTGGGCAGAAGTGACTTTGACATGAGTGTCCCGCTAAGAGGACGGTTGCACCTGCCTGCTTCCTTCTTGCCCAAATGAACAGCCCCAGCCAGCTGGTATGCAGGGGCTAAAATTACAGGGCCCTGACGTCACCCTTGGGCCCGGCCTGGGATGGCTGTGCCGGAGGGCGGATGCACAGATCTAGAACTGCTCTGGCTGTAGGGCTCCTCCCTTCCGCTGCTTTCCTGAAGCCTCGGACCCCGAAAGAGAACCAGATAAAGCCCCTAGTGAGCTCGTGAACCCAAGGAGAGAATGAGAAGACAGACACCCTCCACTGGGCCACTGGTACCACTTGGCACCCGGGGGCCGGGTCAGTGAAGTGGCAGCAAGGATGTGGGCCTTTGTTACCCAGCTCTTGGTCACATTGGTGCTGCTAAGCTTTTTCCTAGTCAGCTGTCAGAATGTCATGCACATCGTCCGCGGCTCCCTGTACTATGTGCTGAAGCATTTACATCAGGAGCTGGACAAGGAGTTAGGGGAGGACGAGGGCCTGAGTGATGACGAGGAGTCCATCTCTACCAGGGTGGTACGGCGTCGGGTCATCATGAAGGTAAAAGCTAGGCGGGAGGGTGGGGAGAACGCCTTCAGGGACAGGGGCCCAACGAGGCCTCCACAGGACCTCAGGGAAGAGGAGGAGGGTGGATGGAAGCCTTAGGACACCCCCTGCCCCTTGCAGGAGAGAAGCACAAATGTCAGAAGAGGCAGAAGGGCAAAGAGAGAGTGACCCTCTTAGGGGCTCTGATTCCCCATGAGGAGGCAGATACAGGCCATGAGTGGACATGGCATGGACAAGCAGAATGTCCCCAGTCCTGGATGGCAGAAATGGCACCAGACTAGAGGTCAGCATGTCTGGGTTCTAGTCCCAAGCCCCTCACATATCAGCTTGGTTGGGTGAATCACTCCACCGCAAAGATTCCTAGATTATTAGAATGTTAAATTCCTTGAATACAGGGATTATTAATCATATGTTTTTCTCTCTATTCCAAGCCTAGCACTCTTGTACTTTTCTGGGAGGGGGCAGACCTATAATTTCACTGGTTTAGGGAACTCCCTGAGAGAAAACTCCCTTTACCAGTGCAGCATCTGCTCCAAAATTTAACCAACAGTTGCCTAGGGGTACTAAGAGGTTAAAGGATTAGGCCAAGGTCACATAGCCAGTATGTGTCTGAGGCAGGACTAGAACCCAGGTCTTTCTGATTCCTGTGTTACCCTATGTTGTCTCTTACCTTGCATACAGTATGTGGCTAATTGATGTTTGTTAGATTGGTTGAATTGAAGGTAACCTGACTCATCTAGTCCAACCCTACCCCCACCACCATTATTTAGGTGCAGAAACTATTTCCTGAACTTTGATTTCTTCACCTATAAAATGGGAATAAGAACACCTCCCCTGCCTACTTCTCAGGGCTTTTGTGAGGTTCAAATGAGATAACAGATGTAAAAGTACTTTGTAAAACTATAATATTGCAATGGTTTTAAACTAGGGTTTTTTAATCTCTTTTGTGTCATGGACTCCTCTGGCAGCCTTTGGACCCTTTCTCCAAATATTATTTTCAAATGTGTAAGATGAAATACAGAGGTGTACAAAGGAAATTAATTTTATTGAAATAGTTATCAATTTTCTTTTCTTTTTAAAATATTTTATTCATTTTGAACTTAAATAAAAAGATAACAAAAATAACATTTCTATGTACATAGAATAACATAAAGAGAGGATGCAATATAAAACTATGAATGTCCATTTCAGACTGTTTACCTTTTTTTAACTATGTAGCAAGTATTACACATTCTTTTCAAAGCTACCCTGCTTTTTTGTGCTTCCTTCTAAATTTTCTTCTGTTCTGTGCACTTTTTATTTTTTTCTTCCCTCCCTCTCCATCCCACCCTGGAGAAAGCTATGATTAATCTATAAATAGTCATATGAAGAAAAAACTCTAAATCGGTATTGATTAGAGAAATATAAATTAAAATATCTTAAAAAAAACAAACCACAAGTTCACAACCCCAGGTTAAAAATCTCTGTTTTAGAAGGTGTATGGGGGCAGCTAGGTGGCGTACTGGCTAGAGCATCGGGCCTAGATTCAAGAGGACCTGAGTTCAAATCTGACCTCAGACACTTGACACTTACTAGTTGTGTGACCCTGGGCAAGTCACTTAACCCTCATTGCCCTGCCCCACCCCCCAAAAAATAGAAGGTGTGTGATTCAGTCAACGGATGCAGATGACACCATATAAAAAGTCTTCATGAGTTGATATGTCCCAAAATATTCATGATCAGTGATCAACGTTCTGGTGTTGAGGCTCCCAACACTGAGCTAGATTGGTCCTCAGGCAGCTGATACACAGTCCCCATTACTAGGTCTGTTACACAAAATCTTTCCAGGCTGTTCCAACATGTCACAGCTTCCCTTCTTTTGGCATAGCTTTTAGAAATTAGGCTTAAGGGGCAGCTAGATGACAGAGTGGATAGGATTGTTCTGGAGTCAGGAGGACCTGAATTTAAATCCAACCTCAGATACTTACTAGCTGTATAACCCTGGGCAAGTCACTTAACCCTGATTGGGAAGGGAGGAAAAAAAGAAGGAAGGAAGGAAGGAAGGAAGGAAGGAAGGAAGGAAGGAAGGAAGGAAGGAAGGAAGGAAGGAAGGAAGGAAGGAAGGGAGGGAGGGAGGAAGGGAGGAAGGAAGGAAGGAAGGAAGGAAGGAAGGAAGGAAGGAAGGAAGGAAGGAAGGAAGGAAGGAAGGAAGGAAGGAAGGAAGGAAGGAAGGGAGGAAGGAAGGGAGGAAGGAAAAAGGGAGGGAGGAGGGAGGAAGGAAAAAGGGAGGGAGGAGGGAGGAAGGAAAAAGGGAGGGAGGAGGGAGGAAGGAAAAAGGGAGGGAGGAGGGAGGAAGGAAAAAGGGAGGGAGGAGGGAGGAAGGAAGGAAGGAAGGAAGGAAGGAAGGAAGGAAGGAAGGAAGGAAGGAAGGAAGGAGAAAGGGAGGGAGGGAGGAAAGAAGGGAAGGAGGGAGGGAGGGAGGGAGGAAGGAAGGAAGGAAGAAATTGGGCTTAAGGTTATCTCTATACCAGGATGACTTTTGTGGTATCAAACATATAAAGTACTCTGCAAATAGGTGGTCCTAGCAGATCTGCTCAGGCCCCACCACCCCACCCCACCTCAAACCACAGGGTCCTGCTCCATATGGGATTATGGTTGCTGCCGCTCCTGCCACCACTGCTGCTGTAACGTTTTCTTCCTGCTTCTCTGGCCCCTGCCTTGCCACCTTATTAAATCTGACATTTCCTCTTCTCTAACTCTAGGGGAATGAGCTTCAGGATATTCCAGGGGAACAAGTGACTGAAGAACAATTCACTGACGAGCAAGGCAACATTGTCACAAAGAAGGTGAGAGCCCAGCTGGATGGGGCAGGGTCAGATGGAGCAGGAGCCCCACAGAGGAGAAGAGGATACACAGTGGGTTCCATGAGCACTTAAGGCTTGCTCGTCCTCACTCACCCCAAATGAGGGAGGCCACAGGAGATGTAGAGTCCTCGGTGTCTTCTGGATACTGGGACTGGTTTTTCCAAACTCAGGCTGGGGCATGGGGTCTCAGAGAGGAAATCCCCTTTGGCAGTCTGTTTTCTTTTCTTGCAATCAAAACTGTCCCAGAAAAAGAAATCTCAGGCACTCAGTCACTATAGGAATAGGGACAATACCTGTGATTTTATTGTTCCCCTTGACACATGGATGAAGGTGCTGTCTGTCCCAACAAAGCAGGTGCCTTCTCTGCAACCTACAGACTTGGAAGTGTGCCTGGGGAACTGTGAGATCACAGGGACTTGCCCAGAATAACACAGCCAGCATGGGTTAGATGCAGGATTTGAATCCAGGTCTTTCTGCCCCCTAGCCTAGGATCTCTATCCATGATGCCGTGCTTGCTTCTTATGGCTACCATAATCCTGGCTAAACCAGATTTCTTCTTTTAACAGTGTTCCATAGGTTCCATAGAACTTCATCCGATCCCACCATTTTACAAATAAGCAAACTGAGGCCCGGAGAAGTTAAGTGAATGAACTATAACAGATAGCAGAGTCAGGATTCAAGCCCTGGCTCTCTAGTTAACCATAACTACAACAATAATAAGTATAATAGTAATAACTAACATTCATCGAATGTTCTTTCCATTACAACAGTTTCCTTCAAAGGTTTTAAGTGGGAAGATCCTTTACCCCCTCTGACATTTCTGTTGCTTATTCCTCAATGCCTCTGCCTGCTTTGACCCAAAGCATTCTTTTTTTTTTTTTTTTTTTGGCTGGACAATGAGGGTTAAGTGACTTGCCCAGGGTCACACAGCTAGTAAGTGTCAAGTGTTTGAAGCTGGATTTGAACTCAGGTACTCCTGAATCCAGGGCCAGTGCTTTATCCACTGCGCCACCTAGCTGCCCCTGACCCGAAGCATTCTTGATGAGACCATGGATCCTGAGCTGGAAGGGACCTCAGAGGTTCTATAGTCCTACCCCATCACTTTACAGCTGATGATCACCATCCTCCGCTCCAGCAAATGCTCCCCGTATTTCTCTGGGGACTACCCATGCTAGCTTGTCTACAAAGGGATCAGGGCAGGAAATGGAGCAGAAAGAGAAGAAACTACATCTCCTACCTAAGAAGGGGTCCTTTGTGGAACAGGTGAAATGTAAGCAGAGCTGGCCATAGCATTGTGCGTGGAGGGCTCCCTTGGGCCTGGGCGAGTTGGACAAAGGAGGAAACCTTGTCTCTTCTCTCTTTCAGATCATCCGCAAAGTGGTTCAGCAGATAGACACATCTGGAGACAGGGCCATCCCGGAGCTGGAGGAGGTGAATACTGAGGGGTCTCCGCAGGATCCCAGTGAGCTGGAAGCAGATATTGATGACTTTATGAAACACGCCAAGGTATGAGCAGTCTCTGGTTTCCAAGGAGGCTCCTCTCCCGTTGGGGTCCTTAAGAAGGAAGACCTCAGCCCCCTCTGTGGAGGCAATAGCAGATCACTGCCTCTTTTTTCTGGTAGTCTGAACTCTTTTGATTTCTGGCTGTGTCTCATCTCTTCCAGCTCAGCTTGGGGTTCCATCTGTACCCTGTTTTCTACTCCCTTGGTCTCAGCTCCCTTGAGGTACCTCGGGAAGGAGGGAGGGCCAAGTGGCCATTCCTCTTTCTTTGAGAGCCTAGTTCTTCTCACCACTCGCCTCGCTGATTCCCTTTCCATTCTTTTGTCCCCGTTGTCTGTCTGTCTTTTCTCTTTCCATATGATCTGCCCTGCCTTCCTGCCTCTATTGCCGCCTCTCCCTAGATGCAGATGAGAGGGAGTAGTACCCTGCAATCGGAGCTGATCGAAGGGAGGAAGGGGGCTCAGATAGTGAAACGAGCAAGCCTGAAAAGGGGGAAGCAGTGATCTCCCGGCCCCTCCCTGTCGAACGGCCTCTTTGGAGGTAATTTCACCTTTCTTCAAATTCACTAAACTCTGCCACTGCATGCAAGGAAGGCCCCATGTTCAGTGCTGCTGGGATGACAGAGAGAGAAAACAACAGAGCCCCTGATCCCTAGGAACTAATACTCTAACAGGGCAGTATAACATAGGTACAAATACATGTGGTACAAGGGACAGTGCAATGAAGGCAAAGGCAAGATCCAGAAAAAAGACCCTAGGAAAATACAAAGAAGGCAAAGACACTTTTAACTGGGATCAATCAGGGGAGACTTCATGGAGGAAGTGGTCCTTGGAAGGAAGAGAATCATTGCAAAAGAAAGGGATAAGGACAGGGACATTCCAAACAGCCTGCAAGATCATCATGGGAGGCTGAAATCAGGAAGCAGATAAAAGTCCAGTTTGACTGGAATACAGAGTGAATCAGAGGGAACAGTGGTAAAGAAGGCTAAAAAAGGTCAATGAGAGGCAATTTGTAGAAGCTCGGGATGCCATGGAAGGTCAGGAGTATGCTTTTGATCCTATACACAATATGAAGCCACCAAAGGTTTTTTGAGGAACATAACAACAGTAACATATTTATATCACACTTTAAAGTTTGTTAATAGAAGGACCAGTTCACCAATTGGTGCAAAAACCTATTTGGCCCTTCTAGGTATTCTTAAATTCTGGTCCTTTTAGTGTTTATTAATAATAATTATTAGCAGTTATCATCATCATCATAATAATAACTTACATTTTATAGCACTTTAGGGCTTCAAATGATATCTGCTCTGAGCCTCACAACAATTGTAAGAGGTATCTGCAGGTGGTGTTACCTTCATCTAATAGGTAGGGAAACTCTAATAGGTGGAGACTCAGCAAGGTTGGGTACCTTTCCAGGGTCACATAGCTGGTAAGCATCAAAGGAGGAATTCAAACTCAGGTCTCTCCTGGGTACTCCCTTAATTACACCGTGTTGTTTATAGAGTACTTTCCTCACAATCCCATGAGGTAGGTAGTGCAAGTCCTCTTTGAGATGCTTGGACTCCTCAAGGTCACACATTCTGCCTTGGATGATCACTAGCTGAGTGACCAAGGTCAAGTCACTTGAACCTCTCTGAGCCTCAGTTTCCTTATCTGTAAAATGGGAACAGGCAGTAGGTGTGGCACCCATATGGAAAGGTTGTCATGAGGACCAAATGAGGCAAATGTCTAGAAAATAATTTTGCAAACCTTTTAAAGTGTCAGAGTCAGGATTCAAAGCCAGGTTTTGCAAACTCTACCTTCAGTGCTCTTAACAACATAAAATCCTTAGATCCCTATCTCAGGCAGGTTGCTTTGGCCTGAGGAGTCAGTAGGCAGAGAGAAACCAATCAGAAGGCTAGTGCAAAGTCCAGGCAAGGATGATGGCAGCAGTCATGGAAAGAAGATACCCTATGTGAGAGATTCTTCTTACTGTCATTCAAGCAAAGCACCCCCATGAGCACCAGACATTTTACTATATCCTCTGATTTGGAACCAAATCTCCATCCTCCCCCATACACTCACCTTCAGCAATGCCTCTTATGGCCAATACAGTGTTCTGGAAAGAAGAGGGAACCAAGAGACTTATATCATAGCCCCAGTTCTGCAACAAACAGAATCATCCCAGAGGAAATTTACTTAAAAAAAAACAACTCTTTGTCCCTCAGTTTCCTCATCTGTAAAATAGTGATAATAGGGGGCGGCTAGGTGGCACAGTGGATAAAGCACCAGCCCTGGATTCAGGAGTACCTGAGTTCAAATCTGGCCTCAGACACTTGACACTTACTAGCTGTGTGACCCTGGGCAGGTCACTTAACCCCCATTGCCCCGCAAAAATTAAAAAAAAATAGTTATAATAATGCATACCTTGCCTCCCGTTTGTGGCTGTTATGAGAACCCAGATGAAGTAGCAGATAAGGAAGTCTTTCTGGAAATTGAAAACCTTAAGTAGAAATAAAGTAGGACTAATATGGGAAATAATAATGTTTAAGGGCATGGAGCAGAGGAGGTCCAGGGGACAGCAACAGTTACAGTGCTAAGTCTCCAAGAGGAACCCTGGGCATAGTTGTCTTTGAATAATGGAATGTAGCTTTCAAGGAAGGAGGAAGAGTTCTGGAGGGGGAAGATCTTTGGACATGTAAAGTCAGAAGACAAGGTGGTCCCGTGGAAGGAACCCTGGATAAGGGATCAGAGCTTACTTAGAGGGCAGACTCCTACATGGAGAAAGAGACTGAGCGAGATGACCTTGGATGTCCCTTCCATCTCTTAAGTTTCTGTGATTTGGGGGCCTAGATTCAAATCCCACTCTGTGACAGGCTGCCTTTGTGAGGCCTTGATCAAAGGAGTCAAACTAGATGACCTTTTATCTTTCTGAGCTTTTGTCTTTGAATCTAAAAGACTGGGATGATAACACCTGTACTAGTTACTTCCCAGGATGGTTGAGAAGAAAGACTTTGTAAACTGGAAAGTACCATTTTTTTCCCTTTTTGGTTCAGACCCATTATTTCATTGGTGTAGGCCAGAGCACTCATGCTATAGAGATGCTTTCCACCAATGCCGATGGGGAAGGGGGAAGGGAATAAGTATTTATTAAATGCCTACTCTGTGTTAGGCAGTATGCTAAGCACTCTCCAAATATTACCTCAAATGATCTTCACAACAACCCAGGGAGGCAGGTGCTATTCTGTTGTCATTCCCACTTTACAGTTGAGCAAACTGAGGCAAATAAGGTGAAATGACTTTCCCAGGCTCACACAGCTAGGTGGGGAACTAGACTATAACATAGTCTCAGAGTTACCTGGACACAGCCCAAGGTGATGCAGTTGGCATGTATAATAAAAGCTAGCATTTATCTAGCTCTTTAAGGTTTATAAAGAGTAGTAAACATGTTTAACCTTTATAAACATTATCTCATTTATTTTTATGAACAATATCTCATTTGATCCCCTCACAACAACCCTCTGATTCTGAGCCAACCCATCTGTAAAATGGGAATCACCATTCTCACATACCTTTGGGGGTCATGCAAGTCTCAGATGAGATAATGTATGTAAAGCCTTCTGCCAATTTTAAAGCACTGTATACACTTGCCATTATTATTCCCACTTTACAAATGAGGAAACTGGGGGCAGCTAGGTGATGCAGTGGATAAAGCACTGGCCTTGGATTCAGGAGGACATGAGCTCAAATCTGGCCTCAGACACTTGACACTTACTAGCTGTGTGACCCTGGGCAAGTGACTTAACCCTCATTGCCCCGCAAAAAACAAAAAAAATAAAAAACAAATGAGGAAACTGAGGCAGACAGGTTTAACTGTAGGCAAATAGAGGTGAATTGACTTGCCTAGGGTCACACATCTAGTAAGTGTCTGAGGCTGGGTTTGAACTCAGGACTTCCTGATTCCAGGTCCAGCGCTCTATCCACTCAGACTACTAATGACCTTGATCCAAGGTAGGACTTGAACCCAAGGAGGCCAGTTCTCTATGCGCTACACTACACTGTCTCTGACAGTTTTGTGTCTAGATTATTATCATTAACAAGAAAAGTGAGATCTTGAGGACTTCTAAGGAGTGTTGGAACCCCAGGAATGGCTGAGCTGAGGAGGTTCAGTGGCCTTAGCCCAACAGACCAGGAAGCCTGCTTTTGTGCCAAGGCTCAGGACAGACCTTCTCTGAGTTTACCTTGAGTGTGAGTAGGGGGAAGAGGAAGGCATCAGTGCCAACCTGGAGACTTTGAATTGATTCTGCAATGGCTAGGCAAGACAGTTAGGAGATGGTGCAGCCGGGGGCTGGCAGGCTCCCAGTTCCAGCCCCCTCTTCCCACCTCCACCCCCATGGGGCAAAGCACCATAGGCACTGAAAGTTGCCAAAATGCTGACCAGCCTCTTCTTGTCAAGTCCAAACACTTCAGGAGAAAAAGGACTTGGTGGAGCCAGTTTATGGGATAAATTTAGAGCCGCGGCAACTCAGCAGCTTAAGCAGGTCATGGAGTTAACCCCAGCCTTGCCTCAGGATCCTGTGTCGGGGAACTGGCAGAGCATATGGTCCCTTCTTGATTAACTGAGCTCCTTGGCTGGACCAGCAGATGCCTCTGCACCCGGCAGGCAGCGTTGGAATCAATCTTGCTTTCTGTGCAGTCTGAGTACATTTCCATGGCTGTGGGGCCTCATTGTGGCTCCACTGCCGTCCAGCTTGAATTCCCTGGGCACCCCTGTGACAGCTGCCAGGCAGGGGAAGAAGCAACCCAGCACCATATGCAGGGTGTTGGGGGGAATCTGCGGAGTGCAGCTCATTGAGAAACAAAGTGGTATTTAAGGGAGAGAAGGGGGATTGATTCTACCAGGGAGCCTGGCTCAAATCCCAGCTCTGACACTTAATTGCCTTCATGGGACAATGAGGAGCAAGTTAAGTTACCATCCCTTTCCTCATTTAAAAACAAACCTTCCTAGGGGGCAGCTAGGTGGCGCAGTGGATAAAGCACTGGCTCTGGATTCAGGAGGACCTGAGTTCAAATCCAGCCTCAGACACTTAACACTTACTGGCTGTGTGACCTTGGGCAAGTCACTTAACCCCCATTGCCAACCCCCCCCAAAAAAAAACCCCAAACCTTCCTTCGACTTCCCTCGTGGAGCAGCTGTGAGGCAAATGCATTGTAGAGCATAATAAGTGAGTTATTCTTCAGACACAAGGAGCAGATAGAGTGCTGGGCCTGGAGTCAGAAAGACCTGGATTCAAATCCAATCTCTGATACTTATTAGCTGCATGAGCATAGAGAAGGCACTAACACCTCTGATTCTGAGCTGACCCATCTGTAAAATGGGAATCATCTTACCCATCGTATGATATGCAAGTCTCAGATGAGGTAGTGTATGTAAAGCCTTCTGCCAATTTTAAAGCGCTGTATACACTTGGGAATCCTCATTACTATTGTTACCTAGATCACGGGGGTGGGGAAAGATACAACTGAAATGCCAATACTTTGAGTGTGGAGCTTCCCATCCCAAAGGGCATGTGGACCTCCTCCATCAGTTACCTTAACCCTAACATGGTAATGAGTTATTTTAGCCACAGACAATTATGAAGACTCTCTGAGAGGCTGAAAGAGCTTCCCATCTGCAATAGCAGAGGGCAGGCCCTCACCAATGAAAGGATGGCTCCTCGGAGTGCTGGAGGACTGAGTGTGAAGATGGTGACTGTGAGGTGCAGGAGGAGCAGGAAGAAGAACAGGAGGAGGAAAAGATCAGCTTGATCAATTATAAGAATAGTTCACGTTTATATAGTCCTTTAAGGTTTGCAAAGCACTTTCCATATATTATCCCATTTAATCCTCACAACAGCCCTGTAGGGTAGTTGCTATTGTTATCCCCACTCTACAGATGAGAAAACTTTATTCTATGAAAAGTGAAGTGATTTGCCCAGGGTCACACAGCTAGTAAGTGGCTGAGGCAGAAGTTGCACTCGGGAATTCCTGTGCTTTCTTCACTCTACCACCCTAGTGTCTGGCTAAAGGATTCCGATGGTTATGTCCAGTGATGGCGGGGTGGTTCACGATTTCACCTGACACACTGACACTGTCTTCCATGTCTCTTTTCTCATGATTCTTTCCACTGGCAAAGGGTTAATTAAAACCAAATAGTTTAGAGATGAAAGGGAATGCCAAGATTATCTAGTTTGGGGATGAGAGAGACATTAGCAGTCATTGAGATATCTCACACCCTCCATTTATATATGAGAAAACTGAAGGTTTGCTCTTCTCCTTGAGCCCCTCGAACAAGAGATTTGCTCAAGATCACACAGAAGGTAAATATTGGAGTCAGGATTTGCACTTGGCTCTTAACGACTCAAAATCTAGTGCTTTTTTTTCCCCCACTCCTTCATCATACTGTGGTTATACTAGGCAGCCCTCAGAATATGAATTAAATCCAGTCTGTGGCTATATGGAGAAAAGGCCAGTAAGTCAATAAACATTTATTACTATGTACCACACATTGTGCTAAATTCTGGGGATACAAAAAGAGGCACAAGCTAGTCCCTGCCCTCAAGAAGCTTATAGTCTAACAGGAGAGACAACATGCAAACAACTATGAAAAAGCAAGCAGGGAATAATTAACAGAAGAAAGGGATTAGAATTAAGAGGGACTGGAAGAGGCTTCCTGTGGAAGGTCGGATTCTAATTGGGACGTACAGAAAGCTAGGAAAGCCAGGTAGTGGAGATGAGGAAGGATTTCAGCCATGGAGGTGCATGAGGCACAGGATTGAACCACTTTAAATTGATTTTTATGGGCAGCTAAGTGTCCCGGTAGATGGAGCACTGCACCTGGAGTCAGGAAGTCCTGAGTTCAAATCCAGCCTCAGACACTTACTAGTTGTATGACCCCAGACAAGTCTCTTAACGCCATTTGTACTTAACCCGGTTTGCCTCAGTTTCTTCATCTATAAAATGAGCTGGAGAAGAAAATGGCAAACCACTCCAGTATCTGCCAAGAAAACCCCAAATGGGGTCATGAAATATCAGACGTGACTGAACAATCACAAATTGGTTTTCTGAGCTGGGGTTGGGGTAGGAGTTGGAGTCAGAAAGACCTAAGTTCAAATCCAGCCTCACACACTCACTAGCTGTGTGACCCTGATCAAATCACTTATCCTCTTTCTGCCTCAATGTCTTCCCCTGTAAAATGGGAATAATCATATCCCTTACCTCCCTGGGTGGTCGTAAAGATCAAATGAGATAATATTTGTAAAAATCATTTAGCATAGTACCTGGCACTATTTAAATGTTAACTTCTGCCTTCCATTCACACCTTTGTCGAGTCTGTCTTTGGAAGGTTCTGAGCCTGGGTTATTTCTGAGGTTCAGTATTTTTTTTTTAATTTAACATTCACTAAATATCTCTTTGGTTTCTGTCTTTAAGAATCTTAAGATTTAGTCAAGGAGGCAAAACATACAAACATGCTAAGGAGTTTATAGATAATAGAGAGCCATTATTTTTAGCTCCATTAAAAAAATACCCCTCCTTTTTTTTGTTTTAATTAGAAATGAGAATTCCTCATGTGGGTTGCTCCCAGTGAGGAACCTCCCTTCAACAATGCAGGTCGGCAACTTTTCTGCAAATTACAATTTTCCCAAAGCACTGAGAAGTTTAAGTGAGTCTTCCTAATAAGTATCAGATGTGGGACTGGAATCCAGGTCTTCCTGACTCTGAGGCCAATGTGAGATCTACTGTACCAGGCTTCCTCTCGCCCCTTGTTCTTCCTTCTTACCAAAACAGAGCACTTTCCTATGAAGCATAGGGAGAGGGGGATAAACTTAGTGGTGGTGGGGGGGGTTGATAAGGAAAAGAAGGATTACAAGATAGAAGTGGCCCAGGGGAGAGACCAACCAGAGCTTCAAGACCAACAGAGGCCAGCCGTCACTGGAGGCATCTGGGAAGGAACTATGAAGATCGAAATGGGAATGGACAAGTGGACATGATGAAATAGAGTCTTGTGGGTAGGGGTGGGGAGTGCAGAGTCAACATTTGGTAGGAAACAGACCTATGGTAGGAGGGAGAAGGGAACAGAGAAGGGAAATGGACACCCGCCAGCCTGAATGACACATAAAAATTAATTGATAAGTCCATATTAAACCTTTACTATGTGTCAATCAACCAACATTTATTAAGCATTTAGGTGCCAGGCACTATGTTAAGCACTAGAAATGCCTCCAAAAAAGGGAAAATAAAACATGGGCCCTGCCTTCAAGCTCACATTCACTCCTGGTTTTTCTCACTTTAAAGTTGTTATTATTATGACACCCACACCCACACCCCCACCCCAAGAACTTTTCTTAGTGCAAAAACATAGTGTGTGTCCAAGAAACAGCCCTTGTTGGGTCCTGGAAGTTCTGGTTGTCCTGGGTAATAAGAGAATGTGGTGAGTACCTCCCTTGGTCCCATTTTAAAGGCCGGAACACCTACTTCTCAAGCCCTTCCTGCACATAGATCCACTCTCCTCACTCCTTGGACAAAGAAACGAAAGTTTTAGATGACCTTGACCACTACTAGACAGCCTGTGTCACCTACTCTACACTGGGTGACAATCTTCTCTTGATCCCGCTCCCTTTCATTCTCGTCTTACCCAAGGAGAGAGATTGAAGCCTGGGCAGGGGGAGATAGAGGAGATGAGGGTGGAATTGGTTTCCCAACCTTAGCACAAAAAGCAGAACTTCCCCGACCCACCGACCGTTCAAGGGCTGGCTTTGCACGCGAAGACACCTTTCCTCTCTCTCTCTCTCTCTCTCTCTCTTTCCCTCAGGATCACACCTCAACACCCAACCACTGAACTCCACACAATTTGCCCTGCACACTGGAGGAGAGCCCCACGCGTGGAGGGCAGCAAAGCCGGCTGTACATGTTTCTCTAGGCTAACGGCATGATTTCTGTAAGAGATTTCCTTTAACTGTCCTATTCGCATGAACGACTGGCTGTAGACGCATGACCTACAGTCCTCAATCCTGTCTCTGGCGACGGACCTCTGATGGAAACCAGGACACGAGAGCACAGAGAGAGAGAGAGAGAAAGGGGGGGGGGGGGAGGGAGAGCGAAGAGTGGACAAGGGCTTAGTTGTGGCTGGGGGTGGTGTTTTTTTTTTTTTAAGTCTTTGATTTTGCCCTTCTATTGGGCAGGATTTGTTTCCCACCACTCCACCCCCATCTCATCAAGAAGAAATCCATGCGGATTTCAACCAGAAAACCAAACCAAACCAAACCAAAACCATATACATGAAATCAGCTTATACCCTAGTCCCCTTGTTCCCATTTATCTGTTCGTGCTCACCCTCCCATTGACAGACACTTCCTCTTCTTGGCCTCGCTCTCCTTCACATACAGGATACATACACACCAACCTATGAACACCTCTTCTCCTGCAATATATACATAAACACAGAGATTTTTACTGTGAAGTCTGAGGCTGTATAGTAATTTCCTGTGGATAAACTGGATAATTTTTGTTTATGTCTCTCTCCCGTTTTTATCATCTCTCAATGGAAAACGATGATCTTTAGTGTGTTTGGGGTTGGTAAGTGTTGGGGGCTCAGGAGAAGAGAATCCCAGGCTTAGCCACAGGGTTCAAAGAGAGGCAGCTCCCCCCCCCACCTGATAGGGCTTTCTTTCTCAGTAGGTGACCCAGACAGGTGGCTGCCCCAGGACTGCACCAGCATGTTCTATAGAGAAGAGGTTTTCTATTTCTTCAAGTACTTATCTCATAGTTTGTGTTCAAAGTGTAAACTGTACAGTAATCAGCCTTGTGTATATGAATAATAATAATAATAACAATAATAATAAATACTATGCAAACCAATAGAAACACTTTAGCGGTATGTACAAAGCACTAACAGCCCAGCTCCTGAGGGCTTCTTCAGGCTGCCGGCCAGGGAGCCGAAGCCTGTTCTCTCTGTGGAAGAGGAGGGAAAGGAGTAGGTGTAGTGAGTGTATCCGCAAGTTCTTAGAAGTCAGCAAAACACCAAAAGCCTCCCCAGAGCAGTACTTGGTGCTCTTACTTCCGCATGCCTTGCAGGGTTAAGTAGGGAGGCGTGGAAGCAGGTACTGGGCTCTGGGCTCCGGGCTCCAGTGAGGGGGTGCGGATCACAAACGGGCGGGGGTTGGCCTCTCAGCAGGGGCGAAGTCCCTTGCCTCAGCTTAGAGTGACTTGAGCGTGAGGGGAGGCCCCCCGGGCTGAGGTGGAGCAGCAGAGGAAGCAGAGCAGGTGGGAAACTAAGGCAGTCCAAGGTTGGGGAAGACCTTGCCCAGCCCCTAGGTAGCATCTGGCTGGGTTTTGGTCCAGGACAGGAAGGAAATAGACATGGTTCCATGCCTGGGTACCATCAGTGAAGAGCCTTAAGGTAAATACAGCCGAGCCTCCTCCAGAGGCTGAAATCAGCACAATCCCCACGTCCTCCCCATCTCCCTCCCAGCAGGGCAGTGCAGGCAGCATCCAGGGCCAGGGAGGGTTTCCTCGACCTGCTCTTCTAGATGCCGAGAGCATCTTCTTGCCCCTGTAGCCCTTCTGAGATTTCTATGAGATGCATCAAAATCTTCCAAGTAGCACAGTGCCCCTTCTCTCTTCATATCGGAGACCCCGGGGGTCCAAGACCAGCCCCAACGACCAATTGTAAACATTCAGTGACCTGAGAAAAGAAGGTGCTGCTGCCAGTACGATTGATGATTCCAGGCAGCTAATATGTCTCCTTCCCCTTCCCAGGCCCCCAAACCCCGCCCGCCAAGCGCCCGCCGGCATTAGGCATCCCAGCACCAATGGGCCAATGGGACTGGAACCTCCCGAGCCAGGCTGGCTTTGTCCTTGCACAGCTTCTGACCTGACCTTGAACCCTACAGGCTAGATAATAATAATAGTAACAGCTCACATTTCTATAGCGTTTTAAGATTTAGAAAGCACTTTCTAACAGTCAAATGACCCCAGAGTTGCTGCTTTCTGAACTCCATAAAGGATTCAGTGGCCGGGGGTAGTGTTTGGGGTTTTTTTATTCTGTTTTTATTTTAGTTTTTGTTTTTGAGGGGCAGGGATTAAATCTGATATTCTCAGTTTGTTCCAGGGTGGTCCAAGGAAATGCCAACTCCTCTGCCTCTTTGGCCTCTTTCACTGTCGACCCCCTGTCCCTCCATCCCCAGCCAGCATATTTAAAAGTATAACAGACTCCCTAGTTTTTTTTCATTTTAAATAGGGCAGTTTGGCTCCTATAGTCCCTTTTGTGGGGAGTACCCAGTGTAGTCTCAGCTGTGACTATAGAGTGGGAAAAGGGAAGGGGGTACAAAAAGGATACCCTTTTTCTTGAAGAAATTTCCATTGTCCCACATCAAATTCTTTGGTACTTTTATTAGTAAACACTGCCTAGCATCAAAGCAAACAGACCCCCAAACCAAATGCCTCTTCCCCGCCCCTGTTGAGTGGGCTCCCAGCTCCCAGCTCCCAGCAGGTGGTGAAGGGGAATGGGAGGCACTCACCCACCGGCCTGGGCTGGGTCTAGCTCCTGCGCCTAGCCTACCCTTTCTGCTGTGAGGGACGGAGGAAAGAAAGAGAAGGGCTTTAGTCTCTAGTGATCAATTCAGAGAGGACACAAGGGGAAACAGGCCCCAGGGTTAATCGTCCCAGAGACAAGTGGCACTAGCAGGGAATGTGCAGCTGTGCGGCACCCAGGAACACCCATAGTATCTCTTTTTCTGTACCATAATCTCCCTAGAATTGCTGATGCAGCTGAAATCAATAGCATCTTCATAGAGTCTTGTGTGGGTTTAAAAGCACTGGTCCATGCTTTGGCATTTTATACCCCGTCTGGCATGGCTGCTTTAGCCCGGACTGGCTCCAGGCCCCCTGGGGTGACATTGCTTTGTGCTCCAATTGCTAGTAGGAGCTGTTAGAGGAAGAATTGGGGTCTCAATGTGATACCTAGAGAATGCTGCAGTCTGCGCACTAGACGCTTTTTAGAAGTTTTGAAATTAACCTTTATCTCCTCTTTCTTTTTTAAATTGTTATGAAAACAAATCTTTTTTCTGGACTCTCTCTTCCCACATGCTGTTACCTGGAGAGAGTCTCTTTCCCAAGTACCTCCCTGCCCCTTCCAAATGTATAAATCATTCTCCCCTACACCAGCTGAACAGATGTCAAAATTAATAAAGAAATGAACACATAGAGAATGGCTCAGTCTCTCTTTGGGGAGGAGGGGGGGGAGGGAGGGGTGGAAGAATGGGGAGAGGGGAGGACAAAAATTGGGTTGAAGAAGGCCTGAGGGAAAAAATCTGGCCTCATAGAGAGAGGGAAAAGAGTAAAAGAGACTCTACATTCTGAAAATAGCCTGTGAAGTCCTCCCCAAGAAAAGTCTGAAAGAGTTCTTTGGGCAGGGATGGAAGGAAGAAGAGAGACAGAGACAGACAGAGAGAAAGACAGAGACAGAGACAGAGAGAGAACGTCTATGAAGCTAGGAAGTAGATACCATCTAAATAAAGGTGGTATATACACTATGACCTGGGGAGCAGGGAAGAAGGAAGGAGGAGGGGGAAAGGTCTGACGAAAACAATCAGAACACAAGTGAAGTGGGGGGCTGGCAGAATTACAGCCCATAGAAGGGTTTCTTCGCCTGGGGTCCATTATCTTTAAAAAATACATATTTTGATAACGAGTTTAATGTCATTATTTTCCTTTGTGATCCTATGTATTTTATTTCATTTAAAAACATGATTATGAGAAGGGTCCAAGAACAGGCTTCACCAGACAGCCAGAAGGGTCCATGACACAAAACAGGTGAAGAACCCCTGGGCTTAGATGGGCTGCAGACACCTTGTCATTTCCCCAGTAGGGTTCTCTTGATCTCTGTATTCATCCCATGCACAGAGACAATTTCTCACTCCCCCAAAAAACATTAAATTAGTTACAACTGGTCTTCTTTATAAGCTATAACCATTAGGGGGCAACCAACTCACGGTTTCTTTCCACCTGCATTTGCCCAGGTTGTTCACAGAGCCCTTAAGAGGTCATCTAGCCCATCCCCCTGCCTCTAGGCAACACTTCAGTGAGAAGGAAGGAAGGAAGGAGGGAGAGAAGAAGGGAAGGAAGGAGGATGGGATAGAGGAAATGAGGGAAGGAAGGAAGGAAGGAAGGAAGGAAGGAAGGAAGGAAGGAAGGAAGGAAGGAAGGAAGGAAGGAAGGAAGGAAGGAAGGAAGGAAGGAAGGAAGGAAGGATAGATAAAATAGTTATGTTGAAAAGCACATTTGCGAGTATTGGGATGGTCTTCCTTCAGATATTTTCAGTAATAATACCTTACCAATGTAGTATACTTTACTGTTTACAAAGACCTTTCACATACACGATTTCATTTGCTCCTCACAACAGCCATGTGAGGTGATTAAGGCAGGTAACAATATCCTCATGGGGGGAGGGGGCGGGTAAGGAGCCTTCAGCTCAAAGATATGACTTACCTAAAGGTCCCCCAAATGAACTATAATGTGAACTATACAACTATATGTGAATTATATAAAATGAACTATAATTCTGATTCTAAGGCCAGTGCACATTCTACTCCAGGGTCCTTCCTCTGTATCAATTGGGTGTTGACTTTCACTTTTCAGAAAACACATTAGGAAGGCAGAACTCCCTGCCACACTCCAGTGCCCCCCCCCAGTTTCCCTCCCCTCTTACCATTTTAAATCTGTATGCAATTGTACAGTGAAATGTCTGAGTTAGGAAACACCCTATTTTCCTAGGGACCAAATTCTTCTACTTGGCCCCCAACAGCAGAACTGAGCAACGGATACAAAGAGGCAGATCTCAGTTTGATAGAAGGAAAATTCCTTATCCTAACAATTTGTTGTTGTTGTTCACGTGTCTAACTCTTTGTGGCTCCATTTGGGGTTTTCTTAGCAAAGATACAGGACTGGTTTGACATTTCCTTCTCCAGCTCATTTTACAGATGAGGAAACTGAGTCTAACAGGGTGAAGTGACTTCCTCAGGGTCACACAGCTAAGTAAGTGTCTGGGGCCCAATTTGAACTTGGGTCTTTCTGACTCTAGGCAAAGCACTCTATCCACATCTCCACCTAGCTGCCCCATCCTGTGGCTTCTCGATCGCTGGAAGTTTTCACTAGGGGCCTGGATTCTTACTATGTGCTAGATTAGATAGCCCTTTAGGTCCCTTGCAGTTCTGAGATTCTCCATAGCAGCTCTGTGGGTGATTTCTTAGAGATCCTGAGCAAGTCGCCAAACCCTCATTGCCCTCTTAGCTAATTAGGGATCGATTACAAACAAACAAACATACCAGAGATGGAGAGTTTCTTGGAACTACATACCATACAAGTAAAGGTAGCATCTACACAGATACATACACATAGCTTGGACTTACCTGTCCTCCCTAGCACCAAATAGAAACAAGATGGGGCATGAAAAATTGATATTGTTCCAATTATTTAGGTCCAGTTTTATTTCTATAAACAATTGTTGGTAATTATATACACGTAGTTTTGTGTGTTATCTTGGAAGGGAAAAATCCCAAGTTTTTTGAACATTTTGTAGTCATTTTAAATGTATAATAACTTTGGTTGTTTTTTTTTTGTCTGGTTGAGGTTTTTGTAACATCAATAAAGTAGCAATGGAAACAGCAATAAAACAAAAATGCTGCAAAAAAGGGAAGGAATGAAGAAAAAAGAAAAAGAAAGAAAGAAAGAAAGAAAGAAAGAAAGAAAGAAAGAAAGAAAGAAAGAAAGAAAGAAGGAAAGAAAGAAAGAAAGAAAGAAAGAAAGAAAGAAAGAAAGAAAGATGGGTCTGAGTCTCTCTCAGATCTGGGTCCAGAGCACCCAGATATAAATTGCCTACAAATTCCCTCTGTCACCTGCAGTCACCTGCCCCCCAGTCCCAGGCCCACACACAGTCTCTCCAGGTCCATTGCCTCTTGTTATATTCACATTAGTGAGAAAGTGATGAATCACAGACACCCTGAACTCCACTCCACAATGCCGCTGGGCACTCAGGGAGGTTGTAAAAGCATGGGGCAGCATCACCAGGACAGGAAAAATCCCTGAGGAGAGTGTCTGTCCTGCCTAGCAGGGATGGGCAGCCTCCAGTGAGAGAGCCAAGTAGCGAAGAGAGAGAGGAAATTCAGGCAGAAACCTCAGCCCCAGATAGCTGTGCCTCAGGTGAGCAGGTCACGCAAGGGTTTTTGTGATGGTGACCTCTTCCTGTTTCAGATGCACATGCAGCCCCAGAAGCCCTGGTGGAGGCTCTTGGTGTCACCTTCTCAGAGCCACTGGGGATATGGCAAGGGGGGAGGGGCTGCCTCTGAAGATGAACTGTGAGCTTCAAGACCTGCCGAGCTAATGAACTCACTCACTCACACACACACACATGCATGCACACACGCGCTCCCGTGCACACGCTGATTTTACAGTCAATCTTTCAAAGTGCAATTTGTCCAGGAGAAGCCAATATGAGGCCGGTCTGGGGCTCTAGCCAATGGCGAGGCAGTTCCTCCAGCTCAGCCAGTCTTGGCCCTGTATTCTAATAGGCCATGTCTTTATCAGGGAAATGTTGATTTTCCTGAAGTTAAAACTTCTCATGGAGGGACCCCCTGCTCAAAGGCAGAGGAGTGGTTTGAGCTGAAAAGTGGGGAGCAGCCACCTAAGGGGGACAGGAGTACTGTCTGGCCTCCAGCCGGGAGATAGAGAACTGAGCAAGAACCACATTGGCCAGACCTTTCACCCACTCTAGGGACAAACTCGGTTCCAAGCAGCTGACGTGGGTGCCCAGCGCCCTCTACAAGCCGCAGTGGGTGAGGGCTAAGGGTGGGGGCCGGATGCTCAGGTTTGGTTGGGTAAGGGGGGATTGACGGGGAGGCCGTGGGCTACGCTGTTGGCGCAGACCTTGCAGACCTGCTATGGGATCTCGGCTAGGAGCCCAGAAGATAGGACTGTAGGGGCTGGGTGTTTGGACTCCAAGGGAACCCCACCCCACCCCCAACCTCTCCTCTCCCCAGCTTTGGGGAGAGGGAGCAGCAGATCATGGAATCCAACCTACAAGGGACCTTCTTGCTGAACAATACGCCGCTAGCCCAGTTCTCTGAGATGAAGGCGCCTATGTGTCAGTACTCAGTGCAGAATTCTTTCTACAAGCTCAGCCCCCCAGGGCTGGGCACCCAGCTGGCTGCCGGGACCCCCCATGGGATTACAGATATCCTCAGCAGGCCAGTGGCAACTCCAAACAGCAGCCTTCTCTCGGGCTACCCCCATGTGGCTGGCTTTGGTGGACTCGGTTCCCAGGGTGTCTACTACGGTCCCCAGGTGGGGAATTTTTCCAAGGCCGGGAATGAGTATCCGTCTAGGAGCAGGAACTGCTGGGCAGACCCTGGGCAGGACTGGAGAGGACGGCAGTGCAGTAATAGTGAGTACTTGGTTTGCCTTTCCCACCCAGCCTCTCCAGGGAATAGGACCAGCCCCTAGATGGGGAGGGAGGAAGACCTAATAGAAAGGGAAACTAGGAATACAGACATACTCAAGTGGGCTACCATTTAGTAGATTTGTACAAGGAAAGACTTGGTTCCTTAGCACTGCCCTTCCCCAGCCTTTTTCTCAGCCCTCCTCTTAACTCATCCACATGTATTTACTCATCTACACCTTAAATTACCTTGTCTCCCGGGGGGGTCCTAGTGTCTGGTGGGTTTAGGGCCTCACTTGGCATGACCTTTTAGGGCCCCTATTCAAGAAACTCATCACTCCAGCTCTATTCCGAGACAGTCTTTCTTCACCCTCCCCCATCCACATCTCCTGTGTCCAGATAGCCACTTTGTCCCCAACATGTGGCAGGTCAGCCCCCTCCCCTACTGAAGTCTTCCTATCACTTAAGTGCCCATTATATGTTGCCTCCACTTCCTGAATATTCCCCATCTCTTTGACTTGGGGAAAATGGGGAAATGTTTTCCCCACCACCTACCAAAGTATAGACTTGAAGAGATAGATCCAACCCTGAGGCAGCAGCTGAACTGGAGCCGAGAGTCATGGGCATGCCTTTGACCTGAGGGCAGCTTTTCCTTGAGCTCAGTTTCTGGTTGGATCACAGTTGAGTTGCCCCCTTGATTCCAGCCTGTGGCTAAAATATCTGTAAGGGAGTTGAGGATCGATAAGGAGAGAGGGTAGGGCCTTTGTGAATGTAGGTGTGTTACTGGTGGCCCTATATCCGGATCAGGGAAAGGAAGGGAAGGGAGGATGGAATGTCAGCCAGTTGGAATCCCATGGCTCCTCCCATTTCCTGTCTGCCCTCCATCATCCCAACAGATAGTTCTGCTATGGTGGAGCCAGGGTTATGGTCAGAAATTTACTCAAACACCCAATGAAAGACTTCTTTGTTCAGGTTCAGGTAAAACATAGGCCCCTGAGTCACAAAGCAACACACAGCGCTCTCTCTCTCTCTCTCTCTCTCTCTCTCTCTCTCTCTCTCTCTCTCTCTCTCTCTCTCTCTCTCTCTCTCTCTTTCTCTCTCTCTCTCTCTCCCTCCCTCCCTCCCTCCCTCTCTCCTATGTATGCCTGATCCCAATCCCCACACTAACTATGGCAGGCTCCTACTGCATTTTATCAAACCCCTCTCCCTCTACTTGCTGCTGGGGCAGCTTTAATTCCAAATGTTTCACCATCCTGGAAGGGAATCACCAAAAGTGGTCACCACCACAGAATTAGGGCAAAGAAAGAGGGAAGTGTACAGAAAGCTGGACACCTGCTTATTTTGCCCAATACAAATCCTGCACAGCTTTCAGCCTTTAGTCTCTCCTTTTGAGGACCATAAAGGGTCAGGCCAATTTGTTCAGGGAGCCCAGCAAGGCCCTTCTGAAAGAGATTCAATAAAATCTCCAACTCTTCCTAATTTAGATTTCCCAGACTGCCCCTGATCAACAAGTTGTGGACATGGATCTTCCATGTATTTATGATGGGCTCTTTAAGGTTGGTCCCTTCTTCTCTGGACTCATCAAGATCTTTGATGGATTTCGGCTAGGAGAATAGAGATGTGAGAATCCACTGCTCTGTGGGCCAGAGATGATGGTGACATGAGGGTATTATATCCCAAAGCCCATGCCCATACCCATGCCTGCCAGGGCTTCATGAGGGGAGCCCTGACCTGAGAAGTTCTCAGCACTGTTTGCTCCTCTGCATAAGATAGGAAATGCTGCCCAGAGGGGCACACTCTGCTAAGTACGGAGCTTTAGAAAAGGACTCTGTGTGACCTCTTGGGGTGGGGGGCATTGATCAAGGAGTATTGATGTCTTCCTTGGGGGGAAACCCTTCGGGAGATCTAGCATTTCAAGGGTACTTTAGAGATGAGCTCTAGTCAATAATTGTTACCAAGTTGTTACCAATAATCATTACCTGGGCTGCAGTCCACACTCACTTATTTGCCTTCTTCCTCCCTCCTGCCAGCCCCAGACCCCCTGAGTGACAGCATCCACAAAAAAAAGCATACCAGGCCCACTTTCACGGGACATCAGATCTTTGCTCTGGAGAAGACCTTTGAGCAGACCAAGTACTTGGCAGGGCCTGAGAGAGCACGCCTGGCTTACTCCCTGGGGATGACAGAGTCCCAGGTGAAGGTGAGTTGTTACCCACCTGCTATGCCTCAGGGTTTGAACTCAAAAGGTCTGCTGCCCTGGTTTTTTAGTTCTAAAATCATTTAAGGATTTTAGATCTGCAAAGGACCTTAGAAATCATTGAACTCATCCTCCTCTCTTAGAAATAAGGAAAACAAGAACTAGGGGATGGCAGTGGCTTGTTCAGGGTCACACAGGTTATAAATAGCAGGTCTAGGATTCAAACCCTTAACTTGTGACACTAAATTAAGGTCTCTTTCCTACCCCCACGCACACCCTCTAACCTCCTAAAGAAGGAAGTCTTAGCTGTAAAATTAAGGCAAAGAAGGAAAAAAATAGACAGAAAACTGGTCATCTATTTGCTTTGTTTAATATAAATCCTGCAGGATAGAGCACCTGCCCTGGATTCGGGAATACCTGAGTTCAAATCCAGCCTCAGACACTTGACACTTAGTAGCTGTGTGACCCTGGGCAAGTCACTTAACCCCCATTGCCCTGCAAAAAACCCAAAACAAAACAAAATATAAATCCTGCAGGGACCAAACTTCTTGAACTTAAGCTACTCCTTAGCTGCCCAGTTCCAGCCCAAATGGAGGCAGAAATATCAAGATGCCCCATGTAGTGTGAGAGAAGGCACCCTTCCTTAGGAGTGGGCAGACAGAGGTTCTACTCCTATCTATCCCACTGTGAATGAATTCCCTTATCTACAAAATGGAGATAACCACAGCTTACATGTATTTAAATAGCACATAAGCACTTAAAGTTTTCTCATTTGATCTTCACAATAATTCTGTAAAGTCAGTGCCATTATAATCCTCATTTTATAGATGAGAATCTCCTGATGATGCACATGTCCATGCCTTTCTTGTGGGAAACATTTTATAAACCACCAAGAGACATACAAAATATAAGATATTAATACTTGTACTATTGACCTCAGAGAGCCATGAGGGTCTCCAAAGGCACTCTGAAAAGTAAGTAGGTGAATCACTGACGTGATTTCTCATTTTTCAAGAACACCATTTCCTAATAATGTAATCGTGGCTAATACTTGTAGGGCACCTGAGAGTTTAGAAAGTGTTTTAACAGCCATTGTCTCATCTGATCCCTGCAACTACCCTGTGAGATATAGGTAGGAGAGGTATTATTAGACCCGTTTTACAGATGAGGAAACTGAGCCAAAGAGCATTTGAGGGATTTATTCAGGGTCTGACAGGAACTAAGTGACATTCAAACCAAGTCTTTTGAATCTGATACCATCGCTTTCCCCACTACAGCTCGTCCACCACTTTTTTTCTATATTTTCATTACTGTGTCTGATTATGCAGTATTTTCAGAATAACAAAGTTGGAAATATTCTTGGATGCTTATGAAGCAAAACAATAGTGAAATTATGCCTAAATTCATCCTATTCTCTTTGTATCAAAGTGCTAAACAGATGTGAAATACTCATTTGACATTTTGATACCCCCTCAGTGTAATCCTTCCTTTCCATATTACTCAGTCAACTAGTATTTATTAAGCATCTACTGGCTATACCAGGCACTGTGCTAAGCATCTCATAATCACCAGCCTAAACTGACCAAACCTAGTACAAGCTGGACTAGTAGTCCCGGTGCCCTCTGGCTCTCAGCCCTTATAGCTTCTCCTATTGCTGAGCTGAGTAAGGCACCTACCTCCAGAGGACCTTTGTGATGTAATGATTGCAGGAGAAAGCTTGGAACTCTTACTGAAATGTCCCCAGAAAACTGGCCTTAGAGACAAAAAGAGTTTCAGAAAGAATAAGACCCCTTTCTTAGAGAGCAGAAAAGGTACCTGATAGGAAAGGACAGACTGACAAAATGGATGGCAGTCAGAAGACCTGGGTCTAGTTCTTGTTTTACCACTGATCAATCAATCAAGCATTTAGTACATCCCTACTATGTGCCAGGCACTGTCCTAGGTGTTGGAAATACAACTATAATGAATGAAGTAATGGCTCTTCCAAAGAACTTACATGCCAATTGGGTTACAAGTCTATATGTAAATATAGAAGCATAAATATAAAAGGAATAAATCCCAATATTAGGTGAGGGATCTTGGAAGTTAGACTAGACAACCTTCAGTTTTCCTTCCAGTTCTAACAATTGTGAACCTAAATTAAAGTGGGGAAATGAACTTCACTGACAAAAAACTTAAGCAGTGCCTTTGAGTAAGGGAGAGAAGGGAGCTAATGTCAAACAGAAGCATCTAAACATGTTTGCTCTGGAGAAGAGATTTGGATGTGCCAAAAGGAGGAAGGAATGTTACACCTGTTCCCACCGAGGACTGGATTTGTTCTACTAGAGAAGTAGAAGTTGCTTAAACAATAGAAAGGTTAGTTCAGGCTTTGGGAAGGGAAAACTCTGTAACAATGAAAGAGATAAAAAAAAAAATAGAACAGGCTGCCTCAAAAGGCTGTGGGTTGGGCAGCTAGATGGCGAAGTGGATAAAGAACCAGCCCTGGATTCAGGAGGACCTGAGTTCAAATGCGGCCTCAGACACTTGACATTAGCTGTGTGACCCTGGGCAAGTCACTCAACCCTCATTGCCCCGCAGAAAGAAAGAAAGAAAGAAAGGAAGAAAGAAAGAAAGAAAGAAAGAAAGAAAGAAAGAAAGAAAGAAAGAAAGAAAGAAAGAAAGAAAGAAAGAAAGAAAGAAAGAAAAAGAAGCAGTGGGTTCCCCTTCACCAGAGGTCTGACCACTTGTTAGTTATGTTTCTGAGGAGACTTCTGATCCCGGTATGGGTTGAAATAGATGACCTCTGAGGTCACTTCCAACTCAGAGTTTCTGTGATTCTGTGTAAGGAGCTAAGGGTTTGGAAGGGCTCCGAATCTAAGAGAGAGAAAGGAGAGAGAGGGGAGAAATGGGAGAGGAGGGAGGGAGAGAGAGAGAAGGAGAGGGGGAGGGAGGGAGAGAGAGAGAGAGAGAGAGAGAGAGAGAGAGAGAGAGAGAGAGAGAGAGAGAGAGAGAGCTCGCCTGATGAACCAGTGAACTGGGTTTAGCAAAGCTGTTGCCGATGTTGACACGAGGGCATTATTCCATTCCCCGTCCCCGTGCTCATGCCTGCCGTGGCATCACGAGAAGGTGGTATCATTGATCAGGAAGTTCTCAGCGCTGGTCTGGTGCTCTGCATATGATAGGAAGCGCTGCCCAAGGGCAGGGCACGCTGTGCCAAGCGCGGGGATTTTGAGGAGAGCGAGCGCGGTTTCCCACGTCCCCCACCCCCACCCCTCCCCTCACTACACTCTCCAACCCAACCGTAGGTGTGGTTCCAGAACCGGAGGACCAAATGGAGGAAGAAGAGCGCCCTGGAGCCCTCATCTTCCACTGCCAGGTCAACGGGAGGAGGCGGCGGAGGCGGCGACCGAACAGCTTCGGAAAACGAGGATGACGAGTACAACAAGCCCTTAGATCCGGACTCGGACGACGAGAAGATCCGCCTGCTCCTGCGCAAGCACCGGGCGGCCTTCTCCGTCCTCAGCCTGGGGGCTCACAATGTCTGAGGCAGCTTCCCGGCCGCTATCTCAACATCCCCATGAGTCTGTTATGAGATCTCCCCCCTCCCCCGCACACCTCCCTCCCTGCAACCCTCCCTTTAACACGCGCCTGTTCATGCACACACGCTTACACGTGCGGCCCAAAGAACCCCCATGAACTGTCTACCAAAAATCCATTCATTTAAAACCCCATCAGTCTTGTTTCAGCAGGAGATGGGCCTGATAATTCAAGCTTGATATCTCATTAGGCCAAGCCAGAGCAATGGACAGAGCTTTGAAAGCTGGTGAGAAGAGGGGGCTGCGGGGAAATGTCTGAATTTCTTCTTGGCTTAAAAGCAATTGCAGTTCCATCATTTTTCTCCTTCCTTATTCCCGCCCCACCCCCACCTCCCATTCTGTTGAAGGGAAAATGTGAAGATTCATGGAAATGGGTGAGTGTGAATGAGGTTTGACCCCTGAATGGGGAAGGCCAAGGAGGGAAAGAGAAGGAAGGAGAGAGAACCAAAGGGAGAAAGAAGGAAAACAAAATGAATGATTGAAACTTACCCCAAGCCCTTGACTTGAATTTCTTGGACAGCACCCAGAGGAGTAAGGTCTTTTTCCTCTCTGTTTTCTAAGCAAGGATGCACAGCAGAGTTGGGGGTGCACATCACAGTGATCAGAAAATGGGGAGGCTGTGGTCATGGAAGAAACAGAATGAGCTTTTACATATATACTCTATTCACTTTTCCCCTCCAGAGTCCCCCTTGAAGAGAAGAGAGATAAAAAGGTCTTATAGCCATTGACACCATTCTGACTGTTTGACCCAGGTGACCTCCCATGCCAGAGAGAATCCCCCAACACAGGTAGTTTCTATTTGGATTAAGGGAAAAGAGAAGGCTCACAGCTGCAAAGTGAATAAGGTTGAAGTCTAAACTGGAAGGTCATGTACCCCTAAGAAAAGTCTCACGGGATCTTGCCTCCCTCCCCTCTCTGCCCATGGTCTGTCTGGCCATTTCTGCAGTGGGGGAGAATTTAGGGGGAGGGCCATGGCAGGCGGTGTGCAGTCAGGGATGGGAGGACTGCATGGAAGAAATCCCTGAGCATTATGCCCAATGGGACTTCTCCACCCCACACCTGCACCTACCTGATTTAGCAAAACCCAGGAAAGAATGCTGTGAGAGACCGGAGCTCTCCTCTGGTGTGCCACCTCCTGCTGGGTAATCCAAGTCTATTCACAGACAGAAAGAGGATGGACAAAGTGGGAAAGGGAGACCAGGCCCCACCTTGGCATCTCCTCCCTTCCTCCAGGTTCTCCTGGGCAGGGAGAATGGGGAATGTAGCTGTGAGACTGGTGGATTCAGGACACTTCTTTTTCTCAGTATGGTCCCAGTGCCTAGAGCCCTGAAGATCAGGAGATCACTGAGAACAAGGTATCAATTTCAATTTAACTGAATCCTGTGCCACAGCAAAGCAAAGGAGATAGGGGAGAGAGGCAGCAGTCTCAGGAGCATCATGGGATGGAAGGGAGGATGGGGCTGGGGCAGAAGTGACAGAGGAAGCTGCCTTGGATAAGGGGAACATTGCACTTACTGATCGATCTTCTATGGTTCTGAAGAAAATCAAATAAAATTTAGACCTGGTATCTTTCCCATGACTCACGTGTTTCTGTGAAAGGCATGATTCTTCTCCACAGTAGAAAATTAGCACTGTTTATTGCACATCTCCCTCTCACTTGTCAAGGCTCCCCTTCAAGACAAACTTGCTTCCTAAGCAAGTGAGCTAGCTATTGAGATCCCGCCCCCTCAGGAAGGATGGGTAGTTTTATAAATACATGTACACATATGTGTATATGTATGGATATATATATACACACATATATGAGCAAAGTTTTGCAAAATGCTATATAAATATTATTTTATTCTCACAACAAGCCTAGGAAGGAGGTACTATTATTTTCCCCTGTTTTACAGTGGAGGAAACTGAGGCAGGAAGAGGTTAAGTGACTTGCCCAGAGTTACACAGTAAGTGCCTGAAGCTGGATTTAAACTCAAATCTTCTTGACTCTGGGTGAAGTGCTCTAGTAGAGAAAAATGGAAGGATGACATTTCACAGGATCTGAGAAAAGACTTTTTTATGAAGTCATAGGACAAAAAGATTAGGAAAATGTCCGATCCAGTCCAGTCTACAGTTATCCCTTCCACATTGTGGCTTTCTTCATCATGGTTTCGACACGTCAGGGGTCAGCATAAGAAATTAAAAGGCAATTTTGGAGGAGTTTTGCAAAGGCCTGCAGATGATGCAGAAAAAATTTAGAAACTCAGAAATGTATATATGTGTATATATATATATATATATATATATAGTAGTGCATGATATCAACCCAAATTTTACAATGAGGTACTATAAACACCCCATAAAAGAAAAAGAAAAAAATCAGACCTCTTCTCTGGTACAAAAGGGAGGCCAAAAATTTTTATTCAGGAGAGGGGCACCACACCCCTAACCCCTGTGAGGGGGAAGGGAAGGATATCTGTAGCAAACATTTACAAAGCACCTACTACTCCATGCAGGAAACTGTGCTAGACAAAGGAAGTACTAAGATAATAGCAAAAAAAAAAAAAATGGTCCCTGGAACTTACATTCTCCTAGGAGGAATACGACTATAAACACATACATATGTCTATGAAATTTTGAAAATGGAGTGAGCACCGAAAACTAAGAGAAGCAAGGAAAGACCTTCTAAGGATGTGACGCATGGGCTGTTACCTGAAGGAAATGGGGCTTCTAAGAGTTATGGAATTCCAAAATAAGGGACCAAGAGCTGAGTCAGTTTTGCTGGAACACAGAGTGTGAGAAGGGAATAATGTGCAGTAAGTTTGGAAAGATAGCTGGATTGTGAAGGGCTTAAATGCCAACCTGAGGAGTTTGCATTTTGTCCCAGCGGCAATAGGTAGCCACTAAGTTTCTTGAGAAGAGGAGTAAAATAATCAGACATGCTTTAGGAAGATTATTTTGGATGCTATGTGGAGGATAGTTTGAAGAGGAAAGAGCCTGGAAGCCAGAAGTCCAATCAGGAGGCTGTTGCCCCTGTCCAGTCAAGAGAGCCTTAACTGAGATGATAATAAGGGTAAGTGGAGATACAGGGCAGATTCAAGATGTGTTGCAGAAACAGAACTAACAATTCTTAACTAATGATTGAATTGAGGGGTGAGGGAGAAGAAGGACTCCAAGGCTGTGAGCCTGGATGATGAGAAGAATAGTAATATCCTCGAGAGACAAGTAGAGAAATCTTGAGGAAAATTGGGTTTAAGGAGGCATGTTTTGAACACGCTGAGTTTGGAAGACCATGAGTTGGGAGGAGTGCACAAGCAGGAAAGATACAGTTTCATCAAACTACAGTATTAAAGGTCTGATTTACCCCAGTACTCAATAATTCAGCCAAGTACTTTTCAAATTCCTTGTAAGGAATCTCAAGTCGTCGAGGCCAAATTAGAGAGGCAGTGGAAAAGATGATGAACTTGGAATCAGTAGACTAATTCAAATCAGTAGACTTGGATTCAAATATTTACTGGATAATAATAGGCCATGCAATTCCCTTCTCCAAGTCTCAGTTTCCTGATCTATAAAATGGGGATAATAATGCCCACCTCCACTAAAGTCCTACTCTTGTCCTTAATGAATATGTCACTGCAGTCCAAGTGTTGGCAGGACCTGCCAACCTGGGAAACTTCCTAGTACTTGCCCAGCACCAACTCAAAGTCATCCAAGGAGCAGCAGAGCTAAATTCAGAGATTCATAATCAATCACCCGAACAAAGGGTGATAAATGTTACTGCCATAGCTGTCTTCAAAGGCTATCTCCCAAGACACAGAAGCATTTCAATCTGCATCAGAGGAGAGAATGAGAATGCCCCCCCCCCCAATCACAGATCCAGGCAGTTTTAAAGTGATCTTCCCAGATCGAGTCCCTGCCCACTCTCATCTCCCATTCAAATCTTTGATGGCTTTCTAGAATTTCTAGGATAAAATATAAAAGCCCCAGCCTGTCATTTTATGTCCTTCATACCCTGGCTCCTTGTTGTTCAGTCTTTTCAGTTGTGTCTGACTCTTTGTGACCCCACTTTGGCTTTCTTGGCAAAAATACTAGAGTGGTTTGCCATTTCCTTCTCCAGCTCATTTTACAGATGAGGAAACTGAGGCAAACAGGGTGACGTGACTTGTCCAGGGTCACACAGCTAGTTAGTACCTGAGGCCAGATTTGAACTCACAAAGATGAGTCTTCATGACCCCAGGGCTGGCCTTCTATCCACTGTGGCATCTAGCTGCCTCCCCATGACCCCACCCTTGCTCCTACTTACCTTTACAGTCTAGTTTCACATCACTCCCCTTCAAATACTCTATTCTACTTAAACTGTCTTGCTCTCTCAACCATTGCATCTCTCACTTCTATATTTCCCCCATATCAGAAATGTACTTCTTCCTTACCTCCATCCACCTCATAGAACACCTAGCACAACTTAAACGCCACCTCCCACATAAGACCTTGCCTGATCCTCCCAGTCATTAGCATTTCCCCCTTTGTATAAGGACGTTATACTATTTTGAATAGAGTTTATGTTTATTTGTCTGTCCCCCAAGTAGAATGTAAAATCCTTAAAGAATAAACTTTCATTTTCGTCTTTGCCTTCTCAGTGATTAGCAGAGTCCCTGGCACATAACTGTTGTTGTTATTATTGTTGTTGTCGATGATGCTCCTTCATCTTTGAAGATGACCCGTGACATCACAGGGGTGATGTCTTGACTTGCACATGGATTGAATTTAAGTGAGGCAGAGCTGTGCAAAGTCATCAGCTTCATTCCCTCTTCATGAGTCATCCGAGTCCAGTGGCAGGACCAAAGTCAAGGCAACTGGCCATGGCCTAGCCCAGGATGTAGCAGGTGACCTTGATGTCTTTGATGTCTGGCCAAGTTCTAATTGCTTCACAGTACCCGCTTCAACAGTCTTCACTGCCATTGGTACAAATTGTTCTCATCTGCTCATTCCACCAAGGGTAGTCGTCATAGGGGCAGACATCCAACTTACCAGTGGGTTTGAGGCCTATCGGTTACCCTCAACCTGGTTTAGACCATGTGCTGAGACAGTTTGGCCAGGGTGTAGCCACTGAGCATGCTACAGCTTCTTGGAGCCACAGGTGAAGGTTGGGTAGCAGGTGGATACCAAAAGTAGATGAGCAACCATGAAAAGGGTTCAGCAAGCCCTCACACCAGAGGTGCTAGTCCTCCCTGAATACTTAACAAATACTTGTTGGAGTGAACTGAATTGAATTAAAGGATATTACTTATAGTATCTACATCATGGAGCTGTGAGGATATTATTTATAAGCCTTAAAATACCATATACATATTATTTAATATGTATTAATATGATTGTTATTGTTGGAATATCTGAGTTAGGAGGGACCTCAGAGGTTTACATCCAGTCCAATTTAATCTTGTGCCCCTTTACAACTAGAAAGTGATCAACTACCTTCCACTTAGAGACCTCCAGTGATGGGAAACTCACTACCTCCTCAGGTGGTAGAATATTCTGCTTTTGGACAAGCTATAATTGTTAGGAAATCTCTTTCCCTTTAACAAACCAAAATCTGTCCTCTGCCTCTTCTATCCACTGGTTCCAATTCTTCCTCCTAGGGCCAAGTAAATCAGTCTGGCCCTTCTTCCATATGATAGTCTTCCAGTGTTTGAAAATGGTGATCATGGCTCCCGGTGAGATTTCTCTTCTCCTGGCTAAATATTCTGAATTCCTTCAAACAATCCTCAGGTGGCAGGATTTCCAATTCCCTGCATATCCTAATTGCCCACCTTTAGATCCACTTATAACAATGGTGGCGGTGGTGGTGGTACCGGCAGCAACCAGAATTTACCCGGTGATTTAAGATTTGTGAACCACCTCATAAATATTATCTCATTTTGTTCTCACAACGCTCTTGGGAGATAAGGTGCTGTTATTATACATACTTTACAGTCGAGAAAACTAAGGCAGACAAAGGTGAGGTGCTTTGCCCAGAGCCAAACAGCTAATGACTGTCTGAGGCCAGATTTAAACTTCCTGACTCCAGGTCTAGCACTCTGCCTAGTCATACACTATCTGTCAGCTAGTAAAGTTCTCAAAATCAACAACTCAAGTCCAAAAGAATGAGGAAAACACAACTAAGTTGTTGTTCCTATTTAAAAAAAACCAAAAACCTAAGGTTTTTTGTGGGCTACAGGCTCAGTGGGAATCCACCGTAGAAGGCAGTGACTCAAAAACCTAAATGCAGACTGTATGAATAGAGACCTGGGACCCAGAATCAGGGAGGTGCTAGTGCCCCCATCCTTTGCCCTAAATAGACCACCTCTGGAGCATCGTGTTCAGGCTTGGGAGCCGTATTATGGGAGAGTAACCCAGAGGAAAGGAAAAAATGATCAAGATTTAATGATATCCCTAGATGAAAGCAAAAAAGTAAAAAATGACTTCAGAGGTGGATGGACCAGGTCCCTCAGGGGAGATATTTGGGAGTCTCTCCTTTGGTGATGTACCAGTATATACCAGTGGACCCACACAAACAGTGCTATCAATCACTTGACTACTTTGTGGCAGAAGAATCACCCAGACCAGATGCAGAAATGTTTTGGTTCCATTCAAAACAGGAGACACTCAAATGTGGGGAAGTCTCATTACCATCATTATCAGCCTCACTGGCATTTATATAGGGCTTGAAAGTTTGCAAAGTGCTTTATATAACTTATCTCATCTGCTTCCCACAATACTTTGAGAGAGTTACTATAATAACCATAATAATCCCCATTTAACAGATTTGAAAAACTGAGTCTCAGAGAGATTAAGCAACTTGCCCTTAGTCACAACAAATAAGAGTCCTTTCAGAGCCAGAATCTGAACCTACACCATCCTACTTCCATGTTCAGGGCACTGTCTCTTATGCCATGCTGCCTCTAGGCACCTCTAATTTATACTCAGTAAATTAAGGTTAAACCACAGAGAAATGGCCTCCCCTGGAGTCTTAGGTAAGCCTTGCCACATGAGTCCTATCAAATTCCAGCTAGTTAATCTTCAGGACATGGGAACGAACATGTGTTAAGGGGTCAGACAAGTTCTCCCAGGGGAGAAGGATAGGACTTCGGAGAAGTCTAGGAGCCATGTCATACAAAGACCTGAGGATGTCTCTAGCCTGAGAGAAAGAAAGATTTGGTTTGGGCTAGGTGAAGGAGGGAGAAGAGCAAAATAGGATAGTGGGGACAGTGCCAGCATAGTGGAAAATGCTGGATTTGTAGTCACAGGCTCTGAGTTCAAATCCCATGTCATTCGCTTACTACCTGTGTGACCTTTGGCAAGTGATCTAACCTTTCTAATCATATTTCTTCATCAGTAAAATGAGAAGGTTGGACTAGAAGGCCTGTAAAGTCTCTTCCAAGAACTTACCATGGTGCCAGGCTCATGGTAGGCACTTAAAAATGCTTGTTCACTTGACTTCCAACTCTAAATTGATGAGCATTACTTTCCTCTCTGAAAGGGAGGGGAAGGGAGAGGAGGAGAAGGGAGAGGAGGGAATGAAAGAGGAGAGGAAAGAGGGGAGGGAAGGGGAGAGAAGAGGGGGAGGGGAAGATAAGGGAGGGGAAGGGAGAGGAGGGGAGAGGAGGGGAGAGGAGGAAAGGGAGGAGAGGGGAGGATAGGGGGAGGGGAGGAGAAGGGAGGGAATGGAGGGGAGGGGAAACCCATGAAACAAATATGCATTGGAGGTTTTCTAACAAAGGATAAATAGCCATCTGTCTGGAATGGTTTAGAGGACATTCCTATTCAGGTAAGGCATTCCTTCCAATTCTGACTTCCCATGAGTCTATGAAACATGTTTCAGTTGTAAAAGGTTTGGCATTTCACATGGTAAAGTCACACACTAGGAACACCAGATAAGTGAAGGACTGTTGGGTGCATGTGCTGCTGGCTGACTCACTAGACTCAAGTTTCGTGACCTTTGTGAAGGGAGCTGCAGGAGGCAGAGGGAGATCTTGGGAATGAGGCCATGAGTCACTGACTCACCTTGGAAATGCAGCACCAAGAATGGGGCTTTGAGCCCCCAGAGGAGGTTGGAATTCAGTTCAATTCAGCAAGCATTTGTGAACGGCTTAGCATGAACGAAGCCTTTATGCAGGACACTCTAGATACAAAGACAAAAGTGAAAAAAATCTGCCGGTCCCAAGGGGGTGTTACCCTGAAGACCCAGGAGAGCTAGTGGAACAATAAAATTGGAGGGAGAGTAGGCCAATTCAATGAATGGATAAATCCAATTTGGAGGCTATTTAAAGAAACAGGTTTTCATCCATCTATTCCAAACTAAGCTATAAAAAACAATGTCTTTTACTCAGAGCTCTACAATTTACAATGTGCTTTCACATACAGTGAGATGGGAGGCAGTGTAGCCTAGTGGAGAGAGTGCTGTACTTGTAGCTCTGGGAGACCTAGATTTAGACCCTGCCTCTGACATTTTCTAGCTGTGGACCGAGGGCAGGTCACTGAACTCCCCAGTGCCTCAAGCAACTCCCTGGAGCTTACCCAGGAAGGCACAGAGTGGCCAAAATCTTCCATGATGGAGTTCCCCACGTTGTCACAATGTGATGTATTACAGAGAGATGATGGATTGGGGATACATAATGAGACATTTATTTTTGTATACAGCCATCATGGGGATTTGTTTTGTTTGGCTATGCATATTTATTATAAGAAATTTGGTTTTCTTTTTTTTCCAAATGGGAAGAAAGGAGGGAAAATAGATTTCTGTTCTTTTTTTGAACTAGAAAGGAGGATGCTACAGATGCACGTTGTTGTATATGCATGTCCAGAGGAGGTTACAGTGTATTATTAGTTTTAGGCAACTGTTTGACCTCATCAGGAGGAGGAGTCTACAAATGTAACATAAAAACAACAAAAAAGCAAAGAGGGCAACAATCCCTCAACAACGACAAAAAAAGTAGATCTAATATTCTATGAGGTTTTTGAAAGTTGGAGGCATGAAAATCTTCTAGACCAAGGATTTCCTCTAGAATAGGGTCTGAATCCAACAGATCAGGTTGTCTTTTCTGTGACCTAGTGAGAACACAGGAAAACTGTTAGATGTTATATAGAGAAGGACTATTCTACTTTCTGGAAAGGCTGAAATAATATGATTGATTGGGTTTAAGATTAAAACCAGTTCAAATCCAGCCTCAAACACTTATGAGTTATGTGACCTTGGGCAAGTCACTAAACCTATGTTTCTCTAAGTTTTCTTGACTGTAAAATGGGGGTAATAATAGCACCCACATCCCAGGATTATTGTAAAGATCAAATGAGATAATATTTATAAAGTGATTTGTAAAATTCAAAGATCTATTTAAATGCTGGCTATTCTAATTAAAAGGGCAGCTACTTGTTGAAGTGCATAGAGAGACAGGCCTAAAATCAGGAATACTCATCTACCTGAATTTAAATCTGGCCTCAGACACTTACTAACTGTATGGACCCTGGACAATTCACTTAACCCTGTTTGCCTCAGTTTCCTCATCCGTAAAAATGAGCTAGATAAGCAAAGGGCAAGCCACTTTGGTATCTTTGCCAAGAAAACCCTAAAAGGGATTACAAACAGTCAGACATGACTGAAAAAATGACTAAACATGACAAACATGGAAGTTAGATTCTATAATATAACTGAGGCAGTCAGAGGTTGAATGACTTGCCCCCAATGTCACATGGCTAATAAGTGTCTCGGGCAGGATTCAAACCCAGATCTTCCCAACTCCAGGTCTAGTATTCTATCCACTGTACTACTTAGTTGCCTCTACTATGTTAAAGTTTGATTACTTTTCCTTCATTATCCCTGCATGCTCTCCTCTTCTCTGAATTCTGACCCCTTGGTGAATCAATTCAAGCTTATATAACCCTCTCTTGAATCCCCAGGACCCTTATCATTTTACCACTTATGTCCAGCCACACCTCAGCCCTGGATTCCTCCCACCATTCATAGCCTTCATTCCTACACACTAGGTTGCCTAACACAAGTGGAGAAAACCATGCAGACAGCTGTTCTGCCTGGATCCGCTACTGCTAGGCTCCCTTAGCCTGTCACTGCCCCACTCTCTGAAGTACCTCTTCCAAACCTTTTCATCCCTCCTCGAGCAAGCCTCTCCCGGTTCCCCTTCCCACTGTCTCCTCAGCTGAGAATCTGCCTCATATTTTACAGAAAAAATGTGGAGACCACTTGGCATGAGTAGCCTCTTCTCCCCCTTTCCTCACCTCCTATCACTCCTATCTCCTTCATCCCTGTCTCAAATAACAAGGAGGACTCCTTACCAAGGCTAACCCCTCTACTTGTTCAAGTCATCCCATTCCATCCCATCTCTTCCAACAGATTGTCCCCCTCTATCATCCCTACTCTTTCACTTCTTGTCAATCTCTCCCTGTCTCCTGGCTTATTCCCTTTTATGTACAAACATGCCCATGTCTCTCCCATCCTAAAAACACTCTCCCTTGATCCTCCCATCCCTGCTAACTATCATCCTAGGTCTCTTTTGCCCCTTGTGGCTAAACTCCTCAAAAAGGCCACAAAGCGCTTCCACTTTCTCTCCTCTCATTGTCTCCTTAGCCCCTCACAATCTGGCTTCACATCTTCTCAATCCACGGAAACTGCTCTCTCCAAAATTACTAATGATCTCCTAGTTGCCAGATCCCAGGGCCTTTTCTCACTCCTCATCCTCCTTAACCTCTCTGCAGCCTTTGGCACTGTAGGTCACTTTCTTCTTTCCAGGTTTTCAGGACACCTCTCTCTCCTGCTTCTCCTACCTACTTGACCACTCCTTCCCTGCCTCCTTTGATGTATGCTTCTCCAGATCCTGCCCTCTAATGATAGGTCACCTTCAGGGTTCTGGCCTGGGCCCCTACACTACTTTATACTCCTATACTCCCTTTATATTACTTCTCCTGATGATCTCATCAGCTCCCATGGATTTAACTACCATCTCTATGCTGATGGTTCTCAAATTTACCTACCCTGTCCCAAATTCTCTGTTAACCTCCAATCTCACATCTCCAACTGCTTCTCAGACATCTCTCAAATGGGATGTCCAGTAGATATGTTAAACTCAATATGTTCCAAACTGAATTGTCTTTTTCCCTAAACCTTCCCCTCCCTTTCCCTGTTACTATAGAGGGCAACATCACCCTCATCATCCCAGATGTTTTATCAATAAAGAAAGAATAAATCCATATGGCCATCTCTCTCTCTCTCCCTCTCTCTCTCTTGCTCTCACTCTCACTCTATCTTTCTCTCTGTCTCTCTGTCTTTCTCTCTGTCTCTGCCTCTCTCTCTCTGTCTCTCTCTCTCTCTCTGTCTCTCTGTCTCTCTGTCTCTCTGTCTCTCTCTCTCTCACACACACACACACACACACACACACACATCTAATCTGCTACCAAGGCCTCTTGATTTCACCTTTGCAATAACTCTCAAATATGCCCCCTTGTCTCCTCTGTCTTTTTTTTTGGGGGGTGAGGCAATTGGGGTTAAGTGACTTGCCCAGGGTCACACAGCTAGTAAGTGTCAAGTGTCTGAGGCCGAATTTGAACTCAGGTCCTCCTGAATCCAGGGCCGGTACTTTATCCACTGCACCACCTAGCTGCCCTTCTCCTCTGACCCTGCTACCACTCTGGTGCAGACTCTCATCTCCTCACACCTAGATTGTTGTAATAGCCTGCTGGTGGATCTGTCTGCCCCAAGTATCTCCCCATTACAATCCATCCTCCATTCAGTCACTAAAAGGTTTTCCTAAAGCATACATCCAGTCATGTCACCCCCTCCTCAATAAGCTCCAGTGGCTCCTTATTGACACCAGAAACAAATATAGAATGCTCTGTTTGGTATTCAAAGCCCTTCATCCTCTAGCCCCCTCCTACCTTTCTAGTCCTTACACCTTAGTCCCTTGTACATATTCTTTGATCCAGGGACACTGGTCTCCTGCCTGTTCCATGAACAGGAATTTTCCTCTCCTGGATCTCATGCCTGGACTGCTCTCCCTCCTCTGCTCTGGCCACTGACCACCCTAGCTTCCTTTAAGTCCCAACTAAAATCTCACTTTCTACAGGCAGCCTTTCCCAACCCCTCTTAATTCTAGTACTTTTCTTCTTTTGATTATTTCCTATTTATCTTGTACATGGTTTGCTTTAATCTTCATTTTTTTCTTTTTCCTTTTTTTTTTTTTTGGTGAGGCAATTAGGGTTAAATGACTTGCCCAGGGTCACACAGCTAGTAAGTATTAAGTGTCTGAGGCCGGATTTGAACTCAGGTCCTCCTGACTCCAGGGCCGGTGCTCTATCCACTGTACCACCTAGCTGCCCTTGGTTTGCTTTAATCAAATTTGTTTGCATGCTGTCTCCCTCGGTAGCTTGTAAGCTCCTTGTGAGGACAGAGACTGTCTTTTGCTTCTTTTATCCCCCAGTGCTTAGCATAGTGCCTGACACATAGTAGGTGCTTAATAAATGTTGACTAATTAATTGATTTCCTGGAAAGGTCATCTAAAGTAGGTAGGTATGGCTCCATTGCTAACTTCCTGTGAGACCTTTGCAAGTCACTAATCTCTCTGAACCTCAGTTTTCTCATCTGGAAAATAGGGGTGCTATTACTCGCCTAATTCAAGGCTTTTGGCGAGGGCAAAATGAGGCCAGGTAGACAGCACTGAACTAAGTTTTACTACTGTTAGCCACCTTTCAGTTTCCAACACTGATAAAAGATCTGTCCTAACAGAAAAATGAAATCCACAATTTTTTAAAACAAAAAGCAAAAAAACCCCTCCAAAACACCCAAACTCACTCCCCCCCCCCCATTCTTTCTCCCTCCCTGATCTAATCCGGTCACTCCAGGGATTCTGACAAGGAACGGAATTTTCCACTAAGGATTTTACTTCCTCTGACTGAAAGAGATACTAATGAGCAGGAGAAGGACCAAAAGGAGAAGGAGTAAGAAGCAAAAGGTGTCAGCTTTCCATGAAATGGACGGAGGACCTAATGGACTGAAAGCTGGCTGCATTCTTTAGATGCTGTCAGATACATTATTCCTCTGACAGTGGCAGGTCTGGGAAGGAAAGGCTGATAAGGATATTTTATCGGCTGCTGGGAGTTTTCTTTTTCTTTCCCCTTGACAAGGTTGTGCTCTCCAAAAGGGCTACAGTGTTTACATCCAGATGACCGGGCATCCTCCTTTGACTAGGATAATCCTGGTCTTTTACTAGGTGCCTCCATCCTATGGGATGTCAGAGCTAGAAGGAACCTTAGAACACATCTGGTCAAACTCCGTTTGTTTTTAGAGGAGAAAACAAATCAGAGGATAACACATTTAGAGTTGGAAGAAGCTTAGAGATCATCAAATCCACCCTGCCCCCTTCATTTTACAAATGAAGAAACTGAGGCCGGGTAAGATTGAGTGATTTGTTTAGTCCCACAAAGTAAAATGTCACACAGCTAACAAGGGAGAACTTTCCATTTAAACTCAGGTCTTCTGACTCCAAATCTAGTGTTATTCCCAATTCGCCACACTGCTTAGATAGATAGGCTCAGAAACATCCCAGCTAGAAAGGAGTCCAGGCCTATCTTGTAGGGGAAAAAAAACTATAAAGTGTATTCATTTACTTTGTGAATTACAGCATTTACCACACACTGGTGATGTTAAATCATGAAACTTCCTAACTCTTGGTTGTATGAAGCTCTGTATTCTGGAACACCTTCCTCTGGAATGGTTTTAGGGAATAGATAACCTTTAGCCCTCCCTTAATTTCAGTAAGTTTTATGAAAACAAGTACAATGAAAGTGACCAGATATGGGTTATAATTTACCAGTTTGGGGGCAGCTAGGTGACGCAGTGGATGGAGCACCGGCCCTGGAATCAGGAGTACCTGAGTTCAAATCCGGCCCCAGACACTTAACACTTACTAGCTGTGTGACCCTGGGCAAGTCACTTAACCCCAACTGCCTCAAAAAAAATAATAATTTATCAGTTTGCCCTACCACCTTGGCACCCAGTTTTGCTTTCCACTCTTTGCTCCCTTACGACTGAAGTCATGGACATCTTTGCTTAGGGGTGGGGTGGTTCTGTGTAATACTATGTGACTAGGGTAAATGACCTCTCTTTTCTAGTCTTAAAGATCTCTGAAAGTTCACTAATTATAAATCTTGGTTCAAACACTGCTTGCAGTATCTAGCAGTGTCTCACATACCCTTCAAACCTTCCCTTCTTATTGGATGTCAGGGAGGGGGTGAGGGAGAACGGTCAGGGATCATTGGTTATGCCTTGGTACTTTAGGGTAGACTGTCCTGAGAGGTAGGTGCTAGACTTGCCCTCCCTTAGTATGACTATACTTGACCATGAGTGGCTCACTCAAAAGCCAGCCTTAGCACAAAACTCCTGGTGTGGGCTATGGAAGTTCCTACATCACAAGAGTTTCTTCTAGTCCTGGACCATACCCTTCTCTTCCCTGAGGCCTCTTCCCATCACCCCTACACCCACCTGCCTTATTACTCTTCTTTCTCCAGGCATCACAACTCCTAGCCCTGGGAAGGCTACAGACATGAGATGCTGTTATCATTTCATAGTGGCTAACTATGGCTAACTTTGAGCAGCTAGGTAGCACAGTGATGCCAAGCCTGGCATCAGGAAGCTTCATCTTTGTGAGTTCAAATCTAGCTTTAGACACTTAATAGCTGTGTGACCCTGGGTGAGTCACTTCAACCTGTTTGCCTCAGTTTCCTCATCTGTAAAAATGAGCTGCAGAAGGAAGTGGCAAGACACTCCAGTACCTTTGCAAGAAAACCCCAAATGGGGTCATGGAGAGTCAGACACGACTGAAAACAACTAAACAACAACCTAGCTAACTTCATAGTGTTATTTACAGAACTTGATAATCTAATGAGCATATGACCATGTCAGTCACCAGTACCTTGATACTCAGTAATAATCTCCTCTGGCTACATTCACATCCTTGGTCTTACAGCCTTTGACCTTAAATAGCCCATCCCTGCCTCTGACCAAAAAAATAATCGCAATAAATAATTATAGCAACAATAATACCCATCAAAAGCTTTGCCCCTGCCTATGAGAACAGTCACAAGTGCAATAGAAGCCAAATCACTGGGGATAGGACAAGACGAGGAGTGGGAGGTGTATCGGGCTGGCTTCTGCTGCATCTCCAAAAGGGAGCTAAAGGAAGGCAGAAAGGGAATTTGCCTACAGGAATGGATGCCATCATCAGCAAAGAAGGTCTCAGAATCAATGCTGACCACTGGGAGAATGAGAAAATTTGTTCACACACTCTTTCAAATTCAATAGGTATTTTCCAGACCCCTACTGTGAACTAGGTACTAGGTCAGATTCCAAGGGAACAGAGACTAAACAAAACAGTCTTTGAAATCAGAGAGCTTTGGAATAATCAAGAGTTTCTTCAGCTTCCACGTTTTTCATGAGAAAAAAGCACTAGATAACAGGATAGAAATGCTGCCTTAAAAAGTGGCTGGGAACGTATTTTGGCGGGGTTCGTTTCTGTCCCCTCTTACAGCATTTTTCTTGTCCCCTACTCTGTGGCCAACCCAAAAGCCATTAGTTCAAAAGTCCCTCATTAGGTCCCTCTTTGGAACACATTAGCAAGCAAACAAATATCATTTATCTTAGAAAAGTGAGCGAATGCATATTCACCTGTCTGGGCAAGAGAATTAATGCAATGTCAATAGGAGACTGCTGTTTACCTCTGTCCCTCATACCCTCCTTTTACTGTATTGTATATGGCAGGCTGGTTGGCCAAACACTACGTATGGGAGCAAAAGAAATGAAGAGATAAGGCAACAGAGTCAATGGCTAGTAGGTGGGGAGGGGGGACTCAAATGGGTTGAGGGCTGGTTACCCCTGGCTCAGTAGCTGAAAGAAAGGATTGCCAAAGTGCTCCAACAAGGAGACTGAGTGGGCTGTGATAAGAAAGTCAGAGAGAGGGAACAGCAGCACAGAGTGTAGGGGAACATGGCCCCCCTCGTCTGAGAGCCAAGGGAAGGCAAAGATGAAATTAACACTAGCCTACTAGAACCGGCATCTTTAACTTTGTTCTATATTTAAAAGGAATAGCAAGTTGTACAGAATAGATTTACAATTCCCTGTGCAATTATCTTTTTATTCTACTCTTATAGAAATGTTGTTTTATTCCACAAATTAAAAATAAAATAAGATTTAAAAAACAAAATAAAAACTACATGTCTCCACAGTTCCAAAGGACTCACGATGCTATCTACCTTCACAGAGAGAACTGATAAACTCTGAGTGTCAACTGAAGTATAATTTTTTTCACTTTATTTTTCTTGCTTTTTTTTACATGGCTAATATGGAAATGTTTTATGTTATTTTACCTGTATAATCAATATCATATTGCTTGCCTTCTCAGTGGGGTGGGGGAGGGACTCAATGGAGAGAGATAATTCAGAACTCAAATTTTTAAAAAATGTATGTTATAAATAAACACATTATTTTTTAAAAAAAGAATACATCTCCGGGGGCAGCTAGGTGGCATGGTGGATAAAGTACCATCCCTGAAGACCTGAGTTCAAATACGGCCTCAGGCACTTGACACTAGCTATGTGATCCTGGGCAAGTCACTTAACCCTCATTGCCCTGCAAAAAACAAAAAATAAAGCAAAACAAAAAATACACCTCTACATTTGAGGAAAGGACATTTGTAAGAGAACTTTTTCTTTCAAGTATACACATGGGAACAGGAATAACATGGCTTATTGGTAAGAGCATTCAATTTATAGTAAAAAAATACCTGGATTCCAATCCCACCTCTTCTTCTAACTGTGTTTCCTTGGGGTAGATCATTTCAGTTCTCTAGGCCAGCTTCATCAGATATAAAATGAGAGAGTTGGACTAGCTGTCCAGTTTGACCCCTTCTAGTTCTAAATCTGTGATGCTGTACTTAGCATAAAGCCTGGCACTTAGTAGGGATTTAAGGAATGCTTGTCAAGGGGCAGCTAAGTGGTGAAATGGATAGAGTGCCAGCACTAGTCAGGAAGACCTGAGTTCAAATCCGGCCCCAGACACTTAACACTTACTAGCTGTGTGACCCTGGGCAAATCACTCAACCCCAATTGCCTCACCAAAAAAAAAAAGAAAGAAAGAAAAAAGAAATACTTGTTGACTTGACTTTGATTATATGATCCCCTGCATAGCCTATCATATGTCAAACATGCACACAGTATTTTATTTGTGTAGCTGCTCCTGAACACTCTGTTGCATTCAGGATCACATATAAACTCCTATGTTCAGCATTTAGAGCCCTTCTTATCTTGCCAGGCTTCCTACACATTACTCTCTTCCATGTACTCAACAGTCCCACCATAGTAACCTGCTTCCTGTTCCTGAGACATATCACTCCATCTTCAATCTCTTTGCATTTTCACTGGCCCAGCTCCTTGCCTGGACTGCTCTCTCTTCAGCTCTGTCTCTTAAAATCACCAGCTTCCTTCAAGAGTCACTCAAATGCTGTCTTTTGCAGAAGGCCCTTTCTGATCCCCTCAACTCCTAGTGACTTCTCTAAGGTCACTTTCCATCTACTCTTTTGTTATTGTTGTTCAGTCATGTCCAACTCTTCATGACTCCATTTGGGGTTTTCTTGGCAGAGATACTGGAATGGTTTGCCATTTCCTTCTACAGCTCTTTTTACAGATGAGGAAATGGAGGCAAACAAAGTGAAGTGACTTGCCCAGGGTCACACAGCTAGTAAGTGTCTGAGGCTCTTTATGTTTCCTCTATGTGCATATCTTCCCTGCTAGAATGTAAACTCCTGGAGGGAAGGGACTGCTTTTATTTTCTTTGTATTTGGAATGCTTGGCACAGAGGCTCACACATAGTATGACCTTTAGAAATGCATGTTGATTATTTGATTGATTCAAAGAACTACCACCCCAGTAGGGGTCATCCACAGGGGCAAGGAGAAGGTGAAGTGTAAAGGGAGGATTCTGTTAGAAGGGTATTCCAGAGGCATTTTCCATCCTGGGGAATGCCCCCCTGTGGAAGGATTGGGAGAGCAGGTAGGGCATGTGGGGTGAATGGGAGAACCCTTGGTGAATAATCTCCTGGGTGTGTGCATGCCTGTGTGGCCCAGGAAAAGAAACCAAACAGTCTGATAAGATCTCTCTGTTACCAAAGCAGAGCACCAATTAAACACAAAGCAGATGTGAGCAAACAAGGCAGTGGCGTCCAAAGAGAAAATCGATACCAGATTATGTGCTCTGGGCCAATCATATACCAATTAATACAGAGCAGGTGGGTCTTGGGGGTGGGAGGTGGGGGACAGATACACAGAATGGAAGCTGGCCATAGGGCTAGCCAGCACCAGGGGAGATCGGCTGATCCTGGAGCTGATTAGTGAGTGAGTGGACCTCCTGGATGATAATGAGACCTTCCCATCCGACACACACAATCCTCTGCAGCTGACTCACCCAGCTGAAATTGACACTAGGTGCTCTGCAGCTGACTCACCCTAGCTGAAATTGACACTGAGCCACATCAGTTTCAGAATATTTCAACATTTCCATCAGACTGGGTTCTACCCCTGCAGGCTCCCTTAGAATCAAGAGGCTGTTACCCTTAAATCTAAAAATGCCTTAGTTCAATTATGTCCTGCTTGATTCCCTGTGTGAAGTGGGAGGGGGGAGGTTAGTGGCATGGAGGAGGGGGTGCTGTGAGTCATGAAAAAAAAGTAGTTGAAGAAAAATAATATTAGTGCCCCCTCCATTGGGTACAGGGAGTGGAAGAGAGAGGAGAGGGGAGCCCCACAGGATAGTGAAGAAAGGTCTTGGTGAAAGGATGATGGGGAGAGAGCCATCCAGATGTGCAGAGAGGCTGCAACGTGGTTAAATTTGACTGTATACAACTAGGTTTTGCTTATTCTCTAAATGTGCTGAAATGAGAAATGGAAAATTGTTCTTCTTTTTTCTTTTTTCTTTCCCTTACAACAAGAAGAGCCTGAAAATCCTGGTTAGCAGCCACATTAAAAAATGTGACCGAGCAATTCATAAATACTTTCCCAGGGAGATGGCAAAAGACAAACCAGGGGGCACTGCAATCAGTGACTAAAATCACAAGGCAGGTGGAGGTGAGCAGAAAGCAGAGTCTGTGTGCACCAGGGTAGTCACCATAAGTATGACTGACATCCAGGGGACCAGAATTGCAAAAGAGTTTGCCTGTGGAGAGAAGATAGTTTTTGCTAAGTTTGCTGAGCATCCAAACAAGATAGATCATGGCATTGATCTTGAGCTAGAAAGGACCTTAAAGGTCATCTAGTAGAACCCCCTTCAGAGGATCCTGAGAGGTTAAACAACTAGCCCTATGAACCCAGGTATTAGATGTCAGAGGTAGAATTTGAACCCAAGTCCTACATTCTTTCCCTAAACCACACTGTCAGGAACTCCAAATCCTGAGTCTGAGAAAGAAAAAAAAAGCATAGATAGGGGTTTAGTTCATGCCTGCACAAACACAAACAAGGGGCTTGCACTTGTGATTATCACAATATAATGCTTTTAAAACTACCTCTTCCTCTGAAGTTTCCCAAGACTTAGGAAAAGGTGACTAAATCAAGGATGCATGAGTGAGACCAAAAAGCAAAGAAGGAAGCAAGCAATGTGTCAAAAAATATTTTCACATCAATGTCCTTCCTACTGGCTTCTATTTGACCCTTCCTTAAGAAGTCATCCCCACCAGCCCCAAACCTTGAAATCCAGAGCTTCTTCTAGATCCCGAGCATCTCATGTTCCCTGACTCACAAGCCCCAGAGACAGAGCCTCTTTGTGAAGGGGTGGTCCATGGTCCATGGACTGTTGCATGCTAAAGAAAAACGAAATTTGCTAGCCGAATATTTTTTAGACATTTTGCAAGATGCACGGCCTCCCTGACAATTTTTAATGTACTAACTGCCTGGTCCAGTGAGCTGATTAATTGGTGCTGGAGAGATCAATAAAAAACAGAAAATTAAAACAATTTTAAAGTGATTAAGTAGTTTAACACCTGTCTCCCGTCACGTCAGCGCAGGAAGAAAAATAAAGCAGGTGTCGAAGGGGCCTCCTGAAGCAAGAGAAAACAGCGCCTGCCTTGGAGAAATGACAAATCATAGCTGGTGGATCAATCTGAAGGCTGCTTGCACTTCCCTAACCCCAAAGCTGCTAACAGAAGCTTAGGGACCTCAAGGAGGAGGCTTGGCATCTCCCCAGGCCTCTCCTGCATTGGTGAATGTCTTTGGAGCAACTTTGGGGCCCCAGTTTCAAGAGTCCTTTCTCTTATTCCTTACTTTGAAGGAGTCCATGTACTCAGGGAAAAATATCAAAGAAGAAAGTGGGGTGAAAGGGTTGCTTAAAAATACTTTCTTATACCTTAAAAGATCACAAAATGACAAGACCAGTTGAGCTTCTGTCATTGTTCCAACCCTTCAGGAGACAAAATTCTGTGTAATCTAGATGCATTTTAGACTGCATCAGGTCATTCCTAAGGAGGAAAAAATGTGTCTGCATCACCCCCATTTCTAAAAATACAACTACCCATCCAGAAAGGTTCACCCCTCCTCCTCAAGTCTACAGGGGAAGCTTAGCACAACAAATACTTTGGAGCCCCAGCTACCAGCGTTCTTAGTTTTTTGTTTTTTAATAGCATATAACCAAATCTCAGGACAAAAGAACTTAGACAAACCCTTAGAATCTGAAGACTGTCCATCTCTTTATGAAAAACCAGAATATTATAACAAATCAGCCAATCTGTCAGCTTTTTGCTGCACTGCTGCATCAACAGGTGGTAAGAATTCAGCCACCTGTCAGGTGACAGGAGAGGACAACACCCCAAACACTCCTGCAAGATCCTTGTGTCACGTCTACAATCAGAGAGGCTCTTTCACAACCTGAAACCTTGGCAGGTGAAGTGTGTTTGTCCATTTGCCTCACAGAATAGAGAGAGTAATGACCCTACTACCTGGCAGCCTCTCCAAGCAACATAGAATCTATGACCTCAGTGGTTATCCTATACTTTCATTTTACAGATGAAATCAAGGCCTAGAGAGATGAAGGGTCTTGACCAAGGTCACCCAAGCAGTAAGTGGCAAAGCCAGGATTCAAACCTATGTCCTTTCATCCCAAAGACAGTACTTGTTCCACTGTGCCTTTTGTTACATTCATCTGAATCCACTGCCCTGAAAGCCAACCAATTGGTTATCACTGAGCACAAGAATCCTTTGTACATCAGTTAGTGGGAGAGGATCAGCTCCAACCCTTGAACACGGGGCATGGAGTGGCAACAGATGTGATGCTTTCTCACAAAGTACTCTGCACGTGGATAGAGTTCCTGGCCCTGGAGTCAGGAGGACCTGAGTTCAAATCCAGCCTCAGACACTTAACACTTACTAGCTGTGTGACCTTGGGCAAATCACTTAACCCCAATTGCCTCACCAAAAAAAAAAAAAAAAAAAGTACTATGCACACCTCTGCAATAGTACAATTGGGGTGTGGGGACACACTTTTCACTTGCCGGATCACTTGGTTATAGCCATTTTTGAGAAGTGATGGGAATTTTTATCTAACAAGTCATACAACAACTGGGAGGTAGGTTGAAAGACATAATCAGTCCAAAATTTCTTGTGGCAGACAGAGCTTTCACCCGGCTTCTCATGCTTAATACTGTCAGACATTGAGAAGCAGACAGTATGAAATGTATAGATAAGCAATACCAGTAACGAGGTGGCATACCTTCAGATTATTCATTGAAGTTATTTACTCATCACCAAGCTTCCAAGTTTCCCTTGGCCACAGCAACTCTTTCAGACAAGGAGGCACATCAGTGGAGAGAGTGGAAATGCTTAACTACATTTTGGATCTTGGAAGTGTCGAAGCATTTGTCTGAAACCCCAGCAACTTGCCTTCGGGATCTAGGAGATAGTGAGCTAGAACCTCTTCAGGAGTGAATTGGTCAGACTAGCGATTTACAGGGTGGAAGTTTCAAATACTGCCTCTGACACTAGTCAAGTCATCTATCAGTGTCTGAAGCAACTCTCTAAGACTGAAATTTGCAGAACAGGCACTGATCAGTATTGGAAGAGGAAGCTTCCTCACTAGGGTTTCCTCTACCGATAAAATAATGAGGCTCCCCCTCCTCCCCCCAATACAAATCAAATCCCCAAATGACAAAAGACTTTTAAGCCCCTGCCACTGGTCTACTTAGTACAGGCAACATTGAATATAACCAAATTCCAGCAAATGAGAGTTGGGACAATCCTTTGGAGCTTGCTTTAATGTGATCTTTGCACAGATGTGAAGCCAAGAAGAGAGCAAACAGGCCCCATAGGTCAACTTTTCTCCACAGTCCCAAAGGTTAGTTTGCAAAGAACACCTGCTTCAGGCTGAACCTTTCAACTTGAATCAGACCTGATAGGGACTCTTCTGGGTGGGCAAAGAGGGATCAATGGCATCCCAGAGGGTAACTGCAAAAGAATGTCCAGCCTGAACCCTTCACCACTTTCTGAAACAACAAAAAAAAAAGTTTTGACTGTACCACCCTCAGGCCCATAGCAGTTCCCTACAGAGTGTGACTCTGGCTGACGGAGATAAAGTTTCCCTGGGCCCAAGTTCCAAACTCGGCTGTTTTGTTTCTGTTAAAATGCAATTGTTTTTCTCCAGAGTGTGCGGTGACTGCTCAGCGTCAGGAAGATGTATGGAAAGCCCCACTTCAATTCGGCATCCCTTTTCTCCCAGACAAACACGGTCGGATTTTAATAAATCAAAGAGCCACACTGTTTAATAAAAATTTATTGACTTACAAGTGATTATTTATCAAAAGGCCATTAATAGCAGGTACTGAAATGATGTGTTACTGGGTGGTGCAGGGAGACTAATAGGAAATCAATGCAGCCAGCCAGCCAGAATGCATATGAGAAGCCCACCCCCCTAGCCAGCGCAATTTCACCAGCAAAATTCACCAGACGCTACCCCTGGTGCAATGAAAAGTTCTCCCTTTTTATTTATCGTTTACAAATGAAATGATCGATACTTTTAATCTAGAGCAAAATTTATTAACTTTCCCATCGGAGAGAGACATATTGACTCGTGGGGGGTGGGCTGGGAGGGGGGTGTTAGTGCAACAGAAGATGGATGGTTGGATGGTCAGCTCTTAACCTGTCCAAGAGTCAGTGTGTGTCCAACTGCCCTTCTGGCATTGACATCAGAAGCCATTTGGGATGACACTAAGTGGAGAAATCAAGTCTGACCACCCAAAAATGAGAGCAGACAGATGCTGTCTGAGCAAGAGTAGAATTCTTCAGGGGACAGCAGACAGCAGTATTCTTCAGGTTGTAATGGGTCTTGGTTTTGTGGTCAATTCTCAGAACAAGATGGCAGGATTTGTGGGCAGGGCAGACTCCAAAGGAACTAAGGTTAGTACCCACTGTTGGCAGGGATTTTCTAAGGACTTGAAGGGGATAGGTCCCTCGACCTTCACCTAGCTCAGTACACAAAGCTTTGTAGGCTGGTGTTTCACTATTCATCCTATCATTTTTTTTTCCTTTTAATCTTCCATGGACAGAAATGGGGTATGTTACCTGAAGGTATAGGACAAGAACAATGAACTCAGTGCTGGTTGATGAGAATGGCACCTTTGCAGAAACATTTTTTAAGTTGTTGTGGTTCTCTAATGAATTTTAAGTGCTTTTACCAGTTATGTTAGCTAATAAAATGAAAAACCAACTTTCAGGGATCCATTGTAGGAACCATAGTTCAAAAAGGGCAGTGGTACCCTTAACCATCTTAGAAAGGATATTCTTTAGACACTTGAACCAAACAATTCATATATACCCTTTCACATAGGATAAGAAATCCGTTAGCGGGGGTATGTGGTTGGCATCTAGGCTCAAGAGCTAAGAACCAACCTTGTGAATGAATCCACACTTCTAAACCTGGGTACAGATGCAGGGGTCACAGGACCTATGTATTTTTTTTTTCAAACTCTTCCAGCATCCTGTGGCATCACACATGTTATCACCTCCTTCATGAAATCTTTTCTGCTCTCCTCCACCCCAACTACCCAGTTTTATAAAAGTGATCCTGTACATTATTTGTCTGGATTCCACCTTCACCCCTATATCACCATCTGCACTCTACTATTTATTTGTGGGCATATCATGCACTTTAGTAGCCGGCAAATTTCTTGAGGGCAGGGACTATCACTTTTCATTTGTATGATCGTTCATTCTTTCAGTGAGGTATATTAATAAGCAGTTGGAACTCATTATGTTAGTTTCCAAAGAAATAAACTGAACAATCCTTCAGGGGTTAACAACAAGGAGCCTTCAGGAGTCAACAACAAGGGAGCTGGGCAGATGAGTTTGTACAAATGCATTACAATATCATATAGAAATTATTTTGGCTTTTCCCCATTCACCTGCTTCTCCTGCCTGTACCTTTTTCTGAGAAAGTATCCTACCTTCTTTGCTCTCTTTTGGTATAATTGAGAACTTTCTTCTAAACCATGAAATAATCACTTTACATCCTTATTTTGCAAAACATGACCACATCACCTTGCTCTCATATACAAAGAATCACCCCTCGATGTCCAAGAACAAGATGGGATTTGAAATCACTGATTTGTTTCCAATACAAGTTATAAATGATGCTCCAGGTTGTTAATAGCTTCTTGGTATATCAAAAGCCACAGGCTTAATCGTGTTCATTAGAAAAGGGGAAAACAAAAAAGAAACCCCTGTATCTAAGAATCAGCATACACTAAAGCAAACCATATATATGTGTGTGTGTGTGTGTGTGTGTGGTTTTAGTGTATATATACATATATCTGTGTATGTATGTATGTATGGCTTGTTTTGGTATATATGAGTGCTTCAAAAATTTAGATTTTTTTTTTAAAAAGAAAAAGGATCTCAAAAGCCTTTGACCAATTTGAAAAATATTAGGGTATCAGCTTAAATAGAGGTTTCCCAAGGAACTGAAAAAATTTAAAAGTCACATTTATAGACTGAGAATGAACCCTTTCCTGTTAAAACATTTCCTAAAATAGGGTCCAAAAGAAGTTGCTGTTGTAAACCAGAGTAGGTTTATTAGTAAAAGAAAAAAGCAAATGGGGCAAAGCAAATTATTAACTGATTGATAATGGACTAAGTTTTCTCTGGGAATATCTAGAAGGCTATTCAGAAGATTGAGAGGTCCAGGCCATGGGACCAAAGAAGCAAAGGCCCTCTGGGTATAAAATAAAGACTGATGTGGCAGTATCTATTTAAGAAGCCATGTTTCTACCATCTTGAAAAAGCCCAATCCAGAGATTACATACTTACCATGGCCTCTGGATGGCTATGGATGACATTCTACATTCAGGTGGAGAGGAGGCCATGGGGCCAATTCTTGACCTGAAAGTGATATGAATTTGAGGAAGGGATGACCCTAGCCAGCCCGAGCACTGACTCAGGGTAGCAACAAGAATAAACTGACTTTGGATTTTGCCTCATTGTAAATGAGTAAACTAAAAAAAAAAAAAATCAGAAAATGACACTTTCAGCTTGAAGAGAAAGTTTAAAGAACACAATGCCTGCTGTGTCCTCTTAAATCCCATTGGATTTCTTAATCTTATCTTGCAGAATCCACCATGTTCTTAGGGAACATTTCTTTACATAGAGAACATTTCTAAAGGTTTTCCTTTACCCACAAACCTTCTCCTGAATTCCACCAGGTCCAAGCCACCTTTTTGATTGGTTTCTTGCCATTCTTCCCTCTCTACCCTAGGGGTCAGGGACCCATCTGGCAGTCTGGTGAAGACTACGGACCCTTTCTCAGAATGTTTTTAAAGACATAAAATTCAGAGGATTACAAAGGAAAACAATTAGATTGAAAGAGAGTTATCAAAATGTTTTTTAAAAACCAAGTTCGGGGGCAGTGAGGTGGTGCAGTGGCTAAAGCACTGGCCCTGGATTCAGGAGGACTTGAGTTCAAATTCGGCCTCAGACATTTGACACTTACTAGCTGTGTGACCCTGGGCAAGTCACTTAACCCTCATTGCCCTGCAAAACAAACAAAAAACAAACAAAAAAAACAAGTTCAATATGGAAATATGTTTAACATGATTGTACATATTTATAACCTCTATCAGATTGCAACCTGTCTTCAGAGGAGGGTGGGAAGGGAGAAAAATTTGGAATTCAAAAACATTACAAAAATGAATGTTGAAAACTATCTTTACATGTAATTGGAAAAAGAAAATACATTAAAAATAAATAAACCAAGTTCACAGACTCTAGTTTTAGAACCCCTGCATCTATCTAAATCCTATACTGTTCCCTCAAAGAATACGAGTGGCTTCCAACCTTGTTCCCAATGTTCTGGGACAAACTTGGAAAATTTCAGCAGTCTTGTACTAATATGAACAAAGAAGGCTCCAGTTTGCCTTTTTCTTGGCAATACTGCTTCACACTCTGAGACAGTCAAGATCCCTTTAAGCTCCAAGGTTACCCTACAAATAAAAGAACTGTGTATGGTGTTTCTTTTTAAAGGATGAGGGAGAAGCATGTTTATAATCCATTCAGGGTTGCAACCCGGAGCAAAAAAGGACAAGAAAGAAAACCCATCATTTCATTCACCAGCCAAGACAACTTTATTTACTCACAAAAACAAATTCAAAGCCCTGGGCAGCAGCTCTGAGCTCAGACCACATCCTGCCAGTCAATGGACCTTGACTTATAACACTGAGCATCTTTCATACATCTCACATTAGCACTTTAGTCCTCACAACACCCCTGTGAGGTAGGTATCATCACCCCCAAGTTACATACGGGGAAACTGAGGCACAGATTGACAACTGCAGCAGAGTCCAGGATCAGAACCAGCCTCTGAACTTAAAATGACCCTTGGCCCCTACCACAGAATGATGGTCTATGCTGCCTCTTCAGTCTCATTTGGTGAAATCCTGTGGATTTGTCACAGGAATTAAAAACTTCATTGGGAGTGGGGGGGTGGGGATAGGGGAGGGGTGGAGAACAACCTGAAGACCACCATTACCTTTACTATAAATTTCTGCAGAGATACAAGGACTAGGGACACTTTTTATGCTGAAACAATGTTTTGCTTCAGTCATCCTTCTTTGAAGAGCAGGACAGAACCCACAAAAGTGACCCTGGCACATGGCTATTGGTAACAGACTTCTCCCTAAGAAAGGAATGTGGCCAATTTCTTCTAAACACAGCTCCATACAAGGTGCACAGGTGTAGAGTTCACTTTAATATTATTCCTCCAATGGATTTAATTGTAACAGAAACAAGAAGGCATTTCTTCCTGGGCAGCAAAACCTAGTGGCATTCACTCCAGGCAACCAAGGGGCAAGCGACACCATAGCCTGAAGGATCCAGGTGTGGCTCTGAAGAAGCTCGAGTCCAAGAATTCAGGAGCAGCTCTGACTGAGCTCCAGAGCCTAGGAGAATGCAGCAGTGGCAGCAGCAGGGACTCCAGCTGGCTCATAGATCAAGAGTGGGGAGTAGTGGCTCCAGCAAGGCTGAGGCAAGGGCTCAGGAACGGCTCCGGTCCTCGTGGTTTCCAACAATCATCTTGCTGTACAGTTTCTGTTGCTCTTCCTTGAAAGTATCCTTCACTTTCTCCCTCTTTAGGCCTCCATCCCTGAGAAGAAGGTGGAGTGGATGTAAGAGTAAGGAAGAAGCCCAACTGAGATATTCATTCTTGCTTAGTAAGTACATGCAACTAGGGACTCAGAATCAAGAAAAAAAGTCCAGTCAGAACCAAAAGTGACTCTCATTAAAGATGACCAGGGGGGCAGCTAGGTGACACAGTGGATAAAGCACTGGCCCTGGATTCAGGAGTACCTGAGTTCAAATCCAGCCTCAGACACTTTGACACTTACTAGCTGTGTGACCCTGGGCAAGTCACTCAACCCCCACTGCCCCGCAAAAAAAAGAAAAAAAAAAGATGGCCAGGAAACTAGCTGAGGATTAGCTTAACCACCCCTTTCAATTCCAGTACTTATTCTTGCCTCAGGTTTCCAGTAGCAGAACTGTACTTTACACCCTCAGAGTACCTACAATAATGCTTTTATATTCCCACTCATACTCATCCCAAATCTTATGAAAAAAAAAATACGAGTCATGTCAACCTCATTTTACAGATGAGGAGCTGGACTACGTGTCAACATTAAGTGACTTCTCAAATCTTTTTTTTTTTTTGGGGGGGGGGCGGGGATGACAATGAGGGTTAAGTGACTTGCCCAGGTCACACAGCTAGTAAGTGTCAAGTGTCTGAGGTCAGATCTGAACTCAGGTCCTCGTGAATCCAGGGCTGGTGCTTTATCCACTGCACCACCTAGCTGCCCCCTGTGACTTTTTAAATCTATCACTAATCTAAACCCTGAAATACTTGCCTAAATACTTGGAAACAGGAACAAATTCGTATAATGATTCCCTATTACAACAAGTCCAAACTCCTCTGGGAAGCACACTGTACTTAGAGCAAGGAAACCTGAGCTTGAATCCTGATGGTCATTGAACAGCTGGGTGACTATGACTATCACTAAGCATTGATAAAACATTTATTTGATGCAACACTGTGCTAAGTGCTGATAAAAACAAACAAAAAACCAGTCCCTGTCCTCAAAGAGCTTACATTCTAAAGGAAGAGGTAACATATATAAAAATCATTTTATATATATACAGAGCTGGTGGGAAGTACTCCCCCTTACTACCATCCTCATCTCTTTAGAGGGAGAGAAACAGCTGAGAGGACTGAGAAAGGTCTCCTACCAAAAAAGTGGCACCTGACCTGCTTCTTAAAGGAAGTCAGGACTCCTAAGGGGTGGAGGGTAGGAAGGAGAGAATCCTAGGCACAGGAGACAGTTGATGCAAAAGTCCAGAGATGGAAAATGAGGCCTCCTGCATGAGCAACAGCAAGAAGGCTAATAAAGCTGGGCCGAAGAGCCTGTGCCCAGATTGCTAAGCGGAGACCAAAACAATTTTCCCCCACACAGGATGGTAAGTTTTTTGTCTGGCATTGCCTCAGCCTTGAGAACATACAGGAGTCAAACTAGTCTACTTGCTCCATTTAGCTGGAAGGACACCCTCATTTCTCTACAACTAGGTTTAGTGATCCCATTTTAGCAGCCCAAGCTCTCATTGAAGGGCCAGAGGAAGTCTGGTTGCTTCACTCACCACAACAGGTCAACAAGTCCTCCCTGCCTGGCAATGGCTGACTTGACGCGGTTTGCAAAGTGGACAGCATCTTCATTTGCCTGTGAGGAAAAAAGTAATTACTACCAATCAAAACCTGGCTCATAGTCATGAGAAGGCAAATAAAAACAAACTCTCTCTAGGTGCTCACCTCCCTGGTCATGGGGGGAAGATACCAAACACTGCAGACAATGGCCCAGCTGGTCATCATTCGCAGAAGATAGGTCACCATCCCATATTTGCTGCTATTCCAGAAAGCATCTCCAAATTGAGGGTCATACTGAAAGTCAAATGAAAACTAGGTGATATGAAGTCACTGACCCCTAGCAACTGTTTAGGCCTCTATGGTCCCTGTTTGTCTTTTGAACGTTACGATGGAGGTCCTGAAGCCTCTGCAAAATGGAAATCATGAAGTTGGGTCTGGGTAGTTGTATGCCCTCAGTACCATCAGCCTGTCTTTGGCTCGTTCTGGCTCAATGTAATGTTGGAAGATCAGTCTTGAGGAGTAAGTCTGCATCTCAGCCAGGACTTTGGCTGAACAAATCCTTTCCCCACTACTATTATCCATTTCCTCTCTATAAAATTGGAGCGATCCTTCTCGGTTCTCATTCTCCTTGTCTCTCTGTCTCCTGGCCTCCCTAACTTCCTTTGTTCACCTTCATCAAGAAGCCTTCCCAATATCCCTTGAAGGCTTCTCCTTTTGTAACACAGTTGTTTGCATGCTGTCGCAGGTACCATTTTTTTTGCTTGGTATCCCCAGCACTTTGCACAGCACCTGACATACAACTGGTGCTCAATAAATGTTTGTTGACTTGACTCATCTATACATCACTCATTTATAAAATTACACATACATCTGGTTATCATCCTTTATTCAGACATATCCCCCAAAATAAGAGAAAGCAGAAATTTTTATTTACACACACACATTTTCATTTGTTCTTTTCTCTGCACTGTCACACCATTAACACTCATAAATTAATATATCAAGCACTTGTATTTCTTCAGGTATGTCTAAATCAATCTCAAACTTTCCATCAATGGAGGTAGCCTAGCCTAAATTCTTTCATTTTTCAACAGCTCCAATAAAGAAAAAATATTTAAAAGAACCATTAGCTTTTTGTGGAGATTATGGCTATAGTCATGTAATTCATGTTCACTCATCAACTGAAAAATATAAGTTTAGTTCACAAGTGTCACTTGACAGAATAAATAGAGCAACCTTTGTTAAATGAGTTTCTGGTGTTTGCTTAAGCTTTAGAAATGAAGACATTTTGTTTTATCCACAGAAGATAATAAAGCCAGATAGAGAGAAAACTTAAAGAGTAGTTAATGTGGTTAAAACTAAAGTGTTATTATATTGGGGGTTTTTTTTGTTTGTTTTTTTTTTTGGGGGGGAGGAGTTTGTGGGGCAATGAGGGTTAAGTGACTTGACCAGGGTCATATAGCTAGTAAGTGTCAAGTGTTTGAGGCCGGATTTGAACTCAGGTCCTTCTGAATCCCGGGCTGGTGCTTTATCCACCGTGCCACCTAGCTGCCCCAAGTGTTATTATATTGTAACAATATAAATCAATAAATATGTACAATGTCTGTCTAGTCCTGACCTATGATTTTACCAGTTTGGAAAAGAGGCTTCTGGTGTGGAAACCAAATCCCCTGTTGTAGATTAGTAATTTGTTGGTAATTTGGAGTTGTCTGGGGGCACTGAGAAGCTAAGTGTCCATATACCCAGGATGTGTCAGAGAGGGCTTCTTGACTCCAAGGTTTCTGTCCAACTATGTCACGTCTCCCTATGTAGACATTATGATATATTTTTTAAATTAATTAATTAATTTTTTTGGGTGAGGCAATTGGGGTTAAGTGATTTGCCCAGGGTCACACAGCTAGTAAGTGTCAAGTGTCTGAGGCCAGATTTGACCTCAGGTACTCCTGAATCCAGGGCCAGTGCTTTATCCACTGTGCCGTCTAGCTGCCCCTTATGATATTTTTTTAAAAAGCAGAATCCTTCTCACCTTCTCTATCAGGAAGGACAGGCAACCAGAGAGAAAGAACAAAAATCTAAAATAGGCAAGAGTTTCTCACCAATGGGTTGTGAGAATAAGACTAAGTGATAGGTGGAAATGTAGGCTTAGATTCCTCTACCCCTGCTTGTCTAAGTCAAGATGACAAGAATCAGCAGCTACCCTCACTTGGTTAACAATGATAATCAAAGCTGATGCTACCAATCTACTAAAAAAAGTGGAAGTGTGTCCAGAATACCAGGGCATTGTTTTCAATAAACCAATGTGAACCCTCAAAAGGCAGATGGATTTAGGAAGCTCAACTGGTATGGCTATCTACTAGGCTAGGGCAAGATAAGGTGCTATTAACATGGGCAACTAGATGGTGCAATGGAAAAAGGGCCTGGCTTCCAATCAGAAAGATTCATCTTATAGAGTTCAAGTCTGGCCACAGACAATTACTAGCTATATGACCCTGTCCAAGTCACTTTACCCTGTTTGCCTCATTTTCCTCATCTGTAAATTAGACGGAAAAGGAAATGGCAAAGCACTCCAGTATCTTTGTCAAAAACAAAACAAAACAAAAAACCCAAATGGGGTCATGAAGAGACAGACATGACTAAAAAGTGATTGAACAAAAACAAATGTTGACAGGTTTATTAAAGGGCTTTCAGCATAGAACTGTAACTTACTTGTTATGGGGACATTAGCGTGAGTCCTTAAGCCCTAAAACACACACACACACACACACACACACACACACACACACACACACACACACACACACACACACACACGATTTTTGCCAATCTGAAACACCTTTTAAAGGCCTCATTATAACAGCTTCACAACCCACTGCAGAAGGTCCATCTTTTTAAATTTAGTTGGGCATTACACTATACTCCATATTTAAGCTATCTATAAAGGAAGAGGTAATCTGGAGGAAAAAAAGCTAGTTTGCATGAACAAAATTAAAATGCAATTGGGAAAAGAAGTATCAAAATCTTTGACAGGGGTCTGAAATCCAATATGTAGATAACTGACAAATATATATGACCAAAAGCCATTTCTCTATAATAGTTAAGTGGTTAAAGGATACAAACAACAGTTCTCAAAAGAACTATAAACTATTAATAACCAAATGTTCCATATACAGCCAACAAATTAGCAAGGATAACAAAAGATGGTAACAGGTAATACTGGAAGGGGTGGTGGAAGGATGTGCACATCAATTCATCACGGGTGAACTGCAAATTGGTCTAACTATTCTGGAAAGCATTTTGGAATTATGAAAATAAAGTGACTAAATGTCCATATCCTTTGCAAAGTCCAGAGATCCTATTACTAGGCATATACTCCAAAAAGGTCAATAACAAGAAAAAGCCTCATATATACCAAAATATTTATAGTACCATTTTTTGTAGTATCAAGGAACTGGAAACAAAATAAATGTCCAATGATTGGGCAATAACTAAACACAATATTACTCTGCTGTAGGAAATAACCAATGCGATGAAAATGGAAAAGGATGAAAAGACTTCCATATTAAAAAATGAAGCAGAACTAGGAAAACAACATAAATAATGAATTACTACAACAATGTTAATGGAATGAGGCGACAACAAAAAACCAAAATGGAATATTGAAAACCATACTGACAAAGCTTGGCCTCAGGGAAGTGCTATGAAAAGATACCTCCTATGGGTGTAGAAACAATAGATACAACTATGTGTAGAAATATCAGGCTCTCCTCCCCAATATATTGCTTATTTTTGCTGAACTTTTCCCCCTTCTCTCTTTTAAATTCTGTATTATAAGGGATGGCTCTCTGGAAGAGGTTTAGGGAGGACACACAATAGAAAGTGCAGATGAAAATTTACTAATGCTAAAAAGGTTTACCATTTTCCCCAGGTCTGGAGAAGGAAAAATTATGTAGCTTAGGAGTTGGAGAATTTCTTTATTCTGTCCACACTATGGACAATTAAGCATTCTCCTCTAGTACTCTAGGCACAATGAGTTCAGTCCAACCCAACAAGCTGTTCTACTGGAAAATGATCAACCCAGTCATTAGTGACCCTTGCTCCTTAATGCCATCTTCTTTTACTATATACCAGGCTCAGAGTTAAATGACTGCTCTCTCATGGGTGGCAGGTTTTATACCTTGATAGCAACAGGATAAACCGTGGCTCCAATTTCAAAACTGCCTTTCTTGAACATCATCACCGATGTGTTATTGATGCAGGTTCCTGAAAATAAGAGAAAAATGATATTTCCTCTCTTCTTAATGTATATAAATTGTACTCTAGAGATCATGGGTTCAGAAGGAATACACAATTAGTAGTACTACTTTTCAGGAAAAGCTTTCTCCTGTTCTTTCTTTAAAGAGCTCTTCAATTGAGAAAAATTCCTGAAAATAAATCCTACATACTCTTACTATTCTCTCAATTGACAGATTACAGGCAACATAGAAATAAATACACTGTTTTACCTCCTATACTCTTTTCATAGGAAGATTATTTTTCCCAATCAGTACATGTCAACACTAGCAACTGGAAAGTCAGAGACTCGGAAGGTTTAGAAAGTTCACAAGGACTTCCAAATAGTTCAACTAGAAATGTTATAGAGACTGGAATGACCATTTGTCAAGAAAACTGTGAAAAGAGATCCTGCACCAAGAAATGGGTTGGGTTAAATGATTATTAAGATCTCTTCTAAGAAAACTCTATTAAACACCTTGGATAGGAGAAAACAAAAGCCAAGAAGATATACCATAAATACTAGTACCAAGGTCGACAAGGAAAAGTGATTTTCACCCTAAAGGGATCATGATATATGAATTCTCTCTATGGTCTCCCCACATAAAAGTAATTTGTTTTATTCATCACTCACACCTGATGTCTACTTTCTTCCCTTCCATTCCCTATCCCTTTTCCCCTATTAACTTACCTTCTGGAAAAATGAGGATAGGTAGCTTGCTCTTATCCTGTACATGCTCAGTCAGTCTTCAGATAAAGAAAAAGAAAAAACTAAAGCTTAGGAAAGACTAGCTCTATCATTATTATTATATTATTGAAATACATGTATTAAGGACCTATATGCATTTGATACAGTAGATAATATAAATATATGGTTCATGATTTGTGAGGGCTCAACCTAAGACAGACAACACTGACAAGGGTAAGAAAGATAGAAATGAAATACTCAATTTACATGCCTATTAAATGCTGCATGAACATTTTTTGCAAATCAAGAGGTAACCCTAAACAGCAGGATGGTTAATGAACATAGTGCCACATATATAGTGCATATACAATACATATTTGTTAGTTAATCAATTGATGATATAAGAATCAATATGGAAATAGACTGAAGGAAATTTAGATAATGTAAAAATAAAAGACATCAAGAAAAAGGTATTTTTTAAATCAATATGATGAAACAGATCTATAATCTACTTGGTCCCATGATTTCTTTGTTAATGATATCAAGTAACATTTTGTGGAAAGGTATAACTATCTCTCCATGGGAGAAATCCCCATACACATTGATTCTTCACTAATATCAAATCTTTGATCTCACCAGCATTTTGTACATAGTTGATATTTAATGTTTACTGAATTAAGTTTGTAGTAGGGCCTTTCACCCAGGAGACTTATTAGCTATAGCAATGCTTACCTTTCAGCCACCAGGTGGCGATCTTTCACTTCTGACCGTTCAAACCACACATGAGGGCAGGCCTTCACCATAGCCTTCTGAATCACACCCATCAGTCCCCCATGAATTTGGCCCACCTATTCTCAGACCAAGGAAGATTTGTTAGTGAAGCTGTCCTCACACAAATTCTGGAGTGCCAGGATATGGCTCTTTAATACTAAGAAAGTCCTAGTTCTAAAGATAAGGTCAGTGTCCCAACCACTCACCCTCTTTCCATTTTATTCCACATCAGGTTTGTCCTTGCCCCATGAGCATTAAACGTCTTCTTGGAATCAGTGGTACCAGTGAAGGATCGCTACAAACACGGCTGAATCCCACAGGACTAGAGTGATGTCTATCTTGAGTGAAACCCACCCCCACCCTGAACAGTATGATCCCATCTGCCCTTGAATTCAGATCCCTTTCAAATATCCCGTTCCCTGCCCTTCACCCCTTTCCATGATCTACCTGGAAGTATGAAGTGAAACCTCTAACCACACCCTCAGCAACCTGGGGCAGTTTCTGCTCAGAATGTCACCAACAAGGTTGCAAAGTGGTCGCTAAAGCCCTAGGGACAAAGAAAGCATCTTGGAAGGAGGTAATCCAAACTGGTGTGTGGGTATATATATGTGCATGTGCTTTTGAAAAGACACTGCAAAAACTACCTTAGGATCTAGTATTTCCCCAATCTTGGCCTGTATTAAAATAATTAAGTCATAAACAAAGCAATGGAGAGAGGACCTCTTACCATGGCATAGTAGCCATCGCTGGCCAGAATGATAACATCGATGGGAGAGGTATGATTGGCTACACAGATACCACCATTCCTGGGTCGGTTTTCCCTGGTTTGAAACATACAAAATTATACATGTACAAAGCAGCACTCTCATAGCACTTGGTACTACTACTGTGCACTGTTCACATTCTACTTGGTTATAAATATTCCTGCTTTTCCCCCCAATACTTGAGGGCTTGAACTAAAGTGCACCTATAGCTGGAACACACTCCTTCACTTGGGCCTCGAGGAACTTCCTCCAAGATGCAGCTCAAGTACCACCTTCTATATGAAGCTTCTCTTGATTCCCTTCAACTGTTAATGATCCTTCTCAAACTTCCAATAAATCGACTTTATGTTTATTTGGATTTATTCTCTTTATATTTAGTCCCTCTATATACTTATATATGTCCTTGTTGTCTCCAATTTGAATGTAAACTCCTTGCTAGTAGGGATTGTTTCAGCATTGTATAGATCCCTTATTCTAGCACAGTTCAAGTGCTTCATAATTACTTGTTGACTGACCGGAACTGTCTTGCTCATCTTTGTATCTGCATACGTATCTGCATATCCCTTACACTCACTGCACACAGACAACAGGAACTTAATAATAGTTTGTTCAACTAGAATGAAATGATTAATTCAATGCTAATCCCTCTGCTACCTTACATGAGCTATAGTGATTCTAACTAAAAGGCTCAGAAAAATCTCCTTTTTGCTAGTCATTAAGAAGTGGTACCTTTTGGCAGGACTGTTACCTATGTTTCTGATCACTAATCTTGTTTCATCCCTAAATTCTGTAACTCTCACCTGTCATGGTAAGTAATGATGGCTGTTAGGGCCCGGACGCAGATCCGATAACACATCAAGTGTACATGCTTACTCATGAATTCCTTAAACCTGCAGCAACCAAGACAAAGGCATATATAAGAAGGAATGAGAAAAGCCAATGACTCCAGCTACTCAACTATTACTACTTACTAGCCTTTATGTCTGCAAAGTGGTTTTAAAAAATATATATGTATATACATACACATGTTACATATGTATATATGACATATTATATACATATGACTTTTTATTAGTTGTTCCTAAAAACCCTGTGAAAGGTCTTAGTATTATTGTATTAGTATCTCCATTATGCACATGGGAAAACTGAGGCACAGAAAGAGATGACGTGACTTAAAGTCACACAGCAAGTTAACGTGTATTAGAACTCACAGCCCCAGAGTTTGCAGTCTCGGTGAACCATGCTGTCTCCTAGATCCTCTTCCTCCCCAATCAATCCCTGCCCCAAAGAGCCACATGTTTGCCAGAGGAGACTCTCCAAAGCAGGGCAAGAACCAGAGAGTCAAACCCTCTCGCCAGCCTGGCCAGAAGAAAAAGAGGTCTGCTAGCCAGGGGATTTCCCCAAAAGGAGCCCCACTCTTCTTCAAAGACTACATTCCTTTAACTCCTCATAATGTATCCCTAGAGCAGACAAGCAAGACTAAAGACTTGGGTAAAATCAGCTAAAATCGATCTCAATTTAATTCTCCATTTTCTCATACAACTACATTCTCTCCCTCACCTTATGCCTCCAAGTGGAGGGAATATGAAGTCCGTTTCATACAGGGGAAATTAGGAATGCTACACAGATCTGGGCTCATGAGTTAAGAAGAAAATTATTTTAAATGATACTAATCTCTTTAACTTATCAGCCTTCCAGTAAGTCTCTAGACAATACTGTGTCAATAACTGCTGCCTTTACCCAGTATCCCCATTCCCTTTATACGCAGACATCAGAAATCTGCTCACCTTCCATTTGGCAAATATCCCACCATGGTTGTGCCCACCACCAAAAGGCTGACCCCCGTGAAGGCAAGAGCTATCCTGTAAGAGGAAAAAAGGTTAGAGGACAACAAACCAATCACTGGCACCTGGAAATGATGAACTTGGTACATGGAAATAACTGTGTTTTCATGAAAACCACCACACCAAGATCTGATTACCCAAAGCCTGAAATAAAAAATTTCAACTACTTGTTAGGGTCAGAGGACATCTAGGTACTAGTCCATGCACTGTGGATTCAAATCTCAGGTGACATTACCTCCAAGGACATACTTATCAATTCTTCTCCCTCCCTTAGGCACCTGCCTACCCCTTCCTTCTGGCTTTAAACCCAGGGAGGGAATCAATTCATCTGCTTTCGTTAATGGAAGTCAGAGCCTAGGGATATTCTCTAATTACCCTCTGGGTTCAAGATCTAGTCAAGATAACAAAGATAAGTCGAGATAACAAGATGTCAAATTTTTTTTTTAAATGTCTACATTAAAAGGAAAAAGCTAAGAAAGCCATGACCATGGAGGGGTGGTAATAAGAACATGATGTCCCCCACTGGTTATTCCACCCAAACAAGCAGCCCAGCTACAAGAAATTTAATCATCTCAAAGAAGATGATGGAATGAAGGGATTCTAAGAGATTTTAGGAATAGTCAATCAGCTCTTCTAAGTAACAGATGAATCACTGAGAAAACTAACTACTATAGACCAAATACTACTTTTCTCCCCCCTTCTTGAAAAAAGGATCAGATATAAGTCATGTTTATACACTGGGATTGGGCAGGACTAATTTAAGCTTTTTTCCTATATCAGTTCCTGCCCTCACCTGAGTGGCAGAAGGAAGCAATAGCGAATCAGCACCCCCAACCCCCACAAGACAGTGAGTCGAAGGCTGATATATTGGAAGTTATAATTGGTTCTGCTCAGCAGGTTCCAGGACTCCAACTCCTCCGCTGAGAACCTCTTTGTTACTTCATCATCCATAATGGTCTCCATTCCTTTTCGGCAGAAGTAGAAAATGTCAGAAAGCTCAAATTCTGGAGTATCCAAGGCCTTATTGCTCCCACTTTTACGTATCTCTTTGATTTCTTCTTCTAGTGAAGTGGGATCTTTTGCAATTATTCCTGAAACAAAGAGACCCTTCCTGTCAAGCAGCATACTGTGATAAAGCATAATGAAAGCACTCACAATGCCCAATGGGGTGAGAAGTAGGTGTGGAATTAAAAGCTGCAAGTTCAAGGGGACCTATATGGGTAAGTTCTAGCACCTAAAGAGCCCTGAGGTAGTTCTTACCATTGGTGTACGGCTTGTAAAGTTGATGGTTCTTCTCCTTGGCTCCTCTCTCCATTCTTAGAGTGGCCCACTGAAAGAAAGTATCAAATGAGGAAAGAATGACACTCATTCTTCTCCTCTATTAAAATGTACATGCAGGGCAGCTAGGTGGCGCAATGGATAAAGCACCCGCCCTGGATTCAGGAGGACCTGAGTTCAAATCTAGCCTCAGACACTTGACATTTACTAGCTGTGTGACACTGGGCAAGTCACTTAACCCTCACTGCCCCGCTTTAAAAAAAATGTACTTGCAAGTTTTACTTCTAAGTTCCCAGAAGCTATATCTCATACAGCCTAAAAGACCACTCATAGCTTCCATCCAAATAGCTCTTCTTTTCCTTTATCACCTCCTATATGGCTGGAATTTAAATCCTAAAAGGACAATAGACTATGCACTAAAAAAATGGGTGAGGGAATATAAGGAGGGGATAAGGATTGTTATAATTTAATAAGTTGCTTCTATCCCACTCAGTACTTTGTACAAGACCAAGGAATCATCTATCACAATAGTAGCAAGTACATTAAAAAACAACTATCCATTCTAAGCTTGTCTTATTTTTCTAACCTCAAGTTCCTGAACAATCTATTCACCTTCTTAGTAAGGTCTCTTCAGTAGAGCCCAGAAACTAAATCTACATCTACAATTCTTGCCTAATGACAATAAAAAACCCAGCAGGGAGGCATCAAAAAGATGTTGGCAATCTGGTCTGGTCCTGGCTCCACATAAGTTGATGGCATTAACTCCAATTAGACATAATTAATTTGTTCCATCTTAATTTTAGATGGAACAAATAAAAGCAGGAATGGTTAAGAATTGTTAGCTTTCCTTCCTATTTTAATATCCTTTAAAAAGAAATAAAACAGAAGTTATATCTTAAGGATCAACCCATAAACTTTCAGTAAAGACTCCTCCCCTTCTATCTTTGAGAGGATGGGTAAGCCACTGCAAAATTCAAAAACAAAACCACAAACATCTCTTTGGAGAGCATCAAAGGGGTAAATAGGGAGTAAAATCCCTCCTCCCTCCAGCACAGTATCTCAACTTGTATGCAGGTTAGGAAAGGAACCTACCATTCTATGGAACAACAAAAGTTTATATGGCCAGATATATACCAGGGGGTTTGCCAACAAAACATCAGTTATTAGCAGGATACTTGATTAGTCAAGCCAAATTATCTAATATGATCTGACAGAAGATATATGACAGTCTGAATGGAACATCAACCTCAACAGACAAGGTCAAAAGAAGACAACAGATTTATCTGGTCAAGGATCTGACCTTGTCTAGTTAAATCCTTGAAGTTAGGCTCTTTAGAGAAACCAGGCACTTTATAGAGGCAAATACACAGCAACAAGATTCAAATTATGAAAACTTTAACACACTTTGTTTTCTGCACCAGATATGTATTCAGTGACTCCTTTTGGTTTAAGAAATCTTACAGAAGAAAGACATATTAAATAACTGCCCTAACGTAAGAGTCTGGTTCCCTGAAACTAGAAAAAACTGAAGAAATCAAAGCTATCTATAGAAGTGCTCTAAATCACTTTTGATTGGAGAAATGCAAATTAAAACAACTCTGAGGTACCACCTCACTTATTAGATTGGCTAATATGACAAAAACGGAAAATGATAACTGTTGAAGAGGATGTGGGAAAATTAGGACACTGATTCACTGCTGGTGAGTTGTGAACTGATCCAACCATTCTGGAAATCAATTTGGAACTATGCCCAGAGGGCAATCAAACTGTGCATACCCTTTGATCCAGCCATACCACTACTAGATCTGTAACCCAGAGATCATAAAAAAGGGAAGAAGTATTTGTAGCAGCCCTTTTTGTGGTGGCAAAATATTGGAAACTGAGGGGGTGTCTATCAGTTGGGGGATGGCTGAATAAGCTGTGGTATATGAATATAATGGAATATCTCATGCAATAAGAAATGATGAAAAGGCAGATTTCCAAAAAACCTGGAAAGACTTGTAGGAACTGATGCAAAACAAAATGAGCAGAACTAGGAAAACACTTCACATAGTATCAGCAACACTGTGTGATGATCAACTGTGAATGACAGCTCTTCTCCACAACATAATGATATAAGATGAGTATAGAAGACTCACTAAGGAAAATGCTATCCGCATCCAGATACAGAAATGATGGACCCTGAATGCAGATAGAAGCATTTTTTTGTTCACTTTATTCTTTTGTGTTTTTTTCTTAATATGTAAATGTTTAAATGATAATACATGTATAACCTATATCAAAATGTCTACCATTTTTCGGGGGGGGGGGGCCGCAGGGCCATGAGAGTTAAATGACTTGCCCAGGGTCACACAGCCATTAAGTGTCAAGTATCTGAGGCTGGATTTGAACTCAGGTCCTCCTAACTCCAGGGCCGGCGCTTTTTCCACTGCACCACCTAGCTGTCCCTTGTCTACCATTTTCACAAGAGGGGAGGGAGAAAATTTTGGCACTCAAAACCTTGTAATAATGAATGCTAAAAATTGTCTTGACCTGTAATTGGGGAAAAATACTATTAAATAAACTAGAAGAAACTCTATGATATGTACAAGATATAAGACACACTACTGCAGTTTGATTCCTTATTTTACTTTTCAGTTAAGGAACTGTCCTTCTAAAGAGATTTCAGAGACAAATGAAATCAAAAGTCTATGTGGAAAAAAAACTCTGGTAACTCTTACCAGACTAAAATGGACAGGAAATATAAGGGTTCAACAAAGTTTGTTTCAATTTTACAAAACAGAACTGAAGTATAATATTTTATCCTAAAATTTTAAAAAAGCACCTACACACAAAGTCCCATAATTGAATTTAAAAACTTGGCCATTTCCTCTGACTTCTTTTCCTTAATCCTGGAAATAGCAAGTCTCTTTTGTGATCTAAATGTACTGTGAATATATAGGGACAGATAAATATAACATAAATACATGTGAACATATGAAGAAGGCTAAAGGCAGAACTAGAATAATCCAGCTTGGTACAGATTTGGAAAGGCTCATTAAAAAAAAAAGGTTCAGCAAATAGAGGCAAGCAGTATGGCATCACATATAGAACATCAGATTTCGAAAGTGGTAAGGCCTAGGCTCCAATACTTCCTCAGAAATAAACCAGTGGGTGTAAAAAGGGAATTTACTGATGGTATAATCTCAAGCAAATTCATAACACTTCTCAGGATAAGTTTCCTTATTTGTAATAGCCCTTACACCTTTAAAGGGTTACTATGAAAATCAAGTGAGAAAATGTATGTAAAGAAATTTAGAAAGATTAAATAGATGTAACATGATAGTTATAATTATTATTAGCTTGTTATTGTTGTTGTTTGTCTTTTTTTTTTTTGGTTTTTGGTTTTGGTGCAGGGCAATGAGGGTTAAGTGATTTGCCCAGGGTCACACAGCTAGTAAGTGTCAAGTGTCTGAGGCTGTATTTGAACTCAGGTCCTCCTGACTCCAGGACTGGTGCTCTATCCACTGTGCCACCTAGCTGTCCCTACACTATCCTTCATTCTTAAAGAGGACCATGACACTGGGGCAATGTCATGACTTATCCTGAACTGGATTTAAGTGAGGAAGGGCTGTGTGTGCAAAATCACGAACCTCACTCTTCCAGAGCCATCTGGGTCCAATGGCAAGATATACATCAGAACAACTGGAGATCGTCCTGGATGTTTAAGGAAATTGTGGTCACACAGCTAGTAAGTGTCTGAGGTGAGATTTGAACTCAGGTCCTCTTGACTCCAAGGCTAGCATTATATCCACTGGGCAACCTAGTGCCCCATTATTAGCTTGCTGTTTACCACAGCAAAGATCCTTTTCTGAACTAAGAGTTCCTGGGCCCCTAACGTCCAGAAATAAACTTCTGGTAATTCAGCAACTGTTAAGAACCATTTGGGAGCTTTGGCCCAAATTTTCTAAGAGCTCAAATCTTCCAATATTAAACAAGACTTTCTTTCAATTGTCATTTCAAGAGGGCATAGTAGTCAAATATCAAAGAAAAGTCATCATCCTAAAAGCAGGAACCTAGGTACTTCCTTTCTCAGAGTATGAACATCCTCTCTGCTCCCCCAAATTGAAAAACTATCACTTCACACTGTCTCTGTTTTCTTCTACAAGGAAGAAATGGAGCACATTTTAAGAACATTCATGACCATGCCATTTTCACTGGTGTAGGCAACTATCACTCTTTCAATGCAGATAATGCAGATGTGCAATTACCTACTGGGCAACTTGGAGCTTTAGAGTTGCCTAAGACATCAGGAAAAGTATGTGTAAGTCCATAGGCTGGTCTTTTATAACAAGAAACTAGCCAGTCATGAATTAATCATCAATTTCTTATATAAATATAAGTCAAGAATGATTCTCACTATTATCATATAACATCAATCATCTCAACTAATTCTAGTGATTGTTTTTCTGCACAAGAGGGAAGAGATAGGGAAGGGATTTCTGATATGTTTAAATTTTACAAGTACAGAGAAGTTTGAAAAAAAATGAGACAACAGTACATGGCATTTTACTATAAAAGATAAACCAAAAGTGAACTACATTGTCCATTGAGTAGTCCCTGGATAAAACTTTGAGAACCACTTTCCCTTTAAGGATTTAACTGCAGGAAAAAGAAAACACAAATTCTAATCAGATGAATCAAATATAAAAACACCTTTTCTTTCTACTGTGCCCACAGAATCATTGCATGACATCTGCCTTCTATACTAAATTTACTTAGAACTGAGTATCTGTAACCTTTTCCACAGGATCTCCTTTCTTAACCACTCACAAGCTGCTGTGTGACCCAAGGCAATTCACTTTCTCTAATCTTCACTGTCCTCATATGTGGGGAAAATGAAGTAATACTATCTTCTCTACTTGTTTCACAGAGTTGTCTGGAGGATCATATCATAGAAAACATATGAAATTACTTTGAAAATTGTAAAGTACTATGACAAAAATGTAAAGCACTATTCTGAATGCTATTCTCAAATTAATGGTGGTCTAAGAACCACAGGAAAGAGAATTCTGAGTACAAAAGATTCAGAAATCGATGCCACAAATTCCCAAGCCTTTGGGTAGAAACTTCCCAAAACAGGCAGCTAAAGATGGTACAGTGGATAACGTTCTTAGGCTAAAGTCAGGAAGACCAGAGTTCAAATCCAGCCTCAGACACTAGTTGTGTGGCTCTAGGCAAATCACTTAACCTCTGCTTCAGTTTCCTTGACTGTAAAATGGAGATGATAATAGTACCTAGTTCTCAGGATGGTTGTAAGAATCAACATCAGCTTAATTATCATCTCTATGCTGATGATTCTCAAATCTACCCATCCTGCCCATTCTCTCTGCTAACCTCTAATCTCGCAGCTCCAACTGACTTTCAGACACCTCAAACTCGATATCCACTAGACATCTTAAACTCAGTATGCCCCAAAAAGAACTTATCTTTCCCCCCAAACCCTCTCCTCCTCCTTCGTTCCCTTATCACTGTAAAGGGCAATATTACCCTTCTAGTTCCTCAGGCTCCCAACCTAGGAGTCAATCTCTTGTATACAACCCCTTTTCTCTTATGACACTACCACTACTCTGGTGCAGCCCTCATGCCTGGACTATTGTAACAGCCTGCTGGTAGGTCAGCTTGCTTCCACTCTAATCAATCCTCCATTCAGTCACTAAAGGGGTTTTTCTAAAGCACAGGTCTGACATAATAAACTCCGGTGGCCCCCTATTGCCTCCAGGAACCAATACAAAATGCTCTGTTTGGCATCCAAAGTCCTTCATGACCTCTTACCTTTCCAATCTTCTTACACCTTACTCTCCAACAATCAACTGAAATTGGTCTCCCAGCTGTTTCATGGATAAGACACTCAGCTTGACTCCAGGATTTTTCCTTTGGTTGTCCCACGCCTGAAATGTTCTGCCCTCTTCACTCCAACTACTGACCTCCTTGGTAAGTTTCAACTAAAATCCCATCTTTTACTAGAAGCCTTTCCCTAACCCTTCTTAATCCTAATACCTTCCCTGTTAACTATTTGCTATTTATCCTGTATGTAGCTTGTTTGACATGAACATGTATACACGTTCATACTTTTTCCCCATTTAGACTGTAAGCTCTTTGAGAAGGACTGTCCTTTACCCAGTTTTTATCCTTTTTGTATCCCCAGTGCTTAGCATAGCACGTGGTACATTGTAGGTACTTAAAGGTCTACTGATTGATATTTGTTAAGCCCTTAACATAGTGCTTAATAAATGTTTATTTATTGATTGGTATTTGCTATGTACTTAGCATAAGTTCCTGGCACATAGTAGGTGATTAAGAAATTATTTCCTTCCTTTCTTCCTTCTTTTCCTTCCTTCCTATGATTTTGACATATCAAATAAAATTGTTTCAAGTGCCACACCACCCTTGCATAAAGTATCTCGCCTATGTCCTCCATTCTTACCTCTTAGTTGACAAACAGTAGTACTGCCTTACAAAAGGATTTTGTAAAACCCATTTCCCTTGCTTGCTAGATAGGGCTTCTCCTGGATGTCCCAAAGATATCCCAAACATAGTATGTTCAAAATAGAATTCATTATTCTCCTCTCAACCTGCCCTTCTCCTCTAAACTTCCCTGATTTTTGTTAAAGGCACTATTATTTTCCCAGTCACCCAGATTCAAACTTCAGTGTTATCCTCAACTACATACTGTTTGTTTCATCCCTCATATCTAATCAGTTTGCTATTAAATTCTAGTTATAGAGCAAAAACAGAGAAAGTCTGAACATAACAGAGCTTATTTTCATATTGAATAATTGCCACAATCAAGTATTTTGAAATATACATAATTTTCATGTTCCTCACAAAAAAACCCAAAGGATACAAGTTGGCAAATGCCTTAAGACATATGTTGGGATAGAAGAAGTATATTATTCTCATCTGAGAAGGAGGCAAAGGTCAGTGGCAGCTCTATGATATTGCTTCTAAGAAGCAAAAATTGGGGGAAATATTTTATGTTGTTCAATGTCTTGTCCTTGGTTTTTTAAATTAAAAAACAAAAACAGAATTCATAGATCCATTGTCTATGGAATATACACGATCTAGTATAATGTAATAGAGCCCCCTCTATTTAGGATAAATCAAATACTAGCAAGAACCTTACATTCAATAAAACAAGAGTCCTGAAGGCTTTCACAACTAGTATAAATGTGGAAGTTTTGATCTGCTCTGAATAACACCACTTCCTTCCCCAACAGCTTTCTCCATGTATCAGGGAAGAACAAACCAGATGTCAATAACTGCTAGCTATATGCCTCCCTTCACCATGTGTCAACCATTTGTAATATAGCACAACTCACCGCGAAGATTTTTAATAAAGTTTTCATGTAGAGTTTTCGGATACCAAAGGAGACGCCAAAAATGGCTGGGACAATGATGAAAACCAGAAGGAGTGTGAAGAGAACTGTCAGGGAGATGCCAAGCAAGTTGACAATCAGGCTGTTAAAGGGCAGCAGCAGGAACATGGTGGTGGATCCAGACAAGGCCAATGACCTTCACCCAAAACAGAAACCCTGCAGGCCCTGAAACTTTTAAACTGTCCTCTCTGAGAGTAATAGTCTGTGAAAGGAACTAAGTTCCCAAAGTTTAACCAACTCCATTCCAAAGTTCACATCTTTTCACCATCTGTGTATGGAAGAGTAAAAAACTACAAGGAGTGGTCCACAAATGGTAAACTGAAGACTCCAGACCACCCAGGAAAGATCTACTTTGGAGATGAATAAGGGATAAATATTAAACAAAATCATCCAAGAGTCCAGACTCAGTTCTAGGAGAGTGAGCAGAGAGACTTCTGCTTCTGCTGTCCTTACATTGATTTCAGAAGTTCTTTCTCATCCAAGTGCACTTGGCAGATGAATCTCTCTTGGTAATACACACCAAGCTGTTATGTCATTGCTAGAATGGCACCAGAAAAAGGGCAACTTTGTGCCAGAAACATTCAGCTAATTCCTGAGCGGGCTACTGGCACTTTATATAGAAGACTGTTCACGTTAAAAATGGGGAAATTAAATAATGTTTTACTTAAAATCCCTTCACAGGATGAAAAGAATGTCTTCACAAGGGTGAGTTCATGTCTGACTCCATTCTTCCTCAAGAGAGGTTCCTGGGGCTCTCTGCTTCCAGGACCCTCCTTTATAGAGCTACAGTCCTTGCCAACAGGCCACAGATACTGGAAAAAAACTTCTCATGCTGCCTCCACAGAATGAAATTCCAGATCCTTCTGGCATTGGTCTCCACTGAAGAATCTTCCTTCTAGGGTCCCCTTTCAGTGACTTAGGTTCTTGGTAAGAAGCTGCTCACGTGCTGCCAAGAGCTAGAAGAGAAGATAGAAACAAAAGTCAGTCTAGCAAATCAAGAAACATCAATTTCTTTTTCCCCCCAGAATGCTGGGGGACTGTTTGGGTGTTCCTGAGGCAGGCTCAGTAATTCTGCTTATCAAAGCTTGAGGATCTGGCAAAGCAAAAAAGACAGAGTGGACAAGAATACAGATGTTTTAAGTGATTTTCTAACTCTAAAGCACTGGTTTTTGACTTCATCATTTCAAATATCCAAATAGAATTCGTAGTTTACACACCTGAAATAAGAAACAAATTATTGTGTCCAAAAGGACGATATGTAATCACCAAGTCTGAATTAGTACACTACGCTAAGTGACACAAATAACAACTTCTGTTTCTGACCTCCTATATCCTTGATAAACAAGACTTTCATCTTGGAAAAAAATACATAGAATATACTCTAATGTTAAGAGTGACTTTGCTGTACTTCCTGGGTAAAGAACAGCCTGAAACAATGCAAATCTGAGCATATTTCTGTGTTTGCATATCACAACTTAGAAGAACCCAACTGTCTGTACATGCTATATTTCTAGCTGCACCCCATCAGTGCCTCAGGAAATTAGATGTTTCAGGGAGCCAAATTCAGCAAATCAAAAAGCTGCTTGACTCACTGTATTCCTCCAACAGTCACTTATATAGTTCCAGCCAACTCCAAAAAACGTATTTACAGAAGCACCCATACTAGGTGTGGGGGATGGGTGTGTGAAGTGTGAAATGGGGAAGTGGTAGAGAAGAAGAATCAAAAACACAAGAAGGTTCACACCAGTTGGGAGTCAGAAAAAAGACCACACTGGCTCTGGTCCCCATTCCAGGTCTTGAGTCACTCCCTATTGATTTGATTTCATTTAGTCCATAGCCCTTGAAGTTATGACAGGCCTAACTGTCCCCTGTCCCCCTCAACCCAAAGAAAACAAATTTGACAAGATATTAATTTTTCAAAATATTCTTTGTTTTCACTTTGCTGAAGACAGTGAATCCTCTTTCTTTTACTTCTCCAACCCAGGTTTTGTTTCTGTGTCCCAGACTCTAGAATATAAAACTGCACTAGTCAAGATTAATAATCTAAACAACACTACTGGGAGTCTAATGTGGCCTTTCAGGAAGGAGGAAAAATGTCAATCATACAAATTAATTAAATTTCTGACTTGAATATCTTATTCTACTGGAAACACACTCATTAAAAATCAGAACTGGTACTGGAATGACCATCCAAGGCAAATTCTGATAACTCAGCTAAGTCTTAAAGGTTTGCAGATACCAGGACACTTTCTTCTCCAATCTAACTTCAGCAGACTCCCCTACCAAAAACAATTCCTGTCTAAATCAACTATTCATTCCACTAAGAAAGGGATATTTTCTTCAAGTAACTACCAAATCTAAGACACCTAGTTCTATGATGAGTCATTAATAAACAAAAGAAGGCAGGAATACTCATTAATTCTATCAAACTCTCACCAGATTCAAGCTCCTTTGGCCACCTGGCCTCATGGTGTCAGGCAAGCTGGGGACAAAAGCTACTTGTGCCCTTAGACAATGATTTTACTTGCCTTTACTCATTTCCCCAAACCTGAGGAACCCCATTCTTTCCCCTTGGCTCCTGGAGAGCAGTACACCACCCTCTTGGTATTCTAACTTAAATTTTCTTTTTTATTAGCAAAAATCCTTCATTTTCATTTCCTCCTCTTCCTCCTTCCCCACTCCCAAATGACAATGAAAGAAAAATAAAACCTATTAAAAACATGTCTAGTCAAGCAAAACAAATTTCTTCATTGGCCATGTCTAAAAGGAAAAAAAATGCACACACACTTAGGTCTCCTATGTCTCATTCTGCACCAAGTCTCTCACTTCTCTATCAGGAAGGAGGGCAGCATGTTTTCATCATTAGTCCTCTGGAATTGTGGCTCATCATTATAGTGGAGTTACTAAGTCTTTCAAAGTTCTTTGTCTTTACAATATTGTCATTGTACGAATTATTCTAGTTCTGTGCACTTCACTGCCCAAGATCACAGAATTTCCCCCAGGTTTTTCTGAAATCATCCCCTTTATCTTTTCTTATACAGTACAATAGTTAGTCTATCACACTTCTATGTTCTATCTTGTTCATCCATTCCCCGACTGATGGGCACCCATCAATCAGATTCTAATTCTTTGCCACCTCAAAACGAGCTATAGTAAATATTTCTGTAAATCCTTAAGTTTGTTTTATTCAGGACTAATCCCTCCCTCAATCTACCCTTCCTCTAATTCTCCTTTCTCCGTCTCTCCTTTTCTTTCCTATTTCCCTGTTGAGTGAAATGTAGTTCTGTATCCAACTCTGTATTTTTCCTTCCTTCCTTTGATTAGTTCAGATGAGAGTGAGGTTCAAGTGTCAAACATTCCTCATCTTCCTTGTGTTTGTATAGACTTCTTTAAGCATCTGATTATGAGATAATTTCCCCATACTTTCCTTTTTGTGCCACCCCCCCATTCCTTATTGTCTCTCTTTTTGTTCTTTTTAAGATCACCTTATAGCAGAACCACCCCTAGGCTTTCTTCTATCTCACTAGACTCTATGACCCCAGATGTATGAGACTGTTCAGAGGGGATATATGTATTATCTCCCCATGTTAGAATGTAAGCAGTTTATCATTGATTAAACTGCTACTATTTTGTGTTAACTTTTTTATTTTAATTTGTTTGAATTTCAAAGCTGCTACACAGCTCAGGTCTTTTCATCAGAATGCTTGCAAATCCCCTATTTCATTTTAATTCCACTGTAGTCTTGCTGGGTAAATTGTTCTTGGCTGTAAGCCTATATTCTTTCTCTTCTGGAATATCATATTTCAAGCTCTCCACATTGCAACTCCTCAGTACTTGAATTCTTTGACCTAGCAGCTCTGGATTTTTAGCTCTAATGATCTTGGGAGTTTTCATTTTGGGATTTCTGTCAAGAGGTGAGTCATTGATTCTTTTTCTAATTTGTCCCCTGGTTCTAAGAGATCTAAACTGCTTTTTTTAGTATTGGCGCTCAGGTAGTCCCATGATTCTTTTTTGTTTGTTTGTTTTTGTGGGGCAATGAGGGTTAAGTGACTTGTCCAGGGTCACACAGCTAGTAAGTATCAAGTGACTGAGGCCACATTTGAACTCAGGTCCTCCTGCATCCAGGGCTGGTGCTTTATCCACTGCGCTACCTAGCTGCCCCCATAGTCCCATGATTCTTAAATGTTTTCTAGATTTCTCTTTTCTGTCAGTTGTTTTTGCTATGAAATAATTTGTTTTCCTTCTCTGTTTCTTTTTCTTATTTCTTGTCTCATGGAGACATTGGCTTCTCTTTGGTCCATTCTAATTTTCAGGGAGTCTGTTGCTTGGGTAAAAGTTTTATACCTCTTGTGTAACGTTAATTCCCTTTCCCATTCTTTCTTCTAAAGCTTTTAATTCTTTTCCATTTTTTTCTTCTGCCACTCTCATTTTATTTATAAAAACATTTAAAATTTTTCTTAAACTTTTGCTTCATCTCTTACAGGAATTCTAACTGAATTTGTGCCCAAATTGTGTTTTTGAGGTTCTGCTTCTAGATATTTTCAATTTATTCTCTTCTTCTGGATTTATGTCAAGATCCCTGTCACCATAACAGCTTTTTATACCAGGATGTTTTCTTTGCTCATTCTTTCAGCCTACTTTCTGACTTTCGACTTGATATTAGTAAAGGTCAGGCTCTGTGCAACTGTGCACTTCTGTAGAGAGGTTCTGGGTTGGTATTGTGGATACTTTCTTGGGAATGTTTCGTTATTCTAGACTCTCAGAAACAGCTCAGCCTGGGGACTTTCAAATTTTCAGTGATGCCTCAACAATAGAAACCTGCTGCTGAATCCTGCTATCAGACACCTGGAAAGCTCTGGGGGTTTAGAGTGACAGACCTGTAGGTTTCCCTTTTTGGGGGGGTCTTCCTGCCCTGGTTATTTCTCTGTAGGGTTTAGATTGGGCTAGAAGCTAAACCTGAGACCCTGTTTCACCTGTGGGTTTGAGCCCCACTGCCACTGCTTGTTTCTGAACTTCCTCCTTACTCAGTACATAGGCTAGGGTCTGCAACTTCTCACTCTGGAATGTCACCATTGGGAGCAGGTACCTTCCTCAGTCCTCCCAGAATCTATGACCCAGATGTGGGGAGTGGTCAACAAAAATGCCAGTTGACCTGTTTCCACACCCTGCATGAGGTGTCCCAATTCAATCTCTGGAATCTCATTGTGCCTTTAGGCACAATCCTTGAGTGCTATTAGCCTTTTGCCCATATGGCTGGACCCATGCCTAGTGTTCAAAGACCTCTCCATCTCTTGCCAACTTGGGCTGAAAGTGTGATTCACTGTGATTTTTTCCCTTGTATTTCCTAATCAGTATTCAGGCTGGTGTACTTTTTCGATCTGTTTAGAGGGAATCTGGATGGATGGAGGGGGAAATCCTGCTGTATTTCTTACTATTCCACCACCTTGGTTCCAGCCCTCATTACAGTCACCTTCTAGGTTTTAAAGCATTAAAAGAGAGAAAGGGGGAAAGGAAGACTGTCATCAACAAAAGTAAGGCTATGTAATGCTAATTTTTGCTTAATCCTAGTCCTAAACACCAAGTGTAGGGCAGGCTAGCTTAAATTTTCTCCTGTCTAATCTGCCCAGTCTTGGGCTTGGATCACAAGATTGTAGGCTTGAAGATTCAGAGCTGGACAGGACCTCAGAGGGCTATATAGTCTAATCTCTTTATTTTAGAGATGAAGAAATTGAGATCCAGGGATATTAAGTGGCTTACCCATGGAAACATAAGTATAAACATTTATACAGTGCCTACTAAGTGGCAGGAGCTATAGTTTCAATTTTATATATACTTAAGCCTAAAGAGGAACTGACCTGTCCAAGATCTAATTCTTGCCAACACCAGAACTAATAGTCAGGTTTCCTAACAACTAACTGGTCTAGGGCTAAGATTCTTCTCACTGACACACAACTGCCTCTCACTTCTTTATGATCATATATCATGGAGAAAATGCAATCAACTTGCTCATCTGGTTGGGCTGACTTAAGGACCAAATAGCCCTTTAGAAGCCCTCAATGCTAATTTTGTTCACAATATAATTTCATTCACATTTTGATTCCCACAATCTATGTATTTTCCAAAACAACTTGGTATAAGATCCAAAGGACTCCTATAGTCAAGAAAAACATGAGGGTAAAAGTCAAGTTGAATTCAATATTGTGTTTCGGAGGAAAGTGATACAGAATCTAAGGAAATTACTTGAGGGGGAAAATTAGAATTTATGAGGAAAAATAAATTATTCCTGGAGAGATTAAGCACTCAGCATAGAAAGGTTAGAACAGGAAAGAGGTACTAAGACAAAGGAAGGGGAGATTATTAATTTTAGGTAAAAATTAATTTGAGGAAGGCAAAGATAGGATACAACTTACCAGTGGAGAGAGCTTTTCTTAAAGGCACTCTAACCAGGAGAGAGTAAGTCACATTTATACTGTACTTTAAAATTTTCGAAGACTTTTCTGGTTTCAGAAAATTCTACATTGAAATTGGGAACAAACTATGTACTACCATGATCTGTATGTATACCCCAAAATAATATAAAGCAATCACAAATCTATGACCCTGGGCAAGTCACTTAACCCTGTTTGCCTCAGTTTCCTCATCTGTAAAATAAGCTGAAGAAGGAAATGGCAAACCACTCCAGTATTTTTGCCAATGAAAACCCCAAATGGGGTCATGGAGAGTACAACACAACTGAAACAACTCAACAAGAGCAACAATAAAATCACAAATTTAACATCAAAGTCTACAAGTTGTAGAATTACACTGGTGAGACTGTAGGATCATAAATTTAAAATAAGGAAATTTACAGGTTAGTCCAACCTCCTCATTTTACAGATATGCATACTGGGGAATAGAGAGATTACAAGTCCTGATGAGAGTTAAGCACAATGCCTTGCATATAGCCGTATTTAACTAGTTTTTATTAATTGACTGACTATTCAAGGTCAGACAACTGGCAGGGCTAGATCAAAACTCATTTTTTCTAACTGGAAATCCATCATGATTTCCACCATACAACTCTGCCTTCATTGAACAATTCCATTTCAGAACTTCCAAAGTGTTAATTTGATGTGGCTAAAGATGAACTGAAACCACTCTAATTTCCAACTTAAAAGCTGCTTCTTTTTTGTTTTATTTTGTTTTTTGCAGGGCAATGGGGGTTAAGTGACTTGCCCAGGATCACACAGCTAGTAAGTGTCAAGTGTCTGAGGTGGGATTTGAACTCAGGTACTCCTGAATCCAGGGCCGGTGCTTTATCCACTGCGCCACCTAGCCACCCCTTTAAAAGCTGCTTCTTGACAGGTCAAAATAAAATCTGGCATTTTTGCTGGATTTGAATCAGTACAATCTGAGTCCAATCCTATTTCTGCCACTTATCTGCATGATTTTGGACAAGTCATTTACCCTCTCAGGCCTAGGATGCCTAATCTGCAAAGCAAGGGAGTTGGAAGAGATGGCTTCTAAGATCTATTCCAGCTCTAAGAGATCCATGATCTTTATATACTTAAGTATTTGATGTACCTAAATGAAAAAAAAAAAAATTCACATCTAGTTAGATGGTAGAGTGAGTGGTCATGACCATGCTTATACTATACTGCCTCTTATAAAAAAATAAGATGACCAAATTAACAAATCAGAAAAATAAACTGAGAAAGCCACAAATGAACACCCATTAAAAAAAATTTGAAACAACTTCCAATTCTAAACAAGTGACTTCTATGAAATATTTAAAGAACAAACAATAACTATGGTCTAAACCAGGCCTTCAACTTTTTCCCCTTGTAACCCCTTTTCACCTGAGAAATTTTTATGTGACACCAGATATAATAGGTATATAAAATAGGCATCCAAAAAATAAAACATTTACTATCAAATTTTTTGCAACTCCCACATTCAGTTATGTGACCCCATATGGGGTCAAGACCCACAGTTTAAGAATATGTGGTCTAAACTGTTTTCAAAATAGGAGAAAAATACAAAATGACAAATGTTTTACATAATCATACATGTATAACCCATATCTGATTGTTTGATGCCTCAGGAAGAGACGAGGGGAGGGAGGGAAAAAAGGGATAAAAATTGGAACCCAAAACTATAAATAAAAATGTTTATTATTTTAAAAAATAAAGATAAGTGATAAGGAAAAAAAGGGGGAAATTATTATTATCTATCAAATTCTAATACAAACTTGCTACCAAATCAAGGAGAAATAAAGTAAACATCAGATCAATACTGCTAACGAATACTGATACATACTATAATTCTAGCAGAGATGACGGTAACCATCCAAAATTTTCTCATTATGGCTAAATTGGACTTATGCCAGAAAAGCCAATTCCCAATATATGTGCAGTAAAAAAGTAAAAAATATGTCTTTGACCACATTTCAAAGAAAAACAATTTACAACAGAAGTTATATAAAATATAAATAACAACCTAAAAGATACTCAAAACAGATAATCATAAAATTTGGAATGGATCTATGATTTCGTGTACATAGAGAACGGTCAGAAAAAAAAATTCCTTCTACCAATGCAAATAGGCATCTTTTTTGCAACTTATAATCTTAGGGAAAAAGTTTACCCTTCCCCTGGGTCACCCAGTATATGTAGGAGAGGGAACTCAAACTCTAGTCTCCCTGGATGCAAGATCAGCTCTCCATCCACTCTACCAGGGCAACCTCTCATAGAAATACAAATTAAATAAATTTTAAAGTTTCATCTCACACTCATCCAACTGACAAAAATGGTAAACAATGGAGATGTGGGAAAATAGGCATATTAATTTATAACTGGTAGAAAACAATTTACAATTTTTCAAGATACCTTATAAAAGATTTACCTCTATGAGATTCCTAGCAAAATTATTTATAGTGGCCAAAAAAACCCCACCAAAAAAAAAAAAAAAAACCAACAATCCCCTTTCCCCCAAACTAACCACGTGTCCCAACAAATGGAAAAGGCTTTTAGCCTGTGGTAATACAGTTTTATAAAGGATGAATATGAAGAATTCAAAGAAATAAGGGAAAAAGTGTATAAAGATGCCATGAGTAAACAAAACAATCAAAAGACTACTATAACAATAAAAAGGTAACTTTAAACATGATTCATATTTAAAACAGTGGACAATGTTGCTACAATTTTTTCTTTAATAAAACTAACACATAAGGCTGCATATAAGTAATATGGGGCACAATCACTTTTATGCTGTTTTACTTCATTGTTTGGTGGGGATTAGGATTCAACTATAAGTAAGCAGTTACTTGTCAAAACAAAATTTAAGCAAGTTTATACAGGTGACAAAATGAGCTTTTTTAAGAACTAGAAACTGAAGGGGAAAAAAAGAACTAGAAACTGTTAAATTATTCAAGCAAGATCTACTAGATCAACCTGTACAACATTCTTACTGAAAAGATAATGCTTTTCTTCTTGTTCCATGTCCAAAAGTTGACAAAAGTCTTAATCCTACACAAAAGAGGTCCTAAAATACCAAAAAGGAAGGTTATGCGCCATAACCACAAACTCCATTGGTACCAGGAAAATACAATGACAAATCAGCAGGCAAAAGAAAATGCTGTTTTTCTGTCCCAGCTAAGCAATAGTGACTATATCCCTCTCTCTAAGCATCTAAATTGTAAGCCATCATATGTACAACTATCTCCTGGGGAAAATCATATACACAATCCTTTCTCTTTCCCCATCTTTCTGCAGCATGAACGGAGAAAAACATTTTAAACAGATCTCATGGTACCACAGATTCATTATGTGGCAGACTATATCAATATATTCCATAAAATAAATATTGCATTGCTACAAGATGTTACCAAAGAAATACCATAATGGAACTCTACTTGAAGCACTAAATATTCAATAGTGTTCAAATGCAACCAAGATCAAGTATTCTTCAGCTTCAGTCACTGGAAGCCAACAGACATTTAAAGGAAAGCACAAGCCTGTGAAAAACAGTTATAATTAAGAACAGAAAACAGTCAGCACGTTAGGCTACACTTCTGTCGGAAGTATTCAAAAGAACATCATCAGTCCTGCCAGAAACAGACAACACCACATTACTCAGAAATAAATATGTAATTTATAGGAGAAATTATTTACCTTCCCAGAAGCAGTTGTACGTGCATGAAGGATGTCTCCATGAACTAGTCTAGCGGCCTCCATTTTTTCTTTTTTGGATAGCACACTCCTACCAGTAAAAAATTTGAGGATGTACCCTCCTAACATATGTTATTTGTAAATTATACATATGCACCACTGTAATGATAATCATATGCATTGTGAAATTTATACAAAAAATAGAAGTTTTAAAAGGATGAGGTAGGGGCAGCTAAGTGGCACAGTGGATAAAGCCCTGGTCCTGGATTTAAGAGTACCTGAGTTCAAATCCAGCTTCAGACACTTGACACTTACTAGCTGTGTGACCCTAGGCAAGTCACTTAACCCTCATTGCCCCGCAAAAAAAAAAAAAAAAAAAGGATGAGGTAAAGATGAAATATCTGTTCCCATAGTCATGGAAGACAAAAGAGCTTCTTGGGAAGTAACATAGTCTTAAGTATTAAGAATAATATTAAGAATATCATAGTATTAAGAATATCAATTCGGTATCAAAATGGTATCTACCATTTTCCAGGCACTACACCCGCCCTCAACTCTGGGAATTCCTCATTTCCTTTAAGACAGTTCAAGCACTACCTTCTTCATCAAATCTTTTCTGGTTTCCCAAGTTCCTCTCCCAAAATTAATTTTTTTGGTCAGTCAATAAACATTTATCAAGTGCCTACTAGGTTTTAGGCACAGGGGATACAAAGAAAGGCAAAAAGATAGTACCTACCTTCAATTTTGTATATAATCTATCAATACTCTTTCACTTAAATACATATATTGTCTCTCACACAAGATAAGCTTCTTTATGAATAGGTGGTTTTCTAAGAAAGAAAGCCAAGCTATTAACAAAGCACTAAGAATTAAAGAAATGCAAATTAAGGCAACTTTGAAGTTCTATTCTTACTCTGTCATATTTACAAAGTTGACAAAAAAGGAAAATTACAGTTGTTCAAGAGGTTATAGGGAAAGCAAGGACATTAATTAATGCACTGTTGGTAGAGTTGTGACTTGGTCCAGTCATTCTGGAAAGCGAAATCAAAGAGTTCCTAAACTGTACAAATCCTTTGATCCAACAATGATACCTAGTAATGAGTCCTATACCCCACCAAAGAGATCAAAGAAAGGACCCATAAATACAAAAATATTTAGAGCAGCTTCGTGTTGGCAAATAACTGTAAACTAAAGGAGTACCCATCAAATGGGAAATGACTAAACAAATTATGGTACATGAATGTTGTGAGAAAATAATTAAGAATCAATTTCTTGGGGGACCCAGAGATCACTTTCTCAGTCCTTTCTCTCCCCCACTCCAAAAAATCCAGTCTTCTTGAGAAACTTCATCAAATCTCATCTGGGACAAAGTCAAGATGGGTGAAGGACTGATTAAACCACACCTAGATAATGGACTTTGCCCTAAGCAACTTGAGTGAGGGTCTTTTGCATTCTTTTCCCTGAGGTCATCCATAGAGTTCATTTTAATGTAGACCACCTTCAAGTCATGTCAACCAATGGAGTTGAATGATGCTAACAGAATTTCTTATTAAAAGCAGTCATGTGAAGTAAAATGATATAGGAACTGTTCCCATTTTATAGGTGAGGAAACTAAGGGGCCAGTAATTTAGTCGCAGTAATTGACTGATTCCTTAAGCAATATTAAACCAACCAGTCTAAAAGAATTGTCTATATGTGGCACCAAAAGAAATTTTGTCTCATTAATGCCAATACCAAGAAGTCAGGGATGTTCTCCCGTAATATACTACTTTCCATTAAGAAATTACTTTTGGGGGCAGCTAGATGGCATAGTGGATAGAACACCGGCCCTGGAGTCAGGAGGACCTGAGTTCAAATCCAGCCTCAGACACTTAACACTTACTAGCTGTGTGACCCTGGGCAAGTCATTTAACCCCAATTGCCTCACCAAAAACAAACAAAAAGAAATTACTTTTCATATGTCAACACTTAAAATACTATGATTTCATCAATATATAGCTATATGCTAAAGATCAAGTATTAGCTTGGATGTTCTGATGTCCCTCCTCCTACAAGGCCAAGTTAAACTCACTGTGTTCTAAATAGAATTCATCTAAACCCATTCTCCTTTAACTATTCGTATTTCAGTCCTTTGAAAACCAGCTGATTCTAACTCTACAACATCTCTGATATCTGACTTCTTTCTCTACAGTCACAGCCAGCCACCCTAGTGTCAGGTCATCACCTTTCCTCTGGACTAGAATTAACAGCTCCCTAATTGGTCTCTATTCCCTCTCAAATCAATTGTCCACAAAGGTGCCAAAATACAGATCTAACCATGTTACTCCCTCCCTCAAAAACTGTCAGTCATATCTTTCTGCCTTCAGTCTAGTACTTACTTGATTTCATGTTCCCTTGCCCCCATTTCCAATCAGTTGAATAGGAGGCTATTATGGCACCCACCAGATTTTCATTGGGTAGCTGGTGGTGCAGTGGATAAAGCACCGAGCCTGGAGTCAGGAAGATCTGCGTTTAAATCCAACATCAGACATTTTATAGCTATGTGACCCTGGACAAGTCACTTAAACTTGTTTGCTTCAGTTTTCTCACCTATAAAAATGGGCACCCCTCTCAGGGTTACTGTAAGGATCAAATGAAATGATCCTTGTAAAGCACTTAACACCATGGCAGATATATAGCAAGTGCTACTGTTATCTTGATGCAATGGATGAACTCAAAAGGAGCAAGCTCGAGCTCAAACTCCGGTACCTGCTTGGGCAGGTCATTAAACTTCCTCAAAGGTCAAATAAAGAGGTTGGGTTTGATGATCTGTAGAATCCCTTCCAGATCCAAATTTAGGAAATAATCAGGAAGGAAGATACAAGAATTAAAAGGCATTGGGAAAAGTTTCCTGTAGAAGGTGGGATTTTGGCTGGGACTTGAAGGAAGCTGAGAAGCAGAGATGAGGGAGAACATTATGAGCATGGAGACAGTCAGTGAAAATGGCCAGAGCACAAAGATGGAGTGTCTTGTTCAAGAAATAGGCAGGAGGCCGGATATCACCAGATCAAAGAGTATGGGGACAGGGGAAGAGATATAAGGTGTAAGATGACTGGAAAGGTCTGTTTGGGAGGCAAGGGGATTTGATGAGGAAGGGATCTGAACGCCAAACTAGAGAATTTTTTGTATTGATCCTGGGGGGTAATAAAGAAGTTTACTAAGTAGGAAGATGACATCATCAAACTTGTGTCTTAGGAAAAACACTGTAGTCTGAATGGAAGATGCACTGGAATAGGAAGAGACTTGTGTGTCACAGAGGAATTGCAATAGTCCCAGGGCCAGGAAATGAAGGTCTACACCAGAGCAGTGGCAGTATCAAGAGAGAAAGATGGTGCAAAGGTGAAATCAATAGGCCTTGGCAACCGACTGGGTATGAGAGTAGGGTTAGTTTGAAAGACAGTAAGGATGTGGGGATGACATACAGGCTGCAAGCCTAGGGGACTGAGAGGATGGTGGTGCCCGAAATAGTAACAGAGAAGTTTGGAAGGGGGAAGGGTTTGGAGGGAAAGATGATAGAATTGAGAGGGCTTTACAACAGATGGAAATTAGGACAGTGAAGAGATGAGGATGATGCCCCAAATGATCTTGCATTTACTCATCCATGAACACCCTCTTTGAGGGCTTGAGGGCAGGAATGATCTCATTTTTGTGTTCCCACAAATTTATACTGAATTTACAATGTGCCAGATATTGTTCTAAAAACTGTTCATTACAAAAGAGGACTTTTAAGGTATTTGTGATGAAAAGACCTGAACTGAATGGCAAATATGACTTTCAAATACAAGACCCCAGAGAACCATAAAAAATTGGAGTTGGGGGACATACCTGGGGTCGTACAGTGGGGTGACTATCTTGTGTCTGAGGCCAGGTTGTGGCTGGGATCCCCCTGGGTCCAGGGGTGATGCTCTGTCCACTGCGTCACCTAGCTGCCCTATGATGACATCTTTAGGGCTAAATTGTGGGGTATGGGGAATGCACTGGGGGAGGGGGAAGGGCAGAGGTGAAATCCTACATGAAAGAAACAGGAAAAGGCTTATGGAGTGGGGGAAGAGATAGATGGGAGAGGAGCAGGGCAGTAACTGAATTTTACACTCATCAGAAAAGGCTCAAAGACCCTAAACTCATCAGAGTTGGCTCAAGGAGGGACTAACACACACACACCCAACTGGGTGGAGTAATCTATTTAATCTGGGCAGTAAATGAGCCTAACACTCAACAGAATTGGCTCAAAGACCTCAATCTCATTAGAATTGGCTCAAGGAGGGAATAATGTACACACTCAATTGGGTGGAGTAAGAGAGAGGGGGCAAAAGAAGGAAGGGCAGAGTGGGGGAGGGGACAGACAGAAGCAAATCCCTTTTGAAGAGGGATAGGATGGAAGAAGATGGGAAAGGGAATAGGATGGAAGGGAAACAGTTAACAATAGTAATCATGAGAAAGAGAAAAGGGGGGAAAATTGTACAAAAAATATTTATAGCAACTCTTTGTGGAGGCTAAGAATTGAGAATCAAGGGAATGTCCATCAACTGAAGAATGATGGAAGAAGGTGCTATATGATTGTGGTGGACTGGTCTTGTGCTACAGGAAATGACAAACAGGATGATCCCAGAATAACCTGGAAAGACTAATGAACATCGATGTATGGTGAAGTGAGCAGAGCTGGGAGGACATTGTGCATAGTGACAGCAGTATTGTTCAATGAGCAATTGTGAATGACTTAACTACTCTCAACAATGCAATGATCCAAGACAATCCCAAGGAACTAATGAGGAAGCTTACTATGCACCCCCATAGAAAGAACTGATAAAAAGAACACTTGTGGATTGTACATATATAACCTGGTTGCGATCTTGTGGAGGAGGGAGTAAAGGGAGGGAGGGAGAAAAATTTGGAATTCTAAATCTTATGAAAATGAATGTTGAAAACTACCCTTACATGTAACTGGAAAAAATAAATGTTTGTTGCTAAAAACAAAACAAAACAAAAAAACCCCCTGTTCATTACTATCTCATTTCACCCTCACAACAACCCCAGAGGGTACTATTAATTATCCCCATTTTACATTTGAGGAAAATGAAGCAGAGTTAACTGATTTGCCCTGAGTCACACAGCTAAGTGTCTGAGGCTGGATTTGAAGTCAGTTCTTCCCAGTGCTCTATCGGCTTCACCTCCAGCTGCCTCTCTACCTGCCAGCTTATATGATACAGTTCACTGCTGGGCCTTAAAGTTCTTCCAGGTTAGAACATATTAGATCTGGTACTCTGCGGGAAAAGATATTTTTAAAATACAGGTCACATATCATCTGAGCATGATTTTCAGTGGAAGAATTAATCATTTTTTTAAAACCATTAATGATCTAATTTTCACTGAGAATCATGTTAAGAGTACCACTAAGGATTCAATAGGAAATATATATTAAGCATCAGATTGAAATTATGAATTGGATAGCAATTTGCATACATTAACAAATATTAGATCATTAAAATAATCATTATGAGGCAGTGTGTAGAGTCAAGAATCCTTAGTTCAAATCTCAACTTAAATTCTTCCTTATCTGTGTGACCCTAGACAAGTCACTTAATCTGTTTCAGTTTCCTCCTGCCTAAAATGTGGGAGTCAAACTCGATGGCTTCTAAGCTCCTTTCCAGCTCTAAATCTATGATCAATAACTCCCTTTTGGTACATGTGATTTAATGAAAAGAAAAACTCTTGTAGAAACTGCCTCCATTGATAAAGATCATAAGTGTACCTGTATTTGTATTCTGCAGTCTTAGAGAATTAACATGCTGGGGATACTGAGGTTAAGTGAGCCTATGGATTACACAGCAAGCACATGGCAGAGTCAGGACTTCACTGGAGGTCTACCTGACTCCCAGGCCAAGGCCAGCCCTTTATTTAGGCATCTCATAAAAGTTACTTTATCATCTAATATTCATTGATATAATCTCTTTATCCAATTTATAATTTCAATCTTAGTGGGCTGTGGCTGAGGCTGGGACTCAAGAAAACCTGTACTTAAATCCTGCCTGTAAAACATGCCCTGACACAAGCAGAAGCATATTTTTAAAACTCTCCTTTTTAGTTTCTCTAGAAATATTATGAAATAATTTTTTTTCTCTAAAGTTCTTTCCAGACTTCTGGGAAAAGCCCCTTGGAAAGGTGGGTGAAAGGTTGAGGACAAAAAGACACTGGAAAAATGAATCAAAGGCCAATCTCTTCTCTCCCCAAAGGGAATGGACCAGAGTCCACCTGAAGAAATATCTTCTTCTCAGCTGGAGAGAAAAACCTTCAATTCAATTTAGATTCTTTATAGAAATCTTCAGGATGGGGGGGGGGACAGTTAAGTGGCACAGTGGATAAAGCACCAGCCCTGGATTCAGGAGGACCTGAGTTCAAAACCAGCCTCCTCAGACACTTGACCCTTACTAGCTGTGTGACCCTGGGCAGGTCACTTAACATTCATTGCCCTATATTAATATATTTTTCTTCAATTCAATTCTCCCTTGGTTCTCTCCTCCTACCTGTCTGTGCCTCAGTTTCCTTTACTGAAGACATAACACATTTCCTGCTCCTTAACTAGCTGGTATACTCCCAAACTCTGTGCTTGACTCTCTTCTCTCTACAATCTCTCTTTTGGTGGCTTCATAACTGATTCAATTGGCATCAATCTACACAGATGTTTCCCAAATATTTGTCTGTGACAACTCTGCATTTTCCATCACTAGTCTGCTGTGTTTCAGCTCCTTGGAACGTCATGTCTCATCCATAAGATGATCAACAGAAATCTCATTACCAAGCTTTCTTTTTGATATTCAACACCTTTTCAACTCCCTTAGTTGCCTTCTCTCTCCTCTGATTGCAGAACTGGAGGGTAGAGCAATAAATGCCTTCCAAAGCCTTCCTTATCCGCCCCCCCCCCCCCCCCCCCCCCCGCAGTTCTGTTTGATTTTGACTTGAGTGAACATCATACCATTCAAAGTCCCTGAGTCCCCTCACTCCTTTACTTTTCAGCTTCTTTTTGTGCGTTATCTTCCCTCATTCAATTGTAAACCCTTTGAGGGTTTACTGTTTACTGAGGGTCAGACTGTCTTTCTTATTTGTACCCCCAGTACTTAAGGCACAGTTTGTGGCACTTAATAAATGTTCATTGAATTATTGAATTAAATATATGCAGTCTTAGTCTCCCTTCTGAGTTTCAGTCTCAACTCACCAAAAGCCTTTAAAATATCTCCAACCAGATTTCCTTTAAGCATTTCAAATTCAATATATTTGAAATTGAACTCATTACCTTTCCCCCTATATTCACCCCACCTTCTGAATTTCCTATTTCTGTCAAACATTTTATTCTTAATTCCCTATCCTACTCTCTAAAGAGAATGCTCAAGCCTGTCTCAAACTTCCTATGGTACTCCTTTTCCCAATCCCCTCATCAGCTGGGGACCTAGAACTTCACCAAAAATATTAGATCATTCACCAAGAGTTTTCCCTTCTCCCCTCTCCTCGGGACATTTTCTCCCACCATATCCTCCTTCACTCCAGTCTCAGATGAGGTAAAGTCTTTTCTTGCCAAGGCCAAGCTATTTTACAAGCTCCCTTGATCTTGTCCCCTCTCGACTTCTCTAGAAAACTGCCTCCACTATTATCTTCATTTTCAATTAACTTTTCTTTTTATCTATTGGGTCCTTCCCCAGCTGCCTACAAACATGCCCATGTCTTGGCCATTCACAAAAAACCCTCACTTGATCCCACTGTTCCCACTAGCTACTGTCCTACATCTCCTATCCCAGCTAAAGTCCTTGAGAAAGCCATCTACAATCCATGCCTTCACTTCTCTCCCTCTCACTCTTTTTTTTTGGGTGAGGCAATTGGGGTTAAGTGACTTGCCCAGGGTCATACAGCTAGTAAGTGTCAAGCATCTGAGGCCAAATTTGAACTCAGGTACTCCTGACTCCAGGGCTGGTGCTCTATCCACTGCGCCACCTAGCTGCCCCTCTCTCACTCTTTTCTAAATCCTATGCAATCTGGGGTTCCAACCTTTTTAACTGAAAATGTTCTCTCCAAAGTTAGCAATGATCTCTGAATTGCCAAATGAAATGGCCTTTTCTCGGTTCTCATCCTTAACCTCTCTAAAGTATATCACACTAATATTTACCTTTTCCTTCAGGATATTCTCTCCTGGTTCTTGTCTTACCAGTCTAATTCCATCCTCATTTTCCTCTGCTGGTTCTTGATCCATGTAATTGCCCACTAACTGTGATTGTTCCCAAGGCTCAGACCTGAGTTCCCTTTTCTTTTTGTTCTATATTATCTTACTTGGTGATCAACAGGTTCCAAGGGTTCAATGATCTCTACTACAGATGCCAGATCCAGTCTCTCTCCTGAGCTACAAGTGCTGTTGCTGTTGTTTGGTCATTCCAGTTGTATCGGACTCTGTCACAACATTTGGGGTTTTCTTGGTAAAGATACTGGAGTGGCTTTTCTATTTCCTTCTCCAGCTTATTTTATAGATAAGGAACCTGAAGCAAATAAGGTTAAGTGATCGGTCCAGGGTCACACAACTAGTAAGTGCCTAAGGCCAGATTTGAATTTAGGAAGAGGAGTCTTCCTGATTCCCAGTCCAGTGCTCTATCTACTGCATCACAAGTAGTATCATCAAGCAATTACCTCTTGGACCTCTCAAACTCATATATCCAAAAGAGGACTCATTAGCTTTCCCCCCAAACTCTTATTATTTAAAGCACTACCATCCAATGATCCAAGACAATTCCAAAGAACTCATGATAGAAAATGTTCTTCATATCTAGAAAAAAGAACTGCCATCCTCCCTCCCAGTCATCTAGGCTAGTAATTTTAGAGTAATCCTTAATTCCTCACTTGCTCTCTCATGCCACATACTCAATCCATTGTTAAATCTTCTATTTTCACCACATCTCTCTTATATGTCTCCTCTCCATTCACAAAGCTATAGCTCTAATTTGGGTCCTCATCACCTCTTGCCTGAATTACTGTAATAGCAAGATCTTCTGCTTCAAGTATCTCCCCAATCCAATCAATCAATTCAGCAGCCAAGGTAATTCTTCTAAAGCAAGGTTTAACTACCATTAGTGGCCCAATGAGCTCTAGTGACTCCCTATTCCTCCCTCCAAAATTAAATATAAAGTCCTCTGGCATTTACAGTGGATCATTATTACCTGGCCCCTTCCTCCCCTGGCAGCAATTTCTCAAACATGATGCTCCATCTCTAATACCTGGAAGGCTCTGCCCCCCCCCCCCATTTCTACTTCCTTCCATAATCTGCTCAAATCCCACTTTCTGTAGGAGGCCTTTCCTGTACCTTCTTCTCCAGCTTCTAGTACCTTCTTCCACATTATTCCTGTAAGGTCTATCTACTCTGTATTTATCTTGTATATGCCTATTTATTTACATGTTGCCACTATGCCCCCCACCTCCCAATAAGAGGGTATACTCATTAAAGGTAAGACTGTTGTTTTTGTTTTGAGGGAGTTTTTTGCCTTTCTTTGTATTCCCAGATCTTGGCACAGTGGTCTGGTATATAGTAAGTGTTTAATAAATGCTTGTTGACTGATAGTCAAGGATAGCACCATCCTCATAATCAGGAAGGTTTGTAAACTACAACCCTAGAGTGATCCTTGACTCCTCACTCCCCTTGACATGACACATGTCCGATTAGCTGCCAAATCTTAGTGATTCTACTTATGCCAATCTCCTGAAGTCATCCCCTTCTCTCCACTCACATGCCCATCCTCATTTATCACAGGCCCTCATCACTTCTATCTTGGGCTCTAACAGTAGCTCCCTAATTGGTCTCTCCTTCCTCTAATCTACACACTACACAGTTGCCAGAGACATTCCTAAAGCACAAGCCTCTCATGCTGTCATTCCTCTGCTCAAGAATCGACAAAGGTTCTTTACTGCCTCTTCAATCAAATACAAACTCTTCTGTCTGGCATTTAAAGCATATTCATCATGTGGCTGCACCCTACCTTTCCAGACTCATCACACTCTCTTCCCCCCTTCATGTGTGCTCCAGTCAAAATGGGATCCTGGCTGTCCCTCATACATGCCATTTCTTTCCTGTTTCAGTGCTTTTGCATAAGCCGTCTGTTCCTCATGCCACTGAATGCACTCAAACCTCCTTCCAAGATCAGCTTACCCCTCCTCCATAAAGCCCTTTCCTGATCCCCAAAGTGGCTAGTATTTACTTCCCTATACTGCCTGCTGATATCCTCTTTGTATAAATATTGTAACTACTTATGTTTCCCCAATAGTGGACAATTAATAAATAACTGCTGATGGATGGATGCTCTTTGTGTGACTATGTTGCTCCAGATAAGTCTCCATGAGGTCTAAATCTTTACCTTCAGCTATATAACATAGTACTTTTTATTGACCCTAGATATTTCTTTCTAGATATTCTTTAAAACATCCAGTGATGCTCCTTAGTTCAAGCATTATGGGATTTTTGGTGAATTTCATCTACAGATATTTATTTTTCTTAGGGCAGCTGGGTGGCACAGTGGACAGAGTCCCAGGCATGGAGTCAGGAAGTTGAGTTTAAATCTGGTCTTTGACACTAGCTTTGTGACCTACACATGTCACTTAACCCTGTTTGCTTCAGTTTCCTCAGCTAAAAAATGTTTGTTCTTCATTCTTGAAGAGGACCATGACATTGGGGTGATGTCACGACTTCCAGGGAATTGGATTTAACTGAGGGAGGGCTGTGAAACAAGGTCACCAACCTCACTCATTTTCTCCTCCAGAGCCATCTGTGTCCAGTGGCAAGATACAGATTAGGATGACTGGAGATGGCCCCAGATGTTTAAGGAAATTGGGGTTAAGTGACTTGCCCAGGGTCACATAGCTAATATGTGTCTGAAGTAAGATTTGAATTTGGATCCTCCCACCTTCAGGGCCAGTGCTCTATCCACTGCACCACCTAGCTGCCCCTCATCTATAAAATGAGTTGGAGAAGGAAATGGCAAAGCACTTCATTCAGTATCTTTGCCAAGAAAACCCCCAAAGAATTCACAGTTTGACACAAGTAAAAAGACTATGAAACAACAGCAAAACACGCCTTTATAAGTTTTTGTTTTGTTTTACCAAATTTATGATTTCATCAGTATGGGATTCTAAGGGAGGAACTTCTGCTACCAGTCTACCAGTGAAGGTTGGCACCTTCTCTCTGGGAGACTGAGTGATTAAATGACTTACCCAGGGTCACAAAGCCACTATATGGAAGTCAAAAGACCAAGAAGGCTGGCCTCCTGGCATTAGAAGCTGCTCTTCACACATTCTTATAATTTTAGAGAGACTGATCATTTCTCTATGCCTCTGTCTTTCCAGAATGAAAAGCCTCCATCACTCTGATTTAGTTACTCCCCTTTGGAGTTAGTTTCTCCAGTTCTGTTATCTAAGTTTAAAAGGATATCTGGGAATAACCTGGATTGGAAAATCAGAAATATGTCACTGTCAGGGTGAAAAGACCGAAAGACTTAGCAATATTACAAGACAAACTGTTACCAAGTTTATATAGGCAAATTAAAAACAGGGCTTCTTCATGTGAGTGATGAAACTGAGTAAGCAGAGGGTACCCACCCTTAGGGCTTCCAAATTTTGGCAAACTCAACAGTGAAGGAAACAAATTCTTCAGGTGAAACATGACGTGCCAAACAAGGAAAAGGAACCAAAAGATATTCAGTCAATATTTGTGTCGCTAGAAACACATATACACGTTTAGTTTTAACCATCAGCGACAAACTCTTCAGGTGAAACATGACTACTCCAAGCTAGAAAAAAAGGAACTCTAGGATACGAAGGCATCATAAATAAAATAAGCGGTGTGAAGCATCTGACAGTGCGTTCCCAGGCTGTATATGCCCCCTATAGCAAACTGTAAAAACCTATCTCCAAGAGCAAAAGCCCTACAGGCCATAAAATCTGAGGACACACTTAAGACCCTCAGTCGGAAGGATTCCCAGAATCTTGGACTGGGCCTCCCGACTTCCCCAGTAAGGAAATGCCAAAGTGGAAAGCAGTGAATCATTTTTGGAAGGCCCAGAGGAAAGAAAAGGGACGGAACGTGTCCTCTCCTTTCTCTTTTTCCCCCCTCCCTCTCCCCAGTGCAACCAGAGAATAAGGAAAAAGAAAATGCAGGCAGGCAGGGAGGAAGGGCGAGGACACGTAGAATGGAACAATACAGCGTAGGATTTCCGAGAGAGATGGGGAGGAGACAGCAGGAGAGTACATCAGGAGGAGGAAGGGTGGGAAGAGAGAAGGTGGGCGGGGGGAAGAGAAATCCTTTCCCCATTGGACGCCTCGGAAGAGTGCACCTCCCCATTCAGCGTGGATGAGGGAACCCTGGTCTACGGCTGCTCCGGCAGCCCCGGCAGGGGAGAGGAATATTCCACTCCAGGAAGGAAAGGGGAGGCCGGAATGGTCCACGCCGGGAACCCCGGGAGGAATACGATGGTGTCTCCCGAGCTCCACAACCGGGCAGGGGAGGCCTCCGAGAACCTAACCCCGGCCCTTAACCCACGCCGGATCCCAGACCCTCCCTCTCCCCAGTCTGGTCCTCTGTTCCGTCGGCGGTTACCAGTATTAGGAGGGCAGGGATCGGGGCCAGGTTATACTCACCGGCTGTGCGGCACCGGGGTCTAGGTCCTGGTCCTCAGGAGCTCTCCGTTCACAGTCCCTCCCCCACCGCCGGCCAGAGACGAGGTGGCGAATGTGTGCGCACGCGCCCGCCCGCCCTTTGTCTACGCTAGTTTGACGTGACGCCCCGCCCGCCCCCCGCCCCTTTTCTTTCCAGCTGGGGGGGGGGCGCGCGCGGGGGGAGGGAGGGTGGTGCTGACGTCACCAACGCCGCCGGCGGGCGGGTGCGTCATTCAAGTTACCTTAGTGGAGCGCGAGGAGAGGGCTGGAGTCGCCCTCTTGCGGGGCAACGATTGGCTAAAAAAGGAAGACGCACGCCGGCTTCTGTCTCGGCCCCGGGCGGCGGCGATTGACGTGCGAGGCCTGGCTTCCCCTCCAGCCCTGTCCCAATCAGTTTGGGGCCGTGTCGCTTTCTGCTTACCCTTTTCTCAGAAGGTAGATCACCTCCCGCACGTCTCGTAAAGGATCAGAGACCAGGCTTGTCTAGAGGAAGTCGTGCCTGACCGGGTCACCTTGGCTCCCCGGGTCCTTGGCTTTCTCTAGAAAATAAGGTAGTCCCACCCAAAATCCCAACTTGTGCGGGCCCTCTTCTTTACAGTGCCTGCTCTCTCTGAATTATCCCTAATCATTCTGCATGTATATCTTGCTTTGTACGTAGTAGGCCCAGGTCTCCCCCCTCTGTACTATTGCCCTTGATGTCATAAGCTTCCATAGATTCAATTAATAATTTCTATCCTGGTGACTCTCCGTCTATTTATCCAGCTGTAACCCCTCTGCTGACCTCATCTCACATCCTCAACTGCCTACTGATGTCCAGACGTCTTAAATTAAGCATGCCCCAAACAGAAATCATTATCCTTCCCCACCCACCCCACCCTCTTCCAGACTTTCATCCCTCCAGTAGTGCACACAGACGTTCTGGTCTGACTCTCTCTCTCCCAATTGAATCTGCTGCCAAGGTCTGTAGATTTCATCGTTGCAACATGTCTCAGTACACCTCCTAAGTGTCCTTTTGTACTGCCAAGAGTCATCTTCTCAGGCTTGGACTATTGCATTAGCTTACTGGTTGGCTTACCTGCCAGTTCCAGTCCGACCTTCTTTCAGCTACCAAAATGATTTTCCTAAAGCATAGGTGTGGCTGTCACCCTCTGTTCGTTCAGTAAATGCTAGTGGTTCCCTATCACCTCTTGGATGAAATATAAAATCCTTTGGCATTCAAAGTCCTTCATAACCTAGCCTCCTCCTGCCTTTCCAGTCTTACAACTTACAACCTCTTACCTCATTACTTTTCAACTTCTTTTTTTTTTTTTAGTGAGGCAATGGGGGCTAAGTGACTTGCCCAGGGTCTCACAGCTAGTAAGTGTCAAGTGTCTGAGGCCGGATTTGAACTCAAGTACTCCTGACTCCAGGGCCAGTGCCCTATCCAGTGCGCCACCTAGATGCCCACCTCATTACTTTTCAATCCAGTGACACTGGTCTCCTGTCTGTCCCTGAAGTAAAGCACTGAATCTCTCAACTCTAGATATTATTACTGACTGTCCCTCATGCCCTGAATACACTCCCTCCTTATCTCTCTACCTGCTAACTTCCTTCAAGTTCCAGCTAAAACCCCACCTTCTGCAGGAAGCCTTGCCCAACCCCCCTTAATTCTAGTGCCTTCCCTCTGTTGAACATTTTCTATTTATCCTGTAAATCCTATAAATCCTGTAAATCCTGGGGCAAAGAGGTGGTATAGTGGATAGAGCACTGGCCCTGAAGTTGGGAGGAACTGAATTCAGATCTCACCTCTGACTGTCTTCCTGATGTATATCTTGCCATTGGACCCAGATGGTTCTGGAGGAGAGAGTGAGGTTGGTGACCCTGCCTTACCTCAATCCAATTCACTGCAAGTGATGACATCACCAGATGGAGAACAAAGGACAAACAACAACATGGTGTCTTGCATTTAGTAGGTACTTATTCAAGCAAAGGATGAATGACTTTGTTGGGTATGTTCTAGAGGAAGTACTTCAGATTTCGGTGCTATCTCAGAGCTGCCTACTGAGATCTCTTCCAACTTTGAAATGAAGGGCTTCCGAGAGTTATCATGCTAGATAGTTCAGTGCTGGGAAGAACTCATCACCATACCTCTAGTTATGGTTCTGGGCTACAGCAAAGGCTTCATTAAGAGGAATAGTGTTGAGGCATGAAAGGGAAGTTGGAGCCAGATTTTGGAAGACCTGGGCTGAGAAATTTGTATTTTATCCTAGAGCAAGGGTTCTTAACCTGGTGTCCATTAACTTTAAATAAAATAGTTTGACAACTGTATTTCAACATAATTGGTTTCTTATGTAATCTTGTGGACTTTGTGCACTTAAAAACATTATTCTGAGGTGTCACAAAAGCTTCATTAGACTTCCAAAAGGGTCCATGACACACAAAAGATGCTGAGAACCCTGTCTTAGAGGTACTGATAATCAATTGAAGGGTTTTTTTGTTTGGTTGTTTTTTTTGCTGGGCAATGAGGGTTAAGTGACTTGCCCAGGGTCACACAGCTAGTAAGTGTCAAGTGTCTGAGGCCGGATTTGAACTCAGGTCCTCCTGAATCCAGGGCCACTGTGCCACCCAGCTGCCCTAGCAATTGAAGTTTTTTGATCAAAGAAGTGACATGGTCAAATAGATTCCTACTGAATTGTTATCTACTTGGATAACCCATTTTCATCTCAAACTCAACATGTCTTACCCTGAAAGTATCATCTTCCCCCAATTACACGTAAACAATTTGCTCTTTCTGACCTCACTATTTCTGTGACTACCAGTTTAAAAACTTGCCTCAAAATCTTTGTCATTTTTTACTTCTCTTTTCCTCCCAATAGCATCATCAAACCCTCCCAACTTCCTCTCACTGTTTCCTTTTTTCCAGTGTTAGTGTCATCACCCTAACTCAGACTGTTAATGTGTTTGTACTATTACTAGATTGCCGTAACAGCCTGGTACCTGGCCTCTTTGCCTCATATCTCTTACTTCGTTCTGCTCCCAGATTAATCTTCCTAAAGAACCACTTTTTTGGGGCAGCTAGATGGTGCAGTGGATAGAGCAATAGCCCTGGAGTCAGGAGTACTTGAGTTCAAATCTGGCCTCAGACACTTGACACTTAACTAGCTGTGTGACCCTGGGCAAGTCACTTAACCCCAGTTGCCTCACTTAAAAAAAAAAAAAAGAACCACTTTTTCATAAATTATTCTTAAAGAGTCATCATTCCCTTACTCACAAAGTTAATAATCCTGCCGCTATCTAGAAGTTAAGGGATAACCATAGAAGTACCAGGCATATTCAGCTAATAACCAACCTTAAGAGTGCTTCAGGAAATATGGTGAAAGTATTATGTATCCAGGAGACACCTGTTACTGAAATATATATATGACGATTGTAGAAAACTGCTACATATGTTGATAGCATTCATGGAGGGGGTAATTTATATTTCTGACACTGCAGAGATGCCTATATTTTGTGGTAGTATCATTACATTATTCTTTTTTGCTAAACCTTACTTCCTACTGGGTATCACCCCATATTTCTGCCATTAAACCTGCTGGGCTTTTCTAACCTCTGCCACCTCTCTTCTCCACTGGGCCTCTTTTTATCTCTTCCTGCTGACTTTTTTTCTTTTCAGGGCAATGAGGGTTAAGTGACTTGTCCAGGGTCACACAGTAAGTGTCAAGTGTCTGAGGCTGGATTTGAACTCAGGTCCTCCTGAATCCACAGCTGGTGCTTTATGTACTGCACCACCTAGCTGCCCCCTCCTGCTGACTTTTGTAGGTAATGCACAAAATGCAGGTGATTTATGTGCATTTATTTATTTTACATTTTGAAAGATGATATATTCTCCCAGGATATTCTTTAAGGCAGAACAAAATAAGTTCTTTTGGTTGGTTTTGTCTTCTCTTAGAATTTAAGTTCCTACAAGTCATGGAGAATGCACCTGGCAGGGAAGTGATAGACTAAAGATGTACATATTTTTAGATATAATCAATGTGGGTATTTGTTTCACTTGACTATGATTATTTAAAGGGTTTCGCCCCCCCAGTGAAAGGGAGGTGGGAAAGAGAAAAAATAAATACTTGTTAACTGAAAACAGAATATTTAATTTAAAAAATAAAACTGATGGAAAAAAGTTCCAAGAGGTCAAGGATTATATCTTATTTTTACTATGTGCACACTATGGTTTCTCAATATATAAGTAATTAATTTATGGAAAATATAGGGCTTTTAGCCAGAAGAGATACAGTTTCTACTGAAGTCTCAGTGCTTTGAAGAACTATAGAGAGCCATGCAAATTTACTGTCCAAACCTGGCAAACAGCTTATGATTACATTTTTATTTCCATTACTTTTAACAATGAAATATTGTTTCAGACTTGAATCTGGACACAAAATTTGCCACAGTTTCTTTCAGTGGAGTCAGAATTGAAAGTTGTAGGCAGAGATGAAGGAATAAGGGAATTGGGCATGTTGCTTGTTGAACACTGGAAACAAATCTGTTGGGGGCAGTTTAGTCAGAGAAATAAAACCATTACAGCTTGCTCATCATTGTCATAACTTTCACTCCCAAGAACTACAAATAACTGCATTCATGAAGCATTTAAACAAGCAGCTATAGGACAAATCGAGTAATCAGACAAAGTATGTGAGAAAATAATGGGATTTGGCAGACCCCAAAGGCTCCACCTGGAGATAGATTTAGAACTGATTGAATTGGGCGAGACTGACTGACAACCTACTTAAGGTTGATTAAATCAAGTCCACACCTGGCTGGCCCTGAGTGGGGTGTTGTTCTCAGAGGCTGTGGACTACTACATCAACAGGAGACCACCCTCACCCAATCAGCTTGAAGGACCTCCCGTTCTGGGGGAGGGAGACAGGAAGTAGGAAGGGAGGCTGGCTCCTTGGCTCTGGCCTCTCCTTCTGGAACCTTGGGTTGGTGGTTGAGAGAAGAAGGAGTCAATTCTGAACCCTAGCGTAGATAGGCTTTGGCTGTCTTTCTGAACTCCATGTGTTCTATCTTTACTAACTTATGATATACTTTAATAAATGCTTAAGGCCCAAACACTGTTGCTGAAGTTTCTAAGTTATAAATAAATCCTAGCTAGTTCCCCCCATACACACACACACTGTGGGGGCAGGTAAGGACATACACATTAGATTTTAGTTGTCACAGGTATAAGAAAAAAAAACTTATTAAAGCTCTTACATCATTGGTTAAACTTGGAAAAAGTTTTTCCAGAGTTCAAATAGCCCAAGATAGTTTATTAGAATCACAATGAAGCCAAGTACATTATTACATAATTACATAAAGTCCATTATTGAATATTATATAAATTGCTGCTCTAAATAAATTATTTTAAAAATAGAATAAATTAAATATATTTTCCCACTTTAAATAACATCTTTTAATCAAGAGAAAGACAAAAAGTTGAGATATGAAAGTAAGAGGCAGATTTAAATTACCCTTTCACAAACAGCTGAATTTTTTTTTTAAATCCTCCTGTAGTGGGGAGGCTAGGTGGCGCAGTGGATAAAGCACCGGCCTTGGATTCAGGAATACCTGAGTTCAAATCCGGCCTTAGACACTTGACTTACTAGCTGTGTGACCCTGGGCAAGGCACTTAACCCCCATTGCCCAGCAAAAAAAAAAAAAAATCCTCCTGTAGATAGAGAAGGAATACTTAGGGGCAAGAAAAATATCTTAAATTACCATAAATGTAATAGCACAAGGAATAGAGAACTCAACATGCTTACATTCTCTGCCTTTTCTATCGTTAGTATGAAGACCAGAAAGTACCCTCCTCCCAAAAGGCACTTTCTGCTAAAGTATGTTATTGTTCAGTTTTGTCCAACTCTTTCTGACTCTGTGGACCATAGCACAACAATACTGTCCATGGGATTTTTCTTGGCAATGTGACATAAAAAGTTCAAGAGAGGGGGCAGCTAGATGGTGCAGTGGATAGAGCACTGGCCCTGGATTCAGGAATACCTGAGTTCAAATCTGACCTCAGACACTTAACACTTACTAGCTGTGTGACCCTGGGCAAGTCACTTAACCCCAGTTGCCTCACTAAAAAAAAAAAAGTTCAAGAGACATAGTGTCTGGGTAACTGATCATAATTAATAATTAATAAAAGAACTAGTCATTTGGCCATTTCTAGGGAACCAAAGACAGGTCTTAATGGGTCTAGAAGAGAGGGTATTCCTGACATTTGGCAATCAATTCTGGTTAACAATTAATGAGAGAATGAATATTATAATGAGGTGGATCTATTCTAATGAGGGGCTAGGGATGTAGCTGATTATGTCCCTCTTATTCCCAGACCATCCCAGCCTTGGGCAGTCTAGACAAAGGATGTACACTGCCTCCTCCCCCCCAAGTCTGAGTGGAGATTTGAATTCAGGTCTTCCTGACTCCAGGCTCAGTGCTCTACCCATTGAGCCACCTAGCTGCTTCTACTAGAGTATACAGATAATTAAAACATTAACTGAAATCTACCCCCCCACACACACATACACTTTAAAAACAACCTTAAAATTCTGCAAAAGGACAGCACTCCCAGTGTCTTCCTAAAAGAAGCTTCACCTCTTGAAACAGTACCTGTACCCTGGAACAAAAGCCAGAAAAGTAATTCCAGCTATGTGGGAGAAGGCTGAAAAACACTTTAATTCCATGCCCACTTAGTAATTTAGTTCAGCTATTTATTGGTCGTACTATAACTCTAGCAGCAGAAAAAGTTGCAACCACTGGAAAGAAAACATGCCTTCAAACAAGGTACAAGCAATGCTAGTCAAAGGAAAAACCTCTAGATGTGCCTCAAAGAAAATAGGCAGCCAATCTGTGGAGGCTCAAAGGGGAGACTCAGGACTATGCTCACTGACAGGGTGAACAGGTGGGAAGTCTGAGGGCTTCAGGTGATAATTAGAACCCTGGTTATTGTCCCAGTAAATCTGCTGAGCACACTGAAAAGAGAAGCAGAACTGGATGGTGCCAGCTGGGCCTGGAGGACCACTGGGCAATGCCACCTGGAAAGTGAAGGTGTCTGTTTCACCTCGGAAAAGATGAGGCACATAAACACAAGGCACATCAAAGTAAGAAGTCCAGGCACTGAAAGTGATGCGCATTTGCACAATCTTCTCATATCCCACGTTGCGCACTTGAATTGTACCTTGCAAGAAGCGCCCCTGCACAGCACACTGTTCCAGGCACACCTTCTGGGCCTCCAGGCACTTGCAGAAGCGACCGTAGTCATCCAAGGGCTGAGGGAAACCAAGGGCATAGCTGGACACCTCCATAGGGCAGGCTGGCACCAGCCGCAGCACTCTGCTCAAGGGCTGCAGTTTCTCTTTAGTATCACCAAAAAACTTATGCACAGTAACCAGGGCCAGCCCCTTCATGTCAGCGAATACCACCCGTTTCCTCAGGTGCTGGCGCTTGGGCTGCCGAACCAAACAGGGGCGGAGGGGCAGCTGCGGCCGGAGCGGAGCTCCGTAGCAGCTCAGGTACTGGTGAAGGAGTGACGTGTGATTCAGGGAGAAGCACATGGTGGGATTTATCCTAGGCATCCCTAGAAGGGAAAGATCCAGGGCAGAATCCTGCAAAAAATTGGGGGGCGGGGGGACGGGGAGAGAAGATGGTTAGAAGTTAGAAGAGTTAGGGGATAGCGTGGGGAGTTGTCTTCAACTTTACAATCAGTCTCTCCCTCCCAGTCCCTTTGAGGGATTGCACCCAAATCTTCCCATCCTTCAGGTGGGAACTGCAGAAAGAAGCTCAGAGAAAGGATCAGAAGAGAACCGAGACAGGAGGTGAGAGTAGGTTAGAGCTAGATTCTCACAGGGAAACAAAGAAACTAACTTGGAGCTCATACACAAACCTTACAGGAAAAGCCGGACAGCAAAAACTCAACGTAGCCGCATACTCTCTGGTACAATCGGCAAATTTTGTGAGCTCGTAGGGGAAGAGAGCGCAAGTCAAAACCCTCCGCGTAACTCCTCTGGGACTTGCTGGTCCCTGAAGGCTAAGTCACGATCCAGTCTGTACAGACTCTTGGATTCAGCCAATCAAAAACCTCCACTGTTGTGATTAGCTAATCAGTTAAAGGAGAAAAGTGAACTAAGTGTTTCCTTATGACTCTACTAGTTCTCATAACTTCATTCTGACACGGCAGTCTTGTTCCCAGATTTATCCGTCAGGTTACTTGCCCTTAGGGTTTTCTTTCCCTGCTGTTTCTGGTATTCATCCAGTGCAAGGACTGTGAAAATGGTTACTTTTAAAAGTGCCATTAAAAAAAAGCAAGGTGCTTTATTGAATATAACTAGTTCTGCTTTTAGTTTAGCATCGCTCTATGTCAGTTTAATGAGACCTCCAAAAGTTATTGTTGATGTGGGTCCATAAGTTTTAGGGTTCACTGACTGTTAGAACTTAAAGAGAACTTTCAACTAAACTTTATTTCAAACTTTGTTTTATTGATGAGAAAATTGAGGTCCATTCAGGGAAAATGACTTGTCTAAGGTCTCAGAGAGAGTTAATGTTACAAGAGAATTAGAACCTGGGTCTTCTGCCTCACACTCCAGTGCATTTTCTGACACAATGGGATGCTTTAGAAGGTTAAGACCTTTCACCCAGTAAAGATAAGGACCTCTCATTGATTCACAGTAACTAACCCCACAAGAAATTGACTTGTAAACAGGAATGACAATTTATTAATTTATAAAAAGGGACAAGAGGGTGTCTGGCACTATCATTTCATTGGCTAAATGACAATATTCTCTGGTTGTCTGGCCAGATTGTCTGCTTTTCCAGCATTAAAGAACCTGGAAAGCTAGATAACTGACCAAGCAAAATGTTACTTGGTGGTCATGGAATTACAGAGAAAGGAGGTTAGTTGTTTTTAGGAGCCAATTTCTTTCAAATAAAAATAAATCTTTCCAGTAACTCATTGCCCAACATAAATTCTTTTAGGTAGTGCAATGGGTACAGAGCTGGACTTGGAGTCAGGAAGATATGAGTTCATATTCAGCCTGACATTTATTAGGTGTATGATCCTGAGTGTAACCTGTGTGTAACCCCTGTCCCAAAGCCCATTGGGATGGGACTCTCTCTTTATAAGTGGAGATGTGTGCCCTGCCTTTTGTAAGGGGTGGGGCAAAGGAACTGGTGAGAGGCAAGAGCTTCAGTTCTCAGTGAGTCTCTCCTTTGATGACTCTTCAAGTAGGAGTTCCCCTTCAGTACTTTTTAAGTGACTCTTCTTCAAACTTAGCATCCTCGTGGCTTTGAGATAAAAGATGGAAGAGTCTGTCAATATTAAAATATAGCTTTTGTATCTGCCTGCTTCCTACAAACAGATCAGAGAAATAATGTTTAATCTCTCCTACAAATTAATAAACAGATCAGAGAAATTACAACATCCTATATCTCCTGCAATGAACCAGATCAGAGAACATGATATATCTGCCTGTCTCCTGCAGACCAGAGAAATAATGTTTAATTTCTCCTACAAATCAGAACCAGACAGAAAAAACATACCTGTCCTCCTACGAAAACAGATCAGAGACAGACAGAAAAAGCATAATATCAATTTAATATTTTATTGTCCCAAGAAGAAAGATAACATGACACACGATCATGTGGAGACTTCCCTCCTAAGAGAGAAGCTCAGAGGACTCCCCATTTCTGAGATTTTATATGGTTTTAGTCCACTGAGTACAGGGCATTGTCAGTTTCAATAGTATGATACAGAAATCAACCCAGAAGCAAAAAGTAGTTTAACAATTTCAATTATAACAAGTATGGAGGAAATACAGAAGCATCATGATAAGACTACAGGATTCCAAAAAAGGGTTTGGCAAGGATGAGGACGCCCAGATGTTACCATAAGATAGGGATTTACTATCCCGAGGGAAAAGAAGTCACCAGGTAGGGTCTTCTATCTGGGCTCAGCCTGGAGTTCAGTTGAAGGACATTTTGCTCCTATTAATCCAGGATTTCATAAAACTCCTTTTGGATAATAAGGTACCTCCATCAAATCCAGGTGATCCATATATTCATAGTGATTCTTAAGGCCATTTTCTTCTTCATTTCTTCTCTGGACCTACCAACAAACAGAGACCTGGGAAATTACCTTGGTTTAGGATAGGTTGAGGCTGGAACTCAGGAAAAGGACAGGAGTGTTCTCATTGCATGAGTGAGATGCAGGATGTGCTCAAGGAATAACCTATGGAATCCAACTCAGATTCTAGACCGTTCAGAGAAGGTATACATAGTAGACTATCTACCAGACAATACAGAGTAAACGAAGGAGCTCTCCTTCTAAAAGTGAGGTAACTCAGCTTAACTAAGGAGAGGATGTTGGATCTCATCCAAAGAGAAACTCCTGGAAGTCTAGAGTAGCAAGCTAGGAACATGTCTTCCCAGAGTCTTTTCCTTCAGCACCCTGAAGTGGGGTTGTATTCTTCTATCTTCTTTCTTGAAAATGACTGGATGCTAGACTCAAAGGAAGAATGACTTGGATAGTCTTAAAGGGTGACTCCTGCTTCTCTTGTCTCTCATCAATTCCTCCTCTTACCTTACAAAAGGCAGTGCATTCATCTCAACTAATAAGGAGATAGTCCCATACCTATGGACTTTGGGACAGGGGTTACATGTATTTGCCTTAGTTTGCAGAACTGTAAAATAGGGATAACAGTAATTGTCTTGCTGAGTTATGATGATCAAATAAGATATTTGTAAAGGTCTTGGCACAGTGCCTTTCTCCCTTATTCACTTCAACTCTCTTCCTTCTATCTAGTCTCTATATTAACCTAAATATACATTTTCTAATTTCCATTTTTCTTCATCTAGATGTATCATAATTCTTCTACTCTTGGTTGGAATGCTTACACTAATTAAATTACCATTATGGACCTTACTTTTATAATAATTTCAACCAGACAGAATTCTTTCCCTCCAATCCAAAGGAAGTTAAGTTTTGGAGTGGATACAAAGACTTAAAGGTCCTTTGATGACCTCAGTAGGTCAGATGATAGATGTCAGGAGGACAAATGACAAGGGTCTGGAAGGTCTAGCAGGAAGGACAGATTGTGAGCAATAATTATTAATAATCAATATCTTGGGGGACCCAGAGGTGTCCCCTTCTTTCTTAGTGCTTTCTCCCTCCCGCACTCAAGATCTAAGTTCTCCTTGAAAATAAGATTTATCTGGGTCAAACCCAACCCAACCTCACAAAGAAGTCTTAGATGGTCTAGATAGCTGTGATAAAATAATGGGATTTAGCAGATACTCAAAGGCCCACTTGGAGATTAATCTAAATTGATTGAATTAAGTGAGAGTGATTGACTGCTGATTAGCCTGCTTCAAGTTATAAGAACACCTGGCTAGCCCTTAAGAAGGTATTGTTCTCAGAAGCTAAGGACTTTGAACTTTATTTTAGTATAACCCACCTCCAGTCATGTAAACCAATTAGAGTTGAATGAAGTTAATCAACTATACACCAATTCATACAAATCTCAAAGTTAAAGCTAAAATAGATTTAATTAAAAGAGATTGTTTAACACAGGCTCTGTAATGACTGTTATAGGTTAGAACTTCCCTTCTTCACAGGAGAGCAAGACAATGGAGTTACACAACAATTAGATGGCTTTCTGAGGCTCAGAGCTGCTTGGCATAACAGTGATCCTTTGCAAGTAAACTCTAGCTGAATTTATAAATGTTTGTAGCTGCCAGAAAACACAGAACCAGCCTTGACCAGCTCAAGGGCAACCTAGAGAAGAAGCTGCCATCTCAAGACCTTGCTTGGGACTTTCTAAACATCTTGTTGCCTGGCTTATTGTATCTACAGATGTTTTCTCCCTTAAACCTCCCCCATCTCCAGCTCCCAGTCCAACTAGAAACTATATTATCTCACCCTTTTTCCATTCCTCTTTGAGCAGCTGAGAACCCTCTCCCTCTCTGTTCCCTTACAGAATCTTCTCTCCCCTGGAAGTTTCTTCTCAGACAATAAATGCTTTTGTAATCTGGAATCAGATTCAGTTTCATTTAGAGTCCCTATTTTTGGGTCCAGGAGTCTTTTATTAACAAGATAAACAGGAAAACTACACTACGTGCCACTATTCAATATTATTTAAGAAATGCTAGCAGCTATATGGTGCAGTGGATAGAGCACCAGCCCTAGATTCAGGAGGACCTGAGTTCAAATCCAGCCTCAGACACTTGACACTTACTAGCTGTGAGACCTTGGGCAAGTCACTTAACCCTCATTGCCCACCCACCCCCCAAATACTAGACCTCAAACTATATTATAAGGAAATAAATATCAAAACTATTTGGTACTAGCTAAGAAATAGAAAGGTAGATCAGTGCAACAGAGGAGATATATAATACACAGTAGTAAAGGATTATAGTAACCTTGTGTTTGACAAATGTAAATATTTAAGTTTTCGGGATAAGAATTCATTATTTGGTTTAAATTGTTGGGAAAACTCAAAAACAGTTTGTCAGAAATTGGGTATGAACCAATATCTTAAACCATCTACCAAAATAAGGTAAAAATGGATACATGACCTAAATATGAAGGGAGATATTCTAAGAAAATTAGAAGAACATGGAACATATCATCTATCAGACTCATGGACAGGAGATAGAAAACATTGAGATGTGTAAAATGGATAATTTTGATTATATTAAATTTAAAAGTTCATGTACAAATCAAACCAATGTAGCCAAGATTAGAAGTAAAGTAGAATATTTGGGGAAAAATTTCATACAGTCTCTCAAATAACGGCCTCATTTCTCAATATATATAAAGAACTTTGTCACATTTATTAGAATCCAAGTCATTCCCCAATTTATAAATGGTCAAAGGATATGAACAGGCAGTTTTTAAATAAATCAAAACTACATAGTCATATAAAAATGCTCTAAATCATTATTGATTAGAGAAATGCAAATTAAAGCAACTTTGATATCATCTTATACCTATCAGATTGGCTAAAATGATAAATACCCTTCAGTTGGGGAATGGCCAAACAAGCTATGGTATATGATTGTGATGGAATACTACTATGCTATAAGAAATGATGAGCTGGTTGATTAGAAAAACATAGAAAGACTTGGATCTATAAAGAAAGATGCTATCTACCTTCGGAGAAAGAACTGATAAATAGGAGTATGAATAGTATGGTCTTATATACATATATATGTATATGTATATGTACGTATTCATGTGTGTATACATGAGTATATATATATATGTGTGTGTGTATATGTGTGTATGTGTGTGTGTATATATATATATTGTGTAATTTAAGATTCTAAATGTGGATTCTAATGTGTTCCCCCAGTTTGGGGGAAACTGACTAAAAATCACTGATAAAACGAGTTTAGGTTTTTAAGGGTTTATTGGTAAATAGAAAGAAAAAGATTGAGAACAGAATTCTAACAGCCTGGCATTCCTATCTTTCCTCAAATTTCCTGTGAAGTCCTCTGCTGCCACCACCATCAAGTCCGGAAGCCAAAAAAGGCCAGCGCTCTCTGCGCAGGCTCCCTTTCCTCCTTCCTGTCTCCTCCCAGACCATAGGAGGCTCCTCCAGTTGATTGACTGGTAGACTTGATAGACAGCACCCATGAGCAAACGTCATTTCCTGACGCCAAGGAAAAGCCACAATGCCTCTGAGGCATTTTCCTCATGGTGGAGCTCTCCACAGCAAGTCTCCAGTAGGTGGCGTCATTCCAATCATTACAGTCCCCCCTTTTGTTCCTCAAGAAACAAAATGTTTCCTTGACGGAACAATATTATAACAGACAGGAGATAGTAAAAACTAACAAAGCAAAACAGTTCATATAAAGTCTCTGAGTTCTCTTGTCTTCTTGAAGTGGTAAGATGTCATCAGGAGGAAACTGGATTCTGGTTTGGAAAACTGGATTCTGGACTCTGGTCTGGATTCTGGATTCTGGACTCTGGTCTGGAAAGCTGGATTCTCTTCTTTAACTGTTTGAATTGCTGTATTTTTACTAAACCTTAGCATAGCATTGTCAATGATCAAATTAGTAAATTCCATTACATTCCCTTCTTTATATCCTTAGACTTCCAATAGAGGGTTGAGGTAGTTTTGCAATCAGTAACACTTTTTACCACCATGTGTCTGGATCAAAGCCAAATTTAGTATGTGTTCATGACACCTGAAAATGTTATGGGAAGGTTATCATACCATATCTCATGGTTCTGAGACAGCCAGTGATTGTGCTAGGCCACAGGTGAGTTCAACAGAGTGAGATAAAAAGATAAATAAGTTCAGTTAAATTAGGTTAAATTAGGAGGGAGAGAGGATGAATACTGGATTGTGCCTAGTAATTGTGCTCTACATAGTCACCATCATAAGCAAACCATGGACTTACGTATACCTGTCTCTCCTTTTGTTGCACATATATTCTCTCCAGGGCCTGCATCAGAGTTCACAGCAAGTTAGTCTCTGAAATGATAAGTTTACATATTTCTGAAATCTCATTAATTTCACCAAAGACAGTATGATGGTAAAAATGCGTGCTATGCTGCATAACTGAGAATATATTAGTGATATATACAATAATTCCAAACCATACCCAGAGTATAATGACATATAAATAATAAACGAATGTAAATAGCTGATTATATTAGGCATTATTACATAATCTTCTTTTAGCAAGTAAACCACATCATCTTATACATGAATTCTCTAGTATAACAGTAGCAGATACTTAAAGTGGTGATTAATTTTTCAAAAAGAAATAAGATTTCAATATTCAATGTTTTCAGTGAGGTATCAAGCAATAGGGTTCAATAACCCTTTCTGGTCTTTTTTAGTTAAACAGAACAACATAAAAGAGAAAGGAGAAAAGAAAAAAAAACTCATTAGAACTCATGGTTCTCTAAAAAAGAAAGAGTAAAAAAAAAAAATTCTGGTAGCTTCTGAGGCCCGATGGCCTCACCGACAGCATATACTTAAAATGTCTCTGAATAATCACTTAGTTTACAAAATTTAGTTTTAAAGAAAAGCAAAAGAAACAAAAGTAAAAAAAAAACCAAAGCAAAACCAAAAACCAAAAATAAAAAGCAAAAGATTTGCTAAGCACCCTTTTGTGCTCGTAAAGAACTTAAAGGTGTGGTGAATTCCAGGTTTTTTTAGTGCCTTTCAAAAGTCAAAACAAAACAAAAACAAAACCAAAAAGGATTAAAAAAAAATAGGGTAGGGAAAGGGTGGAAGAAATTGAGGTGGGCCAGAAAACTAGGCCATGTGCTTCAGTGCTTTTGCCTGTGGAAGGAAATGCTTGTTAAATTTTAAGGTATTTAAGCTGCTAGAGTTTGGGGTATGCCACATTGTTTTAACTGGTTCCCCAATTCTCTGCAAGCCAAAGTGGCAGGGGTTTCTGAATTGTCATTGATCTTTCTAATGCTGTCATAATGTTCTTTATGGTAGAAAATGTGGAGTTCTCTAGCATCAGTTTTGTCTGTGCCACTGATTTTCAATAAAGGCTGATTTAATTGATGAACCACAACATTCAGCTGATGCTGCTTAGCAAATGCTACAATTGTATCATTTCCTCCCCACTTTGCAAATTTCTTTAATTCATCAACATATTCTTCAAAAGGGGAGTCATTTACTATAAAAGACTCAAACTCTTGTCTATGGTTAATCATATAAGAAGCAGCTTCTTGTCTGTGTCTGATATGATTTCTACAATGACCTTCTAGCTGGTCTGCTAAAGCCCTAAAAAAGGCAATTTCCGTCTCCTGATACTTTACGAAGATTGAGTCCCAAAGCATTTAACTGATCAGTGGGATTATCAAATGGGAACTGCCTATTTCCTCTGAACTCTCTTTGCTCTTTAAAAGTTGCTATCGTTAGGGTTTTTAGCTTTTTAGCGTCTACCTCAGGTCTATCTGAAATCTCTTCACCTATGAATGGTGCAGGCTTTACATGAGAGCAATGAATTCATGAGCCTTTTTCACCAATTTTAATGGCAGTAGGAGTTGTCAATAATACCTGAAAAGGTCCTTCCCAGGCAGGTTGGGTTCCACTGGTTCTCTGAAAATTCTTTACATATATTTTATCTCCTGGGTTGAAGTTATGCAATGAAAAGTCTAATGGGCCTGCCTGGACCACAGCTCCTGCCTCATGGAGTTCACGTAGCCTGGTCTGTAATTCCTGTATATAGGAGGCAACAGAAGTATCACCTCCCACCAGTGATGTATAAACTGGGGAAAAAGTTTTAGCTTGGATAGGAGGGTGACCAAAAAGCATTTCATAAGGAGATATATGAAGTTCTCCCCTTGGTCTACTTCGTAGATAGAATAATGCCAATGGTAGAACATCAGGCCATTTCAAATGGGTTTCAGTACATAATTTGCCAATCATGCTCTTAAGCTCTTTATTCATACGTTCAACTTGGCCTGAACTTTGTGGATGGTAGGGCGTGTGGAATTTTGGAGTCACTCCCAAGAAAGAGTAGATTTGGGATAAAATCGAATCAGTGAAATGTGTGCCTTTGTCAGAATCGATGCGGGCTGGTGGGCCAAAACGAGGTACTATCTCTTTAAGAAGAATTTTGGCAACAAAGGCAGCTGTGGCTCGGGGGCTGGGAAAGGCCTCCACCCACTGAGTGAGCTGATCAACTATAACAAGGCAAAATTTATAATGTCCTGCTTTTGGCATAGTAATATAATCAATTTGTAAGTGCTCAAAAGGTGTATATGCTAGGGGACGCCCTCCATAAGCTTTGGCCTTAAAAGCATACTGATTATAAGATTGACATGTGGAGCAGCCCGAGCAGATTCGAGATGCTGTATTAGTCACACCTGGTGCTATCCAGGTTCTCTTAATAGAGTCTACGATGCCTTGTGTACCAAAATGGCCTTTTCTGTGAATAGAGAGGCATACCTGGTGGTAGAATTTCCGGGGAAGAAATGGCTTACCTTCCGGAGACACCCAGATGCCATTGATCTGTTTCGCCTTAAATTTCTTTTTCCACTTTTCTACTTCAGAATCGTTATAGGTTAGGTTGGAAGGAATATCCTCAGAAGGTGAAAGGTTAAATACATGTTCAGGAGCTTCTAATGCAGCAAGCTTGGCTGCAGAATTGGCTTGTGCATTTCCCTTTGAAACAGGATCACTATTCCCTGTGTGGGCAGGGCAATGTACAACAGCTAGGGAAGAAGGCAGTTTCAGGGCATCTAAGAGGTCCTTGATAAGGTCCCCATTGGCAATAGCCTTGCCTGAGGATGTTAGAAAGCCTTGTTGACGCCAAATCATACCAATAAAGTGGCATATGCCAAAGCCATATTTCGAGTCAGTAAAAATAGTGGCACTCTTACCTTTGGCTATATTACAGGCCTGTGTAAGAGCCACAAGTTCAGCAGCCTGTGCACTAAAATGGCAAGGCAGAGAAGCTGCCCAGAGGGTGTCATAATCAGAAACTACAGCAGCTCCAGTAAAACGGGTTCCCTCTCTCATAAATGAGGAACCATCTGTATAGAGGATAAGATCAGGATTTTCTAAAGGTGTATCAAAAAGATCATCACGGGGTTTTTCAGCCATATCAACTAAAGAAGCACAGTCATGCAACGGTTCCCCCGAGAATGGTAAGTTAGGGAGTAGTGTTGCTGGATTAAGAACTGTGCAGCGTTTTAAAGTGATATTCTCATTACCTAACAGGGTTATTTCATACTTAGCCAGCCTTTGATCTGAAAAGGCTTGTGTCCTGTGACGTAGTAAGAGAGCCTCCACTTTGTGAGGGCATTGCACAGTTAGAGGGTTACCTAGGACCAAATCAGAGGCTTTTTCTACCAAAAGGGCTGTGGCCACCACTGCTCTAAGGCAAGGTGGCGCTCCAGCCGCTACAGGGTCCAGCTGAATTGAATAGTAGGCTGTAGGGCGTTGGTTAGGCCCCAGTGACTGAGTCAGGACTCCAGAAGCCACCCCACTTTGTTCATGCACAAAGAGAGTGAAAGTCTTACTATAATCTGGTAGTCCTAGGGCAGGTGCTGATAACAAGGCCCGTTTTAATTCTTTTATGGCTGAGAGATGCTGGGGATCCAACTGTAAAATGTCTGGAACAGAACTTTTTGTAAGAGCTATGAGAGGTTTAGTAATTTCACCAAAAGAGGGTATCCATTGCCTACAGTACCCAGCTGCTCCCAGAATGGCTCTTAATTGCTTCTTAGTAGAGGGGGCAGAAAGTTGTTGAATGGCCTGGACTCTCTTAGAAGAGACGGGGGGGGGGGGGGGGGGGGGGGGGGCGGCGCGGAGCCAAGATGGAAGCAGCAAGCTGCCTGAGCTCTCCTTCTGTTCCCTCAAAACGAACATTAAATCAAGCCTCTGGACGGATTCTGAAACTACAAAACCTGCAAAGAGACAGAGAAACACAGTCCTCCAACCAGAGATAATTTAGAAGACTTCAGGAAAAGGTCGGTCTGACTCGGGCAAAAGGGAGGCCCAGCGCAGGGCAGCAACCCAGCGCCGAGGGGGTCAGGGCAAATCAGCAGGAGCTGCGGGCCACAGCCGAACAACTGAGGCTCCTGGAACCTGGTTCAAAAATCTGGTGGCCAAGAAGTACAGTGGAAAAACCTACCTGCACCGGCCGAGAGGGCCACGAACAGCGGGATCAGACGCCGGGGTCTGGCGCCTGGCTGGCCGAGCACAGTCGGACAGGAGGTGCAGGGCGGGGGATCTCCACACACCATAAAGGCCTCAGAGTAAAGGCCCGGTCACACAGCACCTATACACCTGCACAAGAAGCCCAAAACAGGGACCCTGGTGCCCCCAGAGCAGACCTCAACTTAAAGAATAAATAAATAGGCTGCAATAATGAGTAAGAAGCAAAAAAGAGCCCTCTCCATTGAGAGCTTCTGTATCAATAGGGAAGAAGCCAACACAAACTCAGATGAGGACAATAGCCCCAAATTGGCTACATCTGAAGCCTCACAAGGGAAGGTGAATTGGTCGCAAGAACAAAAAAGCCTTCCTGGAAGAGCTCAAAAAGGATTTTAAAAATCAATTGCAAGAGGTAGAAGAAAAAATGGGGAGAGAAATGAAAGCAAAACAAAAAAACTATGAAAAAAGAATCAGCAGCTTGGAAAAGGAAGCTGAAGAAAACAATACCTTAAAAAATTCATTTGGCCAAATGGAAAAAAAGCTGCATAATCTCACTGAAGAAAACAATACCTTAAAAAATTCACTTGGCCAAATGGAAAAAAAGGTGCATAATCTCACTGAAGAAAACAATACCTTAAAAAATTCACTTAGCCAAATGGAAAAAAAGGTGCATAATCTCACTGAAGAAAACAATGCCTTAAAAATTAAAGTGGGACAGTTGGAAGATAAGGAATCCATGAGACACCAAGAATCAGTCAAGCAGAATAAAAAAAATGAAAAAATAGAAGAAAATGTGAAATACCTCATTGGAAAGACAACTGATCTGGAAAACAGATCGAGGAGAGACAATTTGAGAATCATTGGACTGCCTGAAAGCCATGACCAGAAAAAGAATCTAGACACCATATTCCAGGAAATTATTAAGGAGAACTGCCCTGATATCATAGAATCAGAGGATAAAATCATCATTGAAAGAATCCACCGATCACCTCCTGAAAGAGACCCCAAAAGGAAAACTCCAAGGAATATTGTAGCCAAATTCCAGAATTATCAGGTGAAGGAGAAAATACTCCAAGCAGCCAGAAAGAAGCAATTTAAATATCATGGAGCCACAGTCAGGATTGCTCAGGACCTGGCAGCTTCAACATTAAAGGACCGCAAGGCTTGGAATATGATATTCCGGAAGGCAAAGGAGCTTGGATTGCAGCCAAGAATCTATTACCCAGCAAAAATGTGCATTTTCTTTCAGGGGAAAAGATGGACATTTAATGACATTGGGGACTTTCAATCTTTCCTGGTGAAAAGACCAGAACTGAATAGAAAATTTGATCTCAACATACAAGACTCAAGAGAAGTTTAAAAAGGTAAACAGAGGGGAAAAAAAAAGTTACCCTATTAGGTTAAACTGTTTATATCTCTACACAGGAAGATAATACTCATAACTCTTAAGAACTGTAAATGTATTTGGGCAGAGAGAAGGACTTTATATAGAGGGTATAAATATAAATTGTCTTTGATGTGATGATACAAAAGAATTAAGGGGATAAAAAGGGAGTCTATGGGGAGGAGAGGAAAGGGGAGGTGGAATGGGATGAATTATATCATATGAGGAGGTGGAAAAAAACCTATTACAATAGAGGGAAAGAAAGGAGGGGGGAACATGGTTTCAACCCTATTCTCATTAGATTTGACTCAAAGAGGGAATAACATATACGTTCATTGGGATAAAGAAACTTAACTCATTCTTTAGGGAAACAAAAGGGGAAGGGAAAGGGGGGGACTGATAGAAGGGAGGACAAAAGCAAGGGAGAAAAGGGTAAAGAAAAGAGAGGGGGGTGATAAAAAGGGAGGGCAGATCGGGGGAGGCAGGGGTAAGAAGTAAAACGTCGGTGAGGAGGAATAGGGTGAAAGAAGGGGGGAAAAGTACAAAGGGGGTAAATAGAATGGAGGGGAATAGACAGTCAGTAATAATAACTGTGAATGTGAATGGGATGAACTCTGCTATAAAACGGAAGCGAATTGCAGAGTGGATTAAAAACCAGAACCCTACAATATGCTGTTTACAAGAAACACATTTGAAGCAGAGAGATACACACAGAGTAAAGGTAAAAGGCTGGAGCAGAATATATTATGCCTCAGCTAAAGTAAAAAAGGCAGGGGTAGCAATCCTTATCTCAGACAAAGTGCAGGCAAAAATAGATCTCATTAAAAGAGATAAGGAAGGAAATTACATCTTACTTAAAGGTACTATAGATAATGAAGTAATATCAATATTAAATATGTATGCGCCAAGTGGTATAGCATCCAAGTTCTTAGAGGAGAAGTTAAATGAGTTACAAGAGGAATTAGATAGTAATACTATACTAGTGGGGGATCTGAATCTCCCCCTCTCAGAATTAGATAAATCTAGCCAAAAAATAAATAAGAAAGAAGTGAAAGAGGTGAATAGATTACTAGAAAAGTTAGACATGATAGATGTCTGGAGAAAATTGAATGGGGATAGAAAGGAATATACCTTTTTCTCAGCAGTACATGGCACATTTTCAAAAATTGACCATGTATTAGGGCACAGAAACATCATAGTCAAATGTAGAAAGGCAGAAATAGTAAATGCATCCTTCTCAGATCATGATGCAATAAAAATTACATGTAAGAAAGAGCCAGGGAAAAGTAGAATGAAAATCAATTGGAAACTAAATAATTTCATTCTAAAGAATGAATGGGCCAAACAAGAAATCATAGAAACAATAACTATCCAAGAGAATGACAATAATGAGACAACATACCAAAATCTATGGGATGCAGCCAAAGCAGTGCTTAGGGGAAAATTTATAGCTCTAAATGCTTACATGAATAAAAAAGAGAAAGAGGAGATTAATGAATTGGGCATGCAACTTAAAAAGCTAGAAAAAGAACAAATTAGAAATCCCCAATTAGACACTAAATTAGAGATCCTGAAAATTAAAGGAGAAATTAATAAGATTAAAAGCAAAAAAACTATAGAATTAATCAATAAAACTAAGAGCTGGTTTTATGAAAAAACCAATAAAATAGATAAAATATTGGTTAATTTGATTAAAAAAAAGAAAGAAGAAAACCAAATTACCAGTATCAAAAATGAAAAGGGTGATGTTACCACCAATGAAGTGGAAATTAAAGCAATAATTAAGAAATATTTTGCCCAGCTGTATGCCAATAAATTTGACAATCTAAATGAAATGGATGAATATTTACAAAGATACAAACTGCCCAGGTTAACTGAAGAGGAAATAAAATCCTTAAATAAACCCATATTAGAAAAAGAAATTGAACAAGCTATTAATGAACTCCCTAAGAAAAAATCCCCAGGGCCAGATGGGTTTACGGGTGAATTTTACCAAACATTTAAAGAACAATTAATTCCAATATTATACAAATTATTTGGAAAAATAGGTGAAGAAGGAGTTCTACCAAATTCGTTTTATGACACAAATATGGTGGTGATACCAAAACCAGGCAAAGCAAAAACAGAGAAAGAAAATTATAGACCAATCTCCCTAATGAATATTGATGCTAAAATCTTAAATAAGATATTAGCAAGGAGATTACAGCAAGTGATCACCAGGATAATACACTATGACCAGGTGGGATTTATACCAGGAATGCAGGGCTGGTTCAACATTAGGAAAACTATTAACATAATCAACCACATCAATAAGAAAACCAACCAAAATCATATGATTATCTCAATAGATGCAGAGAAAGCTTTTGACAAAGTACAGCACCCATTCCTAATAAAAACACTAGAGAGTTTAGGAATAGGGGGAGCTTTCCTTAGAATAATAAACAGTATCTACCTAAAGCCATCAGCAAGTATTATATGCAATGGAGATAAATTAGAGGCCTTCCCAATAAGATCAGGGGTGAAACAGGGATGTCCATTATCACCCCTATTATTTAATATTGTTCTAGAAATGTTAGCTTTAGCAATCAGAGAAGAGAAGGGAATTAAAGGAATTAGAATAGGCAAGGAGGAAACAAAACTATCACTCTTTGCAGATGATATGATGGTATACTTAAGAAATCCTCGAGAATCAAGTCAAAAATTACTTGAAACAATTAACAACTTTAGCAAAGTAGCAGGATATAAAATAAATCCACATAAATCATCAGCATTTCTATACATGACCAACAAAGTCCAGCAGCAAGAGATAGAAAGAGAAATTCCATTTAAAGTAACTGTAGATAATATAAAATACTTGGGAGTCTACTTGCCAAGACAAACCCAGGAACTCTATGAACACAACTACCAAACACTCTTCACACAAATCAAATCAGATCTAAATAATTGGAAAGATATCAATTGCTCATGGATAGGCAGAGCTAATATAGTAAAAATGACAATACTGCCTAAATTAATTTACTTATTCAGTGCCATACCAATCAGACTACCTAAAAATTATTTTATACAGCTAGAAAAAATAATAACAAAATTCATCTGGAAAAACAAAAAATCAAGAATATCCAGGGAAATAATGAAAAAAAATTCACAGGAAGGTGGTGTTAAGGGCTAAAATTCTAGCTAGTCTGTCTAAAATATCTAATGAGTGGTCGCCAATAAATTATAAGCTTTAGCAAGAGTTAGACTTTTAAGCATTTATTAAGGAGAATAAGAATTTGGTAAAGAGAGAGAGAAAGGCCTAGATTCCTATCTATTAAAGGGAGAGCACATTTCTAGCTCCCTTCTCCGCCAGCGTCCTCAGGAAAGAGAGCGAGACTGAGCGCCAGTCTCTTCCTTCCTCCTCCCACTAGCCCGCGTCACTTCCTGACTCCTGGTCTTGCCCTCAAAGACCTTCCCTTCATGGGCAGAACTCCTCTACAGTAAGTATCCAGCAGGTGGCGTTATTCCAATCGTTACAGTCCCCCCTGTTGTTCCTCAAGAAACAAAATGTTTCCTTGACGGAACAGTAAAAACAATATGATAACTATTGCTAACTAATAATATGTGAACAACAATATAGAAAAGGAAGAGAGGAAAGTTTTGTCCAGAGGGGCGATTTTTTTTGTCCTCATGAACCGACACTTTGACATTAGTCTTGCAAAGGGAGGGCCTCTGCAGAGAATACATGTTACAGATGGTGTATATTATAACAGAAAGAGAAAAAAAAACCAACAAAAAGAACAAATCAAAACTGTTCATTTAAAGTCTCTGAAAGTCTTTTCTCAGATGTCCTCTAGGTGTAGTCGTGGAATGGAAGTCTTTTCAGGGGTTGATGTGTGGATGCTGGTAATCAGCCAGGAAAATTTCCTACAAAATTGAGCTTAACACAACTTTAAAATAGCTTTGTCAATAATCAAATCAAACAATGAAAGTTCTCAAAAACATGTCTAAGGGAATTCAGAATCTTGGTTGTTACACATGAAACATATAATAAAACAAAAATTGAACCATTCTTTAAAATTATAATATTACTATAGTCCCCCCCTTATGGAGGGTAATTGAGAAGACAATTGCTGCAATATTAATTATTAAAAATAATTTTTATCTTTGTTTCATCACTTTTTGCATCATCTGCCTAATTATCCTCATGCCATTATGAGAAATTAAAAAATCTAATATAATTGGTAACAGGTGTCAAGGCCAAATTCAACACTGTATTTATCATGACACCTGAGATAATTATGGGGGTTACCATAAAAGAACAGAGAAATGATGGGATATGAGCATTCCCACACTTGAGCAATATGTACTGCCCATACAGTATGCCAGGCTTAAAATAGGTGGATGGAATATACGTCCATGCCACCGAACATATTGGAGGAAACTGAGTCAGACTTAATCAGATGCATGGGACTGAGATGTCCATGGCATCAGGCATATAGGAGGGAGCATGGAAGCCAGGTGTAGAAGTGAGATGGGTGGGATGAATACTTCCAGCCATCTGTACAATATTGTGGGGAAAAATAAAATAAAATATTAAACCAAGAGAATCCAACCTCAACATTTGTCAAAAGCCGTTCCCTCGGCCATACCTTGACTTCATGCATGTCTCCCCTCATGTGACAGTTCAGTGTCTGCTCTTGCATGTATTCCTCTTGTGATTGGATGGCATCTTGGCCAACTGGCATCTGATAACTCAGAATAAAGGCAATTAATGTCTTAAATGATAAGTTCCCATAATCCAAGTCTCATATGGATTTAAAAATTGAGGATAATAAATGATTGCAAAAAATGTGAATACATCTTGACTCAGAACACAATATATAATTATGCAACAATTTCAAATAATACCCCTTTTTTTTAACTTAGTATACAATTACTTTTTTGAAAAATCAGAACATATTTAAATACAAGTTAAAGCACAACAGAATCTCAAAGAAAACTTTTTTTTTTTAAAAAGAAAACTTTTACAAATGTTCCCCTCTTTTTTTTTTTTTTTTCGGAATATGCTTATCAAAAATAATACTTCTAGAATCAATTTACACTTGCCATGGCAAACAATTTGCCAGGGAAATGCTTTAAAGAGTTTGATCAAATAATCAGTTGAGAAAAAATAACAAAAACAAACAACTCAGAATATGGGAGCACAATACTCCTAGAATTAACATTGTATTATGAAATCAAAACCATCTTGTAATGTTTCAAAATTAGAGAGATGAATAAATAGAAAAAAAATACACATGGAACAATAAAAGACAATGAAATTCAAACTAGGGAAATCTAAATGAATGTGAACTTAATATTAATAAGAGTATTATAAAATATAAACTTGATCACATGACTATAAAAAGCTTTTACAAATATTCTCCTTGTTTTAAAAACTAAGTATGACACAATCTCAAAAGCATTAAAATCTCTATAAAAATAAACCCATACCATTAATTTCAAAATGTATATTTAATAGCACAGAAATCCTATGTAACCTCTGAACTGACATTAATAATCTGAGTGAATTCAGAACACTCTTGATTCCGATATCTAAAATCCCCAATACTCATATCAATACCTTGCTGCTTACTTCTACATTTCTGTAAAATATATACCCTTCCATGGCAAAAGAAGCAGAGTCTTGAACTATGTTGATTGTCATTCTTATTCAGCTTAAGTTTTTCTTCTTTAACCCCTCTATATTGTCTGTCGGGCTTTTCACCATACAAATGCTTTATAAGATTACTAATTAAAGACAAAAGCAGGTTAGCAAAATTATGAACAAAACGAGCATATCTGGAATTTAAAGAGTTTTCTAAGATTGTCTCAAAAGCACAGCCAGGCTGGGGAAGGGCTGAGCCTGAAGCTGCAAATGCAGGTAGAAAAAGTTGAGCATGCGCATCAGATCTCTGGACTTCCCAGGCAGGGGAAGCTATGGGCTTGGCCATAGGAGGAGTAGAGGGTGGGGTCTGGAGAGGAGGGGAGGGACCAGAGCAATTTGAATCAGACTTGATTTTGAACTCAGGCCTGGATTCCTCTTCCCCCACTTTGCCTCCAGGTGCTAGGGGATTAAAAGCTTCTAGAGGGTGGGTCATTGCCTCCAGGCATGCAAAATTAGAGCAACAATTAGTGTTAGAACTGGGAAAAGCTGCGGGAATCTCTTCAGGTTTCTCTGAAAAAGCATGGTTGGGAGAGGGAGAGATATTTCCTTGTGTGAGTAAGTTGCTGGCTCTTTTAACAAAAATAAAAAGAAAAATAGAAAATCCACAAAAACAAAGCATTAACATGATCTTATCTCCCATTTGTCTGGTTAAACAGACTAAAATCAAAAATAGGATAATTAGGGAGTTTAAAAGGTCCATTTGAAAAAATTTAAAGGGAAAACACCAGGCAATTCAGCAGTACTTAAGATTTAAAGGGTTAGGGTAGGGAAAATTTCTTACCCAACCGGAAGATCAGAAGTGAGGTTCAGCTTTCCTCTTCGTGGTCAGCCATCTGTTAAGGGCTAAAATTCTAGCTAGTCTGTCTAAAATATCTAATGAGTGGTCGCCAATAAATTATAAGCTTTAGCAAGAGTTAGACTTTTAAGCATTTATTAAGGAGAATAAGAATTTGGTAAAGAGAGAGAGAAAGGCCTAGATTCCTATCTATTAAAGGGAGAGCACATTTCTAGCTCCCTTCTCCGCCAGCGTCCTCAGGAAAGAGAGCGAGACTGAGCGCCAGTCTCTTCCTTCCTCCTCCCACTAGCCCGCGTCACTTCCTGACTCCTGGTCTTGCCCTCAAAGACCTTCCCTTCATGGGCAGAACTCCTCTACAGTAAGTATCCAGCAGGTGGCGTTATTCCAATCGTTACAGTGGGTTAGCAGTACCAAACCTGGAGCTTTACTATAAAGCGGCAGTCATCAAAACTATCTGGTACTGGCTAAAAAATAGAGTGGTAGATCAATGGAATAGGCTAGGCTCAGGAAATGCAGTAGTAAATGACACTAGTAATGTAGTGTTTGATAAACCCAAAGACTCCAGCTTCTGGAATAGGAACTCAGTATTTGACAAAAACTGCTGGGAAAACTGGAAGATAGTATGGCAGAAATTAGGCATAGACCAACATCTTACACCTTATACTAAAATAAGGTCAAAATGGATACATGATTTAGACATAAGAGGTGATACCATAGGTAAATTAGGAGAGAAAGGAATAGTGTACCTATCAGATCTTTGGAAAGGAAAACAGTTTTGACCAAACAAGAGATAGAGTATATTATAAAATGCAAAATGGATGATTTTGATTATATTAAATTAAAAAATTTTTGTACAAACAGAAGCAATGCATCCAAAATTGGAAGGGAGGCAGAAAGCTGGGAAACAATTTTTGAGGCCAGTGCTTCTGATAAAGGCCTCATCTCTAAAATATATAGGGAATTAAACCAAATTTATAAGAATCCAAGTCATTCCCCAATTTAGAAATGGTCAAAGGATATGAACAGGCAGTTTTCTGATGAAGAAACCAAAGCTATCTATTCCCATATGAAAAAATGCTCTAAATCTCTAATGATTAGAGAGATGCAAATTAAAACAACTCTGAGGTACCACCTGACACCTATCAGATTGGCTAAAATGACAAAAAAGGAAGATAATAAATGTTGGAGAGGCTGTGGGAAAATTGGAACACTAATGCATTGTTGGTGGAGCTGTGAGCTGATCCAACCATTCTGGAGAGCAATTTGGAATTATGCCCAAAGGGCGATAAAGCTGTGCATACCCTTTGATCCAGCGATCCCACTTTTAGGTCTTTTGCCCAAAGAAATCATGGAAGGGGGAAAGGGACCCACATGTACAAAAATATTTATAGCTGCTCTTTACGTGGTAGCAAGGAATTGGAAGTTGAGGGGGGTGCCCATCAATTGGGGAATGGCTGGACAAGTTGTGGTATATGAATACAATGGAATACTATTGTGCTGTAAGAAATGATGAGCAGGAAGAGTTCAGAGAAACCTGGAGGGTCTTACATGAGCTGATGATGAGTGAGATGAGCAGAACCAGAAGAACATTGTACACAGTATCATCAACATTGAGTGTTGACCTACTGTGATGGACTATGTTCTTCTCACCAATGCAATGGTACAGAAGAGTTCCAGGGAACTCATGATAGAAGAGGATCTCCAAATCCAAGAAAAAAAAAAGAAAGAAAGAACTGTGGAGTATAGATGCTGATTGAACCATATTATTTCTTTTGTTTTGGGTGCTGTTGGTTTTTTTTTTCTTTCTATTTTGAGGCTTTGCATCACTGCTCTGATTCTTTCTCTTGTAACAGGATTAATGCAGAAATAGGATTAATGTTATTATGTGTATATATATGTGTGTGTGTATATATATATATATCTATATGTATATGTATAGAGATATATAGATATAACCTATATCAGATTACCTGCTGTCTAGGGGAGGGGGGGAGGGAGGGGTGGGAGGGAGAAAAATCTGAAATTGTAAAGCATGTATAAACAAAAGTTGAGAACTATCTTTACATATAATGGAAAAAATAAAATACCTCATACATTAAAAAAAAAAAAAGAAGAGACAGAGCGAGTTCCAGCAGCAAAAATAAATCCTAAATATTCTACCTGGGGTTATTGTACCTTTGTCTTGGAAACCTTGTGTCCTCTCTTGTGCAGCTCCAGCAGTAAGTGACGGCTATCTTCCTGACAAATTTCAGCATTAGGAGAGGCCAAAAGTAAGTCATCAACATATTGTACTAGTGTGGTGCCTTTAAAGGTAATAGAGGCTAGATCCTGCTGTAAAATTTGGGAAAATAATGTAGGACTGTCTACAAATCCCTGTGGGAGTCTAGTCCAGGTCCACTGTCTATTTTTCCAGGTAAAAGCAAATAAATATTGGAAGTCCTCATGTACTGGTATGGAGAAAAAGGCAGAGCAGAGGTCTACCACTGTGAAACATGTAGATTCATAGGGAATGGAAGAAAGTATGGTAGAAGGGGAAGCCACTATAGCATGTCTAGGGATAACATAATTATTAATTGCTCTAAGATCTTGCACAAAACGATAAACAGGTTTACCATCTGGCCCAGGCTTGGGTTTTTTAACTGGCAAAATGGGAGTATTGCATGGAGAGTGATGACATGGAATAATAATACCCTGGCTTTTCAAAGCCTCAATTATAGGTGTGATCCCTTCTATTGCTTCCCTAGACAATGGATACTGTGGAATGGAGGGGGGTGGTCCCCCCTTAATTTTAAAGGTAACAGGTATGGCAGACTTAAGGAGCCCCACCTCATTAGGGGATGAGGCCCATAAAGACTCAGGAATGTCAGAGGGGATTTTGGATACCTCCCCTGCTGTTCCTTGAGCTTCTGTAAGTAAAATTGGTAATAAATGAACAGTATCCTCTGGCAATTGTAGGGAGACAGCCCCATCTGGAGCACAAGATATGGTTGCTCTAAGCTTACAAAGGAGATCACGACCTAATAAATTTACAGGGGCATCAGGCATGAGTAAAAATGAATGTTCTACTGTTAAGGGCCCCATAGATACCATGCGAGGATTCAATTTTGCCACTCTCTGGCTCTTTCCTGAGACTCCTACTACATTCAAAAATCCTACAGGTCTACACCCAGCATCTGGTTTGCTTATTAATACTGATTTAGAAGCTCCTGTGTCTAGTAAACAGTCATAATACGTGTCCCCTACTTTGAGGGTCACATGAGGTTCATTACTCTGGGGAGGTGAATGAACTGGCACAAGTGCATTCAAAAAATCCAGATCTGGGAATATGTTGCTTTCATTATCTTTGTTCCATTCCTCCCCCTTCCTCTTGTCAATCCTGTGCCTCCCTTTGAGGAAGTCCATGGTTACCCTGATTCTGGTTCTGTCCTTCTGTTCCTCCCTGATAGGGTCTATGGTTATTCTGATACTGTCTCTTTGTATCCCCCTGAAAAGATTTATATCCATTTTGATTCTGCCTATAATAAGGGTTATAATTACTCCGGTTGTTTCTTTTCTGATAAAAGTTTCCAAAATTATTTCGATTTCCCCCAAAGAATTCCTCAAGGCTCTCGGTCATTGTCCTCTTAAGGTCTTGTTTTCTAGTTCTACATTCCCTCAAGAAGTGTCCTTGTTTTTTGCAGTACTCACAAAATTTAGGGGGTTGATAACGATTTTCAATTTTCCAGTTTCTCTGTCCTGTTGTTTCCTGTACTGGAGCTAAAATGTCCTGTCTGTTCCTTTCTTCTCTCTCATTTCCTTCGTAAATATATGTTGCTATTTCTTTAAGTCTGTCAGGACTCAAACTATTCCACCCAGGACATTGCTTTTTAAAATATTTCCAAATTTCTGGTAATGACTGGTTTACAAAATGAGAGCAGATAATATGGGCGTCTCTACTGTCTAATGGGTCTAGTCTAGCATATTGCCTGGCATACTTACACAGCCTGTCATAAAATCTATTAGGTCTCTCATCAGGTCCCTGAACTATATCTATAAATTTTTGCCAGTTATCAGTCTTTCTAATACAGGATTCCATTGCCTTCAGCAATGTTTCCCTTGCATCTTTCAACATATCAAAATGCTCAGGGTTATTGGGGTCCCAGTCAGGGTCTTGAATAGGCCACCCAATATCAACCTTTCCCGTGGCTTCCAGGCTGTTTGCTGCAGCTACTATATCTGCTCTTTCTCCTGGGGACAATATTATTTCCATAAGGTCAGTAACATCATTCCAAGTGGGCTGATATGTTCTAAAAATTGCTCTAAACTGCCTGATAACTGCTGTGGGATCTTCATCAAATTTAGGAGTGCTTTGTCCCCATAAAGCCAAATCCTTGGGTGTAAAAGGTGTGTATTGTCTGAGCTTACGTATAGTACCTTTTTGACCATGGGCGAGGATCTCTTGAAGGGGAAAAATTTTTACTTTCTGTCTCCTCTACAGGGGAATCATTTCTTTCTTTCTTTCTTTCTTTCTTTGGCATGGAGGAAGTAGAGGGCGAGGGAATAAGAGTTGAGTCATTTGGAATTTCAGTCTGAATGGCCTTGGATTTAGTTGTACTATTGGGCGTTTCGGTTTGGCAGGCCATGTCTTTCTGCCAGTCTATTGTTTCAGTTTGGGTGGCAGACTCAGATGTAAACTGGGGCCTGGATTTTCCTCGTTTTATATTTTTAGTATGATAATTTTCACTTGCTCTGGCCCAGATTTTCCAATAACGTAAATGTTCAGGTGGACATCTACTTAGGGTTCTTTGCAAATGCCTCAATGTTTGGGGATCAAATGACCCATATTTGGGCCATTCTTCCTGTAATTCCTCATGCCACATAAAACACAGTCTGATAAGCTCTCCTCTGGTCATGGTTGTATTTAATCTAAGTTTTCCCCCATTCCAATCCATAAGTAGCTTTCCTAATGGGGAATCCCAGGGAATCATCTTTATTCTAACATTATCTAGGGCATGCCAAATTCTCCATACCACACCACAAAGCCCTACAAAACCACAAAGAGTAATAAAAATATATTCAAATTCAAGCTGGCCAACATCTCTGATTAGTGAAGGTAAAGCTAGAAAAGGGGTACTTAGGATGTTTAAAAGATCCATTTGAAATTTAAAATAGCCTATACTTGGTAGTTCTTTCCAATTTAAGGGGACAAGGGAGGGGAAATCTTACCCAATCAGAAGATCAGAAGATGAACGTTCGGTTTTCCTCTTCGTGGTCGCCAAACTGTGTAATTTAAGATTCTAAATGTGGATTCTAATGTGTTCCCCCAGTTTGGGGGAAACTGACTAAAAATCACTGATAAAACGAGTTTAGGTTTTTAAGGGTTTATTGGTAAATAGAAAGAAAAAGATTGAGAACAGAATTCTAACAGCCTGGCATTCCTATCTTTCCTCAAATTTCCTGTGAAGTCCTCTGCCGCCACCACCATCAAGTCTGGAAGCCAAAAAAGGCCAGCGCTCTCTGCACAGGCTCCCTTTCCTCCTTCCTGTCTCCTCCCAGACCATAGGAGGCTCCTCCAGTTGATTGGCTGGTAGACTTGATAGACAGTACCCATGAGCAAACGTCATTTCCTGACGCCAAGGAAAAGCCACAATGCCTCTGAGGCATTTTCCTCATGGTGGAGCTTTCCACAGCAAGTCTCCAGTAGGTGGCGTCATTCCAATCATTACAATATATATATATATATATATATATTCATGTTTAATTGTAGCCTTCTCTAGGGCAGGGAGGGAAGAAAAAAGTGCATAGCAGGAAATAAAAGAAAACTTAGAAGGAGCCAGATATTATAGTTGTTTGTTTTTTTTTTAAGTAAAGAGTCTGAAATGGAACTTTATGGTTTTGTATTGAATCCTTTCTGTTCTGCTGTGTACATAGAAATGTTCTTTTTTTGGTCTCATTTTGTATTTAAGTTTAAAACAAATAAAAAATTTTAAAATACATTTTAGAAAACTCCCGGTATTTACTAAGGTATTATATTGTAAGAACAGTATAAAACATCACTTCCCCCACTCCAAACCTTGGGGCATATTATTCCACAAGTACATACAGAATCCAGGAGAAGTGGGCTCAAGCTTTGAGTACATGATATGGCAAAGGAGGTAACATGACTGCTGAAAGTCCTTTTCTCCCCTTCCCCTTAGGCATGGCTTTTTTCTGGACAAGTTATAGTCATGAAACTGCCTTTCTTCAGTATGTTTAGCTTGTCCTTAGCTAGCAATGCAGATATTGCTTAAGTCCACATCTTCTAACCTTTTAAAGAATGGAATGCCTATCTTTGTTTCCCTCAATAGGATATAAACTTGAGGGAAAGGACTGTTTTCTTGTCTTTATATACCAAGTGCCTAACACAGTGCCTGGCACATAGTAGGTCCTTAATAAATGCTCACTGACTAGCATCTAGAGCAAAGTCAAGAGGCCTCTAATTATAGGCTTCTTGATTGAGAAGCAAGAAGTCATTTAAGGAAATGCAGGGGTTAACCTGTTCCTCTCTGAAGAAGCATAGCTATGCAAATATAGCATGAAGTGGTAAATATAGGGAAGCTTCATCTGATTTATCAGTTTGCTGACATCAGTATTGCTATTAGTTTAGCTCTTATCTTCTGCAGAGTATATGATAGATCTAAGAAAAAAACCCTCACATTCATCTAAAGAAATAGGCTCGGTCAAAGAGAAAGTGGCCATGATTACTCACAAGCCAGGCAGACTGAGAAACACAATCATCCCCTGGGCCACACTGCAGCATGAACAGTGTATCCTGGAAGCAGTGCTACACTTAAAGAAGAAGTTAAAAGCCAAGAAATAGTAAGCCAGGATGAGTAGGCAGAGAAAACAGGACACCATTGAAAACTTCTTTGGGGGAAAGGTAGATCACAATACAACCTCAGAAGAAGAAGATAATAACAGGGTCAAAGCTCCAACATCCAAAGCTCCAAAGAAAAATATGAACTGGTCTCAGGCCATGGAAGCTCTCAAAAAGGACTTTGAAGAGAAAGTAGGAGAGATAGAATGAAGATGTAGAGAAAGAGAGGAAGAAATGGAAAGAGAAATGAGAGCAAAGCAGGAGAGTCATGAGAAAAAAGTCAACAGTTTGAAAAAAACAAATGGAAAAGGAGATTAAAAACCTGTCTGATGAAAATAATTGCCTAAGAATTAGGATTGAACAAATGGAAGCTTGGTGACCTTATGAAAAACCAAAACACAGTAAAGCAAATCCAATTGAATGAAAAAAATAGAGGGCAATGTGAAATATCTCCTTGGAAAAACAGCTGACCTAGAAAATAAATCTAGGAGAGAGAATTTGAAAATCATTGGACTACCTGAAAACCATGACCAAAACAAAAGCTTAGATACCATCTTCCAAGAAATTGTGAGGGAAATTGCCCTAATATTCTAGAAGCAGAAGCTAAAATAGAAATGGAAAGAATCCACCAATCATCTCCTGAAAGAGATCTTAAAAGGAAAACCTCCAGGAATATTATAACCAAATTCCAGAACTCCCATGTCAAGGAGAAAATATTGCAAGCCACTAGAAAAAAAGGAATTCAAATACTGTGGAGCTCCAATAAGGATAAAGCAAGATCTAGCAGCTTCTACATTAAAGGACTGGAGGGCAGAAATATGATATTTCAGAGGGCAAAGGAACTGGGACTACAGCCAAAAATCCAGCAAAACTAAGCATCATTGGGGCAGCTAGGTGGCTCAGTGGATAATGCACCAGCCCTGGATTCAGGAGGACCTGAGTTCAAATCCGGCCTCAGACACTTGACACTTACTAGCTGTGTGACCCTGGACAAGTCACTTAACCCTCACTGCCCTGCAATAAACAAAACAAAACCAAAAAACAAAAAAACCTAAGCATCATCTTTCAGAGGAAAAAAATGGATTTTCAATGAGAAAGAAGACTTTCAGGCATTTGTTATGAAAAGACCTGAACTGAATAGAAAATTTGACTTTCAAATACAAAACCCTGGAGAAGCATAAAGAGGTAGACAGGAAAAAAGACTTCATGAGGGATATTAAAAGATCAAACTGTTTATATTCCTACATGGAAGGATAATACTTCAAACTCATAAGAACTATCTCAGTAAGGAATTCACAGAGGACACAGGTCTGAACTGAATACGAAGGGATAATATCTGTAAAGCATTTATGTTTTATTCTTTGTGGGGCAGACAGGGTGGGGTGTCTTATGTCTGGGGCCGGATTTGGGCTTGGGGGCCTCCTGGGTGCATTGTCCACTGTGCCACGTAACTAACCCATGATGACATCTTTAAAATAGGGGTGAGGTGTAGGAGAAATAGACTGGGGGAGGGGGAAGGGGAGAGATAGTCTGGGGAGAGGTAGTTCACATGAAGGAAACAAGAAAAAAGCTTATGGAGGGGAGGGAAAGAGGGGGAAGGAATTGGGGAATGAATGAACCTCAATATCATCAGAATTGGCTCAAAGAAGGACTAACATACATACTCAAGTAGTTATAGTAATATATTTTTGCCTTGAGGGAGGGGAGGGAAATAAGGCGGGGAAAGAGGGGAAGGAGGGAAGGGCAGATTGGGGGAGAGAGCAGTAAAAAGCAAAACACTTTTGAGGAAGGTAAAGATGTTCTGCATAATTGCACAAGTATGACATATTGAATTGCTTGATTTCATAGGGAGGGTTGAGGAGGGAGGGAGGAAGAAAATTTAGAACACAGAATTAGCTCAAAGACCTAAAACTCATCAGAGTGGGCTCATGGAGGGAATAACATTCACACGCAGTTGGGAGGAGTGATCTATTTAACCCTACAGGAAAGTATGGGGGGAAGAGGATAAGGAAGGGTGAAAAAAAGGGAGTGCAGAGTAGGGGAGGGGACAGTCAGAAGTAAAACACTTTTGAGGAGGAATAGGTTAATAGAAGATAGAAAATAGAGTAAATATCATGGGAAGGGAATAGGATGGAGGGAAATAGTTATGATGATTATAATGGCAGAACATGTGGTACCTACTTTGCTGGGCTAATATGAAGAAAATTCTTTGTCAAGGTACTTTATTCAGGTTATGATGAACAGGATACTATCAGAAAAACCTGGAAAGACCTACATGAACTGAAGCAGAGTGAAATGTACTGTATACAAAATAACAGCAATAGTGTAAGATGATCTGCTGGGAAGCATGTGGTTATTTTCAGCAAGGCAATGATCCAATATATCCCTGAAGGACTTATGAAAATGGCAACCCATCTACAGAGAAAGAACTGATAGTATCTGAAAACAGATGGAAACACATTAAAAAAAATTTTTTTTCCTCTTTGACAATTCCTCAATCTGAAGCTTTGGTTTTTTTTTTTTTTTTTACCGTTTTCTCTCACAGCCTACTTAATGTGGGAATGTTTTCCATGATTACTCATGTATAACTTATCCTGAAATGCTTGAGTTCTAGTAGGTGGGGGGTAGGAATGGAGGAGGAAGAGAAGTTGGAACACAAATTTTTTTTTAATTGATGTTAAAATTTGTTTTTACATATATTTTGGAAAATAAAATTCTATTCAATAAAAAAAGAAATAGGCTCAAAATGGTTAGATATAATATTGGTTTACTAAGTTCTTTTCTCAACTGTGCAAGGTAAATAGCAGTATAAGATATTATTCCTACATGATAGCTACTATCAACTACTGTAAGGCTTGTCATATATGACAGATGGACTAGATGTGCTCTATGGGGCATTAGAACATAGAAAGGTAGGAGCAAAGTTTGGAGGTTGCAGAGGCAGATTTTGGCTGAATAAGAAAAATTTTGCTAACCATCCTAACCACCTGAGAGTGGAACAAGGGGGTGAACTCCCCATCAAAGGACATCTTCAGGTAGAGGCTACATACCCACTTGGAGAACACATCTTCAAGTGGAGGCTAGATACTTACTTGGGGAATGTTGCACAGAAGATTCCTGTTCAAATTAGGGGTCAGTTCAGATGACCTTTCAGCTTTTGTGATTCTGAGACCACTGACATGTATGCAGTAGATTTGAAATCGGTATTGAAAGGAGTTCTAATCCTCTTTTTTTTTTTTTTCGGGGCAATGGGGGTTAAGTGACTTGCCCAGGGTCACACAGCTAGTTAAGTGTCACGTGTCTGAGGCCAGATTTGAACTCGGGTCCTCCTGAATCCAGGGCCGGTGCTTTATCCACTGCGCCACCTAGCTGCCTCCCTAATCCTCTTTCAACAACGATTTCAATTCTCTACTGCATAACTTCAGTGACAGCAAAAGCTTAGCTTCTCAGGGTGTCTAAGTCAGTCAACGGACACTTACTAAATGCTTCCTTTGTGCTAGACTAGGGATACAAAGGCACAAGAACCCATCTGTCTTCAAGTGGCATATGTTCTAATAGAGAAGTGGCATGTAAATAACTAGATGCATACACAAGTATATAGAGTAAATGATGGGGAAGGCATTAGGATCTGGAGGGTGAGGGGAGAAAGGTTCAACTTTGAGTCATCATAAAGGAGGCCAGGAAACCTAAGAAGTGGAGGTGAGGGGGTAGGGCATTTCAAGTACCAAGTCACAGAAATAGGAGATGAGTGTCAAATTTGAGGAATTGCAAGTGAGCCAGTGTAGCTGGATTGAAAGGGTCATGGAATAAAGTATAAGACTGAAAAGGTAAGAAGGAGTAAATTAGGAAGAACTTGAAATGCCAGGGGACTTCAGATTTGGTCCTGGGTGGTCATAGGGAGCCACTGGAAATCAGTAAGTGAAGAGGAGGGAGTAGAGTGGTATGGCCAGACCTATACTTTTGAAAAATCACTTTGACAGTTAAGTGGAAGATGGATTGGCTTGAGGAGACTTGAGGAAAGCCAACTGAGGCTATTGCAAGAGTCTAGACATGAAGTGATGAAAGCCTGCACCAGCAGGGTAGCTTTGTGAGTAGAGAAAAAGGGAACAAATGTGAGGTGTTGTGAAGATAGAAACTACACGATTTGGAAACAGAATGGCCATGGGAGGCCAGTGAGGAGTCAAGGCTGAGACTGAGGTCATGGGCCTGGCTCAGTGGGAGGTTGTCTTTGACAGTATTGGGGAGTTCAGAAGGGAGGGGCTTGGAGAAAAAGACATTTTTGAAGTGCTTATGGGGTATTCCGTTCAAAATATCCAAGAGGCATTTAGAGACAGGTGACTGTAGCTTAGCATAGAGACCGTGGATAGCTATATAAAGCTGCTCATCATGTGCACAGAAATGATAATTGAGTCCACGGGACCTGAGATCACAATAAGATTCTATACAGCAGGGGTTCTTACCTTTTTTTGTGTGTCAAGGACCACTCAGAATGGGTTTTGTGTTTTTGTTTTTGCTGGGGAAATGAGGGTTAAGTGACTTGCCCAGGGTCACATAGCTAGTGTCAAATGTCTGAGACTGGATTTGAACTCAGGTCCTCCTGAATCTAGGGCCAGTGCTTTATCCACTGTACCACTTAGCTGTCCCAGAATGGTTTTAAATAAATGAAGGAAATGCTAAATTTCAGTTAGAGGCTGGTAAAAAAAATAGCTATTTTTCCCCTCAGGTTCATGAATGCCCTGAAATCCATCCTGCCTACCCTGAGGGGTCCGTGGACTAGATAAAGAACCACTGACATAAAGAAAAAGGAAAAGAGAACTTAGGACAGAACCTTTGTGGACACTCATAGACAGCAGGCATGGCATTAATGAACAAAGGAAATGAAAGAACAGTTAGCCAGACAGGAGAACCAGAGGAAAGCAGTGTCACAAAAACTCACAGATGTATCCAGAAGGTGAATGATAGTGTCAAATGCTGCCAAGAGGCCAAGGAAGATCAAGATTGAAAAAAAATAGGCCATTAGAGGCAGCTAGGTGGCACTGTGGATAGAACACTGGTCCTGGATTCAGGAGGACCCGAGTTCAAATCTGGCCTCAGACACTTGACACTTACTAGCTGTGTGACTCTGGCAAGTCACTTAACTCTCACTGCCCTGCCAAAAAAAAAAGAAAGAAAGAAAGAAAGAAAAAGAAAAAAGACCATTAGATTTGGCAATTAGATCATTGGTAACTTGTACAAGAAAATGCTAGTTGAATGATGACTTAGTTGGGTAATAAGATTTCTGATAAATTCTATGAGGGGTAGTAGTAGTGTGCACATTAGAAAGAACACTTGGGGGGGGGTGCAGCTAGGTGACGTAGTGGGTAAAGCACTGGCCTTGGATTCAGGAGCACCTGAGTTCAAATCTAGCCTCAGACACTTGACACTTACTAGCTGTGTGACCTTGGGCAAGTAAGTCACTTAACCCCCATTGCCCCCACAAAAACAAAACCAAAACAAACAAAAAAGAAAGAAATCTAGGGGACAGCTAGGTGACACAGTGGATAAAACACCAGCCCTGGATTCAGGAGGACCCGAGTTCAAATCCAGCCTCAGACACTTGAGCTGTGTGACCTTGGGCAAGTCACAACCCCAATTGCCTCACTAAAAAAACATAACAAAACACTGGATTTGAAGTCAGAAGACCTGAGTTTCAAACTACCTGTGTTACTTTGAGCAAATGATTTATTCTTAGTAAAATAAACTTGACTAGAAGATGAAATGAACTTGCAAAGAAGACCTCTAGCCCTTAAACTGATGAGAAATGACTATAAATGCGATGCTCCATGTAGTTCACAAACTATCAATGAAGACCATTCCAAAAATGTTTTGCCCAAAAGTAGCAGCTAGGAGCAATGGGCTTGGAATCAGGAAGACTCTTCTTCCTAAATTAAACTATGGCTTGATACTTACTAGCTGTGTGACTCTGGGCAAATCATTTAACCCTGTTTGCCTCAGTTTCCTCATCTGTAAAATGAGCTGGAAGAAATGGCCAACCACTCTAGTATCTTTGCTAAGAAAACCACAAATGGGGTCACAAAGAATTGGACATGACTGAAATGACTGAACAACAGCAACATTAAAATAGGTAGCTTTGGGGGCAGCTAGGTGGCGCTGTGGATAGAGCACAGGCCCTGGAGTCAGGAGTACCTGAGTTCAAATCTGGCCTCAGACACTTAACACTTACTAGCTGTGTGACCCTGGGCAAGTCACTTAACCCCAATTGCCTCACTAAAATAAATAAATAAATAAAAATAGATAGCTTTGGGGCAGCTAGGTGGCGCAGTGGATAAAGCACTGACCTTGGATTCAAGAGGACCTGAGTTCAAATCCAGCCTCAGACACTTGACACTAGTTGTGTGACCCGGGGCAAGTCATTGCCCTCATTCCCCGCCCCCCCAAAAGACAGCTTTTCATGGTGAGTACTTGGAAGGAGAACACTCATGTGGATGTGTAAGCATTGGTATATTTCTTTAAAAAAAAAACACTCATTACTTCATCATTACATTTTCATATATCATAGAATTGTACAAAGGTTCGACCTAAAGTCATGGCTGGCAGCCCATACAGTGGCAGGTATAAAGCAGTCTGAGTTTCATTACAAGGTTATACTCAGTGAAAACTCTTTTCGGAAGGGCAGAAAGGAAAACCCCTCCTTCCTTTATGACAGTGTGTAAATGATCAAATGTACTCTTTCCAGGAAGAAATTTGTGGTCATTGACTGTTGAGAGAAAATGATGCAATGAACTTTATCGTACCTCCAGTGATTATAACACTGACTGAAAAAGCCACCCAACTCTTCTTCCCTTCCATTCCATTTCAGAAGCACCAACTCAGTTTTGCTACATCATTTCCTAGCTAACTTCATTTTGAAATGCAACTTCCTTTTTATTTTTAATATGTGCTTCTGAATCATCATCTCCAGAACTACCCCAGGACATGTGGCAATCAGCTTTAGTGGAAACCACAGCTACATACAGTCTGTCATGAGTGACGAAAATTGATGACATTTAGATTTAAGAGAAAAGTCCTGCCTTGCCTAGTTAGCAGAGCCTACAACTAGAAAGTTGGAAACATGGATTATAGACACAAGTCTATTACTAATTAGCTGTAATAGGCATGTCAACCTGTTTTGTTAAGTGATCTTTAATATGGGGGTCCCTGTCCTAGCTAATTCAGAAGGTGGTTGTGAAGGCCAAATTAAACATCATAGCACTTTGAAAAATATAAACTTCTATAAGAACTTCCAAGTGTTAGTTAATAAATATACTTTTTAAAATGTCAGAAATGTATATTTCTGTGAAGCTGGTGATGTGATATTCTCCATTCCTTCCAACCAACATTTGGTTCATCTTGAGCAATTTCCCATAGGAATACAGGTAAGAGAAGAACTGGCTTAGAAAGTTGCTATTTGATGACATAGGTAAATTGATATTCCCATGACAGTGAAGCATTGATAAAAGGTAGCCAGCCAAGGTTGCTCAAGACTGAGGGTTTTAGTCTAGCAACAAAATAAATATGTCTTTTAAGACTCAAAGCTACAAATTTTCTAGATACTTCTTTTACAGAAATGATGATACTCTATTAGTTTTGCTAGGAATATTTTTGATTGTGAATACATTATTGTAGGTTACAAAAGCTTCACGAAAGGGCTTGTTCCCATAATGGTCCTATATTCTAAAATAACCACCTTAATGCCTACTACATACAATTTAGTTACATTGTGCTAATCCAGGAAGTAATACAAAACAATCCCACTAGCCTCATAATACACTCATTTCTCCTGACTACAAGTTCCTTTGTACAGGTGTAAACACTACCGCTTAACACACATTTGTTAAATAGTCCCCAACAGTCCACAAGAAAGAACTGTAGTCTTACATTAAGAATAAAGAGAGTGATGGCTCCACCTGCTGACAAAGGGATAAAATAGCAGAAGAGTAGATTTACAGTATTAGAATTTCTGCCTTCCTTTTTAAGTCTGACATAGTCCATTAGCCCTACTGAGAAAGGTTTGAAATATGTGCATAAATGTCACAATTATCATTAGTGAAGACAGATCCCAGTTCTCTAGGATATTTCGGTAATTTCTTCAATGAACTCATAGTTTTATTGCCAGTTTTTTTTTGTTTGTTTGTTTGTTTTAAATTAGTTGTACAGCTCCAGAAGCCACCAGAGGTGCAATGGTTTTGTATCTGATCAAGTGTTGAGAGCCCTCCTCCAAGTCAATCACATATTCACTGAAAGAAAAAACAATACAGATTTGTAGGAAGACTAGAACACGGCTATTTTTCTTAAGAATATGATTTTTTGCTACTGTGAAAACTAAGTCACCTACCTTTGTTCATCTGTCTCTGGCTCTACCAAAATGTTTTCTTGTCTTTCCTTTACTTTCAGAAACACATATGAATCTAAATCAGGTTTGGGAACTGCCAGAAAAACAATGAATGATTGATTAATGGTAAGAAAAGGGGAGACAGCCTAATGAAAACAATATAAAAAATATCTTTTCTGTTCCATTACAGTGAACACACTCATTCAACAAGTATTTACTGAGCACTGATGATGTACTAAGTACTGTAAAAGATATGAGCAAATGGTTGAGACTGACCCCCTTGAATTACCCTTAAAACAATGCCTCCCCCAAAAAAAGAGAGAGAGAGAAGGGAAAAGAAACCCTCTCACAGGAAACAATTTGCAAGAAAAATAAGAGAAAAATCAAAATAATGTATAAAGAAAATAGTATAGGGTAAAAGCAGGAGAAATATCCAGAAGGAAATAAGACAACAACCACTCCTCTAAAACAGAGAATGGACTAAAGGAAGATCTGTCAGAAGATAGCTAAATAAAGAATTCAAGAAAATATATGAAAATCAACTTGGTAGAAATTTGAAGCTGAAACTATCCATGAAACAGTGGATGCTCTTAAGAGCAGAACAACAACAAAAAGAGCAGAACAAGAGATCTATATCTATTATCTATATCTCTACAGATATCTATCTCTCTATCTGTGTATGTATATATGTATTTTAAAGCATACTATTAAAGAGCCTGAGTGGGGTCCAGTCCAGAACTATGCCCCAAATCACTAATAATCAAAGAAGAGCAAATTAAAACACTTAGGAGATAGCACTTTACATCTGAATTGGCAATGATATGAAAAAATATAATTTTGCCAGACTTGGAAAAAAAGCTCCACTCCAGTGACTTCAAAAATTTAGAATTATGCAAAAAAAATGTATAAAATTCTTCATACTTTAAAAACACGACGAGGCAGATAGAAGTGAGGATTCTTTTGTCTCAGAATTCACCATGGGAATTATGGATCAGTCCCAACTATACAGAGGAATAATGCAAATGGAGCCTAGAAAAAGCCCCTCCCGTATGCCCAGTGCATTCGTGCCTCTGAACCATTCCTCTGCCTGGAATGTCCATTCTGTTCCTTTCTAATCCTTTCTGCCTATTCAAATCTTGTTAACACACAATTTGGGAAAGAGAAAAAAATTCAGATTGCTAGTTTTTTTGGGAAGATAATAAGTATTTGGGCTGTGCTTACAGTTCTGACACTGTAACCATGGGGCAGCATCATGGACTCAGCCCACAGACTTAGGCTGGCATATGCAGCTAAATAATGTGGGCAGAGAGTCAACCAAGGACAAGCCTCCAAGTCTGTCCCTCTGAACCTGTAGAACCTTCCGGCTCTGGGTTGGGGGCAGCAACAAAGCAGAGTTGCTTAATCTGTAATGAGCAAGTTGCTTAATCTGGTAATGCTTCAGTTTGCTCAATTGTAAAATGGGGATAATAACAGCATCTACCTCCCAGGGGTGCTGTGAGCATCAAATAAGATATTTATAAAATGTTTAGCACCATGTCAGTGCTTAATAAATGCTTGGCCCTTCCCCTTCCCTACTAAAACAACCTGGAAAACAGGTCAAGAAGATGCACTGATTGCACTCCCTAAAAAATAAAAACCATGAGAAAAAAAAAGAACACAGATATCCTATTTTAATAAATCTAGGAAGGGGCAGCTAGGTGGCATAGTGGATAAAGCACTGGCCTTGAATTCAGCAGGACCTGAGTTCAAATCTGGCCTCAGACACTTGACACTTACTAGCTGTGTGATCTTGGGCAAGTCACTTAACCCCCATTGCCCCCACAAAAACAAACAAACAAACAAAAAAGAAAGAAATCTAGGGGGCAGCTAGGTGACAGTGAATAAAACACTAGTCCTGGATTCAGGAGGACCCGAGTTCAAATCCAGCCTCAGACACTTGACACTTACTAGCTGTGAAAGAAAGAAATCTAGATCTATTGAATCAGAGAGCTAAGTGAAAAATAAAAAGAATCCATTGGTCCCTCCTGGGGACCTCCTGAAAGGAACTCCAAAATGAAAACTCCCAGGAATATCATAACCAAATCCTGGTTAAAGAAAAACAAAACACTTCAAGTAGCCAGAAAACAAGAATTCAAGTACAGAGTCATAGTCAGAATCACATAAGATTTGGCAGTTACTGCCGAAGAGGAAAAGGACTAGGAATATAATATTACAAAAGGCAAAAAGAGAAGGCCTTTAAGCAAGAATAACTTGCCCAGAAAAGGGGGGGGGGCGGGCAAAGATCTTTAATGAGGGGTGGAGAAAGGGGCATCACTTGAACTTCACTTTCATCTGAAGGAGGGTAGAATATACACAGAGTTTGGTGTAAAAATAAACAGAGAAACAGGAGAAATTGGGGAAAGGCTTTTTTTATTTTGAAGTTCATTTATGACTTACTAGTTTCTTTTTCTGCAGTTAGGTAATTTAAAATTTCTATTTCTGGTTCTATTAATTTGGGCATTTTATATTTTTTTTCCAAAAGCATCCATTTAAGTTTTCAGTCTTATTGACATATAGTTAGACAAAAGTTTCTAATTATTTCCTTGATCTTTAAAAATTTTTTTTTGTGAAGTTAAAAAAAATCACAAGATGTTGAGGGAAGTTCCACTTACCTGACTTTAGGAGATCCACCTTTTGTAGGTTAGGGGGCATGTGCCTTAAGGCTACAGTTTTCAGATAGGTTTCCATGTTGGCCATGTACCTGAAATATGCAAATTGACTCATGATGTAGGTAGTTGGAAAGAACTGCCATTTACCACATGCATAGAGCAATGTACTCCCTGGGTACTTAACAGGGGGGGCTTCAGAGTTCCACAAAACCTTGGTCTTATTAGCCAGGTTATCTTCTGGCACATCTAGTATCAGAGTTGGAAGGGCAGGTAACTGAGGAAGAATATGATAATGAATATGAGTGAAATCATTCTAAAAAGATAGTTTTAGGGAAGGCTAAAATCCAGTCAAATCAAACAATGATTGTTAAGAACAAAAAGGTTTTTTTTTTAGCTATATAGAAAAGAAGGTAAAAGGAAACAGACTACTTCTTAGAGTTGATAAGATGATTATTATGAATAGAGATAAGGTAGAACTGAACACTATTTTCCTCAGAACAGGAAGGACAGACTCAAAAAGGTCACTGAAAAAATGAAACTTAAGACTGAGGGAGATAAGAGCACCTACCGTTAGCATATTCAAGTCATTTGGCCAAGATAAACTGCACTATATCCTAGAATATCAAAAGAACTTGTAGATATAACTGCCAAACTCATCAATGACTTCTTAGAAAATGTGCAGAACAGGAGATGTATTGCAAAAGATGGAAAGGAACTATTTCAAACTCTAGAACTGTGAGCTGGAATTTACTATCTAGTAAAATTCCAGCAGTAAAAGAGTGGGTTATGAGGACTTAGGGAAGAGTGACCACTACAAATAAATGTCGGCTCCTCAATATCTATACTGTTTCTATCTTGAATGCATAAGCTTGGTGGCATGTCTCCCCCATTAAAATGGGAACTCCTTGAGGGCAGGGAATGTGTTTTTGCCTTTCTTTGTTCCCAGGACTCAGCATAGTGCCTACCACAGAATATGTAGTTAATATATGCTTGCTAACTGACTGAAGAACAAGTTATGCTGAACAAACTAATTTTCTTTTTTGATCTCATCACTGGACTGGTAGGTCAGAGAATGCTATACTCTGTGTATCTGAATTTCAACAAAACATTTAACAGTTTTTCGCAATATCCTTATGCATAGAGTTGAGCTAGATTATAGAACAGTTATGTGAATTTCGAACAGGTTAACAGATTTGATTTCAAGTGTGTAGATGCCCAATGGGGCAATGGCAACCTATGTCTTCAGTCTGGCTCTGTTCAACATTCTGACCAGTAATTTGTATGAAGACATAGAGGGCATGTTTATCAAATGTATAGATAACATGACTCTCAGGGAGATATGGAATATATTAGATGGCAAATTTGAGGTCGAAAAGATCTTGGGGGGCAGCTACGTGGCACAGTGGATAAAGCACCAGCCCTGGATTCAGGAAGACCTGAGTTCAAATCCGGCCTCGGACACTTGACACTTACTAGCTGTGTGACCCTGGGCAAGTCACTTAAACCTCATTGCCCCCCCCCCAGTTTATCTTTTAAATCCCTCCTTTCCAAGTTTGTGGGTTTTGTTTTGTTTTGTTTGCAGGGCAATGAGGGTTAAGTGACTTGCCCAGGGTCACACAGCTAGTAAGTGTCAAGTGTATGAGGCCAGATTTGAACTCAGGTACTCCTGAATCCAGGGCTGGTGCTTTATCCACTGAGCCACCTAGTTGCCCCTTAGGTTACTTTTATAGAAGTATTTATTTCACAAGATTGTTGGGACTAAAGCTTACTAGGTTTATGAATTATGAATTATAATTTCCAGAACAAAGGAGGTGATAGGCTCAGCTTAATTTGTCTTGTTCAGACTATATTTAGACTATACATTCAGACTATAGTGTGCACAGAGGACCAAATTCCCTAGGAGGTAGGTGCTATTGGTACCCCATTTTATAGGTGAAGAAACACAGAGAGACAGAGATTAAGTGACTTACCCAGAGTCACACATCTAGTTAAGTGTCTGAGGTCACATCTGAACTCAGATCTTTTTGATTCTAGGCCTACTGCTCTATCCATTGAACTATCAATTGCCTCTATAAAGCTAAATTCTACTGCTAGTTCTTTAGGTTAATACTGTTAACCTGGAGAAGACTTAGGGTGGACATGAGAACTGCCTTCAATTATTTGAAGAGCTGTCAAATGGAAAGAAAATTAATCTTAATCTGCTTGGCTATAGTAGGCAAAATTAGAAATCAATATAAATTTCAGACAGATTCAGGCCTAATGTAAGGAAAAACTTCCCAACTACTGTATCTATCCAAACATAGAATGGGCTACTTTGGGAAGTAGTAAGTGGCCCCTCAGTGGAGGTCTTCAATCAAAAGTTGTATAATCACCTGCCCAGTATAACGTAAAGGGGATTATTTTTTCAGTTCCGGGTCTGAATAGCTGGACTCTGAGGTTTTTTCCATTTCCAGTCTTAAGATTCTGTACTGTAAGGACACAGAACTATGGAAGTAGCAAAAAATAGCTAAGAGTAGTAGGAGAATAGGAGAATTCTGATTTTTTGACTCAACTCATACCACCCAGGAATCAGATGAAGCATGAGGGATTTTTTTTTTTTGTGGGGCAATGGGGGTTAAGTGACTTGCCCAGGGTCACACAGCTAGTACGTGTCAAGTGTCTGAGGCTGGACTTGAACTCAGGCACTCCTGAATCCAGGGCTGGTGCTTTATCCACTGCGCCACCTAGCCGCCCCCAGCATGAGGGATTTTTAACCTGGAGAAGAGATGACTTAGTTTGGGACATGATGATTATATCCAAACATTTGAAAGGTTTTCATGTGAAAGAGAAATTGAATTTGCTCTGCTAAGTTTACAGGGTGAATTATTAGGGAGGCAGATTTCAATTCAACAGAAGGAAAAAAAAAACTTCTAAAAATAGAATGGGCTGACTTGATAAAGTAATGGGTCTACTAGTAGCCTGACTATGTTTTGTTTTTTTTTAATCGATGAAGGTCTCTCTTCAAGTGGAATCTGAAAGACAACTGTCTGTGATGTTTTAGCCAGGACCCAGATTGGGTAAGGGTTGGACTATATAATGTCCAAAATTCCTTCCAACTCTGAGATCATATGACTTACTGGTCACTCACTCTTTGGCAAAGGCAAACTCTTCTGGGGAGAGAATGGAAGGCTCTCCTTTAGAACGTGTCTTTTCCTTTTCAAGGACATGAGGGAAAAACTTCTCTATCTGCCATGGAGAAGAAAAGTTATTATTCACTAAGCTTTCATTATCAAATAACTTCTTTTCAAAGACAGACACACCTTAATTTATTATGTTTATTAGAAATAAGATGCCCAACATTAACCATCAATACATTTATAATAATGAAAACCTTTTCTGGTGGCTGAGGAGTATAACTGGTAACATCAGAATCTTCTTTTTTTTTCCCCATATAAATATTTTATTATTTTCCAGTTATATTTAGAGATGATTTTCAACATTTGTTTTTATAAGATTTCTAGTTTCAAATTTTTCTCCATCCCTCCTTTCCCTTCCCCCCTCCCCAGGACACCAAGTAATCTGATACAGTTTATATATGTACAATCACATTAAACATATTTCTGCTTTAGTCATGTAATGAGAGAAAAATCAGAGCAAAAAGGAAAAACCTCAAAACATCAGAATCTTCTTAAAGTGTTTTATTTATTTTTATTAACATCAATATAATCTAAATGACCACAGGGCTCAGAAAACTGACTATGCCATTAGACATTTCTTATTGTATCTGAATGACATTCTCTAGTCAAAAGGTATACACTTCCTCATGGTCTTCTTGAACTCTATTGTTTAGTAAATCCCAATTAGTATTTCAAACCTGCTTCTCCTTTACTCAAACAAGTCAAACCCATTCCCCTTTCCTTTAGTGCAAATAACTATCAGCTTCTATTCCACTTTTTTCATAAAAATCTTCACCTGATTCCTTACTTCCTGAGGACTTTCACATACTACAAAGCACTTTTTAGGGACCTTTACTATATACAAAATATATACAAAATTTCCCTAATGAAGATATCTTAAAATCTAACCTTCATCAGTCGACACCTCAGGTAGCTGCTGAGGACGTAGCGGATTCTTTCAACCTCCATATGGTGGATGCTAACCTTCAAATCACCCTTCTTTGCTCTTTTGAGATTCTTTTCCTATGAAGAACAAACTCTAATGAAAACATCCTGATTACTAAGTGTAAAGATATCTTTGAGCACTTGTAGTTTATCAAAAAACCAAAAACCAAACAGAAACAAACAAAAAACCTTCAGTACTGAATTTAAAACACCTCTGTATTTTAGGATACAGGAAGTTTTTTTCAGGCAGAAAAATCAGAAAACTGCAAAATGCTTTACGTTTGCATTAGTTTTTGGATTGAATTTATTTGTACAAATTCTGAAACCTAAATATCATCAGAAATAGGAAATGAGAATCATACTTCCAATAATTAACAATGGCTAGCCACAGATATTCCCAAATAAATAAGCTTAATGATGACAATACAGGAAACACAGGGACAGTACTGGAAAGATGCAAATACTGGTTTGGAAAAAGCTAAATGTCAGATCTTTGATGTCATCCTGCCTTTTTGCTAATGATATCCTGAAAGCAACCCCAGCTCAGGTCACCTAATTTAACCAAAGCCATCTTGCTTTCTCCTCTTTTGCATCCTGAGACTAGAAGATCTTACCATATGATCCAGCTGCTCTATGACACACTCAACAATTTCACACTTGTTCTCCAGTAGCTCAGGGGCAAATTTTTCATTTAGCCAGGCCTATGGGAGAAAGCACAATAACATAAGTACTCATATGAGAGGCCACTAAGACATTCATAGAGGAGTAGAGGCAGCCCCCACACCATGAAAATCTTTGAGGTCTTACACAAGAAAACTTATTTTCCCAGCAGTTGAAAGTATTGCATGAACTATGAAGATAAAATTATGTTTGAAGACTGCTTGGATGGATTTTCCTTTTCTCCTGATTTTGGCTGGAAAGCTGTGTTCACAGACCTCACATTTGGCATACACAAAAAGGACCCTTTACTTCAAAAAAATCCATCAGGGTGATTTACCTTTTACTCTGACAGTAATGCTGCCTGAAGGTCAAACAGTACTTCTCGGGGGCAGCTAGATGGCGCAGTGGATAGAGCACCAGCCCTGGAGTCAGGAGTACCTGAGTTCAAATCTGGCCTCAGACACTTAACACTTACTAGCTGTGTGACCCTGGGCAAGTCACTTAACCCCAATTGCCTCACTAAAAAAAAAAACAAAAAACAAAAAACAGTACTTCTCACTAAGTAGTAGGAACTGTCTCTAGATATTTATGCACTGGTGACATTTCCCCATAAGTTGGCATTTCCCATCATGAAGTGGTGCCATTACTCTTACCATAGTTGAAATAACAGCATGTACATTTACATATCTTTTCATTCATAGAGCTCATTCTTATGATGTGAAGAGGAAATGGCTATTATTAGCAGGTTTTACTGTTAAGAAAACAGAATGAAAGGCTAAATAATTTTTAAAGGTCTAAGAATATGACAGGGACCACAACGGAAATTAGTCCTCATCCCCTAAATATGCTCATTTATTCATTGTTATGTCTTAATTCTGAGCTGGAGTCTGTCAGTCTCCTAAGAGATATTTAGCACATTTGGTCTACATTTATGTACTTGACCATCCACAGTTGATTATGAATATCTATATGATAATTTTTCTATTACAAAGAAAGATTATTATTATTTTTTTAGCATGTGGACTACATGAAGAATAGACCTAATTTCTTCCCTTTTTTAAACTGAATTCCTTGTCTTCCAATAAACACCATTAACAAACACTAAGCACATGAATGCTTATCATCACATTCCCCAAGAATTAATCAAGTACTTGTGACGGTCTATAATTGTACTACAGATTTATCAAATTAATTGCAAAAAAGATGAAATTTATCCACAAATAGCTTATAGTCTAGGAAAATACACTCAAAGATGCAGTAAAAAGAAAAGTGATTTTTGTCAAATATTTTAAAAACTTGTATCTATAGTCTTTTTTCTGCCTTTTTGTAGTCAATTCAATAAAAATTTACTGAAGATTCTACTACATGCAACCTCAGCTAAAGTCCCACTTCTCTGCTTTATCATGGCTAGAAATGATGCTGGGTTCTTAAAAACCATGCCACTGAGCACATCTGGAAGGCCTTAGACCAAGCTTCACAGATTTTAATGATAGGCCCAATGTGTGGGTGAATGAGGCTCATCACCAGAAAGCTGTTTATCAGGTAATGATGAACTAATATTTTGGTTACTATAACTTGTAAGAGGGAAAAAGTTACAATCTGATTTAGTGGAGGTAGTACACTGATAAAATCAGAGATCCAAATATCAAGGCAATATACTAGACATGGAAGAAGAAACATAGCCAATGTACAATTATATGAGGAACATAAAATACTAAGAGGATCATTTCTGCTTGGGGGTTGAAATTAAAGAAAGTTATATGGAAGAGATAGCATTTGAGCTAAGCCTTAAAGTATAGAAGGATTTCAACTAGAGAAATGAGATGACAGAAATAGAATATTATTATTCTGGGCTCAGGGAACAGCACAGAGTTGATAAAGTGTGGAATGCATGTGGGAGGTGGTGAGGACTGATTGTGAAGGGAAATAATGATAAGACAGGGTTGGAAAGGGAGTCAGATTATAGAAAGGCTAAATACTAAGCTAAGGAGTGTGAATTTTAGTGGTTGGTAGGCAATGGAGAGCCATTGGAATCCTTTGATCAAGGGAATGACATGATTAGTCCTGCACACTAAGATAGGGTGGCAGCAGCTGAGCATGTACTGGAAGTGAAGACATTGGATCAGAGCTCTAGAGCTGGAAGGAGGCAATCTCATACACATTAGGCCGACTGTGGCCCAGGAAGATTAAGTGACTTGTTCACAGTCACAGGTATGTGATAGATGTTAGAGGTGGGTTTGAACCCAAGCCCTCTGACTCTAGTGCAAGTGTTCTTTTCATTGTACCACGATGCTTGGAAATATTAAGACAAGAAGGAATGAGGGTCTGAATTATGGCAATGGCAAGGTGCTAGAGACATTTCAGGGGCAGAATTAACAGAACTCCCTGGCTAATTTGATGTAGATTTCAAAGAAGGTATCAAAGCTAGATTTCAGGAGACAGATAATGGTATCATTAATAGAACTCAGGATAGCAGAAACTACACATTTTGGGGGAAGAAGACAAGAATAACTGGACATGGGGCAGCTAGGTGGTGCAGTGGATAGAGCACTGACCCTGGAGTCAGGAGGACCTGAGTTCAAATCCAGTCTCAGACACTTTACACTTACTAGCTGTGTGACCCTGGACAAGTCACTTAACCCTCATTCCCCCCCCCCCCCCCGGCCAAAAAGCAAAAAACAAAACAACCCCCCCCCCCCAACAAACAAACAAAAAAAGCTATGGGGAACAGGTACAAAAATAGTTCTGGAAGACTAACAGTGGAGGAAAAGAGCTTATAGGAAAAACATGAGGGAAAACAAGAGGGAGCAAGAAGATAACTGCCAATTGTCTCTTAAAGAAAAAGACAATTTAGCACTGTTTTCCTATCCCCAGTTCTGTCTAGTGAGTCACAATAGATGCGAAGAGTCCAGCAGATGTTAAACATAAACAAGTTTTTCCAACAGTAAGTCATATAATCAGAAATCCATGTGCATAGACTGAGTAAGTTCTTTACAATTACTAATCAATACAAGCCTAGTAGCTTGATGCTTGATGGCAGTCAGATAAACAGTAACTGAAAGATTAGATCCTATGGGTCTTCTAATTTATTAGTGTGCTGAGTAATCAGATAAAAGTTTTTGCCAGAAAAACTCAGGTGAGCTGAATAAATTTGGCCCAGAGACCTGCAAGCTGGATGGTTAAGGTCTCTATAGCACCATCTCTGTCACTACCACGAATAACAAAACAAACTGGGTCTTTGCTTCTCTTTAACTGTTTCGTCAAATATGTCCAAAGGTATTCCTCACTATTACCATCAGTAGGGGGTAAGACTTCCTTAGTGGGACAATGGAGAGTTGAAGGATTTTGTTAGATATCAGAACACTGCTTGGGTTAGATTGGTCCCTGTGTTCTTGAGATTAGCCTTTATTTTGTTCTTGTTATTTCTAGACCCATAAAGAGAAGAGCATGTAATAAACCTAAGGTTTAATTCCCTTTAGGATGCTTACCTGCTCCAGTCTTCCAATAAGCTCAGCAGGAGTTAGTACCACCTCTTCACTACCTCCATCAGAGTCTTGCTCAGTGAAATCTGTCTCCTCTGTCATTCTCTGAAATCTGAAACCCAAAGAATATATTAAAGTATACCTTTTATCATGTAATAATAAGAATGATAGCTCAGTTTAAAGTTTACAAAGCCCTTTCCTCACAACTCCTTGAGGTCTCATCCCAAATGAGGAAATTGAACAGCAGTGTGATGAAGTAATGAGATTTAGCAGATACTCAGACCCACCTGAAGATTAATCTAGACTGATTGACTCAAGTGAGAGTGATTAACTGCTGATTAGCCTACTTCAGGTTAACTGGATTGTACTCACACCTTGAGAACACCTTCAGAACCAATGGATTTGGATGACGCCAACCAATCAGCTTGAAGCAGTGTGTAAGGACCGCCTCTGTTCCAGACCTATAAAAAGCTTCGTGATTGAAGCAGGCTCGTGGAAGAGAACTGGACCAGGCTGGAACTCTAGGCTAAATAGGCTTTTTTCTTAACTTTCTGAACTCCATGGGAATATCTGTGTGCTTTAATAAATGTTTAATGCCCAAGGACTGGTGCTGAAGCTTCTAATTTAAGGCGACCACAATTTAGATTTTAAACATCACAACAGGTAGGTGAAATGACTGAGAGAAAAGACCCTATTTGGCCTCTTCTCAGAGCCCATGAGGCAGAGAGTGAGTCTGGTTTTAGGACCTACAGCTTTGTTGCCCCAGCCTCCCAGTAGGGGGCCAAACAGCAAACAAGACTCTGAGGAGTCAAAGCACCTGGGACTTAGGCCCAAGCAGGGTCTGGAATAGAGCCTGCATTTTGTGGGAGTTGAGCTAGCGGGAGTTCACCTTGAGGTGCTCAAGGTGATCCCCACATGACAGCAATGTTCAAACCCGACTTGTTTGTTTCTTGACAAGTTATGTATGGTTACGTGTGTTAACACAGCACTGTTCTAATGAGGAATGGAGACATTCTTGCCCAGAATAAGGTTAAGGCCTAGTGCCGCAATCTGATTGGTTAACAAGGCAGTCTGATTGGCTGACTGATACAATCTGATTGGTCCTTACAGTTACCATATATGGGAGGTTTGTACTATATGCTGTGATTAGTTGTTTTTGTTATGCTGTATGTAAATGGGAGCTGTAATGTGATTTGACCAGAGGGACCCTTGAGGGGTATAAATAGAGGTGAGGTACACCTCACTTCAGTGCACTCTCTGGCACATTCAGAAGAGTGCCCATCTTCAAAGATAAATAAAGATGCCTTCAAACACACTCTGTTGCCTGCTTGGATTCTTTGAGCTTTGAGCTGCTAACAACACTTGAGCTGTGCAACACTATTCAAGCTGTTAGCTGCATTTCTTTTTTCTTTTTCCTTTTTTGTTTTAGTGAGGCAATTGGGGTTAAGTGACTTGCCCAGGGTCACACAGCTAGTAAGTGTTAAGTGTCTGAGGCCAGATTTGAACTCAGGTACTCCTGACTCCAGGGCTGGTGCTCTATCCACTGTGCCATCTAGCTGCCCCAGCTGCGTTTCTAACACTTATTATGATTGGGTCTGGAGATAAAACAAAACAAAACCCTCAGAGATCATTTCATGCAATCCCTTCACTTTACAGATAAGCAAATTGAGATTTAGAGGTAAAAACTTTCCTAAGGTCACAAGGAATTCAACAAGAGATTCTCTGATCCCAAATCAAAAAAAATTATTTTTAAAAATCACTTAATCTTTCTCTACCACTCTACATACCCTATTGTACAATTTTTAAAAACTCTCATAGTAAATATATTTAGTCCAGCACAACAAATTTCCACATTGCCCAAGTCCAAAAATGTGTTTCATTCTGCATTTTAAAAAATCACCTTTCTGGCAGGAGAGGTGTGTGTGCGCTCGCATCTTCAGTCTGCTGGACTCATGGGGCATCACTGATCAGAGTTCTAGTCTTTCAAAGTTGTTTTTCTTTATAATATTGTTGTCATTATATAAATTGCTCTCCTAGTTCTGTCCACTTCACTTTGGATCAGATCAGAGAGGTCTTCCCAGTTTCCTCTAAAACGATTTCATTTTAGTACCAAAATATTTCACTACATTTATATGCCATAATTTGTTTAGCCACAAACAAATTTGGGGTACAGCAGTTATAATGCTTGATCAAAGAGTAACAATAATAGTTAACATTTATATAGTGCTTCCTATATGTCAAGCATTTTACAATTATCTCATTTGAACCTCAGGACAGCCCTGAGAGGTAGGTGCTATTATCATTTTCATCATACAGATGAAGAAACTGCTTTGTCCAGGGTCACATTAGTAAGTGTGTGAGGCCAAACTCAACTCAGGTGTTCCTGCTTCCAAGACCAGTGCTCTATTCACTGCTTCATCTAGCTGCCTAGATAAGCATAGTTTAGTTTATAAGGTGAAGTTCCAAACTGCTTTCCAGAACATCTAGACAAATTCACAGCTCCAACAATAGAAGGCTAATGTGTATCTGCTTTCTACTTAAAAAAAATATATATATATATATATGTATATGGGGGCAGCTAGGTGTCGCAGTGGATAAAGCACTGGCCTTGGATTCAGGAGGACCTGAGTTCACATCCAACCTCAGACATTTGACATGTAGCTGTGTGACCCTGGGCAAGTCACTTAACCCCAACTGCCTCACCAGAAAATAAATAAATATTAAATAAATAAATAAATAAAATCACACACACACGTATCAGGGGCAGCTAGTTGGTGCAGTGGATAAAGCACTGGCCCTGGATTCAGGAGGACCTGAGTTTAAATTCCACCTTGGACACATGACACTAGCTGTGTGCCCCTGGGCAAGTCATTTAACCCTCATTGTCCTGCAATATATATAATTGTTATAAGTCAGATGGATGTGAGGTGTAACCTCAGTGAAACTGCATTTCTTTAGAAGTATCCCAATGTACCATGAAAAGTTAATATTTTGATATCTGGCATTTTATATAATTCTTTACATAAAAAAATTTCATTTGATTTTTACAATAAACATAAAGTAAGTAGTTCTAATATTATTAAACCTACCATAAATGAGGAAACAAGCTCAGGGAGATAAATCAACTTCCTTAAGAATACTGAGTGGGGCAGCTAGGTGGCACAGTGGATAGAGTACCTGCCCTGGATTCAGGAGGACCTGAGTTCAAATCCAGCCTCAGACACTTGACACTAGCTGTGTGACCCTGGGCAAGTTATACCTAATCCACGAATATTGAGCTAATAATAAGTTGGACAACATAAGGGATATAGGGATGGGGAGGGGGAGTGTACAGGGTGGAACCCTGGTCTTCTGACTTTACATCAGTTGTCCTTTCCACTAGAACAGGTACAGTTGGCATATGGCAGAGTAAGGACCTTAATCCACAATTAGGTCATCAATCTTCAGGACTGATCACCTTTTTTTGTGTCTTAGACCCCTCTGAGAGTCTGGTGAAGCCTTTGGGCCCCTTTTCAGAATGTTAAGTGTGTAAAATACAATGCATTAGGATACAATGAAAACCAACTATAATAAAATAGGTAATTTTCCCCCATCCAACTTCAACGTGTCAGATTCCAAACCCCGAACTCTATCCACAGACCTAAGGATCCAGGGACCCCAGCTTCAGCACCTCCGACGGCCCCTCTCCTCATTCATACTAACATGGGAGGTACCTTTGTGGGTGGCATCGCCAGTTCAGGGACCATCACACAAACCCTGAGGTATAGGGGCTTTGGGCCTCTGGCTCCAAGCCCGGTTCGTACCCTCGTTGGCCACAGGATCACGGGGACGCTTTCACTTCGCCTCTCCGAGTCCCGATCGCCATCAAAAAACCGGGGCTGCGCGTATTACCTACCTCCCGGGGTCACGGGGAAGCTCCAGTGAGATCCTACGGCTAAAGCGCTTCGCAACGTTTGCAAGCCTCAGCTGGCCGGACGGAGGAACACCTGGATCAAGAACACCTGGATCAGTGGTCCAGTCCCCAGGGCTGAAACAAGCCGCAGGTTGGGGAGAATGGAGGGTGGGGAAATCCCTGATCGCTCCTCCCTCCGCCTGCCGGGCCCCGCCCCCGCCCCCGCCCCCGCCCTATTCCACCCCACCCCCATCCCTCGGACCCCGGCTCCGGGCTTCCATTCAAGGCCTATGTCCCGATTCCGAGACCAGGGGAGAAGACAACGAAGCGGCGAAGAGGTCGATGTGGGGTTGAAGGGAGCGGGGGGATGGTGGGAAAGTGGGGAGAGAGGACGGCGCAGCAGCTCTTCCTTACCTGCTCTCTTCCAGACAGCTCCGTTTCCCGCCTTTCTCTACAAAACTTCCCTCCCAGGAGCTGACGTCACCACGCCAACGTGAAAGCGGGGCGTGGGCCAATCATAGCTCGAATGCAGATTTCCCTCGGGCCGCCCCCCCAGGCGTTCTTCGACTGGAGGGAGGAAGGGAGCCTCTGCCGGCACTCCCGAACGCGCTCGGCATTGTTAATTGAGGTTAGCCCCGCCCTCCCCGTCCCCAACTGTCCCCCTCGCTCCTTCTCCTCCCCGGCCAATGAGCGGCGCACAGGGGGTGCGGCCTGGGGAAGCTGTAATTCGGCTGGCCTGGAGGGGGCGCCAGAGCACCGCGGCTGGGAAGGGGAGGGCCCGGGCATTGTCTATGCTATGGGACTGTATCCTGTTAGGGCAGGAATCCTTTGGACTCGTAGTGAACTTAGGGTTTTATAACAGGTAATTTTCCTTCAGGAAAACAGCGTCTTGTCATTTCTATAGCATTTTAATTAAGGTTTACAAAGCGCCTCGCATCCCCTGTTTTTATTCCAAGTCATCATTGTACAATTGGTAAGCTAGAGCCCTGGGCTGGACGGTGTGTAAAAATTACCAGGTGCGGCTAGGTGGTGGAGAGAGCTCTGGGCCTGGAAGACTCAACTTCCTGAGTTCGAATCTAGCCTCAGATACTTTGTGTGACCTTCTTTGCCTCAGTTTCCTTATCTGTAAAACGGGTTGGAAAAGGAAATGACAAAACCACTCCAGTATCTTTGACAAAAATAAAAACTCCAAATGAGGTGACGAGGAATCGGACACATTGAACAACAAACAAAAGTTACTACAGGCCCCTGTCCTGGGTGGGTGGGGGCGGTGTGTGCTTCCATTCAAGACGATAACCTGGGACCATTTGTGCAAAAGTAATTTACTAGTTAATGAGCCACCTCTATGGCAAGCACTGACAATGCAATGCAACAAACTAAGTCCTACTATGTGCTAGGCAAGCTATGGATTCAAGTACAAAGGAAACAATCATTGCCTTCAAGGAGCATACATGAAGGGGAAGAAGGAACATTTTTTGGGGAGAGGGTAATCAATATCATTAACTTTTATTACAACTAGAAGTAAAATTAATATATCATAGAAATCATACATTAACAAATACATAATAACATATCTTTGCACCAATGCCTATCTCAATAAATATTCACAAAGATTAAATTTTTTTTTAAGTCAGGCAATTGGGGTTAAGTGACTTGCCCAGGGTCACACAGCTAGTAAGTGTTAAGTGTCTGAGGCTGGACCTGAACTCAGGTACTCCTGACTCCAGGGCCGGTACTCATCCACTGCACCACCTAGCTGCCCCCAAGATTAAATTTTAAATAAAAATTTCTAAAGGAAATCTAGTGGACTAGTCTAGTAACTCTCCTCATGGCACCAAGTGGCATCCATGATGTCATTTCATGACTTTGGTTAAAAACAACTGTATATATATATATATATATATATATATATATATATATATATATATATGTGTGTGTGTGTGTGTGTGTATATATATATACATATACATACTCACACACATATAGTATATAATATATACATACATACACATATACCTACATATGTATATGCATGCATATATTTGGTACCACTGCTTTTTTTTTTTTAAAGTGAGGCAATTGGGGTTAAGTGACTTGCCCAGGTTTACATAGCTAGTAAGTGTCAAGGTACCACTGCTATTTTTTAAACTTCAGCTGAAGCATAATATATTCCGTTCCAGCCTTGTTTACTCTGTTGTGTATCTCTTTGTTTCAAATGTGTTTCTTGTAAACAATATATTTTAGGATTCTGTTTTTAATCCACTCTGCTACCTGCTTCTATTTTATAGGAGAGTTCATCTCATTCACATTCAGTTATGTTTACTGTGTATTTCCTTCCATCCTATTTTCTCCCTTGTTTATACTTTTCTCTCTCTTTTCCCTCTTTCCTTTCTCAACAGTGTTTTCTTTCTAGCCACCACCTCCCTCAGTCTACTTTCTCTTCTATCAGCCCCACCTCCCTTTTCTTTCCCCTTTTACCTCCTAGTTTTGCCCTTTGTCCCTATAGGTTAAGATAAAATTCTATATCCAACTGAGTGTGTATGTTATTCCCTCTTTGAGCCAAATCAAATGAGAGTAAGGTTGAAACAATGCTCATCCTTCCCATCTTTCCCTCTATTGTAATAGGTCTTTTGTACCTCTTCATGTGATATGATTTACCCTATTCTACCTCCCCTTTCCTCTTTTCCCAGAATAGTCCTTTTTGTTACCCTTTAAGTTTTTTTTTATATCATCACATCAAAATGAACTTATACCTACATCCTCTCTATGTGTACTCCTATCTGCCTTAATAGAGATACAGTTCTCAAGAGTTACAAGTATCTTCTTTCCATGTAGGGATGTAAACATTTTAACCTTATTGAATAATATGTTTTGTTCCCTTTTACTTTCCCTTTATGCTTCTCTTGAGTCTTGTTTTTGAAGATTGAATTTTCTGGTCAGTTCTGGACTTTTCATTAAGAAAGTTTTAAAGTCCCCTATTTCGTTGAAGGCCCATCTTTTCTCCTGAAATATTATAATTAATTTTTCTGGTTAGTACATTCTGGTTGTAATCCAAGTTCCTTCGCCCTCTGGAATATCACATTCCAAGCTCTCTTATCCTTTATTGTTGAAGCTGCTAGGTCCTATGTAATCCTGATTGCTGCTCCTTGATATTTAAATTGTTTCTTTCTGATTGCTTGCAATATTTTCTCCTTTACCTGATAATTCTGGAATTTAGCTATGACATTCCTTGGAGTTTTCCTTTTGGGTCTCATTTAGGAAGTGATTGGTGGTGTGATAAAATAATGGGATTTGGCAGATGCCCAGGGGGCCCTACCTGAAGATTGATTTGGAATTGATTGAATTGGGTGAGACTGAGAGACTGACTGAGAACCTCCTTAAGGTTGATTAAATTGAGACCACACCTGGCTGGCCCTGAGTGGGGTGTTGTTCTCAGAGGCTGTGGACTACACATCAACAGGAGACCACCCTCAACCAATCAGCTTGAAGGACCTCCCCTTTCAGGGAGGGAGACGGGAAGTAGGAAGGTGAGGCTGGCTCCCTGGATTGGCCTTTTTTGTGCTGGGACTTCAGGTTGGTGGCAGAGAAAGAGAGAGGAAAGTAGATAGGCTTTTCTTTTGTTACTGTACTCCATGTGTTGTCTTTACTCTTTAATAAATACTTAAAAGCCTAAACTCTTGCTGAATTTATCAGTAAATCTTAACTAGTTTCCCCCAAAAAACTGGGGTGGGGGCAGCTAAGGACATACATTAGATTTTAAACATCACAGTGGATTCTTTCAATGACTGTTTTTTCCTCTTGTTCTAACCCATTGAGGCAGTTCTCCTTGATTATGTCATGAAATATGCTGTCCAGTCTCTCTCTCTTTTTTTTTTATCATGGCCCTCAGGTAGTCTTATAATTCTTAAGTTGTCTCTCCTGGATCTATTTTCCAGATCTGTTGTTTTTCTGAAGAGGTATTTTACATTTTCTACTTTTACATTCTTTTGATTCTGCTTTACTTCTTCTTGATGTCTCATTGAGTCATTCGCTTCCATCTGCCCAATTCTGATTCTTAAGGAATTATTTTCCCCAGCCAGCTTTTGTACCTCCTTTTCCATTTGGCCAATTGTATTTTTTAATGAGTTGTTTTCCTCAGTCAATTTTTGTTCTTCCCCAAGCTATTGACTCTCTCTTGCATAACTCTCATTTCCTTTTTTTTTTTTTTTGGCAGGGCAATGAGGGTTAAGTGACTTGCCTAGGGTCACACAGCTAGTAAGTGTCAAGTGTCTAAGGCCGGATTTGAACTCAAGTCCTCCTGAATCCAGGGCCAGTGCTTTATTCATTGCACCACCTAGCTGCCTCATTTTCTTTCCCAATTTTTCTTCTACCTCTCTTATTTGATGTATAAAATATTTTTTGAGCCCTTCCAAGAGGGCTTTTTGGTCTTAAGACCAATTCCTCTTCCCCTTTGAGGCTTCTAATATAGGCATTTTGACATTGTTGTCTTCTTCTGAGTTTGTGTTTTGGTCTTCCCTGTCACCATAGTAGTTTTCTATGGTGAGGGTTCTTTTCCGTGTCTTATTCATGTTTTAGCCTATTTCATACCTTTTAAAGTTGGGATCTGCTTCTGGGGTACAGGGGGCACTGTCTCAAACTTCTTTTGCTAGGGGCTAGGAGCCTGATCACTGGCTTTCTGCTCTGAGGCCTCAGTGGCTGGAGGCTTGCTCACTGCACTAGAGTGTGCCTGTTGTGTAGTATATATCCCAGCTGACAGATTGTCTTCTGTGTTGAAGCTGGGGGCCTCACAACTGGCCTGCTGTGCCACTAACCTGCTGAGCTAGGACTGAGGGTCTTCAGCTGCTAATCTGTCCTGTACCTAAGAGCCTTCTGCTAGTTTGCCTAGACACCCTCTGTGCTGAGCTGTGCTCCCCTTTTACCCATGTGAGACAGACCTTTCGTGAAGTAATTTTAGGTTATCTTAAGCTGGGAGATTGTTTCGCTCTGTCTTTTTGTAGGTTCTATAGCTCCAGAATCCATTTAGAGGCTTAATTTAATGCTGTTTTTGAGGGAAATTTGGGAGAGCTCAGGCAACTTTCTGGCTTCTCTCTGCCATCTTGGCTCTGCCTCCCACATTCCCACACACATATTTAGAAAGGGTCTGTGCAGGTTTAATAGGAAGGACTTTCTTTTAATAATAGAACAGAACCTCCAGAGGGCACAAGGGAAGAGTAAGAACAGTAGGCTAGGGACACAGGAAAGATAAGACTGAGGAATGGGCACACTAAGGAGTCTGTTCAGAGGGCTGGTGAAGGGAGGGGGCATTGCTTAGGTAGTCTATACCTCAGTCTACACCTCAGAATAAAAAAGATTTGGGAGTCACAGGGCAGTAAATTTCAACACTTTCCTACTGTGGTAGGAAAGGTAATACTGATTTGATTATCAGTCTCTGAGAAAGAGTTGGAAAGAGATGTGTGGTGGTAATATGTGTGTGGGAGTGGGGAGTACTGAAGTGGACAGGACCAAGGGTAGGAGTCCAATCCCTGGTTTTGCCTGGTAATTATAGCTAACATTTATTTAGTGCCTACTGTGTGCCAGTCAGCATGCTAAGCATGTTATAGTATCTTATTTGATCATCACAACAACCCTGGGAAATAGGTAATCCCTGATGGTAGTGCTCTAGGCAGAGGAGAATACTAAGATGAAAAAGAAATAGTTATAGCTCTCAAGGAGCTTACATTCTAACTGATTATTCTGTTAATGAGCCTTTCCTTACCAAACAAGGAAGCTAGGTAGTGTAGTGCTGGGTAGATAAAGTGCTGAGCTTTGAGTTAGGAAGACCTGAGTTCAAATCCAGCCTTAGATACTTCCTTAGCCTGGGCAAGTCAATTAACCCTTGTTTGCAACTATCAACTCAACTATAAAATGGGGATAATAGCACCTACTCACAGGATTTCTGGTACATTGTTAGTACTATATAAATTCTTATTCCCTTTCTCTTCCCCTCTGCACTTAGGCTGATCTTCAGATAATACAGTCTATTACCTCTTTACATTTTGGTAGGACTTTCCAGAGCTGCACTTATGTGGAGTATCCATCACCCAATTTACTTCATTAAGAGATACAACATACATAAAAGTAATGACTGTTCTGCAATCGAATTGTTTTCTATCTTGTTGGGAGCCATAACAACTCCTGTTTCTATAATCCTCTATGGTTTGCCAAGAAGTCTTCTCACAACATTGTGAAATGGGTTTGTAAGTATCATTATTATTATTCCCATTTTGCTCATGAAAAACTAAAGGCCCTAGAGGTAAAGCGATTTGCACTTTTTGAAGCAAGTAAGCATCTAAGTTAGGCTTCTGACTTTCCCCCCAAGTCCCATATGCCATCCGTATGATCTACCAAGGTTGACCTTTTCTCATTTGTTCCCATGAATGGGGATGGATTCCTTCTTCAGAGCAGGAGAGGGTGCTCCATCATAGGAGGGAGGTCAGTGTGTGATTGCTTTGCTTTTATCTTTCATTTTGTTACCAGGCACGCTTTGAAAGACTCATGACAATCTTACTCTAATGACACCTTCCCTCCTCTGCTCACAAACACATGCTATAGTGGAAAGAACTCTGATTTTGGACCCAGAGGGCATGGGTTTAAATTCCATCTTTAATGCTTCCTGCCTCTGTGACTTTGGGTCAATCCCATAATCTTCCTGGGTCTCTGCTTCCTTATATGTGAAATGAGGGCATTGCAATATAATAACATTTATATAGCACTTTCAGGTTTGAAAAATGCTTCACAAAAATGATCTTATTTGATCCTCACAACAACCCCAGGAAGTACATGTTATTATTATTCCCATTATATGGATGAGCAACCTGAGGCTGAGAGACGTTAAGTGACTTGTTTAGAGTCACACAGCAAGTAAGCATCTAAGACAGTATTTGAACCCAAGACTTCCTGACTCTGTGTCCAGGGCTCTATCCACTATATCATGTAGCTGCTTAGATCTATAACCCTATATTCAGGTCTTCTCAAACCGAAAAACCTTTCCTTCCACCTGCATACTCTTCAAGTTACAATCCCATCTCTTCCTTTTACCACAAAATTCCTAGTAAATATAATTTATATTCCTTTAATGGGAGTCTGACTCATGGGCCTTTCTCCTCTGAGGCCATCTCCATGTGGAGAGGTTACAACAGCTGAACAAACTGATGGGGTCTGCACATGTGCCAGACCCTCATTACACTCCACTTCCCCAACAATCATTTTTATATAGGACTTTAAGGTTTATGAATTGCTTTAGTTACAACAATCCACTTTATAGATGAGGAAACAGGCCCAAGGAGGGTATATGACTGGTAACATGGCTAACAAATGACAATCTGGGACTTGAGCCCAAATCCAATGCCATTTCTACTATACCTCTTCTCTCTACTAATTTTTTAATCCTTCCCAATCTGGTTTCTATTCTAACCACTCTATAAAAATTGTTCTTTTAAGTCACCATTGACTTACTTAACAAATCCAGAGGCTTATTCTCAGTCCTCATCCTCTTTAGTCTCTCTGCAACACGGGATACTGTTAACTGATGATCCTTTATTGACATTCATATTTTCTTTGGCTCTTGTGACATTGCATGGTCTTGGTTTTCCTCTCGCTTTGCTGATCATTCCTTTTCTGTCACATATTCTCTCCTAAGGTAACCTTTCTCACTCCCATGACCTCAATGGCCCCATCTGTGTAGATGATTGATTCTCCATCCCCTACTTTTCTTCCTAGCTCCAGACTCAAATTTGCAAATGTCTACTTCCCATACATCAAACACAGTATGTTTAAAACATCAACTTTCCTCTAAACCTGTTCCTCCTCTTAGCTTCCTCACCCTTAAACCCCTCCCACTATTGTCATGAGGATCAAATGAGATAGTATTTGTAAAGTACTTAGCACAGGGACTGGCACATAGTAGGCACTAAATAAATGTTAGCTATTATTACCAGGCAAAATCAAGGATTAGATTTCTAACCTTGGTCATGTCTACCTCAGCACTACCCCCCCCCACACACATACATATTACCACCACACACCTCTTTCTACCTTTCTCATAGACTGATAATCAAATCAGCATTACCTTTCCTACTGTGAAAGGTGGGGCAATCTACTGCCCTGTGGTTCCCAAATTCTTTTTATTCTGAGGTGTAGACTAGTTAGGCAAATGGTCCCTTTCCCGACCATCCCACTGTACAGAGTCCCACATATATCCATTCCTGACTCATCTCTTCAATGTCCCTTCCCTCCCTTTTCTTATCTTTTCCATTGCACCCTTTAAAAGTGATCTTTTTTTCTCCCCCACTCCTCAACAGGTCCCAGGTCCAATCACTTATCAAATCTTCCAAATGCCCTTTTTATAAATTCCTCCTTTGATTTCTTCTATTACCACCTTGATTCAGTCCCTGATTATATCTGGCCCACCCCGAGGTTACATATGCTACTGAACTGAGAAGGAGAACCTTCCACAGGCAGTTTTTGAAGGACCTCCCCTTTTGAGGAAGGAAGGATTGAAAGCTCCCTGAAGGGAGGGCTGCTTCTGAAATGCTAGGCTTCTTCCAGAATGTGAGCTCCCTCTCGGCTCTCTCTGTCTGGCGACTCCCCTTGCGGTGGCACATGTTCATTCTGTTGTGGTGTAAACAACTGTAGACTGTCCGGGGTTGGTGAGTTAATTACAGAAAACCCTAAATTCCTTTGAACTAGCTTAATTGGAAATGGTCTGGGGTTGCATAGGTTAAGTTTAGAGTTAAGAGCATTTATCTGTATTTCTTTTTTCCTATTTCCTTATCTTTGATTCTTATTAGTTTCACCTTTGTTGTTTAACTAATTCCCAAGTAATAAAATCTGATCCTTTTGTGAACTAAAGCTTAGAGGCTCCTTTCTTATTGGTCTGGAAGAAATATCTAGAAAGGGAAGTTCAGAGCAGAGGGAGAACCTAAAAGGTCCCTCATATTTCCGGGACCCCAATATTAAGGTGAGTCACCCAAATAATGCTCCATATATCAAATTTAGGCCCTCACAGTTTCAAGTGTCTGAGGCCAGATTTGAACTCAGGTCCTCCTGAATCCAGGGCCAGTGCTCTATCCATGGTCACCTAGCTGCCCCTTGACTTTGTTTTAATATTTGTTTTGTCTTATGGCATCATTGACTTCTATTTAGTTAATTCTAATTTTCAAGGAGTCTGTTACTTAGGTAAGTTTTTGCACTTCCTGTATTACAGTGTTCCTTTCAAGTCATTTCACTAAGCAGTCTCATTTCTTTTCCAATTATTTCTTCTAGAGCTCTCACTTAATTTTTAATAATTTTTTTTTGAAAAGACACCTCTTTTTTTGGAGGGGGCAGGGCAGTGAGGGTTAAGTGACTTGCCCAGGGTCACACGGCTAGTAAGTGTCAAGTGTCTGAGGCTGGCTTTAAACTCAGGTCTTCCTTTATTCAGGGCTGGTGCTTTATCCACTGAGCCACCTAGATGCCCAGACACCTCATTTCTTTCTTTCTTTTCTTTCTTTTCTTTTCTTTTCTTTTCTTTTCTTTTCTTTTCTTTTCTTTTCTTTTCTTTTCTTTTCTTTTCTTTTCTTTTCTTTTCTTTTCTTTTCTTTTCTTTTCTTTGGTGAGGCAATTAGGGTTAAGTGACTTGCCTAGGGTTACACAGGTAGTAATTGTTAAGTGTCTGAGGCCGGATTTGAACTCAGGTCCTCCTGAATCCAGGGCCGGTGTTCTATCCACTGCGCCACCTAGCTGCCCCCCAGACACCTCATTTCTTAAAGCAATTTTAGTTGACCTTGTGTTCAAGCTTGGTTTTTATTTGATTCTTTGTTTGCAATGCTGTAGAGTTATTTTCTTCTCCTAGGTTTGTGTCCTGAGGGTCCCTGGACCTATAATATTTCTTTTCTTTACTCATTTTTCTAGCCTAATGTTGTAAATTGGGACTGTGCTCAGGCCAGGTTTAGCATACTTCTGGAGGAAATGGTGAGGATTTGTTTAGTCCTAATTTATTCTGCTATTTAGAATTCTTTCATTGTTCCCCCTGTATATTGAGTTCTGTGTTTTTCAAAGGCCTCAGGGGTGGCTCACACCAGTGAGATGAAAATTTTCAGTACCTTAAGAGATCTGGTTTAGGCTACATTCTGATTTCTGCCTTCCTGGTCCTTGCTTTAAAGGCTTCTCACCCTAGTTTAGGGCTTGGGCAACATAGCTACAGGCTTACCCCTTGAATATAAAATAGAAGTCCTGGCCTTAGCCTTTGGTTCAGGGTCATAGTAACACAGTTACATAGTATCTGCAGGCTCACCTCTAATCTGTGCTCCCTACCTTGTATACATGAGTGCAGGCCCTAGCCTCAGTCTACAGCTAGAGTGCTTCTGCATGAGTTTTCCTGGCTAACCCCCCTCCCTAGGTCTCTCAGGATTTTGTCTATTTCTCTGAGCTGACCTTCCCTGGAAAAAGGTTTTGTGCTCTTCCTTGATATTTTCTGGAGTAATTATAGGAGAGAGCAGGATTATACTTGTTCTTCTAATTTTATCATCTTTGCCAGTTCCAGTTACCTACTTCATGAACCCTTCCCTGATCACCCTATTGCAAAATTTACCTCCTAGATTCATGGAATGTTATATCTTAAAGGCACCTCATGATTCTAAAAATAAAAACTACCAAGCCCTTAAACCTAAGACAGTTTTCCTTTCCCAGTTCCACTAAGGGGCCCCTCTGTGCTGGACCTGGGCACATGATCCTGACCAGGTTCAGTCCTGGGGGATCTTGGCCTCTAATGAGAGGGATTAGGCTCCCTTTTCTCACATTCTTTGGCTCATTATGCTTCCACCCCAGTACCCTGGAGACAATTTGCTTAAAGCTTAGGTTTTGCTTCATGTCTAAAGTCTTCCCAAAAGGGGAAAGTAGAAGGGTACTCAGTGTACAATATAAATCAGGTATGGAGCACACATATGACCAGCCCAAACCAGCCAAGGGTTTCATCATTCTCCAAACGTCCAAGCTCTGGGATAGCACAGGTGGCTGGCTAGAAGCAGGAAGGCAAACTGTGGGTATTCTCTGTGATGGCTTTGTGCAATATGAGTGCAGACTCTTGGAAAACAAGAATTAATTTCCATTTTTGTCCTTGCATCCCCAGTGCTTAGCACTAGTGCTTTACAAAGAGTAGGTGCTGAATAAATATTTATTGAATTAAATTCTATCCAGTACATTTATTTTACAGGAGAGGAATCTGATAGCCAGAAAGGTGATGTACTTTAGGTAAAGCCATTGGGAGCAGAGTCCAGATCTCTTGGCTCATAGCTCAAGGTTCCTTCCTGGTTACTGTTTCTTTGTCCTCACAAGTCCCTCCAGATGCAGGCCCCAGAGGCATCATTCAGGGCACCTGCTCTCGTGAAGATACAACCTGGAAGCTATTTCTAAAGGTGGTGCTTTCCCCACTTCTTAGCAAACACAGCTGCAATATGGTAGAGTGCAGTCTCCAGAAAAGATCCAGATACAGAAATTTCTCATCATTGAAGTCCTTGGTGCTGTCAGATGAGTCCATCAGAAATGGATATGGGATTATCAGTGGAAACAACATTGAAGATACATTAAGATCTGCTTTGCTGTTGCACTCTAAGGACCATGGGGCCTTTCCATCTTACTTGCCACTGATAACTGTGTCATTTGAAATATTGGGGACGAGCTTTTTTTCTGCCTAAATTATTGGGGAACTGGGCTGGGGTTTTCTAAAATATTGCTACTTATATATTAAAGGTTATTGCACCAAGCTTTGGCAGTAAGAATTTATTATTAATTAAGATCACATATTACTAAAGTATTGACCACATGTCTGACTGACTTCCCAACTAGTTACATAGGAGCATGGAGTCCCAGGAAAGAGGAGGGGGCAAGTAGCTCATTCAAGAGGGTCCCAGGTACAAGAGAGAGCAGTGACCGAATTTAACACAAGCTGAAAACCCCCCAGCACCATATTGTCTATAAGAGAGAGCACATGGCTCCAAGCAGAGTTCAGAAGGCCTACATTACCTAGAGAGAGAGAGAGAGCTACCAGACTGCCTCCTTCACCTAGTGCGCCACCCAGAATGGTGTTTACCTCATGATCTCAGTCTTTTTCCTCTTCTGATAGAGGTGGCTCTTACATACTGATCAAAGCTAATTGGCTAGAATCATTCAATTCCATTGGTTGATGTGACCTGAGGGTAGCCAATATTAAAATGAGTTTTACATATGACCTAATGTTGTAATGACTTAATGGGGAAATATGTAAAAAGACCATCTCTGAAGGCCAAGGCAAAATCTCATCCAGTCAATCTCCTTTTCTGTTGATCCGCCCATGGGCTCGTGGGCTGGTTCTAAAAGGGATTAGCTAAGGATTCTAAGAATTATGCTTTTCAAAGTGGGTCCCCCCCAAAAAACCCATTATTAATAATGATTTTCTCACATACCTACTATGTTTGTTATCATTTGTTATTCTTGTTTGAGGAAGGTAAGAGGAAGGTAACTAGGAGGAGAGGGATTAAGGAAAAGCTTTACATAGTAGGTAGAATCTGAACTAAGGTTTAAAGGTGTAACGATTGGAACGACGCCACCTTCTGGAGACTTACTATAGAAGAGTTCCTCCCATGAAGCGAAGGTCTTTGAGGGCAAGACCAGGAGTCTTTTCTTTGGCGTCAGGAAGTGACGCGGGCTAGTGGGAGGAGGAAGGAAGAGACTGGCGATCAGTCTCGCGCTCTTTCCTTTGGACTCTGGTGGAGAGCGGAGCTAGAAATGTGCTCTCCCTTTAATAGATAGGAATCTAGGCCTTTCTCTCTCTTTACCAAATTCTTATTCTCCTTAATAAATGCTTAAAAGTCTAACTCTTGCTAAAGCTTATAATTTATTGGCAACCACTCATTAGATATTTTAGACAGTTTAGCTAGAATTTTAGCCCTTAACAAAGGAAAACAAGAATACTGAGATAATAATCTGAATTAGGACTGAAGATTAGAGTAGAATGGGAGAGAGAGAGACTGAGAGAGAGAGAAACATGCAGAGAGAAAAATGGAGAGAGGGCAATAGAGAAGTACATGATGAGTATGAGTTAACTGTAATAATAATGAACATTTATATAGTACTTACTATGTGCCAGACACTGTACTAAGCACTTTACAGTATTTTATCTCATCTGATCCTCACAACAACCCTGAGATGTAGGTGCTATTATCCTCATTTTACAGTTGAGGAAACTGAGGCAACCAGGGGTTAAATCACTTGCTCAAGGTCACAGAGTTAGGAAGTATCTGAATTCAGATTTGAACTCAGATTTTCTGACTCCAGGCCCAGCATGCTATCCACTGTTTGGCCAGCTGTAATTGTCTGTAATAACTTGCCCAGGTAGAAAGAGAATAAAAAAGATGATCCAGGATATGCATAAGTGGAAAAGATGGTGGGAGGTACACTTTATTTTACATGGTTGCTATCAGCTCAATAGAGGCTGCACTAGCAGGCAAAATTCATTTAGCTAATGGGTAGATGTTGTTTTTGTTGGTAGTACTCTAATTGATAACCAATCATTTGGTAGCATAAGATGGACACATTGGGGTAGAGTGGAAAGAGTTTTATTGCAGTCAGAGGACATGGGTTTCAATCTCAGCTCTCATTGACTGCCTCTGTGACCTGGGCAAGTTATTGCTATTCACCTTAGTTTCCTTCTCTGTAAAATGAGGGGTTAGATGAGATGCCTTCCAAAGTCCTTTGTGGCTCTAAAATCTATGAGCCTATGAATAATTCTGAATGTAACAACATCATTCATTCCGCAGATACTTATGAAGCACCAACTAATTCTAAGTCATTGTGTCATTTCACTTGCAGAGGATAAAAGTTGCCCTTATGAAGCTTACATATTACCAAGGGATTCAGCCCATTAAAAAAAATACCCACAATATCAGGCAGTGTATGATAAGTGCCACATAGAACAAAAAACACTAGACTCTGGAAGGACCTTACTAACAAGAAGAAAAGAAAAGGGCATGAACTGGTCAACCGGTGAGATTGAGGGATAGCAGAGAGATAGCCTGAGTACTGTACTAGCATCAACGAAATATTAACTCCCAAATTTCCTCCTTCCTGTCAAAGGTACCACCCTCTCTCTCTTCCCTGTCACTCACACCCACAACCTTCATGTCATTCTCAGCTCTTCTCTCTTACTCATACCCACATAGTCAATCAGTTGCCAATTCTTATAATTTCTTTCTGTACCACCACTCCCGGCTCTACTCAGAGGTTTGAAAAATTTCTTCCTCTTCAGTTGAATGCCTCCAGGAAGAAAGAGAGATTTCATCTATTCATGCCTTTTATATGCACACTCAGTTCCTGTTCAGCAGTCAATTAAAAGGTTTTTCATTGTCACACAGCAATAGTCACAAAGTACTGGTTTGTATTCTGAAGGGAAAGGCAGAGTCCTCGACTATATAGCGTCACATATTTCCAGAGGCAGCCTCTCCAAGCCTACAGGTGGGCCGGAATGAGGCAGGGCCTAATTCATGCTCATATGGTTGGACCATTTATTGACCAGAACCTGTTACAAAAAAAATTTTTTTTTTAAATGGAAAAACTGTTCCTGACTTAAAGGCACTTCGATTCTAATGGGGAAGAAAACATGTATAATGCATTATATTACAACACAAATTATTGTTGCTGTTTGTTCCTTATTCTTGAAGAGAACCAATGACATCAGGAGTGTGATGTCTTGACTTATGAGTAACAGAGTAGATGGAAGGCAGCCTTATAGAGGATGGGACTAGCAGCTTTGGGGGCAGGGCACTAGTAAAAGCCTCGTGGAGGAAATGGTTCTTGAGGTGAGTGTTAAAGGAAAATGGGCATTCTTAGAGGTTAAAGCTGGGAGGAAAAACATTTTGAGCTTGGAGGGAATGGTCAGTGTAAAGCCACAGTGGTGGGAGATTGAGTGTTATGTGCAAGAAACCACAAGTACCAAAATGGCTGAATCATAGACTATTTGGAAAGAAGTATAGTGTAGGAAGATAATATAGGTAGGAAAGGACCAATTCTAAAGAGTGATAAATGCTAGTTGCCAAATCTTGAAGTTTCTAAAACACCAGCATCCTTCACATCTGATCCCTTCTTTCTATTCACACAGCCATTACTCTAGTTTCAGGCCTCATCATCTCTTCCCTGGCCTTCCATAAAAGCTTTCTAATTGGTCTACTAGCTCAAGTCGCTTTTCACTCTAATTCATCCTTTATACATGTTCCAAAGTGATTTTCCTATAGCGCAGGGATGACCATGTCACTCCCCTTTTCAATAAGCCCCAGTCCCTGTTGCCTCTAGATTAAAGTATAAACTCCTCTGGTATTTAAAGTACTTCACGAAGTGGCCTCAGCCTTTCCCGCCTTGTTATGCTTTCCTTCCCACACACTAGGACCAGCCAACTGGCCTTGCTTTTTTTCACACACACAACTCTAGGTCCCATCCCTGTGCCTTTGCCCTGGAAATCTCCCCAAAATCAGTCATTTAGCAAGCATTTGAGGAGATAATGCATTTTAAGCAAACCCAAATATAGAGAAGTAAGAGAGAGCAGAACAACCGAAAAACACTTAATAGTCTTTTGTGGCAGGACCCTGGTTTGTGAAGTAGAATATGATGCAATAAGTCTGGAAAGGCAATTGCAGCCAGATCATGGAGGATCCTCAAATCAAGGTCCTAGCCCATCGAAATGTACTTAGTAAAAAACTCTAGCTTTGAATTCCTGCAATTGCCTTAGCACCTGATATAGCTCCAACATACTTTTCCAATAGAATACATCTCCCATAATTTCTATAAGCATATTCTTCGGCCCAGTGAAATAAAGTCACCCCTGTCTTTGGTTTCCCCCAACACTTTCCCATGTTCATATCCATTTCTTTGATGGTGCTGTTACACTTCTCTACCTATCAAAATCCTAGCCCTCTTTCAAGAGCTCTCTCTCTTTTTTTTTAAAGGTTGGATTAGAGATTTTTATTGTTTTAAATTCCAATGGATATATAACCTTTTTTTTTTGCAACATTTATTTTATTTTTTTCCAGTTCCATGTAAGTGTAGTTTTCAACATTCATTCTCATAATATTTAGAGTTCCAAATTTTTCTTCCCTCCCTTTCCTCCACCCTCCACAAGACAGCAACCAGGTTATATATATACAATTCACAAGTGCTCTTTTTATCAGTTCTTTCTATGGGATGGATAGTAAGCTTTGTCATTAGTCCCTTGGGATTGTCTTGGATCATTGCATTGCTGAGAGTAGTTAAGTCATTCACAATTGCTCATTGAACAATACTGCTGTCACTATGCACAATGTCCTCCCAGCTCTGCTCACTTCACTATACATCAGTTCATGAGTCTTTCCAGGTTTGTCTGGGATCATCCTGTTTGTCATTTCCTATAGCACAAAACCATTCCACCACAATCATATAGCACAGCTGCTTCTGTCATTCCTCAATTGATGGACATTCCCTTGATTCTCAATTCTTAGCCACCACAAAGAGTTGCTATAAATATTTTTTGTACAATTTTCCCCCTTTTCTCTTTTTCATGATACTGTTTCCCTTCCATCCTATTCCCTTCCCCATCCTATTTATTCTATTATCCATCTTCTTTCATCCTATCCCTCTTCAAAAGGGATTTGCTTCTGTCTGTCCCCTCCCCCAATCTGCCCTTCCTTCTTTTGCCCCTCTCTCTTTATCCCTCAAGAGCTCTCTTAAAAGCTAACTTCTCCATGACACTGAGAATTAGAGTGCTACCAACCTGTTGAGAAAGATACTGCAGGGAAGCTCCGCCATGAAAAGAACTCATGTGATTTAGCATCTGGAAGTGACCTTTCTGAGGTTCTGAAGGTCAGATTAGTGTCAGGAAGTGATGTCTGCCACCCATGGGTCCTGTTAATCAGAGCTACCAGCCAATTAGCTTGGAGCTGTGTGTGTGGACAGCTCTGTTTCCTGTTTCACAGGAGGCTTCTGGGAGAAGTCGTGCAAGGAGTGAGGTCTTTGGGTGGCCAGACTTCAGCTTGTTGCAGGAATAGGCAGAATAGGGAGAGTAGACAAATCTCATACTTTATCCACGTGTTTCTCTTTACTAACCCCTAATATACTTTAATAAATAGTTAATGCCCAAAGATTGGTGCTATACATTTCTAATTTAAGGTGACCGTCCATTAGATTTTAGACATCACAGCTTAAATTTTAGACCTTACAACACCTACTCAATTTTGAGTTCCACGAGAGCAGAGCTCATGGGTTTTTCACCTTTCTGTTCTCCACATAGTGACTGACATTATGCTTTTTGGATAAACAAATTAAGTCTTTCCTGGTCATCCCAGTTGTTTGCCTCATCTCCCTTATTAGAACAGTAACTTAGTCTTACTTTGTTTTATAGTGCATTGCACATAATAGGTATTCAGGTATTTGAATACCTGGATATGATAACAATAGCTAATTAAGTAATATTGTTTTACAGTCTTTTCAATCCTATAAGACTCTTTGTGACCCCATTTGGGGTTTTCTTGGCAAAGATACTGGAGTGATTTGCCATTTCCTCCTCTGGTTCACTTTAGAGATAAGGAAACTGAAGCAAACAGGGTTAAATGACTTGCCCAGGATTACAGTTATCTCTTAAGTGTCTGAGGTGAAATTTGAATTTAGGTCTTTACAACTCGATGCTTATCAATTTATTGCACTGCCTAGTTGCTGAGGTGGATACCTGTATGAACTAGACACTTAAAGTTTTGAATGAAAAATTGATCATAAAACCATGGAATTCTAAAGTCGTAAGTTCCTTCTGAGGTCCAACGTCTTTTACCTAAATATTTTTCCTACAGTAAAAATTAAAATAGGACTGAAGAAGTTTCTGGGAAGATTCTGGGGGAAATGATGAATATAATAAATTTGGAAAGTAAGTTAGAAGATTAAGATAATGATGCCACACATATGATATACAATTGATACTCATAACCGCTATATGAGGTAGATACTATTATTATCCCCATTTTACAGATGAGGAAAATGAGGCTCAGGGAAGAGAATTGATTTGACCAGTTTCATACAGTAAATATTTGAGATAGGATTTGTGCTCCAGTTTCCTTAACTCCAGGTTCAGAACTGTATCTACTATATAACACTATCTCTCAAGAATACATAAGAAATGGGAATGTGTAAGATGTGGATGTCATTCTTTAAGAGATGTCATCTGCTTTGCTTTCAATCCTTTTCCCCTTTGTTAAATAGCAGTATAATCAACAGAATTCAATTTCTTTTAGAAATGACTTTTTATTGTAGTTTGGAATAACAAAACTGCCCTCATAAAATGACAATATATTTATTACAAAGGAAATAAAAGGAGGGAATTGAAAACCATGGTATGTTAGAGCTGATAGGAACCTACAGTTTATCTAATCTGACCATCTAAATTTATAGAGGAAAAAAACTAAGGCCCCCCCAAAATATTGAAAGTCACACATAAAAAGTCAGTGGAAGAAAGAGGACTAAAACTGAAAGTCTACTTGATGCCTAGGTCACAGCTTTTGCCACTATTCCACACTTCTCCATCAGGACCAATCAGTTGAATCATGACCACAGCCCTTGGGACACCATAGCAAAGAGGTATGATGGGTCAGGAAGTAGTGCTTGGGAATTGCTAAGATAGGCTTTCAGTTTCATGCTATCAATGGAGTTTTATGTATTCATTTTTTCTATTTAACTTCAATAGAGGGAGGTATTAGGAAGGTTGTGGTTAAACAAATACCTCAAGGACAGCTAGGTGTTGAAGTGGATAAAGGACTGACCCTGGATTTAGGAGGAACTGAGTTCAAATCCAGCCTCAGACACTTGACACTTACTAGCTGTGTGACCTGGGCAAGTCACTTAACCCCCATTGCCCCATTAAAAAACAAAACAAAAACAAACAACAATAACAAATACCTTAGACTTTTAACAAGTGGTTATTAAATTGTATGTGGGCAAGTCATGTAACCTCCCTTAGCCTCAGTTTCCTCATCTACAAAACAAAGATAACAAGAAGGATAATAAGGACGGAAGGCAAACAACTGGAGCTGTCTTAAGGTCCTGTCCCAGTCTAAAATGCTTTAAAATGCTAACCCAAAGTCACCATACAAAGACTATTTGAATGGAAAGTCAGCTCACAATTAGATGTGGCAAAATGTGAGGAAAAAAGATTAAGGAAATAGCAAGAAATTAAAACTACATTAAATTATTAACTACTCTTAAATTAAAATTACTATTATACCTGGGAGGCATGGAGACAAAGGTTTGATGGCCCAGAATGGGTAATTGGTGGTGATAGGGTAATGAGAAGTTTAAGAAGGTGGGAGAAAAGACATACTGAGGTCAACTTGTGGGCAATGGAGAGAAAAACCAGGAACATCTGGTTGATGAGACACCATTAGTAAGAAACTCTCAAAAACAAAACAATTACATAGTCAGAAATGGAAAGGACATTCATCAAAAACTTGTCATATGAAAAACTACACAGGGTATGTGAACAAGACAACAGAGTTTGAGATTCATAAATGCAATGCAGCAGATTTTAAAATTTTCTTATTTAAAAATTTTATTTATTTCAGACTTAACAAATGCCAAATAAAATGAGTGTTTCCATATACAAAGTAGAATAGAAAAAGATTGTACACGAAATTGAGAATTTCTATTATATGCAGTTTGCTTTTCCTCTTAAGCATATAATAAATCCAATGTGTAATTTTCAAAGCCAAAGCAGATTTTAAAAGAGATAACCACAGCAGTAAAGATTGTAAGAATGAGGTAAACATGCTAAAATTATTTTCAGAGCAAATAAAATATGAAGTCACAAACATAGTAAAGAAAAAAGGAAGCTACTGTACAGAGGAGAGGTTGAAAGTAAAACAGAGCTCCCTAGAGCAAAGGCAAGTCCCTGATGATGCAGTTTCCAGATATGATTTAATGTTTTCAGTTAAAATTTTGATGAATGAAGATAAATGAGCAAGTTAGAAGTATAGAAATAATTAGTTGAAAGAGCCAAACTTTTTGTGGATATCTAAGGAAATTAATATTAACTATTGCAAGAAGACACTCTACCTGCATAATTAACTTTGACTAGTTTTATATCTAGTGGGATAAAAAAACCTGTTATTTATAAAGCCTCATGAGTGAAAGGCACTGTATAAATACAACCTCATACTATTATTCTCATATAATCACTACTTACAAGGTGTGGTCAGCAGCTGTTTCTCATCGGCTCCTTCTTCTGAAAGGCACCACCACACACTGGGCCTAACTTGTGAGTTAAAGCCCAGTTTCACATGGCATCCTAAAAGAGGCACAGGTACTGATGAGTATGTGAGCTAAGTGAATTCCACTGTATTTCTGTCCGAGTGAATGAGAACTTGTGGCAAGGGAACTATAATAGGGGAGGGAAAAACCTGTTCTTTATAACATTTCACTTTATTCACCACCATCTTCCCCCCCCTTCCCCCCCCAAGGAAGACTATTCAAAGGTGAGCTATCTCAACATTCCTCTGCCAAACATTAAACATTTTTCCTTCATCAGATCTGCAGGGATGCCTGGAGAGTTCATGGGGTTAAGGGCTATGGGGCACACATTGGGGCAGACCCCAATCCTCCTTGATAAATGTCAAACCTGGTTGTTTTGTGGTATTCTCAATCCCTTAATTAGTTTCCCCTTTAATGTTTCCTCTTTATCCCTTAATCCTCTCTTCTTGAACTTGGCCACCTTCTAGTTTGGGTCATGGACATCCCCATCAGGGGTATACACTTTTCAAACCTCTGATTTTTGTTTTTGATCTCAGTATTTTTTAGTGGAATACATCCTTAGTATGTCATTGTTCCTATGACTTTTCATCTCATTGATGGTGATATAGCCTTAACTTACTACTGTATTATTCAAATAAAGAACAAATCCCAGCTCAGCCCTACTAAGTCCTGTTTGTTCTGTGGAGAGCACTAAAGGGACTTCAGGACATTCACATGAAGCTTTGTTACAATCTGATATCTGCACTATAAATCCCTCTTTAAACTGCTGTGTTTTATACACAACTTCATAGCATAAAAGTGACATTTTGTTTAATGAGTCTAGTATTAACCTGAGAAAAGCAATCTACATTCTACAGAGAGGGTTCAGGATCTTTTAGCTAGAACTATGATTACTGAGAACCAGAAAAGTTGGTTTTTACTTCTGAACTCCGACAGTCACTTTCTGTGTATCCTTAGGGAAGTCACTTCCTTTCTGTAGTACCATTTTTTTTTTTATGAGAAAATTCATCAGATGCCATCAAACCTGCCTGTCTTACTTAATGAGCTGAAACCTCCAACTTACTTATAGAAAAGTGTAGGTTAATAATAATACTACTACTACTAAAAAATAACTATCATAATAAAACAGGAAAGATCTGTGGTTTCATCATTGTGGGAACTAAATACTCTGACTCCTGGAGATAAGCCCTAGAGAGCATCTTCCCTCAGAAACTCTTGAATTATGTATGTATGTATGCATGCGTGTGTGTATGTATGAATGCACATATGTACATATGTGTGTGCATATATGTATATGTGTACTATATCATCTCCATCTCCTACTCACCTGCCATATTGCCACATGAGAAACCTTTTAGTCTTCATTGTAGACTCCTTTCTTGAAATCACCATTTTAGGAAGTATCCCAGCTATACTTCACCTCACTCATAACTGAACTAACTCTTTGGAATCCTCCTCCTTCTCCTCACCTGCTACATTTTTCCTTTCTTGGTTAACCTCCTCCCTCACCCCTCCATTGTGTTGTCTTCTGGTATTAAAATGTAAGCTCCTTGAGAGCAGGGACTATCTTGCTTGTTTGTATCCACTTAGCACAGTATCTGGCATATTTTTGTTGTTTAGTCATTTCAATCGTGTCAGACTCTTCATGACCCCATTTGGGGTTTTCTTGGCAAAGATACTGGAGTAGTTTTCCATTTCCTTCTCCAATTCATTTTACAGATGAGGAAACTGAGGCAAACAGAATTAAGTCACTTGCCTAGGGTTACATAGCTAGTAAGTGTCTGAGGCCAGATTTGAACTCAGGTTTTCCTGACTCCAGGCCCAGGGCTTTATTGATTGTGCCACCTAGCTGCCTTCTTCTGGTAGAGGGCTAAATAAATGATCAATTGATCTATCGATTGATCTATCTATTTATCATCTATCATGTTCACTATGACCTTCAGTGACTCTAACCTTTTCCTGTTCTCTAAATCCCATCATTTGTGCTCTAGTCTCACTTTGTTTACTTTAGTCTCAACTGAATAGTTGACCACTTCATCTAGTCAGAACCAGGGCTTCACCCCAACTCCAGCAGAGACTTCCTCCACTTCACCCCAGCCTATTGCTGAACTCCCTCACAAATCCGTGATCAGAGCCTCAGAAGCTGCTGGCGCTAAAGACTCTGATGGGTGCTGGAAGCACTGTCTGTTCCTGGCTGGGTCCAGACTTCGAGCTGAGCTGTTCAGCCTGATCAGTAGGTGATTGTAATTGCCCTCTTTTGCTGAAAAATAGTCTCACTCTGTTCTTATGTGCATTAGGCTGCTCTGGGTTGTTTTGTTTTGTTTTGTTTTGTTTGTTTGTTTTTACTGCATTATTTGGGAGTGAGTTTATCTGGAGCCATCTTGGCTCTGCCCCTCTGACCACTTCATCTAAACAATATCCTCATTGAATCACTTACTGATTGTCCTTTTGTTATTTACATCCTGCCAGTCATTAGTCCCCAGTCACACCTATCATGGGCCTTCTTTAGTCCCATTCTTGAACTATTGAGTGACACTGGACTAAATGCCACAACCCTTCTAACTGGTCCATTGTGGATTCTCTTCATCTAATCTCAAGTAGTTTCTGTGGCTGTAGAGCAATCCTCTTATTCTTCCCAATTCTTCCCAATGTATAGCAATCCTTGTATTCTTCCCAATTGACTCTATCACACCTTGCAGCAAGATGTGAATTCTGAATTTTCTCTTTTCTCCAAAAGCCTCCAATTCCATTCTATTATCCCTCTCTTCTAGCAGATGACTCACTTCCTACTTTCCTGAGAAAATGGAGGCAATGCATGTTAAACTTTTTCATCTCTGCTACTTTGTACCTGAAAACCTCTCTTCATCTTCACCTTCCTTTATCTCTCTCTCTCTCTCTCTCTCTCTCTTTATCTCAATCTCTGAGGAGCAGAAGGTGCTTTGCCATGATAAGGCCAACGTCTCTACTTGTGCCCAGGATTCTATTCCTGTTCAACTCTTTAGGCTTTTGGCCCATTAATGATTCCTGTTCTTTCTTTCATCTTCAATTTCTCAATATTTGCTACTGCCTACAAACATACTGAGGTCTCATATCTTTAGAAGCCTCCATTTAACTCTACAGTCCCATCAAGCTATTATCCAAAATTTCTCCTTTTCCATGTCAAACTTTTAGAAAGGGAAATCTGCTGTGATCACCTCTACTTCCTCTCCCCTCCTCCTACCTCAATTATCAACTCCTTGCAATGCTTTTAGATCCTGGCATGGTACTGAAAGTCATCTTTCCAAGTTACCAAGAACGTTTTAATTGCTAGATCCAATGAATTTTTCTTATTCTTCGTCTTTTTCGACCGCTCCACAGTTTGCCATCCTCTCCTCCCAAGTTCTCTCATCTCCTTCCTATCTCTTTTTCCCCCTCCTACCTGTATGAGCATCCTTCTTTGTCTCCTTTGCCTCATTCATGATTCTTCTTCCACTCCCTAAGCAAAGCTGTGTTGTGGACCACTTTTCCTTAGTGATTTCATCAGCTCCAATGAATTCAATTATAATTTCTATGTATCAACTTTCAGCTCTATCTGTCCAACCACATTATCTCACTTGAACACCAATCTTGCCTTTCCAACTGTTTGAAGGACATTTAGACCTGGATGTCCCTTTGGCATTTTAAACTTAACGTTTATGAAATGGAATGGATCTCCCCCACACTCAACCACCTTCATTAAGTTTCCCTATTTCTGTTGAGGGCATACTATTTTCTCAGTCATCCAGGCTCATAAATTCACAGCCATCCTAGGTCCTTTTTTCTTACCCTCCATCCAATATATTACCAAATCTTGTTAATTTTATTGCCACAACATTTCTTGCATATGATTTTTTCCTCATAACTGAAACTGTCCCCCTTCCCCTGGATTTAAAGCCAGACAGAGGCTCTGGGTACAAGTCCAGTCTATACAACTTAATATTTGTATAACTTGGGAAATTTAATTAACTTCTCTCCAGGCCTCAGTTTTCTCATTTGCAAAATGGCAGAGTTGCACTAGATCTTATGGTTCCCAGTCTCAGTTCAGGACCTCATCACTTTTCACCTGCAATGCTGTAATAAGTTCCCAGTGGATGTCCTTACTTCCATTCTTTCTGACTCCATAATCTATCCTTCATGTAGCTATCAAAAGAGTCTTCCTCAGTCTTAGGTCATTATGCTGCTAAAAACAAAACAAAAATAAAAAACAACAACCCCTCCCCAAACTCCTGTGGCTCCCTATTAATAATAAACTCAATATGGCATTTGAGGACCTCCACAATCTGGCTCCAATCTACCTTTCCATTTTCATTTCATATTATTTATCTCTCCATGCCCTATGCTTCAGACATATCGAACTACTAACTATTGTCTGAACTTGACGTTCCATTTTCCACCTCCATGCATATGCCAAAACAATCTCCCATGCTTGGGATTTACTCCTTGATGTCTCTCCTTTATCTTTTTCAAGGTTCAGCTCTGGTGCTTTCTCCCATGTGAAACTTTTCCTGATCCCCCATTGTTAAGGCTTCCTCTATCCTCTGATTATCTTTTATTATCAGTATACATGTCAGTCAATAAACATTAAGGCACTGTGTTAAACACTTGACACAAAGAAAGGCAAAAGACAGTCCCTGATCTCAAGCAGCTCATAAACAACATGCAAACAACTATGTAAAACTGAGCTATATACAGGATAAATTGCATGTAAGTTTGAGGAGGGCAGATATTTTATTTTTATCTTTGTTTTCCTAGCACCCAACACGGGCCTTGTATGCCCTAATAAATGTTTACTGAACTGGGAAATTTAGAGGTGGGCAGGTATAAAGCTTCCCCCTTTTTTGTTGGAGAGCATAAATATTTTCCCCTCTTAGAAGAAATTCATTGAATTGAATTCAGGTACATTTCTGCTTAATCAGTGGTTTCCTTGTCTGGCATCCAATAGTCCAGCTCAGACTTCATAAGACATAATAAGCTTCATTTTGCAAAATGTTGCTCCAAGGTTTCTAATTAGAGCCAATGCTATGGCAAGGTAACTTGTAGTATAATCTATAAACATAAACAGTTTCTTTCCTACAGGGAGCTTCTAGGGAATATATATCTCCTCAAATATAAAGAACTCTAATGAGAGATGGATGACCTGAGCTGACATAAGATAGTTTTTCCATTTCAAGCATGAATGAAATCTTGAAAACTTCCTGGCACTTGGTTAAGTTTTACACAATTGAATAGTTCTCCAGCAAATTCTTTGGAACAGTTACAGCTTTTCCATCAGTGAAACTAAAGATCTTAGTTAATTAACGAAGTATGTAATTCTCCCTTCTTCTGATCAGAAGGCATATGAAAGGATGGAATGATTAATTATACTCTCTGTCACACATGGGTATCTGATTATTGTGTCAACCTCAAGTTAGTTTAGGGCAGATGTTACAGTTCCACCTCAAGGGCATCTCAAAGTGATGGAAGCTGTTAGCTTTTCAGGTTATGTTTTAGATCAGCTTTTCAGATGAAAATACTTTTACATTGTGGTCATGAAATTGTGTTAATTGTCCCCTGAAGTTGGTATTTTTTGAAACAAGAACCAGAGCATTGAGTCACTTGGTCTGCAAAATTTGCACACAAACTATGGAGCTAAGTAAGGGATGAAATGAAATTGGATTTCTCTGTATTCTTGGGGAGACAAGAATATAAGGCATCACAGTCATTCTCTCTTTGGATTCATCTTGGCTGTTAAGCGTATTTACTTTTGTCAAAAATGCAGCATGATTTTCAACTTTGCCCTTAGAGGTTGCTTTTGAGGATGCAAATTTGAGGATCATCTCACCATCTTCTAAAGAAAGAATTGTCATTTGTCTCTTTCCTTTTCTGGTGCCTGTTTGAATGCACAAGTTATTTCCCTGTGATTCATAACAAACTTGTACAAGCCTACAGGTATTTCCTTTTTGGGCTCACCACCATGATCAAGTAATGACGGTGGGAGGCATAAATAGAAGTCCCAATTCAGTAGGAAATTGTGTATAGGGTAATCAGTCATTTCTCATTGCCTAATCTGGTAATTCCATGCACAGTGGACTATTGAAGATTTCACTTAACAAACATAGAACTTGGATTCTGATCATTTGAGGAAATGATTCACTGATTTCCTAGTTGGAATTCCCTATTAAATCAATTGTTCTGAGCAAATTCCCACCCTGCATGTTGAAATCTCTGCAATTCTAAAGACATCTTAAGCTTTTGTATAAGATTGGTATGCCCTGCACTATCCCAAAGATTCCACTCTATTTCCCTGGAGAGTAGAACCATTTGGGTCACATTAAAGTCTGCATGGCGCTTTGGGATCACTTGGGACATTAAAAAAAGCTACATAAGAGTGTAAAGGTGGGGATCGACTTAGAAAATTACCTCATTTAAAAAAAAGAAAAAGAAAATGACCACATACCAACCTTAAAGTAAAGTGATAAGATGCTATACTCCAAAATCTTTATAAAGTGAAGATCTGTTTGAAACATGTTCACTAGATGTGAACACAGCCTAGACACCCCTCTACAGTCAGTTTACAGAAGCCTGGTTGCTTGAGGGACTTGATCATACTCCCTCGGGGACATGTAAAAAGCTACTGAGCTAGCTGGAATAGGGAATTGGAACATGTGGCAACAGAGAGGCAAGGGATCCATTCTTGAGAAAGAATTTCTGGTCGGGAAGGCGAATATTTTAGCTTTAGCCTTACCTTGATCTCCAAGATGACCTTGTGAACCTCAGAAGGTTGGAAGATTTGGACCTTTCATCTGGAGTCCTTGTGGCATTTCCAGAAAAACAGTGGCTTGCAGCAATGTCTTCCCTGAGTCCTCATGGGCAGACTATATGCCCTACAGAGCCCAGCAAAAAAGTTCCACAGTATCAAAAGGAGAACACCTTGAAGACATCAGCAAAAAGACTTCCAGGAGCTTTGAATTGCACCCTTTGCCCAAATGAGCTCTAAGCTCCACTTTCCTCTGGATCTGTATTGTACTTGTGAGAGTGTGTCACTGACTTTTTGGGGGAAGGTTTGTTTCAACAGTTCTTACTATACCACCTTAGTACACACCCCTTTCTATAAAGCTAATTAAGTCTGGCTGAATAATTTATTTCACTGATGATCCTGGGGGAAGGACACAGTTTGGATTTTGAACTGAATAGCATTAAAACAAACACAAATCAAAACAACAATCCCTCAGGGCTATCCTTTGAACCTCAAAAGGATATAGCACCCATGTCTGCCATACTCTGGGAGATGGGATAGTTCAGAGCCTATGCTACACTAGTAAATTTTTACTAATCTTCTTATAGAAATGTTCCCTCAGAAAATCTGATAGTGATCCAAGGTCTTTTTCATTTGCATCTCTACAATCTTTTTTTTTTTTTTTGCAGGGCAATGAGGGTTAAGTGACTTGCCCAAGGTCACACAGCTAGTTAAGTGTCAAGTGTCTGAGGCCAGATTTGAACTCAGGTACTCCTGAATCCAGGGCTGGTACTTTATCCACTATGCCACCTAGCTGCCCCCTCTACAATCTTTATAGTCTAGTTTTGGTAATGGTCCTATGGCAAGTGGTTTCATTTCCTTCCTCTTTTTGGAGTATTGGTTTCTTAGCCAAGATTTGGGAAAGTTAGATTTTGTTTGTTAACACACTGGAGTAATCTCATCATATTTCAGGAGATAAGTCAATAACTGAGGTGCATTTAAATAAAATACCCTATTTTTCCTCTTGAAACATGAAGAATATTGCCAATTTTTTTGTTCTACAAACTATGAGTTCTATATATCCAGACAACAATGAGGGAATGCAGTATACTACAGGTAAATAATATGCATGATAAATTGAAATTTGCCCTAGGTTTCCCCCCCTCCCCAGGACAATGAGGGTTAAGTGACTTGCCCAGGGTCACACAGCTAGTGTCAAGTGTCTGAGGCCGGATTTGAACTCAGGTTCTCCTGAATCCAGGGCTGGTGCTTTATCCACTGTGCCACCTAGCTGCCCCCTTGCCTTAGTTATTGACCTACCTCTCATTTACAGTCACATGTGAATGTAAAATGAAAAAATTTTAATAGTAATTTCTTAAATGTACCAAATCCCACCTTTTCCTTCTTTAGCTACCTAGGTAGTTCAATCATGTCTTGTTTTTTACTTAGACATAAATGTCTTTCCAACAAGGTTCCTTTTTCCAACCCAAATCCTTCAAGTATTTGAGAACATTGGCATTAGAGTAAACGAAATACTTGCACACATTGTATGAGACGCATGAAGATGTGTGAAGGCTATACATATCATTCCTTTAATTGGAAAGAAAATGCCAAATGACATCCATGTTTCTGAGCTCCCCCTCCCCCCGCCCCGCCCATATACCACGGGATCTGAGGTTATACAGTCATGTTGTTCAGCATTTGGTTGCCCCCAGAAGTGTAATTGCAAAAACATTTTCGGTACAAATTATTACATTCATTTCCTGGCAATAAACTGGTCTGTGAAAATACGAGGTAAGGCAGCATGTACATGAACAGAAACATTAAGATCAAGGAAGTTAGCTCTGGGGGCTTGTGGCTTCAGATTTCTGATTTTTAAGGCATTTGGATTTTTTTTTTCCTTCAAGAAAGCTTTGTAAGGAGAAAGGAAAAGAAATTCCTCAAAGACAAAACGATTTATGAACCTGAACATTAAAGGTCCTACCACCAGGGTAACAAAGTGACTGCCTAAGTTAAATAAGTTCCCACTTGCAGGCTAAGTCTATTCATATAGTCCATCAATATGAAAGCCTACTAGCATAAACTTGTGTTGTTCTGTTTGGTAATGGCTCCTGAATTCTTTGGTTCAGTCTATCTTTTTGTAGGGTAGATAGTCAAGACTAGACAAATAAATCCAAAATTGCTCCATTGCTTCCTAATATAGTAATGCAGTATATTATAGGTACTGTCAAAAGGAACTCTCCCTTGTTAAGGGCTAAAATTCTAGCTAGTCTGTCTAAAATATCTAATGAGTGGTCGCCAATAAATTATAAGCTTTAGCAAGAGTTAGACTTTTAAGCATTTATTAAGGAGAATAAGAATTTGGTAAAGAGAGAGAAAGGCCTAGATTCCTATCTATTAAAGGGAGAGCACATTTCTAGCTCCCTTCTCCGCCAGCGTCCCCAGGAAAGAGAGCGAGACTGAGCGCCAGTCTCTTCCTTCCTCCTCCCACTAGCCCGCGTCACTTCCTGACTCCTGGTCTTGCCCTCAAAGACCTTCCCTTCATGGGCAGAACTCTTCTACAGTAAGTATCCAGCAGGTGGCGTCATTCCAATCGTTACACCCTCCCCCCGTAAAAACACCTCCTTTTTTTGGGGGGGGGGGAGGCTGGGAAGTTGTTCTATTTTATGAGAAATTTATTTCTATCAGAGAATCCACTGGACAGAATTTTAATTTTACATAGTTTCAAACCTTGTACCTTTTTGGAGTGAGGAGGAAAGACAGGTTGGCATAGTGCATAAAGAGATGGCCTGGATGCCAGGAAGTCACGGGTTCCAGTTCCATCTCTGACACATATTGACTGTCATGACGTTGGGCAATCACTTAACTTCCCAGTATCCCAGACAACTCTTAGATGATAAATTGCAGAGAAAGTGCCAACTTGCATTGGAGAAGGGGTTTCCTCACCTGGGAGTTCCCCATGCCAAAGAAATCACAGGTCTAGTCCATACCTCCTGCGTAAAAGAGGTTAGTATGAGATTAGCTTGGGAGAGTGAACCAACACTTAGGTTTTTATAATTTAATCAATCTTGAGTTTACTACTTTAGATGGTGAAACAGTGACTACACAAGTTATTCCAAAATCCATGCTGTTTGTTGAAGGCTTCTACCAATAATTCATGGAAAATAAAAGTATCTGTCACATGTTTGGTAGCCCATGTAATTTCTACCTTTCTGTGCACTCGAGCAATGTCTAATAAAGCAGTTATCAGCAAGCCTTTCAATGTCCATCTGAGCCACTCACTGTAGCTTTTCAGAAGGGAAGAATGAAACCTTTCACATCTACTTCATTTTCTCAAACTTAGGCCAAGTCAGGAATAATTGAAGTCGGTTGTCATTTCATCCTCTCTCTAATAAGCACGAAGGATGAAGGGTCTAACAATCCCTAAAGAAAACATGCTTCTCTATATAAGTACTTTTCTTAATAACTTGAGCACAAAATTTCTGTGTCTGGAAACAGGGCAAAAGTTTAAGGGAAGAAAATTTCTTGCCCCATTTTATTCACTATTAATTCTCATGGATTAGGTTTTTTGGGGTTTTAGAGTTTAGGTTAAAAGGTTGTTTTGTTCATGTGATCTATTTCTGAGGGGTAACCAGTACTTTTTCCATGCTGCTCCTTATTTCAATTGTACACAGAGGAAAGAAGTAGCACAGGCCTCAGTTATGTACAAAGTATCAATCATGATTTTATTGGCTCCTTAGAGAATTTTGAAAAGTGGAAACTTTCTTAAAAAAAAAAAGTTCTATCAGAAAGCTAAATACAAAAAGGCAATTTAAGAGATCCAAAAAAGAAATAAACATCTTGAAAAATATTTTTACTTTCAATCATAGCCAAGATTTATTAACACAATAAATTAGCTATGTCAATGGATTTTATAGTGTCATAAAAAGGGAAAAGTGTGAGTTGGAGGGTAGCTCATTATTTGCCAAAGTTACCACATAGGTAGTTGTGAATGCAATCCATCTCCTGTCCCTCTGTCCCACTTACTACCTCAGTTGAATCCTCAAATCTTAGGTGTGTGGGTTCCAGAAAACAGTGTATTATTTGTTTTTAGGCAAAGGTAGTATTTTACATATTTTAAAAATACATTTTTATTGCTCTTTTGAATCATTCTTCATAATAAATTTTTTTAAAAGGTGAAAAAATTAGCTCAGTAAAATTAACCAGTGTATGAAAGTTTGACAGTATATGACCCTATATTTCTATATATTCATTATATTCCTGTGTATGTGCCTAGAAACTGCTACCCCCATCTCTTCAACCATCACCTCTTCTCAGACCTCACTGGAGACAATCCAGTACTGTAATTCCAAGTACTCTGGGTAAATAGCATTACTTCCACAGACCAAAGGCCATACCACCATCCAGGAAATCAATCCTTAGAAATGCAAAATGCTGCCACCAAGGTCACTGGTATTATCAAATGGTCCAACATTAGAACTGGCTATAATTTTATCAGTGGAAAAAACATTAAAGATTGCCATCCATCTGAAAAGCAGTTGAACCTTCCTATGTTTTCTCCTCCTATAAGAATGTGAGCTCCTTGAAAGCAGGAACTATGTAGTGTTCTATTTGTAACCCCAGCAGAGACATAGCACAGAATTGGGTAGGCATTCTGCGGTTGATAGGTATCTTTATTTCTAGTTCTTTGCGATCTCAAAGTGTTGCTATACGTGTTTTGGTACATAGAGCACTTACCTTTCCTTCTGTCACTGACTTTGGGGTATATGCCTAGCAGTGACCCTTTTAATGCCTCTTCAAATAATTCCAAATTTCTTTCCAGAAATGAAAACCAATGTATTCTTGCTTTCCTTTCTCTAGAGTCTAAGGTCACTTCAACCCTGCAGAAGTTATCTCTAGTGCCTATATCAAGCTCATTAAAATGAATAAAAGCCATGTAAATATTCTCACATTACTTAGCATTAGAAATTTCTTTTGGGTATGCACTAATATTTAGGGCCTCAAATTCTGAATGAAGATCCTATGCCTAACAAAGGTAGACTTGTATTACTAGAGAGGCCTAATCCTCAAGTATCAATTCAGTACTAGACAATGGCATCATACACTTCTCCCCTGAAGTTTATATTTCAAGTACCATTGCACTTTCCCCCTACATCTATACACGTCAAAGATATCAACCAATGTAACCTCTCCACTCTTTAGCAGAGAATCTTCATGAGTATTTGTGGCCGCAAAAGTCACCTGGTTGCCAACTTTCTGGTGATAAGATACTTTAAGACTTAACTACCTCTACACTGGTTGGTCCTTGGACGACAGAGCTCATCTTTGGTATTGTGCTTAGAGCCTTTTGAGTTCATTAGGACCTGCTAGAAATTACACCTCTGCTGGCACAGCCTTCAAGGATCTAGATTCACCTTCATACCAAATGTAACAAAGTAGGTCTTTATTGGAAGCTACGTTTACATAATCAAAAAATCAGTGTTAGCATTGATATAAACTGGCTCCAACTAGGGTTTAGGTCCAGAGAAACTAATTCTAGACTCATCATGTTGAAGGGCTTCTACTTAATGTCTTAGTAACTTCAATTTCTTCTGTCTAAATAACAAGTGCTAACTATTGAAGGAAGCTTAAAATTTAAGGTAATAAGCTTCCTAAAGTGAAAGAGAGGATTAATATACATACTATTGCCTATCAACCTACCAAAGCAGGAGCTATCAAATATTAGAAGATATTACTTAACTTTCTCCCTGACCACCCTTTTTTCTTCTTCTTCTTTTTTTTTTTGGTGAGGCAATGAGGGTTAAGTGACTTGCCTAGAGTCACACACCTAGTGTCAAGTGTCTGGGTCCGCGTGAATCCAGGGCCGGTGCTTTATCCACTGCAGCATCTAGCTGCCCCTGACCACCCTAATGAAAGCAACCAATCACTCCTTAGTGATTCCATTGTCAGCATTTTTGGCCGATGGAAGCCTTTGATATGCTGACATATGAAAGAACTCTGAAAAAGTATAAAGTGCTAAAGAAACATAAGGAACTACCATTTAAAAAAATGAAAATAGGAAACTCAGGAGTCATAGAAAAAACCAATTAGGAAGATATATAACAATCAAATGAAAATTTCCCATCAAATTACCAAGCAAACATAACAGAGACAATTTATTTAAGAAAAGTTTTACTAATGCATTAGTATTTGGGCAAAGTTATTGCAACAGGTGTGAAAGGCAGACAGACATATTGTTACAGGCTATAGAAAAACAAAAAGGGTTTTATACAATTAAAATATTAAACAATCCTCTGGGATTTAGGTGAATGACTAACAAATCCATAACAGAAATTAAATCTGGAAGATTAGATCCAGTATTAGCACCTACAATATCACTGGAAGTAGAATGTTAATTCTGCCATTCTTTTCTAGTAAATCTCTTAACTCTTTCCAAAGAACAATGCTCTCAAACCATAATGATTAACTTAATTTCAAGGTCTTGGAAAACACTGTAGGTAAAAGAAAAACAAATATTAACTTAGATTTTTGGAAGTTGTACTAAGGAAACATTCATATTATTTTACCTGAACTAATTACAAGATCTATGTGCATCCTGAATACTGAATTCAAGAAAGGTTTATGATTCATAGGTTTTGGAAATAGTTAAAAATGAGCACATACAGTATTATTCCTACCAAATTATTTTCCCCATAAGTTATATTTATAATAAAGCCATAAGGAAAATGTTCATTACACTTGCTTATTACACATTAAGGGACAGAGCAAGGATGTCTATAGGTCTGATGGTTTAGCATCCACTTTATTGTGCTTACATAGTTTTAATAAAACAAGCAACACATACTACATCCTCCCAATGTTCATGGCAATGCAGTAATGATATAAAATTCTCCACGGAGAATCAAGGTAACTGGAAATCACATAGAATACTGGTTCACTTAGTAATAAGTGCTACATTAAACAAATAGCATTATACATCATCTTTCCAATGAGCTTCGGTATGAGAAGCTAACAGTAGAGACAGATCTTCTGGCAGTCCTGTGAGTTCCTTGAGGTCTGGGAGATGTCAGCAGGCCACAGGCATATCTTACTCCTCATCAAAAACCAGGTCAGGAAGAAAAGGCCTTCTTCAATTCAGGAGAAATGAAACCAAACCTGGATATGGCTTGCTGAAATAAAAAAAAATCACCTGGTAGAGATGACAGCATAAATATTGAGCAGAACCAATAGTCCTGGTGGCAGATGAAAAATGGATTTTGGATTGGGCTGATTTAACACAGCTCATTTTATTAAATTGTTTTGAATTAAAAAAGTGAAATGCTTCATTATATTTTCTCAGAAATAACTACAAAGATTACAGAGTCCTACACAGTTTAAAGACACAAAGTGGATGCTGAGCGACTAGATGTCACCCCAGGAGCGGAATTTTAGAAAGTTAGTCCTTGGAGTAGAATGGCACCGTGGCTCTGGCAGCAGATACAAAGGAATGATGCTTGGAGAGGAGGTAGGGGACACTCTGCAGTTGGCCGGTGGACAGAAGAGAGTCCCATTCTGAAACGGACTCTGAAAAAGGAACCAACACAAGGGCTTAGAAAGCTATAAAGAAATACTCAAGTGTACTTTTATTTATCTCTTCTGAATCAACTGACACTCATAAGAGAGTGGTTTTATTTTGTTAGAGTTCTACCTGGCATTTTCTGGATTTGTAAGAGCTTATATTTTTCATCTAGCTCAATGACCTAAAAACCAGGTACCATGAATGTGAATTTTTAAAAAGTCATTAATTTACTGTGACACTGAGCAAATCACTTCTTTTTCACATGAGAAACCTGACAGAGGTAACATTAGGTACCTTACAGGGATGTGAGGGGTAGAGAGCATTTGTACATTTGCAAAATACTTTCCATAGCGCTTACAAAAAGTTTAACAAAAACAAAATTGAAAAAAGTGACAAATTGCTACTTTACCTTAAGTTCTTTTTATGAAGGTCATCTTTTTGTTTATTTCTTCATCAAAATATACATTTAATCCCCAAATGCTATCTTAATCTCCAGACAATATGCAGATTTGAGAGGGGGAGGGGAGAGACTGGTGAAGCATTAAGTGCACTTTCACATGCCCTCAGGAACATTCACACAGCTGTTTGACAAGCCCCCAGCCCTTACTAGGTCCTGCTCCTGATGAACATACAGCTCTAAAAACACAATTGTGCTGAACAAAAACATTTGCAATTCATGAAACTATCCAGAAGTTCCTAATGTAAATCTTTCCCATTTCAAAAATTTCACAGTTGTTTGAACATTGATAGATTAGCCTCTTGTGTGTAATTGCTCAAAACCCCACACTACCTCAGAAAAACATTCTGTTTAGCAATAATAGCTGCAAAATGAGTCATGACAAATGGATCGTGCCAAGTCAACGCAGCTGCAATTGATAAAACAAACTTATTCCAATGGCATGTAACAAAAGCCACGCATAAGGTTTCTGATTGCTCAGTTTTAGAAATATCAGTTAGGAAATTGTAAATCAAACTGTATGGACAAGTAACACTACATATTCCAAAATAGTCTGCTATCCAAGGCTTTTTGTCAGGAGTAAACATATGGCACAGGCAAAATCATTTCTATCTTTGGGTTTTAAGAAAATTCAGGTGACATTTCCTGGGGCCAAAACGGACAGTCTTCAAGAATAGGAGTTGCAAATAAATTGGACAGAAGCCACTAACAGCTTTGTTCTTCAAAAGTGCTGAAAAGATCCTGAAGCAAAGGAGGGAAAAAAAGACCTCATTTTTACTCCATGAAAATCTCTGCTTTGTGGTCCCTCCCACATCTGGGAAAAGTTGTCTATCTTTGCTACATTCTGCCACTGTGCAGGGCACTAGTTCTGTGACAGAAACCAGTTGAGAAAGTCACTGTGAGCCGATCTCCAGGAGAACTGACACTTCAATCTCCTGAAAGATTTGACATAACTTTGAGAAAATGGCAGCAGTGGAGGAATACCAATACCGCCTACTCTGAAGGCGGTACCGTTGCACTGTGGCCAGCTGGAGGGGTCTCAGTGTTTCAGAGAACTTAGAAAAAGAACACTAAGACATGACTTTTTGTAGCATTAACCCATTAATTTACATGATGTTCATGGAAGGCAGACAGTGATACGTCAGCTGTGCAGACTGGGTCAGGGACTGGCCCTGTGACTTCACTGAAGAGAACTCTTCTTTCCCAAGGCAGGTTAGGACCTCTTTGGCAATGGTTTGGGAGCTGCCTTGGGCACAGAGAGACTTGGTGCTCTGCTCAGGGTCACAGCCAACGTGTGACAGTCAGGATGTGAACCCAGGTGTTCCTGAACAGTCAGTTCTTTATCTACTCTGGCCCGCCTCTAAGTCAATGTATTGCTACTGGACCATGTCAAGTGATTTCTCTAAACATATTTATAAGCATCAAATAAAAAATAAAGTGTATGTTCCCCCCAACATACACATATCCCAAATGCCCTGAAAATCATAAGTCCTTAACAGACGTTGGTTGAATTGAATTGCTGGTACTCACATTTCTATGTGAACTGATTGACGGCAGGGCCTGAGCAGTCATGTGAAGAGGCTAGTCTAATATATAAAAATAATCTGACACAATATAGACAAAATTAGATTTATATTTCTGTCTAACCAAATTAAATGTTGATTAAGCCAGCTTTTACATATTATGCTAACATAATTAATCATTTAAAGACAACACCATTCAACTATATGCATCAACTATCCACCACCTCCCATACAAGGTTTAAAGAAGTTCTAGATTTCTGTGCAGTGGAAATGCTTATTAAGTAGGGATGAAAAATCCTGCATATTCTGAATGTGCAGAAAATGCTTTAAAATGGTACTCTAATTTGTTATTTACCTTTAACTCCATGGTTTATCTTCCACTGCTCATGCCTCTGTCTTCAAAAATGGTAATTTCAATCTACATAGTATAGCTGTTAAGAAAACATGACTGGAGACTAAATGAAGTAAAAGATGAATTGAATTCACTAACTTGTGTCATCACTATTGCTGATTTTTAAAAAAATGCACTAGCTCTATACTCTCTGCTGTGATACTTTTTGAAAATTCACTTATCAAATGTTCTGAGAATTTTTTACTTAACTCAAAATATTCCCACTTACTGATTAGTTTAAAGTGATTTGTAAACCATAATGTGATATATAAATGCTAGCTAGTAGCAGGGATTCAAGTTCTACCTTTGAGACACACTGCCTTGGGAAAATTCATTAACCTCTCAATATCCTAAGCAACTATAAAATTCAGTTGCAATATAGTTCTAACCTGTATTGGTAGAATTGGGGATTATATAATCTGAATTCCATTTATTCATTAATTCATTAAGTGAATTACCAAGTTACCATAATTACTTATAATTTTATTTACCCAATTCACCTACTGCTTTTCAAAGTTTATAGCTTCTGAAAATGTGCACAATATGTCAAGGGTAATGAAATCAAACATCTGGCAGCTGTAACTGATTTAGGCAACTAGTCAGAAGAACCTATGTAACTGTAATTCATTTGGATGACAAGTTCCACCACACACTGAGTTTATCCATTTCAAAAGGGCTTTTAGTTCAGAGATCTCTGCAGCTGAAAAGCATTATTCATATCAAAACTAATATTACTACAAGATGCCCTCAGAACCACCAAGAAAGATGGTATCCAGAATACTAAACAGTTTGCATAACACAAAAGAATTTCAAAAGATACCAAAGAAAAGAGTTTGTAGAAAAAATGCAAGTGACAGAAAAACACAGGGCAGGTGGTAGGTAAAATAAATATGAAATTGTCTCCAGCTTTTGCCAATATGGTCGCTTTAATTTTTTTTTAATCAGTACTAAAAAAGATACAACACGAAGTCCTCTCTCAATTGGGTCTGTCAGAAGGAGACCCTGCGGAGCATAAATCTTCTCGTTCTGTTCCTGAATATATTTGGTGATTTTCTTCAGAACCTGTCAGAAAGAAACAACCAATCTTTTAGATTTCAGTGGAGGTCCTTTTAAGTGTAGTTGGCTGTATAAACTTGGTTTTAAAGCAGAGCATACCGAAGTTCCCATGGTCTGCTACAATACTATTTGCTTTTTACACAGGTAATAGCAGGCCAGTCAATAAATATTTATTAATCACTTTCAATGCCAGGCATTGTTGCAAAACACTGAGGATGCAAAGAAAAGATAAGACAGTTTCTCTTCAAGGATCTCACAGTCTAATGGGAGATGAGAAGAAAACAACTATGTACAAACAAATTAATTATAAGACAAATTGGAGATAATCATTAGAGGGAAAGCACTGAAGGAACTGATAACTTCCAGAAAGAATAGTATGTACTTGTTCCTTCCACTTCCTTATTTGCCCACTCACTATACAAATCCTTGCAATCTGGCTTTCCTTCCCATTGCTTCACTAAACAACATACTGAGGTCACTAATAAATGATCAATAAATCCAATTCCTAGTTCTCATGCAGTATTTGACATAACCCTTTTTGCAGCATTTGATGATCAGAATCACATAGCTGGAAGGAACCCTAATGGCAGTCTGGATCAGCCAATACTTAAAACTAATAATCCCTTACAGGACACTAACAAACACTGGTCTTTCAGTCACTTGAAAATGTACAATGAGGGGGAACCCAATCTCTCCCATTCCACTCCTAGACATCCCTGATAGAAGTTTTTCCTTACATTGAATCAAAGCTTGACTCTCTATAGTTTCTAACTATTGCTCCTTGTTTTGTCTCCTGGGGCCGAGCAGAAAAAAAATCAATCTTGTTCACATTCAAATACTATATAACAGTTATCCTGTATCCTCTGAAGTCTTCTATTCTTCAGGCTAAAAATCTCCATCTCCTCCAATTGATGTTTGTATGGTATGGCCTCAACTCCCTTCACTCTTCTAGTCAACCTCCTCTGGGATGGATATAACTCGAGTCAAGTCAGATTGTGAAGCACATGGCAAGAAATGAACACAATACTCAAGATGTGGTATGATCAAGTAACAGTACAGTGGGAATAGATATCATTTCCTTTGTTTTGAACACTATGGTTTTCTTAACACATTGGTCTTTTTTTTTTTTTTTGGCAAGGCAATGAGGGTTAAGTGACTTGCCCAGGGTCACTCAGCTGGTGTCAAGTATATGAGTCAGATTTGAACTCAGGTCCTCCTGAATCCAGGGCCAGCACTGTACCCACTGTGCCACCTAGCTGCCCCAAAGAGTTATCCCCCCCTCCCCCAGGGGCAATGAGGGTTAAGTGACTTGCCCAGGGTCACACAGCTGGTGTCTGAGTTCAGATTTGAACTCAGGTCCTCCTGAATCCAAGGCCAGTGCTTTATCCACTGTGCCACCTAGCTGCCCCCTGGTCTTTTTTTAGTTTCTCTTTAAAGCTAATTTTAGCTATTTCCTTTTTCTTTTTTACTAGGTAGCATAGGACAATTCTAGGTAATAATGATTGACAAAGGTAGAATAGCTATTTTAAAACCAGCAAGACTATTTTCTTTGTAATATACATGACCTTTAATTTCCAGAGAGTTTCTCAGTAAATTCCTGATAGTATGATCACTTTTTTTTTTGGTGAGGCAATTGGGGTTAAATGACTTGCCCAAGGTCACACGGCTAGTAAGTGTCAAGTGTCTGAGGCCAGATTCTAATTCAGGTACTCCTGACTCCTGGGCAGGTGCTCTATCCACTGTGCCACCTAGCTGCCCCCTGTATGATCACTTTCAAAGCATGAAGTGTGATGTTAAGTCTTTGACCCTGACCACAAAAGTGAACTGCCAGATTAATAAATAGAATACTGGAATTTCTACAACTCAAGGAAAATGGAGGTAAAATTCAGACAGGAAGCAAGATAAATTCTATGGGGCAGTTAGGTGGTGTAGTGGATAGAGTGCTGGCCCTAGAGTCAAGAGGACCTGAGCTGAGGCTCAGACACTTACTAGTTGTGTGACCCTGGGCAAGTCACTTAAACCCAACTGTCTTAAACAATTTGGGCCATCTCCAGTCATCCTGATATATATCTCTTGCCACTGGACCCAGATGGCTCTGGAGGAGAGAGTGAGGTTGGTGACCTTGCAATAGCTTTCCCTCACTTAAATCCAATTCAGTGCAAATCATGACATCACCCTGATGTCATGGTCCTCTTCGAGAAGGAAGGATAAACAAGATACATCCTACTAACTATTAAATCTTCAGATTCAATAAAGGAGATTCTTCGATACAAGAAATTTAAAACTATTAGAATATGAAGGGAATTGGATGATCCTGGGTTCTCAATAGCTACGTTAATAGAGTAGAATAATTACCCTGGCAATTCCTATCAAGATATTTCTATCAAGAAAATCTTTAAGTATGGATCTTCCAATGGCTTTTGTGTCTGAGGACTGGCCTAGCTGAACTGAAAGGGTCATCAAATGGCTGGCCACTAGGTGATGAAATGTTTCAGTACTTGCAACTCACAAATGCTGAATATTAAGGCTTTAAGCAGATGCAATCTGCATAGGGAGGCGTGCCCACACCCATCACAAGTATCCAAATCACTGAATTATCAAGTAGAAATGAAAAAGTCAGAGTTTATTTCCAACTATAGTTTTTGCAATCCCTCCTCTCATGTAATTTTTAAAGGAAAATTTGATAAAGCTCTTAAGTATGAGGATTCAATTTCTATATATTTCTTTAAATTAATACTATTATTTGGAGATTAAAATCACTAGAAAAAAGGAAAAAAATTTGTAAAAATAATGCTGGAGGGAGCAGCTAGGTGGCGCAGTGGATAGAGCACTGGCCCTGGATTCAGGAGTACCTGAGTTCAAATCCGGCCTCAGACACTTGACACTTACTAGCTGTGTGACCCTGGGCAAGTCACTTAACCCCCATTGCCCCCCCCAAAAAAAAACAAAAACAAACAAAAATAATGCTGGAAATAAACTTTTTGAATTTAGAGGTTAGTAACATATTGGGTCAAACTAACCAGCATCATGAAGATGGCAATCTAGATTTGTGATTATAAACTGGTTTACATTTTAATATTCTACACTATTATTAACTAGCTTGTTTTTAAAGACGATAAGCACTTAAATAGTAAATTCTTGAAAAGGGTAGCTGACTTGGAAAGGAGAAAATCTACTGAGGTAAGCCAAATTTACAGTATTATCCTTAGAGAAAAGGAGTTTTCATTTCTTCCTAGAACAAATTTACTTTCAGTAACAGAACATCTTCCTACTTTCAATTTCAAGGGAAGTTTAAGTTCAGTCTTACCTCCTATCTCTATATCACTACCTGTCAATCACCCTCAAATAATGAATGGAAGGAAGTAAGCCATAAAGATGGCTTGCTCAAGTCTCTCAAACTCTCCAATTTCCCTCTCGGTTCAGCTGCCAGAAATGGAAATCGGAGATTCAGTATCCCCTCACCCCAATCCATTAAAACTCAAGGATACTCTCTCAGAAAAATGTCTGCATGACTGATTTCAAAGAAAGGATGCCTTCAGAAAAGCTTCCCTCCCTCTTTTCTTGGGTAGAGATTACTACCAGGGAAATAACACTCCATTTTGTTCTATCAAATTCAACTTTTGTTAGGTAAGGTTTTAATTTAAGCTTTAATAGCAATAATGCACACTTGGACACTAGCTCAGAAAGAAGACAATTGTGTGTGTGAGATTTCAGATCCTGTTAAGTATTTTGTAGAAGCCATCACTATCCCAAACAAGGTGTTTAAAAAAAAACAAAAAAAAAAAACCCTTTTTGGTCCATTCAGTAACAGAACAGCTTTTATATCCTTAAATTCATTCAACATCCTAGAAAGGGCACTTTCCAGGCACCATTCTTAACCCAACAACCCTTCATCTACTGGAGTTTCAGTCTTTTTATTCACCATTTCTATTTTTGGCAAATCACAGCATCCAACAAAAACTATCCCCTTCCTCAAACTTTCAACATAACCACAATTTGTACAATGTGCACAAAGATAAAGCATCCTTAACTATATTAAGCTTCTCTGGGAGAAGTTTGCCAACTGACCTTGAAGAGAAAAGAACATACGTTTATCCAAATGAACACTGTCTCCCTCAGCTTCTCCTCCTGACCTTTTATTTTATTTTTTAAAGGTAACAAGTTCTTGCTTTTCCATGTCATTTTTTTTTTGGATACACCACAGAAGTAGTTAACTTCCTTATGTTTTATGAGTGGATAGCCCAGAGTACAACTTTCTATAGGCTTTCCTGTTCCCTAAAAAAAATAGAATGGCATCAGAGAAATGTCAGGCCCTTATTTTTCCTTTCCTTTTTTTGGTGGGTTTCCTTTACTTTTAAATAATAATATTGTGCAGAAAGATATTCCTAGTTAGAAATATGGGAAAACCATCAGAATTTCTGACTGATAAGTGCACTAAAAATTTAGATTTTCAGAAATTCCACTGCATTTATCCTTGAATTACATAATTCTAAGGGATAAGTTCTATGTGGTTTCTTTACTTTTCTAAATAAGTGTATATTTATAAAGGATCCTAAGAAAGTCATTCAATAATGAAATTGTAATTGGTCCAGTTTCTTCTTTTTGTTAGTTTCTCACATCTTTTTTCTACACATGTAACTGTGTCTTGGTTTGGCTCATGGATCAAATTTACTTGGTATGCCAAATAACACAGAAGAAATCCTTGATTAAATAGAACCATAAGCACTACCAGTATAAGTCTAAGTAGAAAAATATCTACAGGATCAAAATTTCCTTTGGGTTTGATACCATGAACTACCTTCTAAAGTTTCAAATTAAAATGCTTCAACACTGCATCAATATTTCAAATGAAAATTATTTCTAAAATACAAATCTTAAAAGTTCAAATCTAACATAAATTGCAAAGCAGCAGAAAATTTTAGATTTTTATAAAATCAGATCAAAATCTATCAACATCACTAATAACATCTTTAAAAATTATAATTAAGAATCAGCTAAACATTTTTTACTTCTCAAATAACTGTTTATTGTTAGTGTCAGTCTGAGGTTTTCATAACTACTCTTTCCACAGAGGAATTTCATCAGATACCTCGATATATAATAAAGGAGTCTCTATTACAACTTGACAAAGTTTGTCACCAAGTCTGAAAGGTAGAAAGTACCCTTATTCATGCACTAAACATGAATAAGCTATTGTGGTAATGTGTTTTTATTTCAATTCAGAAATATTAGATTAGATTATCAGGCTTTAAATGCCAATCTCCACACAAATTACCTAGAAATACATTCAGTGACTTTCACTTACTAAAAGGAGTATAGGAATATCATACAATAAATAATCAGTAGGGAAGAGGCCATTTCCAAAAGTCTAATAACCATGTGACTTAAGAACGAAAGGCTGTGAATTCTCTACTAATAAATACAATTACAAGCTCTTAGGTCAAAATCTTCAGTCAGGGGCAGCTAGGTGGCACAGTGGATAAAGCACCAGCCCTGGATTCAGGAGGACCTGAGTTCAAATCCGACCTCAGATACTTGACAGTTACTAGCTGTGTGACCTTGGGGAAGTCACTTAACCCTCACTGACCCGCAAAACAAAACAAAACAAGAGTCTGGAAAGCAAATATATATCACACACATCTAATTATCTTGATATTTTAAAATAAACTTTTTTACTTAAAAGTAAACTCGAGGTAGCAACAGATGTATCTCACACAATGTATAATACAGGACTGTTCAGTTGTGTCTGACTCTGTGAACCCATTTGTGGTTCTCTTGGCAAAGATAATGGAGTGGTTTGTTGTTTCCTTCTCTAGCTCATTTTTACAGATGAGGAAACGGAGGCAAACAGGGTTAAAGAGACTTGCCCAGGGTCACACAACTATTAAGTGTCTAAGGCCAAATATGAACTCAGGAAGATAAGTCTTCCTGACTCCAGGTCTGGCACTCTAATTACTGAGCCACCTAGGTGCCCCAATAATACAGGATACACCACTGTTTCATGGGCTTATCTAAGAGATGCATTTGTTATAATGGATGTTCAGCCATTTCTCTTTTAAGTTGTTAAAAATCAGCAATATATTAGCTTCGATTAACTCAAAATCAGAGATAAGTAGGCTCCTTACTAGCTAAAAGAATTTTAGGAAAGCTAGGTTGTAAGCAAATATTCAAGTTAAATACTTGGCTTAAAAGTCTAGGGCCAGGGGCAGCTGGGTGGCACAGTGGATAGAGCACCGGCCCTGGAGTCAGGGGGACCTGAGTTCAAGTCCGGCCTCAGACACTTAACACTTACTGGCTGTGTGACCCTAGGCAAGTCACTTAACCCCAATTGCCTCACCAAACAAAGTCTAGTGCCATGTAAGTGGTGGCACCTTCATTCAGACATAATTTTGGTCTGTTTCTGAAAATCAAAAAGTACTCATTTTCATAAGCGCTTTGAACATTAGGAGCAGAAAATTAGCTCAAATATTATTGCGCTGTAAGTGCCCCCAGAAAGCTGTTTAAAAACATAGAATTTTTCAGAAGCTCACGGATCCACAGTTATCTGATATAGATATTCCTTCTACTGATGCAGACTGACAATCTAATAGCTGGGTAGATGATCTTCATGAACTGTGGTGCTCAGAAAAATTTGTCACCTGGTGACCAGCCTCTCTACACTTTGTAAGCTCAAACCTTAAATGAAAAACCCATTGTTGGGCATATACTTAAAGACTTTTTAGCATAAGAAAGCCTCCCAGAACATGTGCTCCACAGACATAGTCTTTAACAACCTAGCGCTATGATGAGGCACCAGAGAAAGGCTTTAGTTAAGGCAAGAAGACAAAGGCAATATGCTTTACACGTTCCCCTACAACTTTACCTTCTCATAATGTGTTTCCATGCACAAAAAGATAGTATATGCTGTCAAACAAGCTAAACAGCCTTCGAGGTAAGATTGGCCCCCAAGCTTTTCTGCTTCTGCATAAAGGTTATTTAGAGTACGAACTGTTTCTTCAAACTGCTGCCGGTCAATCTGTAGGAAAAGCAGAAATGAAAAAGATATGTTGAGAACTGTGCAATCACTAATGTGTAATATTCTATTTCAGATTTTAAGAAATTAGTATTGTTTGCTGGTTAGTCATGACTGTTAATGAAAATTAAACAATTAGTTTCACCTGTCCCATTGATATTAAACATTTGTAAAAGTCAATTTGTCACCTATTCTTTCCTTTACACTAATTTCCAGGTGACTTAATCTACAAACATGTTTGTGAGAATGTAGATTCATGGCTTTCCTTTTGGCTACCCTTGTTTCTTTTAGAATATCTCTATATACTGTTAATATCTCAAATTGAACAAATGATTTGAACAAATTTAGTATAACTCTTCTCACTAAAACTTTCCAACTGGCTTCCTGATCAATATTTGAGATTCTTATGATCTCCTTACCTGTCTCCCAGGCATGCTATTTCAGAATTATTTTCAATCCTCGTTCCTTGCTCCAAACAGCCAACTCATCACCAAATTCTGCCACTCTGGTTTGTATTTCAATGACTAAAACTTTTCATCAGGTATATATTTAGCTACTACAGATAGATCTTTTCTTTTTCTCAAATTCCTTGATAAAGGAGTTGCTTGTCTAATTTCTCTTCTTTCATTCACTCCTTAACCCTTTGTAATCTGGCTTTTGACCTCATCACTCAACTCAAATTGCTCATTAACAAAACTACCAAAGATCTTTTTTGCTACCAAATTTTTTTAGTCATTTTTCAGTCCTAATCCTTCGACCTCTTGCATTTGATACTTTTCTTCCCGAATACTTTTTTCTCTCTGGGTTTTCATGATGGTACTCTATTTTACCTCCTACCTGTCTCACAGCTCCTCAGTCTACTTTGTTGGTTTTTAAAACTTTTTTGGGAGGGCGGGGCAATGAACTTGCCCAGGGTCACACAGCTAGTAAGTGTCAAGTGTCTGAAGCAGGATTTGAACTCAGGTCGGTCCTCCTGAATCCAGGGCCAGTGCTTTATCCACTGTACCACCTAGCTGTCCCTGGTTTTAAAAACTTTTAAAAATTAATTTTGAATTTAAATACAAAAAGACAAAAAAAAAAGAACATTTCCATATACACAGCACAACATAAAAAGAAGATTCAATATAAAACCATGAATTTACTTTTTGGGAAGCCTTTTGGTTCTTCCACATCATGTCACCCCCTCCCCCCAGGGTGTTCCCCAAGATTCTGACCTGGGTTCTCTTCTCACTCTATGTTCTCTCGGTAAGCTCATCTATTTCCTTCTAAAATCTCTATGCAGATGACTCCCAGGTTGATTATGTTCAGTCCCAGTTTTTTACCTTAAGCTTTAGTCCTGCATCACCAATTGTCTATTAGACATTTAAAATGGGACACCCTGGAGACATCTTAACTGAATGTGTCCAAAACTGCATTCATTATTTTCCCCCCAAACCCTTATTTATCTCCCAAACTTCCTTATTTCTGTTTGAGGCACCATCATCTTTCTAGTTTCCCTGGTTTGTAATCTTGGCATTATCCTTGATTCCTCACTTTTCACTGACCCACATATCCAATCACTTGTCAAATCTTGGCATTTTTACCTTTACCTTGCATCTGACTCCTCTCACACAGCTTACTTCAGACCTTTATCACTTCTTGCTTAGATTGTTACAGCTGCCTCCAAACTGATCTCTCTGCCACAAGTCTCATTCTATGTAGATTATTGTCCATCCTATATACTTCTGTCAAACTAATTTTCCTTAGGGCAGCAAGTTGGGGCAGTGGATAGAGTGCTAGGCCTGGGAGTCAGAGAAGACCTGAGCTCAAATCCCACTTCTGATACTAGCTGTATGAATCTGGGAAATCACTCAGCTCTGTTTGCCTCAGTTTCCTCATCTAAAAAATGAGCTGGAGAAGGAAATGGCAAACCACTACAGTCTTTGCCAAGAAAGCACCAAATGGAATCATATGGACATGACAAACTACTGAACAACAATTGCTTGACTGATTAGATCTATAAGGGTGGGCCCAAAAGCCACGAAGGGATCTGATGTTTTAATAACTTTTGGAAAATTATTTCTTCTTTATTTTTTACCATTTATGAGATCTGATTTTTCACAAGTAAAATAAATTCATTTTCTATATATTGTATGTAACGCTATGGCACTGTAAATTAAAAACAAAAAATAAAGGAGTTACTAAATATTCATGTCTTTTGGCCCACCCTGTAGGTTAATACCATTACTTCCAACTTCTTTTTACTTCAATCAGTACAGAATCCACCTACAAAACTCATCTTGGTCACCTGCCAATTTGACTACCTCTTTTCTCTTCAAATGGTACCCTGCAATTCAAGATGCTGCATTAAACCACATTTTTCTTATCAGATAGCTTGTATATTCTTACCTTTCCTAAGGCACTATCAATATCAAGAACTAGACTCTCTTTCTCTCCTGTATTAGGCCTTCTCTGACATGGAAACAGCTGAATCACTGACTCTTAGATTGGGATTTGAAATGATAAAAGCTATGCTCTATGAAGAAAGTCATGAACAAAGTGGCAAGAAAGTTAGTGTAGTGACTGGGCAGAGATGATGACAAGTTTAAGATTTTTGAGGTAGACAAGACCTTAAATATAATCCCCAACTTTTCTATACAGATGATTGCTGACAAGAATGAGGTGGCTCAGAGGTGTTAAGAAGAGATAGTTGATACTAGCTGTGTGACCCTGGGCAAGTCACTTAACCCCCATTGCCCTGCAAAAACAAACAAAAAAACAAACAAAAAAAAAGGGAAGAGATAGTTGATGACTGGGATGGGGTGACCCTCCCCACAAAAGAGAACAAGGGGGAAGAAACAACCAGATCTGCAGTGGAACAGATAAGGCATTGGGATTGACCCTGTGGAGACATTAGTCTAAACCAATCTTATTCACAGGGAATAGCAATAACCAAACACCAACTGAAGAGCACAAGGAGTGGTTTAGTTCAGGTTTAGGTTTAAAGTTACTATACTGAAACAGTTACTGTACACTAAAGCAGTTAGGTGGTGCAGTAGATAATGTTGAATTCATCTGTAACAAGTAACATGTAACATAACAGCATCTTCCTCAGAGTGGTTGTGAAGATCAAATGAAATAAAGTACATGAAGCGTTGTGAAAACCTTAAAGCATTACATAAATGATAATAATTCCTACTGAATCACGTCAATCAGACCCATAAAATATTAAGGAATATGTAGCCAGTTCCAAAATGTGCCTGCAAAGTAATAATGTAGCAAAGAAAATCCTTTGAACTGAAAGTTGCTCAGATATAAGATGGTTCAAAAACTGAAATACAACAGTCTCCAAAATATCTTGTTCCTTTATGATCAGAATCACTCAGGAAGAGCTAGTTATGATGAGGCTACGGGAAGGGAGATCACTATGTGTCATATAGAAAAGAATCAACTGAATTTTAAAAAAAGTGTCAAAGAACCATTTTGTAGGTTTTTAAAAAGTAAAAGAATAAAGGATTAAAAACTGACCTGTAGCAAATACAGACAGCACATGCAATAAGAAAGGACTCTAGGGAACATACCTAGAAATTTCAATCTCACTACTTTATCTTCACACATTTGAGAGAGAACTATTAGTGTCCTACTTTGGCTCTTGGGTGGATGATATCAGAGCTACAACAAAAGAGAGATAAGAGTAGTACGATCAAGCAGAAATTTGAGCTAAGTAAGATTGGAAGAGGGAAGAAAATAGGGACCAGGTTGTGTGATGCCAGGATTCTTTTATTTTTGATGAAATTTGTGATGAAAGGCAAAGGACTAAAGTCTAAGTTTACCGTGGCAAAAATAGGAAATGTAACTATATAGACCAGATGTAGGGATTTAAAAAAAAAAATCTGTAACTTACCTACCTCAATTACTAAACAATTCTTTTCATATTTCTATTATAACTAGGTCTAAAAAATTCTTATTTTGATTAAATTACAAAAAACCTCTTAAGAATTTTTTAAAAAACAGTCAAATAAAATGAAACATTCTAATGGAATGGGGGAAATCAATTTATATCAACAGAACTCTTCAGCCAATAATGAAAAAGATGCAAATATGTTTACAAGATGGAATTTCTTCATACCATGTTTAGAAGTACTACAAAAAGGCTAAAATATCAGTTTTCTCTATATTAACTTGCAAAACTTTATACTGTTAGTAAAGGACAATCAATGACTATTGAAAAGCAATAAACAGCATTTCCAGGGTAAGAGAACAAAAAGAAGTCTTTCAAATTGCCAGCAAAGCAAGGAAAATCTAACCCTGTAATTTAAATTTAATCTTAACACACAAACACACAAAATCAAAGCTTTCAAAAATGTCTGTTTAAAGTATAAGCTGGTGTTTTTATACAAATATTTTAAAAGATCCTGCCCCACAAAAGCCACACTTACACAGTACCATACATGATTCTATAGAGTGCTCACTAATACAAAGGATTTCAAAATTTTAAAACATCAATTTCCTGTAAGAATAAGCAGAGAACTTAGTAAATTTTGTTGCTGTAATCAGGCTATAAAGTGAAGGTTCTGCCGCACAGAGACTTAGAAGATTAATGTCTGACTGCATATATACATCTGGCAAGAGCTACTATAACTAAGAATTTGATTTTTAAAACCTGTAAACAAGTTTTGTCATATCCAAAGTAAGTAGCAGTGAAAAAAAAGGAGAACCCCTCCATTATATTGGGTTTGATATTCTGAATTGAAAGAACATACTATGCAATTCAAGTTGTTTCCATTCAATAAATTAGCCCCAGCACAGGTAGAGGCTACAGTAAAAGTCTCAGCCCTTAAAGTCATTTACACGGGAATAATAAAAGCTGTATGTACTTATAATCAAGAACTGTCATACTGAAAGGTACAAATTGCCACAGGAAGGTTCAGGAAAGGCTCAAGAAAGACCTTATAGCATGCCTGTGTGATTGGATGGAAAATCTAAATTTTCCCACAAGTGGCAATTGTGGGGAAGAACACTCCAGATGGAAGGAATAGTCTAGCAACAATGAAAGCAAAGGTAAGAAAGTGCTTGGGAAATAAAAAAACAGTCCAGTTTTACAAGAGTATAAAGTATATAAAGGGGAAGGGGGAGACAAGGATGGAAAAAAAGGCCAAAGATATGTTGTGGTATACTCTGAAAGGCTGAGTTCGAACTTAATTCAATATGTATGAGAGGGAGATTCACTGCATGTTTTAAATAGGGAAGTAACAAGATTGGAACTGTGCTTTAGGATTAACTCAGCAGTAATATAGAGACAGGAAGAAACATTGTAGTTTGGGAGGCCAATTACAACAAGGTTGTTAAAGTAGTTTTGATGAGTGGCAATGAAAGGGCAACTGAAATGGAAAAGAGGGGATGATGTAAAAGACTTTGTATAAGTAGAGTATGATCTTATGAATTGAGTGGATATGGAGAAAGTAGTTACTGAAATCAAAGTTAAAAACAAAACCAAGAATCTAGCCATTGCAAAATATCACCAAGAACCAACTAGTCTTTATGATAAAATACTGGCCAAGCTGACTTAATGTTGATCAGTTGGCAACCTTCAGTGAAGTAGAAGTAAGAATTAAAGCTGACTCTATATGCCTATCTTGAGCCCAGATGAAAGGGAGCCCTGAATGAGGTCACTGACAAAATTAAAGGATCACAGCTTAAAAGGAATTCCATGGTCATCTAATCTAAACCCTTTACTTTACAGATGACTTGAGACCCAGAGAAATGAAATGACTTGTCAAAGGTACTGAGGCAGAGAAAAAGCTAAATTTGAATCCAGTTCCTCTCATTCCAAACCTAGCACTTTCCCCTCTACCTCGATATTTTCCAACTAGGAAACTGAAGAGAAAGTTTTGTGGGAAACATGATGAATGTCGTTTGGGGCATGCTAAGTTAGAAATGCTAGCAGAGGATCCAGATGCAGATGTCAGCCAGAAGGTGGATCTAGGGCTCTATATTGTAGGAGAAAAGTCAAGGATTGGATCCAGTCTGGGGCATCATCTGTAGACAAGTGGACAAAGACATGAGACACACCAAGAAGAGGGGACAGGGTAGTCAGAGACAGTCTTGGGGGATGGCTTCATTTAGGAAGAGGAGCTCAAGGAAACAGAAGGATCGGTAAGAAAACCACAAGAGTGCAGGGTCTTAGAAATCAAGGAGAGATTTTAGGGAAAATATAGTAATAAAAACTGCAAAGAAGTCAATGACAATGAAGACAGAAGACAGGCCATTTAATTTGGCAATTAGAAAGGCAATGATGACCTTAGAAAGGACAATTTCAGCAAAGTTTTGGGGGAGCTGGGGATGGAAATCAGATTGCAATAAGTTTCTAATTCTCTTTTGTTGGAGATTTTAAAAGAATTCATTTTGCCCAAGTCATATAGATTTTAACATTTAAAATATGCTATTAAGTTACTTTTTAAAAACTCCAACAGCCAATTCTTTATTTACTTAATGCCTCTCCAAAAAGCCAGCAGAATTGATTTCAAGGCAGGTGCTTTGGAAAAGGTTATGGCACAAATGCCAACAAGTTATGCCTAGCTGAGGAACTATTTATTTTACCTGATAACTCAGATTTTGCTGACTCACAGTTTCAGGATTAATAACAAACCTCAATATTTGCCCAGCATTTCACAAAAACAGTTTAATCTACAAAACATCAAGTGGCTTGATTTTCATTTTCAAGATGAGAAAACAGAGGTGTTGAGTGCTCCTCAGCCCCTGGCCTTAAAGGAAATGGAGGGAAGGGCCAATATCATAGCAGGGTACTGTATGTACATTTGCTACTCCTGTTCTGAATGGCTTGGCCATCCGGTAGAGCAACCCAACTGATTTCGAGATGGCTTTGTATTACTACTAAAGGAAATTTCTCAAGTACAGACTCATCTACACCCACTGATTCTATGACCAACATTCCTTAGCCCCACACCCAACACCTGTATTCATCTCAGAGTAAACTGTCAGCGACAGGAAAGCAAAAAACAAAAACCAAGCAACTAAACCTGATTCCATCTACCCACTAATTGACATCCGTATAGTAAATAGTTTGTGTACTTAAACACACATATGAAAATAATCCTCTGTTAATAAGCCATACTTAGTCTACATACTGCTACAGTAGTATTTATGTATGATATATGTAATATAAATAGTATTTTTATATAGTATGTATATATTATATATACACAACATACTATGCTTGTAATATAAAATTATACATATACAGAAGCCACGTATTACATGTGTATACATACATATATACACTATATATATATTATGCAAAAATACTATTATACATGCACACACACACCCTTTCAGTAGTATATCTGGAGAAAGATAGAAATATCTGTGTTCCACTTCCATTATGCAGTAGGGTTTTTTTTTTAAGCCTCCTACTGAATGGCAGTTCAGTTGCCCAGGAAGCACACAAGCGTTTCCTAGTCATCAAAACGGGGCAGAGGGACGCTTGTTTCCTAGTTAGCCCAGGACCACTGACAGTGACACAGTGCAACCCTGAAGCTTTCGAAGGCAGGCACCCTTCCTCTCGCACCCAGTCAACACTGCCCGCTGCTGCTACTGCAGGAGCAGGGGCGGCCTGTTCTCCCCCAGCACTCCCTCCTTGGGACCCTGGTGTGTCTACGCCACCCCTTCCCCATCTCTGCCTCAGTTTCCCCATATGCGAGTCCTAAAAAAGCTCGGCCGCTCCTCCCCTCCTTTTCCTCCCGGAAGGAAGGAAGCTGTCAGAGGCCGGCGCGGGTCCCTGGGGCTCCGTACCCGGTTCTCCAACTCGGCAGGGAACTTGGTCTGGAACTGGCACCGGGTGCCGCTGCTGTAGTCCCGCTGGATGAAGACCTTGCCGGACACGGGCGCCTGCTGCGGCCTCATGGCGGGCGGGGCCGGGTCGGGCCGCGCTGCGCTGCGGGGGACACGACAACACGGTTCTCTTCAGGCCCCCGGGACCGGCCGCGCCCGGAGAGGCCGGACCGGGGAGCCGGCCCGGGACAGTGGCCCCGGAGCCCCCGCCCGTCCCATGCTGCCCAGGCCGGCCGCCCTCTCAGTCGCCCCACGTTCTCTCCCCGCTGGCCTGCGCCCCGACCACCCCCGACCCGACCCAGCCCAGCCCACCCTCGCCACCCCCCTCCCCGGCCTGGGAAACACCGACCCGCCTCCTCCGTGGCCCTCCAGCGGCTGTCGCGCGGTTTCGTCCCTCACTTACGGCCTGCTGCAAACAAAACTCCTCTCGCGTCCCCACCCAGAAACCTTCCCCCCTCACCGACGTCTTCTACCCCACCCACTCCAGAAGGCCGTAAAGTGAAACGGCCTCGACTGTGCGTGACGGGCAGGGCCGGGCTTTCCGAGAATGGCTCCGCCCCGGTCCCGGGCGCAGTCTCCAGAGAGGGGAGAAAGGGGAGGAAACTTCATTGAGGAGGGAGATGTGGAGAGGGCGGAGCTGAAGCTTCGGCGGGAGGGGCCTGGCACCTGTGTCACTGTAGATTGTCTACAAGTTTGTCACTTCCTGCTGCTTTACCTCCTGTTCTGAGAGCTAGGTCTAAGGGCAGCAACACTGGATTTGCAGAGCAAAGCTCCGGGTCTCATGTAAAGCCATTAGATTGGAAGCTGCTTGAGGGAAGGGACTGTCCTGTTTTTGTATTTCCAGTGCTTAGCGCTGTGCCTGGCACACAGTAGGCACTTAATGTTTATTGAATTGAAAATGTGACTAAGCAACTCTGAGTCTTGGTTTCCTTATCAGGAAACCAGGAGAGTTTCAGCAGATGATTTCTCTGTTTCTGTTTCTCTGTGTCTCTGCCTCTGTCTGTCTTTGTATATATTTCTCTTTCTTTATCTCCCCTTATTTTTTAATAAGGCATTTCATAGTCGTAATCTGCAACTTGAAACCAGAGTTGTATCCCTACACAGACAAGCCATAGTGGAGAGAACTGTAGATTTGAAGTCAGGAGGACCTGGATTCAAATCACATCCCAGATACTTACTAACTCTGGTGAGCCCCTTAGAAAAACAACTTCTCTGGACCTCAGTTTCCTCATTTATAAAATGTAGGACTAGATGGACTCTGAGATCCCTTTTAGCTCTAAATATAAATCTAATTCTATCATCGTGTGCATAATTACTCTGGTGGTGGCAGCGGTGGCTAACATTGGTATACGACTTACGTGCCAGGCTAAGAACTTTACAATTGTTGTCTCATTCGGTCCTCAGAACAATCCTGGGAAATAGATGTTTTTATCATCCTCATTTTATAGATAAAAAAACTGAGGGAGAACAAGATTAAGTGACTTACTCAGGGTCACACAGCTAGGTAGTATTTGAACCTGAGATTCAGGTCTTACTGATTCTAGGGCCAGAACTCTACTTCACACTTAACTGTCCCCAAACTGCTTATTTTTCTCTTTGGGTCCCTACAGTCCCCTGCAAATACTCTAGGCCAGTGAAATAATTTAAAAATAGGACAGGCCTGTGGGGAACAGAAAAAGGACCAGAAGTCCAGTCAGCAAGGGAATCGTTTTGGCTGTCCAACACTCAAGGACCAACTAATCTAGTCCTTGCTTTGTGTACTACTATTGCAAGGCTCAGGCCCAGCCCAGTTCTGTGAGAAAATAATTATTAATAATGGATTTTGAGGGGGACCCAGAGATCAGTTTCTTGGTTATTTCTTCTCCCATTCCAGAAAGTCCAGTTTTCTTAGATCTGGGACAAACCCAAGGGAACAAAAGGAATGGAGATAGATTCCTTTGTCTAGCTCAGAGTAGGATGGATGGGATCAAACTACACCAAGATAATGGACTTTGCCTTAAGCAACTTGAGTGAGAGTTGATAAATACTGAGGATTTCCCACCCAGTCCCCCTACCTAGTTCCCCTACTCAGACAGATGAATTGCCTGGGGCTTACTGTCTTTGTCATTTCCAGACTCTTAAAGTATTTATGGACCACTCCCACCTCCCCCCAAGCAACTTATCCCCTCCCAAAGTTTCCCCACTTTACTCCTTGGACTTTATGTTATTATGTAAAAAGGGTCCACCTACATTAAGCAGTTTCTATTTAGTAGCTTCTATACTTAATTTAGGAGCAGTTCTATTGTTTTGTTTTGTTTTGTTTTGGTTAAAGGTTCATTTACATTAAGTTGTGGTTCATGACTCTAAAGCAATCTTTTGGTGCCCTTCTGTTCTGTTACCCCATAAAAAACGCTGTCCTTGTTTCCCATTTTTGGGTATTCCTAGTGTGAGGGAAAAACCATCCTCTTCTTAATATTCTCAGGAACTCAACAGTGATGTGGCAAAGGTTCTTTATTTCCTTCTCATCAGGAGGCAACCTAGTGTGCAGCTAGTGGGTGCCCAAAAAGGGGGCTCGAAGGCCCAGTTTTATACCCTAGTCCCTAACTCTAATGGACCCTCCCCTTTTTCATCACTGGTCTGATTACTCAAGGGTGTGCAAAAACTAGCTAATCGGAACACAGTATTCCCACCCCTCTTCCCTTTATGGGCATAATTTAGTAGTGGACCTTATACTTCCTTATATGGACACAACTCTGGAGTGGACCTTATTGAGACCAGGGCTCCTTGAACCATGTGATTTTGTTAACCTGAGGGGGAGGAGGGGATCTGAGACCTTTGTCCTACAAACAGGTCAGGAGGAGTATGACTGACTGTTATATCCATGTTGAGAGGAAACAACTACCCATTTTCTTACACCTAGCTTCCAAGCTTTGTGATACTTCAAGCTATAGTTCCTCTGCCCCATTAAAGACCTTATTTCTCCTATATTGATTATTTCCTTAATTTCCAGGTTAACGGGGTCTTTTGCATACTTTTCCCTGATATATCACTAGAGTTCATTTTAATTTACACCACTTTCAAATCATGTCAACCAATGGAATTGAATGATGCTTTGATCAATGTATAATGATCTGCCTCTTTTGAAAGAGGATTAAAAACCCTGGGAAGCCACCAGGAACCTCCCTTGGCTCTCTCTTTTAGGACAGCATAGATCTTGTAGGTCTTCTGAGCTCTCTTAGGTCTCTTGCTTGCACTAACTGGCATGTTGAAGCTCTCTCCCTGCTTTCTCTAGCACTCCGCCTGAGACCATGTGAAGTTAGGGAGATGTGGTCAATCCTTTACTGGTATATAATATTAATAAATTAATATATGCTTACCCCAAACTGGTAACTATAGCAATGGTAATTAATTTAAAAAACACAGTTCCAACTTATTATTCCTTTTTGGGGACTGTGCTCCCTTGCTTTGGCATTTGCTTGTCTATTACACCATCTCCCAACTGCTGTTCTACCTTCTCTCACCAGAGTTCCACAGTAATCTTGTTTCCTATAGCTCCAGGCTTGGCCCAGGAACTCACTGATATTCATCTTCTTATTAGTTGCTGCCTTTACTTCCACACCTACTGCTATCTGTTTCTGTACCCTCATGGTTGTCCAGGCCAGAAGTCTCTTCTCTCTCCTATTCAAATGCTCTTCAGGCCCAAGGAAGAGGAAAGAATTATTCTACTTTCAGAACAGCTTCTTACATCTGTGTTGGTTATCTTATTCCTGTGCTAGACTGGAAGCTTCATGGGAACAGGATAGCGTCTTATCCAAATTTTTTATTTCCCTAGTTGTTAAAAAAATTAACAAGCAATTGGCACTTTATAGACATTTATCATATTATATTTACTATATAGCTTCAATATCTCAAGTACTCTGGGTAGAAAGGAAACCCTCTCAATTGCCCTTGATAACTACAAGTTTACTGAGAACTGACTGATCCCCACCCAGGCAGGTGAATTACCTGGGGCTAACCAATCTTTGTCAATTCCAGACTCGATTGACTTATGAACCTTCCCCTACCTTACTCCCTGGACTTTATGTTATTTTGTAAAAGGGTCTATCTACATGAAGTAGTTTCTATTTAGAGTTAAGTAGTGTCTATACTTAACTCAGGAGTAGTTCTATAGTTTCTTTTGTCAAAGGTTCATTTACATTAAGTAGTTAGTAGTTTCTGTACATAACTCTGAGCAATCTTTTGGTTCCCTTTGTTCTATTACCCCATAAAAACCCTGTCCTTGGTTCCCATCTTTGGGTATTCCTAGCTTCTTGCTTTGTGATACCAATGATGTAGGAGGCAAAAAAGGGTTAATAGAAAAACCTAAGACCCAAGCTCTAATTCAGATATTAGCTCTAAAAGGGAGTCAGATCCCAGTTAATGTATAACTTATACTAGGTTATTGTACCCACAGAAATCAGTGTCCATAATGGGAACAGAGAGAGCTAGGCCGTGGAGACCTGACAAGACTATAGAAATTCTAAAGAAATATGATTATATTTTTAAACTAGCCATGGGAATCAGAAAGAGACATGTGCAGAAAAGGCCAAATTTGTCCCCAGATTCATCTTAGGACTCATAAACCCCCAAAACACACCTCCACTGAAAAAGGTACCGGCCTCAGGGGTTGGTTTAGGACTCCAGGAACTCCAAATTAGGATAAGCCCTCCCTTGTAACACCCCTAGGTGGAGAATATTATAATGAGGACAGGCCCTCCCTTGTACCTCCCCAAGGTGGAGATTATTATAATGAGACTGATAATCAATTTATCCATACTATAAATATAACTGTCTTTCCTTATTTGAGAGATACCTTTCCAATATTCTGGTTCTCTCCCTATGGTCACCCACAGTATTGCAATAAAACTTGGGAAACCGAGTCACTGAGTCTTGTAATTCTTTTGGGACAACTCACAATTTGACCCCAAATTCCATCCCACATCACCATGAACTATGGTTCCTCTACCCCCATTATTTCTCCTATATTGATTGTTTCCTTAATTTACAGGTTAACACCTGTAACACCTGTGGGGAGGCCATACAAATAGGGATATGCTGGAACCAGACTAGTGAGAGCTGATTGTTAAAATTTCATTGTAAGTACACCTGGGAAATCTGAAACACTACAAAGCTGGGTTTGATTTATCATTTTGTTGATTGTCTCTAGGCCTAAGAAAGTGATGGAGAAAATGTTGATAATGCAGATTAAACTTGAAAGTGTGCCATACACACATCCTCCCCCCACCTTCCCCAAGCCAGTTATCAAACTACCAGAACATGCCTGGATGTAGGCGTTGAGCTGCACATTCTAGACCGACAGTTATTGGATTCTTGATTTGTTGATAAACTGCTTTATACTCAGCTTGAGAGCACTACATTTGATTGTTTACAAGCTAATGATATGAATTTAAAGTACAATAGCAGAGATACAAAAATGCCTAGGCAACTCACAACTCTGGAACTGCAGGGCATTGGGATCCTTTTAAGGCATAGTGTCTTGGCTGGATGGGTAAATACATTACTAGACTATATCACACTGCTAACTTGGCTGCTAAACTGGCTTTTCATCATTATCAGCTGTTGCTGGGCTTGACCAGGAAGGTCATTTAGCAGCTGCCAGACTGGGCTACCCAGGTTGCTTGGACACTGATCAATGACTATTCAGGTCTGTAGCTAGGTAGCCACTGGTAGCTAGGTAGATGATTCACTCACCAGACTCTTCTCAGAGTGTGGCGTCTTGGCTGGATAGGTTGATCTTCTGGACTCCCTAGACTTGCTCTTCAGGGGGAAGCTGCAGTTTTTCTCCCCCTTCAGCCACTGGCTCAGCTGGGTGGTACTTTGCATTTTCTTCAGTAGGAGTGTTGCTTTCTTTTCAGCTGCTAGGCTACTGTGCTCTTTCAACAATGACAAAGAACCTTATCCTAGGATTTCTAGAAGCCTCTCCACTTTGCCTCAGTTCTGGCCTCTACTCTATTCTGATATGGCAGCTAGGTAGTCTAGTGTATTGCACACAGGGTCTGGAATTAGGAAGATGCATCTTCACAAGTTCAAATCCAACTTCAGATACTTACTAGCTGTGTGATCCTGGGCAAGTCACTTAACCCTGTTTGCCTCAGTTCCTCATCTGTAAAATGAACTATAGAAGGCAATGGCAGTTCACTCCATTATCTTTGCCAAGAAAACTCCAAATGGGGTCACAAAGAGTCAGACACGACTAAAACAACAGCAGGCATTTACTCTCAGCTTGATGAGCTCCAGGCTGGTGCTGGGAAAGATTTAGATTCTCCAGTTCAACAATTTTTCATGATTCAGAGGTGTTTTCCCTCAGTGAAGGATTCCACCTTTAACTTACATGACCACCCAAGTTACACTTCCTAGAATTGGTTTGAATCTTATGCAGAAGGGCTGTCTGTGCCCTGAGGGCAAGTTGCTGCTGGCTTTTCATTTGTAGTTAAAGTTTCATATCCTTTCTAAGATGTTCAGTGTTGACTTTACATTTATAAGGGCTTTCCCCTTTCTGTTCTAAAGACCTTTTAGTTATGCTGAGGTCTAATTGGGACAAACATTTTCATTTCTTTTTATATCACTTTCATTTCCAAGTAGATCCCTCTTCACTCTCCTACCCAGAAAGCCATTTTTCATTATTGAGCTGATTTCTAGCTTTTTACTAATGTTAATCTTTTTATTAATCTTTTTTATTTTGTTGATCATTTTTATTAATCTTTTTTCTAGCTTTTTACTAATGTTGATCTTTTTTCCAAGTTAATTGTTTGACTTTATAAAGACAGTAGATTTGTTACCTGAGTCTCACATCAATGATGATTTCTGACTGTTCATTTTTTATGTTTATTTTATTCTTGCTATGCCAAGTGCTTTCTAATTCTTTAATCTTTGTTTTTTTAATTCTTTAATGAAAACATTCATGATGAAAATCAATCAACAAACATCGAACAAATACCTACTCTGTGCTATACTGTGCATTGTGGGATACAAATCTCAGGCCTCTCTCATTCCTTCTTCCTGATTTATCCTGTACAGTATATTTCTAACCATTCTTACCAGTTACAAAACCTATGTTGATATAATTTCAAGGATGTTATGGAATTCTTTTTAGAGTTTCTCTACTGAATCTTCTACAACCAATGCTGCTGCATAAAGTCTATTCTTTTCATGGTGGTCTTTTTGCAAATGCTTGTCATGAGTATTGTGATAGATGACCAAATATCCTATGAAATATTGCTTCTTGTTGACTTTGGGTGCACAATAAAACTAACTCTGCCAACTTCTTTCTTTGCCTCTCCAAGGAGTATCTGTGAGTCATCTTTCCATTAGCTATGTTATGGACTAATTAGGTCTATGACCTGCTTGGACAGGGGTACCACCCACAGAGCTGGCCAAGGCTTCTTTGGCTTCATCAGTAGGTTCATTCTCTGAGCCTTTGCTAAAGGACATGTGCAACTTCATATGTTGCTGTGATGATGGGTTGTGCCAAAGAGGACTGTGACCAAGCCAGGAAGTCATGCCCTCTGTGGGCTACATGCAATGAGGAGAAATGGCTTCCAGTCTCTCAAAATATTAGCCATGTCTCCTTGTTCAGACACAGCCCATGTCACTGAGACACGTTAGTACCAGCCAAGAGTGACTGGTCCCCCAGCTTACTTTTTTCTTCTAGTTTTATTTATTCAGAAAATGTCAAGATTGAGATGATTCAGTTCATCTAGCAATATGTCCACTCCACTGGGCAAGTGTCTCTCATGTTTAGAGTGTTAGATGCCAAGTTAAAGTTAATAGATGATCTAAAAAAAGGTTCATTCTTAGCATCCTCTCCCTCTCTCTCTTTACCCACAATCTGCCACTGTCCCTGTTGAAGAAGAGGGGGGCCCATACAAGACTGAGGACCATTTTGTCTTTTTCTTTGTTAAATGAGTTGCCATACTCAGCCACCAACTGAGTGGTGGGAGTACTACTCCCTCTTCCCAAATTCTGTGTTTCAGTCAATCTGTTTTTTGAATTTGATACTCTTATCTCTATACATTTACAGAAGGTATCTCCCATGTTTGGAATGGATTCACTCCTCATGTTCATGTACAAAGAAAATATATACAGGATAAATTAAAGATAACCAGGAGTGGAAGGCATTATTATCAAAAGGGATTGGTGAATACTTCTTGGGAAGTTGGAATTGTAGCTGCAACTTGAAGGAAGCCAGGAGGGCAGAAGAACAAGATGAGGATGGAGAGAATTCTAGGCATGGGAGACAACAAGCACAATAATGTTGCCATATTTCTGTATGCAAGGTAAATTGTTGAAATTTGTTAGTGAATGCAATGCTTCCTCATCTTTCTTATTCTGTCATATAATTGAAGATGATTACATTTGTTCTGATTTAATCAAATGGTAATGTATCAGGGGTAGGCGGGTAGGGCCGGTGGAGGGTGGGGAGAATTCAGGGGTGGAAACTGAGGTCCCCATTCACTATTGGAAGCTTGTATGTTAATGTTGGCAGGGGGCAGGGTCCAGAGGTCAATCTTTGAGAAGAATATAGGTTTTGACTATGCTACAGAAGGAAGAACCCAGAAAAAATGGCAGTTTCCATGAGACAGGGAATAGAAGGGTATACTAAATGCCTATACCTAAAATGCCACAAATGTTGCATAAGCAGTAAGTTAACCATGCCTTATCATCAGACAGGTTGGTCCTTTATGGCTTATGAAGGTGGAGTGGCTAGTTTACCTACTTGACTTGTATGTGGAAGTCTTCCTATTTTCAGTATGACCATAAGTATGCATAGATTGTGATCTAAGCATGTGTGGGTGTCCCGGCACAACTTGGGGTGAGTGTTACTACTGGACCTTCCCCTTGCCTTAGTGTTTTAAGGCTTAGAAAGTCATTTCACAGACATTATTTCTTCTGATCTCCACAATAACTCTATGGAGGAAATAATGCAGATACTGTACAGTGGGCCTGTTATCTGGTGAGAGCATGGGATAATTGAAGTGTGGTCCATATGCACCACCATCCCTAGTCAAGACAATGGAAAGCACCTGCTCCGCTTGCAGTATTTTATTTCAGAAATACTATATGCTCAACTCAGGGTCTAAGCCCTGAGGACAATACAGTTACCAATTTCCTAGCTTTTGTACTTCTCTCTATCAGCACTGGGGGCAGATAGCTAGAGTGTTGGGCCTGGAGTCAGGAAGATGAGTCTTTCTGAGTTCAAATCTGGCCTCAGATTCTTGCTATCTGTGTGACCCTGGGGAAGTCACTTTTTTTGCCTTAGTTTCCTCATCTATAAAACATGAGCTGGAGAAGGAAATGGCAAACTACTCCAGTATCCTTGCCAAGAAAACCCCAAATAAAGTCACAACGAATTTGAGACAATTTAACAATTATCAGCATTATTATAAGATCATTGACACTGGACAATGCTAATCTCCCCTTAAGGGTGTGTGTGTGTGTGTGTGTGTGTGTGTGTGTGTGTAGTAACATGCTCTATGAAAGCCTGGGAGTGCAATATCTGCAGCTTGGTGATGTAGGATATAGAGCAATCTTTCTCATCATTTTACATGGAGTCAACTCTCATCTCTCTGTAGAAGACTATCAGATTTATACATCTAGCCCTTGTCACTATCCTGAACTTGTTTCTAGTCTTAGATCTTCAATTGCTTTCTTGAGGTCTCCACTTGGAGGTTCCATAGGCATTTCAAAGTCAACATGTCCCAAACAGAATTCTTTATCTTTTCCCCTACTAACCCACCCCCTCCTCCTAACTTCCTAGTTTTGTGAAGGCTACTACCATTCTTCCAGTTGCCTAGCATCATGACCCAGGAGTCATCTGTAACTCTTCAGTCTCCCTTACACCACCTATCTAATCAGTTGCTAAGGCTTGTCTATTCTGCCTCCCCAAGATCTCACATCTATCACCTTCTTTCTATTCACACCACAACCAACCTAATCCAGTCTCTTATCACCTCTTGCCTGGACTATTTCAATAGCTTCCTAATTGGTCTTCTTGCCCTGCAGTCTCTTCCTTCCCTAATCTATCTGCCAAACTGATATTTCAGAAGCACAGATCTGACCCTGTCACTCCCCCTCCCCCATCCAAGAAACTTCTGTGACTTCCTGTTGCTTTTAGGGTAATACTAAATCTTCTATTTGGCTTTTAAAGTCCTTTATAACTGGGGTTCAAGTTATCTTTCTAGTCAATGACTCCCCTCATGCACCCTAGTCAACTTATTTCCATTCCCTGTACACAACATTTCATTTCTTACCTCTGTCGCCTTTCTCCCTATGAATCTCTGCCTTTTGGAATCCATTGTCCGCTTCAAGCTTTAGTTTAAGTGCCGTCTACTTCCAGAGGCCTTTCCTGATTCTTCCAGTGGGTTGTCCAAATAAAGAGAATCATTAGGGCTATTAAAAAAAAATTAGACAACTAAGATTTGAAGTAAGAAAAATAAAGTCCTTTGCAATTGGAGACTAGTAATAACAATAATAGCTGACATTTATGTGATACATTTTAACAACTTACAAAGTGCTTTGTAGGCATTATTTCATTTGATCTCCACAATAACTCCATGAGGGTTGCCAACCACAGCCCTGGAGCAGCTAGGTGGTGTAGTAGATAAAGCACTAGACCTGGAGTCAGGAAAATCTGAGTTCGAATGTGGCCTCAGACACTTTCTAGCTCTATAACCCTGGACAAGTTATTTAATGCCTATTTGCTTCAGTTTCTCATCTATAAAATGGGGACACAGTGGAGAAGGAAATGAAAAATCAATTCTGTATCAAGAAAACAGGTCACACAGTGTTGGATACAACTGAACAACAACTGTAGCCCGGGAGGCAATGAAGCACAGGTGATAATGCTAGACTTGGAGTCAGAGTTCTTGGTGCAGTCCCCTCCTTTGCCACTTACTACCTGTCTAACCTTGGACAAGTGAGTTCCCCTCTCTGGACATCCCTTTTCTCATGTGTAAAATGAGAGTGTTGGACTAGATGAAATTTAAGGTCCCTTCTAGCTTTAAATCTATACTTTTTTGAGGTATTAACACACCTATTTTATAGACAAGGAAACCAAAGCTCAAAGTGTTTAAGTGACTAGCTGTTAAGACACTAGTTCTAACTGCTGGCTTTATATCTCAAAGATATCCAAAAAAGAGAAAAGGACCTATTTGTAAAAAAATATTGATGTCACCTCTTTTTGAGGTGGTTAAGATTTGGAAATCAAAGGGATGCCCATCAATTGGGGAACGCCTAAATGAGCTGTGGTATATGATTGTAATGGGATATCACTGTGCTATAAGAAATGACAAGCAGGATGATTTCAGAAAGGCATGGAAAGACTTATATGAACTGATGCATAGTGAAGTGAGAAAAACCAGGAAAATGTTGTGCACAGTGACAGCAATATTGTTTGATGAAGAACTATGAATGACTTAACTGTTCTCAGTAATACAATGATCCAAGACAATTCCAAAGGACTAATGATGAAGCATACTATCTATCTCAAGAGAAAGAACTGATATTGATTGAACACAAACTGTGACATGTTATTTTTCACTTTCTTTCTTTCATTTTTTTCTTTTATTCTAGTAGTCTTATATGGAAATGTTTTACATAAGAGCACATCTATAACTTATATCTGATTGCTAGCCACCTAAAGGAGGGAGGAGGGATAGAAATTGGAACTCAAAACTTTAAATAAAAATGTTTATTAAAAAAATTTTTTTTAAATGAAACTGGTTCTACCCACTTTTCAAAGTCAACATTTTACAGTTAGGAAAGCTATACTGTCTCCCAAGTATAATCTTTCAAATATGAATTTCAAACATTTAGTTGAGTTTATTTAAAATCAGAAGTTATGCTTCTATACCTTCTCCTTAAGGTTCTAGGGGTACTACTGAAGGGATGAAATGTCTCTTATTTAATGTCTTTGGATTACACCCTCCTTCCAGTTGTATTCCTCACACTGTTATCACCACTGACTAGCACTCCAGTTCTACTCAATCAGTAATTTCAATTACTTTAAAAAAACCTGATATTTATTTTGAAGATATAGCAAGAACAGTATACACATTTTCCTCCTAACACTTTTGGGTCACACTTTCTCCTATACCACCTTAGTCTTTGGGGACACTGAGCTTAGTCTTAGCATAGTTTTGATATAGTATTGGTTTCAACAGGTCTGTTGGACTCAATGAAACATTGTGGTTGGATGACATCTCATTTCAGCCACTAATAGGCTGGGTCCAAAAGTTACTTCCTTACTACCTGAGACATGGATGCTGGCTGCAAAACCTGGCCTGGACCCTGACTTATAGATTCCTAAACTACCAAATAGCTTGCTCTTCTGGTCTTTCAAAGCCCACAAGGTCTTTGCCTCAAAATTCCTTCACTTAAAACAAAATAAAAAACATCAAGGCAAAGAACTGAGGCCCATATTCTTGGAGTCAATGTCAATTTCATATGGAGAGAAGGTTTAAGGCCTCTTTCATCAAAATATTATGCCTTGGGGGCAGCTAGGTGGTGCAGTGGATAGAGCACCGGCCCTGGAGTCAGGAGTACCTGAGTTCAAATCTGGCCTCGGACACTTAACACTTACTGGCTGTGTGACCCTGGGCAAGTCACTTAACCCCAATTGCCTCACTTAAAAAAAAAATATTATGCCTTACTGGTTGCTATCTACCAGGACCTGAAGAAGAAAGACCAAATCAAGAGAGAAGTTCAGCCAAGAGATATTAGTTAGCTGAGACTAATTAATGCCTTTTTGAAGGCCCTCCCAATATTGGTTCTGCAACTGCAGCCAGTCAAAAAGGTTTCTGTTCAATATTTGATTAGTAAACTGGAACTGGTTACAGAATGTTTAATATGCTCCAAAGTTTCTCCTAGGTATTTCCATTACATTTCCATTACCTTTCTTCCAGAAGCAGGATCTCTAGTCTCTTCCAAATGGGGAATTGCATCAGTGGTGCTCTACAAATGCCCATAAGGAATGGACTTATTGCCTAGAACCCTTTGTTATAGATGTAACTTGATATATATTGCTAATAGTCTTCTTTCCAAGTGTTCTGATGCTTTAGTTGATTTTGAATGCTCCTACATTATTCTCTAAACAGGACTATTTGGCTAATAGGTCTGGCTATTTGTAAGACACCATTTATAAATATTCTGTAACAAAAAAGGAGTTGGCTAGCTGCTTGGTGTGAATGGAGTAATTAATAATGGTGGTTTTTTTCCTATCAAGGATGATTGTAAAGGCTGGACAACAGTGACTAGCAAGGAATTGAAACCTGAGATAAGTGAAGAGATAAAAAGATAGCACCTAGCTTCCCTAAAAATAGTTTAGATTATATAGATGAGCAAACATTTTTAACATTAATTTTTCTTTTTGAGCAAACATTTTTAAAAAGTGGGAGAAAGTACATTCTGTTAACTAAAGGGTTGGAAATGACGTTTATTGCTGTAAAAACTCCAGAAGAGAAAATTAATAATGACTCATATTTACTTAGAATTCGGAGGTTTACAGATCACTTTTGATACATTATCTAATTTGATCCTCAACAGGTTCTTTCCGGCTCTAAATCTATAATCCTATGATTGTCTAACAACTCTGGAAGGTAAGTAACATTATTACCCCCATTTTAGGATGAAGATTCAGAGGCTCACAGAAGTTTCAGACAGCCCCAGGGTAAAATATTTGGTAAGTATTCGAGGCAGGATTCAAACACAGGTCTTTCTGACTTCGAATAGAATGCTTTATCTAAGATCCTATCTGGTGCTTTTATAGAGAAAGTGAAAAGATGATCAGTAGAAGCCAATGAATCATTCAAACAATCAATCCTTTATTAAGTTAGTATGTGTGAGGCACTTTGGGGAGGAAACAAAGAAACAACATACATACACACATATGTATATCACCTTTGGCCTTGCCTCATATTTCACCTCACTCGTATCTATTGTCTATACAGCTGCCAAAGTGATTTTCCTAGAATTGTTATGGGTGAAATATCCAATAAACAGTTTGTGACACATGATAAGAAATTAGGAGAAAGTCTAAGACTGGATATATATCTGAGGGTCATCAGTATAGAAATGATAGTAAAACTCATGAGAACCAATAAGGTCATCAGAAGAGAAATTAGAGAGAGAGAAGAAAGAGACTTAAGGGCACTTTGGGTGATATATCTGTTGTTAGGAGGTTGATTGTGAAACCATTCCTGATACTTCTAACTTTTAATGCCTTCCTTCCAAGCTAGTTTGTATTTAGCTGCTCTGTGTATATTTGTGTTTTTTGAGAAGCTTCCTGAGAAGCTAAACCAAAGGACAGACATACCTAACAAGATAAGTGGCACCTGCTCAGGACTAAGTTAACTCTAGGACCACCACCCTTCATTCCAGTCTTCCCCATCCCTCAGGGAGATAAGCCCATAAGGCATGGCTGCTGCCCAAATGGAGCCAGGACAGAGATGGCTTGAGAGAAGGGAGTGGCCTCTTGACCAACTTCTCCCAACTACCACCAGTGGGTGCATTCCATCTTCAGGTGATCACTCCCAATAATGGAACTTTTTACAGCTACATGATCACCCCATTGGTCCCTCCACCCCATTGGTCCTCTATAAAAGTATTTGCCTTTCTCCTGCTCAAGGAGATAGGTATCTCAGAGAACCACGTCTCAGGGCCATGTTATCTCCCCATAAGAAAAGTTCATGGACTTTTATCTTGGTTTCCTTTCTCTAGTGCCTGAGTAAAATATTATTTTATTTTAATTGGATTTTTGTGTGAGAGGGTATAATTCTTTAAAGAGGAATTCCTAAGGACCCCAACACCCAACCTATTTCCCCCATAACATATAGTTGATATATTAGAATTTAACACACATTATTATACTATATATTATGTTATCCCTATATGTTATACACATATGTAATATACATTAGAATGTAAGTTTCTTTTGTATAGGGTTTGCTTCATTCTTTATATTCACATCTCCAGTGCCTAGCACAGTGCCTGCTATGTAGTGGGAGCTTAATACTTTTTGATTAAATGAATGGTTGATTCAACTAAGGAGAATGAGAAGGAACAATTAGATAGGAGAAAAACTGAGGGAGTGGTGTTGTAGCAATGTAGGAGGAGAGAGTGGTCAATAGTGTCAGATGGTGCAGAGAGATAAAGAAGGAAGGAATGAATAAAAAGATGTTGGTTTTGGCAAAGAAGAGATCATTGGTAATGTACTGGAGGGAGCAGTTTTAGTTGAAGCCAGACTGCAAGTGGTTGAAAAACAAGTAGGAGGTGAGGAAGCAGAGGGAACAATATAGATGTCTTTTTCTAAGAGTTTGGCTGAGAAAGAGATAAGAGGTATAGGAAAGTAGCTTGACTAGATGGAAAGATTTCCTAAAGGATGAAGATTTCAGTGTCTTTCTTTGTAGGTAAATGCAAAGGAACCAGTATATTGAGAGAGACTGAAAATAAGAGAGAGGAGGGATTATTGTAAGGGCAGTGAGTCAGCCAACAGATTGTTTACTAAGCACCTACTATGTGCTAGGCATAGTACTAAGGGCTAGGAATATAGAGAAAGGCTAAAAAGAGTCTCTGCTCTAAGTAGCTCAAAATCCAAGGTAGGAGCATACAAACTACTAAGTACAAACAAGCTATTGACAGGGTAAATTAGAGATAATCTGCAAAGGGAAAGCACTAATATTTATGGAGATGAGAAAACACTTCTGGTAGTAGCCAAGATTTTAATTGGGACTTGAAGGAAGCCAGGGAGAACAAGAGGTAGAGATGAAGAGGGAATGAATTCCAGGCATGGGGAACAGTCAGTAAAAATGCTCAGATCTGGGAGATGGTGTGTCATTTGAAAGATGACACCTGCTTGTGAACCTGAGTGAAAGGGAGGATGTTAGTACTCTCAATAGGAAAAGTAAGTTAGGAAGAGGAAGGGCTTGGGAAAAAAATGAATTCAACTTTAGATATGTTGAATTTAAAATACTTATAGGACATCTAGTTCAATAGCCAGTTAGAGATGTGAGACTGGAAGTCAGAATAGAGGTGAGGGTTGCATAAGTAGGTCTGGGAAATACCTGCATTAAGACGATAATTGAATCAATGGGAACTGATGAGATCACCAAATGAAATAGTGTAGATGCAAACAAGAGGGTCCAGAACAAAGCTCTGTGAGAGCATCTATAGTTAGTGAGTATGATCTGGATGAAGATCTAACAGAGGAGACTGAAAAAATATCAATTCAATAGGTAGGAGGAGAACCAAGAGGGAGTGATGTGGGATGGAATTAGGGTCAAATTGATCGTGAGTTGTTCCAAAAGACTACAAGACTCAGTGACTCAGTTTCCCAAGTTTTATTGCAATACTGTGGGTGAACACAGGGAGAGAACCAGAAAAATGGAAAGGGGTATCTCTCTAATAAGAAAAGACAGTTATATTTATAGTATGGATAAATTGATTATCAGTCTCATAATAATCTCCACTTTAGGGAGGTACAAGGGAAGGCCTATCCTAATTTGGAGTTCCTCGGGGCTTGAGCCAACCCCTGAGGTGGGTACCCTTTTCTGTGGAGGCGTGTTTTTGGGGTTTACACATCATAAGGTGAATATGGGGACAAATTTGGCCTTTTCTGCACATGTTTCCTTTTGATTCCCACGTCTAGTTTCAAAATATTTTCATTTATCAGTCTGAATTTCTATACCCTGTCAGTGTATCATTGTTATAGTTAAGGTCTCTATGACCTGCCTCCTTATGTTCTTGTTATGGGTGCTGATTAATGTGGGACTTGTATTAATGAAGACTCAAGTCTTAAGTTATCCATTAACTGGGGTCTGAATCCCTCTTAGAGCTCAGATCTAAATTAGAGCTTGGGTCTTAGGTTTTTCTGTTAGCCCCTTTTTTGCCTCCTACATCAAGAGGAGTGTCACAAGAACTAGAGAGAAGAGAATATTAAGGCAGAGGGGATTATAGGCAGTGTCAAAGGCTGAAGACATCAAGAAAAATGAGGATTGAAAAAGGCCATTGAATTGGACAGTTAAGAGATTATTGGTAACTTTGAAGAGATCACTTTCAGTTGAATGAGGAGGTCAGAAGGCAGGCAGCAGAGAGTTAAGAAGAGAATGAGAGAGAGGAAATAGAGACACAGATTATGGATAAGTTTCTCAAGCAGTTTAGCCACAAAAGCAGGAGAGATATGAGATGATAGTTAATGGGGATGGAGGGATAAAGTGAGGGTATTTTGATGTGGGAGTTGTAGGCCTGTTAGTAAGCAGTAAGGAAACAACCAGTAGACAATTTGCTGGAAGTGGAGTCAAGATAATGAAGAGGTACATGCAAGGTGTGGCCTTGATAAAGAGAAAGGGGATCTCTTTGTCAGGGACTGGAGCCATTATGAAATGATTTAGAACAAGTCATAGCTATTAAACCCCATTTCCTTTTTTTTTTCTTTTTTTTTTTTAAATAGGCTATTTAGACCGGAAGAACAGGGAAATGCTGGATAAATAGTGCACTTAGATTTCAGTAAGATATTTGATAAAATTTCTAATGATATCCTTCTGGTCAAGAAACATGGAGTAGGGGTTACACTAATTGGGTGGAATTTGGAATAAAAACATTGAGAACCAAAGAGGCTCATTCCAGAGGTCTTTCTTGGAGTGCCACAGGCCTGTGTCTATGTACTATTTTAATGAATAATTTGCATCAGGGATTCCATGACATGTTTATTGAATTTTCAAGTGACACAAAACTAGGAGGGTTAGCTAATATGTTGGATGACGGAATTTGGATCCAAAAATATCTCAATAAGGAGGAATCTAATAAAATGAAATTTATTCTGGATAGATAAATGCACTTGGGTTAAATAAATAAACTGTACAAATACAGGATGAACAAGATATGATTAGATAATAGTTCAATGAAAAAAAGACTGAAAGGTTTAAGTGGGGATAAATATCAGGCAAAAATGTGATGAATAAATGTAGGAAAGAAGGACAGTAAAAACAATAGCTACTTCACACATAGTACTTTAAGTTTTGTAAAGTGCTTTAAATACATTATCTTACTGTGAGCATAAACCACATTTCTTCCAATCAGGAATTGAATATCTTTCCCTTAAAGGTTGCAGATATAGAGAATTAGATGAATTTTCATTGTAAAGGCTAAAAACTGAGAATTTCCCAACATAGCCAGCCCATTGCTACATCTATTTATGTTTGGTGCTGACTACAGGCAAGTTGATCAGAGCGTGGAAGAGGCATTTTGGTGAAAAAAAGAAAGAACAAAAACAACCATCCAAATTTCTGTGTAGCAGTTGGCAGAAAGCTAACTAAAGGCCTGGGTCCACTGAGGGTGGGCAGCTGGGTTGCAAAGGGAATAAAGTGCTGGATCAGGAGTTCATATTTGGCATCAGAAATTGTGTGACCCTGGGCAAGTCACTTAACCCTATTTACCTCAGTTTCCTCATCTGTAAAATGAGTTAGAGAAAGAAATGGCAAACCACTCCAGTATCTTTGCCCAAAAAACACCAAATGGGGTCATGAAGAGTCAGATACAAGTGAAAGACAGTTAAACAACACATTTGGGGTGAGAGTAATTTCATCAGATGTTTGTGGTCAAGGTTAATTTTTCTTCCCCATCCCAAATGTGAGTGGAGTACAAGAGAAACAAGTTAGGTGAAGAACTCTGAATAGTACAGTTAGGTGCCCTCATTTGTATCTCGACTTCAAGCCTCACATCTGTAAAGAGCATTGATCTGGAGGAAAGAACCCTAGACTGGAAGTTGGAGAGCCTGAGTTCTAATTCTGAATCTGCCATAAACACACAGCCTCATGGGAAATGAAACTTTGGTAACTTTTTTTATGTTGATCATATGGAAAAGTATAAGGATCTTTCTCTAAGCCAGGGTTTTCTAAGCTTTTTTTGTATCATGGACCCCTTTGGCAGTCTGGTTAAGACTGTGGTGGAGCAGAATAATTTTTTTAAATGTATAAAATAAAATGCCTAAGATTACAAAGAAAACCTGTGTTGACACACAATTATTAAAAACAACCACCTCAAATTCACTTAGTTAATCAGCACCAGGTTAAGAAACCTCTGCTCTTAACTTAGCCGAGGCAATTGGTTACAAAAATATTGTATGCCTTCCTGAATGTTCACTAGGTTTTCTGGCATCCTCTTTTTTTGTATTTTGTTGTTGTTGTTCAGTTGTGTCCAACTCTTCATGATCCCATTTGGTGTTTTCTTGGCAAAGATAGTTTGCCATTTCCTCCTCCAGCTCATTTTACAGATAAGGAAACTGAGGTAATCAGGGTTAAGTGACTTGCCCAGGGTCATGCAGCTGGTATCTGAGGTGGGATTTTAACTCAAGTCTTCCTGTTCTATCCATTTCACACCTAGCTTATTTATACTACTCAGTTCTAAAAAAGGTGTTTGACTGATATTGTTATCAACGATGAATAAAATGAAGATATTGCTGATGGTGCCTGCATCTATTTGTGTAAATCAGAACAGGCTAGCTTTTAACATTCAAAATGCTACTCTGTACAGAGCTTTGCTATTTACTATTTTGCCTTGCCTAATAGGCACTCGATAATTATTTTTTAGATTGAAATATTTATTTACTTGCTCTATTTTTGAGAACCCTAACTGGATTATTTCCTGTCAATGTCAGTATAGAGTCCATTTCATTTTCCTAATTGTATTTTTGTCTTTTCACCCTTGGATATATGCATTAGGAACTTAACATTTGGAGGCAAAATCAGTCTGTTATAAACTCTGTTGAATGATGTGAATGTTTACTTATATAGAAAGAACAGTTAAAAAAAAATCCAATCTCTTGAATAATTTCCTTTGTCCAAGTCACTGTTGGTGTTAGCATGATGTGGTATAAAAGATCAGGATTTTGAATAAAGAGAGGCCGGGGTCCCAGTGTGAGTTCTGATACTTAACTGGCCCTGTGACTAGAGGCAAGTCAATTAACCTCTCTGAACTATAGTTTCCTTTGTTTTAAAATGGGGATAATAGTATCTCACAGAACTGTTGAGAGGAAAACCTGACATAAACCATAAAATTCTATAAAAATCTTAGTTCTTATCAGTATCATTACTGGATTTTGGGGCTGACTCTTCTGTTTTCCTTGTATGCTGTCATAACTCTATATCCTAGAGCTGGATGGCAGGACCATTGTCTGGGTTCTTTGTTTCTAGGGTGACCTAGTATAATAGAAGGAACCCCAAACATCACTCTCTTCATAGTTTCCATGCATTTGCCTGTACTTCCAAATCTACCCTTTTGTAAGCTTTGTGTCACTTTTACATTTGAAGACAGCATTGTTAGCCTACCTGAACATCTGTTTCTTCCCATTTATATGGCACCACAAGAAACAATATACATTCTCATTACTGGGAGAAGATTGAACAGATACCTCTTCTTGCTGAAATTCTTTTGGATAATTTCCCATGATAAGATCTGTTTTTCTTAGGGGCAGCTAGGTGGTGCAGTGGATAGAGCACCGGCCCTGGATTCAGGAGTACCTGAGTTCAAATCCAGCCTCAGAACATTGACACTTACTAGCTGTGTGACCCTGGGCAAGTCACTTAACCCCAATTGCCTCACCAAAAAAAAAATACCTGTTTTTCTTGCATTTTTGTTTTCCATTCCTTGTGAGGAGACAATGGAGCAGAACAGTTAAAGGTACCATGACAAAACAGGGGTCCTTTGGTATCAGAATTTAGGGTATAGGAGTGACCTGACTATTTCTGAACTGCAGGGTGCTTGGAGAAGGAAGAAGGTTCTAGAGGGCTTGTCTTATTTCATAAGTCATAGGGCTGGAAGGAACCTCAAGGGGATATCTAGTCTAAACTCCTTGCCCTAGCATAGAGGTTCTTAACCTTTTTTGTGTGAGTCAGATTCCTTTGGCAGTCTGGTGAAACCTTATTCTCAGAATAAGGTTTGTTTCCTAAATTCCTAATTGTTCAAATTCAGTTACAGTTTAATGAAAATAAAGATATAATTTAAAAAAAATCCATCCAAGTGCATAGATACCCTGAAATCTATTTAGGGCTGGGGGGCTGGGGACCCCATATTAAACCCTCCTGCTCTAGCTCAGAGCTTCTTAAACTATTTCCACTTGTAACCCCTTTTCACTGGAGAAATTTTTATGCGACCCCAGGTATATAGTTATTTAAATAGGTATACAAATCAAAGATTTATTGCCAAATTTTTCATGACTCCCACATTCAGTTATGTGACCTCATTTGGGGTCAAGACCCACAGTTTAAGAAACTTTGCTCTAGCAGGACAGGACTATGATCATCCACAATAGAGATGAGTATTTGACTGGTTTTGATCTGCTGGGTTTTCCTTGTAACCCATTCTAATATTTGAGCTCTCAAAGTACAAATGCTCTTTTTGTGGATACTCTAAACTAATCTCCTTTGGAATTAGAAAATCCTTGAGCAGGAAGGGATTGAGAGCAACAAGAAACTGTATAAACTATTGAGGATGAACTATTGTCTCTTTTGGGGGTGGAAACTACAAAAAAATAGTATCTTACTTTTAATAGTTATTTCTTCATAACAACTCTGTCAAGTAGGTAAAGCAACTATTATAATCCCTATTTTGCAGATTCTCAAAGAGAAATGAGTTGTTCCTAGTCACACAGCTAGCAAAAGCTAGTACTCACATTAAGGTATTCAGATCCTGACTTAAAATCTTGAGCTTGCCCCCTTATTGACATATTGCCTCTTGTAGTTCCTTCCAGGATTATTTCTTCTCCTCCTCCTCTGCCACCATCATTGTTATCATGATAGCTAGGATTTATATAATGCTTAAGATTTACAGAGTGCTTCACAAATAATGATTTCATTTTGTCCTCAAAATAATCCTGGGAAGTGGATGCTTATTACCCTTATTTTACAAAGAGGGAAACTGTGATTTACCCAGGGTCACATAGCTAGATATAGCCAAACATTTGTTTATTATAATGAGCTAGTCCATAATGAGAATTTGTGGCTGGGTTATCATCACCAGAAATTATAGATGAGTTACCCTTCAGGAGTCCAGACTTATTGATCAATGAAGATTATTCATGAATATTGTAGAAACTGTATAATATATTACTTTGTACTGCAAAAATTTAGCACCTAAGACATACCTAACAAGATACTACCTAATCTTCAGAATTATACATAAAGCTTGTTAACTTCCATAAATTAACAAATGATAATTCATGATACTGCTAATACTGATCTCAAAATTTCTTTGAGGATTCAAGAAATAAATTATATAGAACCAGGCCATTATCACAGATAGAGCAATTATTGACAATAATCCAGGCATAACATTTATCCATAAAAAATTAAGAATACATTTTTTGGGAAATGTATTTTATTTTTTGTTTTGAATATGTGTGTGTGTGTGTGTGTGTGTGTGAGAGAGAGAGAGAGAGAGAGAGAGAGAGAGAGAGAGAATCATTTCGACATACAAAGTAGAAGAGATAGAGATCGTATGTAGTATTGCGAATCTCTATTATGGACAGCTTTTTTTAAAAGTACATTTTAATTTCAATATATTACTTTGAAAACCATACTGTTATCTGTCTTTCCTGCCAGATTTCCTTCTGTTCTCTTCTGTGCATTTAAAAATATGATTCAATGACCCTCTTTTTCTTTCCTTTGCTTTGTTTTATTTATTTTCTTTATGGCAACTCTTTCCTGGCTACCCTTTGTTTCCAAAGCCTATCCCCCAATGGAAAAAACAAAGAAAAAAGAAAACCACAATCCTTGTAACAAATAAGCATAGCCAAACAAAATAAATCCACCTCTTTGCTATGTTCAGAAACATATACCTCATCATATATGTATAACCATCATTTCTCTGTCAGAAGGGTGGGTAGCACGCTTCACCATCTGGTCCTCTGGAATTATGGTTGGTTATTTCAGTGATCAGAGTTCTTAAATCTTTCAAAGTTGTTTTTTTTTCTTTTTTTCTTTTTTTTTGCTGGGCAATTGGGGTTAAGTGACTTGCCTAGGGTCACACAGCTAGTAAGTGTTAAGTGCCTGAGGCTGGATTTGAACTCAGGTCCTCCTGACTCCAGGGCCAGTGCTTTATCTACTGCACCACCTAGCTGCCCCCCAAAGTTGTTTTTCTTTACAATGTTGTTGTTACCATAGACATTGTTCTGGCCCTGCTCATTTCACTCTGCATCAGCTCATATAAGTCTTCCCATATTTCTATGAAGCCATTCTTTACATCATTCCTTATAGCTCAATAATATTCTATTATCCTTTTATACCATGATTGGTTCAGATATTTCCCAAGTGATGCCACTCCCTTAATTTCCAATTATTTGCTACAACAAAAAAGATTTGCTAGAAATATTGTTAGACAGTTTCCTCTTTGATCTCTATGGTATAGGCTCAGAAGTGATATTGCTGGGTCAAAGGGTATATTTCAATAGATGTTGCCTCACCAAATAACTCACAATCTCAAAGCTGTGCTGAATGAAAATCTTTCAAAGTACAGTAACCTAGCTGAAGAAATGAAAATCATTTGGGAAGAGGATGAGGTATGTGATACCTGCTGTCTTGTCTTCTACTGGAGTTATACTGAACATGCTTTCAATGATCCTACAGAGAATGAGCTGACATCCCAGATACTTTATTTCAATGAGGAGACAGTTCTTTTGTCTACCTGTACAATAGTCATGAGGACACTAAATGTAAAAGAATAATAGCAGGAGAGTTAACTTTTTTTTTTTTGGCAGGGCAATGAAGGTTAAGTGACTTACCCAGGGTCACACAGCCAGTATGTGTCAAGTGTCTGAGGCTAGATTTGAGCTCAGATCGTCCTGAATCCAGGGCCAGTGCTTTATCCACTGCATCACCTAGCTGTCCAGTTAACTTGTTTTTAAGACTGTTTCTCTCTGATCTCCATTGAAATAACATTAACGGTATTAATAACTAGCGTTCATGTAGTTTTAACATTAATGAATTGCTTTCTTCACAAAAGCTTGTTTGGATTGGACTAGATAGACAACCTGAGTGATACAACGGAATTCATGAAAAATGGAAACCCCCAAGAGAAAGGCCTCTAGCATGCTGGATAGGCAGCTTGGTCAGATTAAGTTCCTTCCCCCAGAGGGAAAAGGAAGGACGTATGGATAAAAACAGCTAGAATGGCTGATAATCTAGAGGTGAAACCACTGAACATTAATTTGTAGTAACACCCCGAGCACCCTTATTTGTCTTATTCATGGTTGGAGCAGTTAGAGCTAGTCTTGCTTGTCCTAGACTAGAGCATCTATAAAGAAATCCAGGTTCCTTTGTTTAATCATATACATAAAAAAGTTTAAGTCAAAAGGTTCAGGAGCCACTCAGGTCAGTCTGTAGGCCTGATAGAGTTCATTGGCTCTTGAATAAACCTCATGGGTCCTGTGGTATGACTTCAATCAGGACAAAGGAATCTTACTGATGGTCACAGGCTGGGAGTCATCTTGACTATCTTAAGATAAACTGAGTTCACAACTACTCTACAAACACACAAGGATAACAGTCTGAATCTCCATTCTTGGTCTTTATTTCACTGGATAGAAAATGAAGATTAAATCGACTCACAAAATACCATAAGCAAATATAGAAAAATCATGAAGCACTCCTAGTAGCCCATAGGATTTCTGTAGAAGGAAACTGAACTTGGAGTACCCTGGGGCAATATTTTGATTTTATGATAAAACCTTCCTTTCTACACTCCTTTTTTGGCTTTATTTTCTATTTTACCTTTATTTTTAATTTTTCTCATTTACATGTAAAGATAATTTTTGAGTTCCAAATTTTTCTCCCAGTCTCCCTTCCCTCCCCTGTCCTGAGTCCAGCAAGCAATTTGATGTAAGTTATACAATACAATCATGTTAAACATATTTCCACATTAATCAGAACAAAAGCTTTCCAAACTCTTAGTGCCACTCTGAGGTTTAAATTACCTGTAGATGGTAAATATACTTTGGGGCTGTTGAACCTCTTATCCCCCTTCATATAGGATCTACACTTTTGGAATAACTCTTACTATAAAAGTGAGATGTTATTCTCACTATTAACAGCGGATGGCAAAGTTCCAATTTCTAGCTTCTACCCTCTCTATGCCACCTTAGGTGGTGACTTTATTAGCTAGGTGCAGGACCCATATTGGTTACCCTTTTCTTCCTTTTCTCTAAGAGGTAATATGACTCAGGAAATACATTTCTCTCTCTAGAAGGTCAGATCTCTGATTTTGTAAACTTGTTAATTCTCAGACTTTGAGTTAGCCCTGAAGTAGTTATCAAGGCTGGTGTTGCTATTTATTTAACCTTTGTAAATTACTTAGCACAGTTCCTGGCACATAGTAGGTACTTAGTAAATGTATATTCCCTTCCCTCTCATTCTGCCTGGTACATCTCCCTTCTTTGGCGAATTCTGGGATCATGCTGCTTAGGAAATCACATCCTGCTCTCCTTTACATAGGGGGTTGGAGTTCAGGAACACTATTCATTAATTACTCTCTCAGCTCACGTGGGTGAGCACATCTGCTTCTGTCATGTGTTTCTATAGGAACTCAACCATTACCCCAGTCACTGCTACCTCTTGGGCTGGGAGAGTCTACCTCCACCATATGTTTCTACTGCAAATTGCCATCAACTACTAGGAGTGGGTGAGAAATCCCATCTTAGCCCTCATTCTAGAAGAAAGGCACAGAAGAAAAGATGAAGAGAAAAAAGTGTGGGAAGGAGAATGAGGAGAGAGAGAAAGGTCCAGAGTAATCTTCCAATAAAAATCTCTCTTCCATAGGGTGTCAGCCAGCCAGTTATTATGGGGAATTCCTAGTTACTACAAACTAATAAGAAATTTGTCTTTGTCCTTTTAAGTAGGTGTTAATTGGTAAGCCCATACTTTATAGGGGAAGAAGTTTATCCATTAGACTGAGGGAGAACTACCCGGATGACCCCATTTTTTTGTGTGTGTGTGAGGCAATTGGGGTTAAGTGACTTGCCCAGGGTCACACAGCTAGTAAGTGTCAAGGTTCTGAGGCTGGATTTGAACTCAGGTCCTCCTGAATCCAGGGCTGGTGCTCTATCCACTGCGCCACCTAGCTGTCCCACCCCTTTTACATTGGGAATACTTGAGGGGGAATTCTTGTTCAGCTACTAGATCTATTTACATGACTTCTGAGGTCCTAACCAACTCTGAAATTCTATGACACTGTGACATTTTTCTTGAGAAATGGGAATTCCTACTGAGAGACTGAATTTCAAAGGTAGCTTTCTCTACTTCACAATTTAATCCTCAGTTCATCCTGGTAATAGCAGTAGACATAATTTGATCCCTATCCTGCCTGAGTCACTTATTAATAACTATTTTAGGGGTTGAGGTCTTAATGGCCCTTGGAAAATGTAAATGTGTCATCTGAGAAAGAGAAGGCATTACTTTGTGACTATATGCAAGTGACTTAATTTTTCTGAGGCTTGGGCATTATTTGCCACTTATTTATTACTTGAATTATCTTAGGCAAGTCACTTTATTTTTCTGGGCCTCAGTGTTCTCTTTTGAAAAAAAATCAATATTTTATTTTTCCCCAATTACATGTGAAAACAATTTTTAACATTAGTTTTTGAAAATTTTGAGTTTCAAATTCTCTCCCTCACTCCCTCCCCTCCCCCTTATTGAGAAGGCAAGTAATTCGATATAGGTTATACATGTGCAGTCATGCAAAACATATTTCCTTATTAATCATGTTGTACAAGAAAACACAGAACTAAAAATAAACTTCAAGAAAAGTAAAGTAAAAAAAGTATGTTTTGATCTGCATTCAGACTCCATCAGTTCTTTTTCTGGAAGTTGAGAGCATCTTCAGAATATCCTGGGATCATTGTATTGCTGAGAATATCTAAATCATTTGCAGTTGATCATCATATAATAGAGCTATTATGTCCATTATTCTCCTCTTTTTGTTCATTTCACTTTGCATCAGTTTGTATATATCTTTTGAGGGTTTTCTTAGAGCATTTTGCTCATAATTTCTTTTTTTCTTTTCTTTTTTTTTAATTCAACATTTCTTTATATAAGATTTCCAATTTCTCCCCCCCCACCCACCCCAGACAGCAGGCAATCTGGTATAGGTTATGTGTGTGTATGTGTGTATGTATATATATATATATATATATATATATATATATATATACACATATATATATACATATATATACACACACACATATACATACATATACACATACATAAGAACTTTAAACATATTTCTGCATTAGTCATGCATTGCTGAGAGTAGTTAAGTAATTCACAATTGCTCATTGAACAATACTGCTGTCACTATGCACAATGTACTCCCAGCTCTGCTCACTTTACTATACATCTATGTTCATTAGTCTTTCCAGGTTTTTCTGGGATCATCCTGTTTGTCATTTCCTGTAACACAAGACCATTCTACTACAATCATATAGCACAGCTTTTTCCATCATTCCTCATTTGATGGACATTCCCTTGATTCTCAATTCTTAGCCTCTACCAAGAGTTGCTATAAATATTTTTTGCACAACTTTTCCCCATTTTCTCTTTTTCATGATCACTATTGTTAACTGTTTCCCTTCCATCCTATTCCCTTTCCCATGATATTTATTCTATTATCCATCTTCTTTTATCCTTCAAAAGGGATTTGCTTCTGTCTGTCCCCTCCCCTACTCTGCCCTTCCTTCTTTTGCCTCTGCCTCTCTCTCTCTCTCTCTCTGTCTCTTACTTCACCAAATTGAGTGTGTACATTATTCCCTCCTTGAGCCAATTCTAATGAGATTGAGGTCTTTGAGCCAATTCTGTTGAGTGTTAGGCTCATTTACTGCCCAGATTAAATAGATTACTCCACACAGTTGGGTGTGTGTGTGTTAGTCCCTCCTTGAGGAAGCTTTGAGGAGTTTAAGGTCTTTGAGCCTTTTCTGATGAGTGTAAAATTCATTTACTTCCCTGCTCCTCTCCCATCTCTTCCCCCACTCCATAAGCCTTTTCCTGTTTCTTTCATGTAGGATTTCACCTCTGCCCTTCCCCCTCCCCCAGTGCATTCCCTTCACCCCTAAATTTAACCCTAAAGATGTCATCACCCAGCTAGGTGACACAGTGGACAAAGCATCACTCCTGGACCCAGGGGTATCCCAGTCAAAACCCAGCCTCAGACACAAGACAATTGCCCACTGTATGACCCCTGGTATGTCCCCCAGCTCCAATTTTTTATGGTTCTTTAGGGTCTTGTATTTGAAAGTCAAATTTGCCATTCAGTTTAGGTCTTTTCATCACAAATATCTGAAAGTCTTCTTTTTCATTAAAGTCCCATTTTTTCCACTGAAAGATTATGCTGAATTTTGCTGGGTAGGTGATTCTTGGTTGTAATCCCATTTCCTTTGCCCTCTGGAATATCATATTCCATGCCCTCCACTCCTTTAATGTAGAAGCTGCTAGATCTTGTGCTATCCTGACTGGGGCCCCACAGTACTTGAATTCTTTCTTTTTGGCAGCTTGCAATATTTTTTCCTTGACCTGAGAGCTCTGAAATTTGACTATAATATTCCTAGGAGTTTTCCTTTTGGGATCTCTTTCTGGAGGTGATTGGTGGATTCTTTCAATTTCTATTTTAGTTTCTTCTAGAATTTCAGGGCAATTTTCCCTGAAAATATCTTGGAAGATGATATCTAAGCTCTTTCCTTGATTATGGTTTTCAGGTAGATCAATAATTTTCAAATCCCTCCTGGACCTATTTTCTAGGTCAACAGTTTTTCCCAGAAGATACTTCACATTGCCCTCTTTTTTTATTCATTTGGATTTGCTTTATTGTGTCTTGGTTTCTCATAAAGTCACTGGCTTCCATTTGTTCAATCCTCATTCTTAGGCAATTATTTTCATCAGAGAGCTTTTGTACCTCCTTTTCCATTTGGCCAATTTGATTTTTCAAGCTGTTGACTTTTTTCTCATGTCTTTCCTGCATCACCCTCATTTTTCTTCTCATTTTTTCATCTACCTCTCTAACTTTATCTTCAACGTCCTTTTTGAGCACCTCTATGGCCTGAGACCAATTCATATTTTTCTTGGAAGCTTTAGATATAGGGGCCCTGATGTTGACATCTTCCTCTGAGGGTGCCCCTTGGTCTTCCTTGTTACTGAAGAAACTTTCTATGGTCCTAACCTTTCTCTGTTGGCTCATCTTGCCTTTCTTTTACTTGACATTTAGCTCCTTAAAGTGGGGCACTGTTTCCAGGCTGCAGTATCCCAAGCTTAAGAAGTCCCAGGTGGTATGATTTAAGGAAGATCAGGTTCTTCACTCGCCTGGCCTATTTCCTGGTCCATAGATGACCCCAGACCAACTTGCTAATCAACCAGCTTTGTGTGTTGTGGTTGTTAGCTCCAATGAGCCTGTGCCCCTCCCCCACCTGGGCCTATCTCCTGGTTCTCAGCAGGGGTGAAAAATCCAAGTTCTGCCTTAGCACCAGCATAGACCCCTGTAGTCTCCCTCCTGCCAAGGGCTCAGCCCTCTCACCAGATGGTGAACTTAGCTCCAGATGATCCTGGCACTTCAGCTGATTGAGAGGCTTTGGGGGTCTCCTTCTCTGGTGAGGCCTTCCTGGGACTGGATCTGTGTCAGGGTGACTGTGGGGTTGGGCTCAACTCCTGTATCAGCACATCAGCTCCCTCCTTCTGACCTTCCAAGCAGTTCTTGATTAGAAGATGATTTCAGCACATTCTTCTGTGGGTTTTGCTGCTCCGGGCATTTTCCTATGGCATTATTTGGATGTTTTTTGGAGTTGCTCATAATTTCTTATAGTACAATAGTATTCCATCACAATCATATATCTCAACTTGTTCAGCCATTCTCCAGGTGATGGCTATCCCCTCAATTTCCAATTCTTTGCCATCACTAAAAAGCTACTACAAATATTTGTGTACATATAGCTCCTGCCCCTTTTTGTTTTTTTTTTTTTATCTCTTTGGGATACAGACCTACTAGTGGTATTTATGGGTCAAAGGGTATGCATGTTTTTTTTAAGCTCTTTAAGGATAATTCCAAATTGCTCTCTTATTTTTTTTCTTTTTTTTTCAGGGCAATGAGGGCTAAGTGACTTGCCCAGGGTCACACAGCTAGTAAGTGTCAAGTGTCTGAGGCTGGATTTGAACTCAGGTCTTCCTGAATCCAGGGCCAGTGCTTTATGCACTGCTCCACCTAGCTGCCCCCTCCAAATTGCTCTCAAGAATGGTTGGATCAGTTCACAACTCCAATGATAATGCATTAGTGTCTCAATTTTCCCACATCCCTGCCAACATTTATAATTTTCCTTTTTGGTCATATTAGCCAATCTGATTAGTGTGAGGTGATTCCTCAGAGTTATTTTAACATGTATTTCTCTGATCAATAGTAAATTTAGAGCATTTTTTTTCATATGACTATAGATAACTTTGATTACTTCATCTGAAAACTTCCTGTTTATTTCCTTTGTCCATTTATCAATTCTGGAATGGCTCTTATTTTTAGAAATTTTTATTTTATAAACATATTATTTATATTATAAATACATTATAAATAATTTTAAAAAATAAATTTGACTTAATTCTCTATATATTTAAGAAATGAGGCCTTGGTGTTCTCCGTGCTTGGCTTAGTGCCTAGTACATAGTAGGCTCAGCTAGTGCATAAAGCAATGGGCTTTGAATCAGGAAGACTTATCTTCCTGAGTTGATATATCCGTCCTTAGACACTTACCAGCTGTGTGACCCATGGCAAATCATTTAACCCTGTTTGCCTCAGATTCCTCATCTGTAAAATGAGAAAATGCAAAGCACTCCAAGTTTTTTTTGCCATGAAAACACCAAAATGGGGTCACAGAGAATAAAATGCAACTGGAACAACTAAACAAAAACAACAAATGTTTATTGTTTGATAAAGGACAGGTAAATTTTGATGGGGGGGGGAGAGAGAGAGAGAGAGAGAGAGAGGTAGAGAGAGAGAGAGAGAGAGAGAGAGAGAGAGAGAGGTAGAGAGAGAGAGAGAGAGAGAGAGAGAGAGAGAGAGAGAGAGAGAGAGAAGGAAAGAGGGAAAAGAGCCTGGATGAGGTGCTGCATTTGGGGGCTGGAGGGCAAAGGGGCTGGACATTCAAGAAGCTATAAGAAGGCACTGAGTATTTACAGTGGTGATGGTGGAGAGAGTGGGAGGAGAAGACAGAAAGACAGGAGACAGAATAAAGAAACTAGGAGACAGAATAAAGGAAACTAGGAGAGAGTGGTGTTTGTTTGAGACCCACTTCTGTCTATTTAACTGAATTTAACCTTTCTAGTCCTACTGAAATGGATTCTGACCAAGGGTGCTCACTTTCTTTTCATTGGATCATGAGATCATAGGAACTGGACTTTGCAGGGATCCCAGAGCTCATCTGGCTCAGTCCTCTCATTTTATAGGTGAAGAATCTGAGTTCAGCTCAGAGGGATTAGACTTCAAGTCAGAAGAGTTCCTAGATATCATTTCTAGAGGAAGATACTGAAGCTCAGAAAGGTAAAGTTATTAGCCCAAGGTGATATATCTAGTAGGCAGCAGAACCAAGCAGTCACCTAGTCAAAAAACATTTATCAAACACTTATTATTTTCCAGGCTAGATGATAAGTAGTGAGAATACAAAGAAAGAAAGAAATATGACTCCTGCTTTCAAGGAGCTCACATCCTAATGAGGGGGACAATATGCAAATGTAATGAGGTTAAGCTATGGTTAAATGGAACTGGGGCACCCCCAAATTTGGGGAATAGAATCTAGACAATGAGAGAGAGAGAAGAGAGACCCTTCCCCCAACCTCTTAAGGTATTGAAGAACCCTGAGAAAGACGAAGGATTATTAGCCTCATAGCTTACCTCAGTTCCAGTATAGCATTAGTCCCACTAAGTTTGAGGATGAAGCCATCTTTGGGCTAGTCTCCTGTCACCCTGACTTCTCAGGGCTTCCATGCTGGGCTGGTTGCAACATGTGGCCTGGAATCCAGGGCCCCAAAGTCTCCATCCTGAGTTCTGAAGTCTGGGATTCTACTCCCTGAACCTAGAATTAAAAGGGACGAACAAAACAGACCCAAATCCCAAGCCTATTTCTTGGGGCTACATGGTGTTACCTGCTATAAGTGAATGAATCCTGTACATTGGATACCTCCGGTGGGGGTGGGAGGAGAGGGCAAGAGACAGAGAGAGAGATAAGGGAAGGGAGGGAGGGAGGGGGAGAGACAGAGGGAGAGGGAGAAAGATAGAGAGACAAAGAAACAGAGAGACAGAGACAGAGAGAGAAGAGAGAGAGGGAGGGAGACAGAGAGAGACAAAGAGACAGAGAGAGACAAAGAGAGACAGAGACAGAGAGAGAAGAGAGAGAGGGAGGGAGACAGAGAGAGACAGAGAGAGATAGAGAGAGGCAGAGAGACAGAGACATACAGAGAGAGACAGAGAGACATTCCAATACAAGTGCAGCTGGCCTAGTTGGTATTTGAGTCCTTCCAGTTCTGAGATTTTTGTGATTCTATAATCTTCATCATAATCCTATCTGACCCTGTCTCTGCCCAGTTTGGGAAGTCCTGTTCTTGCTCTTTGGGTCAGGAGACTGGAATATAATTTGTTAAGACTGATTCTTGACTGGGTAAAATTAATCTTCTCCCTCGTAGGTAGGCCTAAGCTAACCTCAATCAATCCCTGTGGTTGTTAAGGGTTCTGTCATTTTTCCTTTTTCTTTTGAAAATATAATACTTGTACTCATTTCCCTGCAGTGTTGTAAGCAAAGTTACTTATAAACTTTAGAACGTGATATAAATGTGAATCAGTGCTATTATCTTAAGTACCTGAGACTTCTGACCAAACTGTTTTGAATTGTTTTTTTTTTTTGTCAAATGTTAATTTATTGCAATAGTCTTCCTTTGTAGCTTAACTTGCTGGGCATTCCACAGCACCACTATTGATATCATCAATAACATCATGAGGATGCCTGCCATCCATGTTGCAGCCCACAGACTGGGCTGTTCCAAGGACCTCTTTAATGGTTCCAGAGAGCTCCCTTGCCAAGCATCGGTGCCTCATCTTCACCACCAGTGCACCTTAAAAACATGACTTTAATTTCATTAGGGTCAAACTTGGGAGGCATGGCGGCGATGAAGGTGGAGGCTCAGCCTGGATGCTGCGGGGTGGCTGCCAGTGTCGGAGGAACCCAGATTCGGGACGACTGAAAGAAGTTGCACCTTCACCACCATGAGCTGGGAGCCAAAAGTGCCTTTTGAAATTTAAACCTGGCTTACCTTGGACCTTCTACCGAATTTCACCTGAGGCAGCTGGTCCTTTGTTTGTAGGTGGTACTCTCAGGCCAACAAAGGGCCAATGAGGAGTTTAGCCTTTCACAGGTGTTCTGCCTCTTTCAAAATGTTCTGATGAATGACTCACTTGCTCCCTGGAAGTGACTGTTCAAAGTGTCCTGTCTTAAAAGTTTTTATAGTATAGTGATCTAAACATCCAAACCATACAATTTGCTCTCGTGATAAGAGAAGAGTCATTTCCTCACACACTCAGGGGAAGCATGCTTAGCTTCCCAGGTGCTCCAAACCAGTTCTGTGGCATGTAGTATATCTGGTCAGGTGAGATGGAAAATGGTCTTTTCATAACATAGTCAAGGAATAATAGGATGCTTAGCTTTATGTTATCTGGCCCTACAGTTTATCAAGTTTCCTTGAATTTTTTTTTTTTTGATGCTTCAGACATTAATTTCCTTCAATTTGCTATTAACTTGAGGGGATAACTTTACCAGTTTACCAAAGGATGAACTCTTATTGTGCTAGGTGGCTTAGACTTGGATCTTTGTGGTATAATAAGATATAGAATGGAGATAGAGGCAGTTGTGTAAAGTCCCTTCTCCTTCCTCTTTCCCCTGGACAGTGATGCAAAGAGTTCAGAGGCCAGGCAATGATTCAAGGTTGCAATTGGTGAAGAGAGAGGAGGAAACAGTCAATTATATTTCAAAAACTTTTATGACTATAAATGATGACAATGGGATTTTCCTGTGTAGCTTTGAACACCAATCTCTTCCTTATTCCAAACTGGTTTTCACTATGAGTGATTTTGTGTTGTCTTGACTCTGCTAGAAAAGTTGTCAACTGTTCCCTACTTCCTACTAAGCAAATACAGTGAGAACTTAATTTGCTTGGAATTTAAGCCCATCTGCAACCTGGCACTACCCTATTTCTTTAGCTGTATCTCACATTACTACAGTACCATTTCTCCATCTTCCATTCAAACTGGTGTGGTAAAAAATATGAAAGTTTTTTAACAGTCGGTTAGGATAACTGAAAGATGCCAGTTTTTTTTTTTTTAAGGACCACCCTTTCGGGGAGGAGACCAACGGCATGAGCTACGCACGCCAGTCCGCCTGCTGCGCATGTCAGACTGCCTGCTACGCACTCGACTTCCGGGGTGTGAGCTTAAAAGGCAAGGAGAGAATGGAAGTGGAGTTTTTTTCTTGCTCTGCTGGTCTCCTGACTGTGCTGCACAGACGGTCTCTCTCTCCCCAAAGGTGGCCTTCTCTTTTGGTGAGTTTTATACAGAATATAGACTAAGCTTAGACTTAAGATGATTTGTATTGTGTTTCTACTTTCCTATCCTTCTAATCAACATCACCTTGTGACTACCATACAATAAATGGTCTATCTAGAAAACCAGAAGCTTCTTCCATTTACTAGTCTGGGAGATAAATTAAGGGAAAGGTTAAGTAGGGTAGATTTATGATCTAATATCCAATTTTAAATCTCACACTGGATAGCTCTCAGTCCTCATGCCTTTGCTCACTTCCTATATCTGTATTTCCCTTACCTTCTTTACCTGTTGAATTCATGTGTATCTTTTAAAGAATCCCTCAAATTCTCTATGATGCCTCCTCTGATTCCCCTTGTGAGTAACAATCTCTCCTTTGTGTTTTACCTTTAATGCACTTACTATGATTAGTAGCTATCTATGTATGTCTCCTAAATAGAGCTAGCCAGTCTGGTAGGAAGATATCTATCTTATCTAAACTTTGCATTTTCTTAGGCAGCTAGCACAGTGCTCTGTATAGAGTGGGTGTTTACAAATATTGGTTGAATTTAATTTCCATATGGTCAAGACTCATACATATAGTCTTGGTGACAGAGTGGGGTGAATGCTGGACCTGGAGTCAGGAATACTCAAGATAAAATCTTGCTTCAGACACTTTCTTAGTTGTGTGACCCTGGAATAGTTACTCAAAGGCTACTGGCCTCAGTTTCATCTGTAAGATGGAGATAATAATATCTGCCTACCCAAACTCCCACTCTCTACTTATTTATTGATCAATTTCACCAAAGCTAGTCTTCCTTTCTACTGCAGATTTCATCAATACCCATTATCATAGAGTTTCAGAGTTGGCATGACCTTAGTGTTAGAAGGAGCCTATTATAACCTGCACGTGAACAAGAATCTTCTCTACATCATACCTGACAAGTACTCATTTTCCCTTTGCTTTAAGATTTCCAGTGAGTGGCAACACACTCTCTCCTGAGACAACCTAGTATATTCTTGGGCAGCTTGGTTAGGAAGGTTTTCCCTTTGGCAATATTAAAATCAATCTCTCTGGAACTTCCATCCCTTGTTGCTACTTCTGTTCTCTGGGGTCCAGTTTTATTGCATCATGATCTGAGAAGGATGCCTTTACTATTTCTGCCTTTCTACATTTGACTGTGAGGTTTTTGTGCCCTATATATACATGGTCAATTTTTGAGTATGTGCCATGTACCACTGAGAAAAAGGTATATTCCTTTCTATCCCCATTCAATTTTCTCCAGACATCTATCATATCTAACTTTTCTAAAATTCTATTCACCTCTTTAACTTCTTTCTTATTTATTTTGTGGTTAGATTTATCTAGTTCTGAGAGGGGACAGTTCAGATCCCCCACTAATATATTTTTGCTGTCTATTTCCTTTTGTAACTCATTTAACTTCTCTAAGAATCTGGATGCTATACCACTTGGTGCATATATGTTTAGTATTGATATTACTTCATTATCTATGGTATTTTTTTAGCAAGATATCGTTTCCTTCCTTATCTCTTTTAATTAGATCTATTTTTGCTTTTGCTTTGTCTGAGATAAGGATTGCTACCCCTGCTTTTTTAACTTCAGCTAAAGCATAATATATTCTGCTCCAACCTTTTACCCTTACTCTGTATGTATCTCTCTGCTTCAAATGTGTTTCTTGTAAAAAACATATTGTAGGATTCTGGTTTTTAATCCACTCTGCTATTTGTTTCTGTTTTATGGTTTCCCATTCACAGTTATGATTACTGTTTATTTCCCTCCATTCTATTTTCCCCCTTTGTACTTTTTTTTTCTTTGTTCATCCTATTCCTCCTCACCAGTATTTTGCTTCTGACCCCTGCTCCTCCCAATCTGCCTTCACTTTTAGCAGCCCCCCCTTCTTTTTCTTTCCCTTTTCCTCTCCTGATTCTGCTCTCCCTTTTGTCAGTACCACCCTTTCCCCTTACTCTTTTACTTCATTTACTAAGTTTCTTTCCTCCAATGGGTGTATATGTTATTCCCTCTTTAAACCAAATCTGATGAAATTAAGGTAGAAACTGCTCACCCCTCCCTTCTTTCCCTCTATTGTAATAGGTTTTTTGTGCCTCTTCATATGATATAGTTAACCCCATTCCACCTCCCCTCCCCTCTCCTCCCCCTATTCTTCTTTTATTCTGACCCTTAAGTTTCTTTATATTATCACATCAAAGTCTATTTAGTAACCATACCCTAATAGAGGTACAATTCTCAAGAGTTAAAAGTGTTATCTTCCCTCATAGGTATCTAAACAGTTTAACCTTACTGAATAACTTTTTTTTTTTGTGAGGCAATTGGGGTTAAGTGACTTGCCCAGGGTCACACAGCTAGAAAGTGTTAAGTGTCTGAGGCCAGATTTGAACTCAGGTCCTCCTGAATCCAGGGCTGGTGCTCTATCCACTGCACCACCTAGCTGCTCCCTATTGAATAACTTTTTTCCTCCTCTGTTTACCTTTTTATACTTCTCTTGAGTACTGTATTTGAAGATCAAAATATCTGTTCAGTTCTGGTCTTTTCTTCAGGAAACCTTGCAAGTCCCCTATTTCATTGAATGTCCATTTTTCCCCCTGAAAGATAATGATCAGTTTTGCTGGGTAGTTGATTCTTGGGTGTAATCCAAGCTCTTTTGCCTTCGGGAATATCATATTCCAAGCCTTGTGATTCTTTAATGTTGAAGCTGCCAGGTCCTGTGCAATCCTGACTGTGACTCCGTGATATTTAAATTGTTTCTTTCTGGCTGCTTGCAGTATTTTCTCATTCACCTGATAATTCTGGAATTTGGCTACAATATTCCTTGGAGTTTTCCTTTTGGGGTCTCTTTCAGGAGGTGATCAGTGGATTCTTTCAATGACTATTTTATCCTCTGATTCTACAATATTGGGGCAATTCTTGATAATTTCCTGGAATATGGTGTCTAGACTCTTTTTCTGATCATGGTTTTTAGGTAGTCCAATAATTCTCACATTGTGTCTACTGGATCTATTTTCCAGGTCAGCTGTCTTTCTGATGAGGTATGTCACATTTTATTTTAGTTTTTCATTCTTTTGATTCTGTTTGACTGATTCCTGGTGTCTCATGGAGTCATTAGCTTCCATCTGCCCAATTCGAATTTTTAAGGCATTATTTTCTTCAGTAAACTTTTCCATTTGACCAATTGTATTTTTAAGGAATTATTTTCTTCATTCAATTATTCTGCTTTCTTTTTCAAGCTGTTGATTCTTCTTATATAATTTTCATTTCTCTCATTTCTTTCCCCATTTTTTCTTCTACCTCCCTCATTTTTTTTTTGGTGGGGCAATGAGGATTAAGTGACTTGCCCAGGGTCACACAGCTAGTAAGTGTCAAGTGTCTGAGGCCAGCTTTGAACTCAGGTCCTCCTGAATCCAGGGCCAGTGCTTTATCCATGGTACCACCTAGCTGAACCCTTCATTTGATTTTTAAAATCCTTTTTGAACTCTTCCAGGAAGTCTTTTTGGACTTGAGACCAATTCATCTTCCACCTTCAGGCTTCACATGTAGCATTTTGAGGGTATTGTCCTCATATGAATTTGTTCTGTAGCTGACAGTTTGCCTTCTCAGCTGGTGCTGGTGCATCTCAGAACTGGCCTGCTGAGTTAGAACCAAGGGACCTCAGTTGCTGTGTGGTAGCCGAGAGCCTCCTGTTTGCTTGCTCTGACCCCCTCCGAGTTGTGCTGCTCTACGCTGAGCTGCACTGTGCTCCCCTTTTGCCCAAGTGAAACTGACCTTTTTTAGTCTTCTAAATTATCTCAAGTTGAAAGATTGTGTCTCTCTAAGTTCATTTGTAGGTTCTGTCATTTCAGAATCCATTCAGAGGCTTGATTTAATGTTGTTTTTGAGGGAAACTAGGGAGAGCTCAGGCAACTTCTTGGCTTCTCTTTGCCATCTTTGCCTTCATTTCTTAAAAGGATTTTCTAGCATCTCTTACCTAGTTAATAATAATTATTATTTTCAGTAAGAAAAAAGGATTATAATAATAGAAAGGATATGGTGATACTTAAAAAGAGATATTATTTCATCACAAGCCTTCCATTGATGCAGATCCAAAGCCCTTCATGGCTTAGCAAATGGGCCTTTTTTTTTTCTCTTTTATTTTGGTCTGTGGCCAAAGAAATGTATTCCCTGGTGGCCAACCTTTTGGTGACTAACCTTTCTTTATTTAGGTAGGTTACTCCTCAAATGATGGTAGGGCCCATAGTCTAAAACTTTTTAAGTTGGTAGCATCTTCCAGACCTTGCTTTCAGATTCCATAGTATTGGAGAACCAAGGGTCAACTCTGCACTGGGATAAAGCACCATTGTAGAACTTTAGTGGAGAAAAAGGTACCTTACAGATTATTTAGTCCAGCTCTCTTGTTTTTCAGTTTGTGTCAGAGCTGGGCCTCAAGCTCCTGAGTCCATAGTACAGGGCTACAAATCTAGTAGAGTTGTTTTATTTGGGTCTCAGGGTCTTCATCTGCAATATAAGAACACTGATCAAGATAACCTTTGAGGCCCCTGCTAGCTCTAAATCTTGTATCCCTATGAAACAGTAAGCTAGTATAGTAGTTTTTAAAAAATGAACTCATAATATTATTTTATATAATAAGTATAAACAAAGGATTTGGAAATATTATCTAGAGTTGCAAGAAGAGGCATTGGTGCCTTTAATAAAAAATAAACAACCTACCTCTGACCTCCCCAAACCAAACCAAACCAAACTAAACAAAAACAAAATCTGTAGATCAGAAAACAAACAAACCCAACCCAACATTTAGTTGCTTTGATTCACCCAGAAGATAGAAAATTGAAGTTCAAATTGGCCCATGGTCCATTAGAAAGAGTAAAAATGTTCTTTTTTGTGCTGAGATGTCATGGTGGATTAATTTCGTGGTGTCTTCCTAGGAATCCAAGACAATTAGAACAGATTGGCCTTTGTTCATACATTATTCCAAGTTTATTTTGCTGATAGACATATTATCATTTCCAGGCCAATTAACCTTTGATCTCTAGAATCCTGCCTTTGCTAGAAGCAGGAAAGGTCAGAGGTTGTTTAGTTTAAGGAAACATTAGGCCTGTTGTTACTTCATTAACTCAAAATTCAACAAAATTTAACTTTCTCTTTATCACTCTGCTATGAAAAATTCTGAAAAGATTGGGAGCCCCATAGGTCCTCATAAAGATAGGTAGAGGAGAAAACTTATGATTTTACTCTGTTGTATAAATTCCAATATGGGATTCAGAGTCCTTGGGCTCTGCAGTGGTGGTTTTTTAGTTGCTTCAGGACACAAAGGATCCAGAATGAGTGTTTAGCTCCTTTTAGTCGTAACCTGACATTAAACCTGAAATATTGGTTTAGGGTCTGTTACTCTTGTTTTAGTCTTCAATCCATCAGCTCTTTCATAATTTAGGAGAGTTAAGGGTGGGGTGAGGTGAATGATATTAAAATTTAAAAAATGTCCTCTCCAACCTCTTATAACCTCTAATGAGGCATGAAGAGAATTTTCTAGTAAAGAGGGTCAGAGGGAGATCCTTTTGCCAAAATTTTTTATTAGATCCTCCAAATTTCAGCTTATGACACTGATTTCAGTACTTCCTTGAATGAATTATTTGGATTTTTTTCTTCTTAATTTTGTTTTTCTACAGTATCTTTAGACAACCTTAAGGTTTTGCATTTCATTGCCCCCAATTATTTTCTATAGCACTCTTCCCTTGGCTCTCTCCTCCTTCTTCTTCCCCAGGGCTCCACATTTTAGACTCTTGAATTATTTTTGTAGCTGACTTTTCTCACTGAATTATTATTTGCCTTTGACCCGAAGAAATAGTTTGCAGAGACAATGGAATAGCAATTTCTGAGTTTTTGCCACTGGAAAAGCATTGCATCTCCTGGATTATAGTGATACTGCCCTATGAGGCAGGAGCAGAAACTGACTCAACAGGATACAATAATGAGGTATGTATGCTGTCCCTTTTTTCCCTCCTCTCTCCTATTTTCTCTCCCTCTGAGATGACAGCATGATGGGACACTGGATTAGACAGGGTGAGGTTGGGCTGGTAGCATCAGAACTACACCCAGAATCAACTGGAGTCTGGCAGCTTCCATCACCCTTTTTATCTGTTAGCTGGTAAGCTTGGGAAATACCAATTTTTCTAGCTTTCTTTAAATCTATGAGCCTGAGATGGGACATGAGTGTGTGTGAGTGCCTCTCTTCACTCACTCCTTTTCATGAGACGGATGCATGTTATTTTCTCATCTGCCCTAAATATCTGGGAGGGAACTGGGAGGAGAATGAGAAAGAGTTAGTGATGACTGTTTCTGCTTCAGAATGTTTGCTTCTGTTTTCCTTTTCACTTTATTCTGTGTGTGATAAACTATGTGATCACAGGATACTAATTATCTGAATCCATGTGTACCATGGGAAGATGCTTGAGAGAATGGAATGTTCCTAAGGGGTGCTACTCTGAGTGAGCTACAAATAGCTGGTTTCATATTTTGAGCAATATTTCATTTCATTTCCTAGACCAAATTTGAAATTTTAGGGTTAAAAAAAGCCCACTTCTAAGTCAAGCACTTGGAGCCATATTGGGATTATGTATAGAAGGTCTGACTAGTTCAGTCTCAATCTTTTTAGAAAGTAAGGATCCATTAATGGCAGACCTAGAAGTGCAGGTCATATAGATGGCCACCTTGTGGTTGCCTCAAATATTGCACTTTTAGTTAATATAAATTCCCTTGGCTGAATAGTTAACCCAGTGACAGCTATCTCGCTATATGGATAGGGAGGAAGTGCTATGTCCGTTTTCTCAGCTTATTCCTATGGCTGGTAAGTCACAACAACCATCAAGAATGAGCATTACTTTCCAGTTTACAATTATTATTATCCCAGATTGTGTGATTTCCTTCCAACCTCCTAAAAGACAGTATGGCATACATAAGATTTGGACACCTTAGATCTGATATTAACTAGATGAGTAACCTCTGAAAAATCACTTCTTCCCTTCTCTTGGCCTCAGCTTTTTCGTCTGTAAAATGAAATCATCTCTATGATCATACCTTCTAGCTCAAACATTCTAAGATTCCAGATAAATAATGTCAATAGAAGTAAGTTAGGAGGGAAGGAGGAAAGTTAAGAGATTAGTAATGGCCTTCTTTTTTTAAATCTTCCCACATTAAACCATTACTTCTCTTCTACTCCTTTGAAGGAACTGCTATTTAATATTTAACATTCAACAGAAACACTATTGCAGCAGAGAGTAACCTGGGCCAGGAATGACCCAGGAATGGGTCTGTGGTAAGGTTTGAGGACAGAGATAAGGCTGTGACTGTTACTTAGAGTAGAACTGAGTTAATTTTCTGGTTTGGGGTCAGAATCACATAAGGAAGTATAGATAAAGTGGAGAACAGTTTCCAGAACAGAATGGACCTGAGCATGTATTCAATTTATATTTGATCAAGGAGGTATAGGGAGCTACTAGAGTTTATTGAATAGGGGGCTGCATGACAGGACTCCTGTTCTTTAGAAAGATCATTTTGATAGCTGAGTGGAAGATGAATGGGAGTGGGAAGAGACTTGAGTCAGGGGGATCAACAGAAGGTTATTGTAATAGTCTAGGTGTGAGAGGATTAGAGCCTCCACCAGGGTAGACAGTGTCAGAGGAGAGAAGGGGACATATGTGAGAAATACTCTGAAGGTAAAAGCAATAGGCCTTGGCAACAGATTTAATATGGGGTGTATGTGTGAGAGAGAGGGAGGAGCTGAGGGAGGCACTTTGTTTGTGAGCCTAGGCAACTCAGAGAATGATGGTACCATCAACAGTAATAGGGAAGTTAGGAAGAAAGAGTTTAGTGGGGGGACATAATGAGTTCAGTTTCAGACAGGTTAAGTTTAAGATGTTTACAAGACATCCAGTTCAAAATGTTTAATAGGTAGTTGGAGATGTGAAACTAAAGGTTAGGGCTAGATAAGTAGTTTGAAAATCATCAGCTAATAATTGAATTCAAGGCCAATGATGAGATCACCAAGAGAAATACTATAGAAAGAACAGAGAGGAGAGCCCACAACAAAGCCTTGTGGGATAGATAACCCACAGTTGTCAGACAGAACCTGGATGAAGATCCAATGACAGAGACAGAGAAGTCAGACAGGTAGAAGGAGAACCTGGAAAGAGTGCCAGGGTTCTAAAAAATTAGTGAAAAGAAAGTAGCAGAGAAAAAAGAATGATTGACAGTATCAAATGCTGCAGAGAGATAAAGAAGATTATTGTTATTATCACCCTTATTTTCTAGATGGGAAACAGGCTCACAGAGGGTAAGCTATTTGCTCAGGATCACATAGCTAGGAAGTATCAGAAGTGTAATTGGAACTCAAGCCTTCTTGACTTAAAGTCTATCACTCCTGGTACTATACTATACTATGGATATGACTATGGTATCACATTTTAGATTGGTCAGGAGGGAGGATGATACTATTCTTCAATAAAATAATCATCTACTATGTACCATGCCTCTACCAGATGAATTTTGTTATTATTTTTTTCTAGCTCTATAAAATAATTTTTAGGTAGTCTGATTGGTACAGTACTGAATAAGTAAATTAATCTAGGTAGAATGCACTATGCCTTTAGTCTATATCCCACTGGACTCATTCATTTTACTCACTGCTGGTGCTAGGGATTCTGGAAAGTGAGTTACACTTATTGAATATCTGGGTTCAGTCTAAAGACCTTGTTAATTCCAAACCAATAATTAAACTAAAATGAAAGTGGTCTGAATTTTAGGAAAGCCAACAGGAAAAATGGGCTATGCCACAAGGAAGAAATACTTCCAGAAATATCAGGGGCAGGATTTGAACCCAGGTATTTTTGACTTCCAGTCTAGTGCTTCATTCATTGACTATGTCATTGAGCTGAGTCCCAGAGGGCAAATGCCTTGCTGAAGGTCGCACAGCTAATGAATGGTAGAGACACGACTCAAATCTAACTCTTCTGGCTCCAATTACAGAGTGTGTCTTTTCTACTACCATCATCTTTAGGCCCACTGGCTGTTAGGCACTAGTGATTAGCACTCTAGGTCAATTATCACTGGATATCAATTCATTTTTAGAAAGGGATATTTATTTTGAAGTCATAGTAAGAACAAACATGCAAAAATCTTCCCCATTATCTTGGGTCATATTTTTTTTTCCAGGCCAATGAGGGTTAAGTGACTTGCCCAGGGTCACACAGCTAGTAAGTGTCAAGTGTCTGAGGCTGGATTTGAACTCAGGTCCTCCTGAATCCAGGGCTGGTGCTTTATCCACTGAGCCCCCTAGCTGCTCCCCAGTATAACTGTTACTACCATGAAGTTTGTCTTTATGGTTCTGATACTCACTATGATCCTGTGTGAATTGTGACAAGTTGCTGAATATCTGAACCTTATTTGCTCATGTGTTACACAGTGGTAATACTATCTCTGTGACCTTCCTTATGGGGTTGTTGCAAAGAACGTGTTTGTAAATCTTAATGTGCCATAAAAATGTGAATTATCATTAGTCTAGACCTGTGATTAAATTGATATGGGCCTCCCATTTTGGAAACTGCATGCATCAATGCAGATCAGAAATGCCTCTGTAACTTATAGTCTGAGAGAGTGTGCTGGGGCATTGAGAAATTAAATAAACTTGCCCATGGTCACACAGGTAGCATATGTCAGAGACAGGACTTAAATCCAGGACTTCCTGACTCCAAGGTCAGTGCTCTAGCTACTGTGTAAGACTACCCTTTGTTACTACTATTGGTAATAAAGTTATTAATATTGTTATCATTCCCTTTCTGTATCCTTCTTCCCCTGCTTTAGGTGCCTTGTGCTCTCATGTTCTCTTATCTCCCCACTCTTTCCTATAAAAACTTTTACTTAGGAGGCCTCTGATAAACTCATTCACACTATAAGATAAATATCTGATAAGGCTTAGTGTGATGATTCCTTATAAGAGAAAGAGATTAGGAGTTTGTGGACATCTGTGACTTCTCAGGATAAGATTAAGACCTCATACCTTAAATCTACTAGAAGGGAAAACTGTTCAGGACACCAATTTCCTCTCTACAATCTCAAATTATATCTTAATATATTAAATCTTGGTCCAAGGTCTTGACCTAGACATGGCTAAAGGTTTCTTGCTCAGTCCCATGAACCTGTCTCAGGACTCAGAACCTTTTCTCCCTTTTTCATTCTTTGTCCTCTATCATGGCTGTAAAGGCCCTGATGTTTCATCGCAGCTTTATCAATAAAGAAAGAATAAATCCATATCGCCATCTCTCTGTCTCTCTTTTTCTCTCTCTAACTTTATAAAGGGGGACAAGGAATCAAAGGTAGGCAAAAAAAAAAATTCCTCTATCCAGAATGATTTAGACTTTCTCCAAGTTTATTAAATATGCCTACCTGTCCAGCTTCCAGGTTGTCTCACCAGGTCTGGGTCTCAGTTTAATAATGTCTTGGTCTATAGATTTAGCTCTTGGCCTTTAGTTTCCTCCTTGGCCTGAACTTCGAATAGCATCTTCTTTCCCTGAAACATCATGTAATAGTATTTAAATCTGTCTGGCTTCTGATTTTTTTGGGCTGAGCTCATTGGTCATTTTTTTTTTTTGCTTTTATTTATTTATTTTTAAATATCGTTTTAATTTTCGTTAGAATTTTCCCTGTAACATGTAAAAAAATATTTTCACGTTGATTTTTTAAAACTTTGTGTTCTAAATTTTCTTCCTTCCTCCCTCCCTCCACAACCCTCCCTATGAAATCAAGCAATTCAACATACGTGTGCAGTTATGGAAAACATCTTCATATTAGTCAGGTTGTGAAAGAAAATAGACAAAATAACTTTAGAAAGAAGAGCTAACAAAAAAAATTATACTTCAATCTGTATTCAGATACCATCAGTTCTTCCTCTGTTGATGGTTTGCATTTTTCATATGTCCTTCTTTTATCATCCTGCTCTTCATTTCTTTCACAATTGCTATTGCTAACTGTATTACCCTCCATCTTATTCCCTTCCCTTGATATTTACTCTATTTTTATCTTCCTTCACCCTATCCCTCCTCAAAAGTGTTTTGCTTTTTACTGCTCCTTCCCCCAATCTGCCTCTCCTTCCTTTGTGCCCCCCCCCATCTTATTCCCCTCCCACTTTCCCTCAGGGCAAAACACATTACTATACCCACTTGACTGTGTATGTTATTCCCTCTGAGCCAATTCTGATGAGAATAAGGTTCACTCACTGCCCCACTTCTTCCCCATCTTCTCCTCCACTCCATAAGCCTTTTCTTGTTTCTTTTATGTGTGAGCTCATTGGTTCTTTTAGAAACTTGCACCAAATAGCCAATCAGAAATTTTCACCATTGCCTGCTTGAGTCTTACACTTATAGACTCACTCATGGACATGTGTCACTCACTGTTCCCCTCCCTCATCCAAATGGGAGAAAAAGAAACATAGTAACACTATTAACAGAAGTAGTTGCCCATCACCCAAAAGGAATATTCTACCCCTAAGGTTTGCAAGATGTTTTGTTTCATCACACCCAACCAGGATTATTTGCATTTTAACATAATCTAAAGACAAAGGAATAAATCTCTAATGGTGAACTTGTAGACATTTTTCCTATGTGGTCAGGACACAGGATGGGGTCAGGGTGGAGTTGATGAGGAAGAAAGTTTATGTGTTTTCCAAGGTTATAAAAGAGATAATCAATTGATTGTCCAATTTAGTCTTTATGTATCTTGTTTGTACATAGTTGTTGTATGTCTTCTCTCCTATTAGATTGTGAACTCCTTGAGAGCAGGGACTGTCTTTTTCCTTTTTTTTTTTTGTATCCCTGGAACTTAGTACAGTGCCTGGCACATAGTAGGTGCTTAATAAATGTTTATTGACTGACTGATGACTCATAACAGGTTAATTAGGGATCTGGAGAAAACAACAGCCAAAGCTCAGTGGTGGCAGTGTACCATTAATGCTGCCACGCTTTAGAAATTCTTCAATTTTTTTAGTGCCAAGTTCTCACCCTTTCCTCCCTCCTTCCCTCCCTCCCCCAAATGAAAAAGCAAGGAAAACAAACCTATTGTGAATGTGTATTGTCAAGCAAGACAAATGTCCAATAATATATATACACACACATACATACGTACGTACATACATACATACATACATATACTTACTTTCTGCCAGTTGGCTTTCCAGTTTTCTAAACAGTTTTTGTTTAATAATGAGTTCTTGCCTCAGTATCAGGGATTTTGGTTTTATGAAACAGTAGTCTTCTCTGTTCCTTTACTTCTGTATATTACAAAGCTAATCTGTTCCAATGATTAACTTTTCTATTTCTTACCTAGTACAAAATTGTTTTGATGACTTTAGCTTTGTAGTATAGTTTGAAATTTGGTATTGCTAGGCTCCCTTCCCACCTCCCCCCCCATTAATTCTCTTGATATTCTTGACCTTCAGATCAATTTTGTTATTATTTTTCCTAGCTTTATAAAGTAATCATCTGCTAGTTTAATTAGAATGGCACTGAATAAAACATAATTTAGGCAGTATTATTATTTTTATTATGTTGTTTTGGCATACCCAGGAGAAATTAATATTTTTTCTACTTTTTTTAGAACTGTCTTTATTTGTGTAAGGAGTGTTTTGTAATTGTGTTTATTATGTAATTCCTCTCTGTGTTTTGACCTGTAGAATCTCAATTATTTTATACTATCTGCAGTTATTTGAAATGGAATTTCTCTTTCTATCTCTTCTTTCTGGATTTTTTTTGTAATATGTAGAAATGCTCATGATTTGTGTGGGTTTATTTTATATGCTACAACTCTTTTAAAGTTTTTAATTGTTTTAATTAGTCTTTTAGTTGACTCTAGGGTTCTCTAAGTCATAATATCATAAGCAAAAGTAATAATTTTGTTTCTTCTTTGCTTATCCTTATTCCTTTAATTTCTTTCTTCTTCCTGTCTTCATTGCTATAGCTAACATTTCTAGTTCTATATTGAAAATTAGTAGTGATAATATGCATCCTTCATTTATCCATGGTCTTACTGGGAAGGCCTCTAGCTTTTCCCTACTACATATAATAGTGACTCTTGATTTTAGATAGATACTATTTATAATTTAAAGGAAAGTTGTATTTATTACTATTTTTTCTAGTTTGTTTTTTTTTAAACAGAAATGTCTGTTGCATCCTGTCAAGTGCTTTCTGCATCAAGTGATGTCATTATATGATTATTGTCATTTTTGTTATTAATATGGTCAATTAAGTTTGTAGTTTTCATAATACTGATCCAATCCTGCATTCTGAGTATAAATACAGGCTGGCCATAGTGTATAATCTTTGTTATATGTTGTGATTTGTTAATACTTTATTTCAAATGTTCACACTAATATTCATTGGGGATATTAATCTGTAGTTTTCTTTCTCTTTTTAGATTTCCTGAGTTAGGTGGAAAAAACATATTTGTATTTTAGAAGGAATTTAGTTGGATTTCTTCTTTTTATGTTTTTTTTTTTCTAATAGCTTATGGAGTATTAGAATGAATTGCTTTTGGGGGCAGCTAGATGGCGCAGTGGTTAAAGCACTGGCCCTGAATTCAGGAGTATCTGAGTTCAAATCCGGCCTCAGACACTTGACACTTACTAGCTGTGTGACCCTGGGTAAGTCACTTAACCCCCATTGCCTGCAAAAACAAAACAAAACAAAAAGAATGAATTGGTTTTAAAATTTTTGGTAGAATTCACTGATAAATCCATTTGCTTCTGTTTTCCCTGCCCTTTTTAGGAGTTTATTTGTGGCTTGTTCAATTTCCTTTTCTAAGATGGGTTATTTTATTATTTTTTTTTTGGCAGGGCAATGAGGGTTAAGTGACTTGCCCAGGGTCACACAGCTAGTTAAGTGTCAAGTGTCTGATGCCAGATTTGAACTCCTGAATCCAGGGCCGGTGCTTTATCCACTGCGCCACCTAGCTGCCCCTTTGTTTGTTTGTTTTTAAGATGGGTTATTTTAAGTAATCTATTTCTTGTTTGTTTAATCTGGACAATTTTAATTTTTGTAAATATTCATTCATTTCATTTAGATTATCACTTTTATTGACATGTATGTGGGTGAAATTTTTCCTAATAATTTCTTTTATTTATTTTTCATTGGCCTAAATGCGATTTTACCCCTTGTGAACATACAGAGAAGATTACCAAATTGGGTACCAAATTAGAAAATCAACAAAGTCCCCAGTTAAGCACCAAAATAAAAATCCTAAAAGTCAAAGGAGAAATGAACAAGAATAAAATTCAAAGAAAACATGGAAATTCAGGATTTATTTAGGGATCCTCTGAGATCTCTTCCTCCCTGATGCCTATTCTTGGTCTTCTTTTTGTCACTAAGTACTGAAATGCTCTGCTATGTAGTGCACATTTGATCTGACCCATTCCCAGTGTCTGCACACTTCTCTGTCTAAGTTAGAAGGAAAATGACTTGCTCTTATTTTTGATCAATTTCCTAATCAGAATTTGCTCTAATGACTTTTCTAGATATTTGTGGAAGAGGTTTGGCAAGAAAGCTAAGTTGTACTTCTTCCTACTACTCTGCCATCTTGACTCCACTTCTGCGCTGTTGATGCTTTAAGTCACATGGTTCATACTTTTGACAAAGACATTCCTTGCATTATAGTAGAGGAATTTGGTGCGAAGAAGATGATCTTCCCCTTTGTTTAGAAGCCATACCATGCTGTTGACTGCTACCAACTTATACCTAAAGCTGTCTCTTTTGAGAAATATGGCTATAGCTCTTTTACTTTCTTTACATCAGCCTGAAACTGGGGTGTTCCAACATTAATTATGTCTTGTGGTACCCTGGCACTTGGCTTCTATACTCCTGATACAAAGTACACAATGGTCTTTTGCTCTCCATTCATTGGCCTCTGAAGTAGTTAGCATAGTAGGGAAGGCAGCATAACTGAACTATGGTAGAAAGGAAATAGCTACAACCAGTAGCACTAGCATCTGGCCCACACCAGAGTTGATTGTAATCAGCACATAAAAGGGGGGAGCAGTTTGGTGTTCATTGCTGGTCAACTCAAACTAGTTCATGTTTTTTTTTGTTTTTTTTGGTGAGGCATTTGGGGTTAAGTGACTTGCCCAGGGTCACACAGCTAGTAAGTGTTAACTGTCTGAGACTGGATTTGAACTCAGGTCCTTCCTACTCCAGGGCTGGTTCTCTATCCACTGCGCCACCTAGCTGCCCCTAGTTCATGTATTTTGGACAGAGAAAGCTTTAAGGGGAGAATAGGAGAAAAGAAAAATCATAGAATCAGGATAGCAGTCAGCCTGAGTATGGCAGCCTGAGGCTCCCACATGTTTTCCCTTTTTGCCTTTGTGCATATGCATGTGTGTGACTGGTTGGTTACCTGTTTTCTGGGAAAAGAAATGGGAGCACAAGTGGTAAATAGGTCTTGGATATATCTATATCTATATCTATATCTATATCTATGTCTATGTCTATGTCTATGTCTATAGCCATATCTATATCTATGTCTATAGCCATATCTATATCTATATCTATGTCTATAGCCATATCTATATCTATATCTTTGTCTATAGCCATATCTATATCTATATCTATATCTATATCTATATCTATCTCACCTGGAAACTGATCTCACTATCAGGGACCTGGTTGATGATAACCTATATTTTAGGTTGAGCTTAGAGCTGAATATCTGCATATACCAGCTGAGTCCACTTTCTTTTTTTATGTAAAACATTACCATATCAGTCATTTTGTACAAGAAAACTTGAATAAAAAAATTGAAAGAAAATGAAAAATAGCATGCTTACGTCTATGTTCAATCAATACCAGTTCTTTCTTTGGAGGTGGATAGTATGCGTCATCATTAGTCCTTTGGGATTGTTTTGAATCACTGTATTGTTGAGAATAGTTGTCATGCACAGTTCTTCATCAAACAATATTGCACAATGTTCTCTTGGTTCTGCTCACTTCACTATACATCAGTTCATACAAGTCTTTCCAGGCCTTTCTGAAATCATCCTACTTGTCATTTCTTATAGCACAATAATATTCCATCACCATCACATACCACAACTTATTTAGCCATTCCCCAATTAATGGGAATTCTTTTGATTTCCAATTCTTAGTCACTATGAAAAGCCACTATAAATATTTTTGTACAAATAGGTCTTTTTCTCTTTTGGGGGATGTCTTTGGGATATAAATCTAGCAGTGGTACTGCTGTATGAAAGGATATGCACAATTCTATAGCCCTTTGGGCATAGTTCCAAATTGCTTTCCAGAATGGTTGGATCACTTCACAACTCCACCAACAGTGGATTAGCATCCCAACTTTCCCACATCCCCTCCAACATCTAATATTTTCCTTTTTTATTATATTTTCCATTCTGATAGGTGTGAGGTGATACCTCAGAAATGTGTTAATTTGCATTTCCCTGAACAATAGTGTTCTAGAGCATTTTTATATGATTATAGATAGCTTTGATTTCTTTGTCTGAAAATTGCCTGTTCATATCCTTTGAGCATTTATCAACTGGGAAATGTGAGTCTACTTTCTTGAACAGAGAAATATATTTTGCTAGGGACCCTGGAATGTAACAGAAGAATCTACGTAGTACAGTGGTTAGAATGCTAGACCTAGAGTCAGGAAGTTCTAGAGTCAGAGATTTACTTGCTGTGTGACCCTGGGCAAGTCACTTAAAATCTCTTAGCTTTGGTTTCCTCATCTGTAAAATCCTTACTTCACAGGGTTGTTGTATGATTTAAAGGGATATTTGTAAAGTGCTTTGCAAACTTAAAAGTGCTGCTGTTGTTATTTCTTCTCCTCCTCCTTCTCCTCCTCCTCCTCCCCTCCTCCTCCCCCTCCTCCTCCCCCTCCTCCTTCTCCTTCTCCTTCTCCTTCCTCTTCCTCTTCCTCTTCCTCTTCTTCTTCTTCTTCTTCTTCTTCTTCTTCTTCTTCTTCTTCTTCTTCTTCTTCTTCTTCTTCTTCTTCTTCTTCTTCTTCTTCTTCTTTTCTTTGCAGGCCTGGCTATGAAAGCTCTTTAGGATTTTTTTCTTGATTATAGATGTGGCAAGAATAAATGTAGAATCACAGATGGGAGAGTTCAAGTGTATCAGATTTTATGACACAGACCATACAAATAATGCATCAAAGAATCCCAGAATGTTTGGGCTGGGAAGAGACCTTAGAGATGTTGTAAAGGGGATGCATGTTTTGGATAGGGATCAAACTAGATGAGCTTTCAGCTCCTTTCCAGCTCTATGTCCATGAAATGCTGACAGTATGAAATGATAAAAACCAGAGTTAAGAAAACAGTTCAACTAGGAAGGTTCTGGTTAGATAGGCTTCAGATAGTCAAGGATATTATAAGAACATTACAGCTATCTTGTAGCAAAGTATGAGATGGTAACAGTTTAGGGGCTTATTACTTCTATAGATTATTTGTATTGAAATAGTGTGAAAAGGGGGGCAGCTAGGTGGCATAGTGGATAAACACTAGCCCTGGATTCAGGAGGACCTGAGTTCAAAACAGGCCTCAGACACTTGATACTTACTAGCTGTGTGACCCTGGGCAAGTCACTTAACCCTCATTGCCCCACAAAAAAAAAATAGTGTGAAAAGCATTCAAGTCTATATAGCAGACAATTTGGGGGAATATTTCAGAGTAAAGGGTCCTACTTGACAATTCCTTAGATCAAGCCATACAGTTGTTTTTTTTTTTTTTGGTGAGGCAGTTGGGGTTAAGTGACTTGCCCAGGGTCACATAGCTAGTAAGTGTTAAATGTCTGAGGCCGGATTTGAACTCAGGTCCTTCTGAATCCAGGGCCAGTGCTCTATCCATTGTGCCACCTAGCTGCCCCTAAGCCATACATTTATAAATTTAGACTTGGCTATAGGACTTCAATGACTGTAGACCCTGCCTTAATGGGATGGGAAAAGTCACACTGAAAGGTGGTGTGGGAAAAGCACTGGACTTAAAAACAGAAGATCTTGGTTTGAGTCTTGTTTTTGACATTTAGTAGAAACATGGCTTTGGGTCAATCACTTCTCTGGGCTTTAGTTTCCTTATCAGTTAAAGAAAGAGGTCGAGCTAGTTGATCTAGCATCTTTTTCAACACTAATATCTTGTGATAGTCATTAAAAAACAAACACATCGGGGCAGCTAGATGGCGCAGTGGATAGAGCACCGGCCCTGGAGTCAGGAGTACCTGAGTTCAAATCCGGCCTCAGACACTTAACACTTATTAGCTGTGTGACCCTGGGCAAGTCACTTAACCCCAATTGCCTCACAAAAACCCCAAAAAAACCAAAAACCAAACACATCTTCTAAAACACGAATGTGGTCAAGCTAATGTTTAGGAAATATAATAGTGTGGGAGACAGGGCACAGGGCAGGGAGAAGTCAAGAAACCTGGGTTCTCATCCATACTGTGCTGCTAACTAGCTGTCTTACACTGAATAAAATTTTTTACCCTCTGTGAGACTCAACTTTTTGATTTGTAACATGAACGATTTGGGCTAGATAATCTTTAAGGTCCAGTGCTAACCTTCTATAATTTTTTTTTGGATGTTATGAGTCCAAATAGGGGAGAAGAGCCATGACTATTGGGAAGTCCTTTGGGATCCTACAGGATGGAAGAGCTCAGAATCTTTGAGGATTCAATGATAGTGTTCCCTGATGGCCAAACATCTAAACCTTTACCCAAAGTGCAGGAAAGTGGAAGGAGCATTGGATTTTGAGGGATGGGTGTGGATCCTCGGGGCTTAGTGTTGCCTCTTCTCTACTAGCTGGAACATGAACATAATGTGACAGATGCTATGCTAATAAGATAGAGATGGAGGAATCTGAGTTGTCTTCTCAGACTAGAGGTCATCTAGTTAGGGACTCCTCCTACTCGCTATCTCCTTTTGGATCCTCACAGAGGGGCCCAGTCTCCTTGGAAATGCAAGGCTGAGACATATTTCCTGGGATCCAGACTTAAATGGTTGAATTCTATGGAAACAACACTTATACCAGTAGACGGGAGTAAGAAAATTCCCTTGTAGTCAGGGTAGAAGTTCTTGTGTGTGTAGTCCTAAAAATATTTCTCCTAAGGAGCCTTCCATGTTTCTCAGCAGGACTTTTCCAATAAGATTGGAAACAAGGGGCTAAGTCAAGCCCCTAGCCTTGAGCCTTATCCACAGTTCCCTTTTATAGAATATTGGCTTTGGTAAGGGGAAATACCCCCTTCTTTTCAGCTATGGGCTTTATGACAGCTTTACTTGTTTATCAAGTCTTGTGAATTTGTGCTTTCCTTCTGACTCAATATTAGACAGCTGACTTCATTGTGAGTCTTATGTGAGGATGAATGAATCAAGAAGCATTTATTTATTTTTATTTATATTTATTTATTTATTTTTTGCGGGGCAATGGGGGTTAAGTGACTTGCCCAGGGTCACACAGCTAGTAAGTGTCAAGTGTCTGAGGCTGGATTTGAACTCAGGTACTCTTGAATCCAGGGTCAGTGCTTTATCCACTGTGCCACCTAGTTGCCCCAACAAGCATTTATTAAGCACCTCCTATGTGCCAAGCACTGGAAATACAAATAGAAAAATGACATAGTCCCTGTTGTTCAGAAGCTCACATTCTAATCAGGTGATATAACATATACAAAATAGTGGTAGATGGGGAAGACAGAACTGGTTATGGGAATAAAAGAGATTGTGAGTGGAGTCCCAGGGCAATAGATTGATATGCCTCCTTCAGTGACAATGGTAGGTTTTATTTGATTATTATTCCTAGAAAAAGATTGAGAAGTTGAAAGGGGGAAAGTTATGGGTAGTTGGGATAATATATGGTAAGATGCCTTGGGCAGCTCCCAGAGTATGAAGCACCACCTAGGGCCAGTAGATAGTGTATCTTAGACTAGTTTTTACTTAATCACTCACTAATTAGGCTATCTTAAGCCCAAGGTGGAGTGCCAGGAAATACTGAACAAAGTAGAGAAGGAAGAGTGGAGCAGTGACCAATAAAGAAGAGCAGGACTCAGGAGGTTGGTTTTCTTTATGTTATTGCTGGGGGTTTCTGCCCCCAAGGGATGACACTGAAAGACTAGAGAACTCTTTAGAGACCCACAGTTGCCTGGTCTGAGAAACTCACAGTGTATATCATAGTCTTAAAATGAATTGAATTGACTTGACTGGGTTACCATACTATAGAACCAAGAGAAACGAAGAAGAGATAAGAGAGAGGGAGCAATGAGGGTGCATGGGAAAATGATGAGCTTGCAGGGGAAGGCGTTGGCAAAAGTAATCCTCTTATCTTGAACCTAAGTGGTTCTGTGGTTTTTCATACATTTTTGGGACCAATATTTGCTTATTCTTGGATTCCTCTCTCTTTTTAAAAATAAAACTTTCCTCTGTAATATTACAAGTGGGGAGTCCTTTTCATATGCTGGAGTTACCATGCATTTTTTCCTGTCATGTTTCCTGTGTGGGAGCTACTAATTGAGAGAGTAACAAAGAATTCCCCAAGTGGAAGAGGACCCTTTACAACATGAAAGAGTCCCTCACACAGGGTTGTGGGGTCTTCAATCATAGTCCTGCTTCCCTGTGCTCCCTACCATGTCACGTACCTATGTGATTACATTAGAGGGTGTGATAGCTGTGCATCAGTGACAACGGCTAATGGTATTGCCATATATAGGACACTGTGGGGTGGGAAGGAAGAAGAGACCATTTTTTGTGGGTGTCTGCCTTTCTAGTTATTTCACTTATTCAAACACAATGTAATAGGCTATATTTACCCCCTTTGAGAGAGGAAAAGGAGGCAGCCAGCATGGTTGCTTTCTTTGTCGTTTTAGCCTTATTTTCTCTTGCCTTAGAATGTTCCTTACAAACCCGAACCATATGTATCACTAGCCCATTGTGAGCTGAGTAGTTGACTTTCAGTCAATGGATTTAGAGGGTTAGGCTGAAGCAGTTATATTGCTTTATTAGTGTTAAAAAAACTATTGATTCCTTTTGCTTTTCTATTTTCTGACATAATTGCCCTTGCTACTAAGCCCCATATTGAAGCAAAGAAAAACAGTTAAAAACAACCAACATCAATAACAACAAAATACTGTGTCATAGCAATCTACATCAGTAGTGCCCAAGCTCTCTTATGTACAGGAGAGAAATGAGTTTCATCATCTGTTCCCTGAGACCAAGATTGGTCACTGAGACTTTTATTTTATTTTGGTTTTTGCAGGGCAATGAGGGTTAAATGACTTGCCCAGGGTCACACAGCTAGTAAGTGTCAAGTGTTTGAGGCTGGATTTGAACTCAGGTCCTCCTGAATCCAGGGCCAGTGCTTTATCCACTGTGCTACCTAGCTACCCCTGAGACATATATTTTATATAAATGTATATAAATGTTTGGTAGAGCAATTAGGGAAGTAACTCATAAGTGAAATATCCCTTTATGGAAGAGAAAGAACCTTCAGTAGGAAGTAGGTTACTGTGAATTCTGATTTGATATCTTCTTTATCATGATTCTTCATCATCACCACCACCACCACCACCACCACTATCAGCAGCAACCTACTAAAATCCTCCTCAGATGGTGCATCATGATGTGGAGGTGGCCATTTTATTTCCATTTCTTTGCTACCATAAAAGCCCTTTTATGAATCTTTTTGACCTTTCTTTCTGTCTTTGATCTCCTTAGAACAAAGACTGTCAACACATGGCATTCATTTTTGAACCATCTACATTAATATCAGTTGGGAAACAACTTTACTGAGGGATATTTATTATTTTAAAGTCTTAAAGCATTGGTGGAGGCATAGAAAGATCGAGAAATTTGCTCAGGGGGTCACGTAGACAGTATGTGGCATAGGAGAGATTTGAACCTAGGCCTTCTTGGTTCCAAGGCCAATTTGGTCTTGTTATGCTGTTTCTTGTGCTGGGGTTGGAGAGGAGTGGGGAACAGAAGGTAATTCTGCCTGAAACTAATTACTATCTCTTTTTTTCTGGTTGACCTGCTTAAAAGAAACCAATCTAGTCCTGCCTCCTAAACCAACTCTTTGTGTGACTTTAACCAAATCACTTCCTATTTTTGGGTTGTAATTTCCCCCTCTGCCAAATGAGGAAGTTGGACCTAAGAATCTGAGCTTATTCTCACTCTTTGATTCCAGTTCTGAGGCCCTGGTAGAGAGGAGCTGAGTAACAGGGGTTGGAAAGAGTGAGCCTCTAACAGGAAATTGCATTTGCTATGAGCTTGATTGGATGGATGTTTATAGATAGGGAAAAAGCCATGTGCTGGATAGATAAATGGAATCTGATTCTAATGACATTATTTAGAAACACTTTAACTAAATGAACGTTTGAGGCAACTTCTTGAGGCAACTGTGCTTCTTCTTGGGCAGTGGAATGCTTCTGCTTAGTGTAACAAGTGTTAACTCAGGCTCCTCAAGACCTTTGAAAAGGGAGCCTTTCAGCAGACTAAGACATGAGAAAAGCAATGGGGAAGGGTGTAAAATAGTCTAAAACTTCAGATTTTTCTCTTGTCAGTTGTTGGTACTATGAAAGTAAAGTTCTTCTCAGTCAAGGTCCCAGGGCCTGGTTTGGGACAGATTCATCAACGAATGATTTTGCGTATCACCCAAAGAGAAAATGAGCCTTGCTCAGAGGGTGGAGGCTTTTTAGCATTTGCTATCTCAGAAGGCTTCCTTAAGCTGAATGAGAAGACCTGGCAAACCCCACCTAAGTCTCACTAGTCCTTCATTCTTCTTTTTTTTTTTTTTGCATGGGGCAATGGGGGTTAAGTGACTTGCCCAGGGTCACACAGCTAGTAAGTGTCAAGTGTCTGAGGCCGGATTTGAACTCAGGTACTCCTGAATCCAGGGCCGGTGCTTTATCCACTGCACCACCTAGCCGCCCCCGCTAGTTCTTCATTCTACTAGGGATAGTCAGTGCTTGTTGATCTGGGTTTTTTAGTTTGAGGGCCAGTGATGGTTAAGATGTCATCTGATGTTGATCTCTTTGGTCTTTTGCAACTAAATGTAGTGGAGTGGAAAAAACACTGGATTTGGAGTCAGAAGACCCAAGTGTGACATTGCGCCAATCATTTAACCTCTCTGGGCCTTGGTTTCCTCATCTATAAAATAAAGTGGTTGGACCAGATGGTCTTGTAGGTTCTATCCAGTTATAAAAGTTCTAGTTCTAAATAGGGTCTTGTGTCTGCACTCTATTCTTTTGTGTGTGTGTGTGTGTGTGTGTGTGTGTGTACTCTATTATTTATTTCATGGCTAATGGCCATGGTATGCCTTGTCCTATTGGGATCTGAAGGACTTGTATGCATGCCAAATAATAAATTAAGTACAATGCAAAATATGTTCAAGAATTAGGATTAGCTCCTTCTATCCTACTTGATTTCTCATTGCTATCCAATACAGGGAAGAGAGTCCTCTTCCCTGAAGCACAGGCTACACTTTGTTGTTGGGTTGTTTTTCAATTGTGTCTGATTCTTCATGACCACTTTTGGGGGTTTCTTGGGAGGGATACTGGAGTGGTTTTCCATTTTCTTCTCCAGCTCATTTTATAGATGAGGAAACTGAGGGAAACAGGGTGAAGAAACTTGCCCAGGGTCACATAGCTAGTAAGTGTCCGAGGCCAGACTTGAACTCAGGAAGATGAGTCTTCTTGGCACTCTATCCACTGTCACCTAGCTGCCATGCTTATTCAACTAAATGCAGCCCAATACCAATCTATTAAGCATCTATTGTAGGAACTGTAATGGTTATTGGTAAGCAAACCAATTTATTCTTTGCACTTATGGGGCTTATATAATCTATGTATAGGATCATAGCATTATGGATCTGAAAATAGAAGGAACTCTGGAGGCCAGTCCAAGTTATATAGTCTATGAAAATAGCTTATAATACAATAACAATAATATAGAATATAATTAATATATAATACAATATATAATGCAATCACAGTATCATTATTACTATTACTACTAATAACAACTGACATATAGTGCTTTTAAGATTTGCAAAGTATATTACACACACTTTATCCCCACAATAACTGTTTGAGGTGACCGTTTCAGTTATAATTGCTCCCATTTTACAAGGAAGGAAAACTGGAACAGGCTACATCTTTAAAAGCCACCAGACTGAGACAGTATTTCTCTCTTTCTAGCTACATCCACAGTGGGAGAAGGTCCTGTTCAGCCAAAGGCAGTTAACATAAACTTAACTGGATAGGGTGAAAGGCTTTCCCTTTTCTTTTTAGGCCCCATGAAATAGACTTGGAGCTTTGTTCTGATCTGTTTTATTTGACCTTTTCAGTTTTAGGTACAGGTGGTGAATCTCCTCTGGACCTGGACTCAAACTATGAGGCAAGATTCTAGGCCAGATGTTGCTATAAGATGTTGTAGCAAGGAAGTCATATTCAGGATCACACAAGACTTAGAAGATTCCATATTAAAAAAGCAGAGGGCTTGGAATTTGAGAATAAGAAACAGAAGAAAATAGGATGGAGAGAAACACACAGTTATCATAACTGAATGTGAATGGGATAAGCTCATTCACAAAATGGAGAAGAGAGCAGAATGGATTAGAAACCAGAATCTAACAATATGTTGTTTACAAGAGACACACTTGAAAAAGAAAGACAACACAGAGTTAAAATAAAGGTGGAATAGACTCTAATATGCTCCAGCCAAAGTAAAAATGGCAGGGGTAGCGATCATAATTTCAGACAAAGCAAAACCAAAAATAGACCTAATTAAAAGAGATAATCAGTGAAACTACATTATGCTAAATGGCACTATAGACAATAAAGTAATATAAAAAATTTATAGCAAGTTTCTCTGACAAAGGCCTCATTTCTCAAATATAAACTGAGTATAAAACTGAGTCAAATTCATAAAAACAAGAGCCATTCCCCAATTGATAAATGGTCAAAGGATACAAACAGGCAGTTTTCATTCATTCATTCATTCATTCATTCATTCATTCATTTATTCATTCATTCATTTATTTTTTCAGGCTGTTTTTAGAAGAAGAAATCAAAACTATCTATAGTCATATTAAAAATGCTCTAAATCACTATTGATTGGAGAAATGAAAATTAAAAGAACTCTGAAGGGGCAGCTAGGTGGTGCAGTGAATAAAATGCCAGCACTGGATTCAGAAGAACCTGAGTTCAAATCTGGCCTCAGACACTTGACACTTACTAGATGTGTGAGCCCAGGCAAGTCACTTAACCCTCATTGCCCTTCAATACCCCCCCCCCCCAACAAACAAACAAACAAATAAACAAAAAACCCTAACAACAACAACTCCGAGGTACCACCTCACATCTATCAGAAATGATTAATGCTAGAGGGCATGAGGGGAAAATAGGCACACTAATGAATTTTTGCTGGAGGAATAAAGTGGTCCAACCATTCTGGAGAAAAATTTGGAACTGTGATAAAATAATGGGATTTGGCAGACACCCAGGAGCCCCACCTGAAGATTGATTTGGAATTGATTGAATTGGATGAGACTGAGAAACTGTGAACCTAGTTAAGGTTGATTAAATTGAGACCACACATGGCCAACCCTGAGTAGAGTGTGTTCTCAGAGGCTGTGGACTGTGACATCAGCAGCAGACCACTCTATTATTTTTTTATTTTTTGTGGGGCAATGGGTGCTTTATCCACTGCGCCACCTAGATGCCCCAAGGAGACCACTCTCAACCAATCAACTTGAAGCAGTGTGTAAGGACCGCCTCTGCTCCGGACCTATAAAAAGCTTCAACACTCAGTTTGAGGGGCAGTTTGTGATTGAAACAGACTCGTGGCAGAGGACTTGAGGAAGAACCCGACCAGGCTGGAACTCTAGGCTAGATAGGCCTTTTCTTAACTTTTTGAACTCCATGTGAATACCTGGTATGCTTTAATAAATGCTTAATGCCCAAAGACTGGTGCTAAAGCTTTTAATTTAAGGCAACCACACATTAGATTTTTTAGATATCACATTTAGATTTTAAACATCACAGAACTATGCCCAAGGGCCTATAAACAATGCATCCCCTTTGACCCAGCAATGCCATTACTAGGTCTGTATCCCAGAGATATCAAAGAAAAAGGAAAAGGACTTCTATGTACAAAAATACAAAAATTTATAGCAGCTCTTTTTTATGGTGGCAAAATATTGGAAATTGAAGAGAAGTTCATTAGTAGAGGAATGGATTAGCAAGTTGTAGTATTTGATTGTGATAGAGTATTATTGTGCTAAGAAACAAGGGGGGTGGTTTCAGAAAAACATGGAAAGGCCTATATTATATGATGCAAAATTAAGTGATAAAAACTGGGAAACCATTGTGCACAGTAATAGCAATGCTGTAATGATGATCAAATGTGAAAGACTCACTACTCTGATCAATCCAATCCAATCCATTCTCTGATTCAAGACAATTCCAAAGGACTCATGATGAAAAAAAATGTTATCCATCTCCAGAGAGAACTGATGAACTTTGAGTGCAAACTGAAGTATAATTTTCTTACTTTATTTTTATTGCTTTTTTTTTTGAAATATGGCTAATGTGGAGATATGTTTTTCATGATTTCACATGATATTTGATATAGTATTTTTTGCCTTCTTAGTGGGTGGGGGAGGTGATGGGAGAGAGAGAGTGAGTTTGGAACTCAAAATTTAAAAAGAAAAGAATGCTAAAGTAAATAAATAATGAAAGAAAATGTGAAAAAAGAAAAAAGAATAAATGTTATTTGATATTATTTTTTAAAAATTTTATTTTATTTTCATTTTGGGGGGGGGCAATGAGGGTTAAGTAACTTGCCCAAGGTCACACAGCTAGTAAGTGTCTGAAGCCAGATTTGAACTCAGGTCCTCCTGAATCCAGGGCCCATGCTTTATCCACTGTACCACCTAGCCACCCCGATATAATTTTTTTAAAAACAGTTTTCTGATATATTTCCATCTTTCTCCTAGAGTCATCCTTGATAACAAAGAATGAAAAACAAAACTAACCAACTCATTGAAAAAAACAACCAACACATATATTCAGTGTTCCACATCAATAGTATTCTACCTCTACAAAGAAGGCGTTTTCTCATACTTCATCTCTGGGGTCAAACTTGGTAACAATTTCACAGCATAAAGTTTTGATTATTTTCTTCTTATTATTATTTCCATTTACATTGTTGTAGTTACATTGTATATATAGTTTCCCTTGTTCTATTTACATATTTTCATCAGTTCATATGTCTTCCTATGTTTCTCTGCAGTTATTTTTTGACAGTAGTTAATACATGTTTATTTTCTGTTTATTTTTGATTCTTTCCTTGTGTGATCAGAAAAGAGAAATTAATCATATATGTATGAATGAGAAACAACCTCTTCCCTTTAAAAACTGTTATTTTTAACTGCTATTTAGCTTTGCAGTAATTTTTTACAAATAGTTCTCACCATGCCACTCTGGCTACTTACTGGAGAAGCTTCAATGAGTATTGCCTCCAGAATCAAATAAAACTCCTCCGTTTGACACATCTTCTTTATCTTTCTAGGCCAATTACACACTTTCCTTCACACATTCTATAACAGAGTCGAACTGAACTACTTGCTCTTTGGTATACACATTCATTGTGATGTGGAGGGTACACGTTCACCTCAGAAGGCTGCTGAAGCTAGGCCAGTTTGAGCAGCAGATAATCTAGTACTAACTTATTACATTTCACACATGACAGGTGCCTTTTAGTTCTGGAGCTAAGCAAAGAGTCATTTGGGTGATAGAAATTCAGAAAAATACAATGGGGTCTTGAAGATTCCAAATTAATGAGAAACTATTATGAAAATGTTCTGATCCTCTCTTATAGCCTGAGGTGAGGATGTGTTAGTAAATGATTATGGGTAGCTATTCAAATGCCATGTCTTTCTTTCATGACTCTGCCTTACCCTGAGGATTCTCAACCTTAATAGCTCTGAATGGCTCAGCCAGTTACCAGAGGTTGTTGTGGTTTGACTTCAGGAAAATCTCCAGGATTCAACCCCAGGTTTGATTTTTTCCAAGTCCTAGATAAGTGTTCTTGCTTTTTGGACTGTCTTTTAAAGGAAAAAGTTATCTTTGTGGAAAATTGCCCTAATTTAGGAACACTGAGAACATAAACTCACAGCCTGAACCATCTGACCAATTTAGGTGCCAGGGCCAGCATTCCACATAGATGACATGCATTGTCACATTTAAATAGATTGGTGTGAGTATTCCTTCCAAGGGTGCAGATGCCAACCTTACTACTTCTCATCCTGAATAATTTGTCCTTCTGTAAATACTACATAGGTGATCTATATAATACGGTGTTCTCCCTCTAAGGGTTTTCATATTTCATGGCTACCAGTACAGCATTCAGGCTCTCCATCACTTCTCTCTCCTACTTGCTCCTTGATCAACCCACCTCCTTTTCCCATTAGTCATGTTCCTGATGATGTCTTCTACGCCACTTCTTATGTAGTCTTCACTAGCTATATGCTGGGGTCTAATTAAACTCACCACGAATCTATTTATTGTTCATTGACTCACTTGCCATTTCAGTTCTCTAAAAATCATAGCATTCTATGATTTGTAGCCATATTGAATATTAATATTTTTTTTATAATTTTTTTTTTTGCAGGCAATTGGGGTTAAGTGACTTGCCCACGGTCACACAGCTAGTAAGTGTCAAGTGTCTGAGGCCGGACTTGAACTCAGGTACTCCTGAATCCAGGGCCGGTGCTTAACCACTGCGCCATCTAGCTGCCCCCTTGAATATTAATATTAAGGAGAATATTAAGAAGACAGTCTTTGGGGACAGACAGCAGCTTGTGACTATTAAATGTGCCGCACAATTTCTCAAATGTGACTCAGCCTATTGTTTTCATCCTTATATCCAGTTCTGGACCTAACTCATTGTCCATTTTTTGTAGTCTTTTTTGGCAGGTGTGCTCATGGACCAACATGATGGGATGCCCAAACAGTGACATGCCATAATCTGGGCAATATGAATTCTTCATATACTTGATTTTTCCTTTGTATAGTATTAGGCTGATTCTTTTGAGTGATTCATGACACATTAAGTGGACCCAGTGTTCTGGGGTTCAATTCAATTATCATAATTTTTTAAAGCTATTCTGGGGGAAATAAGGGGATCAAAGAAGGGATAAAAGCAATGCTCAGGGGGAGTATGATAACAATTATTATATATTTGTACATGTATGTTTATATATCACTTCAAATTTCACAAAGCATTTTACATGCTATTTTAGTTTCACAATAACTCTATAAGGTAAATTCTACAGGTATTGTTATTCCCATTTTACAGATGTGGAAACTGAGGCACAGAGAGACCAGGTGATTTGCCCATGGTCACCCAGGTAATAAGTATCAAAGGTAGCATGTAATCTCATGTCTTCCTTATTCCAAGCCTGGACCTCTTGCCACTATGCTGTGGTAAGAAGTTTAAACTACTCACTTCTTATATTGCTTTCATTTTTAAAAATAGTATTTTCTTTTATTTTTTTTACCAATTATATGTAAAGATAGTTTTCAACATTTATTTTTGTAAGATTTTGAGTTCCAAATTTTTCTCCCTCCCTCCCTTCCATCCCCCCTCCCAAAGCCAGCAGGCAATCTGATATAGGTTGTATATTACAATCATATTAAACACATTTCCACATTAGTAATGTTGTGAGAGAAGAATCAGAACAAAAGGAAAAAACACAAGAAAGAAGAAACAAAAAACCCTCAACAAAGTGAAAACAGTATGTTTCAATCTGCATTCAGACTCCATAGTTCTTTTTCTGGATGTGGAGAGCATTTTCCATCACGAGTCTTTTGGCATTGTCTTGGATCATTGTATTGATGAGAAAAGCTAAGTCTATCACAGTTGATCATCACACAATGTTCATATTCTGTACAATGTTCTCTTGGTTCCGCTCATTTCACTCTATTGCTTTCATTTTCTTTTTTTTTGCTTTCATTTTCAATGACAAAAAGAATAATCTGCAGCCTGTCTGTGAAGGAAAGAATGAAAATCCCATTTCCTTTTTTGAGAGTATACCTAAGCTACTGGGTCATGGGAATGCTATAGGTATAGTTGGAGCAGCTAGGATGTGTAGTGGATAGAGTACTGGCCCTGAAGCTTGGGATGACCCTGAGTTCAAATCTCATCTCAGCCTTGGTAAGGAGAAAGACCACTTCATTATGTAAAATAGGGGTGAAGGAGGAGAGAGTAGCTGAAGGTATCTGAATGATAGATGAGGAAGAGGGAAGAAATGGGAGTTCATGGTCAATGGCCTAGATTTTTTTTTCTGTAAAAAATTAGACAAGTTGGGAGAGCATGGGGAGGGGGAGCCATGGGAGGTTCGACAAGGCATGAAAAAGGTTTGAAAGAGCTGCTGTAGAGAGTGGGACACTTAGTCAATAAGGGAGGTATAGTAGGATTCCCTAGAAGTAGTAAGGGTCAAGTTGAGGTTATGTAACATATATTTGTAGTGGACCTAGTCAGAACAACTGCATGCATTTCTTCACCTTCATTTAGTAGTACATGTATAAGAGTAAAGGCAATGAATAGTGGGAGTGATCCAAGGGTGAAGCTTGGCTGGTCATAATTGGCAATATGATAAGGTGACTAGGGGTGTAAGAGAGGATAGTATAGAGGTTAATTTCTTCACCAAGAAATCAGAATGGGGAGAAGAGGAGAGAGGGGCTAGTGCAGAGGACATGGCTTGGGAGAAAACTGAGGGGTCAAGATATTGGAGGTCACAGTGAAGATAAAGAATAGTGTTTTACAAGGAAAGGCAGAGAGAGAGGTGAAAGACCAACAGTTTATGGTTGAATAAGGGAATTTATGAAATTTTGAACATGGAAGTAGTGTGTTTATGGGTGATGGGAATATCAAGAGTCTGATCATCTTTGTGTGAGGTGTGGTGGAGGAGTAGCTCTTAGAAGGGAGGTAGATTGAGGAACTGAAGGTTAGGGTATTTGAGGGAAAATCAATATGTATCTTGAAGTCCCATAGAATGAGGGTAAGAGTTGGGGAGCAAAGAAATGTTGTTTACCAGGTACTGGACTCATTGAGGAAGGAAGGGCTGTGACCTGGGAGTCTGTAGGCAACAGCTACCAGGATTATGATTGGGTGTTAGATATGAAAAGCATGGACCTCAAAGGGAGAGAGGTTATTGGGTGATGGAGGAAGGGAGAGCACCTGGAAGTGGCAATGGAAAGGAAGGGGATATTCCAACTCCCTTATTTTGACCAGTGAGCCAAGAAGAATGAGTGAAGGTAAAGCCAGTACTGGAAAGGGTGGTCAGGGAGGTGATGTCACTGGGGGAAGCCAGATTTCAGTACAAACTAGTAGAAGGAAGGAGAGGGAGAGGAAAAGATGGAGAATAAAGGGAAGTTTTGATTAAGTCTCTCATGCTATGTTTGTGGACAAGATGAAGGGAAGGTAAAAACAGTTATCTATCTAAAATGGAATGAGACACCTCCAGAGGCAGTAGGTTCCCCCTCACTGGAGGTCTTTAAGTAGAGGCCAGATAACCACTTTTGGGGGATATTTGAAAGGGATTCTTGTTCTAGTATAAGCTAGACTAGACAGCCTCTGCAGTTCCTCCCAGCTCACAGGTTCTGTGATGAGAAAACATCATAACCTTGTGTCATATTAAAAAGGACCAGCTGAGATCACAGTGTATAAGAAGTCCTCCACTCACTTTTACATTTGCCATAATGAACATCAAATGAGCAGTAGTGAAGATTGAGTAACTTTAAAAATATTTTTGCTTTCCTAGGAACTGGTGATAATCAAAATCAAAGTTTTTATTAAACACTCAGCATGTTCAATTTTGTATTCTAGTGATTTGGGTTTGCATCAGTCATTTAACTGCTAGTCACTAAGCTCCAGGATAGTAGGGACCATATCTTCTCTAAACTTAGTGCAGTATTCTGTACACAGTAGGTACTTAAGATATATTTGTTGAATGAATATGATTTGAGGAGTATCCAAAAATTCTCCCTGCCCTTAAACATCCATTAATAAAATTAGAAACTTTACAAATGTTTGTCAGTATTAGATGTTGATTCTCTTGAATAAGGATTTGTTCCCTATTAAAACAAATTCCCTTAGGAGGGATAACCTCTGTGTTGAACTCAGCATTCAAACTTAGTGTAATCACAGCAAAGTGGATATTTCCTTCAAAAGCACAAGTCTCAACTCATCCATATTCCTCATCTTGTTTAACCCTTGTTCATGAGAAGGATATTCAATATGTTTCCTCTCAGTCTCTTGATATTCATTGATATTGAAGGAGAATGTGGGTTGGCCATTCCTTCATTCATCATCATAACTACCATTTATATAGTGCTTTAAAGTTTGCAAAGTGCTTCGTAAATGTTAACTAATTTTATCCTCGTGATAACCTTAGGGGATAGGTACTATTATCTTCATTTTATAGATAGAAAAATTCAGGGAGATAGTGACTTTCCCAGGGTCATACAGCTAGAAAGTGTCTGAGGCTGGATTTAAATTCAAGTCTTCCTGTCTCTAAGTCCTGGTCAAGTCACTTAATTACTGTCTGCTTCAGTTTCATCATCTGTAAAATGGGAATAATATTAATAATAACTACTTCCTGGGATTGTCACGCTGATTAAATGAGAAAATATTTGCAAAGTACTTTGTAAGCCTTAAAGCACTATTTGATAGCTTTTACTCTTTTTTAATTTAATTTTTTAATTTTTAATGTTTTTGAATAAAAGTATTTTATTATTTTCCAGTTACATGTAGAGATAATTTTCAACATTTGTTTTTATAAGATTAACAATTTCAAAATTTTCTCCCTCCCTCCCCTCTCTCCCCCCTCCCCTAGACAGCAGGTAATCTGATATAGGTTATAAATATAATAACATTAAACATAATTCTGCATTAGTCATGTTATAAGAGAAGAATCAGAGCAAAAAGGAAAAACTTCAAAAAATGAAAATCAACAGCACCAAAAACAAAAGAAATAGCATGGTTCAATCAGCGTCCATTTTCCACAGTTTTTTTGTTTTTTCTGGATTTGGAGAGCCTTTCCCAGCATGAGTCCTTTGGAACTTTCTTGTACTTTTGTGTTGGTGAGAAGAATCTAGTCTATCACAGTTGCTCAACACACAGTGATGATGATACTGTGTACAATGTTCTTCTGATTCTGCTCATCTCACTCATCATCGGTTCATGCAAGTCCTTCCAGGTTTCTCTGTACTCCTCCTGCTCATCCTTTCTTATGATAGCTATTACTCTTGATACATGAATGGATTGCCTCCTTTTTTTTGGTCTCTGATGTGATCTTTTGCACTGCTTCTCCCATGCAATTTTTATTAATAACAAGTTGTTTTATGTATATATATATATATATATATATATATATATGCCTACCTAACATGTACCTTATTTTTGCCTTCTTGGTGACTTGCAACTTTATTTCTTCAAAACTGTAGTATTTGATGTTTTCTAGCCATACAGTATCATTAGAATAATAATAGCAAGAAGCTTGCTATGTTTTGTATTAAACAAAGAGATGGCAAACCCCTATACTAAAAAGATAAATGTCAAAATATCCTTGAGAATTCAACAAATAAACTATACTGTCACATGGTCACCAGCTTTCTTCAGAAAAGGTGCATTTTCTCAACTCCTCTTTGAGGAGGCCAGATGTATTGATTGATGAAGATTTTGCAATAAAGTGGTAGAAGTTGGGTAACATATCACTGCATGTTACAAAAATTTAGCATCTACTAGATAGTTAGCGTTAAGGGCTAAAATTCTAGCTAGTCTGTCTAAAATATCCAATTAGTGGTCGCCAATAAATTATAAGCTTTAGCAAGAGTTAGACTTTTAAGCGTTTATTAAGGAGAATAAGAATTTGGTAAAGAGAGAAAGGCCTAGATTCCTATCTATTAAAGGGAGAGCACATTTCTAGCTCCGCTCTCCACCAGAGTCCAAAGGAAAGCTAGAGACAGAGCACTAGTCTCTTCCTTCTTCCTCCCACTACCCAACGTCACTTCCTGATGCCAAAGAAAAGACTCCTGGTCTTGCCCATAAAGACCTTCGCTTCATGGGTGGAACTCTTCTACAGTAAGTCTCCAGCAGGTGGAGTCATTCCAATCTTTACATTAGAAAGACACCATCGGGCAGCTAGATGGCACAGTGGATAGAGCACCAGCCCTGGAGTCAGGAGTACCTGAGTACAAATCCGGCCTCAGACACTTAACACTTACTAGCTGTGTGACCCTGGGCAAGTCACTTAACCCCAATTGCCCAGCAAAAAAAAAAAAGAAAAAAGAAAGACACCATCAACAGTTTAGAATTATACACCCACTCTCCTTTATAAATAATGCCTGAATTACAAATGCCTGAATTATAAACACACAGAACAAAATATCTTGGGAGATTTCACACAAACTCTCTGGGAACTGAAGCATCATTACAGATAATGATTGCTCATTATTACTTGAACATAACACTGATGAATAAAAATTCAGAACAATGCTTCTAATAGATGTCATTATACCAAATACTTTAAATTAGGTATAATAAAAAAGTTTTCAAAATATGGACACCTAGAGAGAGAAACTTAATCATGTGAGAACAGGAAGTCATCCTTGTTGGCCTATTGGAGTCATATCAATGATGCTTTTAATGAATCTGTAGCTTAGTTTATACCCCAATACTCTTATTCATTTGGATTTGCTTTATTGTGTCTTGGTTTCTCATAAAGTCACTGGCTTCCATTTGTTCAATCCTCATTCTTAGGCAATTATTTTCATCAGAGAGCTTTTGTACCTCTTTTTCCATTTGACTTTTCAAGCTGTTGACTTTTTTCTCATGTCTTTCCTGCATCACCTTCATTTCTCTTTCCATTTTTTCCTCTACCTCTCTAATTTTATCTTCAAAGTCCTTTTTGAGCACCTCTATGGCCTGAGACCAATTTGTATTTTTCTTGGAAGCTTTAGATATAGGGGCCCTGATGTTGACATCTTCCTCTGAGTGTGCCCCTTGGTCTTCCTTGTTACTGAAGAAACTTTCTATGGTCTTCACCTTTCTCTGTCAGCTCATCTTGCCTTTCTTTAACTAGACTTTTAGCTCCTTAAAGTGGGGCACTGTTTCCAGGCTGCAGTATCCCAAGCTTAAGAAGTCCCAGGTGGTATGATTTAAGGAGAATCAGGTTCTCCCCTCCCCAGGCCTGTTTCCTGGTCCTACATGACCCCAGACCAACTTGCCAATCAACCAGCTTTGTGTGTTGTGGTTGTTAGCTCCGACGAGCCTGTGCCCCTCCCCCACCTGGGCCACTTCTACTCGAGCCTACCACCTGGTTCTCAGTAGGGGTGTAAAATCCAAGTTCTGCCTTAGCACCAGCATAGACCCCTGTAGTCTCTGCCCTGCCCAGGGCTCAGCCCACTCACCAGACTGTGAGCTTAGTTCCAGATGACACTGGTGCTTCAGCTGATTCAGAGGCTCTGGGGTTCTCCTTCTCTGGTGAGGACTTCCTGAGACTGGATCTGTGTCAGGGTGACTGTGGGGTTGGGCCCGACTCCTGTATCAGCACAGCGGCTCCCTCCTTCTGACCTTCCAAGCCGTTCTTGGTTAGAAGATGATTTCAGCACATTCTTCTGTGGGTTTTGCTGCTCCGGGCATTTTCCTATGGCATTATTTGGATGTTTTTTGGAGCGATCCTGTCATGAGTTCAGGAGCTCACTGCCTTTCCTCTGCCATCTTGGCTCCGCCCCTCATGTATATCCCAATACTCTTATTCAATTACAAAAGTAGACATGTTATATACCCGCAAAATAAAACATAGAACATTAAATCCATAAGAATAATAGTGATAAAGAGACTTGTCATTGTACTGTTTCTATCTAAAGCACATAAAAAAGATTAGAGAAGTAATAATAGTATTAGTTAACATTTCTATATTACTTTAAGTTCTGCAAAACAGTCATATAATTATCTCATGAATGCAGTTGTTAAAAGGATGATTTAAACAGGGTTCCTAAACTAGTATGTGTTATGGACTCCTTTAGAAGTCTAGTGAAGCCTATGGACCCCTTTTCAGAATAATATTTTTAAGTGCATAAAATAAAATACATAGGATTATAAAGAAAATCAATTATATGAAAGTGCAATTAACAAAATAAAAATTTAAAAAACCACCTGAATTCATAGATTGCAGGTGAAGATGAGGTGATTCTTAGCACCACCTGTCCCTTATCTAGTACTCTGATGCAATTACCATAGAAGTAGAAAGGGACTGTACAGGACTAAGGACAGTTTTGTATTTTAATTTGTTTCATGGGCAGCCATGGGAAAAGAGGATCCAGGATATTTGTGATGAGCATCTCTCTCTCTCTCTCTCTCTCTCTCTCTCTCTCTCTCTCTCTCACACACACACACACACATACATACACACACACACACACGTTCTCTGTCTCTGTCTCTCTCCCTCTTTCATATAAAACAGTGAACTTAATTGATAAATGTTATGTGTTCTGACTGCTCCACTGATCAGCCATTTCCTCTCCTCAGGCCTCCCTATTCCCTGAAACACAATATTGAAATTAGACCAATTAATAACCCTGTGATGGTCTCTAAGTGTGCAAGTGAAAGAAAGACTCGATAGATGTGGCAAACTTCATTGTTGCTTTATTTTAGGAAATTGCCACAGCCACCTTCACCTTCAATAACTACCAGTCATCGATATCAAGATAAGACCCTCCACCAGCAAAAAAATTATGACTCATTGAAGGCTCAGATGATGGTTAGTATTTTTAGCAAAAAAAGTATTTTAAATTAAGTTTTGTACATTATTTTTTCTAGATATAACACTATTGCAAACTTAATAGACTATGGTACAATATAATCTGCATTGGGAAACCAGAAAATTCATATGACTCACTTTCTTGAGATATTCACTTTATTGTAGTGGTCTGGAACAGAACCAGCAATAGCTCTAAGATATGCTTGTAGCATTGTTCTAGAGCCAACTCAAACAGGCTGTCTTGAGAGCTGATTGTTAAATTTTTAGTGTGAGCCTTTACATCTTTGGAATCTGCAAGGGCTACAGATCAGGGCCTGGTTTATTGTTTTGTTGGTTGTCTAGACTTGAGAAAATAATGGCCATAATACTAATAATGCAGATTAAATTGAAAACTGTGTCTTGCATACATTTCCCTCTAGACAGCTTGTTGTTAAACATTTACCACCACACAACTGGCTGCAAGGCATTTTTTTCAGGCTGTGGTGGAAGTCAGAGAGCAGGGAGTGGGAGTGAAGACATATTTGAATGGCTGGAGAGTGATATAAGCAGAACCAGGAAAACAATATGCACAATAACTGTAACAAGGAAAATGGAAAGAACAAAAAAAATGTCGTTCAAAGTAATGTAATGATAGCAAGCAGGAGGTTTGGCCCTGGAGAAGAGTTGAGAAAACGCACCTTTTCTGAAGAAAGCTGGTGACCATGTGTGAACATCTTATATGTTGTCAGATTCTGCTCAGGTGTTGGTTTTACTGAATTGCTTTTTTCCCATTTTCTTTTCTGTTACAAGGAACAGCTCACTGGGGAGGAGGCAGGGAAGGGATATATTCAGAAATGAAAGAGATATAAAACCAAAAGATAACAATGACATTTTTTCCCAAAAAAGGGGGGAAAAAGCCCTGTAAGAAATTAAAATAGGCTTTAGGTAGAAGGCACAGAACCTGAGCTGAGCCTTATCAAAAGAAGCTAGGGATCCCTGGGGACTGATGAGAGGAGAGGATGCACTCCAGGCACAAGGGAGAGTCTTTACCAAGGAACAAAAATGGGAGATTAAATGCCATGGATGGGGAAGATGATGTAAGGAGGACTATTTGTGACATGGAGTATTTAAGGGTCAGTAATGTGAAATAGGACTACAAACATAAGGTGCAGTAAGATCATGGAGGATTCTAAATGCCAAACTTTTAAATCTTCAAGTGTGCCCTCCTCCATTTCCCACCCCTTTCCAACCTCTTGCTCAAAGAATCATGTGGAAAGCACAGATTAATGGATTTTTCTATTGTTCCACTCATCATATTTGAAACTCCCACATCATAACTCTGTTCCTCACCTACCATTTCCCAATATGTGTTGTGTCTCTCATTAGAATGTAAACTTTTTTTTTTGGGGGGTGGAGCAACGAGGGTTAAGTGACTTACTTGCCCAGGGTCACACAGTTAGTGTCAAGTGTCTGAGGCTGGATTTGAACTCAGGTCCTCTTGAATCCAGGGCCAGTGCTTTATCCACTACACCACCTACCTGCCCCAAAATGTAAACTTCTCGAGGGCAGGGGCTGTCTCAATTTTGTATTTATATCCTCAGCCCTTAGCAGTCCTTGGCACATATCAAATGCTGAATAATAAAAATGGCTAACATTTATATAGTGCTTATTATGTGTCAGGGACTGTGCTAAGCATTTTACAATTATTTATCTCATTTTATCCTCACAACAACCCTGAGAGGTAGGTGCTATGATTACCTCCATTTTACAGATGAGGAAACTGAGGTAAACTGATTTGCCTAAACTCACACAGTTAATTTCTTTTCTTTCTTTCTTTTTTTTACACAATTAATATCTGAGGTCAAAATCGAACTTGGGTCTTCTTGACTCCAGGTCTAGTGCTCTACTCACTGTGCCACCCAGGTGCCCCATAAATAAATGTTTTTCATTCATTCATCCATTCATTCATTCCTATAAGGGGATTTAACATTTTATCCTAGAAATAATAGAGAGCTTCTTGAACTAGAGAGTGATATAGTAAGAACTGTGTTTTCTGAATCTTGAGATGAGGAGTGGTTACCTAAGTAGAGAGAAGAGGCTGCTGAGAGAAGATAATTATGAAGTGAGGAAGAATTGATGAATCTGAGGTTATGAACCTGAGTCACTGGAAGGATGATGGAAATGGGAAGCCAAGTTAAGAGTTGAACTCAGGTTCTCTTATTCCAAACCCAGCTCTGGGAATAGATAAGTGCCCCACAAATGTTCTTTGCTAATCTTGGCTTTTGGTTTGAAAAGACAAACGCCCTCCTCTCTCTTCCCCAATTCCAAGCTATCTTCTCCCTTTCCTTTGCAATTGGTCTGGTGCCAGCACATTCTCCCCTCACTGCCAAGACTCTGGGTAATGGCACCTTGCTTAGGACATGTCAGCCAGCTGGGTAGGAGACCCTGGGGTTGATTAGCCAGCAGTAAACTCATCTGCATAATTGCCTGCAGATCAAAACCACTGTCCCTCACATCCTGTAATGGATGGAGATTAAGCAGGGCAGAGGCCAGCATTTTCCTTGGCTCTGTCTCGGGGTTCCCTCCCTCCCCTAATTCCATTGTGCAGATAGCAAATAGGCAAATCACACAACACCCCATCTATCTGCCGTACAGTAACTCATCCTTGCCCCCTCCCACCCTGAGGGTGATGTGTTTAATCACTCTCATGCTGCAGCTGGTGCCATGCAGACAGAAACTGGCTGCCTGGAGAGGCAGGAGTCAGAAAATGGGACTCACGGCTTAGCTTGCAAAGCACCTGGACAGGATCCAGCGTTCTGGACACATTCCATGCTTAGGTCATTGATCTCTCTCTGGGGGTGCCTTTGCTAACCCAAACATCCTGGGCGGGAAGATTCCTTTCACCTCGAAGGGGCACGGGACAAAGCACTCTTTTTCCATGTTGCTAATCAGTTAGGTCAGATTCAGTGCTCATCACAAAGTGAAGAAATGATTCAGGAAGTTTGATTCTGCTCAGAAATAATGAGAGCTAGGAGGAAGGATGGCATCTCCTAAAGTTGAAATGTTCATTGAGCGCCTAGCAGAGATAGAATATCATCCTAGGTCTTCGGGGAGGGGAAGGAGTTGCAGTGGAGAAGGGTTTCAAAATAAAGAAAAGACAAAGATTTTGTCTATTAGTTGGAGATGCAACCTCACTGGGATCTTATGAGTGGTAGGGAGGCTGCCTCCCTTCTCTTCCCCCAAGCAGATAAAATACTTTGGTCAGTTACAACTATCAAGTCTCATTGTAACCAGGAAATAAAGGGTTAACTAATTAAGGAAACTGACTGAGAGTTGAAGACTATAGCAGCCTGAGAAACAGACCGGTTACTTCCGTGAATTTAAGTAGGCTAACCTGATCTAATATCTCAAGTAGTTAGCTTTATTAGAAAGGAAATCTCTGGACAGTAATAGCCAAAATCAGGATTTAAAGCAGTTCTTGGGAATCAGGTAGGCAAGTTGTGAGCAATGAAAGGGAGTGTGAAGACACTAAAACTGAGTGATACATTTGAGGAGGAGGAGAGTCTGGGCAGAAGGTTATATGTAAGTACTGACCAGGCTGCAACAAAGGGTCCAGGATGTGGAATCAGGGGCTCTCAGAATACATGTAAGTAATTCCAGAGAATTCTTGTGACCCTGTTCTTTCTGGCACAACTTGGCTTGGCTCTGCTTATAACAGTGCCTAAAATATTTCACTTGGTTTTAGTCTGTCTGGGTATAGAATGGGGGAGGAGTGAAAAAAGATCTGTGGGTTTAGTGGATTTTGAGCTTAATAGAAGTTGACAGTGTGACATAGCAGACAAAAGCAAATCTGAACCTAAGCTGTAATCATAAAGACATAGTGTATAGAAGGAGGGCGGTGATAGTTCTGTTGTCCTCTTCCTCGGACAGATTATATCTAGAGTATTGGATTCAGTTCTAGGTGTTGCATTTTCAGAAGGAAATTGACAAGCTGGATAGTAGCCAGAGGAAGGACTATGGTATGATGGAAAGAACATGGGCTCTAGAATCAGAAGATCTGGGTTCAAATCCCCTCTCCCTTCCCTCCGCCCCCCCCTCCCCCCAATCTGTGTGATCTTGGGCAAGTCATTTATTTAACCTCCTTGGGTCTCAATTTCCTAATTTGTAAAGTGAGGGGATATGATTAGATGACCTCTGAGGTTCTTTCTGGTTCCAGGTGTATGAGTCTGACCATACATAGGGAATCTCAAGACTATCACGCTATATATACACAGGTCAGAAGAAGGATAATAATGCCCAAAGAACAGAACATTTCTGGGGAATGTGATAACTATCTTCAGACCCTTCAAATGAAAGGCTGCCATTTGGAAAAAGGACTAAACTTGTTCTGTTTAGTCCAAGAGAACATTAGTAGGTAGATATCAATTTGATATAAGGAAAAGCTTTGTTTAACCCTACGTGGTGGCTGTTAATCTATAGCCTGCTCCTATCTGCCGTAAAAGCCAGGAATTGGCTGACACATGACAGTTGTGTATTTCACCAAAAACTAGAGACTCCTTAGGGGAGACCACCAAGCTCTTTATGGTTCGGATTCAGTCCTCCTCTTTGGGAGTGATAGCTTTTCACCTGGTAAGTCTTGGGGTTCAACTACTATAGAAGTATCCAGTAAGAATCTTAGATTGAGCCCCCAAGCACAGGGAAACCTCACCTTCTTTTTTTGGTTGTCTTTCTTGTTAAAATTTTTATTTATATGTTTTATTTTTGTATCATCTTCATTTCCAGTTATGTCCCTTCCTACCACTCTTCTCAGACACCCATCTTTTGTAAAAAAAAATAATAAAAAGGAAAGAGAGAAAAAGAGAAACTTTGCAACCAACATGTTAACTGAAATTAATTGGTATATGCAATGTTCCACAGCTCTAGTCCTCCACATGTTTTCACATTTTCCTCCCTCTTCTTAAGAGTCAAACATAGTGTAACGATTGGAATAATGCCACCTGCTGGATACTTACTGTAGAAGAGTTCTGCCCATGAAGCGAAGGTCTTTGAGGGCAAGACCAGGCATCAGGAAGTGACGCAGACGAGTGGGAGGAGGAAGGAAGAGACTGGCAACAATTAGTGTTAGAACTGGGAAAAGCTGCGGGAATCTCTTCAGGTTTCTCTGAAAAAGCATGGTTGGGAGAGGGAGAGATATTTCCTTGTGTGAGTAAGTTGCTGGCTCTTTTAACAAAAATAAAAAGAAAAATAGAAAATCCACAAAAACAAAGCATTAACATGATCTTATCTCCCATTTGTCTGGTTAAACAGACTAAAATCAAAAATAGGATAATTAGGGAGTTTAAAAGGTCCATTCGAAAAAATTTAAAGGAAAACACAGCCAGTACACCAGTACTTAGCAGTTAAAGGGAGAGGGAGGGGAAATTTCTTACCCAACCAGAAGATCAGAAGAAGACTGAGGTTTAGCTTTCCTCTTCGTGGTCAGCCATCTGTTAAGGGCTACAATTCTAGCTAGTCTGTCTAAAATATCTAATGAGTGGTCGCCAATAAATTATAAGCTTTAGCAAGAGTTAGGTTTTTAAGCATTTATTAAGGAGAATAAGAATTTGGTAAAGAGAGAGAGAAAGGCCTAGATTCCTATCTATTAAAGGGAGAGCACATTTCTAGCTCCCTTCTCCGCCAGCGTCCTCAGGAAAAAGCCCGAGACTGAGCGCCAGTCTCTTCCTTCCTCCTCCCACTCGTCTGCGTCACTTCCTGATGCCTGGTCTTGCCCTCAAAGACCTTCGCTTCATGGGCAGAACTCTTCTACAGTAAGTATCCAGCAGGTGGCGTTATTCCAATCGTTACAATAGTCATTATAATTGTACAGCATTCTGTATTCTTTTTTTGGTTGTTTGTTCTTTGTATTTCCAATATACAATGTACCTACTGTTTTTATGGCTCTGCTATGGGACAGCAACATTTCATGACATTTATATGCACAATTTATTTATCCATTTCCCAATCAATGGACATCCACTTTGTTTCTAGTTATTCCCTGCTACAAAATGTGCTACTATAAATATTTTGGTATACATTAGCTCTTTTTTTCAATTTCTCTCTTTTTTGTGGTATATGATTAGCAGCTGGTTCTTTGGGCCAAAGGTTATGGTCTTGTTAGTTACCATTTTATCATAATTCCACATCGTTTTACAGAATGACTGAACCAGTTCCTAGCTCCACCAAACAGTTTATTAGTGTTCTTGTCTTTCCAAAACTCTTCCAACATCTATTCCCATCTTTTGTCCTCTTTGCCAGTTTCCTGGGTGTGAGGTGAAAGCTGAGAGTTGTTTTGATTTGCATTTCTCTTATGATTAGTGCTTTGGCGAATCTTTCATATGGTTGTTTATAGTTCGAGATTTTTCTTTTGAGAACTATTTGTTCATACGTTTTGACCACGTATCCACTGGGGGTCAGATTTATTTTAATGAAATGTGATCACACAAACATGATAAAATGCAGTCAATGCCACAAACATGACTTTACTCAGAACTATAGAATCAACAAAAGGAATAAAATCATATATATCTGAAAAAATAAAACCTACCTCACAGATGTGTGCAAAGCCCCATCTGAGACCCAAGCAGTTCCTTATCCTTCCCTAAAACTAGGAGTTAAGAAAGACCCAGCTCAGGAGCCTAGAGGCCTCCCTCTAGCCACTCCTACCAGAATGAACAAACATACCCAAATGGTGTTCCATTCATGGCTTCCAGGAAGGACAATGCTCAGTCAGTTGGCAGAACTTGTGATTTGTGATCAGAGCAATTTGGCTGTGGCAGGCTGTTTCTTATGGGCAGCCACAAACTGGCTGGATTCAGATGCTCTTCTGCTTTTGCAACTGCTTCCTAGAACAACTGTTAATCAATGGGGCTTTACAAGACTTCATCGACTCATCTCATCAGCAATGGAGCAGTGGACTGTAATCAACGGCAGGCCAGTTGCTCAGTAAAAGTCCTCCTGTCATCATTCTTCCTTTTGCGTCTCTGTTGTCTGACTTGGGTGGTACAATGGATAGAGCTCTGGGCCTGAAGTCAGTAAGAGTCTGGATCTGACCTCAGATTTTTATTAGCTGTGTGACTCTGGACAAAAAAACTTCACCTGTATCTACCTCAATTTTTCCTCAGCTTCAAAATGGGCTTAATAATAGCACCTGCCTTGTTGTGAAGATCAAATGAGGAGATAATATTTGTAAAGTGTCTGGCATATAGTAGGTGTTTAATAAATGCTCATTTTCTTCCTTCCTTGAATATCCCATAACACTTAATTAATGAAATGTGATCACACAAACATGATAAATTGCAGTCAACTCCAAAAACATGACTTTACTCAGAACTATAGAATCAACAAAAGGAATAAAATCATATATATCTGAAAAAATAAGACCTTTCCTTATTTTCCCTTCCACCTCTTCTCTTTAAAGCATGGCTCAGGCTCACATATAGGTTATATCAGGAAAGGGGCATTGAGGCCGAGAGAGGGGATATTATATCTCTAACAGTTAGAACATGCTAAAAAGGAATGGGCTACTTCTAAAAGTAGTGAGTTCCCCAAGACTCATGGTAGCCAAGTGAAAGCTGGATGACCACTTGTCTGGAATATAGAGGGGATTTCTGCTCAGGTAAGAGTTGGACAAAGTGATCTTGGTGATTCCTTTCAACTCTTTCTGTCTTGAAAAATGGTTGAATGATTCTGGTAATTTTTGTCCCTAAAGTCGTTTGTGAGAAAGGAACCAGGGAAAGGAAAGAATGTCTATTTATTTCCATATTCATTTAACTGTGCCCATAGTGTTAGGAAATCTTTACTCTGGCCACCAGCCTTCTAAGAAATGAACAATTTAATAGAACCCATTGTCCCAAGCCTATTGTAGGGAGCATGAGAGAGTCTCTTCTTCTGATCTCATATCTATGTGGCACGTGCTTAGAGGATGATTGAAAGACTGAGAATTTGGAAGTGCTTAGCCCAAGCATCATGTTTATTCCCATGGCTACTGATTACAGCCAAGAAGTGCCTTTATTTGATACAACCTCTGACACCATGGTGAGGTGAAAAGGGCACTGGATTTGGACTCTGAGAGGACATGGATTCAAATCCTGCTGCTGTCTTTGTCTAAATTGTTTAACCTCTTTCGCCTTTAGTTTCTTCATTCATAAAATGAGGGCATTGAACTAGATGACCTGTAAGGTCCTTCTAGATGAAATCTATTCTGATGATTTCCTTTTCAAGACTTGACACAACTTCTTCCCTTGCCACTGGAATACCTGAAATTGTCCTTATAATATCTTATCCCCAATGTCCAGAATTAATGTCTGGGTCAGTAACTGGGGTCGCCAACACAATTAATTTACCTTTGGAGTCTTGTGATAATTTCAGTCAGGGTTAGAGGTTGTGTGAAATGTAGGTTAAAGTGTAGGGTCAGGGTTAGGGACTGTTGAATTAAACAGAACTGAACCTTTATCAGGCAACTAGGTAGTTCAGTGGTTAGAGCACCAGCCCTGAACTCAGGAGGATCTAAGATAAAATCTGGCCTCAGACACTTACTAACTATATGGCCCTGGGCAAGTCACTCAACCCTGGTTGCCTCTCCCTGAAAAAAATAATTGAGCCTTAACCCTAGAATTAGAGCTCTAGCTAGGTGGTAGCTAGAGCTCTGGAGCTGGTGTCAGGAAGATTGACATTCAGCTCCTATCTTATTATTTGTGTGATGCTGTACAAGTCACTTAACCTTTCTTCTCCTCAGTTTAATCATCTGTAAAGTAGGGATAATAATAATAATAATAAGGTCATTGTGAGGATTGAGTGTGATGATACATGGAAAGTGCTACATAATGCCACCATCATCATCACCACCATCTCTATACAGAGTCCTAAACCTATTCATTAGTATCCAAATCATGCCACATCCTCTAGAAAGCTAAGCTTCTCTTCATCATTTACTTAGAGATGAATATTATTCCCACATCAGATATTACAGTGAACTAGGTCTACATGTTTCTTTTAAAATTTTTTTCCTACATGTTTCTAATGTTTTTATTATTTATAATTTTCTATTTTGGGGAGGTACATCTTGTCTATTTCCTTGTTAAATTGGAAGTATCAAAAGGTCAGGGGACTTTGTCTTTTCTGACCTTTTTTATCTCCCCAATAGGTGCTTAATAAAAATTTGCATGAGGTTGAATACAACAAATATTTATTAAGTGTTTTCTGCGTGTGGAGCATGTGCTGGATGCTGAAGCTGATACACAATTTAGATAAAACATAATTCCTGCCCTTGTGGCTCTTACAGTTTCGTAGGCAGATAATACAGAAGAAAATGTCACAAAAGAATGGGCTATTGCAAACCAAACACTAGGTAAAGCCTGTGGGAATACCATTACTGAATGGGGATGCAAAAAAGGGCCTCTTTTTTGGCTTTTGAATTATGTTTTAAAGGATGGATGGGTTTAGGATTAGATATTGATTAAAGGTTAGAGGTTATATGAGGTTTTAGGCTGGGCATAGACCTTGTAAGACATAGGCCTCCTCTGGTTATTTCCATGATTGCCTCTTGTGATAACATGTTTTTGGCATCTGGGATGTGCCTTTTTGAATCAAGAACCTCTGGGAACCAAGGGAATGTTTGGAAGATGCAGGAATCTGGAGCTTCAGTTTCCCAAATTGGATCCTTAACTTTCCATTGCTGAAAAGAAGACACAGGGGACACCTGACCTAGACCAGCTGCCTCTGCTGAACCACCCTGTTCTAAGTCTCAATTCTTTGACTTGCTGTAAGTTTATTAATGGCATGCTTAGGTGCACTTGGGAGGTAAGGAGAAAGACCGAGCCTACCTCCAACTGTCCTCACAAACTCAGCCTCTGTGAATGCACCAGATTCTGCTTCTCACAAGCTTCAAGGAGAGAAATGTACTTTATGGAATATCTATTTTCCCTCTGCACAATGAAATATGCCTGAGACCGCCATTGATCTAGTGGAATGTTGGATGCCTTTTTTCCAGTGGAATGAGCATTTTTCTCTTGAGTTGAGCACTGTTGACATTTTCATCAGCAGCTCAGGCTTTAAAAGCCACATCTTGGCAAAGCAAAAGGTGAAATTTTACTCAAGTATTTGCTCCAGGCAGCTGCTCTGAGACTTGGGGTTGACTCTTTTCATCAGAGAGTACAGAGACGTGGGGATCAAGGCACATAATTCTTTCCAGTTTTAGATCAGAAAGAGACAGCAGCAATAAGATGTTCTTTGCTTGCTTCAATGCTCATGTGTGTCCTCTCTGTTGATTCAGGGAAGTTTTCACCTGGCTTTTGCTTGTTATTATGCTAAAGAAGCCAGCGCAATTGAGGCATAGAGTCAACAAACAGCAGCTAAGGGCTATAGCCCCAGAAAGGGCCCAGACTTTTACACCTTCTGGTACTACCTATAGACATCAGATAACATCAAGAAAGAGCCAGAACATCTGGATTAGTATTCTCACCCAGGGAGCTAGGTGGCATAGTGGATAGAGCACTAAACCTGAAGACAGGAAGATTTGAGTTCAAATCCAGCTTTAGACACAAATTAGCTATGTGACTTTGGACAAGTCACTCAATTACTGTTTCCTTATCAGTAAAATGGAGATAATAATAGCACCTACCTCACAGGGTTGTTGTGAGGATCCAAATTAGCTAATATTTGTAAAGTTCACTGTTGTTCAATCATTTTGGTTGTATGCGACTCTTTGTGATCCCATTTAGGGTTTTCTTGGCAAAGACCCTAGGTTGGTTTGTCATTTCTTTCTCCAGTTCATTCTACAGATGAGAAAACTGAGGCCAAGTTAAGTGACTTGCTCAGCATCACAAAGCTAGGCAATTGCCTGAGGCTGGATTTAAGCTCACAAAGATGAGTCTTCCTGACTCTAGGCTCAGTTCTCCCCCAATATTGCCACCAAACCACCCAAAGTACTGTATGAATGATGGCTATTATTATTCTAGGCTGGTTATTGCATCGTTATTTCCAGAGCTGATTTTCTAGGAAGGATGGAGAAATAGCCACATGGGATCTGATTTCAGTGGAGCAGAGCAACTGAAGGGATGCCATCTTCCTGGTTACTTCTTTTGTGTCTTTGTATTCCTTTGTTTTTTTGTGTGTTCCTGGATAAGCTTTGTGCCCTGGGTCATACTGTGCAATACCCAAGGTCTTGGGGACAGAGAACTTTAAAGTTTGCAAAAGCATTTCCCATATGTTTTCTCATTTGATTCTAACAATATTCCTGTAAGGCAGATTCTTTCATCTCTATTGTATATATGAGGAAGTTGAGGCTGAGAAAATTTAAGCAATTTATGCACATTTACTCTTCTAGTGTCTGAAGCATGATGAAGACTTAGTTCTTCTTGACTCCAGGCCCAATGTTCTATGCACTACACCTTCTAGCTGCCTACATTTACTCACATGATATTCACAGCCCTGGAGTCAGTCATTAACTTCTTATTATGTGTCAGGGACTGTGCTAAGCACTGGGGAACATTCCCTGCATTGGGGAATGGTAACATCTGGAGAATGTTATATGCTTGGTCTGGACCCTTCCTCAAAATGGAGGTTCCAAGAATTCATCAATGGGACAAGGCAGCTGAGGTCTGGTGGTGAAGTCTACAGAATAAAGGGATGACTGGTCTGAATCCTTTTCCAAAATGGAGAATCCAAGAAGAACTCACCAATGGGTTGTTGTTGTTCGGTCGTTTCACTTGGGTCAGGCTCTGTGACCCCATTTGGGTTTTCCTTGGCAAAGATACTGGAGTTCTTTGTTACTTTCTTCTCCAACTTATTTTTTATAGATGAGGAAACTGAGGCAAACAGGGTTAAGTGACTTGCCAAGGGTCATACACTTAGTAAGTTTCTGAGGCTAGATTTAAATTTGGGATGATGAGGTGACTGTGCCACCTGGTTGCCCCTCATCACCAAGACAAAGGGCAAAAAAAGGAACATGTTGTCCAGACCCACTCTGGGGTGAGCATCATCACTATCTAGTGTCTATGAATTAATGACTCCAAATTCAATGCTCTATCCACTGGGCTACCTAACTGCCTCAAGTCAACTAGTTCAGTATCTGTCATGTGTCTTGAAGCCTCCTGGCCTTCTGCCTCCCCCACCCCAATTCTAGCTCTTTGTTAAGATTTTTAGGACACAGGAGGAACTAATCTAGCTTTAAACCTGGCAACACCCCCCTGTCCTATTTCACTCAAGACTTGACTCAAAGCCTCCCACATTGGCCCCCTCCCCCAACCAATGCTCATAAAGTATGGTTGGCATTTCCTCACCCCCCACCCCCTTATTAAGGTGATCTCAAGGCATCAGCAAAAGGAAATGTATCAGCTCTTCATTAAAGAGGTTAGAGATATTAAAAGCTCACATTTCTATTAGTACTTTAAGGTTTGCAAAGTACTTTCCTTGCAGCAGCTCTGAGGTGGACAGCTCACAGTTACGATTCTATTTGTTTTATAAAAAATGAAACTGAGGCTTAGTAAGGTGATTTGCCTAGAAAACACAGTTAGCAAGTGTTAGAGCTCAGACTCCAATCTAGGCCTCCTGACACCAAATGTAGGGCTCCTACAACCATGGCATGCCATTTTGTGGCTTTATGTACTTTGACTTATGAATGAGCTCTGGAGTGAAAAGACCCTGTGCTTTTGTCTCTGGTTAAAGGCTTCCAAAGGAATAAAGCCCATCCTACAGCTAGAAATGCAGAGCTGGACACTCTAAGTGCAGTGCCTCACTAGAGGGGCCCCTAAGAGCTGTTCAGGAACTTTACAAGAGAAACCCAGCATCCTCTTATCTCTCTGAAGTATAACCCTCTTTGCTGTCTCTGACAGCTGTTATCTCAAAACAGTCTAGACTTCAGAGCCGAACCAGGCTACGAAAAAGGATAATGAAATATCTCTTGACATTTGGGGGAGGACATCATGAAATATTCCCATTCCTTGAACTCCAGGGCTGTCCTCCTGCATGCTCAGCTGGAGCCCTTATGACTTGGACAGAAACGTCCCATCACACAGAGGGTGGCTGCTGTCTGCTCTCACAAAGGCTTTCTGCTGAAAACTCTTCCTTTGGGGCAGGAAAGGGGGGGCAGATTGGGGAGGAAGGCTTTTAATCTTGTCTATTACATAGCTAGTTCCCATTTTAGGAGTAAATATGACAGGGTTAGGATGATTGGCCCCTGAGTGCTATAGAGCCCCTTAGTGGGATGGGGGTGGGTGGGTTAACTTCTATTGGAAGCCCTTCTTTTGAACTCATTTCAGACTTAAAACACCCTATCCCCCCAAAAAACCACCCACCCTTTATCCTGAAGCCCCTCATGCTGAGAATTGGGCCAGAAATGATTTTTTTTCAAAGTTTATTCAACATGCTTCTTTTTAGATCTTACATTAAAATCGACTTCCTTTTTGTAGAAAACAGGCCAAGAACAGGAAAATTACCTTGTAACATTTCCACTTTGACTTCCATGTTGCCAAAGGAAACCGTTGTCTTTCTGTTACCATTGAGGAGCTACATGTAGGAAGCTGCAGCTGTGGTGGAAAATACCTTGAACCTACAGTTAGGAGATTTGAGTTTAAATCTTCATTCTCATTCTGAACCAGCTGAGTGACTGTGGGCAAGTTACTTTTCCTTTCTTAGTCTTCTCATGTGTAAAATGGAGGCATTCATACTTGGACTACTTGCCTTATAGAGCCATTGTGGGGGAAAATAGTCTTTAATTTGCCAGTCTTTAATTTGGACAATTAATTTGGACAATCTATCTATCTATGGTCTCATTGCTATGGATATTTCCTTTGATCAATCAATAAGCATTTATTAAGTGTTTTCTATGTGCCAGGAACTATGTTCACCTCTGGGGTCATAAAGAAGAAATGAAAAGAGCCCCTGCTCTCAAAGAGCTTACATTTTTTTCACTTTTTCCCAATTACATGTAAAGATAATTTTCAACATTCATTTTTGTAAAATTTTGGGTTCCAAATTTTGCTCCCTTCCTTCCTCTACTCTCCTCTCCCCAAGACAGTAAGAAATCTGATATAGGTTATACAGTACAAGCGTGTTAAACATTAGTCATGTTGTGAAAGAAAAATCAGAACAAAAGGGAAAAACCACAAGAAAGAAAAAACAAAAAACCAAAAAGTGAAAATAGTATGCTTCGATCTGCATTCAGTCTCCATAGGTTTTTCTCTAGATGTGGGGAGTATTTTCCATCATGAGTCTTTTGGAATCATCTTTGATCATTGTATTGTTGAGAAGAGCTAAATCTATCACAGTTGATCATTGTACAATGTTGCTATTATTGTGTATAATGTTCTCCTGGTTCTGCTCACTTCACTCAGCATCAGTTCACGTAAGTCTTTTGAGGTTTTTCTGAAATCTGGCTGCTCATCATTTCTTACAGCACAATAGTATTCCATTACATTCATATTTCACAACTTCTTCAGCCATTGATGGGCATTCTCTCAATTTCCAATTCTTTGCCACAAAGAGTTTATGTTATGGGTGGGGCACAAAGAATAAGTACAGGTCCTGTGATTTCATTGGCAAAGCGAACTCTTAGTTGAGGAAACTCCCTATACCAATGCAAGTCAGCATTTTCTCTGAGTTACCTGGGGCACTGAAAGGTTATTTGTCCAGAGTCACACAGCTAATGTGTGTCAGAGGTGGGACCTGAATCATAGTCTTCTTGGGTCTGAGGGGTATATGGCGTGTTCAGGGAGAACTAGCACCTCTGGTGTGAGGGTGAGCCCTTTTCAGGGCTGCTGACACCTTTGGGTCCACCTTCACCCAACTGTCATCTGTGGCTCCAAGGAACTGTAGCTGAAGCCATGCCCCATCAAACTGTCTCCACAGGTGGGTTAAACTAGGCTGAGGATAATCTATAGACTTCAAATCTGTCAGTGAGTTAGGGGACTGTCTCCCCAGAAGATTTTCCTTGGCAGAATAGACAGATGAGGGCAATTTGTTCCAATGGACATGAGGGCGGCTGAAGAAGTTGCTGTGGAGAACTTAGAGTTTGTTCAGGCATCAAACATGACAAGAATATCTTCTGCATCTCAGGCCATCACCAGTTGTCCTGACTTTTGTCCTGCCATTGGACTTTGATGACTCAGGAAGAGACAGTGAGGCTGATGACTATGCAAGTCTCCCTCACTTAAATCCAACTGATGAGTGAGTCAAGACATCACCCTGTGATGTTATTGGTCCTCTTCGAAAATGAAGGATGGACAATAATCTTGGCCCTGAGGCCAGATTTCCATCCACTCTGACTCAGTGGCCCCTTATTTGGCAAGACACTTGTACATAAGACATGTAATATGGGAATGATAATACTTGTGTTACATCTCAGACAGGATTGTTGAGTAGACAGTATGCTGCAAACTTTACGGTTCTTTACAAATGTATCTACTGTCTATGTATCTTTGTTTTACAAATATGAGTTATGATGTGGCTATCTTGGATATTAATTCTTTTTTTTTTTTTTTTTGGTGAGGCAATTGGGGTTAAATGACTTTCCCAGGGTCACACAGCTAGTAAGTGTTAAGTGTCAGAGGCCGGATTTGAATTCAGGTACTCCTGACTCCAGGGCCGGTGCTCTATCCACTGTGCCACCTAGCTGCCCCGAGCTACCTCGGATATTTAAGGAAGTCTTTACATGTATACGTAATGCATGTTGAAACTAGGTTATATGCTTCTTGTGGTTGAGACCTATGTCTTTGACAACTCCTGTGTAGGGAGCATTCTTATTTTTATTATGCGTATCTATTAGGAGCAAAGCCTGAGAGCGCTGGTACTATATTTGGCTAGGAAAAACCCAAGTCTCCCCATGTCATCCCTACATTTGCATCTCTCATATTTTTTAGCACAGTGCTGGGCACAAAGTAGGAGGAAGCTCATAAATTCTTGCTGATTTGTTGATTGATTGTTCTTTCCACTGTCTCTTCCATTATCATGGGTGAGCAGGAAGCAGCTTTCATAATCATAATAATAATTACAGATGAGCCAAGGGAAAAGACAAAAGACAAGGAAAATATTCGTGGGAATCATTTTAACTTTATGAACTGAACATTATTAGTTATCATCAACAGGAAGAAAGTCTCACAACTGAGAATGAAGGACAAACATGCTTGGTGTAATGATGGTGAGGGGAGAGGTATTAATGATGCCTGGTGACAGCATGAATGAGTCAGGATCCCACCCCTCACCCTTCATTTCCTGATTTGTGTAATTGCCAGCTCATTCTCTGGGAATCAGAAATTACTGAAGTGTTTGCTGTAGGTGGTCTCTGCAAATTAACTATCTTAATGACATGGAAGATCCCATTATAGCCTAGGGATAGTTGCTGCAGATTTCACTCTGGTGGCATGAGCACAGGGGGAAACAAGGAAAGGGAACAAATATTTATTAAGCACCTACTATGTACCAAGTTCTATGCTAAGTGCTTTATAAATAGAATTTCATTTGATTCTTAGAACAGCTCTGTGAAGTAGGTACTATTATTATGTCTAAATTGAGGAAACCGAGGCAGACTGAGGTTGTGACTTACTCAGGTTCAGTTAGTAAATGTCTGCAGCTGGATTTGAGCTTAGTTCTTCCTGACTCTAGACCTGGTGCTCTATCCACTGTACCACCTAGCTGCCCATGTAGATAGTTATTGTTTACCCATTATCCTTTGATGGTGGCAGTTATGTTAGCCTTGTCTCACCCCCTACTCTCTTGCATTAATGTTACAATGGGATTGAATCAATAGCTATGCCCAAATATGGCTCCAGTTTATGTCTCAGTATCTCAGAAAGTTACATTATGAAAGAGTTTTTCCTTTTATTCCTGAAGGCTTGTGGGTGTTTCAGAGTTCCTTTTTCAAGAGAAACTATCCCCTGAAGAAGGAATAGAATAAGCTGCTCCCATTTTGTACCTTAGGATGAGTGAGGTGCCTGAGGGCAAGACCCCACTGAAATGGAACCTAGGATAGATACCTGAAGTTGGGTAGGAGTCTTTAAGCAAGAGACAAGAGAACAAATGGGAGGGCACAAATGACCCTTTCTTAACTTGCTGTCTTTGCCCTTCCATTATCCTGCTGGATGGTGCTTCTTGTATGACCCTGAGGTCAAGTCCCTTTACCTCTCTGGGCCTAGTTTTCTCCTTTGTAAAATGAGAGGGATTGGACTTGATTTAGAGAAAGAAGAAATCTTTTAGCTCTAAATCTATGAATTATTCTATTCTTGGGGTTGTTGACCCTATTCTTGTCTTGGATTTGGGTTTGCCACTTTAGTAACTGGTGTTGAATAGTTGAGTAGTAACCAGACCTTGAGCAAGTCACTTACTTTCCTTGAGCCTCCATTTCCTCATGTTTAAAATGCCAATGATAATAGTTTTACTACCTAGTTTTTGGGGATGTTGTGACAATCAAATGAGGTAATGTATATAAAGAGTCTTGTCATCATAAATACCTGGATATGATTTCATCATTGTGAGTCTTCTTTCAATTAGTACACATTTATTAAGTGCTTACTATGTGCCAGGCACTGTGTTAAGCACTGCGGTTAAAAAAAAAAGACAAAAGATAGTCCTGGACCTTAAGGAGCTTGCAGTCTAATGCGGGGAGACAACATGAAAACAACTATGTCCAAACAAGTAATAGACAGGGTTAATTGGAAATAATCAAGAGCAGGAAGTAAATAACATTAAGTGGATCAGGAAAGGCTTCTTGTAGAAGGTAGGATTTTAGCTGGGGGCTATCACTTGTCCTGATCTATGTCTTACCACTAGACTCCATTGACTGGAGGAAAGAGTGAAGGTGATGTCTCTGCATAGCTCTGCTTCATTTAAATCTAATTCACTAGCAAGTCAAGACATCACCCTCCTGATGTCATTGGTCCTCTTTGAGAATGAGAGATGAACAACAACAAGAAGAAGGATTTTTAGCTAAGATCTAATGGAAGCCAGGAGTTATGAGGAGGGAGAGAATTCAGACATGAGGGACAGGTAGGGAGAATGCCTGGAGTTCACCTATATAGATGATATCCCTTCTGTGCCTTAGTAAATGATCTTCATGTATTTTTGTGACCAAAAGAATTTATCATCTGGTGATCAACTTTTGTGTTACCTAGAGATAAATCACTATTGTCATGTAAATATTCATGTATGGGAAACAGTTATGCCTGTCTAGAAATAATTCAGTTGTGTTCTAGAAATTGCCCAGAGTGATGTGGCTTATCCTTTCCTAAGTGAAATGGTAGGCACATTCCTTCACTTTTTGGCACCCATCCTTTGATTTGGAAATAGGAAGCAAGGAGAGAATAAAAATGACCTTTCTTTTTGTAGCCATAATAGGAATGCTCAGAGTTTTGAAGCTGAAATTTTACAGTGATAGAATAAATAGTGTGCTGGGCCTGGAGCCAGTGCACTCAGAGTTCAAATTTGGCCTTGGACCTTAGAATGCTAGCTCTGTGACCCTGTGACACATTTCTGCCTCAGTTTCCTCAACTTTAGAATAGGGATAATAATAGTACCTACCTCCCAGGGTTGTTGTGAGGATTAAATGATGTAATATTTGTAAAGCTCTTAGCACAGTGTCTGGCACATAGCAGGTTCTAAATAAATGTTTATTCCTTCCCTTTCCCCTTATTATGTCATGTATATGTATGTATATATATGTACACACACATATATATGTTCCCCTTATGAAGGGTAGTATATATATATATATATATATGTGTGTGTGTGTGTGTGTGTGTGTGTGTGTGTGTGTGTGTGTGTGTGTGTGTATGTGTGTGTGTGTCTGAGAGAGAGAGAGAGACAGAGAGATGGAGACACAGAGACAGAGAGAGAAGAGAGAGATACACACACAGAGACACACAAAGAAAGAGATACAGAGACAGAAGAGAGGGACAGGAGAGAGAGAGAAACCTAGAGATGTTATCTGTTTCTGAACATTTTAAATTCCAGATGTTGGTACTAAAATGTGATCACTAATTTATGTTAGAAAGAGAAAATGCTTCTGGCCAAGTAACTTGGCCCCACTTACAGAGTCAGCAGATCATTTTGTGGGCCTGCCTGTCCACCCTTGGCACCAAGGCTGGCATTGACTGTGCTATAGAGTGAGCATCCAGAGGAAATCTCTTCTCCCTCTTTCTTCAGGACAGCTGGCCATCAGCACGTTCAATGAACCAAACCCACTTTCTAGGAAGAGAAAAAGAGCCTTCCACAGCAGGAAGCCACAGAGGTTGTACAAAGGAATCCTTGACGACAAGAACCCTGCTGGGTAGAATTTAATAACAAAATCTGGATTAAAAATAAAATGGAAGCATAGATTTTCCACCCCTCCTCCACCACATGATTTGCCAGTGATCCGAGCAATTTCCTTAATTGTGTCTTCTTCCAGAGGCCATAAACCAAAACTTTTCTAGATGAAGATAGGGATTTGAAGTCTCTATTAACAATTTTGGTCTCATAAGACAGTTGTCCATGTGCTTCCACAAGTTTTCCACAGAGGGGCCATCTCAACATTTTCAGGTCTTTCTTGTTTTCTCTTGATCTCTAGATGGACACCAGTAGAGCAGTCTGGCTCATTAGGGGACAATGTAAGATAGAATATAATTCATTACCCTAACATATAAGACCTGGCCAGGTATGCTAAGTACGGGGAATACAAAGACAAAAGTGTAATAGTTCCTGCCCTCAAGGAGCACACATTCTAATGGAGGAGACAACACCTACATACACAAGAACATACAGTATAAGGTACAGTCTCTACAAAGTAGATATGTAATGATCTGAGAGGGGGTGGCACTAGCAGCTGGGGGGGGCAGGAAATGCCCCCCTATAGAAAGTGGTAATGAATTATATTCAGTTTTCTATTGTTCAGGTTTTGTGTTTGCAAATCATCTTTCTTTTTTGGGGGGGGGGCAGGGCAATGAGGGTTTAGTGACTTGCCCAGGGTCACACAACTAGTAAGTGTCAAGTGTCTGAGGCCGGATTTGAACTAAGGTCTTCCTGACTTCAGGGCCGGTGCTTTATCCACTGTACCACCTAGCTGTCCCAAGATGGCTTTTTCTACTACCCTCTGTTTCACCATCTTACACACTACACTGTGATTTTTGAGAAAGGATGGACTGATTTGATGAGGGAAGCACTTGCACTAGCAAAGCCAGCTTAAAACTCAGCTCTTTTCCTAAACTGAGTATAGATGGAGCCCATGATACTTATCATGTAATTGTAGCCTCAGCTTTGCTCCTTTGTCTCTATACTTGGTGCCATCATTTTTCTGTCTGACTACAGTTCTCCCTTCCACATCTTGACTTTTCCCATCATGATTTCTACATAGTGAGTGTCAACATAAGAAATTAGATGGGAATTTTGGGGAGTTTTGTGGAAATCACAGACAACACATGAAGGCCAGCAGATGATGCAGAGCCTATGACCAAATACTTTAGCCACATTTTACAATAAGGTACTGAAAACACTCTCTAAAAGAAAAAGAAAAAAAATTCAGACTTCTCTGGTATGAAAGGAGGGGCAAAATATTTTACATGGATTTTCCAGATGGTGGGGGATACCACACCCCTAACCCCTGAGATGTGTAAGGAGAAATTCTGTAGATAGTAATTTTTTTCTAGGGAGCAATTGTCTTAGACTTCGCTTTCCTCACAATTCTTATTATAAAGTAGCTTCTTGGGAAATATTAGTTGAATTAAATTGAATTGATCTGATCATTATTTGTATGTTGGGTGAACCATTCTTATAGGAATGGAGGTAACCATAGGTGTTAGACTGCTACCACAAAGAAAAAGTCTATAAGGTTCACAACACACTTTCCTCACTGTGAGGTAGAAGTCTGAGTGTTATTAAATCCATTATACAGATGAAAAAACCAAGGCTCTGGGAAATAAGATGAGTTGTTCAAACTTACACAGTAAGTGTCTGAGGCTAGAGTTGAACTTAGAAAGATGACTCTTGACTCTAGGCCGGCACTCTACCACTGTACCACCTAGCTAACCAGGTGTTATGAATACAAAGACCAAAATTTTAAAAAAAGCATTTCCTCTCAATGAACTTAAATTCTATCAGCACAGACATCATATACACAAATATATACAGAATATATGCAGAATAAACATAAGTTAAGGGGGCGGCTAGATAGCACAGTGGATAAAGCACCAGCCCTGAATTCAGGAGTACCTGAGTTCAAATCTGGTCTCAGACACTTGACACTTACTAGCTGTGTGACCCTGGGCAAGTCACTTAAACCCCATTGCCCCACAAAAAAACACACAAAAAACCCCAAACCCAACCATAAGTTAATTTTGGGAGAGTGTGTAAAGGAATTGGGGGTAGCAGGAAACCTTTCTTAATTATTACTATTTTGGTCAATGAAATAAACCAGAATCTTGAGTTTTATTGAATTTGTCTGTGGTTCTAGATACTTGAGTCTTCTGATCTCCTTAGCTTACTGATATCTGCTCTGGGAAGGTCCCTTTCTGTTGATCATTGATGGCATCATCTCATCAGGCCAAATGCCCTTCCTCCTTTCCTGTAGTCCAGGAAAGAGAGAGAGTCCAGAGAGAGAGAGAGAGAGAGAGAGAGAGAGCACGAGCGAGCTATGAGGCTTAAAGTCACACCTCCCCAGCCCAGTGCCTTGTCTGTTGAGCACCTATGGCACACTCACAGTTTTTGCATTTGGTCCTAAGGGCAAAACCTACATGAATCAGGTAACTTCTGCCTATACCCATGGAGCCCGAAGTTTGGTTTGAGGTATGCAAGAGAGACCGAGGTAGCTATGGGAGTATAAAGGGATAGAATCCTCAACAGACCATGTAATAGGCTGAGGAAATGGAAAGCAGGCACTGAGGAGCAGCTAAGCAGAGGAAGGGAATGGAATGGAGTGCAGGGGTCAAGGTGGAGGGAGATGACACATGGGGAGAAGGTACTGGCTGGGAGAGTCTTAGGATAGATTCAGAAAGGTATAGTGCCAGCTCAGAGAAATCTAGCCACAGTGTTTGGGCTTGCTGGCTTGGATTGGAACAGGGGCCACAATAATTCTCTCTCTGTCTCTCTGTCTGTCTCTCTGTCTCTGTCTCTGTCTCTCTCTGTCTGTCTCTCTGTCTCTCTTTCTCTCTGTCTGTCTCTGTCTCTCTCTCTTCCCTATTTCCCATCCCCATACCCTTGCTTTTCATCTTTTGTTGGAACTAGAGTTGGTAGGTAACACATCTATTCCTCCATCGTTGATGGTTTAGAATACTTTTGCATGTCTTTACATTTCTATATTATATTAGGTCTTTCAAAGGGTATAGTATTACTTTCCATCACAATGTCAATAAGATTTGGAATAACAAATTCCTTTTCTGCCTGTTTGCTTTAGGGCCCATGATTGAAGCTCTGTACCCACCCCTCTCTTCTCTCTCTATCTAGCCAACAGCCTAATTCAGGTCTTTAATACCTCTGACCTGGACTGTTGTAACAGCCTCTGAACTGTTCTCTCTACTTTCATTCTCTTTCTCCAATTCATCTTCTGTCTATCTTCCTAGTACACAGGTCTGACCATATCATTTTCATGCTCAGAAATGTTCTGTAGTTCCTTGCTTGGCTCTAGGATTAAATACAAACTCCTTAGCCTAGCACTTAGGGCTCCTCACACTTTGGTCTTTTTTTTTGTTTTGGTGAGGCAATTGGGGTTAAGTGACTTGACCAGGGTCACACAGCTAGTAAGTGTCAAGTGTCTGAGGCTGGATTTGAACACAGGCCCTCCTGAATACAGGGCTGGTGCTTTATCCACTGTGCCACCTAGCTGCTCCCCCCTCACACGTTGGTCTTGACCTATCTTTATATTCGCAGGACATTCTGCTGTATTTGGCACATTCTACAGTATAACTAAACTGGGCTACTATCTATCCCCCAATCTTGGCCTGTTTCTCTCTTTCTTCTGGTAATTGTTTTAGTCATCCCTTAGGCCAGAAATAAGACTCGTTCTACACTGACAGGTGTTAAAACCCTTCTGTTCCTTTAAGACCCAGAGATATCTCTTCCATAAGCTTTTCTTGATGCCTCCAGCTGAAATTGGTCTCTCCTCATATTTTCTCCAAACACTTTGGATCTCTTCTTTGCCCTTTTTACATTCTACCTTGTCTCATGCTTATTTGAGTATCTTTCCCATCTTTTTCATTAGATTGTAGACTTCTTGAAGTCAGGGTCTACATTTTATTGCATCTTAGTATATATTGAATCCCAGGGTTTTGTAGTGTTTTGCATATTTGTTGTTGTTTAGTTATTTTTCAGTTGTGTCCTACTCTTCATGACACCACTTGGGATTTTCTTGATAAACACACTAGAGTGGGTTGCTATTTCCTTCTCCAGCTCATTTTACAGATGAGGAAACTGAGGCAAACAAGGTTAAGTGGCTTGCTGAAGGTCACAAAGCTAGTAAATGTCTGAGGCAAGATTTGAACTCAGTTCTTTCTGATTACAGGCCTGGCACTCTATCCACTGCACCACTTAGCTGCCTTGTTTTGCACATAGTTGATACTTAAAAATACATGTTTATTGACTTCCGTATTTGAAAGGCTGACATGCTGAGGAATTAGATTCCAGCACTCTCAGGAGGAAATTATTTTTCTTGTCCTCAAGGGGAAGAGCTGGTAGCAATGGTAGATATTAAAGTAAGCCAGACTTTGTCTTGATAAATGCAAAAACTTTGTAATTATTACAGTTTTGAGTGAGTGAATGACTGAATACACTTATTAAGTACTTTGTATGTTCTAAAAACTATGCTACACATTGGGGATTCTAATAGAAAAATGAGACAGTTCCTGCTCTCACCTTCTGATTGGGGGAGACTACACATAAAGGAGGATCTGGAAGGTAGTGGATCCCCCTTTCCCAGAGGTGTTCAAACCAAAGGGGAATACTGACAGACTTGTCAGGTGTGTTGTAGAGGGGGTCCTTATTCACATAGGGGTTGGACTAGAAGGTCTCTGAGGTTCCTTTCAACTGAGGTTTTGTGATTCTGTGATGCTCTGTCTAGGTCAAATTTTATCTGAAGTATTATGGTCAGATGGGGTACCACATTTTAGGAAGGACATTGAAAAACTGGAGACTGTACAGAAGAGGGGAATCAGGATGGAGAAAGTCCACCAAAATTATGCTACTGGAAGATTAGCTGAAGAAACAAAATGTTCATCCTAAGGAAGACACACCTTGAGGGTCATGTGAGTGCCATCTTCAATTTTGAAGGGTTGCCTTTGGAAGAGGGGTTAGGCTTCTTACTCAGTTTTGTCCCAGAGGGCAGAACTGAAGAGAATGGGTAGAAATAGCACAGAGATATTCTGTAGTGATGTAAGGAACAACTCCCTAGCAATTAAGAATAGCAAAACATGAAGTGAGCGTTCTCTGATATTTTTTTTTTTTTGGTGAGGCATTTGGGGTTAAGTGACTTGCCCAAGGTCACACAGCTAGTAAGTGTTAAGTGTCTGAGGTCGGATTTAAACTCAGGTCCTCCTGACTCCAGGGCTGGTGCTCTATCCACTGCGCCACCCAGCTGCCCCTGTGAGCCTTCTCTGGAGCAGTGGATACCCCATTCCCAGAGATCTTCAAGTAGAATTCGAATGACTGCTTGATGGGGATACTCTAGAAGGGTTCCTTGCTTGCTTAGGTATAAGTTCAACAACATGGTCTTGTTGGATTCTGCTTCAGAAATAAAGTATCACATGAGTATCAATCACAATGTGGGTTTATATATACCTATGGAGGGGGAAGGGAAGAAAAAAAGAAAATAAATGTATATGATAACTTTGTTGTATATTTGGAGGGAATAGTAAGTTGTACATGAGAGATTTGTAGTTTCCTGCATAATCATCTCTTTTATTGTACTGTTATGGGAATGCTTGTTTTGTTCCATGAATTGAAAATAGAATAAATTTCTAAAAAACCAAAACAATGTGGTATAGGGTAAAAACTGTTGCTTTCATACTTAGAGGGAATGGATTCTAGTGCTGATACTTATTAAGTAGGTGACTTTGGGTTTCCTCAAAGGGAGTTGGACCTGAAAAGCTGGAAGGGACCTTAGAAATTTGGATTGGAACACATGGGGCTAGATTGAAGGAACTTTAGAGAATATCCAGACCAATTCTTTCATTTGGCAGATGAAGAAGCTACTTAATAAGAAAGAAAAAAATGCTTCTTGTTCTTATCTCCAGGAGTTATCCTATATTCCTTTTCCTTGTGTGTGTTCAGTTGTTTTTCAGTTGTGTTCAACACACAACTGAAGGACCTTTTGGGGTTTTCTTGGCAGAGATACTGGAGTGGTTTGTCATTTCCTTCTCAAGCTCATTTTATGGATTAGGAAACTGAGGCAAACAGGGTGAAATGAGTTGTCCAGAGTCACACAGTAAGTGTCTGAGGCCAGATTTGAACTCTGGAAAAGAAGTCTTCCTGACTCCATGCTTCCTGCCCATTTCTTTTCCTTAGTATATAAAAACTGGAAAACTACATAATTGTACAATTCTCTCAGTCTTGCCATTCCGTAATTTTTATAAATCATCTTGTGAATGTAAAGGCTGAATAGTATGTGGAATATTTAATGTCTAATTCTTTATTAATAATTGAAAAAATGCAAGATGTGAAATTCTTTCGTTTTCTTTCTCTTTGTTTTATTGATACCTGTTGTTGTTGGATTACAGTTATTTCTAAGAATGACCCTACCACTCCCTTACTCATTGAACCTTCCTTTGTAACTAAGGTTAAGAAAGAAAAAGTTTTAAAAAATAAGCAAAATTGACACTTTGACCACTTCTGACAATATAAGCAACTCCCTACCCATAGTCCCCCACTTTGTAATGAAAGGAAGGTGGTTCATTTTCTCAGCTCTTCTTTGTGGCGAATCTTGGGCATTAATTTTCATTTTAATAATATTTCATTTACATTATAGTCATTTCATAGACCATTATTCTGGTCATACTTTCTTTACTCTGCAACAGTTTTTTTAGGTCTTCTCATGTTTTTCTGAATTCTTCATATTCATGATTTATTCCAGTGAGTTGATGTTGTATTACTTTCTTGGGCCATAATTGGCCTAATCATTCATCAATCAATGGACGCTTATTTTTTTCCAGTTTTTTTGTTACCACAAAAGTACTGTAATGAATATTTTGATTCATAAGGTCCTTTTCTTTCTGTTTTTTAAGTACTGGTGGGGAGGGATGCTTAGTTGGATCTTGGTTTCAAAAGGTATTATATTTTTAGTCACTTAAAAAAGTGTCAAGTTGCTTTCCAACTCTCCTAACAATATGTCACTGGCTTCTTTCTCTGCAGCCTGATGTCATTGTTCTCTCTGAAAATGAAGGATGAACAACAACACCATTGACTATATCCATCTCTTGTCATCTTCCCCAGCTGAATTTTTTCCAGGCCTGAGAATTTTTAGTTACAGCTCTGTCTAGAGTTCTGTGCTGAGTAGCTAAGTACTTCCTTAAACCATAACACCATTGGGAGCCAAATCCTGCTAAGAGAAGAGGAAGGGGGTGATCAGACATTGACCAGGAAGCATGGGAATATTGGAGAAGACAGTGTTTCTGGGTACTTGGCCCATGATGATTAGTGCTTTTTCCCCATTGGGGTAAAAAAATGAAGGGAGACTAGGTTTCATCCTCTGTATTTGTATTTCATCCTTTGTATTCCTGGTACCTAGCACAGTACTTGGCATATAGCAAGTAGGTAACTTAAGAAATGCCTATTGATTGATTCAATGATTGATTCATAAGCAAATTCTGAACTAAAGCAGTTTCCTCATCTTTAGAGACTTAATGGTCTCTAAAGTCACTTCTAGCTCCAAATATTGACCCATTCATGAATTAACTGTCTGTGTTCCCTGCCTGCTGTGTGTATGTACATAGGCAGCAGGAGAAGTCCAGAATGGCTAATCAAGAGCTGAGACCCAGTATATTCTGCTGCTGTGGCCATTTATCCCCCCTGACTCCCCTGCAGTGAGTGGCTTTTTTGTATCCTGCTCCTGCTGTGATGTGGAGGTGACAGCTGAGATCAGTGCTTCCTGCCTCCAATCCCAACCCCAGGAGACACATATGGGGAGGAGGCCATTTGGGGAATGAGGGTAGGAAAGCTCTGGGTTGATTTAACCCCTTGTTATTTACCTTTTCTTTTATCCCAAGTAAATGCATTTTCTTTTGAATCCCTGTTTCTTATGGTTGATGTGGTAAATGTGACCTTGGTTGAGGCTGGTGAGCTGTGGTTTTGAGTGGATGCTGACCCAAGGTATGCCTTGAACCTGGGATAGATTTTAGAGTTTTCCATAATTGATGGGGGGGAGGGTCTGGTTATATTTCAAATTCCTCATATTAATTTTTTCTCCCGCCAGTACATAAAAAAAAAAACAGAAAGAAAAGGACCATATGAATCAAAATATTCATTATGGCACTTCTGTGGTAACAAAAAACTGGAAAAATATAAGTGTCCACTGACTGGCAAATGGTTAAGCTAATTATGCCCAAAGAAAGTAGTAAAAAAAATCACCTCACTGGAAGAAATCATGAATGTGAAAAATTCAGCAAAACATAAGAAGACTATATGACACAATTTGTTCAGCCGTTATCTAACTGATGGGCACTCGCTTTGTTTTTAGATTTTTTTTTTTTTTTTTTGGTGAGGCAATTGGGGTGAAGTGCTCAAGGTCACACAGCTAGTAAGGGTTAAGTGTCTGAGGCTGGCTTTGAACACAGGTCCTCCTGACTCCAGGGCCAGTGCTCTATCCACTGCGCCACCTAGCTGCCCCCTAGATTTTTGCTGTAACAAAGAAGTGTCACTAAGAAAATTTTGATATGTGTATGACCTTTCTGTTACTTTTTGTTACTTTTTGTTTTGTTTTGTTTTGTTTTTTGGTGAGGCAGTTGGGGTTAAGTGACTTGCCCAGGGTCACACAGCTAGTAAGTGTCAAGTGTCTGAGGCCAGATTTGAACTCAGGTCCTCCTGACTCCAGGGCCAGTGCTCTATCCACTGTGCCACCTAGCTGCCCCCCTTTCTGTTACTTTTAATTGCTGAATAAAGTGCCCTTTTCTCAGTCTTTATCCTCTTTCCAGTTTTTGTAGCTTTTAACATTGTCAATTGATCTACCACCTGGATATTCCCTCCTAACTTAGCTATTGTGACTTTGCTCTTTCCTGGTTCACCTCCTACCTCTTTAATCATGCCTTCTTAATTTCTTTGACTCCATTTGGCTATTATCTATCTCCCACCCTGTAAGCTCAAATGATTCCAAAGAGCCCTCTTTTTTTCTTCCAAATTTCTCGTTCTTTCATTGAGCTCTTCAGTTGCCATGGGTTGAAAAATTATCACTACATAGAGGATTCCCAAATCCATATCTCCAGACCTAATCTTTCTCCTGAATGTCGGTCCCATGTCTCTAGCTACCTGATGAACATCCCTCGATTGGTACTTCAGTCTCAACTGATCTTAAGCCACTCTCATTCTCTTTACCCCTAAATGTGCACTTCCTCTAAACTTTCCTTTTTGTTGAAGATACCACTCTCCTCCCTGCCACCAACCTTGCAATTAACACAGGTGTTCTTAACCTGGGGTCTATGAATTTGCTTTAAAAAACCCATTTTGATTACTTTATTTCAACATACTTAATTTCCTTTGTAATCATATATATTTTATTTTATTTATTTAAAAATATCATTCTGGGGGAGGGGGGTCCATTGGCTTCTCTAGACCACTGTCAAAGGGATATACGACAGAAAAAAGTTAAGAACCCTTGTATTAGACTCTTCCTTTTTGCTTATCCCTCAATATCTAATCAGTTGCCAAGCCCTTTCAGTCCTACTTCTGTAACACTTCTTATATCTCTCCCCTTCTCTCTATTTACTTGCCCATCACCCTCTCTAGTCTAAGCCATTATTTCTTTTTAAAAATAAAAAAAAATTATTTTTTAAAAAACAAAGTGATTTTTTTTATTCCATAAATTAACCCATTTATTGTTGGACTATGGGCTACAGATATTTGATGGGGAGAAGATTTTACTAGTCTTTCAATTCCTTCAGTCTTCTGATGGCAGATTTGAGTGTAACTGCAGAGGTGGTATTGTAGGTCCATGCACCACCAGCTACTGTTTTCATACAGGATCCACAATGCCAGCTACCCACAGCTTGTCTCTTCGTTTTGGTCTTGCCATAGAAGGAGCAGGTATACTTGGCATGCTGGCTAATTTCAATTTTCTTCACCATTTTTCTGAGGGATGCACCATAATGTGTTCCATATTTACCAACAATTCCGACCTTCTTGGTGCGTTTAGCCATGTTGCCAGTTGTGGGCCCGTAACTTAAAGAGGCACCATTATTTCTTAACATAACTGTTAACAGCCTCCCAATTAGTCTTTCTGCCTTTAGATTTTCCCTTTTCTAATTTACCAGGTTAAAGAATGGAGGCAGCATGATAAAGTGGAAAGACTGTTGAATTTACGGTCAGAGGACCTGAGTCCATATCTCAGCTCTGACACTTATTACCTATGTGACCTTGGGTAAGCCACAAGACTGCTCTTGACTTTAGTGTTCTCTTCTGTAAAATGAAGGGTTCTCTAAACCCACAGTCCTATTATCCTCTTGTTCTACAATGTAGCCTGTTATCCTGCTTATTCCTCTTGGTATCCCCATTCAGGGGATTCAGGATTACATTGTGTGTAATAGCTGCTCAACAGATGCTTGATGAATGAGTGAATGCCCCAAATACTTCAATCCCAAGCAGATCTCACTGGGAGATTTGGAGGAGGACTTCTTCAAAGAAAGGGTTAATAGCATCCAGTGGGCGTTGCAGTGAACAATCTTTCACTGATGCCTAATCCTGCCCTCTTCCTCCTCTTCTCCAAAGGGAATATCAGTTTCTTCTAGGTGAAACCCTAGTCTTTGTGAGGCCTGCCCCATAGGTGGTATTCCTCAATCTAATTTGACTCCCACTGTCTCCATGGTGGCCAATCTGTCTATAGGGAGAACCAGTAGGTCCCTTTTTCACTATCTGCTGGCCCCTTCCCCTTGTGGTCTTCTCCGGCTTCTTTCCCTTGGTTTATTCTCTGTGTGTGTGTGCCAAGCACTTTGTAAATGTGATAATGATGGGTCTAATTTGCCGTGCTAACAGATAAAACAAGGGAGCTGAGTGGGGGGTGAGCAGCTCAGCTGCCTGGCTAGGCAAATGTGAGCTGTTGCTAATAAGATTCGGGCCAGCCCCCATCTTCCCCATTCCCACTCTCCCACCCACCCCCCTCAGCCTGAACTAATTAGGCCCCCAGCTCCACAAGGCAGGCTAATAAACACCTAATGGATACACTTGAACAAGCAAGCCCTTATGGGAGCCCAGAGGATTCCATGTAGCCAAAGCCCTCAAAACTTCACCTCAGCTTTGAGCCCAGACAGGTGAGGCCACACTCTGAACTCTCTGGGATGCAAATGATGAAGGCTGAAAGGATGGGGGCAGGGAAGGGGAACCCCACTGCCAAGGCTGCTTCCCTCCAGCCCAGCAGAGGATGAAGCATTTCCCCAGGATAAACAACTAAGGCTTCTGTATCACAGGCGACTAAAAAGCATCTGTCTGTGCTGTCAGCTGTGATACCAGCCAGGCTCTCCCCTCTCTCTGTATCACCTGATAACAGGAGTCATAAGAGAGCAGCATCCATCTCCCTTCTCTCTCCTCCCCCTACCCCCCCCCCCCACCCGGGCACCCTGCTCTGAGAATAATCTGTTTCAAAGATTGGAACAGATGGATTACATTTTCCCAACTTTTAGCTGGTTCCAATGTGCAAATAGTTAAGATCATAATGTTAACATTTTCTCAGATGTTTTATGTGCATATAAAATATTCTGGAAGAATGTGCTTTTGAATGCAAAGTTTGATCCAATTACAATTTTACTAGAGTTTATAAAAACATAAAAAGTATGTTTTCAGGGTGTCTGAGACCCTATTGGCCTTTACAATAAACTTGGACGTTTGCAAGGGGACATAATTGTTGCAGCATTGCAGATAGGTCTAGGGTGCTCATGATTGGGAGCACATTGTGTAAATATGGAAACATCCCATTGTCTCTCAGGGGTGAATGAGATACTGATGAATGGAATTAAAAACAACCATGTGGTCTTGGAGCAGATTGGAAACGGTTGTTGTTTTCTGCCTTTGAAGAGCAAGAAAAAACCTGCAAACGGAACTTTTGAGGCTGAATATCATCATTGAGCATCCCTGGTTAACTAGACAGGAGTAGTTCAATAAGCTGGGGATTTGGGGATGAGGAAGAATTCTAAGATATTGAAAAACTTGTTCCTAACAACAACAACAACAACAACAACCATTTCTATAGCAATCCAAGGTTTGCAAAGTACCTTATGTCAGGGATGCAAATAACAAATTATATGAGCCCAGGAGGAGTTTTGTCCTCAACACGTTCAGGGCTCCTGCATACTCTGGGTCCAGTGTGTCTGGAAAATATGGCAACTCAAGAAGACAAATTCAGAGGGCCCTTTAATACTTACAAATTACCTCATTTGATCCTCAAAACAACCATCCTGTGAGGTGGGTGATATAATTATTCACCATTTTACAAATGAATAAATTGAAGTTCAGAGACCTTAGGTGACTTGCCTAGGACTACACAGCTGAAGTAGCAAGTTCCCAGGCATTGTAAACTATTGGATTGAGAATTGCCCTCCTATCAAGAAAGCTTGAATTCAAATACTATCTCTCTCATATATTGGTTGTGTTACCCTAGTCAAGTCACTTAACCATTCAGTGCCCCAGACAACTCTGGACTTATTATAAGGGATAAGGCTTTGTTGCAAATTTGTGAAGAAGGTGCATCCCTGAATTGATTGAGGTGCCAAGCTGCCTTGGGAATTCCCCATGCCAATGCAATAACAGGCTCAGTGCCATTCCCTATACCTTATTATAGAACCAGTGCTCTGAACACTAGTGAAGGTGGACAGTGAGAATGCTGTGTGAATGAGACAGTGGTAGAACTGGGAATTAGGAGACCTGCATTCTAGAACGCATCCTAATTCTCAGTTTTGTGTGACTTGAACTCAGTCACGTTATTTGTGTGACTGTGGCAGGTGCCTCAGACACTCATCCACTGGCCATTTTCCATGGTTGTCTTCCAGGTCTAGAATTATCTTCTTCCTCATTTCCACCTCCTAGCTTCCTGTAAGTCTAGGTGAAAATCCCACCTTCTACAGGGAGCCTTTCCTGATCCTCTTTCTATTGGCTTCCAGTACCTTCCTTCTTTGGCTATATACAATTTATCTTGTCTAGCTTGTTTATACAGTTGTTTTCTTGTTGTCTCCCCGATTAGACTGTGAGCTCCCCAGCACAGGGTGGTCTTTTGCCTTTTTTTGCATCCCTAGTTCATAGTACAGTGCCTGGAACAAAGTAAGTGCTTCATAAATGTTTATTAACTGACTGACTGTCTCCTCATCTGTCCAATGAGGGGGTTATACCAGATGATTTCTGTGTTTTCTTCCGGCTTGGTTATCTTTTTGTAATTCCTATCAGTTATTAGCTGTTGGACTACATAGGATAAATAAGCAACATCCTGTCTGGGATCCTTTGATTTAAGATTCCATACTAGGAGTCTTTTCACTTAGAAGACTTAGTTTAATTTTTGGAAAACAGTTGCATAATAGGCCTGTGTTTCAATAGATTTGCATTTTATGGTTTTGTGCATAAGTTGTTTATAATTTTAATAGTTCATTTCTGTTAAGAGATATTGAGGAGGAAGAGCTACCAAATAGGTTAAATGTTCATGGGATGGTAAAGAGTGGCTCCAAGGAGGGAAGTGGAGCTAGACCTTTTTTTTCGGCAGGGCAATGAGGCAATAAGTGACTTGCCCAGGGTCACACAGCTAATAAGTATCAAGTGTCTGAGGCTGGATTTGAACTCAGATCCTCCTGAATCCAGGGCCTGTGCTTTATCTGCTGCACCACTTAGCTGCCCCAGAGCTAAGAACTTCTTAGAGCTTAGAACTTCTTCCCAAGAGCCTAGCCAACTCATGCAAGTGTCCTGTAGACCTTTCAACACAATGTGACAATGTGATGTCATATTATACATGCCTGGGGGCAGTTCCTATCCACTGTAGAAAGTTTTCCAATGTAGGAGTCTAGGGTGATTTCTTTTTCTTTACAATAATTATGGAGATGTTTTCTGTTTATTGATAAATCATTTGGGGTCATCACTATCATCACTGGCATTTATATAGTGCTTAAGGTTTTATGAAGTGTGTTACAATTATTGTCTCATTTGATCTTTTTTTTTGGTTAGGCAATTGGAGTCAAGTGACTTGCCCAGGGTCACACAGCTAGCAAGTATCAAGTGTCTGAGGCTAGATTTGAACTCAGGTCCTCCTGACTCCAGGGCCAGTACTCTATCCACTGCACCACCAAGCTGCCCCTCTCATTTGATCTTAACAATCCTGGGTGGTAAGTGTTATTATTTTCTCCATTTTATGGATAAGGAAACTGAGGTATCCAGAGGTTAAGCAACTTAACTAAGGTTACATACTAAGTATCTGAGACTGGATTTGAACTTAGGTTTTCCTGATTTGGGGGTTAGAATTCCAATCACTGTGTCCTTCCTATGTAATTGAACACACAGGTGGAACTTTTAGAGCTTTATGAAGAAGATCTCAGGAATCTTGCTTCTCCAGTTCAGGATCTTCACAAGATTCTGAGAGGCCCATCAACAAGGTTCAATCATATATAGTCACTCATCCATATCAGAAGTGATGAAGATGTGGGTGGGTTGAAGGAACATGAGATTTCAGAGAGCTATTGTTAGCTATAATAATTCCCTGGGAAGTCTTGGAATATGGACAATTTTCCATTTGAAAAAATCATTCCAAAGTTTGGAAAAATTAAAAAGAAATGAAAAGGCAAAGGATATATTTAGAGGGACTCCTTTAGTATCTCAAAGGACCTGTGATTTCATCATTGTTGGTTTTTTCCCTGCCAACAACAGACTACTTTAGCAGGCAGATTTCATGATTTGTTATAGGAAAAAAAAATCACCTAGTAGTCAGACTTCAAATAATGTACCTCTTTCAGCTTAGCTAGGCAGGTCCTCAGAGGACAGAAAACAGTCCATTGTCAGATCACTGACCCATTGAAGGATGAAGTAGTCAAGGCTCAGTCTCCAATTCCTTCTAACCTTGAAGAATAAAGTCAAACTGTGAGAATTCTATTTCCTCCAGACACATGGAAGTTGAGACTTGCATACTCTGTATTAGTGGGGGCAGCTAGGTGGTGCAGTGGTTAGAGCACCAGCCCTGAAGTTGGGAGAACCTGATTTAGAATCTCACATTGGAACTTAATAGCTGTGTTACCCTGGGCAAGTCACTTAACTCCAATTGCCTTAAAACATCTGGGGCTATCTCCAATCATCCTGATATATATCTCACCACTGGACCCAGATGGCACTGGAGGAGAGAGTGAGGTTGGTGACCTTGCACAGCTCTGCCTCACTTAAAAATCCAATTCAGTGAAAGTAATGGCATCACCCAATGTCATGGTCCTCTTTGACAATGAAGGACAAACAGCAGAACAGAATCCTCAATTAGTGATCACTACTCCTGGTCAACAGTAGGGCACAAACAACATAGACTATCAGGTAGGGAGGGAATAACCATCTGACATGCCAGAGGCAGAATTTCTCAATATGCCTTGCACAGATGCACTTGCTTTTTTTTTTGGTGAGGCAATTGGGGTTAAGTGACTTGCCCAGGGTCACACAGCTAGTAAGTGTTAAGTGTCTGAGGCTGGATTTGAACTCAGGTACTCCTGACTCGAGGGCTGGTGCTCTATCTGCTACACCACCTAGCTGCCCCTAACAGATGTACTTGCAATTAACTTCCCTGGAGCTCCACATTCTTAGAAGCTCTTAGAACCCTGAAAAGGGGTAGGCGACAAGGGGTTATTATAATGATGGTGATACAACAATGACTGCTTCTGATGTTCTGGTGCATGCTGAAACTACCTTAATAAGAGAAGTTGCTACTCTCTTTAAGTAGAATTTATTTTAAGGGTTTTTTTTAAAAGGTAAGAATTATTTATTTAAGCCACCCCAATAACAAGCATAATTATAAAAGGTAAGCATGTTTTTCACCATTTGATGCAAGTAAAAAATGAACCTAAGATCCCATATAATTTTCTGATCCACATATAGAGGAAGTGATGGTTCAAGTATTTGCCAATGTCCCCAATGCTTGAATAATATGGTCCACATTTTCTTTGTTCATCTTCATAACCAGATGGGAGATGATTGAAATGATATTTATTAAATAGTGTAGTTTCCAGCTCCCTGTGGGAAAGAGTCAGTCCATATGTGGAGGTGGGGGTAGGGGATGAAACTGGTCCTATTGGGATACTCCTGTGCCTTCAGGAAGGCATTCACTCTGATGAACACCATTCTGGAAAGTGCTCTGCAGAAGATGAACGTCTTCCAAATGTGGGCTGAACCCACTTCACCGTAGACACCGCTAGAGAATGGTCACCTTGTAGGGGCATGGACCTGGCCCAGTAGTGCCAGCATCTGGCTGTCCACAGTTACAGTCATATTACTATCTAAGTAACCTTTAAAAGGAACAGCCATACAGAGGAGCAATTTATTTTCCCACTGACACCAGGTATCAAATTCATTCATTCATTCATTCATTCATTCATTCATTCATTCATTCATTCATTCATTCATTCATTCATCTATCCATCCATAAATCCATTAATCCATCCATATATCAATTCTATGGACTTTTATTAAGTACCTACTAGGTGAAATGGATGCATTGCATTGAAAACTGTGGTAAATATCAAGATACATGCTTGCTTATTGGTCTGAATATGTTTTTCTTTCTCCCCAGATTTGACCTATATAAAACATAAGGATGGCTGATAATTGCTCCCTTGGTATGATAGATTCTTCTTAAATTAAGCCCCTTTCTTTTTCCTTTTTTTTGCAACAAACATTTATTTTATTTTTTCCAGTTACATGTAAGAGTAGTTTTCAACATTCATTTTCATAAGATTTAGAGTTCCAAATTTTTCTCCTTCCCTCCCTTTTCTCCCCTCTCCACAATACATCAACCAATCTGATATATGTTATATATGTACAATCCACAAGTGCTCTTTTTTTCAGTTCTTTCTATGGAGGTGGATAGTATACTTTATCATTAGTCCCTTGGGGTTGTCTTGGATCATTGTATTGCTGAGAATAGTTAAGTCATTCACAATTGCTCATTGAATAATACTGCTGTCACTATGCACAATGTCCTCCCAGCTCTGTTCACTTCACTATGCATCAGTTCATGAGTCTTTCCAGGTTTTTCTGGGATCATCCTGTTTGTCATTTCCTATAGCACAATACCATTCCACCACAATCATATAGCACAGCTTCTTCTGTCATTCCTCAATTGATGGACATTCCCTTGATTCTCAGTTCTTAGCCACCACAAAGAGTTGCTATAAATATTTTTTGTACAATTTTCCCCCCTTTTCTCTTTTTCATGATTACTATTGCTAACTGTTTCCCTTCCATCTTATTCCCTTCACCAAGATATTTACTCTATTATCTATCTTCTTTCATCCTATCCCTCTTGAAAAGGGATTTACTTCTGTCTGTCCCCCTCCCCCAATCTGACTTCCCTTATTTTGCCCCTCTCTATTTATCCCCTTCCACTCCTATTTTCCTGAATGGTTAGATAGATTACTCCACCCAATTGAGTATGTATTTTATTCCCTCCTTGAGCCAATTCTGATGAGACTGAGGTCCTTGAGCCAATTCTGATGAGTGTTAGGCTCATTTACTGCCCAGATTAAATAAATTACTCCACCCAGTGTGTGTGTGTGTTAGTTAATCCCCCCTTGAGCCAACTCTGATGAGATTAAAGTCTTTGAGCCTATTCTGATGAGTGTAAAATTCATTTACTGTCCTGCTCCTCTCCCATTTCTTCCCCCACCCCATAAGCTCTTTCCTTTCCTGTTTCTTTCATGTGGGATTTCACCCAATGCTACTTCTGCCCTTCCCCCTCCCCCAGTGCCTTCCTCTCACCCCTCAATTTTACCCTAAAGATGTCATCATGGGGCAGCTAGGTGACACAGTGGACAAGGCATTCGCCCTGGACCCAGGGTGATCCCAACCAAAACCCAGCCTCAGACACAAGACAGTCACCCACTGCATGATCCCAGGTATGTCCCCCAACTCCAATTTTTTATGGTTCTCTCGGGTCTTGTATTTGAAAGTCAAATTTACCATCATGAATATCTGAAAGTCCTCTTTTTCATTGAAGTCCCATTTTTTCCTCTGAAAGATTATATACAGTTTTGCTGGATATGTAACTCTTAGTTGTAATCCCAATTCCTCTGCCCTCTGGAAATCATATTCCATGGCCTCCAATCCTTTAATGTAGAAGCTGCTAGATCTTGTGCTATCCTGACTAGGGTTCCGTAGTACTTGAATTCTTTCTTTTTGGCAGCTTGCAATATTTTCTCCTTGACCTGAGAGCTCTGGAATTTGGCTATAATATTCCTAGGAGTTTTCTTTTTGGGATCTCTTTCAGGAGGTTATCGGTGGACTCTTTCAATTTCTATTTTACCTTCTGCTTCTAGAATATCTAGAATATGTCTAAGCTCTTTCCTTAATCATGGTTTTCAGGTAGACCAATAATTTTCAAATTGTCTCTCTTGGACCTATTTTCCAGGTCAGCAGTTTTTCCAAGAAGACATTTCACATTGCCCTCTTTTTAAAAAATTCATTTGGATTTGCTTTATTGTGTCTTGGTTTCTCATAAAATCACTAGCTTCCATTTGTTCAATTCTAATTCTTAGGCAATTATTTTCATCAGAGATCTTTTGTACCTCCTTTTCCATTTGGCCAATTTGGCTTTTCCTGCTGTTGACTTTTTTCTCATGTCTTTCCTGCATCACTCTCATTTATCTTTCCATTTTTTCCTCTACCCCTCTAACTTTATCTTCAAAGTCCTTTTTGAGTGCCTCCATGGCCTAAGACTCATTCATATTTTTTCTTGGAAGCTTTAGATATAGGGGTCCTGATGTTGACATCTTCCTCTGAGGGTGCACCTGGATCTTCCTTGTCGCTAAAGAAACTTTCTATGGTCCTCACCTTTCTCTGTCTGCTCATCTTGCCTTTCTTTTACGTGACTTTTAGCTCCTTAAAGTGAGGCACTGTTTCCATGCTGTACTATCTCAAGCTTCAGAAGGTCCCACGTGGTTTGATTTAAGGAGGAGCAGGTTTTTCACTCCACTGGCCTGTTCCCCTGTCTGTAGATGACCCTAGACAAACTTGCTAATCAACCAGCTTTGGGTGTTGTGGTTGTCAGCTCTGATGAGCCTGTGCCCCTCCCCAACCTGGGCCACTACTACTCAACCTACCTCTTGGTTCCCAGCAGGGGTGAAAAACTCAAGTTCTGCCTCAGCACCAGACTAGACCCCTGTAATCTCCCCCCTGCCAAGGGCTCAGCCCTCTCACCAGACTGTGAGTTTAGTTCCAGATGACACTGGCGCTGCAGCTGATTCAGAGGCTCCGGCAGTCTCTTTCTCTGGCAAGGCCTTCCTGGGACTGGATCTGTGTTAGGGTGACTGTGGGGTTAAGCTCTACTCCTATCTCAGCACAGCAGTTCCCTCCTTCTGACCTTCCAAGCTGGCTTTGGTTGGAAGATGATTTCAGCACATGCTTCTGTGGATTTTGCTGCTCCAGGAATTGTCCTATGGCATTATTTGGATGTTTTTTGGAGAGATCATGTCATGAGTTTGAGAGCTCACTTGCGCCTTCCTTTCTAATGTGTAAAATAAATTTGCTGACTACAATGAATCATCAGTTAATATTTCATTAGTAGAGAAAAAAGGTTTGTGAAAAACAAATGAAGATTTTACTCACATGAAAAGTTGAACTCATTTTCATATGCTTTGGTCCAGTTTATTCTATATATACATTTTTTCCTTCCTTCTTTCTTTCTTTTTTTCAGTGCAATGAGGGTTAAGTGACTTGCCCAGGGTCACACAGCTAGTAAGTGTCAAGTGTCTGAGTCTGGATTTGAACTCAGGTCTTCCTGAATCCTGGGCTGCTGCTTTATCCACTGTGCCACCTAGCTGTCTCCCATTTTTTCCTTCTTTCAAACAGATCTTATTTTATGGTGGAAGTGGATCGTATTCAGACCAGTATTGGAAGGCAATATGGCTCTTACTCTCAAGTCAGCACCATGGGCATTGAATTTGCCAATGGCATCAGAACCATGGCCAGCAGCTTTCTTGGTGGTATGTCTTCTGCCCAAATCTATGTGACATTGAGTTAGAAAGTTCATATGAAAGCTGATCACTACCTTGGGGGCAAACCTCCACCTCTAAGATGGGTAACACAGTGGAACGGGGAAGGAAGGTTAGGAAATTGGAGCAAGTCAAGAAGTATACAGACTTGGCTATAGATTGGCAAATTACAGTCTCAGGCACAGAAGGAGAAGGGCCACTACCACGCTGATGGGGCAGCTTCAAGGCAGAGACACTATCCAAGAAGAGGGATGGAGGTAGTTCTATTCCAGAAGCTGGGACTGACAGGCTACTTTCCAGAGCTGATCTGCCAAACTAAATGTACCACATCAGCTCTGATGAGGTGATAAGCCACAGCTTGACAAAACCAGCAGCAGGAGGGAACAGAGAACTTTTAAATACCAAATCTATAAGTCACTGAACAAGGTTGTGAATGGCTAAAAATATGGAATTTTTGAAACTTAAAAGGTAACAGAGAAAGTAAAGAATGATGGAACATTAGAACAGGGAGGAAAAAGATTATAAAATCTTACCTCCTGATTTTACATATGTAAACCAACCTGAGGTCCAGAAAAGGAAAATGTCTTGTCTATGCTCACACCATATATTAGTAGAAGAGCTGAGTGTAGAATTCAGCTGTCACCCTCTGTCCAGTGCTCTGTCATCATATTGTTTTGTGAAGTTGTGAAATTTAGAGGAATTATAACTGAACCTGGTATATAAAGTGTCTAGATATTGTATTCTTTTACATCTTTCCTTAAATAGCACATTGTCTTTTGGTGGATATATAGATGCATAGTATTTAATTTCGATAAATCCTTTTAATAAGCAGTTACATTTCTTTAAAAGTGGCTTCTCTTGGTTTCTCAACTGATTATATCTTAGATTCATGGAGATTTAATTTCTTCCGCAACCAATAACAACAGTGTCATCTTGCAAGCTGCAGTTAGAAACTTCAAAGGAATAATAGTCCCTTAGAGGACACGATTAAACAATGTAATACTAAATAAAGAGATTCATCGGGGCAGCTAGGTGGCGCAGTGGATAGAGCACCAGCCTTGGAGTCAGGAGGACCTGAGTTCAAATCCGGCCTCAGACACTTAACACTTACTAGCTGTGTGACCCTGGGCAAGTCACTTAACCCCAACTGCCTCACCCCCCCCCCCAAAAAAAAAGAGATTCTTCAAGTACCAGTATGTTAAATGACTAATTAATTGCTAAGGGATAAATAAGAGATGTCTCTTGTCTTTTGCCTCCTGCCTAGATTCAGGCTTCTATTAGGGGAGAAAATTAGGGAAGTAGTATCTGGGACTAATAAATGGAAATGCTCTTCAGGTAGTTGGAAGGGAAGCTTAGTGCAGGCCAATAGAAGGACAATGCTTGAGGAATCAGGCCAAGAGACTCTGTATCAAGAGTAGATTGGATGAGGAGATGCTAAACGGAGTTATTCAGACTATAGACCAAAACCCAGATTCCTTGGCCTGGCATTCTTTTTTTTGGGCGGGGGTTAATGAGGGTTAAGTGACTTGTCCAGGGTCACACAGCTAGTAAGTGTCAAGTGTCTGAGTCTGGAACTCAGGTCCTCCTGACTCCAGGGCTGGTGCTTTATCTACTTCGTTATCTAGTTCTCACCTGGCCTGGCATTCAATACTCTCTATAGCCTGTGCCTAACCTACCTTTATAGAGATTGCACAATATGGGGGAGTATTGGGAGATAAAATTAAATTTAACAGGGATCATTCAAAAGATACATTATTGATCTTAAATATATCAAATAAACAAGAGAAACATGGCTAGGTGACTTTTTTAAAAGTATGGAAATGTTCTTTTCTGATCTTGTGCAATTTGTAATCTTAGAGAATTTCCTAGAGACACCAAAAGATTAAATGCCTTGTCTGTGATCCCAAAGTGAAAATATAAGCCAGAGCCAGAACTTGAGCTCTTCTTCCTGAATCCAGTACCAGCTTTCTGTTTGTTATACCACATTGACTCTCCTCTCCATTAAATTTTAGGTTGTATTAATAGAAGCATAGTGTACACAAGGAGGGAAGTAAAAACACTCCAGATGTGGTCTGGTTAGAGTAGAGTACTGAGGGATTGTGCCCATTTCTAGGCCCTTTATTTCAGGAAAGAAATGGACATGGTAGAGAATGTCTGGAGGAACAAAATCAGGATGGTGAGGGGATTAAAACCATGCAATACCATAATTAGTTGAAAGAACTAGGGATTCTTAGCTGGGAGAAGAGAAGACTTGGGGAAAGGTAAAAAGTAGTCATCTTTTTTTTTTCTTTTGGTTTTTGTCTTCTGTTTACTATGTGTGTGTGTGTGTGTGTGTGTGTGTGTGTGTGTATGTATGTATGCATGCATAAACATTTTTATTGAAAGTTTTGAGTTCCAAATTCTATCTCTCCTTCCCTCCCTCCCTTCTTTCCTCCCTGAGGCAGTAAACAATGAGATGTAAAACATTACCATATTAGTTCTTTTGTATAAGAAAAGTAAAATTAAAAAAAAAATGAAAGAAAGTGAAAAATAGCATGCTTTGGTCTGTGTTCAATCAATATCAGTTCTTTCTTTGGAGGTGGATTGTATGCTTCATCATTAGTCCTTTGGGATTGTCTTGGATCATTGTATTGCTGAGAGTAGTTAAGTCATTCACAGTTCTTCATCAAACAATATTGCTGTCTCTGTACACAAAGTTCTCTTGGTTCTGCTCACTTTACTATCTATCAGTTCATAAAAGTCTTTCCAGGCCTTTCTGAAATCATCCTGTTTGTCATTTCTCATAGCCCAATAATATTCCATTACAATCATGCATCACAGCTTGTTTAACCATCCCCAGTTGATGGACATTTCTTTGATTTCCAATTCTCAGCCACCACAAAAAGAACTATTATAAATATTTTTGTACAAATAGGTCTTTTCTCTTTTTGGGGATGTCTTTGGGATATAAACCTAGCAGTGGTATTGCTGGATCACAGTTTTGTAGCCCTTCAGGCATAGTTTCACATTGCTCTACAGAATGATTGGATGAATTCACAACTCCACCAGCAGTGGATGTGTCCCAGTTTTCCTACATCCCCTCAAACATTCAACATTTCCTTTTTTTTTTTTTATTATATTTACCACTCTGATAGATATGAAGTGGCACCTCAGAGTTGTTATAATTTGCATTTCTTTGGTCAGTAGTTATATAAAGCATTTTTCATATGACTATGGATAGTTTTGATTTCTTTGCCTGAGAACTGCCTGTTTGTATCCCTTGACCATTAATCAATTGGGGAATGACTTATATTTTTATAAATTCAACTCAGTTCTCTATATATTTGAGAAACAGGGCCTTTTTTAGTGATACTTGTTGCAAAATTTCCCCCCTCCCCCCAGTTTTCTGGTTTGATTTGTGTAAAAGCTTTTTCTTCTTCTTCTTGTTCTTTTTTGGTAAGGCAATTGGGGTTAAGTGACTTGCCCATGGTCACACAGCTAGTAAGTGTTAAGTGTCTGAGGTTGGATTTGAACTCAGGTCCTCCTGACTCCAGGGCCAGTGCTCTATCCACTGTGCCACCTATCTGCCCCAGTGCAAAAGCTTTTTAATTTTATGTAATCAAAATTACCTACTTTATATTTTGTAATGCTCTATCTTCTTTGGTACTAAATTCTTCTCCTCTCCATAAATGTGACAGGGAAACTATATATCTGCTCTCTTAATTTGCATATGGCATCACCCTTTATGTATAAATCATGTACCCATTTGGACCTTATTTTAGTACACTGTTGGTTTATGCCTACTTTCTGCCATAGTGTTTTCCAGTTTTCCCAGCAGTTTTTGTCAAAGAATGAGTTTTTGCTCTAAAAGCTTGGATTTTTGTGTTTATTATATACTAGATTACTGTGGTCATTTACTACAGTGTAATTCATGTCTATTCTATTCCACTGATCCACTATCAGATTTGGTATGGCTAGAACACCTTCTTTTGTATTTTTTATTCCCTTGATATTCTTGAGCTAGATGAATTTTGTTATTATTTTCTCTAGCTCTATAAAATATTTTTTGATAGTTTGATTGTTATGATGCTGAATAAATAGATTAATTTAGGTAGGACTGTCATTTTTATTATATTAGCTCAGCCTACCCATGAGCAATTAATGTTTTCCAATTGTTTAGATCTGACTTTATTTATGTGAAAAGTGTTTTACAGTTGTGTTCATGTAGTTCCTGGGTTTGTCGTGGCAGGCAGATTCCAAGTATTTTACATTGTCTGCAGTTATTTTAAATTGGATTTCTCTTTCTATCTGTTGCTGCTGGACTTTGCTGGTAATATATAGAAATGCTGATGATTTATATGGGTTTGTTTTGTATCCTGCAACTTTGCTAAAGTTGTTAATAATTTCAAGTAGTTTTTTAGTTGATTCTCTAGGATAGTAGTAATCTTTAAATACTTTAATGGGGAACCTCTCATGTGAAAGATGGTAGAATAAGGACCAACAATTGCAAGTTGTAAAGAGACAGATTTAGTTAAATATAAACAAAAAAATTCATAACAATTAAGGTTTTTCAACAATAGAATGAGCTACTTTGTGGAATGAGTTCTCTGCCAGAAAAGGCATTTTTTTTGTACCAAATTTGTTTTATTCTTTACACTTCTTCATTCATCATTTTTTTTGGGGTGTGTGTGTGAGGCAATTGGGGTTAAGTGACTTGCCCAGGGTCACACAGCTGGTAAGTGTCAAGTGTCTGAGGATGGATTTGAATTCAGGTCCTCCTGACTCCAAGGCCAGTGCTCTATCCACTGCACCACCTAGCTGCCCCTCCTCATTCATCTTGATTCAGTCATTAGTGCTACTTCCCTCTGAAGGAGCATCCTTCTGTAAGTCTTGCCTTTCCTCCGGTAGGCTGACAAAGGACAGTGGAGCATCCTACATAGAGAACCACTGTTTGTGCATGGCTGAAGACAATGGTGATTTTATAGAAGCCCAGGCATTTGACATCCATGAAATATGAGTTCAGACTCTGCACTAGGCACTTCTTCTTGTGTTTCTGCTTCTCCTCCTTGGGAGAAGGGTGCAGGAGATCTTTCACAAGAGGCTTGTTGGCACAGGGAGATCTTCAGTGCCAGAAAAGCCAGAAAAGGTATTGAAGATGTGGTTGAATGAATTCATGTTGAGTGAATGATGGGAGCATTGTGGGTGCAATTTATGCTAGACTAAATGGTTTCTGAAGTCCCTTCCAATAATGCAAAATAATATGAATAACTGACATCTATGTAGCACTTGAAAATTTGTAAAACAACTTACAAATGTGATCTCATTTGAGCCTCTCAACAATCCTATGAAGCACATAATGACAAGTATTTAGTGTCACCAATTTACATATCAGGTAGTTCAGGCAAGTATAGTCAATTGCCCATGGTCATTCAGTTAATAAGAATCAGAGGTGACATTTGAACACAAATCATCTGATTCAGAAAATACATCACTCCAACCACTACATCATGATGCTTTTTCATCTCCTCATTCTGTTTATGTGATTTGTTAGATTATAGATTTAGAACTGTCCTGTTTCCACAGGGAATATTAGAATTACAGAGCTGGGAGGGGCCTTGGAGGTCATTTAGTAAATTCATACTTTTGTGAGTAAGAATCCCCCTTACAGCATTTCTGATATGTTCTCAAACTGTTTCTGCTTAGAAATCTCCAGTCAGGGGAAAACCACTATTTTTTGAAACATTGGGCATTACTTTCCCCTCTTACAACTTCTGCATATTGTTCCTAATCCTGCTCTCTGGAGCCAAGAGAAGTGAGTTTAAATTATTCTTCTACGCTACTGTCCCTCAAGTCCTTGAAGATAGTCTTTTCTTCTCTAGGCCAAAAATCCATAGTTTTCCTCAACCAATACTGGTAAAGAAATTTCCAGTCCCTTCAGCATCCAGGCCATCATCCAATTAATCAATGTTCTCCCAGATAAGGACACTATTCTGTCCAAATGACAGTAGGAACATCTCTTTTATTGTTCTAAACTTCCTACTAAGCTACAAAAGACTTAGAGTGGTTCCCTCCATGGAGTACTTGCATTTTTGGGGGCGGGGCAATGGGGGGTTAAGTGACTTGCCCAGGGTCACACAGCTAGTAGGTGTCAAGTGTCTGAGGCTGGATTTGAACTCAGGATCTCTTGAATTCAGGGCCTGTGCTTTATCCACTGCACCACCTAGCTGCCCCCAGTACTTGCATTTTAAAAGGGGATTATTGAAGACAGTAAAAGCCTTGAGCCTGGGTTAGATTTTTTGGGTTCCCATGATGGGTTGGGGGAATTTAGACTTTTCTCCAAATTCCTCATATTCCTCATTTTTTATGACTCAGTAATACTCATTTATATTCATATACCAAAATGGTGAGTTTTTCTGGGAAAAGTAAGAATATTTTTAGGTATGTGTGTGGGATCTCCACTAGTTTCCCTCAGGCCACTTTATGAAGGAAGCCACCAACTCCTCCTATGAGTAGAGCCAGCCCTGGCTCCTCTACAAATGAACTGAAGGGTGTTTAGGTTAAATCACTCCACAGGAAATTGGAAAACAAGTTCTTGGAAACATTGGGAGAAACCAGCAAGGAGGGGGTGAATAAGAGGGGAAAGTGTGTTATTTTAAAAGGAGGAAGAGGAGCAGGGGATGCTTTCATTTAGTCTATGATGACAAGATAAGCAATTAATAGGTTTACACTGTACTGAGGAATGTTTTGATAACAGCAGTTGATAAACTCCCTAACCAGATGATGCTCCGGACAAAGAAGGCTCTTTACATCTCTCCCCATCAATTTTCATGGCACTGGTTGGGAGAATGTTGCTTTGGAATGGGGGTGGTGCTGGTACAAGGTTCCTTACAATGATAATGGAAAATTATTTTATGAGATTTGGGAGTCTGTTTTAGCTAGGGAATTCTAGGATTCAAGCAGAGATAGTGACTAGAAAGGAAATATGTTAACTACCTTGGGCTCCTAGACCTCAATGAGGAATGTTGTTATCCTTTCTCTTGGTTTTCACACTGTGACACCAGGAAATGAGAAGTTTCCAATGCTACCAGCTAGAAATCCATCACTTACTAAGGTTAATTGGTCACACAAAGAAGTGACCAAGTCATTGATTCTTCCCACCTTGAGATCTGCCAGAGAGACAGGGATGAGGAAAATGAAAGCTATGTTCTGTAGCAGAGCTCTATCCCTCTTCTTAGAATCCTTTGGTTCCCATTTCAGCTTCTGTTCTCAAATAAAAATGAACCTTTGTGGCTATATCCTCTGGAAGGGAGAGTAAGGGGGTATGTTTGCATATCTGGCAACTCCATGAGATACACATGATGCAGTGGCAAGGAGACTGAATTTGGAGTCAGGAAACCAAGGACAGAATCCTGCCTCAGCTTCTTACTTCCCAATGAACACTTTGTTTCTCTGTTCTTTGGTTCCTCCATATTTAAAATTGGAGGCTGGACCAGATGATTTTTCTTCTAGGTCTGAAGCTTCAATTGTGACTCTTCCTGAACCTAGCTATTCTCTAACAGATATTTGTTCATACTGGTCCCTGTTGGCGAGTATTTTCCTTCTCTCTCCATGATTTTCACCCTGACTTGCCTCTCCAACCCTCCCCTAAAAGATCACGGAAAGTATAATGAATGGGTTTTCTTACCTTGTTTTGTTTTTAGTGACCAAAGATAGTGACTGTGGCCTGACCTTGCCGAGTGAAAATAACACTAAACTTGGTGTCAGAAGAGCAGAATTTTAATCCAGGTTGTGCCATTTAATAACTGTATGTCTTAAGGCAATTGGTTAATCTTTATGAACCTGTTTCCCCACCTGTAAAGTAAGGGAGTTGAAGAATATGAGCTTTAAGATAAATAGATAAAGCCCTAACTATATGCCTGTTGTTCAGTAGTTTCAGTTGTGTCAAACTCTTCATGACTCCATTTGGTGTTTTCTTGGCAAAGATACTGGGGTGGTTTGCCATTTCCTTCTTCAGCTCATTTGACAGATAAGGAAATGGAGGCAAATAGGGTTAAGTGACTTGTTCAGGGTCACCCAGTATGGATTTGAACTCAGGAAGATGAGTCTTCCTGACTCTAGGCCCTGTGCTCTACCACTGTGCCACCTAGCTGCCCATAACATGGTGCTAAACACTGGGTATACATATGTCAGTAGAAAGAAACCTTAAGGATTTTGCATTATATTGGAGGGGGTGTGGAAAACACATACAGGAGCATTTGAAGGAGGGGGGAGGGAAGGCAAAGAGAAAAAGCTGTAGTTTGGAGAGATTCCAGATGAGAGTGCAGTGAAGCACGGCTGGGACCCTTCCTAAAATGGTGGTCTGAGGGAGGGAGGCACCAATGAGGAGTAGGGAGGGTGAGTGGCCCTGGAACTTTAAGATCCCTTTCAGTTCTAAATCCTGTAAGTGGGTTCCTGACTAACTCCTCAGTTTCTGGGAATAAGGCGTGTCTGTCAACCTCTGTCTCTCTTCTTTAACTTACTCTAGACCTCTGACTTTCAGACTCTCTCCCCCCTCCTCCCTCAGTCTCCTTTACCTCCTCTCCTTGACTTTATCCCCACTCATTCCATTTCATAACCTCTGAGAGTCTCCCAGCCCCCTCTCCAACTTCCTTGAGCCCCCACACACTTCTGCATGAGGGTAATTTGAACCTGTATTGTTGGATAGCTCCATCTGTGTTTACAGAGAAAAAGACAAGCTGCAAGAAACAGGATTGGATTTGTTATTCTTAAGTCAAACCAGCTGTGAGCTCTCCATCCTTCCCAAATGTTGGCTATCACTACTGGTTGGAGTCACTTCTCTTCATAGGGGGCTGCTCTCTTTTCATTTTCACCAGCCACCCCTGGATCTCATTATTCCTACCAATTGTTCCTTCACAAGGTGTTAGTTTGTTGGTCTAGGCTCATCCATAAATACATTAGGGTATCAGAGCTGGAACATCAGAGCTAATCAATTCCAGAGTCTCACAATTGTGTGAGGCCACATAGTCCATCCCATACCTGAATCAGAATTCCTTCCTCAGCATCTCCAAGAAGTGTTTATCCAGCTTCAATGTGAAGACCCCTGGTGATAAGGAAAACACTCCCTTATGAGGCAGCCTCGTCTGCTTTCGGACTTCTTATGGGATGCTTTTTCTCATATAGAGACAACGTTTCTATACCTCTAATACCCACCCATCTTTTGTTTTTGTTTTTGTTTTCATCTTGCTTTTGCATTCTGGCCCTAAGCAGAATGAGCCTAATTCCTCTTTTGCAGGATAGCCCTTCAAATGCTTGAAGTCTTTTATTGTGCCCCTGTCTAGGTCTTTTATCTGGGCTGGATATCTCTAGTTCCTTTAAGCAATCACTCTTTGGCATGATCACCCTTTGGCATGACATCAAGTCCTCTCATTATCCTGTATCCCTCTTCTGGATACTCTCATGCTTATCAATGTCCTTCCTGAAATGTGGAGTCCAGAACTGAACTTAATACTCCAGATGTCCTCTGATGAAGGCAGGATTTTCCTCATCCCAGACACTATGGTCTTAATCCAGTCTAAGACTGCATTAGTTTTTTTGGTTGCCATAGCACACTGTTGACTCAAATTGAGCTTGCAGTCCATTAAACTCCTTAAGTCTTTAAAAGTGTTTTATTGATTTTCTTTTATTTTTACATTAATATAATTTCACAATCACTGTTCTGCTCCTAGAACTCTCCTTTGGAACAAATAAGAACAATTAAGAAAAAAAGTCAACACATTGGCCTTGTCTGAAAATGTATAACTCTTTCTGTACCTGTAGTCCACCAATCATTTTACTAGGAGAAGGAGGCATGTTTCACTGTTGGTCCTTTGAAGTCAGTTGTTCAATGTATTGGTCAGAGTTTTGAAGTCTTTCAGCATTATCTTATGCTGACCACAATATTGTGGTCATTCTGTAAACTGTTCTCTTGGTTCTCCTTAATTCACCCTGTATCAGTTCATATAAATTCCAGGTTTCTCAGAATTCTTCATATTGTAAGGTGCTAAAATTCTATCTAGTCTGTCTAAAATATCTGAGTGGTTGCCAATAAATTATAAGCTTTAGCAAGAGTTTAGACTTTTAAGCATTTATTAAGGAGAATAAGAATTTGGTGAAGAGAGAGAGAAAGGCCTAGATTCATCTATCTATCTCGGGGATCTACAGTTTTCCTGTTCCGTTTTCCAAGAGAGTCCTGGCGAAAAAGAGCGAGAGAGCCAGCCTTGCCCCTTCTTCCTCCCACAAGCAAACGTTACTTCCTGAGGCCAAAGAAAAGCCACATGGCTTGCCCTCAGGCACCTTCTCCTCATGGTGGAGCTTTCCTACAGTAGCATTCCAGCAGGTGGTGTCATTCCAATCGTTACAATATTGATGATAGATTTTGGCACAATCTTATCATATTACATTAGTATTATACCATTTTTGGGAACCATTCCCCATTTGATAGGTATGGCTTTCCTTTCAGTTTTTTTTATTCCTACAAAAAATGTTGCTATCATATATGTATGTATGTATATACACACATATACACATACATATATACATATACACACATTTGTGTATGTGTATGTGTATGTGTATGTGTATGTGTATGTGTATGTGTATGTGTATGTGTATGTGTATGTGTATGTGTATGTGTATGTGTATGTGTATGTGTATGTATATGTCTATTTCCAGGTATGAGAATTTTTCTTCTGTCTTTGACCTTCTTGGGGACAAATGCCTATTAGTATTGCTGGGACAAAAGATAGGTACAGTTTGGGGACTGTTTCTTTTGGTCTAATTCCAAATTGCTTTCTAGAATGGTTGGATCAGTTCATGGCCCCACCAGTAGTACTTTAGGGTGCCTGACTTCTCATACCCTTTATCATTTCCATTTTTTTGGTTATCTTTGATAATTTGCTACTGGTTATGAGGTAAAACCTGAGTGGTTTAAAATTTGCATCTCTCCTATTATTAGTAAGGCATAATATTCTTTTGTAATTTAATAGCCTGAATTTCTTCTTTTGAAAACTATTAATTCCCTTTGAGCACTTACATATTAGAGAATCTCTTATTTTAATTATTTTGACCAATTCCTTGTTTTTCTTGCCTATAAGAATTTTATTATAGGTATTTGCTTTGAAGAATTTCCCCACTTGCTTTTCCTATTTTACTTTTATGTAATTAAAATTATCCATTTCATCTTTTATAATCATCCCTATTCCTTGATTAGTTAAAAATTTTCTCCTAGTCATAATTAAGCAAAGTATCTCCTTTCTTTATTCTCTATTTTTTTCATGATGTGACTTTTTATACTATGGTCATATGTCCATTTGAGTTATTGTGGAATGGGATATAGGAAGTTGGTCTAAATCTAATTTTTACTAAACTGTTCTTTATTTTTTTTTAGTAGTTACTGTCAAATAATGAGTCTTTATTCTAGTAGTTGGTATTCTTGTGATTATGAAAAATGAGGCTACTATATTTAATTGTTTCTGAGTCTTGCTTATCTAGTTTATTTTGTTGCTGAACTATTCTATTTTTTTAACCACAACCATATAGTTTTGGTGGTTATTGCTTTGTAGTACAGTTTAAGATGTGGTAGTGATAGGTTCCTTTCATTCTGGCTATTTTTCATTATTTCTCTGAAGATTATTTACCTTTTCTTTTTCTAGATGAATTTTAAAATTATTTTGACTGGTTCTTTAAAATAACATTTTTATGGTTTGATTGATACATCAGTAAATATAGAAATTAATTTAGGCTGCATCTTTATTTTTATTATATTGGCAAGCCCTAACCCTTAACCATAAATATCCTTCTAATTTTTTCTTTTTTCATTTCTGTAAAAAGCATTTTATAGTCGTATTCATATAAATCCTGAGTCTCAGTAACTTCCAGATATTTTATGCATTTTTATAACAATTCTAAATGCAATTTCTTTTTCTGTATAATCCTGCTGAGTTTTGTTGGGAAAACACAAAAGCTAATCAATTTTGTGGCTTTATTTTATATTTCATTACCTTATAGTTTATTAAATGTTTTGATTAATTTTTTATTGTCTTTCTATTATTTGTATTTCATGAAATTTCATAAAATCTCAGTGATTTAGGAAAATCTGAAAATAGAAATAATTTTGCCTTCTTTTTGCCTATTTATTTAATTTCTTTTTCCTTTAAAATGTTTTTCAAAACCATTACTTGGCAAAACTAATTCCTTACATTATCTCTAAATTCCTAAATCCAAGACTGTTCATTTCATTCTGTATCTTATTCCATTTCAGAACTAGGAGAAGAATGTTTCCCTCTGATACTAAGAAAATGGAAACAACTCTTAAGTTAAACTAAACAGACTGAACTCAGGATGATTTTTTTTAAAAGGAACATCTTTACTCACATTCCTGGTTCCCAAGTCCATATAATGAAGCCCAGAAATAATGGGGAACATTGCTGAGTGGTAGTCCTACAGATATAAGAAATGCCTTGTCTAAGATAGTCATTTTATGCCTACTTGTTGAAATAAATTGAGGAGCAGGTTTGGGGGAAAGGAATAAGCTCAGTTTGGGATTATTTGAGGTGCTGGTAGCATACCCAGGCAGAGATATCCTGGAGAACAGGTCCAAAACTTAGAAGAGAGGTCAGGGCTAGAGACTGAGATTTTGGAGTCATTAGGATAGAGGCAGTAGTTGATGCCATGGGAACAAATGTAATCACCAAGGGAGAGATGATAGTGAAAAAAAGATGAGAGACAAAGACAGACTCACATTAGGGAACATCCAAATTATGGCACTGCCAGAGGATGAACTTCAAAATGAAGATTTAAAATATCACTGGTAATCAAAGAAAGTGCAGTTTCCTAGAGTAGTATAGACAGGAACCCAATTGAAAGGGTTTAAGGAGAAACTGAAGAGCAAGGAAGAGAAAACATCAAGGTTGGTCAATTTTTTCCACCAAGTTTAGCAGTGAAATGGCAGAGAGAGATGGGAGGGTAACAGGAAGGGATGAGAGTCTCAAAGGAAGAGATTTTAGGATTGTAGGATGGAGCATTTGTGTAGGCAGACATGAGGGAGTCTTTAGAAAGAGAGAATTGAAGATGTATATACATATACATGAAGTAGAATTATGGCTAGAGACAAATCTTAGAAGAGACAGGAATGAATGGGAGCAAGCATGTAGACAGTGAAGGTTTAGTTTTAATGAGTTATGTCCACAGGGAAGGAGTAAGGAGGAGCAAATGAGTGATGAAGCAAAGAAGTTTAGAGGAGGGTGGGTGAGTGCCGGGAGCTCACAGAGGCAGATAGCCTCCTGCCTCCCTGAGAAGATTGAGGTCAACTCATCTGCTGTGAGTGTGGGGGTAGAAATGCAATTGGGTTCTTGAGAAAGAGGAAAGGGTTTGGAATGTTTTCTAAAGTCACTGTAGGGAGTGAGATAGGGAGTTGATAAAAACAGAACATGGGGCAGAGGAAGGTCACATCTCAGGATCCTTGCTCTAGTTAAACAGGGCTATACAAACAACTGAATCACAAATGAACTTTTGGAACCCAGGCCCTTCGTAAGTTGGATGCTGTTTGTCCTTTGGTCTCAGACATGAATTAATCACATATTTAGGCTCTTCCACATTGATGTCTCAGCTAAAGTAGTGTCAGCCTTCCCATTCATTTTGTTGAACAATTTTTTCCAGTGGCAAGTGGGAGCAGGTGGGGGAGGTGGGAAGCAGATGGAAAGCATTTGAGAAGCCTTACCCTACACCACTCACAAACATGTTGGATTGAACAGGGAGCAACATTAGTCTTCTCAGAAATGCTTTTCTTTGGTTTTCAATGACTTCAAGTGGTCGGAAATATGCTTCGTATTTCCACAGTGTTTCAAGGTTTACATAGCACTTGAATCACCATAGTGCTGTGAAGTAGGTAGTGCAAATATTATAATTTCTATTATACCTGGAAGGAAACTGAGGATTAGATAGGTTAAGTGACTTGTCCAAGGTCACAAAGCTAAAGTGTGTCATAGCTAGGGCTATCAGTCTTCCAATTCCAGATCTCCTGTGCTTTCTGATATTCCATGTATCTCTGTACCATCTGCTTAATTCACCTGAGGCCTTGATGAAACTGTAATCTTACACTTTTCAGTGCAAATTAATAAAGATTTATTGAGTATCTAATATGATAGGCAGATAGGTGGTTCAATGGATAGAGTGACTGGACTTAGAATCGGGGAGATTCCTTTTCCTAAGTTCAAATCTGGTCTCAGACACTTACTAGTTGTGTGACCCTGGACAAATCACTTAACTCTGTTTACCTCAGTTCCTCATATCTAAAATGAGCTGGAGAAGGAAATGGTAAACCACTCCAGTATCTTTGCCAAGAAAATCCAAAATGGGGTTATGAAGAGTCAAACAAGATGGAAACAACTAAGCAACAACAGCAACAACATGTGCGTAAAACTTAAGTAGGACTGACACCAATGAAATATCCTTGGATTCCACATTAAAATATGCCTGTTGGCAAGTTAGAACAAATGTGTGCACTCAGAAAAAGCTATGCCTACTGTACAATTACAAATGGCGTGGCAAAACAGGTGAATCTGAGGGTGTGTGGCCCATCTCATAGGCACTACCACTGAAATGTGGATGTCCTCATCATTTATCACCCCATCATAGATAATTAGCCACAACCTATTCTCATTGGCTTTTTTTGGGAGAGGAGGCAATCATGGTTAAATGACTTGCCCAGGGTCACACAGTAAGTGTCAAGTAGCTGAGGCTGAATTTGAACTCAGGTCCTCCTGACTCCAGGGCCAGTGCTCTATACATTGTATCACCTAGCTGCCCTTCTCATAGACTTTTTTTTTAAATGAAAAAGAGATTTATTAGGAGAGGAATATATAGCAGAGGAATAGAACACCTTGGTGACTGTCCTCCTCATAAGCTTTTGATCTGTTTGTTTTGGTCACCTTTCTTGCTGTAACTTAGGGAGATGACTTCAGAATGAGAACTCTGTGCACATAACTAGGAATGTTCATATAAAACTGAATGAAGAGGGAAAGATTTCTCCTTCACTGTCTGGAATCCATCCCTCAGCAGATCTGCTGTATGAGTTTGCATCTAGGCTGATGGTATATTAGGACTCAGCATGAAGGAAATGAGTCTGTTTTGAGTTTCTTAGGAAAACAAGGACACGTGGGCATGGTCACCATTTAAATAAGCACAATAAGGATGCCAAAGCAGCCGAGGTTGGATGGGGCAACATGCAACTGCAAGCAATAGCTATTAGATAATAGGATCATAGGTCCAGACTTGGAAAGCACCTCCAAGGCATCTAGTACCACCTATTCATTTATAAATGAGGAAACTGAGGCCCAATAACATTATTTTCTTTCATATCTGCTGGAAAAATAAATCATTTGGGGCCAGTCCTCTTGTGGGTGGCTTTCCTCTCTAAGACTCCTAGAGTAGCGGCTAGGGACTCCATCCTTACTGCCATTCAGCTCTAGCCTGATGGGATCCATTCATCTCTAGATATAATAGGGCCTCTTCAGCTAGGGTCCATGAACTTGTTTTTTAGGTATTTTGTTGATTTTATTTCAATATAGTTGGTTTCTTCTTTAATCTTATGTGTTTTGTTTTATATATTTAAAATATTATTATTATTTAAAATATTATTCAGAGAAAGGATCCGTGGCTTCACCAAAGGGGTCCATGACACAAATAAGGTTAATACAGATAGGTACTTACTTCAAAAGATCAGGAAGGAACATGAACAAAAAAGGCAACCCGAACCCAGGCTCACGCTTGCCTTGGAGGACATGTTTAGATGCCATGGCCAGAGTAGGGGACAGGGAAAGCCACACCCATTCCTACACCCACTCCCCCTTGTGAAGTAGCTAGAAAAAGTCCTGACATGATTCATAAACATAAAGAAAGAGAGCACTAAAGGAGGGATCACTCCCTCTAAACATCCATTGAGGCATCAGCTCTTCCAGGCCCAAAGACAATAAGGGGACTCTTTGTCATTGCAAAGTACAAACCTTTTATTTTAGCTCTAAGTCACAAATGACCAAAAGAATGTCCCAAAACTCACATGTGGTTGATTAGAACCAGGGATAGCAGCTCAGAGCATGCTCTGTGGGATGGCCTTTATTTCACAAAGGCTAACGAAGTGTATGGCGGACAAGAGAAAGCCATATCACATGAAAGAACCAGTGTGAAGGATGTCATCAAGGAAATGTATGATCGAAAAAGAAGACTCACTATCTAGATCATGAACTTGTGTGTTCCATTGTTATATTCAAAGGAACAGGTTCCTCAAACACTGGGTATATTCCTTATGGTGACCATATGGGAAAACATGGACAAGAGTCACAGAGTACAGATAGGCATGAATGGGTTGTGACTTGCGTTATTAGTAAGAATACTCACATCTGTGAGACTACAGATCCATTTGAAAGAAGATATAAGACCTACACAGAAAACAATAAAGTGCTAAACTGTGGGTTACTATCAGTACAAGGGAAGTATAAAGAAACCTAGTGTGGCCTAGAGTTATTGAAGAGAGCTTTATGGAAGAAGCTGGGCAGCTAGGTAACCCAGTAGATAGAGCATTGGTCCTGAAGTTGGGAGGACCTGAGTTCAAATATCACCTCAGATACTTCCTATCTGTGTGACCCTGGGCGAGTTAGTTAACACCAGTTGCCTTAAACATCTGGGGCTATCTCCAGTTGTCCTGATATCTATATCTTGCCACTGGACCCAGATGGCTCTGGAAGAGAGAGTGAGGTTGGTGACCTTGCAAGAGCTCTCCCTTATTTAAATCTAATTTAGGGCATGTCATGGTCCTCTTCAAGAATGAAGGACAAACAACAATAACAGCATGGAAGAAGTGAGACTTGAGATGGAATTTGAAAGATAGTTAAGACTTGGACAAGTACAGAGGGAAAATGAAGGCATTCTGTGTCAAGGGAACATCATGAAGGAAGAAAACAAGTTTTTATATAGAACCTACTATGTGCCTGGCATTGTGTTAAGAACTTTACAAATGTTATCTCTCATTTGATCCTGTTATTATTATCCCCATTTTACAGTTGAGGAAACTGAGGCAGACAGCATCTAAGTGACTTATCCAGGGTCACTCAGCTAGTAATTGTATGAGGTTGAATGAGAACTGTGCCACCTAGCTGTTATTTTAGTATGAACAAGGATGTAGAGGTTGGACTAATTATGGTAATTATGTAGATAGAATGGAGATGAACTTCTAGTACTTAATAATGTACTCATTTAGCTGGTGAACTTAAGACAATGGGTAATTCTTTCTTCCAGGAGCACAGGGAATTTTTTTTTTCTTTTACCAGGATGTGCAGGGGCTTTTTCAGTCCTGAACACCCACCTCTAGATGTACGTTCCCTGGAAGCCCTGAAATTCCTGTTTTGTGTTAGGAAACAGGACCTCTGAGTTCCTTTTCAAGGCTGGGCCACAAAGTTTGATCCAGCATTGAGGTCCTTCTGCTATGTGTGGTTTTTCCCAGAAACCAAAAGTTGGATCCCCAAAGGCCAACCCAGCTTCCAACTTCAGTATGCTGTTCCTCAATCCCTGTAGCTCCCTGGGGATCAGAAAGGAGGTGGGAGACCCTAGGATGAATACTCATTGGGGACCACCTAGCACTGTGTTCATATCCCAGAAGACAAATTGACTTTACAGGCATAGCGGAGATTCTGAGATATGCCTGTGAAGCCAATTTGTTCAGTTTTATAGGCCTAAAAGAGTCTACGCCAGGGGTCTGTGTATGGTTTGAATTAGGTTTGGAGAGTGGCTCCCTGGCAAGCAAAGGATTCAGACTTCTCTCATGCTCACTTTCAATCAGCCAGAATCGTCTAGAGCTTCAATAGCGATTTAGGACAACACAATGCATTTCTGCCATGAAGTTCCTTCCTTCTCTCCGTCTTTGTCTCTGCTTGTCTTGTCTTTTCCTCTCTGTCTCTCTCTGACTTCTGTTTCTCAGTCTCTGTCTTGTCTCTATCTCTGTCTTTGTCTCTCTGTCTCTGTCTTGTTTCTGTCTGTCTTACCTCTGTCTCTCTGTCTTGTCTCTATCTTCTTTATTTCCATTTATCTGTCTCTATTCCTTTTTAAAAGTAGAAGGGGAAAGGTGGTAGGAGCAGAGTTACGCCTCAAAGGAGGGGAATTACATCTGCCTCTCTCTTTCCAACACAGCAGAAATTGAAGGAGGAAACAATGGTAAAGGATGTGTTAGTTACACTGGAGTGTGTGTTATGATAGAGTGTGCATATGTATGCATGGGAATCTTTCATCTGAAGCTCCAGGATATCCTATGAGGTTTTCAGCAACACCAGGCAATCTGGCTCTAGATGTGAGGCAAACAGAAGGAAAATGACCTAAGATGACAAAGGACGAGAAAGTGAGGTATAGGGAGTTCTGGAAGTGGTAGAAACAATCTGCCTCCTTGGGAAAGGGCTTTTCTGCCCTTGAAACTGACATGTGTAGTATTTTGCCTGGAAAACATATACTTTCCTTTTCTCCCTACTTCATGTTTCTTTCAAATGGCTTTGACACTCATGCCCTCTGCCTCCACACTCCTTTGGTACTTGGCACTCAGAGTACATCTCCCTTTCCCTAGCTTTTCTTATTCCTTTTCCTGGCCAGCTGAGCCATCTCTGAGTTATGGGGAGGGGATGTGATATAAGCCAAGATGATCTATGTCAGCACAAACTGGGAGAGTCCTGTGCTGGTCTACATGCACTTTGGGGGTGTTTTCTAGCTTGAAATATATGCTGCTATGATGACTTTACCTCAGGTTTATAGTCTACAAGGGGCCCTAGAGATCACCTAGTTTGACCCTCTCATTTTGAGATGAAAAACTTGAGAAGTGAAATGATTTGCCCAAGGTAACACAGGTAGTAGATATTAGAGTGAAGATTTGGACCTAAGCCTTCTACCTCTGAATCCACTACCCAAGGGATTTGGTCTCTTTGAGCTCAGTTTCCTCTACTGTAAAACCAGTGTTGTTGTTCAGCTGTGTCCACCATGTCTGACTCTTGTTGACCCCATTTGGAGTTTTCTGGGCAAAGATAGTGAAGTGGCTTTCATTTCCTTCTCCAGTTCATTTCACAGATGAAGAAACTGAGGCAAATGGGGTTAAGTGACTTGCCCAGGGTCACACAACTAGTGTCTGAGATTAGATTTGAACTCATGAAGATGAGTCTCCCTGATTCCAAGCCCAGTGCTCCATCTACTGCACCACCCAGCTGCCTGTAAAATTAGAACAATGACAGTTTTACTATCTACCTCATAAGGCTATGTGTTGGGACCAATATTGACCAAAGTTTTCCCATTCCTGCCCCTTCTACATGGATTGGGCTGGATTTTCTCTAAAAGGCTACAAAGCCAGGAGTTGATACAGGGTGGAGTATTTCCCTTGATTGTAGCTTCCTGTTAGCCTCTGGCTATCATGACCCAGCTTCCTGGTCACTTGAGGGCATAAAAGGCCCACCCACATGGGGTTGGCATCTTTCAGACATGCTAGATTTCCCATGACCACTCAAGTAATCACACCCTGCCTCACTGAACTTGTCCATATGGACAAGAGGTGGAGGCGTATGTTTCTACTGAAGTTAGTGCCATTGGATCCTTGTTAAACGTCTTATTAAATTGGGGATAAGGAACCCCCTTTTGTTAACTATTTAGTGGCCTATTTTGTCCTGACACCAAACCATAGGGTGCCACAATCAAGTCACCCCTGACTGGCTGTCATTTTCAAACAAGATAATATATGTAAAGTGCTTTATTAAAGTCAGCTATTACAATTGTTAGGTGCATGAATTAAATGCATAGAGAAGTGGGCTAGTTAACAGAGATTGCAGAGGTGAGGTTCATACTTTGGGACAGAGTTGGACTAAATCACAGAATCTCAGAGTTAGAAAGGATTTTGCAGACTATGTGTTCCTACCTGTACATACCTGGACAAGAATTCCTTCTACATCCTGCCTGACAAATGATTCTATTGCTCAGAGACCAAGCCAATCATAGCCGCATGGCATAATACATCTCACTGCTGGTTAGCTCTACTTTTTAAGATATATTATTTAATATCAAATTTAATTTGCCTTTTTGCTACTTCCATCCTTTATTACTAGTTTTGTCCTTTATAGCCAAGCAGAATAAAACTAATTCCTCTTCTAGATGGCAGTCTTATAAATGCTTTTTTTCTGATATAACATTCTTTTTTTTTTTTTTTTTTTAAGTGAGGCAATTGGGGTTAAGTGACTTGCCCAGGATCACACAGCTAGTAAGTGTTAAGTGTCTGAGGCCGGATTTGAACTCAGGTACTCCTGACTCCAGGGCCGGTGCTCTATCCACTGCGCCACCTAGCTGCCCCTATAACATTCTTTTGAAAAAGTTTTTAACATTATCCTTATTTCATAATGTATACCTTCTCCTCCCCTACCCAGAAAACTATTCTTTGTACAAAGAATGAAAAAGAAAAAAGAATGAAATTCAGCAAAACTGACAAATATATTAACTCAATCTGACAATCCATACACATAGTCTCCCATTTCTGAAAAGAAAGGACAGAGGTACATTTGCTAATTTATTCTTCAGGGTCAGGCTTGGAAACTGTAGTCAAACAATATTTGATTTCATTCTTTTTCTTCTTTCCATTTACACTTCCTGAGTCATTTCATATAAATCTTCTTACAATTCTGAGAATTCTTCCTATTTATTATTTCTGATGACATAATGTTATTCCATTGCATTTGTTTATCATGATTTATTTAGCCATTTCCTAATCAATGGGTACGTATCTACTTTTAGTTCTTTGTTGCTTTAAAAAGTTCTGCCATAGGTATTTGGTATCTTTTTGTCTTTGACCTCCTTGGGGCATGTGTCTAGCAGTAGGATGTCAGGATCAGTTTTTCAGTCATTTTCAGTCTTGTCTGACTCTTTGTGACCCCATTTGGGGTTTTCTTGTCAAAGGTACTGGAGTGGTTTGCCATTGCCTTCTCCAACTGATGTTAGAGATGAGGAAACTAAAACAGAGTTAAGTGACTTGCCTGGGGTCATCTAGCTAGTAAGTGGCTGAGGCTGGATTTGAAGTCAGGAAGACTCATCTTCCTGACTCCAGGCCTGGCACTTTGTCACTACAACATCTAACTTCCATTTCAGGGTCAAAAAGTAGGTAAATTTTAGTAACTTCCTTAGTATAATTCTAAACTGTTTCCCAAACTGATCGGACCAATTTATAGCCCCATCAGCATGACATTAGTGTGTCTGTTTTGCAGACCCTCCAAAATTGACTACTTCTATCTTTTGTTATTAATAAATTGCTGGTTATAAGGTGAAGCCTCAGAGTCATTTTGATTTGCATTTATCTTAATACTTGTTGTTTGGAACAATCTTTCATTCTTTTGAGAATTGTTTGCTCATATCCTTTGACCATTTATCCATTGTGAATAGATTTTGGTCTTAAATCTATGTGATAGTTACTTATATGTTATTTATAGCAAAACTTTATCAGAGATATTTGAAGCAAAGATCTCCCCCACCCCCAATCAACAGCTTCTTTTCTGATGGCAGTTGTATTAATTTTATTCAAAAGTTTTTCAATATCATGTAATTAATATTTCATATTTTATCTTTATCCATGTTTGGTTAAGAATTCTTCACCTAGCCATTCTTGTGAAAAGTACTTGATTTGTCTTGCTTCTAATTCTTTTATGGGTCACATAGCCATTTTGAGCTTATTATTGCATATGGTGCAGGATATTGGTCTGTATCTAATTTCTACCAAACTGTTTTCTAATTTTTTCCTAGAAGTTTTTGTTAAACAGGGGATTCCTCTCAAGTAATTTCTAACTTAGGGCTTTTTGAATTCTGGATTATTAAATTTAGTTGTTTCTGATTTGTCTTCATGTAGTCTTATTTATTGATGTACTTAAAAAATTTTAAACTGGTATTAAATAGTTTAGAGGATTACTTTTTCATAGCAAATTTGAGATATGGTATACCATATCCCATTCATTCCAATTTTTTTTTTCATTATTTCCCTTGAGATCTTAGATCTTTTATCTCTACAGAGGAATTTTGTTATTATTTTGTTCACCTCTATAAATTATTCCCTTGATAGTTTGATTGGTATTACACTAACTCTGTAATTTGATTTAGGTTTTATTGTCATTTTAATTATATTGACATAACCCAATCATGAGCAATGAAAATCCTTCCAATGATTAGAGTTCTTTATTCCTTCAAAGAATATTTTGTAATACTTGAGTGAGCCTTTGTAGATTGACTTCAAAATATTTTATGCATTTTGTAGTCGTTTTGAATAGTATTTCCTTTTAATTGTTTCCTTCTGAATTTTTTATTGCTATATAGAAATACTGTTGATTTTTGTGAGCCCATTTTGTATTCTGCTATTTTACTGAGACTACTAATTGTCTCATTAAATTTCTCCTGATTCTCTAGGATTTTTCTAAGTACATAATGTCAGCAAAAGGCATAATTTATTACTCTTTGCCTATGTTTCTGCCTTTAATTTCTTTTTTTGTCATATTGATATTAAAAGTATTTCCAGACCTATTTATTTTTTTTTTAGTGAGGCAACTGGGGTTAAGTGACTTGCCTAGGGTCACACAGCTAGTAAGTGTTAAGTGTCTGAGGTCGGATTTGAACTCAGGTACTCCTGACTCCAGGGCCGGTGCTATATCTACTGTACCACCTAGCTGCCCCATCAGACCTATTTTTAATAATTAAAATATTTGTTTTTGTAAATCAACAAAAGTCTGTCCTAGCTCCCTCTCATTTTTCTCTTCCTTCCCTGCATTGAGAGAGAAAACTCCTCCCCGACTCTGTTAAAAGTATACATGGAGGAGCAAAACAAATCCCCCAACTTATCATGTTAAAAAAATAAAAGGCCTTATTCTTGACACCAAGTCCATCAATTCTTTCTCCTCCTGGTGGGTAGCATGTTACTTTATAAGTCTTTTGGAATCATGAATCATCAATGCATTGATCAGAATTCTAATGTCTTTCAAAGTTGTTTGTATTTATAAAAATTCTGTTATTATAGAAATTGTTCCCTTGGTTCTGTTCATCTTACTCACCATAAATTTATACCAGTCTTCCCAGGTTTCTCTGAAACTGTCCCCTTCATAATTTCTTATAGGATAATAGTATTCTATCATATTCATATAACATCGACTCCATTTGATGAGAACCCACTCAGTTTCTAATTATTTGCCAATTCAAAAATCACTACTGGGGGCAGCTAGGTGGTGCAATGGATAAAACACCGGCCCTGAATTCAGGTGTACCTGAGTTCAAATCCAGCCTCAGACACTTGACACTTACTAACCGTGTGACCCTCGGCAAGTCACTTAACCCCCATTGCCCTGCAAAAAAAAAATCACTACTGTAAATTTTTTGTACATACAGATCCATTCTATTTTTCTTTGATCTCTTTGGAGCATATACCTAACAGTAGCATCTCTGGGCCAAAGGGTATGTACAGTTTAATAACTTTTTTTAAGAGCATCATTTTGCATCATTTTCCAGAATGGCTGGACCAGGTCATAGTTTTACCCACAATGCATTAATGTATCTATTTTCCTTCAACCACTGCAGCATGTGTCATTTTCCTTACAAAGAAACAAAACCAAACAAACAAAACACCTTTGCTGATCTGAGGGGTATGAGGTGGAACTTCAGATTTATTTAAATTTGAATATATTTAATTAATGATTTAGAACATTTTTTCATAGAGCTATTGATAGCTTGGATTTCTTCCTCTAAAAACTGCTTATTCATATCCTTTAACCACTTAGCAAATGGGTAATAGCTCTTACTCTTATAAATTTGAATCAGTTCCCTACATAGCTTAGGAATGAGACCTTTATTAGGAAAATTTGCTGTGATTTCCCCCTATTTACTTCACATCTAATTTTAGCTATTTTTTGTGCTAAATTTTTAAAATTTTATGTAAACAAAGTTATCTATTTTACCTCTTGTGATCTATCTCTTGTTTGGCCATGAACATTTCCCTTATCCATGGATATGAAATGCAATTTCTTCACATACTCATTTGGAACTTACCTTGGTGGTTATTGTTTCTTCTCTCTCGAAGAGGACTACGATATCAGGGTGATGTCATGACTGTCCTGAAATGGATTTAAGTGAGGGAGGGCTGTACAAGGTAACCAACCTCACTCTCTCCTTCCAAGCCATCTGTGCCCAGTGGCAAGGTATAAAGCAGGATGACTGGAGATGGCCCAGGATGGTTAAGGCAATTGGGGTTAAGTGGCTTGCCCAGGGTCACACAGCTAGTAAGTGTCTGAGGTGATATTTGAACTCAGGTCCTCCTGACTTCAGGGACAATGTTCTATCTAACATGCCATCCAGCTGCCCCTACTTATCTTGATATATGGTGTGAGTTGATGGTCTGTAACTAGTTTCTATGCTCTGGTTTTCCCAATAGTTTTTGCCAAATTGAGTTCTTATCTCAATATTTGGGATCTCTGGGTTTATCAGACACTAGAATGCATGTTCATTTTCTTCTGTATATTGTTTATCTGAACTTTTGCACTGATCACCTTCTCTAATTCTTAGCCAATACCAAATGGTTTTGATGATTATGGCTGTATAGCATAGTTTGAGATACAGTATTGTTAGACCCTTTTTCTACTTTTTTCAATATTTCTCTTGAGATTCTTTACCTTTTATTTCTCCTGATGAATAGTTATTATTTGTTCTTGACCTATACATCCCTGACCCCAGCCTACCTTTCTGGACTCACTGGATATTTACTTTTCTTTCCACATTCTGTGATACAGACAAACTGGTCTTTATATTCCTCAGCTACAACCCTCCATCTACTATCTCCATGCCTTTCCTGCCCCTCCTGGATTTGCTGCTTACTTTCCAGACTTTGCCACCATGCTACCATCTGGATTGCTCTGGAACTTCCCTCAGTGCCTGTTATTTTCTCACTGTGGAACATTTCTCCACCATGTTGGGATCCTTCCCTCATTAGTAAATCACTCCCAGGGCCTCTATTTTGAGGAGAGGCCCAAGCCAGTCAACTTCTGATTTTGACACCAGTATCCCTCTTTGTGAATCCTTTTGTGAATTGTCTTTCTCCATTAGAATATAAGCTCCTTGGGGGCAACTAGGTGGCATAGTGGATAAAGCACTGGCCCTAGATTCAGGAGGACCTGAGTTCAGATCCAACCTCAGACATTTGACACTTACTTGCTTTGTGACCCTGGGCAAGTCACTTAATCCTCATTGCCCTGCAAAAAACCCAAAAAACCAACCCCCCCCAAACCAACCAAACAAAAAAGAATATAATCTCCTTGAGAGAAGGGATTGTCTTTATTTTTGCTTATATTTGTATCTATAGCACTTAGCACAGTGTCTGGCACATGGTGAGCACTTGATAAATGTTTGTTGCTTTGCCTTGGCTCTGGATATCCCACATTCTAGGAATGAATTCTTTCCTTACCAGTTGCCTAATAAAGTCCCTCTCTTTTAAGACACAGCTCAAAGTCTATCTTCTGCATGGATCTTTTCCTGAGTCCCCTAATCTCTAGTGCTTTCCCTCCTAAAATCTATTTTTTATTTAACTACTTTGTATATATTTCTATTTATTAACTTTATGTTGATGCTGTATATATTTATATGTACTTATTATTTGTCCCATTACCCTTTAAGTTCCCTGAAAGTAGAGATTGTTTGATCCTTGTACTTGTAACCCCAGCTCCTAGAAGGCACTTGGTAAATATTTGTTGATTGATATAATCTTTTGATTTGAGCTAATTTTGGTTTTTTATATAATTAATTATGTTTGTTATATTCTTAATGTTGAACCATATTTTCTCCCTGTTATAAATACAATTTTGCCATACTGAACAATTTTTTGGCTATGTTATCATATTTTGTTTTGCCAGGATCTCCTATAAATTTCTAAATAAATATTCATCAGAAGTATTCTCCTTTTTTGCTTTATCTTTCCCAGGGTTAGGTATTAGGAGTATACTTGTCTCATAAAAGGAATTTGGTAGTAGATTTTCCTTCTCAATTTTTGAGAATAATGTGCAATATGGGTATTAGTTGCTTTTTAAGGGTTTGAATTCATATTCAAGTAACAAATTCATATTTCAATATGGATGGACCATGGGATTTTTTTCTTCAGTGGTTCCTTTATGGATAGTTCAGTTTTATTGTCATTTTTAAGACTGGCTAATTTAAGATCTCTATCTAGAGTTCTGCCACTTGAGTATGTTACATTTTTGTAGCTTATCCTCCATTTCTTTTCACTTCTTAGTTTTACTGACATATAACTACTGTGTAGAGTAGATTCTGATAAAGCCCTTTAAATACAGGAAGATGATACTATATGCCCCTCCCTTTTCTATCTCCCAAGTCTTCTCTTCTCTTGAGTGGCTGTCCAGATCTATGTATGATGGAGGCCTGTCCAATGGATCTTCATCCTCTGACCCATTGACAGCTCATGCAAGAGAAGCTAGAGAGCCTGACTTAGGAAAGGCATGATAATATGTAATGTTGGAGCCTGTTCTTGGACTTAGAACATTCGATATGTGGGCCCAATTTGCTAACTACATATTGAAGACAGTTTTGTGAATTCTTTTTTTTTTTTTTGCAGGGCAATGAGGGTTAAGTGACTTGCCCAGGGTCACACAGCTAGTAAGTGTCAAGTGTCTGAGGTCAGATTTGAATTCAGGTTCTTCTGAATCCAGGGCCGGTGCTCTATCTACTGCACCACCTAGCCACCCCAGTCTTGTGAATTCTAAAGCCACTAAGTTGTCTTTTTCTTCTGCTGCTGAGCTATGCTATGTGTTCACAACCTTGGAGTCATCCTTGACTCTTTGCTTTTTCCCTTCTAACTAGTTCCCAGACATAGGCAATCATTTCCCAATTCGTATCAGCTTTGTTCCCACCATCTCTCTCATGTTCATCCCTTTCTCTACACTTGCATGATCACCACTCTAGTTCAGACTCTCATCCTCCTCATCCTGACTACCATACCAGTCTTCTTTCTAATTGGTTCATTTGCCTCTACTTTATGTGGTCTGCAAACCATTTTTCATGCAGCTGCAGAGAACCATATGAGATAATAGATTTGAAGCTAGAAGGGAGCACAGAGGTTATCAAGTTTGTCCTCTCTCTCTCTCTCTCTTTTTTTGGTGAGGTTATTGGGGTCAAGTGACTTGCCCAGGGTCACCCAACTAGTAAGTGTTAAGTGTCTGAGGTCGGATTTGAATTCAGGAACTCCTGAATCCAGGGCCGGTGCTCTATCCACTGCGCCACCTAGCGGTCCCTTGTCCTCTCATTTTACAAATGAGGAAACTGAAGCCCAGAAAGGTTAAATCACTTGTTGGGTTTTCATAGCTAGAAAATGTCCAGGGCAGGATCGATATGTTTAGTTTTTGCCTTTGTAATCTGACCAATTTGGATCAATTCTGTGACTGCTTCTTCACACACACACACACACACACACACACACACACATCCTGATCAGTTGCAGCTCATCCTTAACTCTCCTAGGGACCCTGAAAGCAAGACTCCCCTGGACTTGTGCTTAAGACGCTGACTACCACACCCACAGACTTATTTTCACACAAAAGGCAGGGTTGAAATGACCCTAAGACACTGCTGGAGTGGAATTCCTTGGGTTATTCACTCCTGCACCAGTTCCTCTGCTCTGATCACAGACAATTAAATTAAAATGAATTCTCCTTGGAGTAGGGGACTAGGAGAGGGATCAGTCCTTAGTAATATTCTACTATCAAGTGGAAGGTAATACTGCAGAGCAGCATGGTATGGTGAAGAGTGTTACTTCTGAAGTCAGAGGACCAGGCTTTAAATCCCATCTCTGACAGTTACTACCTGGGTGACCTTAAGAAAGTCACTTCATTTTCCTGGGTCTCTGTGTCCTCATCGTTAAAGGGAGTTGGACTAGATGGGTTTTAAAATTCCTTCCTGATGTGATCCTTTGATTGCCCAGTGCTGATAGGGATTGATTGCAAATTTAGGCTTGATAGAAGAAAAAAACTTCCCTAACAATTAGAGCTAGTCTGAAGTGGAATGGATGGCTTCAGGAAACAGTGAACAAATACACTGTCAATGACTATCTTCCAAGAGAAGCTGCATGACCATATGTCAGGGATGTTAGAGGGTAGATTTTGGCTCAGGTGAAGTGTTAGAGTAGGTGACCCCTGAGGTCCCTTCTGACTAATAATTCTGGGGGTAATAGAGCATCAACCCTCAGTCATCTGGGTAGGGGCAACGGCTAATCTGCAGGTGTGGCCCCAGCTGGGAAGGGTGAGGTTTCTTTTCTCTCTCTTTTTTTTATATTAGCCTGGGGCTTTCATGATACATGACTACATTTAGCTGGCTACTGTGTAGACTATGATGGGTAGACACCCTAACACTGGACAACAAGTACCTCTCATGTAGTAGGTACTTAAGTGTTTGTGTAATGATGTAGATCATTCATTCCACCCCTCCCCACCACCTCTGGAGGCAGCTGCTACAGCATGCCCATTAATAGCTGCAATAAGGAAGGACAATTAGCAAATTTATGGAGCAAGGTTATGTGAACATTTCTCTTGCTGAAATGTGACCTGTGCCTTTAAGTTGGAAGAGACAGCATGGCAAAAAGAACAGTGGCTCAGGTTCAGGAGACTTAAGTACTAGTCACAGCCTGAATGCCTTTGAACAAATCATTTGTCTGTTGTAAGCTTCAGTTTCCTCCACTTCAGCTAAGTGGTGTGTGTGTGTGTGTGTGTGTGTGTGTGTGTGTGTGTGTGTGTGTGTGGGTGTGTGTGTGTGGTGGATAGAGCTCTGAACTGGGACTCGGAAAGACCTACGTTCAAATTTTGTCTCTAACACTTACTAGCTATGTGATTTTTGTGCTGGGCAAGTCACTGAGCTTCTGCCTAACTCAGATCCCTCATCTGAAAAATAATTAACCCCGCCCTGGCTTTAAAATGCCATGGTTCTTTGAGAGAGAGAGAGAGAGAGAGAGAGAGAGAGAGAGAGAGAGAGAGAATTTGCCAGGTAGTCAGTCAATAAACATTTATTAAGTGCCTACTATGTGTCAGGCACTGTGCCAAGTGCTGGGGATACAAAGAAAGGCAAAAAACAGTCTCTGCCCTCAAGGAGCCCCTAGTTAAATGGGGGAGACAGTGTACAAATAGCTATGCACAAATGAGATATATACAGGATGAATTGGGAGTAATGTCAGAGGGAAGATAATAAGATTAAGGAGGACTGAGAAAAGTTTCTGGAAGAAAGTGAGACATCAGGTAAAACTTTAAGGAAGCCAAGAGGTGGAGATGAGGAGGGAATGAATTCCAGCCATGGAAAAATAAGTGAAAATGCTTGTAATTGGGAGATAATGTACTGTTTTTGAGGAACAGCAAGGAGGCCAATATCTTTGGATGGAAGGGGAATGTGGGGGTTAAGATATAAGAAGACCAGAAAGGTAGGAAGGGCTAGGTTATGAAAGACTTTAACGGCCAAACAGAGGATATTATATTTGACCCTGGAGGAAATAGGGAGGAACTGGAGCTTATTTAATGAGGGGTGTGTGTGACATGGTCAGACCTATTCTTAAGAGAGAGCAATTTGACAGCTGAGTGGAGGATGGAATGGAGTGGGGGGAAACTTGAGGCAGGAAGACCAATCAGAAGGCTACTGTAATAGTCCAGGCATGAGAAGATGAGAGCTTGCACCACTTTAGTGGCAGTGTCAGAGGAGAGAAGAAAATATATACAAGAAACAGGGAATTTTAAAAATTTTATTCCTGCTGTGCAGTCTAAGGCTAGTAGAAATCCAAACGGGATGATTTCCTAATGATCACTGATGAGAATCACTAGTGCCCTTTTCTCCCTGACCCCTACTCCCTGGGGCATCTTAGTCAACACATTCCAGGCAATGGAAGTTTGGAGTGGGTGTGCTTATGCTAATGCAGGCTAGAGATACCCTCGCTCTCCCCTTCGGAGCATGTATGTTGGAGGTGTAGCTCTAAGATCGGTGCCTTTCTAGTTCAGTTTTGTTAAGTCATCGAACATTTGACAAAAGCGGTTTACTTTGTCCTAGCACAGTAAGGATCTACAACAAGGATACAGGGGCAGCTAGCTTCTCTGTACACTCCTTCCCTTTTGTTTCCATTTGACCCATGTCTGGTTAGTAGATCATAAGGGTATGGTGCATCGGGTAGCATAGGTTTAGGTACCTACCGAGTCTGAGCCTTCTAGATTCCATTCCATTTGACTGTGACTTTTTATGACTCTGGATAACCAGGAAGCTGCATCAGTGAAGCTGAGGACAACCACACTCCTGGAGCAACTTTGTCTTCTTTTCATTTTGTGGGTGGGATGGAAGAAGTTGCATCTGGGAAATCTGTCCTTTTATATCTGTCCAGTCTCAATCTATTACATGGAGGCTTGATGAGGTCACTTCCTGCCTAGAGAGACCATGGGTCTGGTACTGTGGAGCAATAAAGAGTCTTGGACAAAGGTCACCTGGGTGCTCCAATCTCAGAATATATATTCACTTAAGATCAGGAAAAAAGAAACTCAACCAAATCAGGAACCATATATATACTTGGTGACTCATGGTGGTCAGGTGGAAGATATGCTAGCCTGTTGCTTCATAGCAGTCTTTCTCACTCAAAAGATATCCCACAGCACCAAAACTTTATTACCCATCTTCCTCCCTACCTTTGTCCTTTAAGTTTGAGCCTACTTTCCCAAGAGACTCTCTCTCTCTGCAAGTATGTAAGGGGAGAGTATGACCTCCATTTTGGGGGAATTGCTTTAAAACTATTGCTCTTACTATATATTTTGTTTTAGTAAATATACTTTTGTAAAAGGAAAATCATATTTGGGAGACACACCAGAGAGGGGCTTGTGAACTAGAAGTCCTAGACCCTTAGAATGACCAAATGATAGCTTCCTGAAGGGTAAAATAATCAATTACCTTCTGGGGAACTGGCCCACCAGTGTGAGTGGGATTTGGGGAAGTAAATCAGAAAGGGTGCTTCAAGGGAAACACATTTTATTAAAAATAAAAGAAATCTTTGACTAAAAAAAAGAAGTCCTCTAATGAATGAATTCATTATATACTTTGGGCATTAACCTACCTAGCCCATATGTCTCTGTAAAGATGCAGACATGGAAAGGTAGAGCTAGAGGTATCAGCCTCCATCTCTTCTGGGTGGGTAGGTGTAGACAGCTTAAAAACAGCCCTAGAGCAAGATCTCTCACGCTCTACAAGAAAGGAAGATGACAAGCCAGGAAGAGAAACAAGAGCTTCTGTTTTCAGTCCAAAACTTAGGGCCAGTTGGACCTGATGAGCCCTGGCTCTACACGAAGGATCCAGAAAGAATTGATGTGTCATGATTAAAATAGAAAAGGAAGCAGTACTGGACTTGTGTAGAGGACTCCCAAATGCGAAAACTCCCTCTACCAATGCAATTTATGATCTTAGAGAGTTGCTTAGAGCAATGAGAAGCCTTTAATAAAATAATTAATCTTCAGTATGGCTTATGAACACTAGATTTATGACTATTCAGTCATGTGTTCAGACTTGTCTGTCTTTGCAGGAGAGTATTTCATCCTTTGCCTCTATATCAACTGTCTAGTTTCCTCTCCTGCCTCTTCCTCTATCCCAAATTAATGGTTCATTCATGGTCAGTTGGCTTATCCCTGAGAACATTTAAGTGGGTTAAGTCTCAGTAGGCAAAAACAAGTGAGAGGGTATTTGGTGATTTCTAACTTCAAAGAAGAATCAGAGAAATGACCGAAATGTCCGGACTGTGAAAAAGAATAAATGTGTCATTTTAGAAAGCATATCAAATATTATTATACAAAATGTACAATAATGAATAGGTTGTTTAACCAGACAATAAGATTGGAACATTTTTGATTTGGAAGGGACTTTTGAGATCATCACTTCCAATACTAATATCTAGTAGATAAGAAAACCAAAGCCCAAAGAGTTTGAGTGACTTGCCCAAGGTCAAGTGGAAAATTAATGCAAGAGCCAAAGACTATATAACTCAGGACTCTACAAAATTCTTCTTTTTACAGATATACTTGAAACCTAATTTTTTCCTTTCTTTCCACTCCTTTCCCTAAGAACTTCTAAACCCAGTTGATCAGGCAAATTTCAAATTTGGATCATTGCTGCCCTATTAAATTTGATGTTGAAAAAGTAGTTTTAATGACTCATTTCAGTGCCACCAAAATATACTCACAGTTTGAACTTTATTTTTGGCTCAGAGTTTAATTTTGGATTATAGGTTATTTCCAACTACATTTCCCCTCCCCCCCAAGATGAATCTCTGCTTTCACTGTTTTCTGCCTTCTGCCCTCCCCAAATCCTCGATTTTGCTGCGTCTATTCAATCATCTTACAATTTACATCTCTATCACTGCTCCCTCAAATACTGCTGGCCCCAACAAGTGTTTACCAAAGTCCTCCTTATTCTTTAGAGAGGCCTAAAACTGTACCTCTCAACTAACTAACTGCTGACATTTCTGCTCACATCTTGTTTTTCAAATATTTGCTACTGTTCATACTGACTTTTAAAACTTTCTATTTTCTGTTTGTGAATTCTCTACCTTTCCTGACTATTGTTGTTATTCAGTCATCTTTAACTCTTCATGATCTTCATGATCATGCCAATGCTGTCCATACTGGAGTAGTTTGCCATTTCCTTCTTCAGTGGACTGAGGTTAAGTGGCTTGTCTAGGGTCACACAGCTAGTCAGTGTCTGAGGTCATATTTGAACTCAGGTCTTCCTGACTTCAGGTCCAGTGAATTATCCACTGTGTCATCTCTAATACTTCACCTGGTACTACGAGCCTTCATTCTCCTCTCTTCTGCCCATTACAGTAATTGTCTATGAGGTTTTCCCACTTTTGTATTCTTCTGCCTCTAATCAAGTCTCCAGGAGGCAGCTACCAGTCTAATCTTCCTTACACATAATCGTACTGTGTGGTAACAGAAAGAGGGCTGCTGTTGAAACCTGGACTTCCAGATGTGACATTTACTAGCTGTATGACCATAGACATGTCAACCTTACTGAGCCTCAGTTTCCTCATGTGGAAAATGGGAAGAATAATATTTGTGCTGTCTGCTTCACAGGGCTGTATGGAAAACACTGTACAACTTTCTAAACTTCTCTTACTCCTCCCCTCCAGCTACTCCCTGCTCTAGTCAAACTGGACTAACCTTTACTTAGATGGTTTCCTATAATTAGAATTTCCTCTGCCAGTTATTTCCTTTTTACCTATCTCCTCAATGTAATGTGTTGTAGCTGACTACATGCCTCTCTATTGTCCTTTGGGTGCCCCTGAACTTTAATTCTTTGGAGACTGTAGTGTTTCATTCTTTAAAGTCCATCTCAAATGCCATCTCCTCCAGGAAGCCTTCCCTGACTTCTACCCCTTCCCCCCAATCAATAATGACTTTACCACCTATCCTCATATAAAACCTATTTGTATTTCTCTTTCTAGAATTATTTCAAGTTGTACATATTTGCTGATAGGTCATATTACCCTACTACAGTACAAACATCATGAGGCCAGGGGCTGTGTCATAACTAAATTTTGTATTTTGTCCAGATTTCAGCCCAGACCTCCATACCCAATGGTACTTAAAGTGTGTTTTTTTCCTTCTTAAATTGAATTAAAAGGAGTAAGTGCTTTACAATACTTCTGTCCTATAAAATATCATTTCCAAAAAGAAAGGAGACTATCTGGACAACAAGTATAAAATGCTAAAAAAAAAAAATAGACCATGACTATTTATCAATGACTACAGAAGAGTAAAACATTTCCTTTGAATTCTGACTGATCCAATGGACAGATTAGCAAGTAAGCAGGCCAGATCATATTTGCCTAGCTCTGTATATGATAACCTAGATGCAAAAGCTGTCTCATTTGCAAATAGGTCAGCCTATCTGTAAACCAGTAGAAAAGACCCGATAGAGCTTGGACAAAGACTTCTTGGTTCAGTGCTTCAAAAGGAATTAAGTTCACAAAATTGAACAAATGCTACTTTTATTGTGTTAAAAAATAATGAAGCTAAAAATAAAAAAAAAACACTCCACAAAAAAGCAATGAAACTAATCAAAAGAAGTTCATTCATTTGTTAGTGAACTGGGAAATAATGAAGTTAATTAAAACTTTCATTGAATAAAAAATGAAACTCTGTTATTTTAGTTTCTTCTTCTCATACAATATCAAAAAGTTGTTTTTGAAAAAAAAAAGGTTTGTATGTGGCCCTAAATAGAGGTTTTTTTTCCCTTCAATTGACCACTTAGATCCAATTTCGATTGTCTCTAAATTTAATATAAAGTTTCAAGCATATGATTGTATATAGTAGAATGCACAAAAAAGCTTTGCTTTCAATGCCTAATACTCAGTCTATAAAGATGAAATGAGAAAACAGATGCAAAATGTTTTGTAACTTTAGCTTGTTTTATCAATGGAAACCAGCAGAAGGACTATTACATATATTCTTCTTTTTTTTTTTTTTCCTGGGCAAGGAGGGTTAAGTGACTTGCCCAGCGTCACCCAGCTAGTAAATATCAAGTGTCTGAGGCTGGATTTGAACTCAGGTCCTCCTGAATCCAGGGCCAGTGGTTTATCCACTGTGCCACCTAGCTGCCTCAACTCTACATATATCTTGTAGGGACTTGACTATTTACAAGTCGTCTCTCCCATTGAAGTATGAGTTTCTTGATGGCAACAACTGTGCTTTTGCCTTTCTTTGTGTCTCCAGTGACTGCCTATAGTAAGTGCTTAATAAATGTTTGTTAACTGAATGACTGATTAATTCTGGGAAGGTGAACCTGAACTTATTGAGGCTAACAGGACCAGGAATCAATAACTACTTGTGGTCATTGAAAGCTACCCCTCATTGTTTTGACTCTAGGCCTGGAGTTAGGAAGACTTGAGTCCAACTCCAGCCTCAGACACTTACTAGTGTCTATGTCCTTGAGTAAGTCACTTGAACTCTGCCTTCCTCAGTTTTCTCATCTATAAAATGGGGGATATCAGCAGCACTTACATCTCAGAGTTGTTGTAAGGATCAAATGAAGTAATAATTATAAAGCATTTAGCACAGTTCCTGGCACATAATAGGTACTAAAAATATTAGCTACTATTATGATGCCTTTTTTTGTGGGGCAATGAGGGTTAAATGACTTGCCCAGGGTCACACAGCCAGTCAGTGTCAAGTGTCTGAAGCTGGTTTTTAACTCAAGTCCTCCTGAATCCAGGGCTGGTGCTCTATCCACTGCACCATCTAGCTGCTCCCTATTATGATTTCTTTTATGATTTTCCCTTTCCATTTTTAGGCATAAAAGGTCTATCCCAAAATAATGGCTTGGGGGGTACTGGACAGTGGGGCCAAAGGGAACTTAGAGTGCTCTATTTTCTTCACTAGGCATAGAAACTGACTGATTTCGATAGTAGAAAGGAAAGGTTGAAAGGAGATAGATCACAGTCACCAACAACAAGAAGGAATTTCTCGATTCAATTCAAAGTTGAGAAAATGAGGCCAGTCAAGTCAGAACAAATCAACAAGCATTTATTAAACACTTACTGTGTGCCAGGCACTTTGCTAAGTGCTAAAGACAGAAAAACAAGCAGAAAGAAAGATAGTGCCTGCTCTTAAGGAGGTTACCTTCTAAAAGAGGAAGGCAATACATGGGAGGGCATGACAGAAAGAGTCTGAAGGGTCAGGGAAGGGATAGGACTTGTGCAAGGTGACTCAAACCCAGTCCATAAATAACATCTTGGTACTGTTCATCACACCATGAAGCTTTCCATTAAACAAAACTTTTGCAATGAGAAAGGGCGAAGGAGTTAGGCTCAGGATGGGGACTGTGGGTTTTGACAGACAGGCAATGCTCTTAGAGAAAGAGAAGTATTTGTGGGGCTCTGTGTTTGTATTTTGCTTCTTGGGAAATGTTTCTTCACTCTGCTGGGCAAGAGAGATGGAATTAAACACAACCCCCTTTGATCCCAGGCAGGACAGAATGCTCATTCAGCTCTGGTCCTTTTCTTGCCCCTTTTGCTCCCCCTGGGGTGTATGTCTATATGTGTGCATGTGGGGGGTGACTAGAAGAGAGGGCAGCCGTGTCACTGAGTTTCCCAAGGAGCAAACAGTGGAGGTTGAGAGAGGTGAAAGGTTAAACACTGGTATCAATAAAATGGGGACGATTTTCAGAAGAGGAAGATGTTGGTGGCGGTAGGGGCAGGGCTGCAAAATTGTCGTGTATAGATTTAAGATGCCTGGTTTGGATTTGAGATGTTTTTGTGTTGAGAGAGAATAAGGCCTAAAGTGAGGTTTGGGGAGGGTTCCTTAGTGGTCATAATCTGAGTTCATGTCATATTTAAAATGTCTCAGACTTTTCCAGTGAGAAATGTATATTTTTATTTCTATACATCAGTCCTAGCATATACATGTGTACAAATATGCATAGAAGCTATACCTCGAGAGTTTATGCTGAATTCTCCTGAACTTTGCCTAAACACACATCATCAGGGACTATAAAAGTAGAGTCAGAAATATTATTATAAAATAATACATTCAAAGAATTTCACTCTATCATCCTAAAGAACTCCCAGTGTGGGAACTCCCCCCACCAATGCAGATTGTAGCCCCTTTCCAGCTATAATACCTTTATAATTTAGTAAATAAGTCATAAGGATTTGCCTGAGGCATACAAGGGTTAAATGACTTGGCTAGGATCATAAAGCTAGTAGGTATCAGAAGTGAGATTTGAACCCAAGTCTTCTTTTTTTTTTTTTGGCAGGGCAATGGGGGTTAAGTGACTTGCCCAGGGTCACACAGCTAGTAAGTGTCAAGTGTCTGAGGCCAGATTTGAACTCAGGTACTCCTGAATCTAGGGCCGGTGCTTTATCCACTGCGCCACCTAGCAGCCCCCGAACCCAAGTCTTCTTAACTCTAAATTCAACACTCTATCCACTATGCTATGATGCCATGTAGCTTTACGTATGTCATATTTGTATGATATATATTAGGCAGTGTGGCATAATGGATAGAGATCTGGAATTGAGTTAAGAAGAGGTAGGTTCAAATACTTCCTCTGACACTTAATAGTTATGCGACCCTGGCTAAATCACTTAACCCCTGTGCAGCTCAGGCAATTCTCTAGAACCTCTCCACAAAGTCACAGAGATATTGTATCAACAGTGGAATTTTGACCTGTGTTGTTGGAGGGAGTTCCTACACTGACGCTTATCCAAGATGATGAAATCACAGATGTTTTGCATATTTACATACATATACATGCATAGGGTAGCATCACTTTAAACAGTATTTACTCTTCCAGAGTGCTATTTTGAGAAGGACATATCTCTATTGGATTTCTTTAACAAAAATCAGATTAATCAAATTAGAGTTAGAGGATCATAGATTTAGATCTGGAAGGAATCTGAAGGGCCATCTAGACTAAGGACTTTAGATTGCAGATGGGGAAACTGAGGCCCAGGGAGGTTAGTGGCTTGCTTAAGGTCGAATAAATGGTACACATCAGCAGTGGGATTTGAATCCAAGTCCTTTGACTCCAAAGATATTGCTCTTTCCTCTCTATCTCTCATTGTCACATGGGCTATGTTGGAATTTCTCTTGAGAGATAGAGAGGGCCTGCCTATCTCTTACCTTTGGTCCTTAATTTAAGAGGGCTCCTTGGATTCTACATCCTAGTAATTCTGACACTGAATTCACTTATGAGAGAAGCATGAGGGTTTCAGTATTTACTGATTCAGTTAGTTTGGGCTTTCTTGGCAGTTTTATTTTTTCCTTACTAGGTGATCAGGAGCCTTCCGTTCAATTCAATCCAATAAGGTTTTATTAAATTCCTATCGTGTTCAAGGTTCTAGAGGTACAAACAAATAAAAAGACAGTTTTGGTCTCTGGTGTTCCATATGTTAAAGTGTTGTTATAAACTTGTAATTTGTAAAGTAGAAAAAGGAACATCAGTTCCCCATTCCCCCTCCCCAAAACAGCTCTGCCCACCACACATATAAGCACACAACTTCATGGGACAGTGAGGGTAGGAAGAAAGAATTTACTAGGGGGATGGGTGGGTAGAAAGAAAAAAAAAAGAAATTGACATGATAACTGTTGATTCCTGCTTCTGTTAGCCTCATTAAATTCAGGTTTACCTTCCAAGAATTAATCAGTCATTCAGTTAACAAACATTTATTAAGCACTTATTATAAGAAGTCACTGGAGACACAAAGAAAATAACTGTTGTATATTTAGAGGGAAGAGCTGGTTGTACATAATAGATTTTCAGTTTCATGCACAATCATCTTTTTTTATTATGCTATGTTACAGAAATTCTTGTTTAATTCCATAAATTAAAAATAAAATAAATTAAAAAAAATGAAAGCATTTACTTTCATCTTCTTGTCTGGCTTTTCATCAATCTTTCCTTTTCTTTAACTCCTGAGAGCCTTAATTCTGGGATACCTAATGGAGTTTGGCTTGAATGTTTTCCAGGGGCCGGTCTCTCAAGACTGGTTGTAAGAGGGCACACATTTCTCCTATGTCCAATGAGGATTGCTATTCTAAACTTTGCTTCACTGAGAACACAAAGGTGGCTTTTCAGCATTAGGCCTTTGTGGGACTGGGGTCTGGGGCCCCAGAAAGGGGAGGAAAGGTGTTTTCTAATGTCCATACAGAAATAGAAAGCAATAGCTTCTAGCTTCATGTCTGTGCAGGTGAGCCTGAGAGACACTCTACAAACCTGCAACTATTATAGGTCTTCTTATCATTAGCTCTGTACCTATTCTTCTCTCAGGGCAATAATAAGTCACTGAATTTCAGGGAGAGAGAATATAGAGTGGGTAAAGAACCAGCCTTGAAATCAGGAAGATGTAGGTTCAAGACATGCCAGTAACACATCCAAGATGTGTGACCATGGGAAAGTAACAACCTTTAAGTGACTCAGGCAACTTGATAAATTGCAGGGAAATTGACAGTCTATATCAGTAGAGGGAATTTCCACACCAGGACAAATCTGCATGTTGCCCCCCACCAAAAATTAAAAAATATATATTTTAGATGTGTAGAGGGCATCAGGGACCATTGATCCTAATCTACCTGTGTAGAAACACACTCTATGTCATCTCTGACAAGTGGCCAGATAGCCTCTGTTCAAAGACCTTCAGTGATGAGGAACTCACTACTTTATGAGATATTTCAATTCAATTGCTGGACAGCTCCAACTGTTGGGAAGTTTTCCCTTATATTCAACTGAAATCTCCCTCATTGAAGGTTTTACCCCATTAGGGGTAGTTCTATTCTCCTGGCCCAAGCTATACTGAATAGGTTTTCCTGGTGATAGAACATCTCTCCCTAAATCCCCAAAAGGTTCAGGCCTGTTAGGGCTAAACCCAATGTTCTGTCCTTCCATACTGCTTGATCTTCTTTCACTTATTCTAGAAAGGAGAAAATCCCCCTCAAAACAACAAAGAGGCATTTCACACTAGGGCCTGGTAGGCTGGGGAGGGGGACTCTTCCTTCCTCTTGGTTGTTCCTTGGGCTAAGAATCCAAAAATATCTAAGCAACTTTGGGCAGCCATGAAAATTAGGCTAAAGGAAAGGAACTAGATGGAGACTCCTTGACTCCACTTGGTTGAATTGAATGGTCCCTTTGCTAGTAGAATAGAAACATGTCTTGGGTACTCCCTCCCTCCCTCTTCCCCAGCCCCCACACCTCTCCATCTCCTCCTGCCACCCCTATGCTGCCAGTAACACAGGATGTGTAATCTCTTTTCGAAACACACAATTACAGATTTTTTTAAAAAGGAGGCCAGAAAAGAATAATTAATTTCTGCTTCCTCATGCAAATCCTTTGGCCAGCCATTTAAGGCTCAGGAGCAGGACCGATTCAGTTCCTTGTGCAAATTCCAAACTGAAGGCATTTAAAAAGAAGAAGAAGAAGAAGGAGAAGAAGAAGAGAAATTGAATGGGTTTACTTTTTCTAAGAACTAGAATTAACAAAGGTTCCATTTTCCATGGTTATGCGTCTGGCTAGACAGACCTCACTGACAAGCTCTCCAAACACATGTGCTAGCCTGTTGAAAAGGCTTCAGTGTTGACTGACAGATAATTGAAGTGACAAATTGTTTCATTGTATCTGGCAGGGAGAGTGCTGTATTAGATAATTACGGAGGGCAGAGAAGCTCTGGGGTCTCAGGTCACAAGACATGCCTGACCCTATTTTCTGAAAACTCTGAATGGAGTTCCCAGTCTCAGAGGACCTGAGTGTGATGCAGTCTCTGATTTTTTTTTTGTATTTTTTTCTTCTTTCTCCTCTATGCCTCCCCCTCTCTCCTCCACTCCCCCACCCCCTTTTTCCGATCTAATGATTAAGAGCTAAAGAATATAGAGACCTCCGGGGCTGAGGCACCAGCCCCCCACCCCTTGCCTTTTAGGAAAACAACTTGTCAATTTTCTTCACGGTAACAGGTTTGCAAACTTGCTCTCCTGTAGACTGAGCATAGTGTCTAGGAAAGGGGTTGGAGGCTGTGAGTATAAAGGTGATTCCCCAGGAGAATGAATGGTTCTGTTCTAAAGAAAGAAGTGCAGAGCTGAGGTTTTCTGAGTCTCTCCTGCTAACCTTGCCCCAAGAGAAGTTTTTCCTGGACGATACATTTTTGTATGTGTTCATAGGATAATAATGATGATGATTCATATTTATATAATGCTTCCTTTAAAACGAGGCCATGAGGTAAGGATTGCAAGTGTTATTATACCCATCACACAGAGGAGAAAACAGATTTGGAGGGGAGAAGTAGCCAGCGGGAAGTCAAAGCTAGGTCTTCTGACTCCAAGTCCAAGACTTTCCACTATCCAGCTGTTTCCTCCTATTTAATGAACTCCAAACAAATTCTAAGACTCTCTGTTCCCTTCCCCACCACTATCCACTGTCAACTGCCCACGGCCCCCCCCCCCCCAATAAAAGCCCTTCTGTTTCCAACAAAGTTTAGGTTTATCTCGTTTGCCCAGGGAACCTGGGGATCTGGCCTTTGAAAATCACCTTCCACTTCCCTAGATGGGTAAGGATCCTATCTCTGGGTCCTGGGGACAAGATGAAGGGAAGCCCTCAGCATGTCACTCTGCTTGGTGCATCAGAGGAGAGCAGTGAGATAGAATGAAGGGAGGAGGGGAAGGGGGCAGAAAGGAAAAGGGTGGGAGCTAAAAAGTTCTTTAAAAGTCAGGAGAAGAGAGAACAAACAGCAAAATGGGGCAACAATGAGACTCTTGTGCCTCAAGCCCCTGGCCCTGGGAACCAAATGGAAAGAGCCTTCTATTCCCTTAGGGAGGGGTAGGGGGAGTGGAATACAATCTAGAGACAGTGGGAAAAGCGATGGCCTGCCTGAGTTGAGCTAAGCTTTCTGGACACTTGAAGGGCTCTCTTCCTTAGGCTTCTACCCCCAAACAACTGAGGCAAGGAAGAGTGTGGACAGCTTTTCCTTGGCAAAAGAACTGGACCCTCCAAAACACAGGAAGGTACCAGAGAGAAAATGTTAACAGTTTAGTACTCCTTCCTTTGTGTACACATGTATTTTTTAAAGGATGCTTTTCCCACAAGACATGCCTAAAATCGAGTTCAGGAATAGAGGAGAGACTTAAAGTATTTGTGGCACAAATCCCATATTATCTACAGAATTTAGTGATAACTAAAATCTCCAAAGGGGATGGGAACAAATTGACATTGATGTAAAGTGTTCAGGATGAGAAAGAATAGAGGCTCCAACAGGAAGTGAAATGCATAGGATAGGCAAATGGGAAGAGCCCACAGATTGATGAAGCCAGGATGAATTTCTCTTGTAGCTAGCTTGAAGTACAAACCCCAAACTTATCAGGCTGATAAATAAAGGGATAATTATTCTGGAAATAATTAGGCAGCTAGATGGTATAGCAGATAGAGTGCAAGGCCTGAAGTCAGGAAGACCTGAGTTCAAATCCAACCTCAGACACTTACAAGCTGTGTGATCTGGGCAAGTCACTTAACCCCATTTGCCTCAGTTTCCTCATCTGGAGAAGGAAGTGGAAAACAACTTCAATATCTTTGCCAAGAAAACCCCAAATGGGGTATGAAGAGTCAGATATGAATGAACAATAACAGCAATTATTCTGGAAAAGGATTTGCCTTTTGCTGGGTTCCTTTAGACCCCTACTAGGGATAACTGGGTGCTGTGGGAAGAACACTGGCTTTGGAGTTAGAACACCTGGATTTGGGGCCTAGTTTTGATATTTAGTAGCTGTGTGACCATGGGGAAGTCTATTCATATTTCTGAACCTTTGTTATTTATAAAAGGGGCATTAGCAATGCCCCTAGTACCTACTTCACAGGGTTACTGTGAGAGTAGGGGTTTTACAAAGTCCTATAGAAAGATGAGATGCTATAATTACAGACAGAGGATAGAGTCCTGGACTTGTAATCAAGAAAACCTGAATTCAAATCTCATTTCAGATATTAGCTGTGACTCTGAGCAACCTACTTAGTTTTTCTCAGCATTGATTTCTTCATCTGTAAAATGGGCTGGAGAAGGAAATGGGAAGCTACATCAGTATCTTTGCCAAGAAAACCCCCAATGGGGTCACAGAAAGTCAGACATGATTGAACAACAACAAAATTTCATAGGCTTATTGGGAGGAAGAAATAAGATAACATGTAAAGCACGTTGCAAACCTTAAAATGCTAAATTCTAAATATATCATTACAACTACTACTACTACCACCACCACCACCACTACTACCTCTTCTGTTGCTGTTGCTGCTACCACTACCACTACTACCACTATTACTATTAAGTGATTTTTAGAACCCAAATAAAGGGAATTTGTTATTGACTTCTCTAAATCATAGAGTACTATAATGATTTAGTATAACTGACTTTTTTTTACAAGAGCTAGAAGGGACTTCAGAGGTCATCTTGTCTTCTTTCCTTTTGCACATAGGGAAATTAAGGCCTAGAAAGGTTAAGTGATTAGCTTCTGGTCAAACCGTCGGTGGTAAAGCAAGGATGCCTGACTCCCATTCCAGATTTCTTCCCTTTCTACCTCTGTGAGGAAGTGTTCTTTTTTATATTATAAAGCTTTAAGTTGATAGGGGGCTTCATAATCTCTTCGCATAAGTGGACTAACCTAACTTAGGGTTTTTCAGCATAAGATGAATGTGCTGATCCCTGGCTGTGTGCCTTGTCATATGAGAGGGAAGGAAACAAAAGGAGACTATTATTCAGGAGCTAACAGTCTAGTTGGGGAAATAGAATTGCAGCCTCACAGATGAGTTGGAAGGCTCCTCATCTCACCCATAACTCAACACAAATCCCTGATACAACATGACAATCATCCCTCCAGTTTTTGCTTGCATATCTCGAGTGAAGAGGAGCCTGAGACTGCCCATTCTGTTTGTTTGTTTGTTTGGGGTTTTTTTGGTGAGGCAATTGGGGTTACGTGACTTGCCCAGGGTCACACAGCTAGTACGTGTTAAGTGTCTGAGGCCGGATTTGAACTCAGGTCCTCCTGAATCCAAGGCCGGTGTTTTATCCACAAGACTGCCCATTCTGATTTTGGGTAGTTCTCATTATTAGGAAGTTTTTCCTTGCCCCAAACACCTCAATTTGTCTCTGAAACTTGTAAACAGTGTTTCTAGTTCTGCTCTCTAGGGATAAGGAGAACAAGTTTATCCCCTCTTTTTCATGTTAACTATCGTGATTCTGTCATGCTGAGATTTCTGAGTATCCCGCCAGTTCTGAAATCCTATGATTTATATGCATGAAACAAATAGGGGAAAATATGATTGAATGAAAAAATGCTCTGGGCTCCACCCCACTACTGCTACCTTTATTTCCTATAAAATGAGGAGGTAGGACCAGAGGGTCTCTGAGGTCCTTCCTGACTCTATAGCTGTGATCTTTGGGACAGTCCATTTCCACTGCCAGAGTAGTCTTCATAAGACACAGGATAGACCAAAGTCACTCCTCCTACTTTACATTCCAGTGGCTCCCTATTACCCCCAGGATTAAATAGAATTTCTTAGGTGTGACTTTTAGAGCCCTTCGTAGTCAGTCCCCTGCTGACCTCACATACTCTGTGGCACTGGCTTGTTTGCTACTTCTTGAATTTCATTGTTCAGTTATTCAGCCTGACTCTTCATGACCCCATTTGGGGTTTTCTTGGCCAAGATGCGAGAGTGGTTTGCCATCCTTTCTCCAGCTCATTTTATAGATAAGGAAACTGAGGCAAACAGGGTTAAGTGACTTTCCCAGGGTCACACAGCTAGTAAGTGTCTGAGGCCAGATCTGAACCCTATCCACTACACCACCTAGCTGCCCCATTTCTTTTCTTTTCTTTTTTTTTTTTTTGCAGGCAACGAGGGTTAAGTGACTTGCCCAGGGTCACACAGCTAGTAAGGGTCAAGTGTCTGCGGCCAGATTTGAACTGATACTCCTGAATCCAGGGCTGGTGCTTTAACCACTGTGCCATCTAGCTGCCCTCTGCCCCATTTCTTGAATGGTACATTCCATCTATTGCCTCTGTCCCTTTTCATCAGATGTCCTTCATTCCTGGAATGTTCTCTCTCCTCATCTCTGTCTCCTGCCTTTTCTGGCTTCTTTCAAGAATCAGCTTAGATCCCACCTACTGCCAGCATCTCCCCTACTGCCTCCCCTCTACCTTACCATGCTTAATGCCTTCCCTCTGGGATTACCTCCTTTCCATTTACACTGTACATATCTTCCATATACACATTTAATAAAAAATAATGATAGCTAGTGTTTATATAGATCCCCCTATATGCAGACCCTGTGCTAAGCACCTTACAAGCACATCTCTACTCGCAGGTTGGTACAAGTAATTAAATAGGAATTTGGGGGGGAGTTTTGCAGAAGCCACAGACAATATAGAAAACGTTTAGAAACACAAAAATGCATAAAATATATGCAAAGTATTGTACAATACTAACATTCTTTATCTTTTAATACGATAATAATTCAGACTTCTTCTCTGGTATGAAAGGAGGTACTTTTTTGGGAGGTGGGGGCAGGGTAATGAGGGTTAAGTGACTTGCCCAAGGTCATACAGCTAGTAAGCTTTAAGTGTCTGAGGCTGGATTTGAACTCAGGTCCTCCTGAATCCAGGGCTGGTGCTTCATCCACTGCAACACATAGCTGCCCCAGGACAAAAAATTTTACATGGATTTTCCAGATCTCCAGGGGCGCCATGCTCCTAACTCCTGTGATGTGGTAGGGACAACTTAGAAATATCTCATTTGAGGCGCTATTAATATCTCCATTTTACGGTTGAAGAAACTGAGGCAGACAGAGGTTAACTGACTTGCCCACAGTCACAGAGCTAGCAAGCAAACTCTGAATCAAGTCTTCCTGATTCCAGGCTGAGGGCTCAATCCCCCTAGCTGCTGCCTAACTCATTGTGTTTTCTCTCCTATTCCAGTGTGAGCTCCTTGAGGGAAGGGACTGTGTTTTTTGCCTTTTTGTGCTTCCCCCATGCTCAGCACAGTGTCTAGCACTCAGTAAGGGCTTATACATTGCTTGGTGATTAATGGGTCCTGTGCCCCTCCCTGTCCTTCCTGAAATTCCTTGGCCCCTATACTATCAGTTGTGGCCCACCACGGGGAATGCTGGTCCCCTCTTGTCTGCACACTGCCAGATCTCCTTACTGTGCCAGCTTTGAACCAGGCATACCCTTCTCTCTGGAACCATCTTCTAGGCCTTGGATTATGTTGTAGCTCTTTAAAAAGAAAAAAAAAAAACCCTCCTCCACTGTCTGCTGAGCACAAATAATAGTTATTAAGGTCCCTTTCCCACTATAGAAATAAAATACAGCCCGGGAACTTGAGCACAGCCACTCCATTGAGAGCTTGCTGAAGCCGGGTAATACTAATAATTCAAAACAGATGAACAGAATGGCAAATACTATGGGCTTAGTATCCCAGCCTGACCTGACCTTTGAAACTTGTTGAAAGTTACCCTTGAAACTCCCCAGAACTCCTTGGGTAACTCCTGTAAAAGGGTTATTTATCACAAAGTCATAAATAATATTTGCTATGTATTTGCTCCATCTATCTCCAAAACGAATTAGGTTAGAAAACATTTATGGGCCCGGGTTTGAGGTCTGCTTTTCTGTGGCAGAGGGGTGGAAGGGGGAGGGATGGGGAATCTTGTGGGAAGAGCAACCACACAACCCAGAAATCAGCCTGAGATGCCCCTGTTGTTTCATCTTCCACAAGGAGGGGGTGGGAAATGGGGTTCAAGGAACTGAATTTCGATTGAGTGGTTTTAAATATCATTGTTCCTGTTCAGAGGTGACTGCATGGTAGTGTTGAGTGATGTGGGTACAATAAATGTGAAGCAGAATCACAAGTAGGGGGCAAGGATCCCCAACCCCCTAAGCAAAGAAGGAAGACGATTCCAATATCACCTACTGATTGGGGGTGGGGGTGGGATGGTGGCTTTCAGGATCCTGGGAGATGGTGGTGGGGCTCACACACAGGGCAATGGAAGACGAGGAGAGAAACCTTCGGGTGTCATGTTTAGCCCTTGTTCTTTGTTCCAGAAGGCCAGGGACATCTGGCATTTGGAATTAGGAGCACTTGAAACACTTCCCCCTTTCTCCCCTGAGCAGGTAGTTAGGGATCATGCTGCTGGATTTGTTTGCATTTTCAAATAGAGTTGCCATGGCTTAGAAGGCTGAATCGAAAGGAGACTAGAAGAGCTGTTTGGTCATTTCAGATTTTTTGCAGGGGTGCAGGGCTCTGAGACGGCTTCGGAGAGTGGAAAAGAATCCTGAACTTGGAGTCAGGAGAGACGTGGACTGCCTCCAGCACGAACCAGTTATGTGTCCAATAGGCAAGCTATTTTGTATTTCGAAGTCAGTTTCTTGAGGGATATTAATACCTGTGAGTACCGATTTCAGCAGAGGTAGCATGGCCTTGTGAATATAGTATTCACTAAGCCACAAAGACCTGGGTTCAAATCTCACATCTGAAACATACTGTCTGTAGGACCTTGGGCAAATGACAATGTCTCAGTGCTCTTAGGCAATTCTCCAAGACTATGAGTGGCAGAGAAGGGCACCAATCTGCACTAGGGAGGGAGTTTCCTCAGTTGAGAGTTTCCTATACCAATGAAATCAAAGGTCCTGCCCCATCCCTACCTACTTCATAGGCTTCCTTTGAGGATCACACTATGGGAGCAGATAAAGAGCTAGATGTTGACATTTCATTTCAGACCTTTTAACTAGATGAATGAATCTGAGCAAGTGACAACCTCCTTGAGCCTGTTTCCCCTTCTGTAAAACTGCCTTCTAGCCTTCTAGGCTAGTTGCAGGATTCAAATAAAATGATATATGCAAAGTGTTTTTCAAACCTTAAAGGACTATATAAATGCCAACTATTCTTGTTAGCAAATGAGATGATACAAGGAAGACACTTTTCACATCTGAATGGGTTATATTAATGTCAGCCCTTATGTTTCCTTTGTAGTCTTCTTGTGCTGTGCCAGGGTGAATTTGTTGTTCACATTGAATTGGATTTAGTGCTTGGGATGAAATGATATTTGACTTTAGTCTTTTATAAGTTGAAGGTATCTTAATGAATATTCAATTTTGGGGTCCACCTCCCTCCCATCTAGGTATTTATAATCTGACCATATGATTCCCTTACTCTTTGTAAACTCCAGTGGTTCCCTGATATCTCCTGGATCAAATATAGATTCTTCTGTTTGGATTGTAAAACCTTTAAGAACCTGGCATTTTCCTACTCTTCCTGTCTTCTCATATCTTAATCTCCTCCATGCATTCTGTGATCTAGTGACCTTGGCCTCCTTGCTCTTCCTCAAACCCTCTATTTCCAAATTTCATACACACACATACACACATTAGGTGGGGCAATGAGTCACTTAAGTGACTTGCCCAGGGTCACACAGCTAGTAAGTGTCATGTGTCTGAGGTCAAATTTGAACTCAGGTCCTCCTGAATATAACACTGGTACTTTCTCACTGTGCCACCAAGCTGCCCCAAAATTTCACATATTTTCATCAGTTCTTCTCATGCCTATAATTCTCTCCCTCCTCATTTTCCCCTTGGGCTTCCTTGGATTCCCTCAAGTTTCAGCTAAAATCTCTCCTTCAAGAAGGCTTTTCTGATTCCCTTCCTTCTGAGATTATCTCCAATTTTTTTCTGTTTTATATATATATATATATATATATATGTATATATGTCTATACACACATATACATACAACACATGTATATATGTGTGTATACACACATACATATGTACATATCTTATTTATGCATAGGTATTTGCATGTTGTCTTCCCTGATTAGATTATGAGTTCCTGGAGGACAATACCTGTTTTAGCCCAGTGCCTGATACACAGTAGGCACTTAACAAATACCCATTGACTTGACTTGACTGTTCCTGCTTCAAGTCTCCAGATAAATCCCTTCTCTCCCTGACCTTGAGAGGAAAAGCAGAGAAGCTTCTCAACATTGTAATAATGGAGACCCTGAACTACTCCCTCCCTTCCACTGCTCTCCAATTGATATATGTGTTATAGATAAGCAAACTGGTATAACAGGTAAAGGGGATTCGTTCAAATGAGTCAGAGGCAGAGTGGGGACTCTTCAGATTGCTCGTCTAGCTTTCTTTCCATATGCCACGATGCTTCTCCTCTAATCACTATATTTCCACAAGTGTTTGTTAGTGCTCTGTGGGAGGCTCTATGTAGAGAGGAGAAAGGATGTTAGGTCTTTTGGGGAGAAGAAATCTACAAGACAGTGACTGATTTGATATGTGTTTGAGGATGAAAGAAGAGTTGAGAAGGAACCCAGATTGACTGGAGCATTCTGGTGCCCTTAACAGAAACAATGAAGTGTAGAGAAGGGGAGGGATATTTGGGAGAAAAGATATTAAGTGATGTTTTGTACATGTTGATTTTGAAATACCTGAAGGACATCACATCCAGTTGGAGATGTTAAACAAGTGAGTGGTGACATGGGACTGGAACTCTGGAAGGATATTAAATGTGGAATGTATAGATTTGAGAATCATCTACATAGACATGCTAATTGAATCCATGTGAGCCAAGTTCACTGGGAGAGTTTGGGGAGAGAGCATTGGAGGTTACCCACAGTTGGTGGTGGGACACAAAGGATCCTGAGCCAGTACAGTTGGACAAGTAGAATAATTATAATAATATTTTTATTAATAACAATGAGAAGTTATGTAGCTCTTTAAAGTTTGTAAAGTACTTTGTTTGTGTTTTCTCATTTGATCCAGGAAAACCAGGAGAGAGCAATGTTACCAAAACCCAGGGAGAAGAAAGATTTATTAACCATGTCAGGTGCTGCAGTGAGGTCAAGATGAATGAAGAATGAGAAAAGGCCATTGGGTTTAGCGGTTAAGAGATCACTGGCAAACCTGGAAAAGAGTAGTTTTAATTTAGTGGGGAGTTCTAAAACCACATTGGAAGTAGGTGAGAAGCGAATGAGAGTTGAGGAAGAGAGGTGAAGGCTACAGACAACTTTTTCTAGGGGTTTGTGTAAAGTAGGAAAGATATGGGACAATTGTTTTAGGAAATAATAGGGTCAGGGAAAGCTCTTTTAAGATTGGGAGAGACTTGACTATATTTGTAGGTAGTAAGGAAGGAATACACAGATGGGAGAGACTGGAAACATGTGCGAGAGAAAGACAAACACAGAGACAGAGAGAGACAAAGAGATGGAAAAAGATAGAGAAACATAGACAGAGAGACAGAGACAGAGAGAGACAGAGACAGAGAGACACAGAGACAGACAATCAGAAAGACAGAGACACAGAGACAGAGATAGAGACAGGAAGACAGAGAGACAAAGAGAGAGACACATAGAAAGAGACAGAGAAACAGAGACAGAGGTGGAGAGACAGACAGAGATAGAGGCAGATAGAGGGAAAGAGAAAGAAACACAGAGAGAGAGACAGAGAGAGACAGAAAGGCAAAGAGAGAGACAGGGACAGAGAGAGGCAAATAGAAACAGACAGACAGGGAAGGGAAGAATGAGAGAAAATGATAGAAAGAGCATGAACTTGGAAGAGATGAGCTCAAGGACACAAGTAGAGGTAATATCTTGGCAAGAAGGGCAACTTCTGTCAGAGAATGGAATGAGGGAAAAGACGAGAAGATTAGTTGGGGTGTTTTTAGGTGTGTCATAGGGGAGAAGAGGAAGTTCTGGACAGAGGGTCTCTAAACTTGTACTGGACCCCATCATTATAGTTTTATGACTCCAGTCTCGCCCTCCAGTGTTGTCCAGTATAGCACACTTGTAGGAGTGGAGAAGGCAGATAGATGGTGGTAACCCAAGGTTAGAATTGGACAAGGCTTGAGTGGCAATGGAACTAGGAACAAGAAGATTAAAGAACATGAATTTTCATTCAACATATGAAAATGGTCTATTAGTCACTTTGTACTGTGGTTGCCTAGGGGCTAGTCATATCATGATAGTGCTAGATTGTGTCCATCCATTCCATGTGTGCCAATGTAATATTAGGAAGGCCCCCAGAATGTTGAGTGGATCCCCCTGATGGATTTATGAAAGATATAGGCAAGAGTAATAGTATGAAAAAACAATCTATATTAGTGGATAGAGTTCCCACAGATCACAAATTCATCAAAGTATCTAAACAAATATAAATCTTAAATTCCTCTCCCTCTTCCCTTTCCTCCCCTCCCACTGCCCTGGCCCAGCCACTAGACCTTATGTTCTAAGAAGGCAGGGACAATGTCTTTCCTAAAGCATCCACAACAGGGCTTAATAAATCTCTGGGGACCTGAACTGAATTCATTTCCACCCATCATCTCCACCTTTACCATCACCTTATATTCTGGAACTCAGACTTTTAAAAAAAATACATATTTTTATTGATACTTTTTGTTTCTACTTTTTTTCTATTCCTAAATTTCCCCCTATACTCATTCCCTACCCCTTCCAGAGAACCAACCCATAGAATAAGGTTTTTTTTTTTTTTTTTAAAGAGAAAAGAGGAAGGGGAGCAGCTAGGTGGCACAGTCGATAAAGCACTGGCCCTGGATTCAGGAGTACCTGAGTTCAAATCCGGGCCTTAGACCCTTGACACTTACTAGCTGTGTGATCCTGAGCAAGTCACTTAACCCTCATTGTCCTGAGAGAGAGAGAGAGAGAGAGAGAGAGAGAGAGAGAGAGAGAGAGAGAAGAGAAGAGAAAAAATAAGCAAAACCAATTTATACATCACAAGAAAAATCTGAATATACATGTAAAGTTCCATACCTGTGGACCTCATACCTCTACAAAGGAGTAAGGAAAAGTATCTTCTCATGTCTCTTTTTTGGGGCCAGGCTTGTTCTTTGTAATTTTGTAGCATCCATTTTTTAGTTGTTTTGTGGATTGTTCTTTTTGTTAGCATTGTTATAGTCATGTATATTGTTTTCTTTGCTCTGTTTACTTCATTTTGCATCAGTTCATGCAAGTCTTTTTTTTTTTTTTTTTTGGTGAGGCAATTGCGTTAAGTGACCTGCCCAGGGTCACACAGCTAGTAAGTGTCAAGGGTCTGAGGCCGGATTTGAACCCAGGTCCTCCTGAACCCAGGGCCAGTGCTCTATCCACTGTGCCACCTAGCTGCCCCAGTTCATGCAAGTCTTGTCACGATTCTCTATATTTAGCATATTTGTTGTTTCTCACTTCACAGAAATAGTATGTTACATTCCTGTACCATAATATGTTTCATTCATTCACTCACCTCTATATGAAATGTATTTATTATTTATTATTATTATGCATTTTAATTTATTTTTCTTGATGTTAAACCTAAATGTTCCTCTTTCCAACTTTTATTTATAATTCCTAGATATGTTCTCTTGGCCAACAAAAACAGGTGCAATTCTTTTTCCATGTGAGACTCTCTTCCCATTTTTTATAAATCTCTATTAACTTTCACAATCCATGAGCATCTACCTCATTTCCAAGTCTTTGCTACTTATGATAGCTCTTTAAATACCAGGAGATCTCTATAAAGTCTTTCCTAAATTTTCTCTTCTCCAGGATAATTTGCCCCAGCTCCTTCAAGCAACCCACACATAGCATGAATTCAAGACCCTTTGGTGGTCTGCTGACCTGTTTTTGGATGGTCACAGCTTAACAATGCCATTCCTAAATTCTGGTCTGACCAGAATTAATAGTATAGGACTATGCCAACTCTAGTGTTAGAGATTATAATTTTCTTGATATAGTCTATGATGACATTAGCCTTTTGAGCTTCTATATCATTGGTGTATATGGAATTTGTCATACACTAAAGCCCCCAGAATTTTTTCAGATGAATTGTTGCCTGCCATGTACCCTGGTTCATCTACTTGTGGAATTGATTTTTTTCAACTCAAGTATAATATTTTACATTTAATCCTATTAATTTTCATCCTATTGGATTTAGCCTAGTTACTTAGCCTGTCAAAATCTTTTCAGATCTTGATTATGCCAACCATTATATTAATTATCCCTCCCAACTTTATTTCTAAAGCATGTTATGTTTGCCTTTATCCAAGTTATTGATTAAACATATTAAATGGTACAGATCCCTGGAACACCCAGCTAGAAACTTCCTTCCAAAGAGCTTCAAACAAGTAATTACAACTCTTTAGGGGTGGGGGTTCAGCCACTCAACTGAGACAGCTAGGTGGTATAATGGATAGAGGACTGGGTCTGAATTCTGGAAGACCTGAGTTCAAATTTGACCTCAGGCATTTACCAGATGCATGGCCCTGGGCAAGTCACTTAATCTCTGTTTTAATCCACTGGAGAACAAAATGGCAAACCACTCCAGTACCTTTGCTAAGAAAATCCCATGGACAATATTGGCTTGCCATACATGAAGAGTCAGACATGACTGAACAACAACCATTCAACTTTTTAAAGATATCTCCAGCTTTTCCATGAGAATAATATGAAAGACTTTGTCAAATATTTTGCTAAATTCTAGGTTAATTTTATCTATAGCCAGTCAAATGTTTAGTATTTATTAAGTGCCTACTATGTGCCAGTCTGAGGCCAGATTAAAACTCAGGAAGGTGCTAAGAAGAAGAACTGGGAAAAGCTTCTTGCAGAAAGTAGAACTTTAGCAGAGATTTAAAGGAGGCCAAAGAAATCAGGAGGCAGGGAGGAGGAGAGAAAACATTCCAGGCCTGGGGGGATTGCATTCTCTTGATTTGTAAGTCTAGTAATTCTATCAAGAAGAAAAATGAGGTTAGTTGGGAGTGGGTTGTTCTTGCTGGTTCTTTGTCATTGTGATTTCCTTTTCTGAATGTTCCCTTTAATAATATGTTGGTGAATTATGTCAGAAATTGAATTCAAGCTCACTGGCCTATAGTTGTGGACTCTCCTCTTACTTTAAAAAAAAATCAGGACAATGGCCCTTTTTAAATCACAAGGTACCTCACCCATATCCTGTGATCTGTTCAAGATCCCTGGGGTGGCTGAGCCATAATATCTGCCCGTGTTTGTACTATCTTAAAGTATATGGTTCTTTGGGGGCTGGTGAATAGAAATCATCAAGGGCAACTATGTGGGCTTTTATTGTCTTCTTATTTATTGAATCTTGGGTATCAACACCCTAGTATTTATTTTTGTTCTGCTCTTTTTGGTTCAAATATCATTGTCTTTGGCAGAGAAAACAAAAGCAAAAAAAAAAAAAAAAGGATGGGAACAACTCTGCCTTTTCTTCATTGTTCATTGTCATAATTCACAGGATTTAGAATTGGAAGGGATCATAAAGGTGGCCTAGGCCAGTGCCCTTGTTTTACACATGAGGATACTGAGGCTCAGAGAGGCAAAATGTTAGAGGATCATAGACCTTGAGCTGGAAGACACTATAAAGGCCATTGAGTCCAACCCCCTCGTTTTATAGAGAAACCAAGGCCCAGGGAGGATAAGTAAATCACTCAGGGTTAAACCTTATGTGTCAGAGATGGGATTTCAACCCAGAATTCCAGAGGTCACTCATTCCTCTTTCCACTGGACTATGCTGCCTCGTGTCCTCTTGCCTAAAGTCATATTCATACCTACAATAAAGTGGCAGAGCTGAGATTTAAAATCCAGCCCTCTTTATACTCCACCACAATTGATACCACCGCAAACCAGGTCAGGTAAGGGATGGAGAAGGAAAGTAGAAGGTACAGGGCTGGGCTCAATGGAGTTATCTCTCAAGTCATGTTCGACTATGGTCTCTGAGTCCCACCCTATATCCACTTTCAGTTGAGGATTTCAAACCTTCTGTCTTGCTCTGGGCTAATGCTCTATGAGTCTCTATAGCCTCTGGTGGATACTGAAGTACCATCCCAAGGCAAAATGAGGACAGAGATTTTAAAACAGAACTTCATCCCTCTTTGGGTTCCCTTTCTTTCTTTCTTTCTTTCTTTCTTTCTTTCTTTCTTTCTTTCTTTCTTTCTTTCTTTCTTTTTTTGCAGAGCAATGAGGGTTAAGTGACTTGCCCAGGGTCACACAGCTAGTAAGTGTCAAGTGTCTGAAGCTGGATTTGAACTCAGGTCCTCCTGAATCCAGAGCCAGTACTTTATCCACTGCACCACCTAGCTGCCCCATTGGGTTCCCATTCAATGACACCCAGTGTCCTTCACTAACCTTCTATTCCACCATGGCAGCCTTGGTCCTTATGCCCCTTCCATTTCCCAGCCCTTCCCCCTCCCCCTCAGTGTCCCTCCCATCCTTGCCCCCCCCCTTTTTTTTTGGGCGGGGCAATGAAGGTTAAGTGACTTGTCCAGGGTCACACAGCTAGTAAGTGTCAAGTGTCTGAGGCCTGATTTAAACTCAGGTCCTTTTGAATTCAGGACTGCTGCTTTATCCACTGTGCCACCTATCGGCCCATCCTTGCCCTTACTTCTAATAAAAATTCTTTTCACCCAATAACCACTGAGGACTCTCCCATTCACAGTCAAGTAGCATAGGGTGACTTTTCAATCAGATAAACTGATCTTTGCTAATCTGGTAAATTGGTTAAAATGTTTGTAGAGTATGGAATTGTTTATCTGTCAGATTTATGGGCAGAAGAAGAATTTAGGACCAAAGGAGATATAGGGAGTAAAACAAAATGTAAAAGAGATAATTTTGATTAAATACAATTAAAAAGTTTTTGCATAAACAAAAATAATATAACCAAGATTACAAAGGAAGCAGAAAACTGGGAAAGAATTTTTGAAACAAATATCTCTGATAAAGGCCTCATTTCTCAATTATGTAGAGAATTGAGTCAAATTTATAAAAATACAAGTCATTCCCTAGTTGATAAATGATGAAAGGATATGAACAGGCAGTTTTCAGACAAAGAAACCAAAGCTATCTATAATCATATGAAAAAATGCTCTAGATCACTATTGATCAAAGAAATGCAAATTAAAACAACTCTGAGGTATCACCTCACACCTATCAGAGTGACAAATATAACAAAAACAGAAAATATTAGATGTTGGAGGGGATGTGGGAAAGCTGGGATGCTAATCCACTGTTGGTGAAGTTGTGAAAAGATCCAACCATTCTGGAGAGCAATTTGGAACTATGACCAAAGGGCTGTAGAACTGTGCATTCCCTTTGATCCAGCAATACCACTGCTAGGTTTATATCCTAAAGACATCCCCCAAAAGAGAAAAAGACCTATTTGTACAAAAATAATTATAGCAGCTCTTTTTGTGGTGGCTAAGAATCAAAGGAATTCCCATCAATTGGGGAATGGCTAAACAAGCTGTGGCATATGATGGTGATGAAATATTATTGTGCTATAAGAAATGACAAGAAGGATGATTTCAGAAAGGCTTGGAAAGACTTGTATGGATTGACGTATGCTGAAGTGAGCTGAACCAAGAGAACATTGTGCACAGAGACAGCAATATTGTTTGATGAAGAACTGTGAATAACTGAACTATTCTTAATAATACAATGCTCCAAGACAACCCCAAAGGACTAATGATGAAGCATACTATCCACTTCCAAGGAAAGAACTGATATTGATGGAACACAGATTGAAGCATGCTATTTTTCACTTTCTTTCATTTTTTCTTTTATTCATGTTTTCTTGTACAAAATGACTAATATAGTAATGTTTTTCATAATTGTACATGTATAATCCATAGCTGCTTACCACCTCAGAGAGAGGAGGGGGAGGGAGGGAAGAAGGGATAAAAATTGGAACCCAAAACTATAAATAAAAATGTTTATTACTTAAAAAATAAAATGTTATCCTTCTCAGATAACATAATGTTTTATCCAAGTTAAAAATGTCTGCTCCTTAAAGAACATGATCTCAAAGTTTATCCCAGTAAATTTGGCTCAGTAGTCATTTAAGCATAATGTCTTCAACCTGAAGTTCCACCATTTCTTACCAGGCAACTTCATGGTGACCACTAGACACTTCATCACCAACAAATAGAGTATATATGTGAATAATATAAGAATGTCACTTTTCAGATGAGTTCAAGGTATGTATGTATGGGGGGTAGGATCATGAATGAGCTAGGAGTAATGAAGATCTGGTTGATAAATTGGCTCAGTCTGGAAGGGGTGATGTGGGAAGAAACCAAACTCAAGCAGGAACAGATGAATGGTTGTAAACTATTGGGGAGACAACTTGTCTTATTCAGGCCACGGGGCACTAACTGGACCAGCTTTTTCTTCCTCTTCTCTTCCTCCAGGTAGCACAGTTGTTTGCTTCCTTGCATCTCAGACAATGCCTCTTAAAATATGGCAGCAGAAAGGGGAGGGGTTATGTAATTTCCAAGAAGGCAGTATAGTTGCTTTCAGCATAACATTCACATATCACCACCTCAAAATAGCAGCAAATGCACCAAGTCTACACTACTACTATCAACACTATCACTACCACCACTACTACTACCACCACTACCACTATTACTACTACTACCACCACCACTACTACACTACTATTACCACTACTACTACTTACTACCACCTAAGATTTATATAGCACTTTTAAGTTTGCAAAGCACTCTGTGTATATTACCACATTTAATTTTCACTAGAACCCTGTGATATTAGGGTCATTATTATTAATACCATTTTAGAAATGAAGAAGTTAAGGTCATAAAAGAATTAACTTCCCAGAGTCACATAGCTAGGAAATGTTTTAGGCAGGATTTGAACTCGCATCTTTCTGACTTAGTTCATCACTCTGTCCACTATGCCAATTAGCTGCAAACCTGAGCAATTAAAATTGCAAAAGGAATAGAAGATAGAAACATTCCATTAAGTATAAAATCTTCTGAAATAAAAATAGAGCTACCTGAAACTTCCACTCAGCCTAACTATTCGCGGCACAGTCTACCTATTTTTGATGTATCCAGGACAAACAAGCTGATGTGTTTGTTTCAAGTCTAGGTTGTGGTAGAATCTTTCTTGTCCTCTAAAAGCAATGACTCAATATGAATTCCTTGCCTCATCCCAATAATATGCAGAGAATAGTGAGACTGACCAGCCACTCGTCAGAAAGAGGATGAGACTATGAGGAAAATTTACAGTCAAGGTAGCGTTCAGAAGATGGCTACAGGGAGAGGGACTTCTCTGTTATGGTTTACCTTTTCCTATGGAAACTGAAGACAAAAATGCAGAAGTCCAGCCTCCAAGCAGCAAAAACAATAGTGACATTCAAAGAAAGAAGGAATAAAGATGGGTCTAACTAACAAAGGTCACTATACCATTAATAAAGATTAAAGGAGGCTGATCCAAAAAAACCATAATGAAAAAGAAATAGACAACAAATGCCAGGCATCCTCTAGAGATGATGGACCTAGAAACTCTGGAAAGGTTCAAAAGACAAATAAGAATTTTAAAAGAAGAATTTTGGATGGAAATTAGGTTAGACATCAGAGCTCTCAAAGTTGATATCAGTAAGATTAAACAAGAGACAACTTAGAACACATGGAAGATAATGTATTCAATATAACAAGGACCATGAAAAAGAGAATGACAGATTTTGAACTCAAAACTATAGAAGTTGAAGAAAATTTGACAGGATAAAGATGAAAGACAACTTTGGAAGAACATATGAATTCCATATCAATCAAACATCTGACCTTGATACTCTTATGATGATGGTGGCTATGGCTCTGACTACTACTATCACTGGGCAGGTAGGTGGTGCAGTAGATAGAGCACCATCCCTGGAGTCCGGAGGACCTGAATTCAAAATTTGGTCCCAGACACTTACTAGCTGTGTGACCCTGGGCAAGTCATGCTTTCCTCAGTTTCCTCTTCTATAAAAAGAGTTGGAGAATGAAATGACAAGCCACTTTAGTACCTTGGCCAAGAAAACCCCAAATGAGGTCGTAGAGAGTCAGATATGACTGAAATGACTTAACAACAAACAAGAACAACAACAACATTACTACCACTACCAGGAGATACTTATATAGCACTTCAAGGTTTGCAGAGCACTTTACACACATTATTATCTCATTTTTTGGGGGGGTTGTTTTTTTGGTGAGGCAATTGGGGTTAAGTGACTTGACCAGGTTCACACAGCTAGTAAGTGTCAAGTGTCTGAGGCCAGATTTGAACTCAGGTCCTCCTGAATCCATTGCGGGTACTTTATCCACTGCACCACCTAGCTGCCCCCACATTATCTCATTTGATCCTAAACAACCCTATGAAGTTGGTGACATTATTAGCCCACATTTTACAGATGAAGAAACTGAGGATCAGAGAGGTTAAATGGTTTTTCCTTGGTCCTACAGCTATTAATTATTAGAGGTGGGCTTCAAAACAGTATGCTCAGATATAATTTAAGGATTATACATATCCTGTGCAAAAAAGAGGATTAATGAAGATGTGTGAGGGGACCAGAATAGCTGCAGGAATTCATAGAAGAAAATCATCCAGAATATTGAAATCAAATGGTAAAGTTCTAGTCCCCAGAATTCATTGATTTCCAACAGAAAGAAGGCTAGGTTTAAAACTCCAAGATGTATAATTTTCAAATATCAGAATTTCAGTGCCAAACAACAAATACTATAAGTAGCCAAGACAAAGGCCTTTAGCAGTGAAAGGATTTTAGTTTGAGTAGCTCAGGATCAGTCCTCATGTCTGAGAAATCAAAGAAAAGAAGATAAAAATAACTGCAAAATAACCCATCTTGCAAAACAGCCTGATCACCAATGAAGAAAGATGCACCTTTAGTAAGAGACATTGAGCCACTTCTCCAACAGAAAACATGGATGAGCAAAGCATTGCACTTACAAAAAACTCTGAACAAGAGAAATAAAAGAAACATAAATAAAAATATAATAATCAAGAAAAAGACCTAAGCAATGAAGTTAGTTTTCTCATGCTGATATGACAAGACCGTTGTTTAAAAAATCCCCAAAACACCAACTGAAGGCTAAAGAAAGAACAGAAGGATAATGGAAGGTCAAATGTATCTAAGGGGCTAAAGATTTAATGGGGAATATAGCAAGTAATCCAAAGGAAGGAAGAAAAATTAAATGAACATTTTATGGACTAAACTCTGTGTTTCATGGTAAATGAATCATTTTTTTTGTAAGTGTGGGAAGAAGCAGATACCAATCAATCAACAAGCATTTATTAATCACCTACTGTGCCAGGCATTGTGCTAAGTTCTGAGGATATGGAGAAAGGCAAAACATCATCCCTGACCTAGAGGAGTTCATATTCAAATAGGAAAGACAATATGTAAACAACCATGTACCTGCAATTTAGATACAGAAAACATGGGAGATAATCCCCTAGAGACATTGGCAATGTGGGGGATGTAGTGGAGGGAGGGAAACAGGGACTAGAGAAAGGTCTTTTGCAGAAGGTGGAATTTGAGCTACCTTGAAGGAAGCTGTGGAAGTCAGGAAGTACAAGGGAGAAGGAAGAACATTCTAATGAAATGTCACAAAGTCAAGATATGGAGGGTCATGTTTTAGGAACAGCAAAACGTCTGTCTTTGGTGGAGTATAGAATCTGTAGAAATGAGAAAAGTGTAGGAAGACTGGGAAGGTAGGAACAGTCAGGACTGTGAAGGTTTTAAAAAGCCAAACAGAGGGTGGCTAGGTGGTGCAGTGGATAGAGCAGTGGCCCTGGAGTCAGGAGTACCTGAGTTCAAATCCGGCCTCAGACACTTAACACTTACTAGCTGTGTGACCCTGGGCAAGTCACTTAACCCCAATTGCCTCACTAAAAAAAATAATAAAAAGCCAAACAGGATTTCACATTTGATCATGGAGGTAATAGGGAACTATTGGAGGTTATCGAGTAGGGAGAAGTTTGAGTGGAGGGAAGGGAGGAAAGAATAAATGAATGAATAAGTGAATAAGTTAAACATTTATTAAGAGATTAGAATGCATAAAACATTGTGCTGTGTTGAGGATATAAAGAGAAAAGTAACAGTCCTGCTCTCAAAGATCTCAGTTTCTTGCAAGATAGACAACAAATATGGAAGACTTCAGCTGCAGATCAGTTGGAAAAGACTCATGGTCCTTTGGATACAGTGGCAAAGTAGATGTTAGTACCTCTTCTTTAATGCTATCTGTATCTCCACACAGGAGAGTTAGGAGGGATGCACTTTTACCCAGCTTGGTTGTGTACAAAGAAGGGATAGTGTAAGTGCCGAATTTAATATGGGGAGAGTTAATTGGGCGGCTTGCTGTAATATTGGGGTTCAGAAAATAATGAGAGATTTCTAGGTCCAAAATTTTCTCCCTTCCAAACCACCCTTTTTTGTTATTTCTCCTAGACTAATAAGAAAGGAGATTAACAGTCTCTTTTTCACAAATAAACCAGGTTTTATTAATGGGAACAAAATTTACAACAAAGGTGAAGTTAATAAAGCCAGAGACAACAAGAAAGGGAATAAGAGAAGAGAAAATGAATAAGCAACCTGGCTCTAGCAAAGACTGACTCAAACCCCAAACTTGCTTCCAACTCAGCTAGCTCAAAGAGCTGGCCTCACTTCCACAACACAAGTCGCCACCACCTGGAGTCCGTAGTTTCAATGAAAGTGAGCTGTGCAACCTCTCCCTGGTTCGGTCTGAAGCTCCACCACACAGCTCCTCTCTTCCCCATTTTTACCTCTCCCACAGGAAGGGGAGGTTCTTAGCCATGCTGAGTCTCTAATTAGATACTTAATTGTTCTTTTTTATAATCTCTTCAAGTACACACCCATCATTTCTTAGGTTTTTCAAGATTACATCTTTTCGGCCTGACCATAATGAAGCAAGATGTGGTCATAGAAACCTCAAATCACAATTAATTCCTTACATTAGTATTTTCTTTGATCTCTTGACAGCCATGGAGAGCTATGGAAATGTAAATTAAGGAGGGGGCAGAGGGGCAGCTAGATGGTGCAGTGGTTAAAGTGCTGGCCCTGGATTCAGGAGTACCTGAGTTCAAATCCAGCCTCAGACACTTGACACTTACTAGCTGTGTAACCCTGGGCAAGTCACTTAACCCCCATTGCCCTGCCAAAAAACAAAAAACAAAAAAAAAACCCAAAAAACAAAAAAAGGAGGGGGCAGAGATTGAAATTTGGGGAGAGTGAGACATAGAAGGTAGGACATAGATACAGAGGAAGCATATACTGGCCTTAAGAGGATGAGTGATTATGGTGGAAAAGAACTGGAAATTGAGAGGATGCCCACCAACTAGGGAATGGCTGAACAAGTTGCAGTATATGATTGTGAAGGAATACTATTGTTCTATAAGAAATGATGAGCAGACAGATTTCAGAGAAACTTGGAAAGACTTACACAAACTGATGAAAAGTAAAGTGAGCAGAGTCAGAAGAATATTGTACATGGTAATAGCAAAATTTTGTGATGAACAACTATTAGCTATTCTCAACAATACAATGATGCAAGACAATTCATTCCAAAGGATTCATTATGAAAAATGTTACCCACCTCCAGAGAAAAAAACCACTGGAGTCTGAATACAGATAGAAGCATCATTTCCCCCCACCCCCACCCCCGCAGGGCAATGGGGGTTAAATGACTTGCCCAGGGTCACACAGCTAGTAAGTGTCAAGTGTCTGAAGCCGGATTTGAACTCAGGTACTCCTGAATCCAGGGCAGGTGCTTTATCCACTGCGTCACCTAGTTGCCCCGAAGCATCATTTTTTAAACTTTCTTTTTCCTGGGTCTTTTTTTTGGTCTGTGATTTCTTTCATAATATGATTAATATGGAAATGTTTTGCATGACTAACAATATAACCTATATAAAATTGCTTGCCTTCTCAAAATGAGGGGGGAGGGAGAGAATTTAGAACTTAATTTTTAAAAAATGAATGTTAAAAATTGCTTTTACATGTAATTGGAAAAAATAAAACACTTAAAAAGAAGAGGAATTAGTGATAATGGTAAGGGTGAAAGTAGGACTGGGTTCTTTGGGTATAGTGGTAAAGAGCTTTGTGAACTTTAAAGCACAATATAAATATGGGCAATTATCACCATCATCATATAGAGCAATTCTCACCACCCCATTCTTCCTTCTTCATGAATTAATATTGCCAGGTATGAGATACAGTCAAAGGGAGGTTCCATAAAAATAAAAAACAACAAAGCAAATTGGGAAAGGATAGTATAAGATCTACAAATGCCCTAATAAAGGAATAGAATAGAGGAAGGAACACATTTTTTTCTTCCAGAAGTCCCACTTTTCAGACACATGAAGACACAGAGAGAATAAAGAAGGAACACATAAATATATAGCAAATGATTAAAATAGATTTCAGAATCTCCTAGATTGTATAAATAAGGTAAGTGAATAGATTTTAAGAAAGATTGCTACAAAGAATGTTACTCAAATTCAGTGGTTTGGGAAGGGGAGGGATGGAGGATTCTGAACTTTGATGTGAACAGGGAGAAGGAAAGGTTTTGAAGTGTGTGTGTGGGTGTTAAAAAGGAAGAGAAACTAACAGATTAAGTCATTTTAGGTAATTTGGGATTAGTGTAGTTAAAAAAGAGTGAAAACAGATTAAGCAAAACTACAAGGAAGATGTATTAAATTAAAAGAAAGAGAGAAATAATACATGCAGGAAAACACAACTTTAAAAATTGTAACTTTGAATGTGAATGTATTAAGCCCTTTAATAAAATAAAAGATGATAGAATGAATAAGAAAACAAAACCCAACAACTTGCTCCACACAAGGAGCTTATTTTTCAAATAAAGACATATACATAATTAAAATGACATGCTGAAACAATATTTACCATATACTAAATATAATTCTCAAAAAAGCATAAATTTCAATGATGCTGTTAGACCAGGCAAAAATAAAAATCTACAAAGTCAAGAGAGATAAAGGAATGTTATGTTTTAAAGCATCATAAATAATGAAAAATATAGCTATTAAACTTATATGCACCAGTTAACATAGCATCATATACACAAAGGTAAAAATAAAATTACTATTATATATATATAATATAGCTGCACAATAATTATAGGAGTTCTTAATGTTCCTTTCTTAGAGATAGATAAATCTAACAAAAAGATAAAAGAGAAAATGCAGAATTTAATCACATGTTGGGGGGCGAAAGGGTAAAAAAAACTTAAGGCATATGAAGGGGAACATTAATCCAAAATGAATAAAAATTCTCAGCATCACTGGTATCCTACAAATATAGACCACATACTAGGTAGGGCACAGAAAATTATAAATAAATGTTTTCTGCCTTTTAAGGCAGACATATTGAACATATTTTTTTTTTTTTGTGGTAAGGAAAACACTTTTTCACTTTTATTGGCATATTAATGTCACATTTACTCCCATGCCATAAGTTTTTGTTTCTTCATTTTCTTTTGGGATATCTTTTTCTTTTGAGCAACCTCCTCTTCTGGTTTAGGAACAATTTGTTCCTTTTCAGTCAGTATCATCTCAATATGGCAAGGGGAACTCATGTATGGGTTGATTCGACCATGAGCCCTGTAAGTATGCCGCCTCATTTTGGGGGCCTTGTTAATCTGGATATGCTCAAAAAATAAGGAATGCTTCACGAATTTGAGTGTCATCCTTGCACAGGGGCCATGCTAATCTTTCTCTGTATTGTTCCAATTTTAGTATATGTACTGCTGAAGCAAGCACTGAATATATCTTTTATAGACAATATTGTAAAATAGTTATATACATATGCATATATACATATAACATAAACAGAAGCACGGACATAAACAAAAACCAACAATGGGGAGCGAGTGTCTAACTGGTATAGCTGCTGCTACTATTGCTACTGCTTGCTACTCCAAGGCCCACAATTGGTGTAGCGGCCCTGCTGGGCTCCCAACCAGCTCTCACCACAGTACCATAGACCTCTCCTTCTGACCTCTGAAGTTATCCTGGGCTGGAAAGATATCTCACATCAATCTTTTAAAAAAAATTATATCACTTTAGAATTTGATTTGATTTGATATGTTTTTTAAAGTTGTTTAGGGGGGATATTAGTAGAGTTCAGCTTTAATGCTCCTTTTACTTTTCCATCTTGGTTCTATCCCTTAATATATTATCTTTAAAATTCCTTATTTTCTAAAACTTCTATAACTTTAGCTTGCATCATAATTTTTATCAATATCTAGAGAAAGTAAAATTATTTTTTCTCAAAGAATTGAAAACCATGGAATGTTTTTAGCATATTTTATAGAAGTTATTGAAAACTGAACTATTAAAACAATAAGGTAAAAGACAACATTTGGCTCAGGAAGTAAAATATAGCCAATGTCACAATGAGTGATCAATCTTGAATCAGTAAATCAGGACAGAGATATCAGTTACTGTACACTGCAAGTACCCAGACTTCTGTCTCACAATTTTAGTTTATAACTAATTTATAAACATAGGGTTTGAAAAAACACAACTACATGCTTTTTTATTCTTTATTAGATTTCTTCTGCTTTTGAATTTGCAATTTGTCAAGTTTTTCTTGAGTAAGTGCTTTATTTTTGAGGTTTCAATTGAAAGTGTGGGCTATTCTACAAGCTTATACTGCCCCATTCATAATGGAAAGCCCCTCCTGGAATAAAAGGCCAGTTAACACTTTGGAGGTCCCCTGTGTTGTGATTACTGAGTTAAGGTGCCAATTGTAATTTCATTTCTTATACTGGAGAACCCTTCCCAACTGATATTGAAGTAAAAACACAGTTTCTCTCTCTCTCTCTCTCTCTCTCTCTCTCTCTCTCTCTCTCTCTCTCTCTCTCTTTCTCTCTCAAAGGAAACCATCAAATAAGTAACAATAAATAATAGTGAATTTTGAGCACTTCTGGCTTTGTTCACTTTTTCCATAAGTAATCAAAAAGCGAAACACCTCCACCAATTTTCTGAGTTTCTTTTCTGAATCTTGAAAGGGATTTTTATTCATTAAGCAAAGGTTAAGTGCATGATTGTTGGATAAATTCCTATAGAAATTATTATCTTTTAGATGAATTATTTTTAAATATTAAATATTAATAAATAATAGGAAAGAGCCTTCTTCAATGAGGCTACTTATGCTATCCTATTTTACTTTGTACCTTTTATCCTTCTAATTGGACTAACCTTGTTGTTGACCCATGACTTCTTGTTGTACTTTTACACAAATTTTACTTTTAGCTTGTGGTGCTCAATATTTATATCTGAAAACATGACATGTCAACAACCAGAGATCACAGAGTACTAAATATGTCTAGGCTATTAATTTAAGTACTGCTGAAATTAATTTTAGACTAATAAAATAGTAATTAGTTAAAAAAAAATTTCTTTTTGGTGAGGCAATTGGGGTTAAGTGACTTGCCCAGGGTCACACAGCTAGTAAGTGTGTAAAGTGTCTGAGGCCAGATTTGAACTCAGGTCCTCCTGAATCCAGGGACGGTGCTCTATCCACTGTGCCACCTAGCTGCCTCTAAAAAATTTTTTAAAAGCCTAACAATATCTTGAAAAATCAGTGAGTTAAAGAAACAATTAACTTCTATGTAAAAGAGATGATAATAATAAACGTGTCAAAATTTTGGGGTTGCTGCTAAAGAAGACCTGAGAAGAATATATCTTCAAAAATACACATTAACAAAATTGAAAAAGAAATGAATGAATGGAAAAATTGACAAAATTAATTGACAAAATTAAAAAAAACCTTTAATAACCCCAAGATATGGTCAAAAGAAGACACCTTAAAAATTCAGAGAGAAGGAAAAATTGAAAAGAAAAAGATTATAGACATAACAAAAATGAGGACTTCTTAAATAAAAGACTAATGAAACTGATAAAATGTTAGATAACACAATATAGAAAAGGAGAGAAGAAAATTGTCACCAAAATAAAATATTAAAAAAGTGAATTCATGACAAATTGAGATAAAAGAATTAACAAAAATTACTGCATGCAATTATGTGAGTAAAACAAACAGTTTTAAAGGAATGAATGATTAATTTTAAAAATATCCACACTGAAAAAATAAGAAATGGAGTTTTTAAATAACCCATCCTTAGAAATAGAAATTGAAAAAGTCATAAATGAACTGAAAAAATGTTTTAAAAACATTCTTCTCAACAGGGACTTGCAAGTGAATTATCACATGTGTAAAAAGCAATTAATATCTATGCTACAAAATTTATTATCAGTAATTGAGAAAGAAAGCAGTCTACCAAAATTAATTTATGAGACAGATATGATACTGATACCAAACTAGGAAAGGTTAAAGTGTAGAAAGAGAACAATAGGCTTATATCACTAATTACTGTAGAGGGAAAAACTTTAAATAAAATTCAAGAAAGACTACAGAAAAATATCCATAAATTAATCAATTTGATCAAGCTGTATTTCTCTTACCAAGAATGCAAAGATAGTTAAGCATCAGGACATTAATAATTGATTTATTAAAATTTATTAATCATGCAAACAATAAAATCACAATAATTTAAAAAGCAAAATAAAACCACACGATTGTATTAATTTAATTAAAATTAATACACTATAATGCAAATAATTTAATTAATTATTCAAATATCAAAAGGTACATGATTATATTAATAGGCTGAGAAAATTTTTGACAAAAATATAACTTTCTTATGTTACAATCCTAAGTGAAGGGCTCTTATCTACTAGGATACATACACATACACATATACATATATACATATACATATATACACACAAGCTGTATATATGTATATATACATACATATCTGTACATATGTGTATATGTATACACATGTAAAACTAAATGCTATCATTTGCAATGGAGAAAAATGAAACACTTTTTCAAAAAAATAAAGAGGTAAAGCAGATATATCTCTTATCTGTGCTGGTATTTGACATAGTCCTGGATATACTAGCATTGCCAATAAGACAAAAGAAAAAATAAAAGTATAAACTTTGGTAAATACATAAAATTATCCCTATTTATAGATGATGTGATGACTTACTTAGAAAACCCTACAATCAGCTTTAGTAAAATAGCAGGATGTAAAATTAAACCACAAATATTAAGAGCTGTTCTATATAGTAATAACAAAAACTAGGAGGAAACAATAATATGAAAAATTCCATTCAAATAACCACAAAAGGCATAAAATATTTGGGAGTTAACCTACCAAAACACAATGAAAGCTTTTATAAATATGATTACAAAACACTTTTTACAGAAATAAAAGAAGAAAAATATTTGGAAGGCTATTCATTGCTCATAGTTAGGCTGCACCAATAAAATAAAAATGATGCTGCTGCCAAAATTAATTTATAGGTTTAGTACCATGCCCATCAAAATAACAAGGGGTTACTTTATAGAAATAGAAAAAATAATAACAAAATTCATTTGGAGGAACAAAAGGTCTATAATCCCAAGGGAAATAATGAAAAAAAAAGTAGGAATGAAGGAGGCATAGAAATTCCAGACCTCCATCTATAGCATAAAGCAGTAATCAAATTTTTTCAGTACTGGTTAAGAAATTTTAAAAAGTGGATTAATGGAATAGGCTCAATGAACCATAATCAGAAACAAACATAGTATTGCTGTGTGTTGGGGTAAATAGTCTGGGAATGACTTATTGAATATGAATTTCTAGGAATACAGAAAAACCATTTGGCAAAAGATAGGTTTAGAGTAACATTTTATAGCATATGTCTTCAGGTGTCCCTTGTCCCTATTGTCCCCTACATTCTCCCTTTTTCCTCCCTCTTCTCTCCCCAACAAACCCTAGACCACATAGATCAGATCCACCCTGGGGGTCTGACCTCTTTCTCTGCTATTTTAATGTGCCCACCTGAGAGTAGAACTCAAGGAATAACTCTAAAACAAAGCTTAGGTACAGCTCATGTTTAGGGTTTCCACATATATATGTAACAGGTTCCCCTTCTACAAAGGTGCTTAAAGTACAATATGGATATTAGGCAAGGGATAGCTTTTTTTTTTACTCCAAAACCAAAAAGACAAAAACAAAAAACCCAACCCAACAACAACAACAACAAAAAACCCTATAAGACACAAAAGACTCACATGATGAAATACAGGAAGCATAAAATACTCGAATAACCCATTGTACTCATTTTACTACTCTGGAAGGTAAAGACCATTTGAAGATTCTCAAACAGATATTGCCCATTTAACTAAGACTTGAACAATTCAAGCAACTTATACCAGTTATCCTGAATGGTTGGCAGATCTTCTGACTCCTCATCACATGACTTAAGTCATAGTATCTCATAGGATTATTGATTTTGAGTTCAAAGGACCTCAGGTCATATAGTTCAACCCCTTCATTTTATAGAAGAAACTAAGTCCCTGGGAGGTTAAAGGACTTGTCCAAAGTCATATTTCAACTAAAGGACAGAAGTCCTCCAATTGGTAGCACTCTCCTTCTCTAAGAAGCATGTTATAGAGGAAATCTTCTCCCACTGGGTGGCAGGTGTCTGATTCAAAATGACCTATGATATAACCCCTAAAGCTGGAAAAATCCATTTCTTAGGGTTCCCACTTATTGCTTTTTGCAAAGAAAGTGTAACGATTGGAATGACGCCACCCGCTGGATACTTACTGTAGAAGAGTTCTGCCCATGAAGGGAAGGTCTTTGAGGGCAAGACCAGGAGTCAGGAAGTGACGCGAGCTAGTGGGAGGAGGAAGGAAGAGACTGGCGCTCAGTCTCCCTTTTTTTTCCTCTGGACTCTGGTGGAGAGCGGAGCTAGAAATGTGCTCTCCCTTTAATAGATAGGAATCTAGGCCTTTCTCTCTCTTTACCAAATTCTTATTCTCCTTAATAAATGCTTAAAAGTCTAACTCTTGCTAAAGCTTATAATTTATTGGCGACCACTCATTAGATATTTTAGACAGTTTAGCTAGAATTTTAGCCCTTAACAGATGGCTGACCACAAAGAGGAAAGCTGAACCTCACTTCTGATCTTCCGGTTGGGTAAGAAATTTCTCCTACCCTTTAAACTGCTAAGTACTGGCGCACTGGCTGTGTTTTCCCTTTAAATTTTTTCGAATGGACCTTTTAAACTCCCTAATTACCCTATTTTTGATTTTAGTCTGTTTAACCAGACAAATGGGAGATAAGATCATGTTAATGCTTTGTTTTTGTGGATTTTCTATTTTTCTTTTTCTTTTTGTTAAAAGAGCCAGCAACTTACTCACACAAGGAAATATCTCTCCCTCTCCCAACCATGCTTTTTCAGAGAAACCTGAGGAGATTCCCGCAGCTTTTCCCAGTTCTAACACTAATTGTTGCTTTAATTTTGCATGCCTGGAGGCAATGACCCACCCTCTAGAAGTTTTTAATCCCCTAGCACCTGGAGGCAAAGTGGGGGAAGAGGAATCCAGGCCTGAGTTCAAAATCAAGTCTGATTCAAATTGTGCTGGTCCCTCCCCTCCTCTCCAGACCCCACCCTTTACTCCTCCCATGGCCAAGCCCATTGCTTCCCCTGCCTGGGAAGTCCAGAGATCTGATGCACATGCGCAACTTTCTGTAACTACATTTGCAGCTTCAGGCTCAGCCCTTCCCCAACCTGGATGTGCTTCTGAGACAACCTTAGAAAGCCCTTTAAATTCCACATATGCCTGTTTTGTTCACAATTTTGCTAACCTGCTTTTGTCTTTAATTAGTATTCTTATAAAGCATTTGTATGGTGAAAACACTGACAGACAATATAGAGGGGTTAAAGAAGAAAACCTTAAGCTGAATAAGGATGACAATCATCACCATAGTTCAAGACTCCGCTTCTTTTGCCATGGAAGGGTATATATTGTACAGAAATGTAGAAGTAAGCAGCAAGGTGTTGATATGAGTATTGGGGATTTTAGATACCGAAATCAGAAGTGTTCTGAATTCACTCAGAGTATTAATGTCAGTTCAGAGGTTACATAGAATTTCTATGCTATTACATATACATTTTGAAATTAATGGTATGGGTTTATTTTCATAGAGATTTTCATGCTTTTGAGATTGTGTCTTATACTTAGTTTCTAAAACAAGGAGAATATTTGTAAAAGCTTTTTATAGTCATGTGATCAAGTTTATATTTTATAATACTCTTATTAATATTAAGTTCACATTCATTTAGATTTCCCTAGTTTGAATTTCATTGTCTTTTATTGTTCCATGTGTATTTTTTTCTATTTATTCATCTCTCTAATTTTGAAACATTACAAGATGGTTTTGATTTCATAATACAATGTTAATTCTAGGAGTATTGTGCTCCCATATTCTGAGTTGTTTGTTTTTGTTATTTTTTCTCAACTGATTATTTGATCAAACTCTTTAAAGCATTTCCCTGGCAAATTGGTTGCCATGGCAAGTGTAAATTGATTCTAGAAGTATTATTTTTGATAAGCATATTCCAAAAAAAAAAAAAAAAAGAGGGGAATGTTTGTAAAAGTTTTCTTTTTTCAAAAAAAGTTTTCTTTGAGATTCTGTTGTGCTTTAACTTGTATTTAAATATGTTCTGATTTTTCACAAAAGTGATTGTATACTAAGTAAAAAAAAGGGGTATTATTTGAAATTGTTGCATAAATATATATTGTGTCAAGTCAAGATGTATTCACATTTTTTGCAATCATTTATTATCCTCAATTTTTAAATCCATATGAGACTTGGATTATGGGAACTTATCATTTAAGACATTAATTGCCTTTATTCTGAGTTATCAGATGCCAGTTGGCCAAGATGCCATCCAATCACAAGAGGAATACATGCAAGAGCAGACACTGAACTGTCACATGAGGGGAGACATGCATGAAGTCAAGGTATGGCCGAGGGAACGGCTTTTGACAGATGTTGAGGTTGGATTCTCTTGGTTTAATATTTTGTTCTCTTTTTCCCCACAATATTGTACAGATGGCTGGAAGTATTCATCCCACCCATCTCACTTCTCCACCTGGCTTCTATGCTCCCTCCTATATGCCTGATGCCATGGACATCTGAATCCCATGCATCTGATTAAGTCTGACTCAGTTTCCTCCAATATGTTTGGTGGCATGGACATGTATTCCATCCACCTATTTTAAGCCTGGCATACTGCATGGACAGTATATATTGCTCAAGTGTGGGAATGCTCAAATCCCATCATTTCTCTGTTCTTTTATGGTAACCCCCATAATTATCTCAGGTGTCATGATAAATAACAGTGTTGAATTTGGCCTTGACATCTGTTACTAATTATATTAGATTTTAAAATTTCTCATAATGGCATGAGGATAATTAGGCAGATGATGCAAAAAGTGATAAAAGAAAGATAAAAATTATTTTTATTACTTAATATTGCAGCAATTGTCTTCTCAATTACCCTCCATAAGGGGGGACTATAGTAATATTATAATTTTAAAGAATGTTTCAATTTTTGTTTTATTATATGTTTCATGTGTAACAACTAAGATTCTGAATTCCCTTAGACATGTTTTTGAGAACTTTCATTGTTTGATTTGATTATTGACAAAGCTATTTTAAAGTTGTGTTAAGCTCAATTTTGTAGGAAATTTTCCTGGCTGATTACCAGCATCCACACATCAACCCCTGAAAAGACTTCCATTCCACGACTACACCTAGAGGACATCTGAGAAAAGACTTTCAGAGACTTTAAATGAACAGTTTTGATTTGTTGTTTTGTTGTTTTTTTTCTCTTTCTGTTATAATATACACCATCTGTAACATGTATTCTCTGCAGAGGCCCTCCCTTTGCAAGACTAATGTCAAAGCGTCGGTTCATGAGGACAAAAAAAAAAATCGCCCCTCTGGACAAAACTTTCTTCTCTTCCTTTTCTATATTGTTGTTCACATATTATTAGTTAGCAATAGTTATATTGTTTTTACTGTTCCGTCAAGGAAACATTTTGTTTCTTGAGGAACAACAGGGGGGACTGTAACGATTGGAATGACGCCACCCGCTGGATACTTACTGTAGAAGAGTTCTGCCCATGAAGGGAAGGTCTTTGAGGGCAAGACCAGGAGTCAGGAAGTGACGCGAGCTAGTGGGAGGAGGAAGGAAGAGACTGGCGCTCAGTCTCCCTTTTTTTTCCTCTGGACTCTGGTGGAGAGCGGAGCTAGAAATGTGCTCTCCCTTTAATAGATAGGAATCTAGGCCTTTCTCTCTCTTTACCAAATTCTTATTCTCCTTAATAAATGCTTAAAAGTCTAACTCTTGCTAAAGCTTATAATTTATTGGCGACCACTCATTAGATATTTTAGACAGTTTAGCTAGAAAAGAAAGGATCAAAGTAAAAGATGGAAGCTCCAAATTGGGAAGCTTTTGACCTCCAGTTTCAGGCACACCTGGGCAGTCACATATTTTCCATGATCATGTGCTACTGTTATAAACCCCCATTAATCTTGGGACTGGGGAGGGAGATACAAGAAATCTCTTCCCAATTCACTTGCTGGAATTCCGAAGGAGAGAAATCATGTTAAAAATGACATGAGTCCACTAGGACAGAACCATCCTATAGATTACTCTTCTTGATCACAGAATGGGGCAATTTCTCTGATAATAGCCTTCCTTCCCAGTTCTCAGTTGCCTGTCATTGAGTGGCAGCCCCAGTCACTAGGGTCTAATCAGAGAAGGGCATTGTGTCTTCACAGGAAGGGGCTAGAATTCATGTCTAGCTCCGTAGGAAATTCCCTCTTCTAACTATGCCCTATGGCAATCTCTTCAGCTTTCTTGGGAGACTTATCAAGGGTTCTCCTTTTAATCCCTACTACAACAATTTCCAAATGGATAGGCCAATTAAATATAAAAGGTTACTTCATAAATAAATTAGAGAATAGGAGGATATCATTTTCACAACTATGGGTAGGGGAGGAATTCTTATCCAAAGAAGGAATGGAGGTGATCATAAAAAAGAAAACTATTTCGATTACATAGCATCAAAAAAGTTTTTGCATGATTAAAATCAATGCTGTTGAAATAAGAGAAAGGGTCAAGGGAGAAAAATCTTTGCATCAAATATATTTAATAAAAGTCTGATATACAAGATTTACAGAGAACTGAAGCAATGTTATAAATAAGACCAAGAATCGTACCTTAAAGAACAGTGGTCAAGGGATTTGGATAGTTTTCAAAAGAATTGCAAACTCAACTACCATTTGAAATATTGCTCTAAATCACTAATATTAAGAAGAATGCAAATGTAAACAACTCTATTGGTTCACTTTTCACCCTCCTAGAAAATTAGCAAAGGTGACAAAAGACAGAAAAAATTAGTGTTAAAGGAGCTATGAGAAAGCAGGTACCTTAGAGGAATTATATATTGGTTCCAGTATTCTGGGAAATAATTTCTAATTATTTGGGGAAAATCACCAAACTGTCTATATGCAGGGAGCCAGTATATTTGGGCATATAACACAAAAGGGTCAAAGACAGAAAAATATTGTATAATGGTATGTGATAATATTGTATGCATAATATTATTATATTAATGTAAATATATCTAATATATCATCATATATACATTAAAATACATGTATCAAAATATTCATAGTAGTACTTTGTGTAGTAACAGTACCAAACTAGAAACAAAATAGACACACTGATTTTGGAGTGACTGAACAAATGGTATTTGAATGCAATGGAATATTATTATAGCAGACAGATATAAAATGACTTCAGAGAAACTTGGGAAGACTTGCGTGAACTGATGTAGAATGAAGTGGATAAGGACTTTAGAGTTGTACATGAAAATTACATTAAAATGAAGTAAAAAATCTGAGTGGTTGTAATGACCAATCTTAGCCCTGAAAAACAAATGATGAAATGCATCTCCTTCCTTTCAATCAAGAGGTGCGAGACTTCAGATATGGAATGTTGCATATGTTATCATATGTGGTCATTGTGTTGGTTTAGTTTGCTTAACTAGTTTTCTTTCCTACTAGGGTGTTCCTTGTGTGGTTGGGGAGTATGTACAGAAATGTCTCTGGGACAAAAAACAAAATCATCAATAAAACTGATTTTTCTTTAAAAATTCAGAATATAACACAGCATATAATTCAGAGCTGTTCTGACCAGAGGAGAGTGCAATGGGGATTATCACACTCCTCATTCTGGACATGATAATTTTATGAAGTCAGCCCAAGATTGCATTAGCTTTCTTTGGCTTCCATGTCACTTTTTTTTTTTTTTACTAATATCAAGATTGTAGTCCATGAAAAACCCTAATTCTACCCACCAAACTGGTGACCCTGAGCTGGGTGGAGATACTCAGCTTTCCCCTGAAGGGTTGGAAGTGCCTTTTGTGAACCACTGAAGCAAGGCATCGTTAGTGAGCAGAGAGGAGGAGAGAACAAAGAGCAAAGAGCCCAATTATTAATAAGGCAGCAGTCCCATCCATCTTAATGAGACAGGGCAAAGAAAACAGCAGCCAAGCAGGCAGTATACAATTACAGGCCTCATTGTCCTATAACAAAATTTAATTTAATTGAAAAAAAATCTCTCCTAAACTAGAAAATAATCCCCAAATCTACATTTTCTGGGATCCTCAAAGATGGTGTTACCAGATGGCAGAGTTGTGCTCGCCATATAACTATTAGTATTTAATAATCTTTAGCAGCTCTTTAATAAGTATTAATTAAGTGCTTACCTTGGGCCAGGCAATGTGCTAAGCATTGGGGATGGAAAGACAGAATCAAAAATAGTACCTACTTTCAAGAAGCTTACATTGTACTTGGTAAACTATCCATATCTAGATCTGTGTATATGTATATGTATATGTATATGTATATGTATATGTATATGTATATGTATATGTATATGTGTGTATGTGTATGTGTATATGTATATGTATATGTATATGTGTATGTATATTATATACACATAAATAACTATATAGAATATTATATACATATAATTTATCATATAGCTATTGTGATATACATTATACCAGGGCTTCTTAAACTTTTTCCACTCATGACTCCTTTCTGCCTGAGGAATTTTTATGCAACCCTGGGTATATAAGTATAATAAAATAGGTATAAAAATCAAACATCTACTTCTAAATTTTTCTCGACCCCTACATTCAGTTACCCAATTCTATATGGGGTCACAACCCATAGTTTAAGAAGCTTTGCATTTATATATAGCAGTTTAAGGTTAAAAAAAAAACACCTTTCCATGCTTTATCTCATGTGATCCTCCCAACAACACAGTAAGGTAGGGGCTATTGTCCTCACTCATATTATAGATGAGGAAACTGAATCTGAGAGTGGTTGAGTGATTTACCTGGCTAGTAAGTGTCTGAGGCAGGACTTGAACTTGGGACTTTTACCCGCAAATCTATAAGATAATGTATAATAGATTATATGTAATCTGTTATAAGATAATATATACAATATATAATAGAATAGAATAGACATATGATATATAGATATCTCTATATATTTTATATTGATAAATCTCTATCTATTGAGAGAGAACCAAATGCAGAAAATATAAAAAGTAAAAAGAAAATAATATGAAGGTGGATGTTAGGGTCCTAAAAGTTGGAGAAGCCAGGAAAGACCTCATGTAGGAAGTGGCAGTTGAACTGAGCCTTGAAGGAAGCTAGGATTCTAAGGGACGAAGTTCAGTAGGGAGTGCATTTCCAGTATGGAAATGAAAGTGAATACTAGGTACAGATAGGGTCCCTGAAAAGGCATGGAGATGGGAGATGGAACGTCATGGATGGGGAATAGTAAGTAGGGCAGTTTGGCTTGAACAGAAACCATATGAAAAAGACTCATTTGTGATGAGCCTGGAAAGGAAGACTGGAGTCTCTGGAGTGCTTTGATTTCTAAGCAGAGAAGTTTGTATTTTATTCTCAGAGAAATAGAGGCTATGGTAGCTTTTTTTTTTTTTTTTTTTTTTTTTTTTTTTTTTTTAGTGAGGCAATTGGGGTTAAGTGACTTGCCCAGGGTCACACAGCTAGTAAGTGTTAAGTGTCTGAGGCTGGATTTGAACTCAGGTACTCCTGACTTCAGGGCCGGTGCTCTATCCACTGTACCACCTAGCTGCCCCTATGGTAGCTTCTTGAAAAGGAAAGTGACATGGTCAGAACTATGCTTTGGAAATATCAATTTGGGAGCCAGGGGAGGATGGATTGGGGAGGGGAGAGCCTGGTAGCAAGGACTTCCGCTAGAAGTTTATTGAAATAATGAGGTGAGAGGTGAGGAGGCACTGAATTAGGTTGGCAGCTGTGTTAGTAGAGAAGGGGACAAATGTAAGAGATATTGTGGAGGTAGAATCCATAAGACTTGGCAACTGACTGGATTGTGGGATGAGAGAGAACGAAGGGTCAAAGATGATGGCAAGGTTGCAGACTTGGGTGACTGAAAAGATGGTGGTGACCTCAACAAAAGTAGGGAAGTTAGGAAGAAGGGTGTTTTGGACATTTATGGGGCATCTGGATGGAGATGTTCAGCAAGTAGGTGACAGTTCAGTACTGGAAGTCATCTGCATAGAGATGACAATTAAATCCATGTAAATAGATGAGATTCCTTTGATTAGAGAGAGAATCTAGTTTGGAGAAAGAAAAGAAGGAGGCTTTCTAGGTTTGATAGGATTTGTTGTTGGAAGGGACTTTAGACATCTTCTGTTCTGATTTTCTCATTTTACGTGAGATGAGCCATAACCTTTGGCTATCAACATTTCTGACTGTTTTATTGGGAAACCAAAAGGTAGGATTTTGTGCAACTGATACATGTTCAGATACACTGGTCATTGAGAGGGAAAGTGATTTGCTCAAGATCATACAGAGCTAGGAAAACTGAACCCATCTGACTTTTTGGACTCAAAACCCAGGTTTTTTTCAATGATACCATAGGAAATGGTTCTAGGGTCCTAAATATACCTTTCAACTGAAACCTCTGTACATGGCTCAAGTGAATGTGATCTGGTCTGGGGCACAAACACTCACCTAGGCAAGGTGTAAGGCTGGAAAATTGGCTTAAGGTATTTATATCTTATAAAAATTCACTAGTAAGAGTGTATTAATTCTTTGAAACTGGTACCTCTTCCTCTTTCTGTTCAGCCAGGGGCAAAATAGGATAGAGGCCAATAAAAAGGGAATGGGTATTAATTGATAATGTCCAATAGTTAGAAAGATGGAGGGGTGAATCTGACAGCCTATTGGAAAGAGTGATTCAACTCTGCCCATTGTGCCAGATGTCTGGGGGAGGTCTCCAAGGAGGGGGTGGTGAAGCAATGATGGGAAATTGCTCAATTCATCCATGCACATAATCAGTCCTTCTGGGGAGGTTGGGACTCATTCCATTAGAAGATGGATCATTATATATGTGGCTGCTAGCATTTCTGACTGGTTCCTTGGGAAAAGAAACACGAAGATTTCATGGCACTCACATGTGCTGCAGGCACACTGGGGTCCCTTGAGCTGCCAACCCTCATTCTTATATCTGCCCTGCTCTACTGTTGGTGGAAAAAGCACTGCTTACCCTGTGGCGCCCTGGAATCAATGCCCTGCCTGGTGTTTGCCGGAAACTCAGGCATCTGAAGAACATGTTTTTGCCTTGCAGCACCTCTTGCCATCTCCACCCTCCCTGGGACAGAGTCCAGTCCCACAGAGGAGGATGCGTTTTAGATGGCAAGTTATTACAGGATGAGAAATACCTATGTATTTTCAATGAGCAGCTGCCAAAAGTTCTCTCCTGGTATGACATGGTCTATGACCATCCAAGTCTTTCTGTTTGGCACAGTTCTGAGATATGGGATTACTGCAAGCAGCTATTTCTTTTCTCTTTTTGTGTGTGAGGCAATTGGGGTTAAGTGACTTGCCCAGAGTCACACAGTAAGTGTCAAGTGTCTGAGGCCGGATTTGAACTCAGGTCCTCCTGAAGCCAGGGCCAGTGCTTTATCCACTGAGCCACCTAGCTGCCACCTAGCTGCCCCCCAGCTATTTCTTTAAGTAGAAAATAATACAGGGTATGTAGGCACAGGATGGAGAGTCAAGAGGCCTGGCTGCTGATTTAGTTTCTTTTTTTTTTTTTTTTTTGGTGAGGCAATTGGGGTTAAGTGATTTGCCCAGAGTCACATAGCTAGTTAAGTGTTAAGTGTCTGAGGCTGGATTTGAACTCAGGTCCTCCTGAATCCAGGGCCAGTGCTATATCCACTGTGCCACCTAGCTGCCCCTGCTGCCTTTAGTTTCAAAGCTGACTTACTGTGAATTTGGGCAAATTATTTAAATTATTTGAGCCTGTTTCACCACTGCTTGCCCTTCAGGCTGCTTTTGAACTGTGTGTGTGTGTGTGTGTGTGTGTGTGTGTGTGTGTGTGTGTGTGTGTGTGTGTGTGTAATGGAGCCTTTTGGCACTCAGTCTGGTGAAGCCCATGGGCCCCTTCTCAGAATCATGTTTTCAAATGCCCAAAATAAAATACATGGGATTACAAAGGAAATCAATTATATTGAAATATAGCTATTAAAATATCTTTAAAAAAATTTTCAAGGACCATAGGTTTAAAACTCCTGTTTTAGAACAATGGGGAAAATCCTTTGCACAACCTTTTCCTGTTTTATTTTTTAAGGCAGTGGCCTTTTCTGCTTCTAAACCCTATGACCTATGAAATCTGATCATGTTTCACCTTTGCTCAGGGATTCTTAATATAATAATAACAGAATGCAATAAAAGCCTTTAGGCAGTCATGCCACAATGGAGGTAGGTAGGTTCTAGCTTGCCTTTTCAGACTTATTTCCAAGGCAGTCTCCTTCACTCATACACACACACACACACACACACACACACACACACACACACACACACACGCACATGGGACCCTGATCTCACTCTGCCCATTCCTGCTTTGGTGTTCCCCATTGCTACAATGGATTGCCTCCTATCCACAGACTTCCTTTGCTTTTTTTTCTCCGTACACCCCAGGAACTGACTCTCTCATGAAGCCTCTCTCCTCTTTGCATCTTTTTGCCCACTCTGTTTTACATCTTCTGTTCATGAAGTCATTTTCTGCTATTTATTGTATCATAGTTTCAGAATACTTTCCTCCACCATGGATCCCTATATGCATGTTTACTTTCCCCACTACTTCATTCACCAGAATATAAGCTCGTTTTTCATGTTGGTCTCTTCATTGCCCAGGGCACTGGATCATAGAGCTAGAAGGTACTTTGGAGGCCATAAAATCCAATCCATTCATTTTATAGATGAAGAAGCTGAGGCATGGATTGGTTAAATGACTTGACTAGGGTCACAGAAGTAGTAAGTGATCCAAGGCAGAATTTGAACCCAGCTCTTTCTAAGTCCAAGCCCAGTGCCCTCTCTGCTTTGTCATGCTGCTTCTCCCCTGCACACTCAATGATGGTTCATTGAATTGAATTGAATTGAATTGAGATGGGGCCAGGGAAGGGTCAAGGCATCTCTAAGTTACCATGTTTTATGGAAAATATGCTAGAAGTATAATGCAGAATCTGCAGGTTTCCTTTCAGTGTGGAGACTAGAGGGCAATGAAGAGAGGACAATGGTAGAAGAAAGACCTACAGTAAAGGGTTATGCTGCATGCACACCCTTCTCATAATGTTGGGGAGCTGAGCTGGTATATGTGTGTGTATGAGGGTAAGGGAAGGAGTTACTTATCTTTTTCTCCATTAACATATGCATTTTCAGCATGAAATTTTAGCTGCTTGATTCCAGGTCCAGGTCTGGATTGTGTCTTTTTCTGAGGCAGTTAGGTGGCACAGTGGGTAGAGATCTAGACTTGGAGTCAGGGGGAGCTAAGTTCAAATCCTGCCTCTGTCACTTAATAGCTGTGTGATTAGTTGTTGAGAGGATCAAATGAGTTAATATTTGTAAAACACATTGCAAACCTTAAAGTGCTATGTAAATACTAGTTATTCTGATTGTGATCCTGATTCTGGTACTTGCAGAAATCTCAGGGGACTGGATTTCCATGGCAAAAGAGAATGGAGGGGCAGCTAGGTGGCACAGTGGATAAAGCACCCGCCCTGGATTCAGGAGGACCTGAGTTCAAATCTAGACTCAGACACTTTACACTTACTAGCTGTGTGACCCTGGGTAAGTCACTTAACCCCAATTGCCTCACAAAACCAAAAAAACCCAAGCCAAACCAAACTAACAAACAAACAAAAAAAGAGAATGGAAAAGGGTGAAGTGCAAGGAGCAGTAGTCAGGATAATTGTTTATAGTTTGAATGAATGTTATTAGACCATCACCCCAGTCTTGTTAAGTCAAGTTGTATTTTCATGTGTGTGTGTCCTTCCTTTAAAAGACATCCACAAATACCACAAAAGAGCACAGATGAAATCTGACATTAGCTAATTGTTCTCAGGAGAGTGGAATGAATTTGAAACAAACTTTGTAGTTTGATAGACACCCTTGGAGTGTGAGTGGCTTGTGCTTGAGTTCCGATGATTCCCTGGGACCTTTCCCTGGGAGAAGTGCCCAGAATGGGAAGCACATAGGGATCTCAGGTAGAGCTTGAGACTGAGTATCTGTCTACTTGTATCCGTGTGTAGGCCACTTTTACCAGACCCAACCCAGCAACTGAATCACTAGTCCCTGGAGAATACCCCTTTGTCATTGGGTCTGTGAGATTATCCCATCTGCAGCCCTAAGAAGACTTTCTTTGGTGGTCCTGCCTCTTGTCTAATGAACTAAAATCAGTCATTTGGTAAAAATCATCTCAGTTGCTGCTATTGTCCTTGCAGAGGTAGAGCTGAATGGGGCAGGAGGAGGGAGGGAGAATTGGAGAAGGGAGATGGATAGGGGAGGGCCAACAAATCCACCATGCAACCAGGACAACTAATATATTCTATTATGCTCCTTGAGGCTGGCCTCTGGTGAGGGAAAAACTTTTAATCTGAAGGTTTAGGAAGATTCTACACCAGCATGTCCCACTCTATCTCGAACACTTGAGGGCCCTTATCCCAGAATCAGCCTGGGAGCAACTGTACAAAAGGGTTATGGGGCTTTGGGTAATCTTGTATGATAATCTCAAGTAAACCCACCAGAAGGATGGGCTGGCCTTATGGAATCTGCAAAGCTGGGGGAAGGGTCAGAAGGAAGAGTGGTGTAGTTTTGAGTTGCATTGATTTAGGCGAGTATATCTGGAGCAGGGGAAACTGAGTCTGAGAGTCCAGGGAGAAAGCCTCCAGGTTCAGCAGTGAGAAGGTGGCAAGGGGAATGTGGGTGACTGAGATTAATAGGCTGATGAAGTTTGTGAGAAGAATAGTCAGGCCTCCTGGAGTTTACCTGCCCAGGCCCACCTCTCACTCCCCATTTTTCCTGCCTAACAACTCAGATGTGCAGGGAACGCTCACCTCACTGTGCAGTCTGTGTCCGCTAGCCCTCTCTGTGTCCCAAGGCCCCTCTACCCCCCCCCCCCCCCCGCAGATGTACCTTGAAGTCTGACTCCACCAGAAACATTCCTCCCCCAGAGAATAATGGGTGGGAGACAGTGTTCCGCACAGCCCACGGATCTCATGTTCCGAGGCTAGTTATCCTTGGAACAATGGAAATATTACGTGTCAGAGACAAGCTGAGAGAGTGAAAGGGTTTGAGGAGAGAGGGTCATGTTCTCAAGCCTTTATCATGCCCTTTCAACTCAGGAAGGGGGGATTTGCTTCCCTGGGTTTTTTTCTCAGCAGTCTGGGTCAATGCACACGGTCCCTGGTTGTTCTTTTCCCCCTCCCCCCAACGCTGACCCACCTCTACTCTGGAATCCACTTCAACTTGTAAAGGCTGGAGCTGAACAGGGGAAGCTGAGGGAGAAGAGGCAAGAGCTCCCTGAGGTAGCCTAGGATCCCAGCTTTAGCTCTGCAAGGGAAGGGAAGAGAATATAAAAATCTTCATTTAAAAAAAGGAGAAAATTGGGCCAAAGAAACTACTTGTCCAGGGCCGCACAGATGGTAAAAGTGGCACAGCTGAGATTCGAATGTAGTTTCTTTCCACACTGTTCCACACATGATATGGTATTGTTCAGTCATTTCTGTCATGTCCAACTTTTCATGAACCCATTTGGGGTTTTCTTGGCAAAGATGCTGGAATGGTTTGCCATTTCCTTTTCCAGCTCATTTTTACAGATGAGGAAACTGAGGCAAATAGGGTTAAGTGATTTGCCCAGGGTCACACAGCTAGTGAGTGTCTGAGGCTGAGTTTGAACTCAGGATGATAAATCTTGACTTTAGGCCTGGCACTTTATCCACTGCCCCACATACCATATGTATTAGTACATGCAAAGTATGAAGGCAGAGGCTCTAGGAAATTATACTGTTTCCCTTCCACTTATCCTCTGCTTCTGAGACTGGCGGAGAGTTTTGATAACACTGTATCCCATTTTCTGAACCATATGTCTCCTTGGCATTCCATAACCAAGTGTAAAGGATACCCGTTCTCATAACCAATAGCTTATTTAACCTTTCGTCTTCTTCAGCATTGGTATCCAGATAGGAGAAGACTCTAAGCCACTGTCACTGGTACCTGTAGGAAGGTGCTTACTCTCTTGCCCTGTAGGTCTTGTTTTGTTTGTTTGTTTGTTTGTTTTTAGTGAGGCAATTGGGGTTAAGTGACTTGCCCAGGGTCACACAGCTAGTAAGTGTTAAGTGTCTCAGGCTGGATTTGAACTCAGGTCCTCCTGACTCCAGGGCTGGTGCTCTATCCACTGTACCAGCTAGCTGCCCTCCCCCCTCCCCACGTTGCTCTTTAAGAACAGGAAAGGCTACCAATTTGGCAGTCAGTCATTAAAGATTTATTGAGCACTTAGCATGTGCCAGGCACTGTGATGAGCACCGAGGACACAAGGAAAGGTAAAAGATGGAGCAGCTAGGTGATGCAGTAGATAGAGCACTGACTCTGGAGTCAGAAGGACCTGAATTCAAATCCAGTCTCAGACACTAGCTGTGTGACCCTGGGCAAGTCATTTATCCCAATTGCCTCCAAAAGCCAAAAAAAAAAAAAAAAAAAAGAAGAAGAAGAAGAAGAAAAAAGAAAAGAAAAAAGATGGTCCTTGCTCTCACGTAGGTCCTAGTCTAATGGGAAAGACAACATGCAAACAACTGTGTACAGTGAAGTTATATACAGGATAAATTGGAAATAATCAATAGAGAGAAAGTACTAGAATTAAAGGCTTTCTGTAGCAAGTGGGATTTTATCTGGGACTTGAAGAAAGCAGGAACGATGGGAGGCAGAGATGAGGAGGGAGAGCAGTCCAAGCATGAGAAGTAGTTGCTGAAAATGGCAGCAGGTAGCAAGGAATGTGGCAATCAGAGGGTGTGGGAGGAGCATCCAGCTTTGGAAAGGATATTAAGAGATGGAGGGTCTTGTCTGAGGAATAGCAACAAGTCCAGGGTCCCTGGCTCACAAATACTGTGTGTGTGTTTGTGTGTATATGTGCGTGTGCATGTGGTCTAAAGTTTAAGAAGAATAGAAAGGTGGAGGGGGGCAGGAGAATTTAGGGAGCCACTGGAGTTTATTGAATAAGGAGATGGCATGGTCAGACCTGGGCTTTCATAAAATCACTTTGGCAGTTAAGTGGAGGATGAGCTAGGGTGTGTATATATTTTTCTGGATAGTTTTAGGTATAGAATTATTAAGAGGCTATAAATTAGCAGCTAGGTGACACAGTGGATAGACTTCTGGCCCTGGAGTCAGGAAGACTCATCTATCTTCCTGAGTTCAAATCTGGCCTCAGACACTTACTAGCTGTCTGACTTGGGCAAGTCACTTAATCCTGTTTGCCTCAGTCTCCTCATCTGTAAAAAATGAGCTAGAGAAGGAAATGGTGAATCATTCCACTATCTCTGTCAAGAAAAATGCAAATGGGGTCACAAAGAGTTGGACACGACTGAAAAATGGCTGAAATGACATTTAGAGGGAGATTTTTTTTTTCTGCTCATATAATATCCAGAACTGGAATGAGATTTCTCTGAGCATCATTCATTCATTTATTCAGCCAACATTACAGAGGCAGCTAGGTGACACAGTGGAGACTGATTTGGGGGTAAAAGTCCCAAGTTCAAATCCTGCCTCAGATACTAACTAGCCAGGTAAGTCACTCAAGCACTCTCAGCCTCAGTTTCCTCATCTATAATATGAGTGAGGACAATAGCCCCTACCTTACTATGTTGTTGGGAGGATCACATGAGATAAAGCATGGAAAGTTTTTTTTTTTTTTTTATCCTTAAACTGCTATATATAAATGCTATGTCTTAACAGTCATTAAGCACCTGCTTTTTGCAGAGCACTGTGTTGAGCCATAGGGGAAAGGAAGAGATAATCATATGTTAATTTTATTTATTATTTTGTGTGTGTGTGAGGCAATGGGGGTTAAGTGACTTGCCCAGGATCACACAGCTAGTAAGTGTCAAGTGTCTGAGTCTGGATTTGAACTCAGGTACTCCTGAATCCAGGGCCAGTGCTTTATCCACTGCGCCACCTAGCTGTCCCTAATCACATGTTTATTAATTGACAATTATGTACCAGGCTCTGTGCTGGAGATAGAAATGAAGCAGTCCTAGATACAACAGAGAAGGGCACAGGGTGGGGCTGGAGGGGTTATGATACATAAATAAAAATTGCCTAAGTATTTACACATGCACTAGTCATCCTTCAGGGAAGACTATGACAAGAACATATGAGAGATCCAAAATACCATGTGATGTCTGTGGAAGAGATACCGATTTCTGACTGCTTCATGGAGGAATTGGCACTTGAACTAGATCTTGAAGGATGGATGGGATTTCAACAGAGGGTGGGCACAGTTCCCCAGTGGAACAGCAATGAGGGCTCCCTTGGAAGATTACCATTTGGTATTCTTTCTAGAGTTTCAATCTCTTCCCCTTGGCTGGATAATCTCTTAGATAAGGGAGAGATACATTTTCTAAAATGGAGTAGAAGGAAAGCAGATGGGAACATGATCTAGTCATATGTCCTTTGTGTATATTTCATCTTCCCGACTGACTGTATATTCCTTATAACCTTTTCCCTCCACCCCCCACCATACCTCCAGAGAACACACTGGACTTGGGATGCTTGGGATTAAATAGGGAGAGATTATTAGTATAGGGGATATTTGCATTGGTTGTGCAACATACTGGGCTGGCCCCTCTCCCTTGTCCATATAGTAAACTTGCCAGTCAGTTCTTTAGCCCTGCATTTCCTTTTTTTTTTGTCCTGCATTTCCAAGACTGCCTCTGGACTCTCTTCTGTTGTGGGAAAATTGGGAATTGGGGGGGATTTAGAATACTAGCTGTGTGACTTCAGCAGCTAGGTGGCTCAGGATAGAGTACCAGGACTGGTGTCAGGAAGACTTCTTCGTGAGTTCAAATCTAGCCTCACACGCTTACTAGCTGTATGACTTGAGCCATGTTTGCCTCAGTTTCCTCAACTGTAAAATGAACTAGAGAAGGAAATGACAAACTGCTTTAGTATCTTGGCCAAGAAAATCCCAAATGGGATCACAAAGATTTGGACACAACTGAAACAACTCAACAACAGCTGTGTGACTCCTGTTAGTCCCTCCACCTATATGGGCTTTAGAGTCCTTATCTGTAAAATGAGTGGATTAGACCAGATGACCTTTTTGGGTCTCTTCTATGGATCTATAATTATAGATCTCATCCTCTCATATTCCTTGCATCTTCTGGTGTGCACTTAAATCTAACTTTCTCCTGGGAAGATCACCACATTCATACATGTGTACCTTGGTACTCATCTGATGCCTTCAGAAGTGTTATTCTTATTTTCTCCCTCCCTGACCCCTGTCTCTCAGAGCACCCCATCTTCTGGTGCCCCTTCTCAAAGTGGATGTTCCTCCTCTGATACTCAGGACCAAGAGGAAGAATTGTCCAATTCCTTGCTCCATGATGCCTCTTTCAGAACTGCCTTCTGCTGCTTTTGGTTAGCTTTAACTACTTTACCATCTTGTCCAGATCCTTGTTATCACCTTCCAGGGTCCTCTGCCAGCCTTTGCAATAAGTTCAGAAGCTAACTCACTGTTTTCTTCACCCCAGCTATCTCTCCCTTCAATTATTCTGGTTTTCTAGTTTGTTGACTTCCTTAGCTCCTCCAGTCTGTCTCTGATGTACTTCCACCACATTCTACAGTGACCACAGACACCATTCTCCTACCATCCCAGTCTAAATAGAGCCCATAACTCCTGGTTATGGTTCTGGCTAGGCAGAAACTCATAGACTATTAGAAAGAGACTTTTAGAAAGTACTGAATTTTGTTTTACAGAGGAGGAAACTGAGGCTCAGAGAAGAGTTATGACTTTGGATCATAAAACTTTAATAAAACTGGAAATTAATTAAAAGAGCATGTAATCCAGCCCCTCGATTTACAGAAGAGGAAACTGAGGCCAGGGAGGTGAAATGATTTGTCAGAAACATGATTAATGCCTAGGTCTCCTGACTTCCATTCCAATATTCTTTTCTTTTTTTTTAAATTAAATTTTATTTTTAAAAACCACATTAGCCTGTGATTTTTTTGAGATCAGGAACTACCCCCCTTTTTATCCCCAGAACCTAGCACAGTGCCCAGACCATAGTAGGTGCTTAATAAAGGTTAGTAGATTGATTTTTTTTCCTCTCGCTTTCATCTCCCAGACCCTCACAAATTGGGGGGGGGGAGGAAGGACAAATAAAACCTTTGCAACAAATATGCACACTGAAGCAGAACAAACTCCCACGTTGGCCATCTCCATCAATTGGGGAATGGCTGACCAGACCACGTTATAGTATTTGAATGTAATGAAATCCCTACTATGCTATAAGAAATGAGGAAAGAGATAATTTCAGGAGAACCCGAGAAGTCTTGTATGCAGTGATATGGAGTGAAGTGAGTAGAAGGAGGAGAATAAACTATAGTATAATTGTAGCAACTTTGTAAAATGAAGAACAGATGGTAAAAACGAACAATTCTAAAAGACTTAAGGACTCCAGCCAATGCAGTGACCAACTGGGATTCCAAAGGACCAAGTCTGAAGACTGCTATCCATCTCCTGACAGAGAAGTGTGACGTAAGACATTTACACAATGACATCCCTAACTGGGTGTGGCCAGGGCTCTCTTCACTGTGCTCAAAGCTTTCTAAGGCAGGAGTGGGAGAGAAATCAAGGTTAAAAGGTGCAGACTAGAAGTGCTCATTAATCACTCAGTAGCAATTCTAGACGGGTTAGAAGTAAAATCATGATGCTAGAAAAGGTTGGTCAGTTACAATAATGGGAAATGCTACAGCATTTCAACTTTCCAGGAGAATATTTTATTCTGTCATGGGACCAAGGATAATGGCAATAAAACATAAAGGATAGTATTAAGGATTACACAGTAATATAAGAAGCAGCTAGTTCTATATTTACGGACTGAAATCACTGGAAAAACCTTACCACTGGAGGAGTTAATGTAGGGCTTGGAGAGGGCTTCAGGCTTAGTGTTCCTATTTGGGAACTTGTTACTTATGAGGCTTTATATGGTGTATTAAGCAATTTGGGGGTCTAGACCGTAGTGAAAAAGCAAAAAGGAAACAACAACAACAACAAAAATCCTTCATAGACAAATTAGGTTCTGTCGAGAGTTTATGGCTTTTCCTCTGATGTTATGAGGGATTTGATAAAAGGCAATGTTCTTATAAATGCAGATATTAAATATTAAATACTTGTTGATTGAGTGGTGGTGCAAGGGACAGAACGTGGATATTCTAAAATCATAGACAGGAGAGAGAACAAGGGTCACAGACTCGTAGGCTTTTAGAGTTGGAAGGGGTCCTGATCCAATGGCCTATTTTTTTTTTTTTTGAGAAAGAAACTGAGGCCCACAGAAGGTCAGTGACTTATTCAGCATTACATAGTGGCAGAGTCAAGACCCTGATGCGGAATTCCTGATGTTGTGATTGTCTCCTATTTCTAGGAAGAGGAGGGAAAGAAGTAAACAAGTATTTATGAAGAGCTTACTATGGCAAGTCACATAACCCTGATTGCCTCAAAAAAAAAAAATTGGGGCAGCCAAGTGGTATAGTGGATAGAGTACTGGCACTAGAGTCAGGAGGACCTGAGTTCAAATTTGACCTCAGATCAAATTTGTGACTGTGGGTAAGTCATTTAACCCCATTGCCTCCCCCACCCCTTCCCTAAAAAAAAGCCTGCTATATACCAGGCACTGTGCTAAGTGATTTTTACAAATATTAGCTCATTTGTTTCTCAAAACATCCCTGGGAGACAGGTATTATTATTATCCACATTTTACAATTGAGGAAACTGTCAGAATTACACAGCAAGTAAATGCATAAGGCCAGACTCAAACTTTATTGGAAGATGCTCTAAGTTTATAGAAACCTTATAAATAGGCTAGCTACTCACATCTTGGGGGCACTGTGAACGTTTTCAGAATGGTAGTTCTGTTTAGCTTAGAATCAAGCAAAGGAAGAGATGGAGCCCATGCTTATCTCTCTTGGTCTGCCCAGGTATTTCCTTGGAAACACTGTGAGTAGCTTGTGGGGTTGGGTTTCTTGGCAGAAGTCTCACTCCCCGCCCCCATCCCCCTGAACTAGAATATTGTTGTAAATTGAGTGTCTGAGTGATGTATGTTGCTGGAAGGTTGCTGACCTTTCAGAGCTCCGTATTCTTTGTACATGTCTGTAAAGTGGGGCTTTCATAGGTCTCTTCTACTAAGCTCTCTTGAGCCTAAACTGATACTACAACAAGGACTCCCTATTACCTCTAGGATCAAATGCAAATTTATCTGTTTGACTTTTAAATACCTTGTCCCCAACCAACTTGTCTAACCTTATCTTCTCCCCCTTGGCCTCATTCCCTTTATTGAATTTAAGCCAAATTGGTAATCTTCCTGTTCCTCACAGCCAGGTGGCAAAGTGGCTAGAAGGCTGGACTTGGTATCAGGAAGTCCAAAGATGGCCTCAGACAATTATTAGCTGTGTGATCCTGAGCAAGTCACTTAACCTTTGTTTGCCTCAGTTTCTTCAACTGTAAAATGGGGGTAAATAATAGCAACTACCTCTCAGGGTTGTCGTGAAGCTCAAATGGGATAATATTTGTGAAGAACTTAGCACAGTGCCTGGCACATATTAAGTACTTAATAAATGTTTATTCCTTTCTCCCTTCTCTCCTTCCTTACAAACAGCACTCTATCTATGCCTTTGTACTGGCTGGAGTGCTCTTCCTCCACTTCTACCTCTCAGAATTCCTTGTCTTTCAAAATTGTGCTCACCACCTTCTACTGGAAGCCTTCTTTGATCTTTTCAGGCATTAGTGTCTACCCCATTAAAAAACAAAATAAGGGGGCGGCTAGGTGGCACAGTGGATAAAGCACTGGTCTTCGATTCAGATCTCTTTCAGATCTAATACTTCATGATTCTATCACTCTAAAAATGAGACACGTATATGCTATAGTTTAACATATGGTCTAGGATTACATAGAATTTAGATGAAATGAGAACTTCTATCCCTTGACACTTACTAGCTGTGTGACCTTGGGCAAGTCACTTAACCCTCACTGCCCTACCAAAAAACAAAACAAAACAAAAAACAAAAACAAAACAAAACAAAAAAATAAAACAATACTTAGTATTTAGCTTGCATATACTTTTTTCATTTTTAGAATCACAGAATCATGAAATGTTAGAGTTGGAAGCTTTCTTATAAATCCCCCTTATTTTGCAGTTAAGGAAAATTTTACAAATATACATACATGCGAATACATATATTTATCTATATCTATACTATATTATCTATACTTCTACATTGTCTCCCAAATTTCCTTGAGGATAGGAACCGTTTCGTGTCTGTATCCTTAGCATGTGACTTAACCATAATAGATACTTAATAAATGCTTGATGATTGATTGATAAGTAGATGGACAAGGGGCAGATAGGTGGCACAGTGGATAAAGCACCGGCCCTGGATTCAGGAGGACCTAAGTTCAAATCCGACCTCAGATACTTGACACTTACTAGCTGTGTGACTCTGGGCAAGTCACTTAACCCTCATTGCCCTGCAAAAGAAAAAAAAAGGATAATTAGATGGACATAAGCAAAGGTTAGAGGACTTTGTATTTTTATTAATCAGTTAAAAATGTTTATTAATTGCTAATTACCTAGAATATTCTGGCTATTTTACTGCTCTTCTTTCACAGAATCCAGGGATCTGAGAGTTGGAAGGGACCTTAATGGGTATACTGTCCAACCCATACACTAAAAGAAACCCCTGTATAACATGCCTGAAAAGAGGTCATTTGGGCTCTGTGTAAAGATTTCCAAAGAGGGGGAACTCCATCTCTCAAGGTAGATCTTTCACTTTTTGGAGATCTCCAATGGTTAAGAACATTTTTCTCATATCCAAACCAAAATTGACTTATTTTTTTGTTGCAACTTCTATCCATTGTTGCTGGTTTGACCTCCTAGGGCCAAACAGAACAAATCTAACCACGTTTCCACCTGCTAGACCTTCAAGTCCTTGACAACTGTTGTCATAAGCCCCCTTAGTCTTCTTTCCCCTAGGCTAAACATGTCCAGTTCCTTCAACTTCCATCCTCTTATGTCATGCCCTCAAGGATCTTAAGCATCTTGGTTGCCATCTGGACGCTTTGCAGGTCATCGATGTCCTTCCTAAACTGTAGCCCCTGGAACTAAACATCAGACTCCAGATAAGGTCCAGTGAAGGTAGAGGGGCAGTGGGACTGTCAACTCCCTATTTCTGGATGCTGTGCCTCTCCTGATGTGCACTTAAGAACATATTAGTTTTTTTCTGTTTTTACCTCATGCTTCTGACTCTTCTGGGGCTTGTAGATAATTTTCAGAACAATTGCTGTCTGTTCATACTTCTCCCATCTCATACTTGTGAAGTTGATTTTTTCTTGTATCCAAATGAAAGAATTTACAATTATCCCTATTACCTTCCATGTCATTAGATACAGCCCCAAACTCTAGCATTTGATAACTAGAACACTTGGTCAGAAGAGGGTGCTGACCAAATGCAAGTCTCCTCCCCTTTCTGGGATTTATTTTTCCAATCTGTAAAATAAAAGTGGTTGGACTAGATTATTTGTAAGATCTCTTTCAGATCTAATACTTCATGATTCTATCACTCTAAAAATGAGACACGTATATGCTATAGTTTAACATATGGTCTAGGATTACATAGAATTTAGATGAAATGAGAACTTCCATCCCTTGAATCTCTATTCTGCTGCTGGAACTTTGCCCTAGGGTTCCCCTTTGGTTGTGTTTTTCTTAATTAAAAATTATTTTCAGTTCCAAAATCTCCCTTTCCCTCCACTCCCTCCCCCACACATTGAGAAGGTAAGAAATTCAATACCTATTATATATATATATGAAGTCATGCAAAACATTTTTCCATATTAGCCATGTTGTGAAAAAAACCCATTAAAATAAAGTGAAAAAAAATATGCTTCAATATGCACTCAGAGTTCATCAGTTCTCTCTCTGGAGGTGTATAACATTTTTTCTTTATGAATCCTTTGGAATTGTCATGGATCATTGTGTTGACCAGATTAACTAAGTCTTTAACAGTTGTTTATTGTTACAATAAGCTGTTACTATGTACAATGTTCTTCTGGTTCTGCTCACTTCACTTTGCATAAGTTCATATGAGTCTTCTCAGGTTTTTCTGAAACTATCCTGCTTATCCTTTCTTATATCATAATAGTATTCCATGACAGTCATATACCACAATTTCTTTAGCTATTTGCCAACTGATGGGCATTATCTTGATTTCAGTCCTTTGCCACCACTAAAAAAGAGCTGCTAATTTTTTTTTGTACAAATAAATAATTTCCCCTCTTCTTTGATCTCTTTAGAATATAGACCTTGTAGTGATATTGCTGGGCCAAAGGGTATGCACAGTTTAACGGCCCTTTGAGCATATCTCCAAATTGTTCTCCAAAATGGTTGCATGAATTCACAACTTCATCTTTGGTTGTTTTCTACAAACCATTCAAAAAGTCCCAACGGATACAACCATTCACATTATAGACTATTTGAGTTGGAAAGGACTTCAGGGCCATTGAGTCCACATCCCTATTCAAATCAAGAATTTCCATGATAACATCCCTGACAAGCAGACATCCAGTTTTGTGGTAGTGTTAAAACTTTTTGTGTTCAACCTGTGGTAGAGCCTTCCCAGCTTATATTGGTCTGATCAGCCACAGTCAAACACTAACATTATGATGTCATTTTGTTTCTCTTCAGGTATGAAGGATAAAAAACAACAGTGTTAAAAGCATTGACCATAGAATCAGAAGAGCTGCATTCAAATACTGCTTCTGATACTAATGGATGTGATCTTGACCAATGATTTAATCTTTTGGGATTTCATTTTTCTTGTTTGCAAAATGAGTGAGTTGGATTAGATGACCTCACATATTGTTTTCAGCTCTAAAGTTATGATTTTATGACCTCCAGTGACTGGGAACTCCATATCTCTCAGAGGAAGCCCATTCAGTTTTTGGATAGCTCTAATTATTAAAGTTTTCCCCTTGTATCAAATTGAAGCCCATCTCTCTACAACTTTCGTCCAGTGCTCCTAGTTCTACCCTATATTATGTATTTTATTACTTCTGTTTATTTCATCATATTTCATCACTGATAGTTGGTCAGAGGGACAGTTTCTGTTATACACTGTCAGTTTCCCCCAATTCACATGTATCTTTTCATAGGATCATAGAAGTTTAGAGTTGGAAGGGACCTTAATGGCATTCTAGTCTAATTCATACATGACAAAGGACCCCTTCTATGACAAAGACCTACATTTCTACCTTTTTTCTCTATCTAAACTTGCTCTCTCAGTAGACTATATGCATGGATTCATTCCTTAAAATCTTTCCAATATGAAGAGTTAATGACTGATTATAGTTTAGTGGATTACTTCTTGGCAAGGTATGGGGGTGGAGTTACAGTATAAGGGGCATGTCCTAGACTTGGATCCCAAATCATGATTCTGGTGGCATTCCAGCCATGAATGATGGTGTAGGAGGAGAAGACAATGTGTGTTTGTATTTGTGTGTGTGTGTGGGGGGGGAGGGGGATGGTAGGCTCTTGGAAGTGTTCCTACAACCACACCCTATAGACAGTCTTGCTCCCATGGCCATTGGTATGAAAGGTACCCCTGGTAGGGACATGGTTGGGAAACAGATGGCAACTCATTCCTGCCCTGCAAAACCCACCCCTCCTCCCACCATAGCTAGGTCCTTTGAGAAAGGCAAGTGGAGGCCAGGGCACTTTCCTGCCATGAACAGGTTAGGTAAACAAGCACCAGGCTCCATGGAGAATGCATCCTGGCTCCTAGTCTCCTCCCCACAGCCATCCTGGCAGATTTATGGGCCTCCTGTCACTGAAACATGTGCTGCTTCACTTTCGATTTCCTAGAGCCTCCCAAAGTGGAAAGAGGTGGCTCATCTGTCCTACTAGCTATTGGTGGTCTTCTTTTGCTTCTCTTGCCACTCTGGAGAGAATACTAGGACATCTTCCATCACTATGTAAGGGTTTCCTCATCCTTTCCTCTCTCCCCTGAAACTTTTGCTAAGAATGTCTACAACTTTCCATGGTAGGCATGAGTATGTCTGCTTCTGAGTCCCTGATTTCCTGACTGGACTGCTGACAGTGTGGGAAAGATTGGAACCTCTTTTGAAAAGGGAAACAATGTTTTAAGCTCTTCTTCCTTTCTTCTTTACTTTTCTTCTTTTTTTTTGTTCCTTCCCTCTCTCCCATCTCCCCCATCCAGAAAGGAAAAAGGGCTTGCTTCTCAATTTACAGATTGGAATTTTGGAATTCTCTGACTCTATCAATATGACAGAGAATTCCCCAGAACTTAGAGTCATGGAATCTAAGCTCCATAAAGTTCTCAAAATCATATAATCCAACTCTTTTATCTTACAGTTGAATAAATTGAAGCCTAGAATGGGATATGACTGACCTAAGGTCAATAATATTCTATAGAATCCTCTGTATGCCTCTTTTCCATCTTTTTCCCTCCTCCCCCTATCACCACTCTGCCCCCCACCCCATACCCTACTAAGGAACAAAGAAACTGAACTTCCACATACAAAAGTTGAGCAATGCAGTGTTGCAATTCATTGTGAATCATTGAATTTTAGATTTGGAAGGCAACTTAGACTTAATCAAGCCTTTATCCCTTTATGCACTGTCCCTAATGAGAGGTTGCCTAGACTCTGTCTGAAGACCACGTGTGATGGGAAACTATCCTACCCTCCCAAGGTATACCATTCTACTTTGGGACAACTCTCACCATTAGGAAATTTCCCTTGTGTTTTCATAGTAGAAAATGGGGAATAAGCATTTATTAAATACCTACTATGTGCCAGACACTGAGCTAAGTGCTTTGAAAATATGATCTCATTTGATTCCAAAGTTGGACATATCCTGAAAAAGAAAAGACTACATGTCAGTCAGTCTGGCAAGAAGCATCTACATATTTTAAAACATTATTTATTTATTTAAAATAATACAGGATAGGCCAAAAGTCATGATATTTTAATAACTTTTTGAGAATTATTTTTTCTTTACTTTTTGCCATTTACAAGATTTTATTTTTTCCCATATAATGTAAATTCACTTCCTATATATACTGCATATGATGCTATAGTATTGTAAATTAAGAAAAAAGATAAAGGAGTTATTATATATTGAAACCCCTTTGTACCTTTTGGCCCAACCTGTATTCCCTACTCCCCCCCCCATTACATGGAAAAACAATTTTAAACATCCATTTTTAAAAAAAGGTTTTGAGTTCTAAATTCTATCCCTCCCTAATCTCTCCATTCCCTGAGATGGTAAGGAATCTGATACAGGTTATATATGTGCAATCATGAAAAACATATTTCCATATTAGTAATTTTTTATTTTTAATATTCATTTTAAAAGATTTTGTGTTCCAAATTCTCTCCCTTGGCAAACAATATATAAATTGTTAAGGGCTAAAATTCTAGTTAAACTGTCTAAAATATCTAATGCGTGGTTGCCAATAAATTATAAGCTTTAGCAAGAGTTAGACTTTTAAGCATTTATTAAGGAGAATAAGAATTTGGTAAAGAGAGAAGAAAAGGCCTAGATTCCTATCTATTAAAGGGAGAGCGCATTTCTAGCTCCCTTCTCCACCAGCATCCCCAGGAAAAGAGACAGAGGCAGAGCTCCCGGCTTTCCCTTCCTCCTCCTACCAGCAAACGTCACTTCCTGACACCAAAGAAAAGACGCATGGTCCTGCCCTCAAAGACCTTCCTTCATGGCGGAGCTTTTCTACAGTAAGTCTCCAGCAGGTGGCGTCATTCCAATCATTACAAAATTATACATGTGAAATCATGTAAAACATATTTCCATATTAGCCATGTTGCAAAAATAGGTCAATTTTCACTTAGAGTTCATCAGTTCTCTGTGGAGGTGGATAGCATTTTTCATCATGAGTCCTTTGGAGTTTTCTTGGATCATTGTCTTGATCAGAGTAGCTAAGCCTTTCACAGTTGATTGTCCTTATAATATTGTTGTTACTGTGCATAATGAGCTCCCACTTCTTTTCATTTTACTTTGCATCAGTTCATATAAGTCTTCCTGATACCATCCTGCTAGTCATTTCTTAAAGCACAGTAGAATTCCTTTACAATTATATATCATAACTGCAACAAACATTTAGTAAGTGTTTATTGCATTCCAGACATTATCCTAAAGTGCTGGGGGATGAAAAGAAAGGCAAGAACAGTCTGTTCCCTCAAGGTATTTAAATTCGAATGGGGAGACAATATGTAAATAACCAGGCATCTATAAGATTCATATAGAATAAAAGGGAGGTAATGCCAGAGGGATAGGATAGGGAGAGGACAGGGAAGAAAGAGAATGAGGAAAGGCCTCCTGCAGGAGACAGGGCTTCAGCTGAATCTTGAAGGGAACTCAGTAGGCAGAGATGAGAAGGGGGGGGTATTTTAGGCATGGGACAGCCAGTGAAGAGGCACAGAAAGAGTAGAATGTCATGTAGTAGCAGCAGCAAGAAGATTGATATTGCTGGATAATGGAGCACATGCAAATTTTAATATGGCAACAAACATAGGAAGGGGCCAGGTTGTAAAGAACTTGAAATGATAATCAGAGGATTTCACATTTGATTCAGGAGATAATATGGAGCCATGGGGGTTTATGGAGTTGAGAGCTGCATGTGACGTGCTCAGACTTGTGTTTTAGGAAGATCACTTTGGCAGCTGAAGGGAAGATGGAACAGAGTAGGGAAGACCCATGAAGCAGCAAGACCAACCAACAGTCTATTGCAACAGTCCAGGTAGGAAGTGATGAGGGCTGTTGTGTGAGTGGAGAGAAGGGTATTATGTAAGTCATATTGTGAAGGTAAAATGACAAGATTTGGCAACAGATTGGATATGGGGGGTGAGTGTGAGTCAACAATTGAGGATGACACTGGGGTCGTAAACCTGGGGGTATGGTGGTGCCCTCAACACTATGGATAAAGCAAATCAACCATTCTGGCACAATATAGCCCTTTATAATGTGTTCCCATCCTCTGGTAGAGGCTAATAGTTACTCTACTACTGGGAACTATATCTGGCAACAATGAGATGACCATGTGAATGGAGGCTTCCAGGATAGGAGTTTCTTACATAGCCAGAACAATCCTGGGTTTTTGGTTTGGGGATATTGCTCAGTGGGTATTCGAAATTGGGACACATAGACTCTCTGCCTTTGTCCTTGAGACAATTGCATCCCATCACTGGTCTACTGGCCCAAAGCTAGGCCAACAAGAGTGTTTGGAAAGGAGTAGGGGTATTGTAAAGAGCCAGGCCAGAATGAAAATTCAAGAAGGATTTTAGCTGCCATGCCATTGGCTGCTTAGGTCTCTGAGACAAAACCTCAGCAAAGCTGGAGATATTCATAAGGAAATCTTGTTCAGGAGCACTAATGATTCTTAAGGTTTGATTCAAGTCAACCTCCACTCCATTTCCCCCATAGTTTGATACGACAAGGGATAAGGGATATAGAGGGTTAAGGGGCTGGTCATCAGAACCAGTTTGGGGAAATTTAAGCTGGGGGAAAGGCAACCAGGCAGCTAAGTGACATAGTGGATAGAGTGCTGGGCTTTTTCCTGAGTTCAAATCTGGCCTCAGAGACTTACTAGCTGTGTGACCCTGGGCAAGTCACTTAACCTTTTTTGCTTCAGTTCCTCATCTGTAAAATGAGCTGGAGAAGGAAATGACAAACCACTCCAGTATCTTAGTCAAGAACTTCCCCAGACCCTCCCCCCAAAAAAAGAGGGTGATGAAGAGCCAGGCAAGACTGAAACAACTCAACAACAAGAACAACAAAGGCTATCATCCATGGCAAACAGGAGAAGAGGAAGAAAATTGAAGTCCAGTGAAGTCTGGGTTGGGGTAGAATGCATCTGTCTGCAAATACAGCCCCTCACAAATATTCATTAAGCAGGGAAATTTGGCTTGGAATTAAAGGTTGGACTAAACAGCAGAACTATTCCAGAAGCAAACAATTTTTTTTTTTCTCTAAATGTCCCTTGAGCTCCTGCTGGCTAGTTTCTTTAAGGAGTATGGCCCCATGGACTCTTGAGGCAGAGCATTAGCCATTGTTTCTGGATTAACTTCTTGTCTCCCATAGTCTGTCTGCATCATTTCTTTGGTCCTAGGAAGACTTTGAATACTCCATCCCAGCACAATTGAGTCATACTTGTGTCAGTGGTGCTATGTCTTTAAGAAAAGAGCTCTATCTCTTCACAAGTGCCATAGTTTTCTTTGGAATCAGTCCAATAAGAAATGAGGTCTGTGGGGTTGAGACCAAGCTTCCCTAAAGCATTCTGGAGCCTAGCAAACAAGCTAGAAGAGCCAGGCTGAGTTTCTGCCATGCCTGTCTTAGTCATTCAGGTCCTTGAGTCCTTGTGCCAGGTGGGGTGGCATCATGCCAAGGAAAAATGGTATAGTTGAAAGGATGATGGATTTATGATCAGAAAATCTGAATTTGATTGGAAGCTCCACTGTTTAATTTTTTTTTTTGAGACCTTGAGAACATTGCTTAACTTCTCTGGCCCTTAGTTTCTTCATCTGCAAAATGACGGGGTCAGACTAGATAGTCTCTCAAGGCGATTTCAGTTCTAACTTTATGATGTTATGACCTTTCCAGCTTGAGATCCTTTGATTCAACTGGAATATCCATGAGCACATGCTGGCTTTCTAGAGAGCTGTCACCTCTACTCCATCCGTATCCCAGAATACCCACAAAATAGGGGAAAAGGGAACTTTGGAGTAGACTTCTTTCTGTTGTTGAAGTTGCTTCTGAAAATGAGTCACATACATGGTGAAGTGAGAAGAGTTCTGAACTAATGGTCTCATGTTCCAGGTCTGACACTTACCTTGTAACTGTAGGGGAGTTACCATACTGCTTTGGTTCTCACTTTTCTCATCTATAAAATGGGGATGGTAATCCTAGTGTGACCTTTTCCCCAAGACTATTGTGAAGATCCAAAGAGAACACGTAGATAAAGGACTCTGTAAATCCTGAAATGGGCTCTATAAATCAAGTGTAAACTCCTCAGCTTTTTATTTATTTATTTTTTAAATACTTTTCTTTTTTTTGGCAGGGCAATGAGGGTTAAGTGACTTGCCCAGGGTCACACAGCTAGTAAGTGTCAAGTGTCTGAGGTCAGATTTTATAGCTGCCCCAGCTTTTTATTTAAAGTTCTTCAGAAACTAGCCCTTTCCTACCTTTCTCATCTTCCTAGCTATACCTTACTTCTTTGTATGCGTTCTTCAATATAACATTAGCCTATTTTCAGTTCCTGACACTATCTAGTCTCCTTGCTGTCCTAGAATGCTGTTCCCCACCCCCACCCCTTACCCTTCCCTCATTTTCCCTGGCTTTCTTCAAGACTCAGCTCAAAGCCTATTTTTGACAGGAGACCTTTCTTTTCAAATGAAACTGAGACACAGAGATGTGAACCGACTCACCCAATGTCGTTGTCCCTTGTCCTCAGGTTTTCTGACTCCCAGGAGAGTTGTTCCCCCTTTAGTGCAGAGTGGATACAATCCCAGAGTGGAGACAATAGTCCTCAAAGTTCCCTTTGTTTCTGCTTTGTGTGCCCATTTTCCTGGATTGGGATAGAATATGGGTGAGAGCCCCATGGAGGACCAGGCCATGGTCATGGATGACATCCCTGTTGTACTATGCTTATTTATGTTTCTGGTCTAAACCCCATCTTACAGCCTGGGTACCTGAGTTAGGGATGAGATAGAAGTAACGCTGATATGTGAGTATGTGTTTCTAATGTCTTGACTAGCATACACAAGTGTATGCATGATATTCGTATACCATCATGGTTAATGACTCCATCGATGTTAATGTTTAAGCACAGTATAAAACCATAGGATCATGGATCCAGGATTCTTTTCTCAAGTATGAACACAAAAGTGGTATTTCACAGAGCTCTGAAATTCTCCTGGGAATCTTTAATATTGGTTCAGGGCAACTTTCCTTAATACTGTGTGAAAGGTGGTGCATTTCCAAAACAAGAGGCATGTCAACCCCAACCAACCCCCTTGACTTGGCCAGAAAGTGGCTTCAGAAACCCCAAGTTATTGGTGTTGAGGAGTTAAGAGAAATTTGCAAATTGTCCTATGTGGAAACTTCTCAGCCAGTTAATCTTTCTGAGATACCTGTCCACACATCGCCTGCCACACCCTGGCTAGCTCTGAAGTGGCCAGTAGCTACAGAGATCAGAACATAGGAATTGACCTACCAGCCTGGTGCTCGGAGGTCGGTGGGTTAGCAAGAGAAAAGAAAGAATAGAAAATTGTCCAAATGTCGGATGCCTGTTAGGGTCCCTAGGATCGTAGACTTAAAACTGGAAGGGACTTTAGAGGTTTGTCAGTCATTTAAAGTTCCCTGCTTTTCTGCAAAGCCTCAGTTATAGCATTAGGCATTTTTCTTTCTGTGTGTGTGTGTGTGTGTGCACGCGCGCGCGCGCGCGCGTGTGTGTCTGTCTGTCTGTCTGTCTCTCCTCCTCCCCCCCCCCCCGCCCTCTCTTCTCCCCCTTCTCTCTCGGTTTTGTTTTAAGGGGTGTTGACCTGTATTTAGCTTTACCAAACTGAGTACTCTTGCAAGTGAAACGATTGGTTAATTGAGGCCGTGACTGACACGGGGGAAAGAGTGCAGAAAGGCGCAGCTCGGAGCTGATTGGCTGAGAGGCTAGACTCCGAGGGTTCTTCTAACAAGAGCACGGGGCACACTCTCCAGCCTGCAGCCTCCGGGAGTCGGTGCTGTTCGCCCCGCGGGCCAGGGAAGGAAGGAGGGAAAAGACGGACAGACCGGGCTGTATTTGCTCCGCTCCCTTCCCCTCCCCTCCCCACCCATTGCCCACCACCCGCCACCCACCCAAACCCAGAGGGAAGAGTACAAGGTTTACTGGATTGGGCAGGAGTGTGCAGCAACTGGGCGGGTGGGGGCTAGGGGTGGAGGAGGCTTCTTTTGTCCCCGAGGATCACTGGCAGGAGCCTCCAAACTTTCTGCACGGTGAGACCTCTCTGCGGCCAGAGAGAGCAGCCCCAAAGTTGATCTGACTCTGGGCCAAGGATGGGTAGGGCGCACCACTCCCGGGGCCGCTGCTGGCCCCCTGTGGGGGTACTAGTGGCCTTTGCTGCCGGTCTCTGGGCTGGTGGCATGGCCAGTGAGTATGACTATGTGAGCTTCCAGTCGGACATCGGCTCTTACCAGAGCGGGCGGTTCTACACCAAGCCCCCTCAGTGTGTGGACATCCCAGTGGACCTGAGGCTGTGCCACAATGTTGGTTACAAGAAGATGGTATTGCCCAACCTGCTGGAGCATGAGACGATGGCCGAGGTGAAGCAGCAGGCGAGCAGCTGGGTGCCCCTGCTCAACAAAAATTGTCACATCGGCACCCAGGTCTTCCTCTGCTCCCTCTTTGCCCCAGTCTGCCTGGACCGGCCCATTTATCCATGCCGCTGGCTCTGCGAGGCTGTGCGGGACTCCTGTGAACCCGTCATGCAGTTCTTTGGCTTCTACTGGCCAGAGATGCTCAAGTGTGACAAGTTCCCAGAGGGAGACGTCTGCATTGCTATGACCCCTCCAAACACCACGGAGGCCTCCAAGCCTCAAGGTAAGGCGAGCAGCCCTCCTTCCTTCCCGTCCTCAGACGTGTTTCATCTTCTGACACACTTTGGGGCTGGGGGTGGGGAAGGGGAAAGGAGGTGATGAAGTTGTAATCCCTGTAAGAATGAGGCATCCGTAAACTCCTTTCTTCCACCACCTTCTCCAGGAGTAAGGTAGACCACTTGCCAAGAAGTTGTCCTGAAACTTTTTAGAATAACCACAAAAACTTCTGCTGTCTCCTGGAGCTAGGTGCATGTCGAGTCTCTGCCTTGGCTCCCATATCCACGGCCGTCCCCTTTCACTGAGTTCTGAATGCCCCATGCCCATTCCTAGCTCAGTGTTTCTCAGAGTAAGCCCTGCTCTCATCCCCACATCCCACCCCAGCAAAGTCCATTTTAAGTGAAAGTGGAAAAATCCCTTGCACCATCCTATGGGAGGGATGAATGTTCCCAAGGAACATTTTTTTTTCTTTTTTAAGAGAAAACTAGAACTCCCAAATGAAGTCAGTTGTGTGTGTGTGTGTGTGTGTGTGTGTGTGTGTGTGTGTGTGTGTGTGTATATACCTACGCGTATGTGCAAGCAAGTTTCGGGAGAATGCTAAAAGCTATTTTGTTTATTTTCATAGGTACAGTGAGGCTTAAACACCATCTTTAGCCAGTCATTCAGCAAAATAGCCCCAGGATAGCAGTGGGGCTAGCTGGAAAAAAAAGTTTAGAAACTGCTGTGATTCTTCCCCCTCCCCCCTCCCTTTCAGGTTAGGACTGTTAATCTGGCTCTGCTAAGGGATCCCTTTCCCTCTCATCTTTGGATTCCTCCACTTCCCCTCACCGAACAGTTACACAAATCCCCGGGTAATTAGAAGGAGGAAAAATGTAATTAACTCATTGTCTATTGTCTCAATGGGGGTGAGCATTAGCTTTGCTAGCTCTGGATTTAAAATCCTCCCAGATGACCGGTCTATTCTCTCAGAAGCTCTTAGCAAGTGTTTCCTCTCAGACTTTAGAGATAATTCGTGGTTGGGGGTGTGTGTGGACGGGGGGATGCGGAAATAGACCAAGACAGAGAATTTTCTACATTCACGGGTTTAGGAAAGTCATCCGGTCTCAAGAATGGATTATCACACTTAGACTGGCAAGCCTCAGGTGTGTGTGTGTGTGTGTATTTTCCCGTTGGGAGATGCTAAGTGGTTTAGACTGGAGGGAGTCTAGGTGGTACTTACACATTTACTAAGCCACCTTGAAGCGTAGTGAGTTTGACCTACTCACCCCGTATCGATTCATAAAGAAATAGTAAAGGTGGAATGGGTACGGAGTGGAGATGTTATTTAATTTCAAAGATCCATAAAGATGAAATAGTCTCAATTCAGCGGGAGTGTGTGTGTGTGTGTGTGTGTGTGTTCCTGTTCGTGTGTGTTGGGTGGGTGTTACTTAACTTCAAACACAGTTGATTGTTTGAATGGGATGTGGAATAAGGCGGGGGGGGGGGGAGTATTGTGAAAGGTGCGGTTCAGTCATTTGAGTCTATGACTAGGGGCTCTAGGGAGTCCAGGCCACAATGAAATGAGTTGGGGGCAACACGATTGACACTCCTCTGTCTACACAGGGTTAACCTTACGGGAAATTCAGCTCCTTTCGAGAGCCAGCCGAGCAATTACCTTGAGCAAACAAAGCACGTTGTGTTCTGCCCATGTGGAACGGTCCGTCGCCTGCAGCCTGGGCAGGCTTTTCCTTCTCCCCTTCCTCTCTCCGCTGGGGGGACGAGCCCAGCGCCTGCCCTGGCAACTACGCTTGCCGGCTCGCCCGCCTGCCCGGGTGTTATTGCACACAGCCCTCCTCCGATTACCATGTAATTGCCACTTTCGGGGACCGGAAGCGGACACGACCTGGGATAGAAGAGTCCGGGCTTTGGAGGGGGTGGCCCATTAGAAAATAGCTGTGAGGCTGGTGATTGGGGACAAGTAGATGTATGCACTGAGAGAATGCTCTCCTTTCCTTACCCTCATTCTCATGCTTCTGAGAGAGGTGAGAGAGAGACAGAGAGACAGAGAGAGAGACAGAGAGAGAAACAGAGAGAGACAGAGACAGAGAGAGACAGACAGACACAGACAGGGAGACAGAGACAGAGAGACAGGGAGAGACAGACAGACAGAGAAACAGAGATAGACAGAGACAGAGAAGAGACAGACAGAGACAGAGAGACACACACAGAAACAGAGAAAGATAGAGACAAAGAGACACAGAGAGAGACAGAGACAGAAAGATTCAGTGATTTCCAGGTATTTGTTTGTTTGTTTGTTTTTTTTGCTCAGTGCTTCTTTGCCAGAGTTTAACTTGTAAAACCCAAGTGGTTTCCCCCATTTTCTCACCTCTTTGCCCTCACCAACTTGCCTTTACCTAGGGGGGCTCAGGTAGTCACTTCTCCCTGTTTAGCCTAGATTGAACAAAGGAAGAGGAAGACTATGTCCTACAGTTGAGAAGCCAGGAAGGGAACTTGCTTGCCACTCATCCTCCCATCATTCCCTTGGTGATTATGACTTTCTCAAGTCTCTTTTTCAGCTGCCTAAGGCTTCTTAGGTTTGACATCAAGAAGCTTTCCTCTTAGCTGTAAGAAGGTGTGTGTTTGATCTTCTGAATGAAGTCAGTGATATAGAATGACAACAGTTTTCAGAGACGGACACTGAGCAACTGGCAATTAGGGAATATAAACTGGTGGTTTTGGATAAGAGCAGCCATGGGCACAGCTCTCACAAAATCAGAATTAAAGAAGTTTAAGACTTTGCCCACTGCAGAAGTGACACTAGCCATGGAACTGTTACTCTGGTCAGTCATTCAATCAATAAGTGCTTACCATGTCCGAGGCACTGTGCTAAGTGCTAGGGGAGTAAAGAAGGGCAAAAGACAGCCCCTGCTCTTCAGAGGCTCACTGTCCAATGGGGAGGCTACATGCAAACAACTATGAGCAAATAAGCTATAGGTAGAATCAATTGTAAACAACTGATAGAATTAAGGGAAACTGGGAAAGGTTTCTCCATGAAGATTTTAGCTGGGACTTGAAGGAAGCCAGGGTAACAAGCAGGCAGAAATAAAAATTCTTGATTGAACTAGTGTTAGATATTGTCAGTCTCATGTTTCACTATCCATCTAGATCTGCTGCTATACCAGATCTCTCTGCTTAGCACATATGAGCATGTTTAAATATTCAAGTAAGTGTGCACACATGCACATGAGTGCATATACACATACATCTGTGCATTCCCTGGACTTTGGGGATTGGATTCATTGGCCTGATCCACGTTTTCCTTTAGATAAGCCTAGAACCATCTAGAACCTAGAACAATGAACTAGAAGGGGACCTGAGAGATGATGTAGTCCAAACCCTCTCATTTTACAGGGGAGGACACTAAGGCTCAGAAAAAGGAACTGGCTTGCCCAAGGTCATACAGGTAGGATGTGACCTTATACTCATTAGGACTCTGATACTCAGAGCCAGGATTTGAACACAGCTCTTCAGACTTTAAATCAGATGTTTTTGCCATTATACTAAACCCCCTTGCTTGCAAATGTTAGTTCAAAAGCCACCTTTCCTCAGAGCAGATGCCAGGCCTCTGTGGGCTATTATTGGACAGGCAATTGCATACTTTACAGAAGAGTGATTTCTCAAGCACTTCAATCCCATCAACACTTAAAACCCCTAAAGCCACACACTTAAAAAAAATTACCAGACTTAAGTTTGAAAAACTTTCATGTTCTTGTTTCATTTTCTTTTGTTTAGAAATTCTAGCATATATGAACTATCCAAGCTGATTTCCTTCTCTTCTATAGATTGCAGTTGTATAAGAGCCACCATCTTACTATGTTTTTGGGTTCTCTTTCCTCTATGGTTCTCCTAGGAGGAGAGTGGGTGCACGTGTATGTTCTTTTCATCAAAGAACAGAAACTTGTGTGATTCCTTCCTTACTCTTGAGTCTTCATGATATGAGAGGGAAAATGAATGAATGAATGAATGAATGAATGAATGAATGCTCTAAGATGTGCCTCTGCTTTTGAACCCCTGTCTTTTCACCAAATGAAGGCTGTCAGAATTAAATTTAAAATTAAAATTTTTTAAAATTACTTTTAAATTTATGTTTTAAAATTACTTTTCCTCCTGTATTTGTAGTTAAGAGGTGGTAAACATCAACCGAATTTTGGTCTACTTGCCTTTTGTGTTTGTATGTTGGGGTGTGTGTGTGTGTGTGTGTGTGTGTGTGTGTGTGTGTGTGTGAGAGAGAGAGAGAGAGAGAGAGAGAGAGAGAGAGAGAGAGAGAGAGAGAGGAGAGAGAGCTAGAGGCAGAAAGAGGAGAGAGACAGGTAGAGAGAGAGGGAGACAGGCAGAGAGACAGAGGGAGAGAGAAAGAGAGAGCAAGAGCGAGAGCGAGAGCGAGCGAGCGAGAGAGAGAGAGAGAGAGAGAGAGAGAGAGAGAGAGAGAGAGAGAGCTAGTGAGACAGGGACAGGGACAGGGAGGCAGGGAAAGAGAGAGGGAGAGAGAGGGGGAGGGAGAAAGGGAGAGATATTAAGTAAGGGTATAATTCCTGCTGTGTATGGGGTTTAATTCAATTAAAGAAAGTCCTAACCTTAGTGCTTAGTTTTTCCTTCATGTTTTACCACCACTACCACTACCACCACCACAACCACCACTACTGCTGCTACTATCACCCCCAAGTCTTTCAGGATTTTCTTCCTTTTAAAATAAAAAAAAACTAAATGATTTTTACACACTTTCAAATTGGGATTTGGCTCTACTTTTCATATGGATGACCTGTTGCATTCCTCCTGCTGCTGTGGGCTGTAGGGCCCCCAAGTACATATCAGGAGAGTCACAGATTAATATTGCATTGCACATTCCTTCTTCTCCCTTTGGAATAAAGCTGCTTCAGAATTTCCCATAAGGAAACGGGCACAATGGAGAGAAGTAATGTGGAAAACATAGAAGTCACTGCTTCCACACTTGCCATCTTCAGAAGTAGTAAACTGACCTCCCGGGGCCAAATGTAGGAGTAAGGAAACTACCCTGGCTGTGCTTTCCAAGCCAGTTTTAGGTTACTGAGAACTCTGCACAGAGCAGGGACGCAGAGTTTGTACAGAGGGGGAGACAAATGTGTGGGAGCAGATTCCAGGCCTCAAACATCCCGACTTCTGTGCTCCTTGTCCGTCAAGATTCTGCTCTTTCAGCTTTGCAGCACACAAAGGTTTCTAGGTTTTTTCCTTCTTTAAACCCAAACGGGGACAAACTTGAAGCATTCCACCCGTTCAAAACTTCATTGCTACTTGGGAAGGAACAACCATTTTTCTAGCAGTGAAGGGATATGTTGGCACTGCTTCTTATAGTTGTGCACTTAGGGGAGCTCCCCCCATCTTTCCCCAGCCATCACTACCTCCCACAATATACAGAGATTATGGTCAAAGCATCAAACTCTAAGCTAGCCTTGGTTCTTGTTCAGGAGATATTGGCACCATCACTCATCCTCCAAAATCTGGGTGAAGAGTCCACTGTAGGTCAGTCTGACAGACCATTGTTTGCAGGGAAGGTCCTGACTCCTTTGAGACTGATGGGAATTTATCTGATTGTTATGCTCCTTCTGAGAATGAGTGGATATGTGTGCCTGCCCCTTGGAGCAATTAAATGTGTGTTTTTGTGTGTGTGTGTGTGTGTGTGTGTGTGTGTGTGTAAGTAATCCTTCTGCAGATCATACGTCTAGTGGACTTTAACACAAACTGTCTCCAGACTGTGTTGGAAGTCTGCTTGGAACGAGGGAAAAGATTACATACCACCATGCACCGCATTGTCTCCTTATTTCTGACACAGCATTAATCCCCTAGCGGTGGAGTGTAGGTGTTCTGAGTGCAACATTAATGTGTTGGGAGAAGTTATTTGTCATTCTCCTTCCCTCTTACCGTGGGAAGACGGGGTATGACACTGTGTGTGTATGTGTGTTTGTATGTTTGATGGTGGTGGCGGGGGTGGGGTGGGGGGACAGCAGGAAGCCACTGTCTTCTCACTATCTGTGTCCCATGCTGAGGAGCCCCTTTGATCTGTTTGATGAGGGAGGAGAAACTGCAGGCCACTCTCTTGAGGGGGGATGGGGAGAAGAGAAATAAGGTTGGGGACATGTTTCTGAGCAGAGGACACCTCCACCTGAAACCATCACTAGCTCTTTCCTGAGTCATATGAAGTCTTAACATGAGATCTCAACAAATTCAAAGGGCTCAGGGCTAGAAGGGACCTTGGCTGTTCTTCAGACCAAATAGGATTTGAACCCAGGCCTTATGACTCCCAGATCCTGGACTCTTTTAACTGTGCCGATCTACCTCTCCTTCCCAGGCTTTTTTTTTTCTAGGGCAGAGAGCTGGCTGCAGGAACTGCTCATGGAAACCTCAGTCTACCAAGCCCCAGCCCATTGATATACAGTGCTCCATTGCTAAACATTGTTGTTTCTTCAGCAGGAATCCCTTTAGACTGTGTAGCCTCCTTTGCCACTGGGTCTTTCTGTTATGACAGCTGCTTTCACTGATTAAACTCAGTGTTCATTCATTAAAAACTTATTGGATTTCTTCTTTTTATTGGGTGGTGGTGGGGGGGGGCGGAGATCAGGGAGATTTTGTGAAGATTTCACTGAGTTAGGCCTTGATTCTTTCTAAAACTAAGCGTCTGAAAGGCAGAGATGAAGAAGGAATGCATTCCAGGCAGGAGAGACTCTTGTCTGAATGCCTGGAGGTGGGAGACAGAAGGTGGAGTTTGAGAAGCAGTTCATTACTAGGTGCTGGCATTTCAGTGGCTTCATGTCAGAGAAACAGCCACTCTCCATTAGTCCTCAGAAGTTCCTTCCAATGGTGTTTGGCCCCTCCCCCAGTACTCCTCACCTTTCAAAGCCTTTTACAGGCATTCACTAATTAAAGTCCACTGAAGTGCCTCTCCCCACCAATTTCTGCCTTTCCATTTGGCAGCTCTTTTTGGTGACCCCTCCCCGCTCTCATTCCCCTTCCTCATTTCCTAGAAATTCTGCCCTTTGCAGAGTGATGCTGGGTGAGGATGGCAATGTCCTGGGAATGGAGTTCATGAATAAACTTAGAATTCATTCTTTTTTTCTGCTACCATCCAGGTTCAGTGTATCATAGAGGAGTATCTTGGTAAGATCACATTGGAGAAAGGGCAGGGCAAAGGGTGGAATAAGAGGGTCTGCTTTTTACTATTGATTAGAGTAGTGAACAATATGCAGGGAAGAAAGGAGAAAGACCTATAAAATAGAACAAAATCAGTCTTTGTCAGGGAAAACAATGCTGGAAATAATCTAAGATTCACCAGGAAGTGAGTTGTTTCAACCATTCCCCATGTTTCTTTCTCCTTTAGACAGTGTTTATTTAATGAGAGTCAGAAGCAGTTCATATCTTGGACGTAGGGCAATATTTTCTCTTTACCCTGACTGGCAGAGATCAGGAACACACAGAGAATTCTTCCCTTTGCAGGATCATATATTTAGAGAGTGAAGGGACCTTAGAGGTCACCTGGTTATTTTGCAGATGAAGAAACCAAGGATAAGAATAAAAGAGTCAGGATTTGAACCCAGGTCCTTTGACACCAATTCCAAGGCTTTTTCCACTGCACCATGTTCCCTCCCTAGTATGATCCTGATGATTGGATTCAACCAGGGGATGCCCTCCTTCTCCAGCTGCTCTTCACTATTTTCAAGTTGCTCATTACATTTTCTCTTGTTCTTTTCCTTCTCCTAGGCACAGCTGTGTGTCCACCCTGTGATAATGAGATGAAATCTGAAGCCATCATAGAACATCTCTGTGCCAGTGAATTTGGTAAGCATGTCTTTATGGACTCCACAGGTTTGGAAATCCACATGTTCCCAACGAGGAGCCAACTTCCCCTGGTGCAGAACGTGAATACGGCTGCTTACAGCTTCCTTATTTCCCTTCTGGGATGCCTGATCCCTCTGAGGAAAGAGGCAAACATGGGGAGCTTTCCACCAGAGGATTCTTGTAAGAACTCGGAAGCCAGAGGAACATAGATATCTCTTTTCTGAAAGGGAAGATTTTGTCTGTCACCTCTGGGTTTCTTCGGGGAGCCCAAAGGGCTTGTGCAAAATTGCTGCCCCAAGTTCTGCCCCTAGGTGTCAGTATTACTCCACCAAAGTATGAGAATGATGGGCGGGAGGCTACCTCCCCAGGGATGGAGAGACCACAAAGAATAGAGTATACATGTGGATGAAGGGTGTCCATCCTCTCTGGCATCTGGGTAGCCCAGCCCATGGAAGCCCGGCATCATAGTGGGCTCACATTTTCTTCTTTTTTCCCCCCACAGCTCTAGCATAAAAAGAACTTAGACTTAAGGAGAAGGGGGGGGGGGTAGAGAGGACACTGCTGAATTTGTGTTACAGCTTCCTTTGTGGGAAGGTTTCTTTGTAGGTTTATCCAAAAGCTAGAAGAGGGGCTGTCCCTTCCAGGGACAATTTTGTAGCTATTCTACAGCTTCCCATGACTTTCTTCCTCCATCTAAGTTATATCTCCTGGCTCAGTCCTGCTCTCGGTGGTGTTTGTCCCCAAGGGCTAATGCAGAGCTTCTGCCCATAAGTGGGTTGAAGTCTTTTCAGGTGGGGATGGAATACCAAAGCATTCTCCTCTACCAGCTTATGTCTTCTGCTCAGACTGCTAAATTGAGGGGCAAGGGGGCATTTGATGCTTTGAGGCGTGGCTCATGATCTCCCCCTGCCCACAGAGAGGAGAACGGCTCTTTTCTCCTTCTCCATGGTGGTAGTTAGGGTTTGGGGAGGACAAAGGGTGATACACATCTGACTTTTGGAGCTCCAAGGGATGTTGGAGATCCAGTTTAACCCTCCCGTTTTACACTGGAGGAAGCAAAGGCATGGAGAGTGGGAGTGAATTTTCCAGTGAGTTTCCTCAGATTCAGGACTCAGATTTCTTGACTCAGTCCTGGTATTCTTGTGACTGTATTGTGCAGTGGAGCTGCTTTACTGACCCTGGTAGAATCACTCTGGGAAAGACTGAAATTTGGGACTTAGGTTCAGGGTGATCCACCAAGATCCTGCTCCTCTCCCTCTCTTTCTATGAAGGAACTTCCAAACTGTGCTTTTGACATTTTCAATATTGTCATCCTGGAGATTCATTCCTCATGTGCCCCAGGGGAGTCATTCCCTGTAAACCCCTCCCTGCTCCCCATATATATGCTTTGTAAAAGAAAACAGAGCACTACGTGCTCTGTTTCACAATGAACTTCATGTTTGTTTGTTTGTTTGTTTGTTTGTTTGTTTTTACTGGATCTTGCCCTGGCTAGAAATGAAAGGGGCTAATCCTAGGCCTGATGTCACTACTGATTGTCTCAGAGGCTTTGACCAGGTTCCTTTCAGACCTGGGTCAGTTTGACCCTCCTTAGGGAGCCTGGTGTACCATGCCCCCTTTCTGTGTGTTCATTGTATTTTTACTTGGGAGTCTCCACAATGACTTAGTGCAGACATCTGATTTAGTCCTAATGCAGCTCAGAACTTCCGAGCACAAGTCATCTGCCAGCCTTGGCTTCCCCCACTAACAAGGAATGTGTGCCACCACAGCTAGGCTATTCAGGGCTTTTAACTGGGAACAAACAAGGATAGGTTACACATATCTTCCTCATTCATGTCCATCCAGACATCCCTACTATCTAGTTCCACAAATATAAACTGAGAAAGGGAACTAGCATTATAACTAGGTGTAAGCAGTCACCAAAGCAATGGAATTGAATAAAATAAGAGGGATAAAAAAAGCTCAGTCCCTTTTCTAAAGGAGGAGTTGTGGCTCCTTGACAATGATCAGATTTACTTGAACTTTATCCATTTTTTTGGGGGGGGAATTCTCTTTCTGTACTCCTGCTTTTGCTAGAAATGAGCTTTTTCCAGAGGTCTCATTGGATAAAATCCATTATTTATTTCTCTGTTCTTGGAGACTTGGCCTTCTTTCCTACAGCTACTTCAACTCCCATCCAATCAGGCTAGATGACTTGGCATGCCATTTTGCATGTGAATGAGATCTGCAAAGCCCTAGTACCTCTTGCTGTGACTTGCTGTAATAGAGAAGTTCAGGGTGGAGGCTGTTAGGAGCAGGAGTGTGGTATAATGGATAGAGTGCTGGAAGACTAGGGTTCTATCTTGCCTGCCATGCAGTAAACTGAAGCTGTGTGAGCTTGGACTTAACACTTAACCTCTCTGGGCTTCACAGCTTCCTCCTCTGTAGTCAAGGTCAATAAGTCAATAAGCATTATTAAGTGTTCACTATGTACCAGGCACTAGGATTTATGCTGGGGAAACCATGAAAGGTTAAAAAACCCCAGTCTTGGGGCAGCTAGGTGGCACAGTGGATAGAGCACCAGCCCTGGAGTCAGGAGTACCTGGGTTCAAATCTGGCCTCAGACACTTAACACTTACTAGCTGTGTGACCCTGGGTAAGTCACTTAACCCCAATTGCCTCACTAAAAATAAACAAACAAACAAACAAACAAATAAATAAATAAATAAATAAATAAACACCCCAGTCTCTGCCCTCAAAGAACTCACAGTCTAATGGGGAAGACAGTATGTAAGCAAGGATATACATACAAGATATGTACAAGGTAAGTTGAAGATAATCAAGAGAGGGAAGGCTCTGGATTTGAGGAAGATTGGGAAAGGGCCTCTTGAGCTAATATTTGAAGGAAGCTAGGGAATCCAGAAAGTGGAAGTGAGGAGGGAGAGAAGATTCCAGGCATGGGGGGACAACCAGTGAAAAGATGCCGAGTCAGGAGAAAGGGCAATACCAAGGAGGCTTGAATCAGACAATGAATAGAGAAGAGTGAAGTGTGAGAAGACTGGAAAGGTAGGTAGGGGCCAGGTTGTGAAGGGCTTTAAAAGCCAAACAGAGGATTTTCCGTTGTCTGGAGGTCCCATTCATCTTTAAATCTATGATCATTTGGTAGATTTTCAGATGCTACAAAAAGATTGGTAGTTAGATCCAACACATTCATTTAGTGCCTGTTGTTTGCAAGGCACTGTGTATTAAGTGCAAGGGGATAAAATGACAAAAACAAAGTGGTCCCGATCCCGAAGAAGCTTACATTTTACTGGGGATAAGGCATGTGTATAAATAAACAAAGTAGAAGGAAAATCATTGAAGAAGAGAGCTGACGACTTGGGTTGGGGGAGAGGATCAGGGGAAGACCTCATGTTGTAGGTGTCACCTAAGTTAGTCCTTGAAGGAAGATGAGGATGTTGAAAGACAGAGAGGAGGAGGCAGTATATCTCAGAAATGGGAATGGACGTAGCTTGTGTGGTAGATGCCCAGAAGTGTGAGGTGGAAGGTTGGGCTTGAGGAGTGGCTGGTAGTTTAGTTTTTCTGCAACATAGTTTGGAAAACAAGGGTGGAAAGGTAGACAGATCCTGCAGGGACTCTGATAAAGCAGCCACAGAATCTGTCATAGAGAAGGAAATGGTGAGTCCCCCTAGACCTTATGCAGAATAAACTCTCAATAACACAAATGCATGTGAGGCTTCTTTCCAAAGATGAATTGTTTTTCTTATAAGAAACAAGAATGTTCCATAAAACCTTTCTGCCTAAGAATTCCCAACTGGATGTCTGATACAGCACAGCCGTCAGGATGAAGAATATCACTCAGCACAGGCTATGAGAAGAGAAAAAAAAAGAGAGGAACTGGGAAATGGCTGGAGATGTGAAATCTTCAAAAGACCATTTTAGCAGATAATAGTTGATTGTAATTGCTCTTTGCACTGGTGACTTTGGCAGCCTTTTGCCAAGAATATGATAATTACAGATCATTCTTACCTGGGTGAGGTGTCCAGCTAAGGCACAAAAAAGTAGAAGAGTCCATCTCTGAAGAAACAATTAGGAGCTCTGTGTGCATCAAGCAGCTGGCAGTTTGCCATATTGGCAGGGAGAAGAGTCATTGGAAGCCACAGAGAACGGCTTATCTCAGCTGTAATAGGCATGGAAAGTGAGGGAACTATTCCAGTGACCCAGACAGTGCTATCTTTGTATTTATTCTATAGGCAACTATAGAACAACCAGGTGTCTACTAAGTTCAAATTGGTTCTCTAGAGGAAAAGGTGAAAGAGTTTGAGGACAGTCTCTGTCTTCTTTGGCTTATCAAGGGACGATGAAGTCTTCCATGATGGGATGGAAGAAATGATTAAGGTGGGAAACAAAGAAAAAAAAAACTAGTCAGAGGAGGCAGAATGGAATTAAAATATGTGTCAGGAAGTGAGAGAAAAGATGAAAGAAGAAAAAATTCTGAACCTAATGAGTGTTACCCGTTTTTCGTGATTCATATGGAAATAATGATATTTATAGAAAGAATCCTTAGGGGTTATGAAGCCTTGGATGGAAAATTGAAAGGTTTGGGAAAATGGGTGATTATATCACTACTTCCCTTTGGAGGCAGTGATTTTACAATAGAAAGGAGGATATGAGAAACAATTAGGTAGCTTAGAGGATGGTATAAGAGAGTGGACTTTGGCTTTCTGAACCTTGGCTTAAGATCTAGCTAGCAATTACATACCCTTTGCCAGGGATGGAGTGTATCTAATTAGGGCCAAGAAAAATACTTCTACCTGGAGACTTGATGATCCGCTAAATGGATTTTTAAACTGAGAATGGAGAGGAGAGGAGGAAACTTTTCAGCTCCAGCTGCTAAATCATATACTGTGGAAAATAGTAGGTTTTTTGGGAGAAAGAGGAGTAACCAGAGAGGTGTCTAATAATTCAAAGGAGATGACATGAAAGAGGAGAAGAAATGATACAGCCTTCGATGTCAATACACCAATAGGCAGAGTAGGTATAACAAACAAATTGATTACTCACACTTAGTAGGATGTTATTTATGATTTGAATATGACAGTAGAAGGGCCATCATACTCGATAGGAATAGATTATTTAGAAGGAGCATTGAGAGTAGCAATATATAACAAGAAGAGCATGAAGCAGTTGGGTAGCACAGTGGATAGTGCTGGATCTGGAGTCAGGGACTCTGGAGTGCATATCCTACCCCAGATTTTTATTGACTTATGACTCTGAGCAAGTCATAGCACCTAATTCCCATGGTTGTTGTGAGGATCAAATGAAAGATAATATTGTAAAGTCCTTTGAAAACCTTAAAATACTATATAAATTCTTTGAAGAAGAAGAAGATGATGATACACAGATATGTGGGGATCTACAAACCTAGGGGAGGAAGTATGTTAGAGGGCATTTGCATAAGGATCAAGGAGGGAGAAAAAGAGGTGACACAATGTTAGGATACAAGACCACTTGGCCACAAAGAAGGAATTAAATTATGACTTTCTAATACAAATCACAAAAGCTGGTGTGGAAACAGAATATAGGGATGAAGAGGTACAGTTAGATCTCTGTTTGATCAGAACCAGAATGTCCTTCAGTGAATTGGTTACTTTTTTTCTTCCTTCCTTTCTTCCCTCCCTTTTTTCCTTTCTCTTTCTTTATCTCACTATTTACTTTCTATTTCTCTCTTTTGTTCCCTTCCTCTCTCCCTAGCTCTTCCAACAAATTTATTATTTATTATGTGTGAGACTTTCTCATCCTATTGAAAATCAACTTAATTTTCATATCAATCTTATGTAAAATCAGCTGAATTTTTATAATTCTCACCTCTTACTTATTGGTTGGGCCTCCTAAATCCCTTTGAATTTCACCAGAATCATTAACCCCTTTAATAATCTTTTCATATCATTAACCACTTTAATAACCTATTAATATCACTAGCCCCTCTTTTGTTTCTTAACCTGGGGGATTGGAGCCAAAGGGACTCTGGAACATGGTGGATATTAATGATGGTGGAGAATTAGAATTTTTTCATTGCTGTCCTTTTCTTGCTTACTCTGCAAAGCCTTGCTGAATCCTTCTATATTTTGTTTAGAACCCACCCATGTGGAATTTCAGCTTTAGTTATCTCCCCTGAGCCCATTTCCCATTACAGATTTTGGAACCCCTGGGGCCTTGTGGCAACTAGACAAATTGGATATATCCCAGGGAAAAACTGGAATAGAACTGAGTCTTTGGGAAGGGTTTGAGTACTGTCATACATCCTGGTAAACTTACCAGGGGATGTGTGCTCTTTATCTGATTCAAACTATAGAATAGGTTTGAGGGCCATAGGGAAAAGCCTTAATATCTGTACTGCACCAATATTGATGAACTCAGTTAGAAACTATTATACCCTTGCTCTTTTTACCAGAAAGAGATTTGTTCTTCATTCATTTCAGTCATATCTGACTCTTTGTGACCCTATTTGGGGTTTTCTTAGCAAAGATGCTGGAGTGATTTGCCATTTCCTTCTCCCGTTCATTTCACAGATGAGGAAACTGAGGCATATAGGGTGAAGTGACTTGCCTAAGATCACACAGGTAGTAAGTGTCTGAAGCCAGACTTGGGTCTTCCTGACTCCAGGCCCAGTCCTCTATCCAGTGTACCACCTGGCTGCCCCACCTGAAGGAGAGGCAGGTCCTAATTTGATAGTCAAATTTTGGTAAATCTGTGTCATTGGCAGTTTGGAACTGGGGCTTAGGGCAAAAGGAAGTTTTCTTCTTTGGCTCATGGAATCACAGGAAGCAGAAATTGGAAAACATGCTGGAGATCATCTTATCCATCTCCTCCCCGCCCCCCAGGTGTGGGTGGATGCAGTGAAGTCTCACTTACTGCAAGAAGCCTTTTCCAGCTCTGCTTAATCTTAGTGCCATCCCTTGGAGACTCATTCCAATTTAGATTTATAACTTGTTTGTACATGGTGGTCTGGATGTTGTCTCCCTCATTTGACTGAGCTCGAAAGCAGGGAATGGTGTTTTTTTTCTTTGCCCTTCTTTGTATGCCCATCACTAAGCAAAGTGCCTGGCACATAGTAGTTGCTTAATAAATGCCAGTTGACTGATTGATAGCAATAGTTGGTATCTGTTCCTGACAGTTCCTGGGCACACAGTAGGAATTTAATAAATGCTTACTGACCAATTGTCATACTATAGTTTCTTTTTTATGTCATCATGGAGCAGCAGGACTTCATAGGTTCATTGAGTCTGTCTCAAAACTTGGAGCTAGAAGAGACCTCTACATATCACCTGATCTAACTCCCCTCGTTTTGCAATGGAAAAATCTGAGACCCAGAGAGGGGAAGTAATCTGTCTACATTTACAGAGCTAGTAAGTAGCTTCATCTAGACCTCCCACTGGGGCCAAGTTATGCCTTTCCAAAAGGGTCCCCACCTTTGGCCAGATGGGTCTCACTGAGGTGCTCACATACCAGCACCATCATCGTTGAGGTAACTACACAGCCACCTATGTCAATATGATTTGCTTGGAGGGAGGGAAAATGAAGCTAAGTGCACACATAGCAAGGAAGAAAAAAAGTACTAGGATTTCTTCTTCTTCTTTTTTCATTAGCTCAAACACAGCAATAAATAGGCCTGACATCCCAGAGCGGAAAGAGGATGTAAGTTTCCTGGAAGGCTCTCCGCAAAAACGTGGGTCCAGAGGTGGACATTCCATCGGGGTTAGCATGCTACCTTTCTTTGTGCCAAAGCTTCCTCAGGCCCGACAGCCTCTGGGGTGCTTGGGCATGCCTGGCCTCCCATTAACTTCTCTTCTGGTAATGAATTCTCAACTCTCTTGTGGGTCTGGATGGTCACAATCTCTCTCTCCCCCACCACTCCCTCCCCTTTCTCCCCCAGTTTCAAGCACATTTTTTTTCTCCCAATAGGGAAAAAGACCAGCAGGAACACCTGTGTGTTGCTGCTTAGGAATGTGGCTGGCTTGGCTTGGATCAAGTAACAGATGTTAGAAGCCCAAAGTTTGATGGTGCACAAGCTCTGAATCCAACATGGCAGCCAGCCTGCTTGTGGGGCTTGGGCTGGGATGCTCTCGACTGGCTTTATTGTTGTTGTTTTTCAGATGAGGAAATGCTGCCCAGACTGGAGTCTTCTTTGCTCTCTTTGCCATGGGATTTATGGCTTTCCACCTTGTGGTGGAGCTGAGACAGAGTTCAGTGCCTGGTAGTCATCCTTCTTACTGGCTTGTTGGTTCCTTCCAGATGATATGATGTCATTTGTGCTTCAAATGAGATTAGGGTCTTTCTGTCCTTGGCTGCAGATTCATGCCTCTTTTCTACTTGGTATCTCTAAATTCCCTTAAGCACCTCAGACACAATCAGACTTAGCAAAGCAATGCATATTTTCCAAAATGTTTGACAGTTATCTCCTCCATTGAATTGCCTTTTCTTTTGCTTCTAAGAGATTTCACAGGGCAACTTCTATCTGCCTCTCTTCTTTTCTTTTTTGCAGGGCAGTGAGGGTTAAGTGATTTGCCTAAGGTCTCACAGCTAGTGTCAAGTATCTGAGGCTGGATTTGAACTCAGGTCCTCCTGAATCTAGGGCTGGTGCTTTATCCACTGCACCACCTAGCTGCCCCCATGTCTGTCTCTTTCTATGGATGAAGGCTTTCTTTGCTATCAGAAACTTTCTTGTTTCATAGCAGAAAAGTTTTTCTAAGCTGCCCATACCTTTGTTTATACTGTGACACAATCTTTTAGTATGATTCAACAGACACTTATTAAGTGCCTGGGGTTTTCAAGGCATTTTTCCCAGATGCTGGATAGTGGTGCACATTTCTGTAATGTTTTAGGGTTCCCAAAGCCCTTTTCTTACAACCACTAACATGTATTACCATGCCTGACACATAGCAGGTGTTTACTAAGTGATTTTTCACTGACTGATAGGAGGAAGATAGGAAGGAAGGAAAGGAGGGAAGGAGGGAGGGAACAAAGGAGGGAGGGAACAAAGGGGGGAGGGAAGGAAGGAAGGAAAGAAAGAAGGAAGGAATGTCAACCCCCTTTTACAGATGAGGAAACTAAGTCCCAAGAAGGGTCAAAGGACTTGCCTGTAATCCCAATGAAGGCACTGATATTTGAACTATGGTCCCCTAATTGTGAGTCTGGCACTCTGGACATTGTGCCTGAATCAATTTTCATGTCTTCTTTCCAAAGTGACCCGATTACTTTGCTACCAAATAGTTGAATAGTCAGTTTAAGGATGGTCTGCCTATCTGATTTTGAAGAACTGAACTCTTTAAGATTCTCTTCCCTTTGCCAGACACTGGGAACTGTTCACCCCAGAGATGAGGATACCCCTGGCGGATAGCTCAATAATTGTAGGTTATTGAATTAATTAGTAAATTGTCAAGTTTTTGGAGGATGGAAGCTGTATATTGCACTAATCTGTGCCATGGCCATAGGAGGTAGTTCATTACTATTGATTGAAAGAAATGAAATAATTGGGAATGATGTGCTTGGGAGGGGAAGTTGAACTTATTTTCCACCAAGAAAAGGGCTCATATCCAAATTAATATGCACCATTTGTTTGAGAGCAAGGACAGCTATGAGCTCTTGCTTAGGGGTTGACTTTGTGTATATGTGTATGTAAGGAAAAAAGGCTATAATCTAGAAATCTATTTCAGTCAAAGTCAAATTAAATAGACATGGGAGAAAGAGCTATTACCCTGGAGTGGTGTTGGCAGCCTGAAAACAACTGGTTTTTATTGTTATTGAAGATCTCTAAAATACATATCACATCCTCAGATATTTCAGTCGTTGGAAGGAGTTGTTATAGCATTTTGTTTGTGGGAGAGCAGAGGACTATTTATTTAGTAAGTGAAGTTGACGTTCAAACTGCATTCTTGTAGTTAATGTCCTATCTTAAATATTCTTCCCATGTCTTGGATTGAGTTTTACAAGTACAAAAATGTAAGGCCAAACCAGAAATATTCAAACTCTGGAATGGTTTTGTGGAATAAACTATCTCCCCTTCCCATCCTCTTCCTCCCACCCCCACCTCCTTCATTGGTCCCAACCCTATGATTGTTACAGATTGTGGAATTCTTGAGAAGAAACTGGAACCTGTGGTCCTGGCTGTAGATGCACAGCTGGGCCTTGGGCAGTTTGGGTTGTGGCCATAGGATGGTCATGTTACAATCTGACCCTGTGTGGGGTGTCCATGAGCAAGGAAAGGAGAGAATTGGTTTGGCCAAGATAAGAGGAAAGCCAACCTCTCCTTTCTGAAGAGCCAGATTCAACTTTTTTCCATTTGATTTTCTTTTGGTTCTTCCTGTGGCATTGAAACACCTTGAAAAGGAGCTGTTTCTACTTAAAGTCCATCTTCAGGAGGAGAAGATTTTTAGGAAAATGATGTCTTGGAGCTGGAAGAGACCTTGGAGATCAGCTAGTCCAATCCTAGATCTGAGGAAGAATGCCCACTAGGTGGTTATTCAGTGTTTGATGGCTGATGTCCAGTGATGGACACCTCACTGTCTTCTAAAGCAGCCCATATCACTTCTGGGCAGTTCTTTGCCAAAGCATCTACTTTTAGCCTGAGCTTGTATAAATAGAAACACAAAATAGCATGTTTTCAGATTCATGGGCCCTTCAGTCCAGGATTCTGTCGCTGATGGAGGGTACCAAGGTGCCCATGAGGATGTTGTATTTGCTTTTCATCATCTCAACCTCCAAAGTTCCCCCAATGTTTTCTCCCAACATTTATCCCTTCCAGAATTAGTTGAACATTTTTTGAATATATATGTATATATATACATATACACACATATACATGCATATATATATATAAACATAACTCATCTCTTGGCTCAAGGATATATCATAATTCTATTTTTAATTTGTCTCATAACTGCCTTAGTCACAATTTTGATCTGGTCATAATTAGGTCTTCTTGTTGTTGTTGAGTCTTTTCAGTCATGTCTGACTCTTTGTGCCCCCATCTGGGATTGTCTTGGCAAAGATATTAGAGTGGTTTGCCGTTTCCTTCTCTAGTTCATTTTACAAATGAGGAAACTGAGGTAAACAGAGTTGAGTGACTAGGCCAGGGTCACACAGCTAGTAAGTATCTGAGGCCAGATTTGAACTCAGGAAGAATAGTCTTCTTGACTCCAGGCCTGGCACTCTACTCTATCTACTGGGCCACCTAGCTGCCTAACGGCCAGCACAGGGCTTTGTCACTGTGCATTTTTGGTTGGAGAAGGCCCCTGCAGATTTGGAGGCAATCAGGGCTACAAGGGGTCTTAGAGATGTTCCAGCCCAGGCCCTGAAGCTTAGCAAAGAAGAATGAAATGACCATGGTTATCTTCCTCTACACTTTGGACTGTTTGATGAGTAAAACTAAATGTGTGGTCGCCTTATTCCTGTCCCAAGTGTAGGGAAAATTAGCTAGGGTTTCTAATATAAATTAGAAGCCTTCGCACTAGTTTTGGGCATTAAGCATTTATGAAAGCATACCAGGTATTAGTAAAAAGAGAACACCTGGGGCAGAAAGTTAAGAAAAGGCCTATCTAGCTTAGAGCTCCAGCCTGATCTGGTTCTTCCTCAAGTCCTCTACTATGAGCCTGTCTGAGCACCAAAACTGCCAAGTAACTGTGTATGGAAACCTTTTATGGGTCCAGAGGAGAGTCAGTCATTACATTTGCTTCACTGTAAGTCCTTACATTAACTGCTTCAAGTTAATTGGCTAGCATCAACCAAATTTATTGATTCACAGGACTTGAGGGTGGTCCTGTGTTGAGGTCAGAGTTCACGGCCTTTGAGAACACTCTCTTGGGAGTCAGGCAGGTGTGGTTTTAATCAAGTCAACTTTGAGTGAGTTAATCAGCTAAGTCAATCACTCTCAGTCAATCCAATCAGTCCAAATCAATCTGGGGTCTTTGGGTGTTGGCAAAAGCCCAGTATTTTCTTACAGTTGCACAAGGGACAATTTGTCATTTAATCCCTTTTCATCATTTGGCACATATGTGAAATTTGCCCGAGGAAGAGGTAGAAGAAGATTCAGATTCAGCTAGGTCTCTGGGGTTTAGATTGTGTATGTGATGGTGATCATTGAAGGACAGATGTGTTTACATCTCCAATTCAGGCTGTCTATTTCACTGGCACACTACTGCAACATCCCCTCCCCCTGCCCCCAAGTTATCTCTTCTATCCCAGGTCCTAAGTGGTTGCCTTTGCGTCCCATTTGGTTCCATTTCCCTTGATTCTTTTTGTTCATATGTGGACAAATGAAAGTCTTTCTGAGACACACACACACACACACACACACACACACACACACACACACCCTCATTTCCATCCCTTACTCTCCCCTCCTCCTTCACTCAATGGCCATTTGGTCTGTTAGCTTCCCTTAAGAGAGAAGAAAGATGTTTTTCCTTCTCTAAAAATTATTCAGGATAAGAGAGATGATGGATGACTCTAGGAGTTGTTATTCTTTCATTCATTCAACAGATATTAAATTCTCACCAGGTGTGAATCATTGTGGTAGACACTGAGGGTGATTCAAGGAAAAATAAGTCATTACAGTCTCCATCTTCAAGGACCTGATAGTGTAGTAACAAAGCTAAGACAGACCCACAGATGACTACAATCCAAATAGCACACAAGTGCGTTAGAGAGACATGGAGCCAACAAATAGCGCAGAGGAAGAAGAAATCCTGTCTGACTCAGGAGGGTTAGGGAAGACATCATGCAGGAGGTAGCAATTGATTTGCTTCTTGAAGAATGAGAGTAGAGTTTATTTTTAATTAAGAGAGCTAATGCTTTATTGATGCTTTTTAAAAACATTGCTATCATGTGAATCTTTCCATTGACAGACACTTGTGTCTCACTGTGTGAGGCTGTGGAGATACAAAGATAAAAATGTGAAACAATCCCTATTCTTTTTTTTTTTTTTTTTTTGGTGAGGCAGTTGGAGTTAAGTGACTTGCCCAGGGTCACACAGCTAGTAATTGTTAAGTGTCTGAGGCCAGATTTGAACTCAGGTCCTCCTGAATCCAGGGCCGGTGCTCTATCTATTGCGCCACCTAGCTGCCCCATCCCTATTCTTAATAAGCTTATGTTCTGGGACATGGGGAGGGGTAGCCTCAGTGTGCAGGGACAACACGTTCATGTCCATAGGGATGGGGACTGGACCTGTGATTTCATTGCTATAGGGAACTCCCAGATGAGGGGACTCCCTTTGCTAATGCAATCTGGTACCTTCTCTGTGATTTATAATGTTAGAGAACTGCCCTGATCCCTGAGAGATTAGGTGAGTTGTCCAGGGTCACATCGACAGCATGTGTCAAGGATGAGACTTGAACCCAAGTGTGTACTGTCACTGTGGCTAGCTCTCTAACCACTACACCATACTGCCTCTCAGAACATATACATGCATGCATGCATGCATACACATACATATGTGTTTGTATATATACACACAGAAAAAAAGATAAACTAAACAAAAGATAGGGAAATACACTATGTTTTCCAATGACCTTTTCTCTCCCCAACAATAGAACTATTTACTCCTTATAACAAAGAAGTATAATTAAGCAAAAACAAAAACAAAAAATCAACCCATTGGCCCCATTTGACAACATATCACTCATTCTGCAATTATGGTCCACCACCTTTCTGTGCAAAGGAGGCATGCATGCTTCAAGTGGTTCTCTGAAGGCACAATAGGTCATCACATTGGTCAGCCTTGAAGATTTTCAGTTTTAATGTCATTTATGTGATTGTGGTCAATGATCACTTGTTGTTCTACCAAAGGCAGGCAGGTGGTGCAGTGAATAGGGCAGCTCTGGATCTAGAAACAGAAAGTCCTGAGTTCAAATTTGACCTCACACACTTATTAGCAGTGTGACCCTGGCAAGGGCACTTAATCTGTTTGCCTCAGGGGTCTGGGGGGTCTTTGAGGTGTTTTCCTGCTTTAGAAATATGATTCTTTGCTCCTATAATGGAAATGTGGATCCAGCTTCTATACTGGCTGTATGATCTTGGACAAATCCCTTCTTGGTGTCTAAGTTTCATAATGTGAAAAAGAATGTTGGTTTCTAGAAGATGTCTAATGTCCCTTTAAGCTTTATATTTTATGATTCTTATTTGAGCTTGTTTTTTACTTTGTTTATTGGGTTCTGGTTAATTGATGTTTTATTGCTGGCTTCCTTCCCCTGCCTCCCCACCTGCCTTGTGTTTTATTCTCATTCTCATTCTCATATTCTCTCTCTCTCTCTTTGCGGTGCAATGAGGGTTAAGTGACTTGCCCAGAGTCCTACAGCTAGTGCCAAGTGTCTGAGGCTGGATTTGAACTCAGGTACTCCTGAATCCAGGGCTGGTGTTTTATCCACTGTGCCACCTAGCTGCCCCCCAACTGCCTTGTGTTTTAATAATGAGAGTCCTAGATTGGGAGCCAGGAGACTCTGGTATTGGTCTTGTCTCAGTCTTTTTCTAGCTGTGTAACCTCAGGCACACCCCTTTGCCTCTTTGCAAAAGAGTTTTCTTATCTGTAAAATTTTTGCTATTTGGTCTTTTCAATCATGTCTGACTCTTCTCGACCCTATTTGGGGTTTTCTTTTGCAAAGATACTGGAGTGGTTTGCTATTTCCTTCTCCAGTGCATTTTACAGATGAGGAAATTGAGGCAAAGAGAGGCAAGTGACTTGCCCAAGGTCACGCAACTAGTAAGTATCTGAGGCCAGATTTGAACTCAGGAAGATGAGTCTTTCTGACTCTAGGCCCAGCCCTCTATCCGCTGTGCCACCCAGCCTCCCACATCTGTAAAATAAGGGTGTGAATTATATCCCTTGTAAGGTCCCTTCCAGCTTTATAAGTCATCTCACCTTCTTGATTTTTTCTTATATTATCATAGGATACAGAGTGGAAAGAACTTTACAGACCAAATCTAGTTAAAATCCCTCTTTTTACAGGTGAGGCCACTGAAAAGGGAAGCGAGTAATCCAAGGTCACACTGCTACTAAGTAGCAGAGGCTTCTCTGGACTCCTTCAAGATTTAGCTCAAATCTAGCTTTTTGAGGGAAGCCAGGTCTTCCTCCAACCCCCCTCCCCTCCCTTACTTCCCACCTTGTGCCTTCCCTTGGTGTTTATGGGACCTAGGTCTTTCCACTGGGCTCCAGTGACTCTGGAGGAAAGAGTGGAGCTGATGACTTTGCATAGCTCTGACTTACTGAAATCCAGTTCACTTGCATGTTAAGACATCACCCTCCTTGGGGCAGCTAGTTGGCACAGTGGATAGAGCACCAGCCCTGGATTCAGGAGGACCTGAGTTCAAATGCGGCCTCAGACACTTAACACTTACTAGCTGTGTGACCCTGGGCAAGTCACTTAACCCCAATTGCTTCACTAAAAAAAAAAAGTGAAAAGACATCACCCTCCTGATGTCATTCTTTGAGAAGGAGGGATGAACAACAATTTTCAGTGCATTGCTCTAGGTTATACCAAGTTGTTTGCTAGTTGTCTCTAGTAGATTGTGAGTGTCTTCAGGGAAAGGACTATCTTTTGCCTTTTGTATGTCCAGCACTTAGCATAGTACCCTTAATAAATGTTTATTGATGGTGATGATGGGCTCACATTTAAGGGCCCTCCAAATCTAAATCTAATGTGTCTTTTTCTCTCTATACAAATGCCCCTCAAGCCTTACTAATGATTCCCGACTTTTGCCTAATGTGCTTTGTAAATGTAGTAAGCAGCAAGCAACAGATATGCATGGTTTATTTTTTTCTTAGTTGCTTAAATTCTGTCCAGTTTTGCAGAAATAACTCAGTAAATCCAACCGGCAGCATTTCCTGCCCACCCCCCCTTTTAAGGGGGAACAAATGGCCAAAAAAAAAAAATGCCAGCATGTTCAGGACCTTGCCCTGCCCCAACCTGCTTGGATCAGCCAATTAAAGATGCATTAGCTTTTGGAAAACTTCTCAAAGGGCTATAGATTGCTCTTGAAATCTTTGTTTAGTCTTTCAGGAGTACTGTCACACGGGTGATTTATCAAAGAAAGTTGTTTATCTGGCAGTAAAATAAACTCCCAGGCTGTTCAGACTAAAATTTCCCGTGAATTTCCACCAAGGTAAACACGAGTAACTGGCAGGTTGCAAATTCCGTGTGAAAGCCAGACGCGTACAATAAATATTTAAAGGAGAGCTTTGCTTGTGTAAGAGGCCCCGGCCTGTCACTCCAGCTGTCATGCCGACTCTGCCCTGGAGGACCCTGACACCGGCCTGGCGGGCTTGCCTTATCTGCGCAATTAGAGAGAGCGCAGGAAGGGCCCTCTGCCAGGCCCGGGAGCCGCTGCTGACGTGTGGGCCTCTTTCCAGGCCTAGTGCCGCGCTTAGAGCTGGCAAACCAAGACTTCCTGGTTCAGAGAAAAGATTTCAAATGGCTTCCCTAAGTACCAAACAAAACAGCCTTCGGATGAGTTATGGGGAAAATGAGCCAGAAGCAGGCAGCTTAGGTTTCCCTTAAAATTGACCCACATTGATTGGAGCATAGAATTTGAAAAGACCGGCACCATTTAGTTCAGGGGTTCTGAACCAGGATTACAAAGAAAACCAAAGGTCGTTGAAAATAAAGATTCCATTTTCCCCCTCCAAGGCCACAGATTCCCCCCCCCCCCATAAATCTACACATAAAAAAACCACCCCCCCCAAAAAAAAAACACACATCACATTCACTTGACTTATTTTGTGCTGGAAGGCCATTAAACTGTCTAGATCTTTTTCTGGAGAACTGATGTCTGGTTACATCTTCTGTCTTTCCCTTGTGAGATACAAATTTCAATGTCCTGTCTATCATTTTAAACTCTCATTCAGTTAACCAAATTGGTTTGGGTGGGGAGGAGCAGAGTTTGCATTTGCAGGGCAGGGCATTTGCAAATGAGGACTAAGAAGTGAAATCACCATTTGGGTATCTCTTAGCTTGAATTTTATTTTCAGAATATCTCAGGTGAAATGGGTCAGTTTGGCATAGTGGATAGACTGTTGGACTTGGGGTTGAGAAGACTTGAATTGGGGAGCAACTAGGTGGTGCAGTAGATAAAGAACTGGCCCTGGATTCAAGAGGACCCGAGTTCAAATACTGCCTAAGATACTTGACACTTACTAGCTGTATGATCCTGGGCAAGTCACTTAACTCTCATTGCTCTGCCAAAAAAAAAAAAAAAAAGAACACTTGAATTGGGTTCCAATCTCATCTCAGGCACTTACTATCTATGTGATTCTCACTTAACCTCTCAAAGAGTCAGTTTTGTCATCTGTGAAATGAGACAGTTAGAAGCAAGTCTGAGGATACTATGAACTGGGAATAAAGGAGATAGAGCAGTTAGAGTGCTAGATGTAGCACTGCTAAGTTCTTAGAACTGTTAGAATATTTTTGAATTGACTAGCCTAATTTTGGGGGCTGAAGCTGACTGGAGGACTAATCTGGGGACTTTTGACAATTTGGCTATCTGACTTCGTTAATTTAATATGGGCCGTTTATAAAGTTCCACCACACTGCTCCCAAACTGATAGACTAAAGATTAAGAAGCCCCTCAACCAAATAATCAAAGCAGAGTTTATTTATGAGATACTATTTCAAATTAGGAATACAGGGAAATAAAGCGTACAACCTGACTGCTTTCCTGCGGTCTCTTTCCACAGCGTCTCTTTCGCCCCTGCTGTGCTTCGAACTTCTTGAATACAATAAGGGCCTTAGATGCCTCCGGCCTCAGGGCACGATACACTTTCCCTGGTCAGCTATTTTCTTCTAACTCCTCTTAATCTTCACTTTCTCCAACCTGTACCCTGTGCTGACCTGCTTCTGTGCTCTCCGCTGCCTCCCGGTCAGTCTGTCTTCTGCTCCATCCTTGTCCGCGCTCCCCTCTAGTCAGCCTCTCTCCTGGTCCGTCCCCCTCCTAGTCTCCTTCCTCGCTCTAGCCAGCCGTTCTTCCTCTTTCTATCTAACTCCCAGGTTAGATATCTTTTCTTCTCTCCACTCAAATCTCGGGGCTTCCCTCGCCCCCACAGACCAAGCCAATCCGCCAGCCAGAGCTGCGGCTGGTGGGGGGGGCGGTGCGCTCCAAGTTTCACGTGCCCCAGCACAGGCTATCCGGGATCCGCCCAGGTCAGAGGGAGCTGGGGGCTTTTTTTCCCCCCCAGCTGTCTGACATGGCATCTTGTATAGCCCACGGGGCTTTTTCACTCAGCTGAAGCTGAGGAGGAGGGGGGAGACCCTGAGGGCCTAAGGCTTTCTAATCTTAGCCTAAAGGTAGGGTCCCCAAATCAAAATAAATTTCCACAGAACCATCTGGTTTTGCTGCCTCTTCTTTTTCACCATCCACTCACTTCTCCACCTCTTCTGGTCTTCTTTTCCCACCACTTTTATACAAAGTTTCTGAAGCCTTCATCCTCCTTGACTACTATGCAGCTTTAAGTGCTGGTGAATACCCCATCTGCCTGGATAGGCTCTGCCCCCTGTTTTGGTGACACTGCTCTCTTAGTGTCTCCTCTTATGTGACTGATGGCACGTTCATGGTCTCCTTTTTTGATTTGTCATCCATCTTCTACCTCCTCGACACTGTATCCTGTCTCCCTTGGAGATCAGGTTCCATGGATTCAATTATTATTTCTACTCAGCTTGCTCTCTCTCTCTCTCTCTCTCTCTCTCTCTCTCTCTCTCTCTCTCTCTCTCTCTCTCTCTCTCTCTCTCTCTCTCTCGTTCTCCCTCTCTCCCTCTCCTTCTTCCCTCCCCCTCCCTCTCTCTCTCCACACACACACACATACACACCCACACATTCATACACACACATACTTTCAACACTTTTTCCTTCTTGTACTGTAGTCCCCCATTGCCAACTTTGTGTGGATGTCTCTACCTAGATGTCCCATAGCCATCTCAAACGCAATGTGTCCAGAATAAAACTCATTACTCTTTCCCTTTGAAACTGTCCCTCCTAAAAAACTTCCCTATCATTTACCCAATCATTAAGTTTTGTAAATACCAAATTATCCTTGAACCTTTCATCACCCTTGACACTCAAATCTAAATTAGTTGCTAAATCTTATTACTTTTATCTCTAAAACATCTCTGGTATCCTTTGCCTTTTCTATACTCACATACCTATCATTTTAGGCTCTTTACCTCTTGCCTGGACAATTGCAATTAACACTTAATTGGTTTCCTTACTTCTATTCCCTTCCCCAATATATTTTCCTCTTGGCTACACATGTGTTGCCATCCCATATACCATCCCCTTTCCCCAGGAAGATAAGCTCCTTGAAGGTAGGGACTGTTTCACTTCTGTTTTTGAATCCCCAGCACATGGCATAGTTCCTGGAATACAGTTTGCATTTAATAAAGACTTGTTGACTGGTTGATTCCTGGATTTTAGTGGTATTTTATTTGCCAGACTATATCTAGTATATCAACAAAAAAGGTAGGTGAGAGGTGTCCAACCCTGCTGTCCACAACACTCGGATTAAAATGTAATTGGAAAATAATTAACAAAATGAATAAAAACATAATCACTCTGATGAAAATGTAATTGGGAAATAATGAAACAAATAAAAACAATATAAATCATATTAATATATGGCTTTCTAAGTCAAGAGATAGCTGTAGGGATCCTGATGTACATTTACTGACACCCCCCCCCCCCCTTTTTGATGACACCTCTGGACTGGATGTTTCCTGAACTCAACATTACATCCTTCTCCTCTGCATTTGCCAGATCTGTTTCCTGGACCTGGAATGCTACTTCTCCTGATCTCTGATCTTCACTTATCCCCTCCTATTTTTAATGCTTGCATTGCATTTATTTTTCTATGTACATATCCCATTAGGAGACTGTTAGTTCCTTAAGGGAAGAAACTAATTTTTATTTTTATCTTTGTATGCTCCCTGCCCATCCACACCTTTTGAACTGAATTGAATCAGAAACAAAGATAATGAAGATGATATCTCGGGCATCAAGGGGCTTATGGTTTGGTGGAAGAGCACTGCTTTTAGAGTTAGAGTGACCTGGGTTTAAATCCCACCTCTGACACTCACTACTTGTGTGACTCATAAGTAATTTAACTTTTCTGATCTCTAGTTTCCTCATTGTTAGAATAAAAGGGCTGCTTTAGTTGGCCTCTGAGAAGTCTTGTAGCTGTAGACTGATGATCCTCTGAGTCTAGAAGGGAAATTTACATTGCCTTACTTCTGAGGCTATGATTACTTCTCATAAAGTTTCACAAGGCCAGTTCAATCCAACAAAGGTGTACAAAGCATGTTTCTCTCTCTAGCCCTCCCTTTCCTCCACTGTCAAATTGAGGGTTCATCTAGAGCAGGGCTTCTTAAACTTTTTTTCACTCACGACCTCTTTTTGCCTGAGAAATTTTTACTTGACCCCAGGTATATTGGTATATAAAATGGGTGTAATAACCTTTTACTGTTGCCAACATTTTTGCAATCCCTACATTGAGTTATGTGACCCCATGTGGCATCATGATCCACAGTTTAAGAAGCTTTTATCTAGCTCTGAAAATATGTATGCTCAAGGATTCCATTTAGACACAAAGCTACAGGCGCCAAAGGTGAGGCGCCAATGATGTCAGTAAGGACACCATTGGAGTTTGGGGTAAGCTTCTGGCTCCACAAGCTGTGGGAAGTAACAGATCCCTCCTGTGGCTCACGCCACCAGGAAACTTTTGTTTCGGGTGGGTTGAGTGGGTATCCAGAGCATGTAATCAGCCTGTACCTCAGTCACCACAGAACTGGTCATTACCAGGAGACATCGTCATTAGGAGCCATCATAAACCTCCCGTTGCTTTTCTTTCCAGACCTTGTTAGTGGCCAAGGACAGCAGCCAATGCATAGCTCCTGAAGCTGGCCTCATGATTTCTGGATGTGTAATGGCCTTTGTGAGGGCCCCACGGGACTGGGGCTAGTTCCAGAGATTGTTTTCTCGAGGGACCATTTCTTGTGGCCAAGTGCTGGCTCTTTTGGTGAAGGAGAAGAGAAGAGAGAGCAAGTGAGAGCGGGCAAGTTTGTGAGCCTAATACTGCCAGGACGTGTGTGTGTGTGTGTGTGTGTGTGTGTGTGTGTGTATGATTGTCTTCATGTAGCAATGAGTATGGATGGGGAATTTACCAGCTGGGGACTGACTTGACTCTCCTGCTGCCCCCTTTCTCAAGTGGTTTTAAACAAAAAGATTTTAGGAACAATTATTTTGCTTTGCTAGTGCTAGTGATGGCAGAGATTTCTCCAGGTGCTGACAAGGTTCTGGGAACTTGGGTTCTTGCTATCTCTCAGGTTCATTGTATTGTTTTCCATTAGGGTTTCTTTACATCCATGACTCTGAGCTAAGTGGTTGCACAGTAAATAGAACACTGGGCCTGGAGATAGGAAGATCTGAGTTCAAATCCTCTTGATTTTCTCAATATGAACATTGTACTGCTTTCTGAACCTAAATAGAAGATGAGCCATAAGAAAAGATATTTAAATTGATGATAACCCTGGTCATCAAAGATTCAAGTCCAATTCTAACTAGGAAATTGGACTCTGGTACAGAAAAAAAAAAACAGATTTAAAGCAAACCAGATTTTAAATAAGAGTTTCTGCTGCTTCTCTTTTCTCTAGAAAATTAAATGAACAAATCACATCCTACCTCGAACATTTTGCTAAGTTAAGGTTTCATTTGGCTTTCCAAGTATGATTATGAGGGAGACTTCATTTAAAAATTTTAAAATGCTTTCCAAACAACAACTCTGTGAGGCAGAAAGTACAAGGATTATTCCTATTTCACAGATGAGTAAACTGAGGATCAGAGAGGTTCTAACTTGCCCAGGGTCATGATACAATGGAACAAGTCCTGTATTATGATGATGATGATGACAACGACGACGACGATGATGATGGCAATGAGGGTTAAGGGACTTGCCCAGGGTCACACAGCTAGTAAGTGTCAAGTGTCTGAGGCTGCATTTGAACTCAGGTCCTCCTGAATCCAGGGCTGGTGCTTAATCCACTGCGCCTCCTATGAGTCCTGGATTTGTAAACAGAGAACCTACTTTGAATCCTGGATCAACTATGTAAAACCTACATGACCTTAGACAAGTCATTTAACATCTTTGGACTTTAGTTTCCTCATCTGTAACATGAGAGGTAAATATCAATGACCTCAAAGTCATCTTCCAACTCTAAATCTATGACTGACTCTAAGAGTCTTATAATTTAGGTAACTCAAACATTGACCATGTGTCAGAACTAGAATTCAAACTCAGGTCTCCTGATTATATGTCTATTGCTCTTTCCACTATTGTGATACATGGTGGGTATTCTATCATAGAGCAGAATCCCCCTTTTTTTCTGAACCTCTTCTATCACTCTCTCCTGTTCTTCTGAGACACTGGAAACAGAGGAGTGGTTTGACAGTCAGCATTCAGGGAGGGAGGTGGGAAATCTACCATGACACACTTATAAATTTAATCTGGGGGCAGCTAGGTGGCACAGTGGATAGAGCACCAGCTCTGGAGTCAGGAGTACCTGAGTTCAAATCCAGCCTCAGACAGTTAACACTTACTAGCTGTGTGACCCTGGGCAAGTCACTTAACCCCAATTGCCTCACACCAAAAAAAAAAAAAAATTAATCTGTATAATTAACATTTTCTCAATCACTTTCTTAAGTCTAGACAATCAACAACATAACAAATCAAGCTTTGATTTATAACATTTGTCAATTTTTGAGGTGTGGATGTTCACACTGAAAATTAAACAATTAGCTCTTATGGACCAATTTAAACTAGCTCTAGTATACCCTTGAAACAGAAAGACCAATTAGGAAGTTATTACAGTAATTTAGATGAGAGCTGCTGGTAGTAGCCGTGTGAATGGAGAGAAAGGGATGGATGTAGAATGATATTGTTGAGGTAAAAATGGCAAACTTTGGCAACAAAATGGATGTGGGGGAAGGTGAGGGAGAGAGAGAGTCAAGTATAACTCTGAGGTTGTTAATCGGGGTAACTGGGAGGAGAAGAGTGGTCCTGTTGATAAAAATAGGAAAGTTTGTATCAGGAGCAGATTTATGGAAAAGATGACAAGTTCTACTCTGAAAATGTTGAGTTTCATATGCCTACGAGACATATGGGTGGAGATATCCAGCAGGAAGTTGGTGATATGGAACTAGAGTTCAGGAGAGAGATTAGGACCAGATGTCAGCCATGTAGAGATGAAAATTGAATGTTTGGGAACAGTTGAGATCTCTTGGTGAGAAATAATTAAAGGTCCAAGGACAGAGATGTGAGAGACACCCACATTTTAGGGGCAAGAAATAGGTGATCGGGGGCGGCTAGGTGGCGCAGTGGATAAAGCACCGGCCCTGGAGTCAGGAGTACCTGAGTTCAAATCCGGCCTCAGACACTTAACACTTACTAGCTGTGTGACCCTGGGCAAGTCACTTAACCCCAATTGCCTCACTAAAGAAAAAGAAAAAAAAAAAGAAAAAAAAAGCAATAGATGATCGGCCATCAAAGGAGGCTAAGAAAGAGATCAGTTAGGTAGGAGAAGAACCTTAAGAGAAAAATCATGGAAGCCAAAGGAAGAGAGTGTCCAGGCAGAGAGGGTGGTCGACAGCATCAGAAGCTTCAGAGGTCAAGTAGGAGGAGGACTGAGAAAAGGCCATTGGATTGAGATTATGGATACAGTCAAATCTCATGTGCAATTAACTTTCTCAACTTCAAGCATTTGTATGATTTTATTAGTAGCCTCATTTTCATTTTTGCATTGGCAAATGTGTACCTTCATGGCCATGCTATGAGTAGTAGAAAAAAAATGTTTGTGCTACTCAGTTTCCAAGTTTAAAGAATGGCTTGGTGTAATCGACCAGCTGGTTAGAGACTTCCAGGCTGCCAATCCCATCATCAATTGCTGCTCAAGGTTAAACGTCAGCTTGCCTCTGCTATGCTCCCATACTCCAAGACCTTAAGGATCTCGAATGGTGTGTGAAGCAGATGTTGCTGACAGATTATTTCCAGCCTGTATTTTCTTCACAATCTCTAACGCTTTCCACCAGCAGTGAAGAATAGAGTGTCAGAGCTGATGTCGAGACCTTGCCAGTCTTGGTGTCTTCTGACATCATTGACTAAATTCTCAGCAACCTGTCCCTTGGTTCTCAGAGGGTGGCCAAGGTAGAGTCTATAGTACAACACCTTCACACTGCCACCCAACGAAGTGAAAGGTAAGATTCAAGTTTTTTTTGTTGTTGTTTTGTTTTTTTGGTGGGGCAATGAGGGTTAAGTGACTTGCCCAGGATTACAAAGCTAGTAAGTGCCAAGTGTCTGAGGCAGAATTTGAACTGAGGTCCTCCTCAATCCAGGGCCGGTGCTTTATTCACTGTGCCACCCTGATGCCCCCCAAGTTTCAGGTTTAAAAATGTTTTGGTTTTAAGAATTTTATTTGCTGGATATAGCACCAGTCCTGGAAATAGCACCTGAGTTCAGATCTGGTCTCAGACACTTACTAGCTTTGTGACCCTGGGCAAGTTACTTCACCCTGTTTGCCTCAGTTTCCTCATCTGTTAAGTGAACTGGAGAAGAAAATGGCAAACCACTCCAATACCTTTGCCAAGAAAACCCCAAATGGGGTCATGAAGAGTCAGGCATGACTGAAAAATGCCTGAAAAACAACAAGCAAACATGATTGGGGGAAGAAGGTTTGTTGATCCACCAGAAAAGGGAATCGTTGTTGGGCCAAGTTAACTCCTGGTATCAGTTCTATGTCCTGATTTCCCAGGAAGGAGAGAGGCTATATCAAGATGGTCATGAGGATTTTAGGGGACTTCAAAAGGGGTGCCTTGATTGTTTGCCAAGAGTTCCGATGGGGGAATTATTATTTGCTATCTCATTAAAGTCTGTAATTATGGGTGACTTAGTATGAGGAAGACAATTTGATGGTTTCTCCACCAGATTGGGGATGGCATTAAGGGGTGGCCATAGAATCTAGGATGGTACCAGAACAGACCTCTTTAGTTTGGATAAAAGGAAGCTTGGGAAGAACAGTCCCTCTCTTTGGTATTTGAATGGCTGTCCTGTAGAAGATGAACTCTGTGAGTTCTGATTGGACTCAGAACTAACAGCATTGACCAGGCCAGGCATGACTCAGATTAGTTTAATGGTTCAGGTTCAAGACTGGAATTAAGGGAGACACTCACAGTTCATTTTTAGTAAAAGAAGACTTATCTATATTATGGAAAGGATATTCAGCAAGAATATAGAACTAGCTCAGCTAGACTTATTCCTCCTTGTTTCCATACAGAAATGCATCTGGTCAGCAGGGCATAGTGTGGTAACATGAAGAGCCATGGGACATCTGTCAACTCTGAGGAGGCAGTGACTCCTTGTGGGTTGACTTCATATGAATTTAGGAAGCTAGGTGGCACATACCAGATAGCACTGAATCTAAAGTCTGGGTTAAAATCTGGCCTCAGACTTAGCTAGCTGCATGACCCTGGGCAAGTTACTTAACCTGTCTTCTATTTCCCCAACTGTAGAATGGGGACAAAAGTAAAACCTACCTACCAGGATTGTTAAGAGGAAAAAATTAGATGATATTTGTAAATTCTAGCTACTTATCCTCCTCTTCCTCCTCTTCCTCCTCTTCCTCCTCCTCCTCCTCCTCCTCCTCCTCGTACCCCCCCCCATCATCATCACTTAAATTATCAATAGTTCAAACTTTAGCCCTCAAGTCTCAGGGATAGCTTCAATGCCTTTTAGGGGAAAAAAAAAAACACTATCCTGTCCTACATAGAAGGGGACCCAGGGAGTTCTTTCTCTTACCACATATGAGATAGCTATCGCAGGGAAATAGATTTCAGCTAAATGTAAAGAACAGCTTTCTAAACATTAGAACTGACCCAAGTGGAGGGGGCCGCTTGGGAAGGTGGGATGTTTCCCATCACTGGAGATCTTTAGGTGAGAGGTGGGTAACTGGCTACTTGGCTGGAATGTTGTTGAGGGGATTCCTTCCTGGGTATGTGAAGCATTGAAGAGCCTCCGAGCTCTCTTCCCAATCTGAAGTCTTAGGAGTGTGTAGACAGAGAGGCGCTGAAATTCAAAGAACAGGAGCAATCCTTCTGGTATGGAGGAAAAATGCCTCAGAGTGGGGGTTCTTGACCTTTTCTGTGTTATGCCTCAATTTGTTGACTGGTAAAACCTATGAACTCCTTTTCAGAGGCAGGCTTTTCGATGAATAAAGCAAGATACGTAGGATTACAAAAGAAACACAATATATTGAAATACAGTTATCACAATATTTTCAAAAGCAAGTTCACAGACCCCAGGTTAAGAACCTGTGACCTAGAGGGCACTAATTGAATAATTGGGTGATTTTTAGCAGACAAGGGGATCAGAATCTTCCTGCTGATGATTTCAGCGCCTTTCAGTTCCCCCGGCTCCCGTGGCAGCTGAGCCCACAACCTAGCTTTTGTCTAGCACCACTTGGGCTCAGCCCGATTGACATGCCCTTGGCATTCCCAGACACCCATGTCTTAACTCTGACACCCATGTGGCATCGCAGGAAGCCCCTGAGCACCTAATCACAGTGGAATCTTGCTGCCCTGCTCGGAGAGCCCCAGGAAAGTCTTTCTGTTCCATTTGAGGTTGCCCGGATACCCAGTAGGGCCGTTGCCCTGGGTGTTTGTGCCAGCAGCCCACACACTCAGCCTCTCTCTTTTCTTTAAATGGCATTAATGTATTTTGCAGACACACCATTTCTGGAACAGGATTGTAACAATAAGGTCTCTCTCCAGGGAGCTCTATACAGTTTAGAGATGATTAAATTACCACCCAACCTGACCCCTGACCCCTTCTGGTGAGCTTGGAAGATGGACAGTTTCTATTAGCCCAATTTCTAGGTGAAGAAACTGAGGCACAGGAAGTCTGATGATAGAGGGGGTTTCATGGTGACAATCCAGGCTGTTTCAATGTCCGCTTTCTATTCTGTCCCCAAGGAGGTATCAATTTTTTCAGCAGGATCTAGTGCTCAGGTTTCAGTGGGGATATGAACATGGTAGAGTGAATATACTTGAGGATGCATTGTATAACTTATAGATTATACAAATACCTGGGAGCCAACCGAATTTGACCACAAATCAACCACTAATCTTATAGTATTAACTTGGGTAAATCTGTGGCAACCCAGATAGGAATGGGAGGGCTCCAACACCTTGTATAGATGGATAGCCACATGCTATTATGCATATATTTGTCCTTGAGTAAATATCAGAAGGCATAGTATGCCAGGGATGATAATTGACATTTATTAGTGCTTTAAATTATGTTAAGTATGTGACATATATTATCTCACTGAATCATTACAACAATTCCATGAGGTAGGTAACGCAGGTATTAAAACTTAAAAAAAGATAACAGAAATGGCATTGCCACCAATCATAATAATTTAATATAGAAGTTAAGACAATATAAATTAATCATGACAACAAAGAGATCATAAGAGCCTAGGAAATGCCTAATTCAGTAAACTTTTGACTTATTTGCCAATTGGAAAGAGATGCCTGCCAAAGGCAACATTGGGTTAGAATATAAACTTGTCTGTAAAATCTTACAAAAAGAAGATGATGGATGATTATGAGTAGCATTGTCTCTTAAAGCAGAGGGAAGCAATGGAGGGTCAAACCTCATAAATATGGGCAAGATATTCAACTAAGTAAAATCATCCCAAGGGCATTCAAGGATTAAATGGAAAGAGGACTACAAACAGAAGAAAAAATGGAAAATATTTGCAAAAATTATTTTGATAAACAGTTTTTTTTTTCCTTATTAAGGATAGTGGAACCATCACACATGGATTCTATCATCAGAATCCCTGAGGTGCTGATAGTGGAGGTAGGGATGGTGCTAAAGAGAAAAAAGTCAAGAAAAGAAATTGATTGGATCAAGTATATATAGAAGAGATATATGCTGTATGTCATTCAGTTATGTGGTCATTGAGGGACTGGTCATTCAGAATTCTTTGGACGATGTAACAGCAATAGTCATTCTGTTTAATCACCAGCTGATAATAAATGTTACATGAGGCATAAATCAGAGAGGTTTGTTCTTGCCAGAAATATTGCCACTGTGATGGAGAAGATCCAGCATAGAATCTAAGTGGAGGAGGAGTTCTCTGTCAATGATAAAGTCCTCCAGATGTTTCCTTTCTGTGGATGACATTGTGTTGGTTGCATCAAGCCCCCAAACACTGCAGAAATTCCTGAAGGAGATCTGTAATCAGGAGTTTGGACTCTCCGTCCACACAGGAAAGGCCAAATGGACAAAGAATGTCTGTTGTCCAGTTTCAACATGCCTGTGAATAGACACCATATATAGAGTTTGTCCAATAAACAGTTATCTGTGTCTGGAACAAGCAGTACATAGATGAACAATGAGCTGGACCCAGAATTGATCAGGAAGAGAGTGGGTTGCTTTGCTTTTAGGAAATCATGAAGTACTTTTACTTGTCCCAAGGTTTCCATGACAGCAAAAGTCCAATGTTTAGACACAAACATCTTGATGGGGTGTCGTACAGAAGTAAGACCTTGAATATCACTGCTTCTGAAGAAGTAAGGATAAGTGTCACACAGAGGGCAGTGGAAAGATGCACAAAGGTAGATGCAGGGAAAGATGGCTATAACATATGCCTAATGAAAAACTCCAAAAACAACGAAGATTGAATGATATCATCAAGGAACTGTATGAAAGAAAGATGGGCTGGTCACATGTTGAGAGGGCTTCATTGGTACCCTCATGATAGAAAGCAACAAAGTCTTTCAAGACTTTGGTTGGACCCCTGTAAGGCAAAATTTCAGAAGGACAGAGTCAGATGTCATATAAGATAGGCAGACATGGGATGCAGTCTGCATTCTTGGAATGAACCCCCAAATTGATGAGCTCAGAGGTCCATTTGGGTATTTAGTGTTTTACAGGTGAGGGAACTGAAGTCCTGGGATCTTCTCTGACTTGCCCAGGATCACATGATTAGTAAATGCCAGAGTCGGGATTTGAACCCAGGTCTTTTTACCCTGGTTCTGGTGTGCACTCTGCCACACTCTAATGTTTGCCCATTTAACTCACCAATGAATGAAGTATAGAATGAGATGCTGCCATCACAATAGGCCTTCTTTGCTGTCCTCCACCCCACCCCCATCCCTTTTTCTTCCTCCTTTCCCCCACCATTCTTCTCACCCCTCACCCCAGGATGGAGTCAGCCCATCTGTACAGCCCTTGGAATGAATTCTTCTAGTGATTTTGTTTATTGTTTTTGCTGTTCCCAGTGTAGGGGAAGGGGCTAAAGAGTGGGGGTGAATATGTGTGTGTTTGGGGGAAGGGAGAATGGATGCTGAACATGAAGCTTCCCCTGCCCTGGAGAAGGAGAAAAATCCCTATGGTCTGTTTACTTTTCCCCTTGACTGACAGGTCCTTGCCTGCAGCCTTCTTCTCTTACAGCCTTAATGTGTCTTCTGGCAGCTTTCCTTGTTTTGAGTGATCTTTAAAGGAGAGAACAGTCAGGCTTAAGAAAAAAGAAGAGCTTTCCCTTTCTTCTCCTCACCACCCCCCTCCTATTTCCCCTTCTCTCAGGGCACTAGAGAAGTAGCCGGTGCATACAGGAGACCTTTGGAGAAGATCCTATTTGACCCTCCAAGAGTCCCCATCCAAATTACGTGTTCTATATGAAGAACTCTGTGTGTTCTGTGACTGGAGGTAAACGCAGGGAACCTTTTTGCTCATCCCCATGGAGGGAGCGCTTAGCTTAGAGGCAACTGAAAGCCATGGAGATCAGGGGAAATGCTCCTAGGGTTGTAGCTGGGGAGCTGGAAGAAACCTTGCAGAACATTTAATGCAGATCTGACTATGTCACTCCTTCCTCCTGCCAAACTTTCAATGGCTCCCTTTTGCCTTTGAATGAAATATAAACTCAGCTTGTAATTTACCACTTCCACAATAAGACTCCCACATACCTTGCTGGTCTTTCATATTACTCGCCTTCAAGTATTTCAGTTCTAGTTATACCAGCCTGTTAAGTATTCCCCATACATGGAAGAATTGTACAACTGCTAGATCCCCACAAGGTTTAGCTCAGGTGCCTTGAATGCCTAAAGGAGGCCTTTCCTGGCATTTCCTAGTTATTCGTGCCCCCATGTCCAATTATTTAGTATTTATTTTTTATATATTTTCTACTGCTAACTTATCTGTGTATATGGTGTATCAGATGACAATGAAAACTCTCCCCAGTATCTAAGCACACAGGACCTGGCATATAGGAGATGCTTAATAAATGTATGTTGAATTGGATTGAATCTCCATCCTCAATGCCTTTGCACAAGTGGATCTCATTTCTGTAAAGTATGTGCTTCTTTCCTTCATCTTGCAGAATTCTTCCCTTCCTTCTAAGCCTGAGGCCTGTCCTGATCCCCTTAGCCATTAGCATTCATTCCTTTAGGAAATTACTTTGAATATGTACTTAATCTTTATGTATCTAGTTAGCATACATGCTGTATTCTGTTAGTCAAATGGAAACTGTCTGAGAATATTTCATTGTCCTCTTTGGAGCTCTCCTATCTAGCCCAGTACCTGGCATATGTTAGGCCCTCTCTAAGAGTTTGCTGAATTGAATTGGATCTAGAAAGGAAAAACCTCTCATTTTGCAGGTGAGGACACTGAAAACAGAAGAAATGATGTGACTTGCCCAAGGTTACAAAATAGTAAGTAGCAGTCAGGATTTGAACTCAACCCCTCTGACTCCAAATCTTCTGGAACAGGACCAAATAATGGTCCTGTTTTTGCTGTTTATCCTTCCTTCTTGAAGAGGAAGTCCCTTCTTGAAGGAGGAACGGTGGGGGCACCCACAAGCAATAAAGGCAACTGAGTTTAGGACCTGCTTTCAACATAGTATTTATAGAAGTGACTGTTATTCTAGTTGTACTCATAAGTCCCCACATACTTTGGGGTATAACCTCAGAATCTCTATATTGGAAGGGATGTCTGTAGGCATGGCTGGAAAACAGAGGACTCTAGGGGAGGGTCAGATTCACTTTATTCAAGTATTTCAAGGTCTTTGATAGGGAAGAGGGGTTTGACTTCTCCCTTACCTCAGTGGGGACCTCAAAGTAAGGCCAATAGCTAGAAGCTACAGGGAGGCAGAATTCAGCTTAATGTAATGATTATGTGTAATTATCAGAGCTATGCATAAATGCAGTGGTGACAAGAAGATGATAAATTACCCTTGTTGGGATTCCTCAATTAGAGAATGCATGACCAGGGATGTTATAATAATAACAATAGCTTTGCAAACCTTAAAGTGCACTTTGCAAATGGTGATGAGAAAACTGAGGCAGACAGAGGTTAAGTGACTTGCCCAGAGTCACTCAGCTAGGAAGTGTCTGAGGTAGGATTTGAACCTGCATCTTCCTGATTCTAGGTTGAGTCTTCTAGCCACTGTGCCACCTAGCTGCTGTTAGAAGGGACTTTTCTTCATTCAGGGAGTGGTCTAGATGGCCTCCCACATTATCTTCCTACTTGACTTGGAGATTCTGTGATGTTGTTGCTCCCAAGCCCTCTTCTAGCCTCTGTTTGAAAAATTCCAGCAACTGGGGATTCCCTGGTCTGAGGCCGACCATTTCACTTTCAGGTAGTTCTTTAAAATTTCAAATCACATCTTGTCTCTGGCCTTTGGGTTCTTTGTCTCTAAAATGGCTAGCAAGAGAGAGAAGGCAAAGAAATAGAGGTTACTTCTCACTGGGTCTCAGCTTCTTCCTTTGTAAAATGAGAGATTGGATTAGATGACTTCTAAGCTTCCTTCCAGTGCTTAGGCCCAAAAGTTCCAGGAATGCTGGGCAGTTGGCAAGTACCTTTGCATGAATGTACATAACCCCTCTGCTCAGTGGTTAGGGAAGAAGGCCTGGGTAGCTCTCCCAGCTTCACAGGACCATAGACAGAGGAAGAGATCTTAGACGCAATTTACTCCGCCACTCCTTCCCCTCCCTTTGTTTTATTGGTGAGGAAAATGAAGATGAGAGGGTTTCAATGACTTGCCCACAGTCACTCCAATAATATGTGGCAGAGGTAGGATTCAAACCTAGGTTCTCTGACTTGATTCCTCCCAATGTGCCCCTCGGCTCATTTGCTCTTTCTCCCTCCTGGCTTCTTGGTGCCTCTAGCGGGGGGAGCTTTGGGCTCACAGCTTTGCTATCAACTGCTGCCCTGCTTCTCAAAGGAAGTGATCTATCTGATAGTGAGATAGATTCAGACTGCAGGCTTGGAAGAGGACTCAGCTTTCCAGTTTTTGGCAACACGCACTGGCTCTGAGACAAGAGACAAGGCTCTGACTTTTTTTTCCCCAGGGAGATAAAATGGGTGAATTCTGAGCTTGTAAGCTTTGGAACACACAGGAGGGTGAGGGAGGCTCAATGCCCCTATTTCTGAGGTGGAACTGATGAGTGGAGGCCTAAGTGAGAAGAAAAAATACACAAGGAACAACGCAAGAAAGCCAAGTTCTAGTATTACCTTCTATGGGATGTTCAGGAGGACTAGCACCTCTGGTGTCAGGGCTGCTCATCCACCTTTGGTGTCTACCTGTCATCCACCTCTCACCTGTAGCTCCAGGAAGCTGTAGCATGTACAGTGGCCATAGCCTGGTAAACAGTCTCAGCAGACAGGCTAAACCAAGTTGAGAGTAACTGACAGGCCCCAAACCTGTCTACTCCAGATGTCTACTCCAGACATTGAAGACTTTCCCTGATGGAGTGGGCAGATGAGGACAGTTTGCTCCAGTGGTCATGGAGCTGGCTGAAGCAGGCACTGTGGATCACTTAGAGCTTGGCTGGACATGGAAGACACCAAGGACACCCACTGTATCCCAGACCAGCACCCGTCAGCCTGACTTTTATCTTGCCACTGGACTTCAATTACTCAGAAAGAGAGAGTGAGGCTGACAACTTTGTGTAGCTCTGCCTCACTTCAATCCAAGTCACTGTCAAGTGAAGACATCACCAGTGATGTCACTGGTCCTCTTCAAAAACAAAGGACACACAACAAAAACAAACTTTTAAAACTTGGGGCAAGTCACTTACCCCCTTTGTTCCTCCCTCTGAAAAACAATGGGATTAGGTGGTCTTTAAATCCTTTACTACTGATATTTGGTGTTTCTGTCTTCTAATGTCCCTTTCAGTCAGTACTGACATATATGACCAAGCACCTACTCTGTGTTAGGCACTGTGGTGTGCACTGGGGATATGAGATTCAGCAAGGCTGGCCTTAAGAATTCTTGGGCATTGCCATCCTCTTTGTCGTTGAAGCCTTCCATCTTCAGGTCTTGCACAATACTAGTATTGATTTTTAGGCAATTTGTCCATCTTCTTGGGCAGTGAGGTGGCAAGGTAGATAGAGCACTGGTCCTGAATTTGGGAGGACATGAATTCAAATCTCACCTCAGACACTCACTAGTTGTATGAGCCTGGGCAAGTCACTTAACCCCTAGTTGCCTTAAACATCCTGGGACATCTCCAGTTGTCCTAATATATATATATATATATATATATATATATATATATATATATATATATATATATATATATATATATATCTTGCCACTGGACCCAGATGGCTCTGGAAGAGAAAGTGAAGTTGGTGACCTTGCACAGCCCTCTCTCACTTAAGTCCAATTCAGTGTAAGTCATGACATCACCCCGATGTCATGGTCCTCTTAGGGAATGAAGGACTAACAACAACAGCCTCCGCTATAAAATGGGAAAGTTGAATTGAATGACCACTAAGGTCTTTTTCATCTATAAACCTATGACTCTTACAGCCTTATAATCCTGGCAAGGGACCTGGAGATGGAAGGCTTCAGCTGCATTTCCCTATATATGTGAGTTTCCTTACTTAGCCTCCTTTGGAATAGAGGCTGTCCTTTTTATTTGAGTCTTCTGCATTTCAGCGGACTTCTGGCACACAGCCAGCAATTAATAAATGCTTTTTCTATCATTCTTTCATACATGTTTCTCCCAGTAAAATGTAAGCCTCCGTGAGGGGGTTTATTATTTCTGGTTTTGTGTCCTCAGTGCCCAGTATAGTGCCTGGTGCATAGCAGGCTATTAAATCCTTATTCAATTGTTCTGATTTCTATCCTGAGTGAAAGAAGGGCTGAGACACTTCCCTTGGCCTTTCCTTCCTGAGTTCTGGGTATGAAAACCTTTACCAGGCTCCTCAGCAGAATGGCTACCCAGAGAGATTGGAAGTCAGTCCTAATCAAAATCAGGTATTCTCTAAATTGTCCCAAAAATCTTGGTGCAGGTGTCAGTTCTAATCACTTTAGTTTTAAGCTATGAAGGCTTAGCTACACTAGAGCTTTGGGGACACCCTATAGAGATGGAACAGTAGTTACCTCAGAGAAGACAGTGTCAGAGGAAGGAGACAGAAGAACTTTTTGCCAAAAATTCTTTGTAGAAAAAGAGATGATCTGAGACATCCTAGGATTTAAAATTGGAAAGTACTTTAGAGATTATCTACTCCCAACACCTGCATTTTACAGATGTAGAAATTGATACTCAAATAGAAGAATTGACTTTCTAACGCTATACAGCTCATAAGTGGAAGGAGAAAGATTTTAATCCAGTTTCTTGGACTCCAGATCTAGTGTTCTTATGGATTCATATTGCAGGCTCAATAGTGCTTGAATCAGACCGATTGCTTTGCCTAACTCATCTTATATGAGCATTCCAATACTCCAGGAAGGATTCATCTCCTTCAATGAAAGCAGATGATGGGATAGCAGAGTGGTCCCTCAGAACACAAGAGCCTCTCTGTCAAATACCACTGAAATATGAGCTGATATTATTATAACTAATGTTGTAGGAAATTTATCAGGGACTCACCTGCCCTCCCCCCAATCCCCTTGCTTAAATTATAGGAGCAGAAGCAATGATCAGTAAGGGGGGAAGGTCTGCTTCAGGCTTGGAGTGGGCTAATTTATAGGTTGGAAGGGTATGACCCTTGTAGACCTTGACTGATCCGTTTGCATACTAAATTATCAGAAAAAAGACCATGGATAAACAAAGTAATTGGGTCTGCCATATGCCCTTTTCTCTGCCTTCTCAATGAGTGGGTAAGCTAGGATGAGTTGACCTTGTTGGCAGTTAAGAGTTGAGATAACTACTGAAGAGTCTTTCTAGAAAGGTACAGTCAAGTGCCTGGAAATTACAGTGTAACCCAGCCCATTGAACAATGTACTTGGAAAATATTTAACAAAATAAGTAAAAACATATAGTAAAACACATGTAATGTTAATATATGATTTTCTAAGCATGAAGCCTATGGGATTCTCATGATTTTGTGGCCCCCATTTCTACTTGAGTTTGACATCACTGCATTAAAAGGAGAGGGGGGATTTCTCTCTTTCTCCTTCTTTAACAAATGTGCATGACAGCAGGAGCACAGGGGTATATTCAATAGAGTAGAGAGCAGTCAAGTCAAGTCACCAATAAAAGAAGGAACCTTGGATGGTGACCATTGCTTGGGAAATGATTGTCGTCAGAGGTGAGTCTGAGAGAGCAGAATTAGTTAGGGTCCTGCTGATTCTAGGGCAAGGGCTCTGGTTCTTTCCAGAAAACACAATAGGAATCCCCTAGACTAGGATGTGAGGGAGACAGAAATTGGAGGTGAAACAGCCTCCATCTGGGACTGAGAGGCTGAGGTCCATGGGAGGAGTGTGAGGGCATCAGCATCTCTTGAGGCATCAGAGGTATAATGTGACCTTTGTCACCTGGGCCACATAGGTTTCCTACTCATACCTCATCCCTTCTAAATGTGCAAATTCAGCCATTCAGAATTGGAAAGAGATACCTCTTTATAGATTGTTGTCTTTGTTTCTTGTTCTTTATATATCCTGTATTGATCAGAGATCCCCTAATATGCTATAGTTTCCAAAGCACTGTGCTATGAGGTAGAATGTAAGTGGTATTGTCTCCATTTTAAAGAGGAGGACATTGAGACTCCAAGGTCAAGTGACTTGACTTGAGACCTATTCTTCTGATCTCCAATTCAGTGATCATTCCGCTGTTCTGTTCCACTGTACTGGAAAGAGCCACCATATACGGATGTGGCTATGGGGCCTTTTGGAGTGCTGTGCTGGGGAGACAACTAACTGGCCAGCTGATTCTGAAAAAAAATACAATACATTGTCACTCTGGGAGCAGAGGGAATTCTAGCTAGCTTCAAGTCCTGGGTTCTAGCTGGCCCCAGGATGGGCAGGGAGTGGGACAAAATGTAGGTAGAGGCTCTCCTCTTCAGCTGCTTTGATGGGATTTACAAGATGTAATTTGTAACATTACAGACTAGCTTTGTGAGTAAGGCCAAAGAAAACCCAGAGCCACAGGACAGGCATGCCCAGAACATTGGAGGTGAGAGGATAACAACTTTGGAGCCAGAGGAGAGAGATTCAGATGCTCAGCCTGTAAAGAGAAAATGTCCCAAGACTCCCTCCCCAGACCTTCCCTCCCTGGAAGCTGTGTCCTGAAGTGAGGCTACAGGGCCCTTGGGCTGACTTTGTATTCGAAGAGTGCACTGTGGGGGAAGGAGGGCTGCTCCTCCCAGACAGAAGAGCTTGACTGGAGTCCAGGCCCTTATAAGCACTTAGTAACTTCGACTTTGGACAATTTACTTCACTTTCTTGGGTTTCAGTTTAATCTTCTTTCACACGAAGATGGTAATACTCACATCCCCTCCCCCTTGCTGTAGGGATTGAAAAAGAAAATGGACACTGAGAATCTCCTAGCCTTCAAGTGCTGTAGAAATGAGCTATCTTGTTCTCCTGATTGCTCAGCCCCCTCTCGAGATCACTCAACCTCTTCACTGGCAGCTGAGGGCTTTGTTTAATTCTTCCCTCCACTTGAGGAAAATATATGCAACACACACTTTTATATTTAATTCACGTTATTAACATTTTCCTAAGTCTAGACAATCAACAAAACAGTTAATCAAGCCCAGGTTTGTAGTATTTGCTGATTTCTACAAGTGTAAGGTTCAGTTATGTCTGACTCTTCATGACCCTGTTTGGGATTGTCTTGGCAGAGATACTGGAGTAGTTTGCATTTCCTTCTCCAGCTCATTTGACAGATGAGAGAACAGACAAACAGCACTGAGTGACTTGCCCAGGGTCACACAACTGAGGTCAGATTTGAACTCAGGTCTTCCTGACTCCAGGCCTGGCACTTGATCCTCTGCACCACCTAGCCTCCCAGAGTTGTAAATACTCACACTGAAAATTTAAGTTAGCTCTCCTGAGCTTGTTAGAGCTGGTTCCAGCACACTTTCATCCTCACAGCACAGTTTCCTAACTATCCTTTATATTTTGTCTCCTGCAAACTTCTTTAGAATAAGAGCCATCATATTTCCATGTATTTGTGCTTATCACAGTGCCTGTCACATAACAGGAACTTAATAAATGCTTTATTCTATTCTATTCTTTCATTCTATTCTTAACTATAATACTCAGTTGCTGCTAAAGCAACTATGATGTTTCATCATCGTATGACAATGGACCTAGGCTCTCAAAGACTCTACTAATGGAACCCAGGTTCTACAAAACTAGAAAGGCACTGGATATGGAGCTGGTGATGGACTGGCATCTGTTAGGGAGAGAGAACTGGAGGAATAAAGACCTGGCATCTGTCATGGTCAGCTAGCCTAGAAAAGTGCTCTTTGCTCATTGGCTGAGGTTTGGTCACCAGATGAACTCTGCTTTTAGCCTCAGCAAATCTTAAAAGCCGTCAGTAAAAATGATGTGGGGATGGAGATATGCTTCCTGGATGGAGTACAATGATGATGAAGTCTGTTATTTTTGAAGAACAAAATCATGCTATTGCACAGCAGAGATCTGGGGATGGGATAGCCCCATTGGGGATTGTCTAGTTTAAACCTCTCATTTAATAGATGGGGATATAACTTGCCCTAAATCATACAGGTAAATGTCAGAAGCAAAATTTGAAACCAAGTGTTCTGACTCCAGAATCATAGTTCTTTTCACTGTAAACATATATACAAAAAAAAATCATGACAACCATCTTCATCTGTGACATCCTAAAGAATTGCTTAACACCCAGAAAACTAGAAAACACCCAGTGAAGCCAGAACTCACTTTCAAATTGTATCTTTTTTATTGTGCATGTATAAGGTCAAAGTAGTCACACCCCAAAGACTTAGGGTGTTTTCCTGGTATTGTGTTTTACATTGAATTTTTCTCTCTCTTTTGCTCAGTTACTTGAATTACTTGTAAAAGATATTTTTTCTTTCTTTTTTTTGTGGGGCAATGAGGGTTAAGTGACATGCCCAGGGTCACACAGCTAGTAAGTGTCAAGTGTCTGAGGCTGGATTTGAAGTCAGGTCCTCCTGAATCCAGGGCCAGTGCTTTATCCACTGCACTACCTAGCTGCTACCTAAAAGATTTTTTAACATTTATTTTTAAAAAAACTGAGTCCTAAATTGTGAACTTGAGAATGCAAGCAGATCTACATTGCATATCAAGTAAAGCATTTTGGGTTAGTGTCTGATATTGACTATGACAAGTGCAATAAATCTTCCATTCTCTTTGGCAACTTGCCTTCTGAATTATAGTCCCATATTCTGAATTCTAGTTGCAAACAGAACATAAGTAGAGATTATTTGGGGTTGATAAAGTACCTTAGCCATAGCTGCTTGAAATAGTAGTGATACTTCATCTTCAATGGGGCAATGAAGGAATCCTTTGATTTAGAGGTGAGTTCAATTCAATAAACATTTATTAAGGATCCACTTTGTGCCAGGCACTGTCTATGTTCTAAATAAGGAGATAATAATCGAACTCTCTTATTTTACAGATAGGAGAAATAAATTCCAGAGAAGTAGTGATTTATTTAAGAAGTAGAAATAAGATTTGAACCCAAGTTCTCTGATTCCAAATCTGGGACTCTTTTATGTTTCTTAGGTGAATAAGGATTTACCAATTACAATCCTTCCAATAAGATGGGAGAACACTGGATCTTACCATTTGTTCTGTCACTATATCTTCCAGACCTCTGGACATTACCATTTTATCTGCCAGTGTGACCTAAGGACTCTGAGGCCTTTCCATTTCTAATGCTGGTGTAGAGCCACTAGAACTTTTGATTTGCTCTTCATCTTTATGGGTTGCCCCCCTCATTTAGAACATGAGCTCCCTGAGAACAGATACTCACTTTTCTATTTACTTAGTACAATGTGTGTTGTTTAAAAATCTAAATGGGGGTTCTAATCTGTTCCCCCAGTTTTGGGGGAAACTGGATAAAATCACTGAAAAATTCACCAAGAGTTTAGGCTTTTAAGGGTTTATTAAAAGATACAAGATAGTAAAGAGAGAGAAAGATAGAGAACAGATTCCTTATAGCATGGAAATCCTAGTCTTCCTAACTTCCCACGTGAAGTCCTGCCACCGAGCCTATGTCTCCAACCGAAAAGAGGAAAAACACCCTCCACCAGCGTCTGCTTCCTACTTCGTGTTCTCCTACCAGAAATGGGAGGCTCCTCAAGTTGATTGGCTGATAGTTTTGATAGACAGTACCCACGAGCAAATGTCACTTCCTGATGCCAAGGAACTTGACCACATGGCTTGCCCTCAGATGCCTTCTCCTCATGGCGGAACTTTCCTACAGTAACTCTCCAGCAGGTGGCATCACTCCAATCATTACAAATGTTTGGTGCAAAATAGGTACTTCACAAATGCCTATTTATCCATTATTTCAAATTATTAAGGATAACCTAATACTGAGAGGCAGTTAGAGTATCCGAAGTCCTACACCAAGATGGCTAGGAAAAGTGGGTTCTAACCCTGGCCTTGCTACCCATTTGCTATAAACTGGAGCCAGTCACTTATCGTCTCTTGGCCTTAGTCTTCTGTAAAATGAAGGGGTTGTGCCAATGGGTCTCTATGGTCCCATCTAGAGCTACCAATCTGAGACTCCACTGGTGTTTCCTACAAAACACCAGCATCTAGTAATATTATACCTCACTTTGTAATCATATGAGCATGGATCAGTTGACAACATTTATTGAGTTCAAGCCTTATGAAGAGCACCCCAAAGTGTGCCCTGTGACAAAGGAAATAAAAGATGCCCCCCCCCCCCGGCCCTCAAGGTACAAGCAATAGGAAATGAAAACAGCACATAGTATGAAAGCAATCCAAAGCATGGCAGAGTGTGGCAAAAAGGGCTGGACCCTGAGTCAGGAAGAACCAAGTTCAAACTCTGTTTCTGATGTTTTGTGACCTTAGGCAGATTTCTTAAACTTAGACTCTCAGGTGATTCCTGATCATCATTGGTGGAGGGATGGATAATGTGTTTGTGAAAGTGCAGAGATGTTATGTCAAAGAATGATTAGAACTGCGTAAGGTTTAAGCAGAAGCTTGTGAGTAGGCATCCTGCCCCACAAGGGATGGTGGAGTATAAGGGGCATCAGACATGGGTTCAAATTGCACTTACTACCTGTGTTGATTTTAAGCAAGTCTCTTCCCTTCCTGGGCTTCCATTCCCTTCTCTGTAAGACCAGGGATTGTAGGAGATGATTTCTAGATACTATTTTCCACTTCTAAATGTAGAAGTTTTAAGACCTGTTCTCCAATTCTATGGGTATTACCTATTTGACATACAGTAGGGAGGAGGCAGCTAGATGGAGCCATCATGCACAAAGTGCAGGGTCCAGAGTCAGGAAGACCTGAGTTCAAATCAGAATTCAGACACACACAAGCTGTGTGACCCTGGGCAAGTCACTTAACCTCTGTTTGTCTTAATCCAATGGAGAAGGAAAACTTCAGTATCTTTGCCAAGAAAACTGAAGAGTTGGACATGATCAAATAACAACCGGGAGAATGCCAATATAAATGACAAGTATGGTAGATGATTAAGAATTATACCCTTTAGATAATAATGTATGAATGTGTCCAGTGAATACTTGCTGATTGACTCAACTGGTGTGTCCAGTGAATACTTGCTGATTGACTCAACTAGTGAGTTTCAGGAAGTCTCAGAATGTGTAATGGATGTATTTTAAATAGCTTTTAAGCACCAACTATGTGTGAGACTGTGTTGTTTTTGTCTTTGTATCCAGTAACTAACATGGTGTCTGACATAATAGGTGCTTAAGAATGACTGTTGTGGGGCAGCTAGGTGGCACAGTAGATAGAGCACCAGAGCTGGATTCAGGCTGACCTGAGTTCAAATCCAGCCTCAGACACTTAACACTTACTAGCTGTGTGACCCTGGGCAAGTCACAACCCCAATTGCCTCACTAAAAAAAAAAAGGAAAAGAAAAAAAGAATGACTGTTGGATTAGTGAAGATACAAATATGAAATATGATATAGACCATGTCCTCAAGGAGCTTGCAACATAACAAGGGAGGACAATATGTATTCAAATATCATTTGGGTGGTACCATGGCTAGGGTGTGGGGCCTGGAATCAGGAAGACCCAGCTTCCTGAGTTCAAATCTGGCCTCAGACACTTGCTAGCTGTGTTGACCCTGCCATTTTACCCTGTTTGCCTCAGTTTTCTCATCTGTAAAATGAGCTGAAGTGGGAAATGGCAAACCACTAGAATATCTTTGCCAAGAAAACCCCAAATGGGGTCACAAAGATGCGACTGAACAACAACAAAGAACAAATATAAACAAAGACATATAACTACACACATATACACACCCAAGAAGCCACAGTGCAATAGAGAATGTGATATGTACAAAGGAGAAGTCTGGACAAAGGGTTATGAGAAATATGAGGAGGGGAGAAACATTTTTAGCTGGAGGTGGGGGGCAGGTGTGAAATCAGAGAAGACTTCATGAAGGAAGTAACACTTGCCTTGAAGAAAAGAAGGAAAGGCTGGATTTCAGTATGGATGGAGAGGGCTCATGCAAGGAGAGAACATGATACAAGAGCATAGAGTTGGGAGAAGGGAAGATTCCAAAGGAGACAGTCAGTAGTCTATTTCTACTGGAATACAGAGTGTATGTAAGGGAGGGAGATAAGGAAGGTGTGAGTCAGATTATGGAAAGCCTTGAGTGCCAGGGGTCAGGTTTGTTGTTGTCGTCGTTGTTGTTGTCGTTGTTATTGTTTTTGGTTGGGGCAATGAGGGTTAAGTGATTTGCCCAAGGTCACAGAGCTAGTTAGTGTCAAGCGTCTGAGGCCAGATTTGAACTCAGGTTCTCCTGAATCCAGTGCCACCTAGCTGTCCCACCTGGGTCAGGGGTTTTGAATTTTAATTGGGAGGTAGTAGGTAGTCTCTAAATGTTATTGAATAAAGTAATGCTGGTTTGATAGTACTGCAGATATATTCATTTCCCAAGCCCAGCCAAGACAGCTCTCTCCCTCTTGGTCCTAGCTTTCCATGTCTCCACAGCACTATGTTTCTCTTACCACCATTTAACTATGCTTGCTGGAGAAGCCAAATAGTACCATCTATGTAGATTGGAGATATTTGCCAATTTAAGTTTTGGGGCTTTGCAAGACTTCTCTTCCAATGTGCATCTAGCATACCTGAAGGACTTCCCTGCCTCTGATCTCTTTTGTTCTCATAATCTATTTATGAGGCAGATGTTGTATTGCTCATGTTATAACTAGAGAACTATGCACAGAGTAGCTTACTTGAAGATTGGACATGGAAACCAGGAATCCTGACCACCAGATCTCATCTATATTTGTGCCAACTGATTCTGGACTGAGAACTCTGAATAAAAGGGCCCCTCTTTCCTGAGAGCCTTATCCATGGGGCTTAGTCTTGATAAAGGTCTCGGAGCTAGCCCCTGTGAACTCCTCAGCTGATTTGCTATTATCCAGAATCCATTTTGAGCCAAGACAGATGTCAATATTTAGGAACCAGTATCCCTTTCTACTCTGTTTTATGTGAGCCGTAATCCAACTGGACACCTACATGCCTCTGGCGGCCCTTTGTCCATGCTGACGATAACTGAGCCATGTGCTCACTGTCAACCATTTTGGGTTCTTTATAGTGAGGGCCAGAGCTCTGACTTCCCACCATGGGGAAAGGCCAATGAGTATGTGAAATTGGCCTGCTTTAGGGTGCCAGATTATTCTTGTTGCCAAGGGGTAAGGTTCAGAGCACTTGCCATGACATATGTTGTCCAAACTACTCTGCTATTAATTTTCATTTCAATATTTCAAGAAGCCATGATTTGGTAGATGTGGATGTTCCTTTCTCCGATGCAGAGAGACAACTCTTCCAGGCTTCAGGAGACAGTCTTCATGAGTTATTTTAACTAGAAAAAAGACCCTGTTGGTTAAACCTCTATTGATAAGCTTCTCCATATTTAGCTAGGTGAGTACTCAAACCCGAGAGCCACAGTCCATCACCAGTCCTATACAATAAGACTTCCCAGCTTGGTGGAGCCTGCCAGAGATTGTATCCTGATCCAGATCAGGCTTAACTTCACCCCACAATGAGCTGTTGGGTGACTTTAGTGGAAGCCTTTGTCTAAGTGTAAGGAACTGGGTAGATGTTTGGCATCTCAATTCTGAAGAGTAAGAAGCAGCTTACACCATTGTGACCTGAACAAAAATGGAAGTTGAGATAAAGGGTACCTGGCTGGAAGTGGAGGGTTGGTTCAGATGATGGAGGGACAGCTACACAAGTGAAGGGCCTGGGAAACAGATCTTTCTTTCTGGATTATTTGGTCCTTTTGCTTTTGAGTTAACTGAAAGAATAATGGACAATTCTAGCTAAGGGGAAGCCCTCTCCTCCTCTGAATCCTAGTTTTGGAGTAGCCCTGGGAATCCAGGTAGGAGATGGGATGGTCACAGAATCTCACTGTTGGAAGGGTCCTCAGAGGCTGTCTAATCCAATCAATAACTGAACAAGGATTCCCTCTAACAAACTCACCAAAAGTAGTCATCCAGCCTTTGCTTGAATTCCAATAGGAGAAGAACTCATGACCTCCTGAGGCAGCCCATTCCACTTTGGGGTACCTCTAACTATTAGGAATTTTTTCCTTAGGTCCAGCATAAATTTGCCTTTTTGAAATTACCATTCATTTTTCCTAGTTTCCTATCCCTCCTCCTTTCAGAAAAAAAAATGTTTAATCCTTTACCCATGTGCTATCATGTCCTAAGACTTTTTTTTTCTTCTCTAGACTAAACAGCTTCAAATCCTTCAAGTATCATCTTGGTTATTCTTCTTTGGATTCTCTCCAACTTACCAATGTCTTGAAAATGTAGCTCTCACAACCGAATGCAATACTCCAGATGTGTCCTGACCCCCATGGAACTGTCACCTCCCTACACCAGGATACTATGCATCTCTTAATGATGCTTAAATTCAAATGATATATTTTTTTGACTGCCATAGCATATTGATATAGAGGCAGTATGGGGTGGGGTACAGGGAAGGATTTGGAGTCAGGGAGTCTTGGGTTCAAATCCAATCTCTGATACTTAAGAGCTCTGTTACCCTGGGCAAGTTACTGAATCACTATGGGTTAATGCCGCTTCCTACTAGGTTCATAGATGGGCTTGTGTTCTGCATTGGTGGATGAATTACCACACCAGGAGTTCCCCCCAGAAACTTTTTTTCTGCTTGTATCCAAAGGGGTGAAAGCAAACCTGGAGAAATGGGTGGTAATTTCAAAAAGGCAAATTTATGCTTGACCTAAGAAAAAACTTCCTAACTGGGTCATGGCTTGCTCTTCTAGTGGAGGAATTCAAAGGCTGGATGACTAATTGGTGAGTTTGTTAGAGGGAATTCTTGTCCAGCTATTGATTGCTTTAGAAGGTGTTCCTAACCAGGATTAGAAATCCCCAGTTGTCTGTATGTGTAGTCCTGTTTCACTTTGGTGACTTGCATGGAGCTTGAAGTCCATTAAACCCCACAGATCTTTTCCAGACCAACATTTATGAAGGCCTAACTCCCTTATATTATTTAAGAAGTTGATTTAAAAAATATATAAGGTCATAATTTTACATTTACTCCTATTAAATTTCTTCCTATTTTATTGGTCCCTGAATTTTAACCAGGTGGGACCTTTTTGGATTCTGACTCTGCAAATGATATAGTAGGAAGGATAGCTACTTTTGACAAGTTTAGTAAGCACACCATCTAAGCCTTTAGCTAAGTCACTTTGAAAAATATTAAATAGCATAGAGCCAACGACAGTTGCCTGTGGCACTCCCTTGGAGACCTCCTTCCAAGCTGACATTGAACTGTTAAGGACTACTTCTCTAAGTCCAGTTATTTAAACAGTTTTGGACCTACCTACATATACTACCATCTTATCCATTTCTCTCTATTCTTTCTAAACAATCAATCAACAAACATTTTTAAATTCCTACTATGTGCTGGGCACTGTGCTATGTGCTAAGGATACGAGCAACAACAACAACAACAACAACAACAACAACAACAACGACAACCCAATCCCAGAAAAGACTGCCACTTTTTGATAAAATCTAGGTAAACTATGTTTACAGAATTCACTTGATCTATTAGTCTAGTATCCCTGTTAACAAAGGAAATGTAGTCAGTCTGGCATGATCCATTCTTGAGAAAGCCATATTGGCTCACTGTTCCTTTTCTAGTTGTTCACTAACCATCTCTTTAACAATTGTTCTGGATTTTTCAAGGAATCAGAATATATCTCCTGGCTCAAGTAAGCACTTAATAAATGATTGTTTTTGATTGATTGATTCTCACTGACATGGAATTTGCTTATTGCAAATCCCGTTCTCTTTCCTTTCTTGAAAATTAGGACATCTGTCCTCTTCTGGTTGTATGTAATGCCTTTTCAATTTTTCATGACTTTTCAGAATTCAGTACCCTGGACATAGTTCAACAGGGACTTGGACACATTAAAGCCAGTCAGGTGATTTCTTACTATCTTTTTTTCTCATCTTGGGTATTGATTATCTATTTATTAGCTTTTTGAAAGGGTATTCTCTTTGGTATAAAAAACAGCAGCAAAAATAAAAGACAGACAGAGATATGGATAGAGGGGGAGAAGAGGAGGGAGGGAGGGAAGGGGAGAGAGAGAGACACAGAGAGAGAGAGAGAGAGAGAGAGAGAGAGAGAGAGAGAGAGAGAGAGAGAGAGAGAGAGAGAGGAGCACATGCTAGCAGATAACTAAAATTCTCCATGCTTTAATACTGGACTTGTGATCTTGTTCTCAAATTCCTCTTTCTGACCAGGTGACCTGTCATAGCCATCATAAAATAATAATACTTTCATCATGTTCTGTTGCTGTTGATCTACACTCAAATGCTTTGCACTACACATTTCCACTCTGTAGTCTGAGTTTCCTTACATAAGAATGTTTTCTCAGCATATAATCCTACCCTGCTATTTCCTTTTACCTATCCTTTTCCTAGCATTAGAAGAGAACTTGGGAATCACCTAGGTGTGTCCTGGGGTTTTGTCCTTAGTCTTTTTCCATTCAAAGCTTTTAATCAATGACTTGGATGAAAGGTATGAGTGACATGTTTATCAAGGTTGTGGCTGACATAAAGCTGGAAGGGATAGCTAACATGTCAGATGGCAGAATCAGCATCCAAAAAGATCTCAGCATGCTAGAATGATGGGCCAAATCTGACTTCAATAATTCAGGGGAATCATGACGTCATCGGTGTGCATTCTCCTTCCAAGACTGCGGTCATCCTGCAACCCATTGTTATTAAAGGCTAAATCTAATACGATGAAAGTTTATAGGGATAAGTGTAAAGTCCTGTATTTAGGTTAAAAAAAGATTCAAATTTATAAGTATTCTACAGGGGCCATATGGCTAGACAACAATTAATGTGAAAAAAATCCCGGGAGGGTGGTATGGGGTTAGCTCATTATGAGTCAACAATACAGTGTAGCAGCCAAAAAAGCCAGTACAAATATACGCTTCACTAGCAGAAGTGGAGTTGCTAGAGGAGTGTGTGTGTGTGTGTGTGTGGGGGGGGGGTGATTGCCCTGTTGTTTTCTGCTCTTGTTGGTTCACATCTGGAGCTTGGGGTTCACTTTTGAGCAGTGCATTTTAGAAGAAACACTGATGAACATGAATGCATCTAGAAAAGAGTAACCAGGATGGTGAAGGATCTCCAAACAATCCCATCTGAGAATTGGTTGAAGGGCCTGGGACGATTTGGCCTGGACAAGTATCAGGTGGCTTCAAGGAGGATGTTATCAAGGAGAAGAGGGATTAGATCTGCTTGGTCCTTGAAGATGGGACTTGGACTACTTGGTTAAATATGTAGAGAGGAAGATTTCAGCTTCCCATAAAGACAAACCTCCTAATTAACAGAACTGTCCAAAGATAAGATGAGTTTTGTCTCATAGGGTAGTGAGTTCCCCATGACTGGAGATATTCAAGTGAATGCTTGATGATTACTTGTCAAGGGTGTTGTAGAACAGATTTCCTATTTGTGTAGGAGTTGGACTAGGTCATGTGTAAAGTTTACTCCAACTCCCAATATTGAGACTTTGAGTTTTTGATATCATTTAATCCCTACGTCTCATTTTCTAGATAGAGCTATGTAAGGAAGTCCTGGTCTCACTGTGGTACTAACCAGCTTTGTGACCTTAGACAAATCAACTCCTCTCTGAGCCTCAATTTTATCTCATTTGTAAAATAAGTTAAAAGCAATATTTTCTATAGTGCCTCTTTCTAATAGTCTATGTAATGCAGACTCTAAGATCTTTAAGGAGAGTTACTTTGTAATTTCTAAAACAGTGTTTTCCCAAATTTCTCAGTGATATCTGTGAACCTGCTGAGGCTCCTCTGGATGCACTGGTCAGTGGGAAAGGCTGGGTTGATAAAGAGTGTCCATCTTTCAAACTTTTCGATACTAGCAATTTACTGGCATAGCCAATTGTCAACCCACATCTCAACCAATCATATTTTTATACAGAATGGTGGACCTGGAAACCGGAAGACCTGAGTTTGAATCTTACATCTCATACATCTGTATGATCATGAGCAAACTATTTAGCCACTTTGAGAATAAGGCAACTTTCTAAGACTATCAGTCACAGATGGGTTGCCATAACTATTGGAGGAGTCAGTTCCCTTTGTGACAGCTCTTACACCAACAAAGACACATGTCCTTGGCATCATGACATATGTATGCACATACATGCAGATAGGCATCCTCCTTCTACCTCCGTAACTTGTACAAAGGATGTGATATTGAGACACACCTAAGACATCTTCACGATGTGGTGAAGTGTATTAGGATCATAGGATTTCCATCTGGAAAGAGCCTAAGATATCTAATCATTTAGGTGGCACAATGGGTAGAGCACTGGGTCTGGAGTCAGGAGGACCTGAGTTCAAATCCAGCCTCAGTCACTTACTAGATATGTGACCCATGGCAAGACACTTAATCTCTGTTTGCCTCAGTTTCCTCAACTACAAAATGGAGGTAATAATACCACCTACTTCCAAAGGTTGTTGTAAGGATCAAATGAGATAATTTTAAAGTGCATAGAATAGTGCCTGACACAGAGTGTGAACTATAAAAAGGCTAGCTATTGTTATTATTATTGTTGTTGTTATTCTTATTAATGAGTAACAAAGGTAGGTGTAACCCAAAGAGGTTAAATGATTTGTTCAAGGACACGCAATATATGGCACAATTAGAATGTGAAACTAACTCTTCTAAATCCAGAATCAATGCTCTTTCTACTATACCTTCTACCACACAGGTTGGGAAAGCATGGTTGAGTATAAACAAATAGGTATTTAATATCTTTAATCAATGTCATCATCTTCTCTCTATGTCTGACCAGCTTTCTAACTTCCCCCTTATCTGTCAATGGCAGCTTTATCCTCCTATTCATGGTGGTTTTCAACTTTAGCATCATCTTGACTCTTTTCATTCCCACACACAAAATCATCTTTCAGATTTTCCTAGGCAATATCGTTCATGTGTCCCCTTTTTTCCACTCATACTGCCAGCATCTTATTTTGGCCCCTCTTCACCTCTTGCCTGGATTATTTATATCAGTTAACCTCCTTAACTCATCTCTCTTCCTCCATTCCTGACCTCTAAGGTCTTTTCCTTGCATCTGTGGTCTAATTTTATGGTCTCATGATCTCCCTTCTTCAAGTCATCCTTCACAAAGTTGGCCAAAGAATCTTCTTGATCGATAGATAGCTCCCTATTGCCTAAAGGATTAGCTATAAACTTATAAACTTGGCCTTCAAGGCCCTTGATAGTCTGTCTCCAACTTCCCTTTCCAGCCTTCTCCCTTCACCACATGACCCTCTCCCCACTTACGTATTCTAGCCAAACTGGGCAGCTTGCCTTTATTGGATTTCATCTTGTCCTCTCATGCCTCATTCATTCATGCAGCTTCCCCACCCATGCCTGGAACATGCTCCCCTTACAGCTCTTAGACAGTTAAATACTTTTCTTCTTTCACAGCACAACTGAGATCCTACCCCTTTCCATGAAACCCGCCTTGCTCCCTCCAGATAGAAGGGATCTCTCCCTCCTGAAGTTTCTCATAGCATCAGGTCTGGATTCTCTCTTTCCCCCCATCCCACTTTATTTCAAATCATACTTCTATATGCATATATTATCCCCTTTCTAAATACTGCAGGTTCTTTGAGGTCAGGGACTATATTATTGCTCCTCTTTGTATCCCCTTTAGTTCTGAGTACTGTGCATTGCCCATAGTAGGTGCTTAATAAAAGGCTATTGAATCAAAGTGAATGGTGATGCCTCTTGGGATCTCTAATAACATCTGTTTTTTCTAACAATGCCTGAGGAGGGAGCAAAAACTGTTCACCTGGGGACCAATTAAACCAATAGGCCCAGTGTTCAGAATGTAATTTAAGATGAAAGTTGGTGTTGTCTCCTCAGTTCAGTGGTGTCTTACTAGCTCAGAGCTCCTGAGATGATTGGTTTTCAGTTCACTACTAGTGCTTCTATACCAGAGCATGTGCTCCTTATAGCTGTCATTGCCTTCCTCAGTGGAGCCTGGAGATTCAGAGCTGGAAGAGATCATAGAAACCATCTCATTCACCTCCCTCAGTCTGAGGGTGAGCACACTGGGGCCCACAAAAGTGAAATGATTTGTCCAGGCTCAAGTGAGTAGCTGGGCCAGGACTTACATCCAGGCTTTTGGATTCCAAATCACATTTTCTTTCCCCGATGTCATTCTGCCTTCCAACATTTCTTGTCTTCTCAACTAAATCATAATTGGTTTGAGAAGTGACTGTTTATAACATTTGTTTTGCATGGCCCTTTTTCTCAGCATTATTTCTTAGCTCAATGTCATAGCTTTTGATCCAGCAAATATTCAGTAACTATTAGTGCTTTTCAACAATTTCAAAGTACTTCACAAACCTCCGTAAGCGCTTTTCAGTGATCATGGAAGGTGTGGTGACAGAGAGGGACTGATTCTTCCTCATTTTACACACCCAGAATATAGAGGTGCAGAGCCAAAAAGTTTACCCAAGGGTACCCAGTGGGACAGAGCTAAGAACATAACCCAGATCTCCTGAATCATTGCCAGTGACCCTAGTGTACCATCTACTGCAAAGAATACCCTACAAATACGTCTTAAAGAATTTGTATTTAGCTACAAGGAAATAGTCAAACATGAGAAGTGACTGTCAATGTTTGGCCAGTCTTTATGGCTCTTTGGATCTTCAAGAAACCTCTCAGGACCTATTAACAGACAGACTTATTTATTAAAGCCAAAAAGTTGTTCTTTCCTCCCTTCCTCCCCATTCCACTCCAGGGGATTGAAACTCAAAATTTACACATTTTTCTTCATTTCTTAATTCTAACTCACATTTGTATAGCAATTTACAATCTACAGAACATTTGACTTGATAAAGAGAAGTAAAAAACCTGGGGAGATAGGAAGTGTAAGTATCATCACCTTCATTTTACAGGTGAGGAAACTGAGGTTGAGAGGTCTTCAATGATTGCTTAGTCACATGGATTAATCAATTTTAGAGGGATCATTTGCACCCAGGTCTTCTGGCTAGCGTTCCACTGTTCTTTTTGCCATACCATACTGCTTCTGATAGCCAATATAACCAAGCCTGATGTCACCAAACCAAGGACTTCCATAAGGGAAAATAGCTCCAGGGAATCTGGAGAGACCTGCTGAGAGAGACCATCAGCTATTGGATAATGGGCTCAATTCCTTGGAGGCTATGAACAGGGAGTTGGGGATAGAGCTTCCTTTCACATAAGAGCTCATGGAGGGTGTGGTAAGTATGGCCTTATTCACTGTCTGGCTCAGGGTTTCTTGAATAGTGCTACACCATGAAGTTACAATGACCTTATGGGGCCATCATAATGGGCTGGGTTTTCTCTTTTGATTTTGGCTCCAGCTCCTACTCCAGCAGACTTCTATGAGGACCACTTCAGACCATACACTTGGCCTTCTCTCTTCTTCCCATCTCTGCCTTAGCCTCTTCCCCCATTTTCTCAATATGCCTGACAACAGAATAGAAACTAAAATGGAAGAGGTTGAGGTTGGGTTAAGTCTTCTGGGGCAGAAGACAACCTAGTTATTATTGGTTTATCTGGTGTTACATGGCCATCACATTATAAAGCCATTGAACCACAGAGATCAGGTAGTCTCACCAATTGAGGGCAAGAGAGGAATCAACGTAACCAGCTCACACATCTAGTTAGAAAAGACTCAGGGCCGACCTTACACTCTAGGTCTAAGGACATGAATTTACCCAGCAGCCTTGACTCCTGTGATGCTTACTCACTGCATAGACACTGAGATACAATGTGCCATGTTGTATAGAGTGCTATACCTGAATTCAGGAAGATTCCGTTTCTTGTACATATTTGTTGTGGAACTCACAAGCAAGTTGCTAAACTTCTCTGAATCGATTTCCTTATGTGTAACATTGTAATGATAGTCCTTGTGCTCCCTACCTCTTAGATTGGTTGTGAGACTCAAGAGATAATATAGCTTAAAAACTTCAACTGCTAAAGAAATGTCAGTTACTGTTACTCTTACTAGTTTTACTCTTCCTATCACTCTTATTAATATCATCTTTTTGGTGGTGCTCAGAGAGAAAGTTTACTAAGACAAGTTGTTCTTCTGCTATTATCCTTTAACAGGTTGTATTCTGTGCAGGTGGATAAAATAACTGCTTGTTGTAATTGAATGAAGGGGGCAGCTAGGTGGTGAAGTGGATAAAGCACCAGCCCTGGATTCAGGAGGACCTGAGTTCAAAGCTGACCTCAGACACTTGACATATACTAACTGTGTGACCCTGGGCAAGTCACTTAGCCCCCATTGCCCCCCCCCAAAGTAATTGAATGAAAGGATTGGGATGTAAGTTTATATGTACTCATTGAAAGCATCTTTGGGACAGCTCCAGTAGCAGACAGAGTGACAAGCATAGAATGTACTTCATCCTGTTTACATGTGTTTTTGATTTCTTCCAACAGCTTTTCATTCTACATAGTTTGGAGGTTCTGAGTATTTGGTATGGAGACATCTATTTAAAAGGCTGTTCTTAAATTTTTATGGAATGATGTTATGTCTGATCTACTGTAGGCAACATTTTTATGTGATAATAATAATACTACTACTAATAACAATCACTAACATTTATGTAACACTGAACTATGTTCCAGGTACTATGCTAAGTGCTTTATAATTGTTATCTCATATTACTCTATGATAATACTCTGATTCCAATTCTGAGAACTTTTGAATTCTCAAGTATATTTTGGAAGCTATATTTAGAATCCAGAAATTTATTGCCTATTAATTTATGAAGGAAATTTATCTTCTGATGTATATTTCTAGCCACCCGATTGTGTCTTTTTATGAAAATTTTTATATTGCCCCCCAAGTACATGTAAAAATAACTTTTAATATTTGTTTATAAAGTTTTAAAGTTTCAAATTCTTTCCCTCCCCACTTCTTGAGAAATCAAGAAATTTGATATAGATTATATGTATAAAGTCATATAAAACATTTCCATATTAGCCATGTTGCAAAAGAAAACAGATTCCTCCCCCCAAAAAAAATTCCAAGAAAAATAAAGTAAAAAAAATACTTTGATATGCATTAAGACTCCATCAGTTCTATCCCTGGAAATGGATAGCATTTTCCATCATAAGTCCTTTGGAAATGTCTTGGATCATTGTATTGCTGAGAACAGCTAAGTCATTCATAGTTGATCGTCATACAGTGTTGCTGTTACTGTGTACAATAGTATCCTGGTTCTTCTCACTTTACTTTGCATCAGTTTGTGTAAATCTTCCCAGGTTTTTCTGAAAGCAGCCTGTTCATCATTTCTTATAGCACAGTAGTATTCCATCACAATCATATACCACAACTTGTTTAGCCATTTCTGAATTGATGGGTGCATCCCCTCAATTTTCAATTCTTTGCTATGTCAAAAAGAACTGCTATAAATATATTTTTTGTATATATAGGTCCTTTTCCTTTTTCTTCAGTCTTTTTGGGGTAGAGACCTAGTAGTAGTATTATTGAGTCAAAGGGCATGTATATACAGTTTTATAGTCCTTTGGGCATAGTTCCAAATGGCTCTCCTGAATGATTGGATCAGTTTTCTACTCCACTAACAGTGCATTAGTGTCTCTATTGTTCCATATCCTCTCCAAATTTGTTATTTTCATTTTCTGTCATATTAGCCAATCTCATAGATTTGAGGTGGTACCTCAGAGTTGTTTTAGTTTGCATTTCTTTAATCAGTCGTGATTTAGAGTATTTTTTCATGTGATTATAGAGAGCTTTGATTTCTTCTTCTGAAAACTTCCTGTTCATATCCTTTGACCACTTATCAAATGGGGAATGCCTTAGTTCTCTACATATTTGAGAAATGAGGCCTTTATCAGAGAAATTTGCTATAAACATTTACTAGCAGTTTACTGCCTTCCTTCTAATCTTAGCTACACTAGTTTTGTTTGTGTAAAACCTTTCTAATTTGATGTAATCAAAATTTCTCACTTTACAACCTGTAATACTCTCTATGTCTTGTTTGGTTATAAATTCTTACCTTATCTATAGATCTGACAGGTTGAAATATTCCATGCTCTCCTAATTTGCTTATGATATCACCCTTTATGTTGGTTATGTACACATTTTTTCTTTTTCCATAAAAGTATTTTATTATTTTCAGTTAAATATAGAGATAGTTTGCAACATTTGTTTTTATAAGATTTCTAGTTTCAATTTTTTCTCCCTCCCCCCTCCCCAAGACAGCAAGCAATCCGATATAGGTTATATATGTACAATCACATTAAACATATTTCTGCATTAGTCATGCAGTGCAAGAAGAATCAGAGCAAAAAGGAAAAACCTCAAAAAAGAAAAACAACAACAAAAAGATAGTATGGTTCAATCTGCATCTAGATTCCATAGTTGTTGTTTTTTTTCTGGATTTGGAGAGCATTTTCCATCATGAGTCCTTTGGAACTATCTTGGACCATTGTATTGCTGAGAAGAGTCAAGTCTATCACAGTTGATCAACACACAATCTCCTCAATTTCCAATTCCTTGCCACCACATAAAGAACAGCTATAAATATTTTTTGTCATGTACCCATTTTGACCTTATTTTGGTTTATGGTATGAGATGTTGGTCAATACCTAGTTTCTGCCCCAAACTTTCCAGTTTTCCCTGCAATTTTTGTCAAATAGTGAGTTCTTGTCTCAAAAACTTGGATCTTTGTGTTTATCAAACACTAAATAACTATGGTAATTTACTACTGTGTATTATGTACCTAATCTTTTCTACCAATCTCTCACTTTATTTCTTAGCCAGTAGCAGATTGTTTTGAAGATTACTGCTTTGTAGCACAGTTTGAGATCTGGTACCACTAGGCAACCTTCCTTTGCATGCTTTTTGACTCCCTTGATATTCTTGATCTTTTATTCTTCCAGATGAGTTTTATTATTATTTTTGCTAGCTTTATGGAATATATTTTGGTAGTTTGGCATGATACTGAATCAGTAAATTAATTTAGGTAGAATTGTCATTTTTATTATATTGGCTTGACTCACTCCTGTGAAATGGATATTTCTCTAATTGTTTAAATCTGACTTTATTTGTGTGTAAAGTATTTTGTAATTGTGTTTGTATAGTTCCTGGGTTTGTCTTGGAAGGTAGATTACCTGATTGTATCTTTCTAGGTATTTGATAGGTAACCTGAAGCAATGTGTCAGACAGTTTCTATCATTTCCTTGAATAAATAATCCACATAATTCATTAAGTCTAGGCTTCTTAAGGCTATGTTGTTCAGTTGTTTCAGCCACATCTGACTCTCTGAGATGCCATTTTGGGGTTTTCTTGAAAAAGATACTGGAGTGGTTTGACATTTCTTTTCCCAGCTCATTCATAGATAAGGAACTGAGGCAAAGATGGTTAAGTGACTTACCAAGGGTCTCACAGCTAGTAAGTGTCTGATGCAGGATTCAAACTCATGAAGATAAATCTTCCTGTTTTCAAGCTTAGTGATCTATCCACCTAACTGCCCTTAAGGCCAACCTTGGTGTAATTTCTGGTGATAATTGCAGGCAGGTGGGCAGGCAACAGGTATTAATTAAGTGCTTCTTATGTGCTAGTAGGAACTATGTTAAGCACTAGGAAATACAAATAAAAGTAAAAATAAAGCACAAGTACAAGCAATAACCTGGTCCTTAAGTGCTATCACAGCCCCTTCATTTCTGTAAACAAACCCAAATGACTCAGCCATTTGTTCAACTTTCTCTTGTCAACATTGTTGGTTGAATTAATGTGTATATTCCGAACAGAGGGCCTTTTAATTCCATTCTTGGATCTCTAGGTTTCAGTTATCGCTTAAATAGTTATGAAGAGCTGCATGCTAGGCATTCAGGAGATTCGTGGCTAAATCCAGGGAAGACTTAGAGAAGTTTTGATTCATTCATTCAGTCACCATACAAGCATATATTAAGTACTTATTATGTGCCAGGCATTATTCTAGGTGCTAAGACAAAAAGACAAAAAAAAAATCACAAAGAAATTCTCACCCTCAGGGGAAATAATGTGCATGCATATAATTAAATAAATCTATACCATATCTGGATCTATATATTTATATTTATGGTTCATTCTGTCTCTCCCTTTTTTCATCTTTGTCTCTTCTCTACCTCTACCTCTCCCTCACTTTTTCTTCCTTCTTCCTCTCTCCTTTCTTTCCCCCCAACCCCTGTCTCCATCCTTCTCTCTGTGTGTCCATCTCTTTCTGGCTATCTCTCTGTGTGTCGTTCTCTGTCTGAGTCTCTCTATCTCTTTAGCCCCATCTCTGTCTTTACTTTGATGGAAGTAGTTCTTCACCAGGAATTCCCTGCATTTCTCTGCATTTTAGGTTTTAGAGAGTTGCCTGGGGACACTGATATACTAAATGACCTGTCCAGAGTCCCATATCCAGTATGTATCAGGGGCAGGATTTGAACTCTGATACTCATGACATGCAAAATAAGTTTGATGGGATGGTTCTAGTGGCTTGGGGCGGGGTGGGGGGGAAATCAGGCTAAGTCTCATGTGAGGCGTGAACTTAGAAGCAAGTTAGTGATTCTCAAATGAAGAGGCAAGGAAAAAGCATATTCTAGACATGTGGGACAGTCTGTACAAAGACATGGAGACAGAAGATATAATGATGTGCATGGCTAATAAATAATCAGCAAGCCAGCTTCATAACTTCACCCCATGGCCCGGGGCTCTCACTTTTATTTATTTTTTTTTAGGTGGCAATTGGGGTTATGTGACTTGCCAGGGTCACACTGCTAGTGAAATGTCTGAGGCTGAATTTGAAAACAGGTACTCCTGACTCCAGGGCTGCCCCTTAGGAGTTTGTTTTGTTGTTTTTCAGTGGTGCCTTCATGACCTCGTTTAGGTTTTCTTGGGCAATGACTTGTAGTTTTATAAATTTGACTCAGTTTTCTATATATTTGAGAAATGAGGCATTTGTCAGAGAAACTTGTTTCAAAAATTCTTTTCCAGTTTTCTGCTTCCCTTATAATCTTTACATTGGTTTTGTTTGTGCAAAACCTTTTAAATTGTATATAATCAAAATTATCTATTTTACATTGTTTTGCTTTCTGTATCTTCTTTAGTCCTAAATTCTTCCCCTGTCCATAAATGTGACAGATAAACTATTCCATGTTCTCTTAATTTGTTAATGATATCACACTTTATGTGTAAATCATGTACTCATTTTCACCTTATTTTAGTATACAGTGTGAGATGTTGATCTATGCCTAGTTTCTGCCATATTGTTTTCCAGTTTTAGAGCAGTTTTTGTCAAATAATGAGTTTTTATTCCAAAAGCTTGGATCTTTGGATTTATTATATACCAGATTATTATAGCCATTTACTATAGTGTAATTTTTACCTATTCTATTCCACTGATCCACTTCTCTATTTCTTAGCCAGTACCAGATTATTTTGATTATTACCACTTTATAATACAGTTGGAGATCTGGTACTGCTAGACCACATTTGGGTTTTCTTGCCAAAGATACTAGAGTGGTTTGCAGCTTCCATCTCCAGTTCATTTTACAGATGAAGAAACTGAGGCAAAGAGGGTTAAATGACTTGGCCAGGGTCACACACCTAGGATCTGGTATTAAATGCCCAGTTGCCTGTTAGAAGGGTAATTTAGTTGAATCAATTTCTAACACATATTCTTTAGGCACTTTCTATGTGCAGGATCCTGCCCTAGGTTCTCTGAAGACAAAGTTGAAAAAATAACATAGCTTCTGCCCTCAGGAAACTTACAGTCTAATGAGATGCCACATTTATATAAATAGGGAGGAAGGAAGAAAGCGATAAGGGCAAAGGAGAGATACAATTAAAATTTGAGAAGGAAGGGATCACTTTCATCTGGGAGAGGGAGGCAGAGGAATCAGAGGAGGCTTCCTGGGGGACTTCACATCTGAAGTATGGAAAGATGTCAAAAACAGATGGTAGAGAGCAGAGCCATAAATAGGGCAGGGTCACCAGGGATTTACTGCAGGATGCCTATATTCTATAAGGGAACCTTCCCTTGCACCCAAGGGTATGCTGGTAAATATTTTAAAATTGGCTTTCTGGGAGAAAAAATGTTAATCTGAGTTAATACCAATTTCTTCATTTTCTTAAGTGTAGACAACCAATGAAACAATACATCAAGAATTGATTTGTAGCATTTGCCAATTTCTGAAATATAAATGCTCACACACAAAATTTAACAATGGGCTCCAATGAGCCTGTCTGAACTGGCTCCAGTAGGCTCTTGCTTGCACTTCTCACCCCTAGGAGACATTTTGCAATCTTCCAACCCCAGAGGCTCTGTGCCAAACAGTGTGACCTGGTTCCTTCTCTAGCCTGCTTTTCTATCCTCAGTTCCCTTTGTGCCCACTGATCTCTGTACCACCTACCCCCTCTTCCCTCCTACTCTCCTTAATTCTTAGCTACACTTCTAGGAGAGAGAACATTATGTTTGGTTTTGTCTGTGAAGTCTCAGTGCCCAAAACAGTGCTTAGCATAATAGGTGTGTTTAATAAATGTGTGTTAAAATGTGGTGGTGTTGTTCAGTTGTGTCTGACTCTTCGTGACCCCATTTAGGGTTTTCTTGTCAAAGATACTAGAGTGGTTTGCCATTTCCTTTTCCAGATCATCTTTCAGATGACGAAACTGAGGCAGGGTTAAATGACTTGCCCAGGATCACACAGCTACTAAGTGTCTGAGGCCAGATTTGAACTCAGGAAGCTGTCTTCCTGACTGGGGGTTCGGGGGGGGGGGGGTGGGGGGGTGGGGGGAAGGGAGAGGGCTCTATCTATCTACTGCACCACCTAGCTGTCCTGTTGAATGAATGAATGAATGTATGATTGACTAAAGGAGATAAGAGTGGAAGACAGAGTAATTGTCAGAAAAAGCCTTATGTTTTCACGGTGTTCTGATGTAGGAGAGTCTAGGTGTTTGGGACAGGCCCCTCTTCTGGGAAAGGGTGACCTATTGGAAAGTTTTGATAACATAATACCCCGCTGGGGTCAGCTTATTCCAGCAGGGACATTCATGTGAAGATCCCGCTGACTTCAGCCTGAATCTACTGTGAGCTTTGAAGGGCTGCCCTGGGCTAGCTCTAGACTTGGCCCATCTGTTACCAAGCCTAATTCCTCAATGTGCACCCATGGTGAAAAGCCAAGGTACAACCGTTCTCCCTGCCCCCATTACACCCCTCCTCCACCCTCCCCATCAAACCAAACTGAAAACCCTAGCCCCTGAAACATTCCTCAGAGGCCTGAATAGCTGATCCCTTTTCCAGTTCGTTGGATCTCTGCAACGCTTAACCCCTTCCCTGCCCCCTTCCAGCAGGGCTGATGAGGATCCTCACTGGCCTTCCTCATTGCCACTGAATTACTGCTGGGGCATAGGGAGCGGGGTGCAGTTTGGGCAGGGGAATTGAGGATGGAAAACAAGAGCCCTGATGGCAGAAAAAGCTGTTTGCCTTGGCAGCCCATCCTCAGACCCAGAGCCAAGGTTCAATCCATCTTAATGATTGACTTTCTTGAAGCGCTGGGCTTTCTTTTCTCCTTGGCTCTGTGTGGGTAAAGGGGTTTATTGGGAAGGCAAAGTGCTGAATCCATTACTTTCCCTAGGCCTCAGGCCCCTGTTCCTTCTGCCTCAAAAACTAAAGTCCAGTCTCCCTCCAGGAAGACCACAACACAAGAGGTTTTGTTTTCAGGTCCCAACACACTATTCCATTATTACGGCAGCAGGGACCAAGCTCACTGAATGTCCTCCCATCTGCCCTGGGGAGGGTCCAACTTGGGGCTTTCCATTGGGGCAGATATTCATCTCAAAGGGGTGCTGCCCGGGGAGGGGTCGGCCCCCACTCTTCACCTTAGTAGTCATGCACAGCACTGTCCCACCCGGCCCTACACTCAGGTGTCCAGGGCCAAGTTGGGAAACTTGTATCAGGGCAGATGTTTACCAGGAAGAATTGCTCCTCCCACACTCTGGCACCCTTGCACAACATTGTCCCACCCTGCTCCACAGCCAGGCATCCAGGTCAAGATCTGGGGGCTTCCAGCAGGGCAGACATTCAGAGGGAGCACTGCTCCACCCTGTTTGCCTCCATAACATTGCCCCTCCCCCACACTCACAGGTGTCTGGGGGCTGCAAAACAGCTGGGCTCCAATTAAATAATCTGTCCCATCTGAGCCACCCAGGAGCCCTTTCTGTGTTTGAAGTGTATGGTGAACAAGATGAGAAATGGAAAGCTGCTTCCAATTCCTGGTCTGTTGGTCATTCCTGCCCATGTCTCTTTAGTAAATCAGGCAACTCAGGCATTTGTGGTTTGTGGTTGGTGGGGAGGAAGGGCCTTAGCTATTGTGACAACCAGGGAGTCCAGAACCTGGATAAATGAATTAATGTCTCCCCATTCATCCCTCCCCCCCAACCCAGCTGTGAATAGCACAGTCTCTAAGCTGTGCCTTTGTTCACTGTCCTGGTTTGTGCCCTATTGCCTCAGAGCCAGCTCCTCAGCCTGTCCTGAGTCCTGGGCTGTAATTTCACAGGGAGGCTGCCTGTCCTCACGGCCTCCAGCCCAGGGTCTGTATAAAGTGCTGCTGGCCAAATTGGATTTGCACAGTTGGATGGTGGAACTGGCATTTCCCCAACCAAGGCTGCATCCCGAGGTCTCCTGTGGGCTTGACCTTGCCCACCCAAGAGACTTCTCCAAACTAGACCAGGGAGATGGGATTCTTGCCTGCCCAGTTCTCTTTTGAAAACTTTATCACACCCTAGGATTTGGGTTAGGGAGCCCCAAAATGGGAACAAGGGAGTGACTTGAGGGGTAAGCATGACCATTTCTAGCCTCCAGGCCCCTTTAAGACTGACAGGTCTGACAATCAGGGGTCTGTCCCAAGCAGCTTGGTCACATGCCATGTCTTAATGAGAGTTTTGCACTTTCCATCCCTGGCAGTAGCACAACTCCCATGCCCTTCTAATCCTCTGTGGAGGGGCTTTGGCCCTTGTGAAAAAAGTAATGGAATTGAGTATCAGACTGAACCATGTGGATGGCAGGCCACCAAGACCATTTTTATTAAGGACTGTTGGAGAAAATATATCCAGGTTAATTGTATGATTGGTCCTCAGTTCTCCACAAGCTCACCAGTTATCCCTGCTGCTCTTTTGTCCAGAAAAAGCATGGAATACTGAGAAAAGTCCTGGGTTCTAATCTTGCCTTGATCATTAACTTGTTATGAGCAAAACCCTTCTTGGGGCCCCCATTTCTGTATCTGTAAAGTGAGAGGGTTTAAGTAAAAAAATCTCTAGGATCCCTTTCTGGTTTATGATTCTATGTCTTATCTTGTCTAACTGGACCATGAGTTTCTCAAGTGTAGGGAGCTTCAAGTTGTCTCCTCCTCCCCATCTCCTGCAACCCCTCCAACACTATTTTAGTGTTTAGTCTTTAGCCAATTTGCTAAGTATGAGGTGTGACCTTAGGGTTGCTTTGATTTGGATTTCTCTTAGGTATTTGGAGCATTCTTTCCTATGATTATTCATAATTTACAATTCTTATGAGAATCATATTTGACTTCCATTCTAGACTGGAAACTGTTAGGAGTTCAGCAATCATGGCTACTTCTTTGTTTTTGTGGGTATAGTCTAGCTTTCTCATGAGACTGGAAGCTCTTTAAGCATAGGGACTGTAGCTATGAGAACTTTTTATTCCTCACTGTACTCATACTTGTCCCAATGTCCATTGAGTGAGTTAGTAGTCATTTTGCAGGTGAGGAAAGAGTTTAAAACAGGTCATGAGTTTCTAATGTCAGATATTTAGGTAATGTCAGTTAGGACTAGGTCTCCTGATGCTTGGATTCCAGTCTTATGCCCAGTTAGGAGAAGCTTCAATCCAGGCTTCTTTCAGATTCTGGGGCTCTTTCCACCAAATTCATGCAGAGTACATATAGTGCAGGTGTTCCCCAGTGTTGTTTTGAAATAATGTGAGGAGTCCTCTTGTAATCATTGTAAAGTAAAAAGGAGAAGAGAGAAGGAGGAAAAGATGGAAGGAAGAGAAAGGAGGAGAATGGAGGAAATGAAAGTGAAAAGAGGAAGAGGGGAATGAAAATGAAATGGGGAATGGAGGAGAAAGCTTGCTGGCAGGACAACTGGGGAGAAGATAGGAGGACAATGTAGGGGAGACAAGGTACAGCAGGTTTGGGATTCTATCAAGCTTCTTGTTTCCTTCTACCCTCTCCAAAATTGTCTCCTTTGTCCTGTTGTATTTAAAACAGTGTTTTAACATTAGGTCGGGTGCTTATGGGGACTGCTGGGGAAAAGTCTGGCCTGTTTAGGTTTGAAGTCAGAAGAATAGGTGTCAGGATGGCTGAAGCCAGGGTTAACAGCTGACAACCCGTGGCTTGTGGTCCCATTATCACACATTGTTTTTATGTACAACTTGAGATGTTTCCAAATGACTTATTTCTCCTCTCCTAACAATCAGGAAAACATGTGGAAGAAATGGCTGTTTGTTGAGAGCTATATGATTGGGAGGGATTGTGATTATTATTTGTTGTTGGAAGGGCTCAGGAGGGCCTTGTGCTGCAGTAAGTATCAACTTTACATGCTTGTCACAGTGCCTGAAATTCCATCATTAAAGATCCCCTCCTCAGTAACTTGGGAGATTTCAGGTCTGTTAAAACACAGAGAACCCTGGCAGGGGTCACACCCTACACAGGTTTCACCCATTAGCTTCAGGGATTCTTTTTAGCAGATCTAGTCATGAAAGGCCTTATTCTCACTAGTTGTCAGGGGTAGAAAATAGATTCAGGAGAATGATGTTGGGGGAAAGGGTGTTGGAAAGATAATAGAATCATAGATTTAGCACTGGAATGGATCTTAGAGGTCATTTAATGCAATGTCCAATTAGATTCCTAATAGGAATCAAAGTTTACAGATGAGGAAACTAAGACACGGGAAAGAGGAGAGCTCAGAAAGAATCGGCAGAAAGCAATAATAAGAATAATGATAAGGGCTGACATTTACATAGCACCTACTATGTGCTAAGCTCAGAAAGAATCGGCAGAAAGCAATAATAAGAATAATGATAAGGGCTGACATTTACATAGCACCTACTATGTGCTAAGCACTGGGTTAAGCACTTTACAGTATTATCTCATCTGATCCCCACAACAACCCTGAGAGGAAGGTGCTATGATTATTCTCATTTAACAGTTGGAGAAACTGAGGCAAACATAGCTTCAGTGACTTGTCCAAAGTTAAACAGTTAGTGTTTGAGGCTGAATAATAAAACTTGGCGTATTTAAAAGTTATGCTTGGGGCAAGACCCACTTACAAGCCTATGAAGGTTAAGCAGGTATTATTATAACCCCCATTTTGCCAGTGAAGAAGATGAAGCACAGAAAGCAAAGGGTTCAGAAGATATGGGCTCACACCCCAGTTCTCCCATTGACTACCCACAGATCACTTAACCTCTGTGGGCCTTAATTACATCTGTGAAACAAAGGCCTCCAGTTTGTGAAGTGGTCAACAAGGCCAGCTTTCCCAGTCCCAAGAACCAAAGCTGGGAGGCCAGCTAAAAGTGTGTGTGCATGTGTGGGGGCATAATCAATTGCAAGCTGCCCAGCCATTGGACTAGATTGGCTCTAGTCCATTCTACACCCCACTCCAAGCCCCCCACCTCTGCCTAGCACCAATCCCGTCCCCATGTTGCAGTGGTGTTGAGGGCACAGACATATCCACAAGGCAGAGGACAAGCAACTTAGGACACTAATTGCCTCTCCAAACATGTTCCCAATCTGCATCCCTAAAATAAACCCCTGAAAGATGGAAAGATGTTAGTAATTTCTGGCCATATGCACTTCCTCCTTTCGCTCTCCCCCTCCTACCCAAAAGAAAAATGGGTAGAGCCAAATGGCAAGAAACACAGATTTTTAACGCACAACACATTTTCATCATTTTATCCCCCTTGCCCTCCCCACCCCCTCTCCCACGTAAATGACATTCCTCTACATGGTCATGGCAAAGGAACATTAATTTCTGATTCGGGTTGTGATTAACTTATAAAAAGCAACTCAATCAAAAGGGCGAAATAGTTTCCACTGAAGTAAGATCGTGAGAAAGGCGGCATGGCACGGTTGGGGAGAGGAGTGGACTTGGAGTCAGAATAATTAATACCTGGGTTCAAATCCTAGCTTCCCTGCTTACTGCCCATGTGATCAAATCGCTCCCCACCTCTGGATCTCAGGTTCTTCTTCTGTAAAGCAAGGATGCTGGGCTAAACTTCTATGGTACTTCCTAGCTCTCAATTCTACCATATGCTAAACTGCATGTCTCTATTAGAAGAAGGGGGGGGGGGGCGGGCTACATTTGGCATGTTAGCCTAGGTAAAGATGCCCTCTTCAGGTTCTATTCTTCCAAAACAATAACCTGGACTACTGGGTTTTTGTTTTTGTTTTTGTTTTGTTTTTTATCAGGCCCATTTCCTTACTGGCAGGCCTTTGAGAAGCAATCTGAAATGATTTTCTCCAAAGAAATTAATCATCACTTGAGAATTTTTTGGGGGAGGGAAGCTGGGGTTAGGAGTGTAAAGGCCTTTTCTGATATCCCTTTCAAGTCTGAAGAGCTATGATATTTAGATATTAGGATGTGTTTGAAATCTTGGCATGGTTCATTCATTCAAGATAATTGAATGGTCTTATAATGGGGATATTGAGCCTGGAGAAAGGAAAGCTAACAAGGAACCTATCAAGAACTTCAAGGATTTAAAGGTCTGTCATGAGGGGAAAGGGGTTTTTTGGGGAGGGGACACATGGAGAGACCGAGAGACAGAGACAGAGAGGCAAAAACTTCAGACTGAGGCATAATAGTATGTATGGAACAATAAGGCTTACAAAGTACTTTTCTCATAAAAGAGGAAGTACAAGTATCATTATTTTTATTTTCCTGATGAGGAAACTGAGGCTGAGAGGTTAAGTGACTTGTCCTTGTACATAGTTAATAGATGTCAGAGCAGAATTTGAACACAGGACTCCAGACTATAAGGACTCTTTCCATGACATTGCAGCTATCTCTAGGAAACCAAATTTTTTCCCTAGCTCAGAACATCTGGACCATTAGTGTTCAGCATCTGAAACTCTTCATTCTTTGTTGTTGTTTAGTAGTTTCGGACGTCTCTAACTCTTCACGACCCCCTTTGTGGTTTTCTTGGCAGAGATAAAGGCGTAGTTTGCCATTTCCTTTTCCAGCTCATTCAACAGATGAGGAAACTGAGGTAAACAGGATTAAGTGACTTACCCAGGGTCACACAACTAGTGTCTGAGGCTGGATTTGGATTTAGAAAGATGAGTTTTGTTGACTCCAGGCCAAGTACTCTACATTCTTTAAAATAAAACAAAAACATGTAGGCCATCATCAGTGTGCTGAATTTATTCAGGGAATGGCTGGTTCAGAATTATTAAGGTGGGGCTTGAATTGTGTAGGCTTTCTGGAGAGAACTTTTTCTTTTTCCCCATTCAGTATTGTGAGAAGGAAGTAAGAAAATACCTAGGCAAGTGCCAGGTGCATGATGGGTAGTCAGATATATCTTTATTTGATTTAAAGATCCTCCACTGAAGTCCCCTTCTAATACCTCATTGTGACATGAAGGTGACTTTGGTTTCTTTTTTTTTTTTTTTTAGTGAGGCAATTGGGGTTAAGTGACTTGCCCAGAGTCACACAGCTAGTAAGTGTGTAAAGTGTCTGAGACCGGATTTGAACTCAGGTACTCCTGACTCCAGGGCCGTTGCTCTATCCACTGCGCCACCTAGCTGCCCCCGACTTTGGTTTCTTAAAGGCATTTTTTAAAGTGCCTATTATGTGCCAAGCACTTTACAATTATCATCTCATTTGATCGTATCAATCCTGGGAGGTAGATGCTGTTATTTCCATTCTAGAGCTGAGGAAACTGAGATAAACAGAAGTTAAACCTGCCCAAGGTGACACAGCTAGAAAGTGTTGGAGACTAGATTTGAACTCAGGTCTTCCTGACTCCAGGCCCAAAGCTCTACCCACTGTGCCACGTAACTGTCAGAAGACAAGCTCCAGAAGACTCTACAAAGTTCCAAAAGCTTTAAGTATAGTCTTGGTGATGGGCTGTGTGTTGGACATCTGAGGAACAGCCTAGCTTCAGTTCAGAGAGGCATGTCTCCAGAAGTTGGAGTAACAGGTGATGAATTGCTTTGGACTCCAGAAGTCCTGAAGGTCATATGCTGAGGCATGGAGGGTCTGAGGGAGGGCCCCACTGATCAAATCATGGCTCTGGTAACATCCTGAAGTTTGGAAACACTGGCAAACGAACCCTTGCCAACAAAGGGAAAAGCGTACCCATGGGTGGGAGGGAAGGGCAAGGGAGAGTCACAAGCACTGACTTTGGCAGGGAGAAGCCTCTTTCAGCTAGCTACACTCATTAGGCAACTCTCATTAGACAAATGCTCAGTCATGGTCCTCATTTCAGTACAAGGTGAAAGGAACAGTGGAGTAATAGAACAGATCTAACTGCTGGGTGACAGTTCTCAATCTATCATCCTTTTCATTCATTCAGCACTGCAGATGTTGGAAGGAGGGAGGGAGGGAATGAGCAGCAAAAGCTTTCCCAATCAGTCATTCAACAAACATTTAGCAAGTACTTTCTAGAGGCCAATCACTCTGTTAAGCCCTGAGGTTACAAATAAAAAAGGGAAAACCGACCCTGCTCTCAAGAGGCTTACATTTACATAAATAGGCGTAGAGGAGATAATATATCTCTAGATATCTGTTTGTTTGTTTTTTGTTTGGGCAATGAGGGTTAAGTGACTTGCCCATGGTCACACAGCTAGTGTCAAGTGTCTAAGGCTGGATTTGAACTCAGGTCCTCCTAACTCCAGGACCAGTGCTCTATCCACTGCCCCACCTAGTTGCCCCCTCTAGATATCTTATGCAAGGGAATGTAGTAGGGAAAGCTGTGGGACCCTGGGGTGGGGAAACTGAGAAGAAGGAGGTATTTGAACTGAGCCAGAGATCCACAGAGGGAGAAGGGAGGAAGGGAGCAAGCATTTATGAAGCATCTGATATGTACTGGGTACCTTGCTAAGTATGAGTATCATCTCATTTGATCCTCACAATGAATCTTGGGAGGTAGATACTATTACAACTCCCAATTTAGAGTGGAGGAAACTAAGGCAGACAGAAATTAATTGACTTGTCTAGGGTCATACATCCAGTAAGTGGCAGAGGGCAGATTTGAACTTAGGTGTTCCTGACTCTATGTACTGCATCACTTAGAGGTAGAGTTGAAGAGGGTATTACAAGAGAGACCCCTGCCACAAACATGGTAGATTCACTTAGTTGTCATAAATCTAGATATTGGAATGATTGATATGTGTGTGTGTGTGTGTGTGTGTGTGTGTGTGTGTATGGAGTCGTAACCAGCACCATGTTTTGCATAAAAAAAGCAAGTGTTCCTCTTAAATTTCTGTGGCATTTGACCACATCACCTTTCAGGTTGTCTTGGTGGGCTCAGGAAAGGGCAGTAAAATTTCCCTCTATTGCAGTTATATATTTGGGTTTCTGGTTTTTTAGAAAAATTTGATTCTAACATAGTTTCCTTTCATTTTTTCTCCTTCCCTCCATTTTCTCTCCTTTTCTTCCCTCCTCCCTCTACAGCACTGAGAATGAAAATAAAAGAAGTGAAAAAAGAAAATGGAGACAAGAAGATTATCCCCAAGAAGAAGAAGCCGCTGAAATTGGGACCCATTAAGAAGAAGGAACTGAAGAAACTCGTTCTATACTTAAAGAATGGGGCTGACTGTCCTTGTCACCAGTTGGATAATCTCAACAATCATTTCCTCATCATGGGGCGGAAAGTGAAGGCCCAGTACTTGCTGACGGCCATCCATAAGTGGGACAAGAAAAACAAAGAATTCAAAAACTTCTTGAAGAAAATGAAAAATCATGAATGTCCCACATTTCAGTCAGTTTTCAAATGATTCCCTCCCCAAGGGTGGGTTTGAGGAGGGGGAGGGTGGGCTGGGGCAAGGGGTGGGGGTGTGGGGGGGAGAACACAGCCCTGGAACCTTGGTGGTTCACACATATGGCTCCTTCTGTTAGTAACAGATGTTGTATCTATGTTGATTGTGTGTGTGTGTGTGTGTGTGTGTGTGTGTGTTCTGTAACTCCCTTCAAAGCTTCTACTTCTTTTTCTTCCCCCTCACCTCCCTCTCCTTCCCCTGAAATCCCTTCCTCTCCATCCTCACTCCAACTTCTGAGACAAGTCAATATTGAAAATAAAGAAATGGGGTCTAAGAGGGGCCAGTGACACTGGAGAACCATTTTAAGACCTGCAACATCTAAAGACCCCAGGAAATAGCTAGAACCAGGTATAGATCCATTTCCACCAAGAGGCATGAGTGTTTAGGAGGAGGAAGCCAACCAGGGAAAGGGGTGGTGATGGCGGTAGGGAAGGGACAAAAGAAAAAGGGAGGTGAAGCCAGTTAATTTTGCGAATTACTTACACAGTGAGAAAACCCTCCAAATGCCAAATTCTACAACTTTGCTTATTTAGCTGATAAAGCGCTCATGAATCCATCAGCAAAAATCTACCCTGGGGGACGAACCAATTCTAGCTAGTCAATAAATCAAGTGGCACCTAATTATAGGTTATTTTCCTTTTCTATGTTTCTGTATTTTTTTTTTAACTTCAGACCAATAAAGTAATATTCGCAGAGAGGAAAAACTTTAAAGTATAGTTTGCTGGCCCCCCACTCCCAACCCAAAAGCTAGCAGCAAAGCCACATCAATGCATGCCCTTTCAAAAAAACCTGTCCATGGTTTCTTCAATCACCTTTCTAAAGAATTTCCTTCCTTCTGCATGCAATGCCATCCATAGCCATTCTCAGATGCCTTCCTAGTAATGCTTCGTGATGGGCCAGGGTGCATGAGCAAAGGTCAGTTTTTCCTGTGCTTCCTTTCAAGCGGAGGCAATACCATGGGCATGAAGCTGCTGACGTGAAACAGATGACTTTTTTTTTTTCATTGACAGCACTTTCAGACAGAGCCTGAAGGCAGTACTTAGTGGTTCCCAAAGAAACTTGTTTAAAGGGGGAAGGGAGCTGGGAAGCTGTTTTAAAACAGCTTTGCAAATAAGTACTCACCCAGCATAAATCACAGGTTAGCCTGAGTAAGGAGCACAGGGCTCTGATTTCACTAACTTTCCTGTTTTTGTACCTCCTAGGGAGAAGGAGATCTGGCAATTTTGTTGTTGTTGTTGCATTGGTTTCCAAGGCTTAGGAAAAATAATGCCCCCCGCCCCTTGCCCCCACCATGTTTTGTGGTTCAGTGCAGAGGAGAGGTGAAGACAGACCAAGATTCCTGGATTGTTTTTAGGCCTCTTTCCACAGGAGTGGCATTCTCTCTAGGAAGTATTAGCTGGTTTTGCATTCAATAGTAAAAATACTACTAGTAGCATTCATACAGTGTTTGAAGGTTTGCAAAGAACGTTACAAAGTAATTTCATTTGATTCAAGAGGCTTAAGACTGCTGGTGCCAAGAGGTGGGTTCCTCATGGTAGGATCATTACGTTCCAAGTACATCTTTATCCTTTTTACTCCGGCCTCAAAAAACAAAAACAAAAACAAAAACAAAACAAAAAACAAATTAAGAAACACTCCACTTTAAATATTTGAAGTTAAGCCAGAAGTTGGTTATTTGAAGTTTAAGGTCCATTGACGGAAAGCCAAACTAACCTGCCCATCCCATCCCTCTGTTTTTCAAGGCTCTGATTTCTGCCCAGCAAATCTTCAGCTGTCCCTAGCCACGGTCAAAGAGCACCACTCACCATGTCTAATGGTTTCCCTCAGGCCCCTCAAGAGATTTCCTAGAGCCTAAGTGTTTGATAAATTGTGTTAATGCTTCACTTCCAAAAGGACCTTCCTTTTCCTGGAAACTCCTAGAAAGACATTTATTTTTTTCCCCCTCGTGTTTTCTTTGTAGTCCAGCTTAGGGTAGTTAGTCACCAGACTTTGAAAAATGAAATCAGTTCTGATTTCTGGACTGCCAAAGTCTGTAGGTACAGAACACTCTGGGGAGATTCCTGTGGCTCCTCCAGCTTGTGGCAGAGTTGGGAAGACAGGCACTGGTCACTCCCATCAGAGACAGAAATGTCTCAAAGTCATTGGAGCCTTTATAAGAATTCTATTTCAACTCCCCCCACATGCTGTTTGGGTTGCCTGCTTAAGAGGTATTAGTCATCATAATATAATTAATGAATAACAGTTCTTTTGAATACCTGGCTCCCCTGTCCCTGATAAAATGCTGGGGAGGACAAGGTAGAGTTGGTTTGATTTGCGTGTAATATTTCACATGAGGGTTTTGTGTTTGTTTTTGTTGATTATTTTTACACATGTATGTACATTAGCTGATTAGAATTTTTTTAAACTTTCCTGTCATCAAATTAAATTTAAAAGCAAGTCCATGACTTACATGGAAATAGATTTTAGATTTGAGTAAACTTAAGCATTTTTGGTCTGTCTGGCACTTTTGATCAAGTTGATAGCACCCAGGAAGATGTTTGTACAATGTGTCAGCCTTCTTTCCACAATTATCTCAAAAGATATTTCTGATATAAGGGTTGACACTAGGAGGAGAAAGAAGTTTATGGAAGAATGAGAAACTACTTCCTGTTGATCTCCATTAAATGAGGAGTCTAAGTAGGTGACATTTAGGAGAGAGGTAAATAATAAGAAAATGTGGTTTTCCATTTCTTATTATTTTCTCTAGTCTACAACAGTCATCTGCTAGTGTGACCTCATCTTCCAAGTTCCTGAACTTTGGGCTTTTACTGTGCATGTTACAAAGACTTTCACTTATATATAGCAGCCAGCCTCATCTGTGACCTTGCAAGCAGTATCCAGAAAAAAAGACGGAAGCTTTGAAAACTTTTTGTCTACTGAGGGCAGCCATTCCATCTGAGACACTGGCATATCCTGAAGCCAGAGCAACCTTAAACCAAACATCTGAACAGAACTAAGGGCTCTATCTCTGAAGGTTTCCACATGGGGATGCCTAGGATGAGATGTGATACCTGCTGCAAGTTGATTTCAACCCCCAAAGTTATAGCAACTAAAATTTGAAAGACAACACAATCAATCCCCTTTCCCCTGCAATCACCAAGCCCTGTTCTGGTAATAGAGCTGAGAGGAAGCTCATAGACACATAAGAGCCAGCAGCAACAGAAGAAGATGGTCTGTATGGTACAAAGAGAAAATTGTCAGTCTCTTTAATGGCACATTGATTTAAGCTTGGTACCAAGGGGAGCTTACCCCTGCCCTGGGACAGAAACTATCCTGAATGATTCTCACCTGTAGTAGCTCATAGTGGGACATGGCTTTCCAAAAATCTTAGTTTTCATTATTTCTGCAAATTGCAAACTTTTTAAAACTTTCATAAAAAATCCAAACAACAAACCAAAAGCAAACCCGGCAAACCCACTGAAACAGAACCCTGCCTCCTTCCAGGACTCCAAATTGTCAGAAGAGTGCCTGCCACCATCTTCCTGGGAGTTTCTAAGCTTCCTTTGGTTACTGTCATCCTCATTCTCTGAGTATCTGTTTGCTGAGCACACTTCAGGCAACTTGTAGCAGGAAAAGACTAGCAGCACCCACCCACACCATCTGCCAGCAAATATGTGGAACATGGTGGTGAAGAAATTGTGCATCCCTCTGGAGCCCTCAGCTTCTTTTCTCTTTTATTCTCCATATCTTATATGAAAGCTTTGAATACTGTGAAGATCTTTTCCATTCCATCTCATTTCAGTGTTGTTTTTTTAAAATCTGCATTATTTTACCAGATGTTTTGATGTTATCACTTATGTTAATAGCAAGTCCAATATTTGTTCATCTTATTCTCATGCTTTTCCTGCCATGTATCAATATTCACATAACTAAAATTGCTCAATTAATCAATGGCAATGTCATTTTTTTTAATCCACCAACTCCCACTCAGGCCCCCCCCCCAACAACATGACTCTCTGCATTCCATTTTTTGTAAAGATGCTCATTTCTGCTCTCAGCTTGATGGCTTTCCAATGTGGCTTGGGGACCAGGGTGGGTTCGAGTGAACATTTGGGATCCACTGCAGGATGGATGAACACCCTGTGTATTTAGACCATCTGCTGCTATTAATAACTTCCAGAAGTACTTCTCCTGACTGCCTGTGTGTTTCAGTTCAGGCAGAGAACATCAAATCCGTGCTCTCCAAGTATACATTGTCCAGACCTAAGAAAGCTTCTCTTCCATATTTTTGCCTTTAGAGTTTGCTTTCCCCCACCCCATTCCCTTGATTATACTCTTTCCGACAGTTTCCTTTGATATATCCTGTCTCCAGAATCACAGAATCTCAGAATTGTTAGGAACCTCCAAGGCCATTCAGTCCAAACCATCTCTGAAAAAGAACACCCTCCTCTACAAAATACCCAACGAGGGATTGTCCAGCCCCTGATTAAAGATCTCCAGGGAGGGAGGGAAACCCGTTCCATTTTGAGGTAGCTCATTCCAGTTCTGGACAGCTTTAATCATGCTGTTTTTTCCTCATGTCAAACCTAATTTTGCCTCTGTCCAACTTCTGCCCATTCTTCCTCATTCTGTCCTATGAGGCCAAGATCAACAAGAAGAATCTTTCTTCCATAGGGCTGTCTTTCACATACTGAAAGGTAGTTATCATTTAAGCCTTAAGTCTTCTTTTCTCCAGGTAAAACAAAACCCAGTTCCTTCAACTAATCCTCATATTTCAGATTCAAGGCCCTCCACTGGGTGCTCTGTAGCTTATCAATTGCCCTTCCTATGTTGTGGCACCAAGGTTCTGGATACTATCCTTTAGAGAAGTACTGACCAGGGCAAAGTTCAGAAGAAAAACCTCCTTGCTTCTGGAAGCTATTCCTGTATTAATGCTATTCAAAGTCACATTGACATTTTTGGCTGCCATTTTGCCTTTGGCACTAGGATGGTATAAATCTTGGGTTTACTAAATGTCTCCTCCTTGACTACTCACCTCCCAAGCTGCTGGAGACTGTATTGAAGGGAAGTCTTTCCTCCAGAATGAAGGAGGTTAGGAGTCCATTAGAGTCTGGCCCATGGTCACATGACTTCCTTGCCTCACCATGGTTAGCCCCATGTGGTTTCCATGCAAGGCCAATAGCATAGGTGGAAAACTGCAGAATTTGATCAGTCATGTCTTTGTTCAGTAGCAAACAGACGACTGAATTTAAATCATGAAATATTAGATCTGGAAGAGACATGAGAGATTACCTAACCTGTTCCTTTTACAGAGGAGGACATGGAGGCCCATAAGGTGGAAAGTAATATAATCATTTAATGGCAGATATGGGTCCAGGACTCTGGCCTTATTACTCCTAACCCTTTACTTACAAAAGCCTACACTTGTTTGGAAGATCTGCCCCACGCTAGACCTTGCTCTAACCTGGGGAGGTCTTCAATGCCATTATCAATTCTTTTTTTTTTTTTTTTAGTGAGGCAATTGGGGTTAAGTGACTTGCCCAGGGTCACACAGCTAGTAAGTGTTAAGTGTCTGAGGCCAGATCTGAACTCAGGTACTCCTGACTCCAGGGCTGGTGCTCTATCCACTGTGCCACCTAGCTGCCCCACCACTATCAATTCTTCAAAATAAGAGCAGCAACATCTCTATGGGAGCAGTTCCCCAATTAATATAGCAATCTCAAATTCCAAACCCCTTGTATTTTAGCATAGTGAAAAATAGCACAAAATAACATTGGGCAAATACTCCCCACATGACCCAGAATACAGTTCACATGTCTTAGCCTAGGCTAGTGCCCTTTCCACTTGGCCACACTACTACTGCATACATTTTTCTGCAGATTGAAGTACTTAGTGAGTTGGATGGTAGTTTTATAGCCCAGTAAGTTAAAATAACCCCTTTCCCTTTTGAGTTCCCTCTATTTGGCAACTCTCCCCTGAGGTCTTCTTCCTCTGCCTCATCTTGGAATGGAGTTTAGCTTGAGTTCCCAAAGGCAGGGGTCATAAACTGTAAGTTCTCAGAGGTTCTGCTAATCTCTGCATGTGAGCCAGTGAGTGACAGATGGTACCTCTGCCATGTCCAGACATTCTCCATAGCTAAGTGCAGAAAGCCTCATCTCTAGAAGCTAGGGCACCAAATGAGGCATTTTGTATCACTACAACTCACAATGGGCAGCTAGGTGGCTACTAGAGTGGCAGACCTGGAGTCAGGAAGATCTGAGTTCCAATTTAGCCTAAGACACTTACTAGTTGTGTGACCCTGGGCAATTTGCCTCAGCTTTCTCATCTATAAAATGAACTGGAGAAGGAAATGGCAAACTGCTTCATATCTCTGCCAAGAAAACCCCAAAAGGGGTCATGAAGAGTCAGACACAACTGAAATGACTGAACACTAACAACACCCCAGTAGACAAATTTCTCTGTTCTCCCACAAAATAGCACAGAAGAATATGATAAAAGCACCCCTATAACACATTTGTAGGATCTATCTTGGGACCAATCCAAGGATTTGTTCACAGTATGTCCAAAGCACTTTGTTCTTTATGCAGTGGTCTTGCCTTTAAGGAAATCCCATGGCACTGAAGGCAGAGGATGCCATTGTGGAGAGGAAATATGATCATGATAGTGAGGGGCCTTGAGACCATGGGATCTGAGTATTAGCTGAATTAGCTTGGAGAAAGAGAAGCCTTAGTGGGGATATGGTGATTTTCTTTAAGTACTTTAAGGTATGTCAGTGGAAGAAGCATTCGTTTTATTCTCCATGGCTCCAAATGATAGATGGGTTAAGATGCAGATAGCCAGACAATAATAGAGACCTCCAAACAGGAAATGGGCTGCCTCTAGAGGTAGTAACTTTTCATTCTTGAGAGACCCTGGAGCCAAGTCTGGATGCCCACTTGTTGAGAGTGTTTTAGAGAGGATGGAGTCCTATTCAGATTGTGGGCTGGACTATGTCATCTTCTGAGATCTCATATAATCTTGAAATTTTGGCTTTCTGCCTCCTACTTATTACTTCTATAAGAAAAGAAGAAAACGTGTCCAAATATAAAAGGGCATATGATATTTGAAGTTGGGAGAGGAAGGGATTATTTTTTGAGCTTTTTCTCCCCTCATTAATAATTTACTTTCTTTAGTATTTTACATACCAGCAACAGTAATATTCTTTTTTTTTTTAGTGAGGCAATTGGGGTTAAGTCACTCGCCCAGGGTCACACAGCTAGTAAGTGTTAAGTGTCTGAGGCCAGATTTGAACTCAGGTACTCCTGACTCCAGAGCCAGTGCTCTATCCACTGTGCCACCTAGCTGCCCCTAGTAATATTCTTTATAGTTTAAGAAATATTTATAGGATTATTGATGGAAGGGAACTGATAAGTCATCTAGACCAACCTTCTCCTTTTACAGATATGGAGACTATGGCCCAGAGGAATACAATAGTTTTCTCAAGGTCATAGAGATAGTAAATAGCAAAGTCATGATTCTGAACCAGGCCATCTGATTCCAAATCCACCTTTCCCTCTGCCAAATTGTACTGTTCCTCTAATGAGCTGTAGTAGTTGTTAAAATCACAGGATTAAATCCAAACTCAAGTCTTATAGCTGAACCCTAACCTTTTTCCAGAACTAGGATAAGGACCACAACATCATAGATATCAAGTTGGAAGGGAACCTAGAGGTTCAACTTCATTTTGCATAAAAGAAAACTGAGGCACAGAGAGGTTAAAACAACTTGCCCTAGGTCACCCAATGGAAGAATCTTGCAAAGACTTGAGAATTGTACCACTCCTTTTATTGCTACTACACGATTGGAAGCTTTGAGCCTTTATTATAACAATAATACCTTCCTTCTTTCTTTCTTTCCTTCCTTCCTTCCTTCCTTCCTTCCTTCCTTCCTTCCTTCCTTCCTTCCTTCCTTCCTTCCTTCCTTCCTTCCTTCCTTCCTTCCTTCCTTCCTTCCTTCCTTCCTCCCTCCCTCCCTCCCTCCCTCCCTCCCTCCCTCCCTCCCTCCCTTCCTTCCTTCCTTCCTTCCTTCCTTCCTTCCTTCCTTCCTTCCTTCCTTCCTTCCTTCCTTCCTTCCTTCCTTCCTTCCTTCCTTCCTTCCTTCCTTTTTTCCTTCCTTCTTTCCTTCAAGACATTGACCAGATCCTTATTGTGTGTACAGCACTATGTATTAAGTGCTGGAGAAAGTATGAAATTTAAATGGGACATGGTTTCTGTTGCCCTAGAACTCATTTTAGGAGGGATAAGACAAATAGAAAACTATTGTAACCCAAGGATTTTTGACTAACATGGAGTGGATATAACTCTTGTGGTTGGGGGAATGAAGAAAGAAGGTCAGCCCCCCTTAGCTCATTTCTCTTACCTATAGCTTATTCCATTAAAATCTCCAAATATAGCTTATGTGCAGATTCCCACCAATGTGATTGACCCCCAGGTCCCTTAAAAGAATTTGAAGTAACAAATGTATACAGGATATAAGAACAGACTTTGCTTCATCCTGCTGAAACTCCAGAAAGTACAAAGGGCTAATGAGAACCCATAAATGGATGAAGAAGACACCATGAGTCAAAAAATTCACAGGAGTTAATGCTAACTAAGCATGTATAAGAATGATTCCTACGCAGGAGGGGGGCCAGCTCAAGCTCTCTTTTTGCTGGTGGTGGCCAAAGCAAAACATACCTCAAGATAGCATTTCTTAGGGCAAAGAACAAATCATAGAAATAATAGAAAATGTCCTTAAAGATAATGACAATAATCTTAATCCTAACTCTAAGCCATAGAACAGAAAGAAAAAAACACACAAAATACTCAAAGGATATAAAATTATGGGTTTAAAGCTAGAAAGGACCCTAGAAGATTTTGAATCCAACCTCATTTTACAGATGAGGAAAATTAGGCAGAGGGAGGTTAAATCACTTGCCCTAAGTTACACAAGATTCAAGGGGCAATGCTGAGATTTGATGCCAGGTCATTTCATTCCAAATTCTGCCTACTTTCCAGTGCACCATGGGATCATACCCTCAAAAAGAGCTGAATTTGGGGTTGCCAGTGGGGCAACATGATGAATTCCTAGCTCTCCTAGAGGATCCTGCACAATCCCCCTCAGATTTATAGACCCATCTATAAATTAGACTTCCCCTAGAAAGCATACATCCTCATGACTATGTAGTCAATTGTATTTGAATTGGATATGAACTGTCCAAATAACTGCAGTATCAGGAGGTAGCAAGGTCCTATTGTCTCCCTTCCACCCTCTATTTCTTGGTATTATAAAGTTGCTATCTAGCTATACTGTCTAAAATCTAATGAGTGGTCGTCAATAAATTATAAACTTTAGCAAGAGTTTAAACTTTTAAGCATTTATTAAGGAGAATAAGAATTTGGTGAAGAGAGAGAAAGAGACCTAGATTCCTACATCTATCTCAGAGAGCCAGCGTCTCCTGCTCTGCTCCTTCCTGAGGTCCTCGCGAAAGAGAGCCAGCGAGCAAGCCTCGCCCCTTCTTTGTCCCACAAGCTTCCTGTGAAACTGGGAACATCCCATCCACACACACACACAACTCCAAGCTAATTGCCTGGTAGCTTTGATAGACAGTACCCATGAGCAAATGTCACTTCCTGACGCCAAGGAGCTGACCTCCCAACCACATGGCTTGCCCTCAGACGCCTTCTCCTCATGGTGGAACTTTCCTACAGTAACTCTCCAGCAGGTGGCGTCACTCCAATTGTTACAGTGTGATGGGGAAACTAGTTAATGAGAGCCCAGCCCTTATGAAATGAGCAGCATGCTCAGTCTGATGGCATCCCCAATACGCACTTCAGTCTTCTATGACTGTCTCCTGTTCACTGACTGCATGGTGAAGAAAGGGTCTCTTTTCCTGACTGGTAAAGTGGATCTGAGCATGCATATGAAGGACTCTTATGAGGGGCAACTCAAGCTCTCTTTTTGAAAGTGGCAGCCAAAGGAAGATATGCTGTAAGATAATATTTGTTGGGTCAAAGAACAAATCATAGAAATAATAGAAAATATTAATAAAAACAATGACAACAATGAGGCAACATTCCAAAATTTGTGGTATGCTGTTAAAACAGTTCTTAGGGGAAAATTTATATCTCTAAATCCTTTAATGAAAAAGAGAAAGAACAGATCTGTAAATTAGGAGTGCATTTAAAAATACAAGAACATATTTTAAAACCTCAATTAAATATCAAAATATAAATCCTGAAAATTAAAGAAGAAATTAACAAAATTGAAAACAAAAAATAACAACCATTGAATTGATATATTTATCAATTATAAAAATTGAAATTAAAATTAGGAGCTTAAAAAACCTATTAGCTTGTTTGATGAAAAAGAAATAGGAAAACCAAATTTCCAGGATCAAAAATGAAAAAAAAAAAGAATTCACAAAAAAAATGAAGAAAAAATAAAGAATAATATTAGAAACCATTTTGCCCAATTAAATCAGAACAAAACCAAAAATTTTAATTAAAAAAGTGAATATGTTGTTTAAATTGTCTTTTTTATGTTTCATTCATTTGAGATTTGGTTTTCCTAATTCTTTTTAATCATTAGATAATGGATTATTTATATTATTTTTGGAAGCAGTTGGGGTTAAGTGACTTGCCAAGGGTCACACTGCTAGCAAGTATCTGAGGCCAGATTTGAACTTGGGTCATCCTGACCCCAGGGCCAATACTCCATCCACTGTGCCACCTAGCAGCCCCAGTTTATATGTATTTTAAAACCAAAAACCAACCGGTGCCTAGTTTTACTTATCAATTCAGTGGTTGTTTTTTGTTTTCGATTTGTTAAAGCAGCTACTGCTATCTCTTAAGCTGGGAAAATCCCCTATTGGGAAGTCTCTTAGGCTGAATGAGTAACTGTAACTTCCCTGTACTTCAGTCCTAAGGTAGCTATTATGTTTCTGAAAAAAGTGACTTCCTATGTTCAAGCTTTTACTAGCCCTAGAATATGGGTCCTCTTTAGAGCATTCTGGCCTTTCTTCTCAGAAAAGGAAAAAGCTGACTGGCTTGTGGTTCTTTATAGTCTGGCACAGAGGAGCAGTTCCTTCTGTAAGATTCTATCCCCTCCAGAACCTCAGCCAATCAGTTATGTTAGAAGTGGACCCTGGACCTGAAAACCAATCAGGAATTTCCTGACTTCTCTGAACAAGGCACCAATGGAACTCTCCAAGGGAGGTGCCTCTCAAGTGCCTTAAACAAAGAAAAAGGGGGCACCTAGGTGGCACACTGGCCCTGGATTCAGTAGGACCTGAGTTCAAATGCAACCTCAAACTCTTGACACTTACTAGCTGTTTGACCCTGTGTAAGTCACTTAACCTTCATTGCCCCACAAAAAAAAACAAACAAACAAAAGTTCATGCATGGTAAGTTCACTAAATTGGTCAGGGAACTCCCTAGCTTAATCTTCCCACCCAGCACCCAAATTGTAGACCACAATGTTGTATTAAACTATCTGTAAACTCCTGGAGGGCAAGAACTGTTTTGTTCTTCTTTAATCTACTTAGTAAACTCCAATGGCTCCTTAGAATTTACAAGATCAAATATAAGATGCTTTGTTTGGTATTTAGAGCCCTTCACAACCTGGCACCTTCCTACCTTTCCAGTGTTCTATACTTCCCCCTCCCCTTCTCCACATCCTAGCTACTCTGGCCTATTTGCTTGTCTTTAAAAATGGCCTTCTATCACCCACCTGCTGCCAACTGCTCTCACCCATCTCCCCAAGCTTAGAATGTTTTTACTCCACACTTTCACTTCTTGGATTCTCTGGCTTCCTTCAAACATCAGCTCAAATCCTATTTCCAGGAGTCCTATGAGTTATTCTACAAGTTCTTGCCCACCTGGTCCTCTCCCCTTAGTACTGACCTTACCCTTTTCCCTGGGACCAGACACTTAGGTTTCTGCTACTTCCCTTGATTCCTCTGGAGGGCTGAGTATTGGAATGCTCATGTTCATCAGTTGGCTTTTAATGGCAATGCTATGTCTTTGCCTCTGTATAGGGTATCAGCACTTGGAAATTCTTTACATTTTAAAATCCTTCATTGGGAGTCTAGAAAATGACTATAGTGAATATATATCAATGGAGAACTATTCGCTAGCCCCACTAACAGAGGTAAGCAATAGAATGGATAATCCCCACATTGGGGCAATTTAATCTTACCAGTTAAGTAATGCCTTCTTCCACACAAGGCACTGTGGCCAGATTGTTTCCATTCAGGAACTGGCTGCTGCCTCAGTGATTCTAAATGAGAGCCCTCCCTCAGTCAGTCTCTTCCTCTTCTTCCTCAGTCAGTCTTGCAGCAACACAAGGGATCCCCTTGTCCAACTTGGACTCCTTTCTAGCAAAGAGAATGTGCTTCCTGAACTGTCAATGCTGTCACCAGGGCTAAGAAAACCTGGTTCACTGAGAACACCTGGAACATTTTCCTTAAATGTTTTACCTTGACAGTTAAAGTAGGACTGAAAATCTGATCACAGAACTGGAGCTTCTCATCGTGACATCTTTTCACATCTGGATAACTTTAGGATTGTGAAATTGGGAGATGCGGATAAAATGGAGGCAATGAAAAAGGTCAAAAATCATAGGACCGCAGATTTTTGAGCTGGAAGAAAGCTTAGAAGTCAGCTAGTCCAACCCTCTCACTTATAGATAAAGATCTTGAAGTCCAGGGAGGTTAAATAACTTGCTCACATAAGTAGCAAATATGATCATCAGGATTTTAACTCCCAGCCTGCTACTCTTCCTACTGCACCATATTGTTTCTTAAAGATTCTTTAGTTATGATGCTTTTGGGAAGAATGAGTGACCCCTTCCTGGGTGATAAGGACATGGGTCCCAGAACAACCTTCCATGTAGGAGAGAAAGGTTAATAATATGATAATATCTGTATACTATTTAGATAAGAAATAACTGCTCTGAGAGTTGTTTGCTTTAAAAAAAAAAAGAAAGTTGTGCTTTTTTTCCCTTTAAGGAAAGGTGGGAAGAGAGGAGAAAGGTAGGAGGGGGGAAAAAGGAGGCCAGAGTTTTTCCATAGCAGAAATTTAGACATGTGGCTTTCATTTGAATGGCCTCCTTCTTCTCTGGAAAGCAGGATAGAGGAAGAAGGTGGCATTGGGCAAATCTCTTTATTTTCTGAGTCTCAATAATTTCTTTACCTGTCATATGGATTGGTTGATCACTGAGTTCTCCTTCAATTCTAAATAAAGCCAATGGTCACCTCTGTAGTCTCTTCCAAAATCACAATTCTATGATACCCAAGGTCAGGTGTTCAGTGCTCAGTGGGGCTTCAACACTAACCTCTTAGTTCCCTTCTTTCATCTTCATGGTGGTGGCAACTTTAAGTAATCTAGGGAGGAAATGTAAGACTTTGGAGACCAAGATCAAAACAGCTGCTGTCCAGCATTGCCTGATGCTGTGTCGTTATAATAGAGTCTCTCAGCGGTGTAATGGTTAGACTGCTGGACATGGAGTCAGGAAGACCTGAGTTCAAATCCTGTATAACCCTGGATAAGTCATTTTGATTCTCTGTGCCTCAGTTTCCTCACCTGTAAAATTAGATGGCCAAACTCGGTGGCTTGTAGAGTCATTCTAGATCTAAATCTATATTTCTATGATCTATTATCTGTTGACAACCCAAACATGACATTAATTTAATTTGCTATTTGTGTGTGCGTGTGTCCTTGTGTGTGTGTGCGTGTGTGCGTGTGTGTGCTCATACTCACATGCCAAGATATCCTCAAATTATCTGATCATCTACAACCAAAAAGTTGAATTTAACAATTAAAACCAGGAATTCTGAGAATTCCTCAGAAATGAGGGAAGAAAGAAAAACAATGATCACAAATTGTATACTTAGAGTGTGTTGCTATAGTTCACTTGCTATGATACTTAGTCACGGCCTAGTCTTTTATTATACCTGAGATAGGATTGTACCCACCTAGTAATTAGGTGATTATTTGATTTGTTCTCTCCCCTGAATCTCAGCACACATTAGTTTCCTAAGTGGCTGTGGCTCATCTGGTTTGGTGCAACATACATTCACAACTGGGTACTAGGTGGTGCAGTGGGTAGAGTGCTGGGCCTGGAGTCAGGAAGACCTGAGTTCAAATCCAGCCTCAGACACTTAGTAGTTGTGTGACCCAGGACAAGTCACTTAACCCTGTTTGCCTCAGTTTCCTCATCTGTAAAATGAGCTAGAGAAAGAAATGGCAAACCACTATCTTTGCTAGAAAACCTCAAAAGGGGACACATAGAGTTGGACACAACTGAAAAATGAATCAATAGGAACAAATTTTCACAACAATGAAAATCATGTTACTTTCTGGAACAGTGAATGGGCCTTGAGTTAGGGAGACCTGAATTCAAATCCTTCCTTAGACACTTACTAGCTCTCTGACCCGGGCAAGTTGCTCTTAACCTCTGTTTGCCTCAGTTTCCTCATCTATAATAATAATAACAATAATAGTTTTTATAAAGTTCTTTAAGGTTAATGATAGTACCTGCCTCCCAATTTATTGTAAGGATAAAATGAGATATCTGTGAAGTATTTTGCAAACTTTAAAGTGCTATATAAATCTAGTTATTATTAAAATGATGAAGACATCAATTTAAAATCTCTAACTTCTTTAAGCTGCCTATTGCCATTTTCTGGAAGCTCATCCTCTTTTCATCAACTGTAAAAAAAAGATAAGGAGGAAGGTTTAGAGGTGCCCCTAGAGAAGGCTTAAATAGCCAGATGGTGTGGTGGAGAGAACTCTTGACTTGGAGTCCAGGAAGTCCTGAGTTCAAATTTGACTTCAGATACTCACTAGCTGTGTGATCCTGGGCAAGTCACTTAACCTGTCATTGTTTCAGTGTCCTCAGTTCAAAATCAGGGTTAGTAATAGCACACACCTTCCAGGGTTGCTGTGAGAATAAAATGAGATAACACCTCTAAAGTGCTTTGCTATCCTTAAAGGACTATATAAATGCCATCTGTTATAAGTTTTGGAGAATGAAATGGCAGAACACTCCAGTATCTTTGCCAAGAAAACCCCAAACAGGGTCACGGAGAGTCAGACACAACTGAAATGATTGAACAACAAAATTGTAAGTTTGCCCAATTCTTCGAAAAGTGATTGAGTACAGACCCATGGAATGGGGGAGAAATGTGAACACCCAAAGAAACAAACTGCTGTCCCAGAGTGATGTTTGCTTAGCATTTCAGAGTTAACTGAGTGGCACCAAGGTCTAATGTCTCTCTTAACATTTGGCAACTTGGGGCCACAGGAGGATCCAAGTTTGGACAAATCTCTCCTGGCTGGTTTCTTGGTAAACACTGGAAGCAGAAGTCTCCTTAGGGTATGATAAATCAAGGCAATTAGCTCAGAGCCAAGACAGCTGGAGAAGGGGAGAAAAGAAGGTAGTAGTCATGCTCAAAAATACAATTAGCATTAGTACGGCAGCTGTGGCAGAGTCAGTCTGCCAGAGTGAATAGAGAACCAGCCTTAAAGGCAGGAAGGTCTAGGCTCAGTTCCTTCAGACACTTACTGGTTATATGACCTTGGGCAAGTCACTTAAGATACTAATGCTTTCATCCAGGCAATTCTGAAGGACTTGAATTTGCTGAGACAGTGCTGCTCTGTGTTGGTAGAGGGATTTTCCTATTGGGAGTCCCCTACATCAGTGAAATCCCAGGTCCAGGCCCTCTGCCTGTTCCTGTGTGAACTTAAGAACAGATGGGATAACATCTCATTGCCTTGGGTTCTTCAAGGTCCTGCCAGCAGAACACAAACTACAGCAGGTCTTACCTAGGTTAGAAAGCTGGGGAGGTGAGTCCTGTTGATGCTTCAAGGATTGCCCAGCTCAGCTGAGAGAGGTCAGTGATCAGTTTGGGTCAAGGTGACTTCTGAAGATGGTCCGCTGAGGGTATAGTCATCACTGGTGGAGGGAATGGTCAAGACAATGAAAATGTGCAACTTCCTAATCACTGCATCTGGGGACAATTGGTAGCTCAGTGGATACAGCACTAGGCCTGGAGTCACTAAGACCTGAGTTAAAATTCAGACAGTTACTAACTGCTTGATACTGGGCAAGTCATTGAAAAAATCTCTTTGCCTCGGTTTCCTCAATTGTAAAATAGGGATAATAATTGCATATACCTCCTAGAGTTGTTATGAGGATCAAATGAGATAAAAATAAAAAAGTACCTGGCATGTAGTAAATGCCAGGCCTTCAATCAGGAAGACCCAAATTCAAATTCAGCTTCAGACATTTACTAGCTATGTGACCCTGGGCAAGTCACTTTAACCCTATTTGCCTCAGTTTCCTCATCTGTAAAATGAGCTAGAGAAGGAAATGGCCAACCACTCCAGTATCTTTGCCAAGAAAACCCCAAATGGGGTCATAAAGTGTCAGACACAACTGAAAATGACTGAACAAGAAAATTGTTATTGTTGTTATTGAAGGAAGTATATAAGAAGGCAATGGACATCAATGTAAAGCTTTCTTTGACATACCTACTTCCTTCTAATTCCCTCAAGCTACCTGTAGTTATTTTCTGACAGTTCATCCTCTGTTTCTTCATCCATAAAATAAAGTAGGGGGAGGCCTAGATGATTTCTAAAGTCCCTTTCCTGCCTTAACCTATATGAGCCTGTAGTTTAAGGTGGTATACATGGAGTATGCACAATTAAAGCTTATTAACTTGAGTTGAAAACTGAATGGAACTAGGTGGTTGACCAGAGGTGCACACATGAACTTGGACAGTATTAGCTCTTGAGGAGTTATCTTTTGAGATCCTGGTCCCTACCTGGAAGTATATGTGTTTGAACCCATCAGAAAAAAAGGAAAAAGGATAGTTGGTGGGAATCACAACTGGAGCCACCCTAAAGAAAAAATAAGGTCATAACTACTGGCCTTCCCCAGCCCTGATCATTAAGTTATTTTAGAGTCAGGATGACTTGGGTTCCAATCTCATTTTGGGTACTTAATAGCTATGTGATCCTGAGCAAGTCACTTAACTTTTCAGCGCCTCAGTTTCCCCATCTATAAAATGACCCAATGGTCTCTCCTGTCCCTTCCATCTCTAAATCCATGATCTTTTGGCCCGTGACCTTATGACTTCAACTTTGGCAATTTGCCCTGTCTTGAGAAGTGAACACCTCACTCACAGCAATATTTTTCTTTTCAGGCCTGGGTATTTCTCTGCACCTTCTAGATGCTGCCCAGGGTCAGTGCAGAAGGAGTCCCTCTCCCTTTCCCTCCACTCCTTCCTTCCAAAGCCTTGTCCTTTATTCTTGTCCAAGTGAATGGAAACATTTCTATTTGGGATAGGTAGTTTTAGCCGAAGGGAAGAGCCAGCAGATTCCCAGTCGAGACAAATGTACTTCATATGCTGAAAACATGCATGGGCGCACACACTCCATCTCTCACTCTGAGTGAGGAGAAGGTCATAGACCCCTCCCTCCATAAGGAGAACATTCCTTCCCAGCCAGGAACATTCCCCGTCTTAATTTGTTGCTATCGTTTTTTCTAAGTGCTGTTGTGTGTTCAGATGATTATGAGTGGCATTTGGAATGTGTGTCCTCATGTAATTGCTTGTTTCCTACTGAAATTTTGATATCAAGCTTTCTTATGTTCTCCTCATCTCACACTTCCTGACAATGGAGAGCCAATCACAGTTCTGGGGTTGGTGTTGATTATCAGAGCATCCATTCCTGCTTTCCCAGACATCAGGTGCCTGTCATGTGCTAGGCCACAGGAATTCCAGTGTATTCTTTTTGCCTGGGTCATTTGTGGAGGTAGAGGGGCAAGAGGAAGGGAATGATTGGTGGATAGGGCCTTTGCTGGGCCAGGAAGTGGCTAAATATCAGAGAGCTATGGGTCTGACCTGCTTCTGGGATCTATGTAGCTCCCACATTGTTCTCAACAGGTTTGGGGGCACCAACAGTTGCCCCAACTCACTCACATGTTTGAAGCCTGTCAGTTACCCTCAACTTGGTTTAGCCCATCTGCTGAGATGGTCTTACCAGGGTATGGCTGCTGAGAACGCTATACTCCTACCAAGTGTGCGTCAATACTCCAGGGGACTTGGGATTATATAAATTTGTGTGTTTCTCTATCCAGTAAATTTCAAAGAAAAATAATCTCTGTGTTTCTGACTCATTTCCATATAGAATTCATCAATATGTTGATGCGTAAGAGGTATGTGATGTGCAGAGAGGATTTGGGGCCCCCCCCTCTCTTAAGCTCTTTTTTTTCTCTCTCCCAACCCTCCCTCCCCCAGGAAGTCTTCTTTTCTGAAATGGGAATCTGCATTCCAGGAGGAAAGAAACTTGAACCTTAGAGAAGGGCAATGTCGAACTCACAGAATAAGAATGGGATCGAAAACTGGACAAAGCGTGTGCTCCCCAAACCTAATCAGAACCACCTGGACTTTCTCAAGGCCCAATAACTGGCCAGGAGGCATTAAGCATTTGAACTTGACCTGTACTGAAATGAAGCCAGGCTGTACAGAAAGCAAAGTTCATTGTCAGTTTACAGGAATAAACTTACATCTCTGGAGAGGCAATGTAGTGGAAAGAATGCTAGATTGGGAGTCGGTAAGAAGGAAGCAAGCATTTTTTGAGTTCCTACTATGTGGCAAGTACTTTACAAATATTTTCTCAATTGATCCCATTTTTATTACCATTTTGCAGTTGAGGAAACTGAGGAAAACAGAGGTTAAGAGACTTGCCCAGGGTCACACAGCTAGTGAATGTCTGAGGCCAGAACTCAGTTGTATTAGTGGTGGTGGTCATGGTGATGGTGGTGGTGGGTGTGTGTGTGTTTGCTTTTTTTTTTTTTACTCCGGGTCTAGTGCTCCAACCAGTGGAATACCTAGTAAACAGGAGACCTATTTTCAGTACCTATGTATAAAGAATAAGTTCCTTTGACAGAACTGCTGGGACAGGCACTTTAAAAATGTACTTGAAGCAAGAAGCAGAAAATGCTCTCAAATCATCTTTTTAAGACAATTTCCATTGGAAGGTAGGAGTAACATGGCTTTCTAGGTCAACTAATCATCTTTGCTAAGTAGGTGCTGGGCTCAACTGTTTGTTTCTCTGATCTTGATAGTAGCCTTTACATTCTAGCTCTTTGTGGGAAAAACTCCTTTTACCCCATCCCAGTTACAGCTCAGACCCTGCGGCCCAGTTTTCCCATATGTTAAATGAGAGAAATGTCATTCCCTAGTTCAAGGAATCATTTTAAGGAAAGTGTTTTGTAAACTTTGAAGAACTATAGAAGTATGAGTAATCATCAACCCCTTATCCTCGTCATCTCTGGATAGCAGCAGAAAGACTGGTAATAATATTTTGGTTTTGGATTTCCTCTTTTTTCATGGGAGAATCTTAGAATCATTTGTGAAGGGTGGTTATTCCTTTGAAATATTCCCCAAGTGCTCAGGGTGCATGTTAATGTGCAGAATAATACAGAGCAGCTTTCAATCGAGTAATGACAGAACTTGACTGTTACAAACTAGGCCATGAATCTCCTTGATTCTTTTATAAAGCCCTTCCTAAGGAGGAAGTTCTTTTCTTTCTATAAACCATGGACTTCAATTTCAAGATTGGGCTGTGTTTCTAGATTGTGTTACATCACTGATTCCAGCACAAGGTCTTGCAGGTAGAAGAAACTTCTCTGACCACTCAACTCTTCTTCGATCTCCCTTACTCAGGTCCAAGACTAAGGAGAAAACAAGCTAGTATTGTTGTTCTTCATTTTCAAAGAGGACAGATGACATTGTGGGGTGATATCTTGATTCTCACAGGAGTTGGATTTAAGTGAGGCAGAGTTGCACAAAATCATCAGTCTCACTTTTTCTTTCAAGAGTCATCAAAATCCAGTGACAGGACAAGAGTCAGGATGACTGGTGATGGCCCTGAATGGAGTGGATGACCCAGGGTGTCTTCGGTGTCTCACTAAGCTCTAAGTGCTCCACAGAGCCTACTTCAATCACCTTAATGACCATTGGAATAAATTGTTCTCATCTGCCCACTCTGCTGGGGAAATCTTCATATGCTCGAGTAGACAACCCCTTCCCCCAACTCACTTACATGTTTGAAGTCTGTCAATTACCCTCAACCTGGTCTAACCCATCCACTGAGATGGTTTTACCAGGGAGTGGTTGCTGTGCATGCTACAGTTTCTCAGAGCCACAGGTGAGAGTTGGGTGAAGGTTGAGAAGACAGGGCAAGAATAGGGTCATGGACAATGAGGGACACCTAAAATATTACTTGTATAAATGCACACAAAACTCAAAGCTTATGGAGGAAATCACCAAAGCATGCTGACTAGGATTCCTGGATAACCTCCCCTTGGTCCTTAGCACTGCACAAGAAACATAGTATGATCATAGATTTAGAGCAGGAAGGAAATTTATGGGTCATCTAATCCAACCTAATTTTTTTTTTTTTTGGCGGGGCAATGGGGGTTAAGTGACTTGCCCAGGGTCACATGGCTAGTAACTGTCAAGTGTCTGAGGCTGGATTTGAACTCAGGTCCTCCTGAATCCAGGGCCGGTGCTTTAGCCACTGTGCCACCTAGCTGCCCCCCAACCTCATTTTATAGAGGATGGAAATGAAACACACAGGTATTGAGTGGCTGAGCTGACATTGGAAACCTGGAATTTCCTCTGACCCTGAAATGATACTCTTGCAGCATTTGTGTTCTCTCTTAGAGGCAATAGGGAGCCATAAGTGTTCATAATTTTAGAGTTGGGATGGAACTTCAGTATCGGCTAGGCTAACTCCTTTATTTTACAGTTGAGAAAACTGAGGCCCAGAGAGGTCAAGTGATTGCCTAAGGTCACACAGGGAGTAGAACTACAGTTCAGACCTAGTCTCTCTGACTCAAAATTCATTACTCTTTCCATTATGCTACTCTACCTTTATAAATATCTAACTCATATCACAGCCCCATAGTTCCCGTTCCAAATTTTCCTCTCTCTTTGGATCTCTAGCTCCAAACCTATATCTCTCTGCAGATGACATTATGCCAAATTTTTACACAGAGCATGGAGATCATGGGTCATCCATTGTGAACTCTTTGATCTCCTCTATTCCATACCTTAAGACTTATGTTTTCATCTATTCTCTCTTTGTCAAGGACTAACTCTTCCCAATGGTCCTTAGTTTTGTAACTTGCTCTTCCCTCAATGACCCATTACCTCTTTCCTTCTTTACTAGCCCGTCTTTTTTCAAATATGGTTAGCTCTAATTTGTCCTCAAACAAAAATAAAACTTCCCTTTGACCCTGTTACTTCCCCCATCATTGCTGAAATCCTCTAAAAAGTGGTATACATTCATGACTCCCACTCACTCATTGCCTGTGCGCTACCCAGGCTCCTGCAGTCTGATATCTATAGTCTCAGTTGCCAGTGAGATTGCTCTTTCTGAGGTCACTTGGAGGGGTCCACCTGCCATAAATTTGACTGCACATTTCCTATGTTCCTGAGTTTTTGTCCCTTACCATGAGTTTGCATAGAAGGGAAGAATAGAAGAGATGCCACAAGGACACTGATGTGCTATTGTTGTGTTGTAGCCATGTGAGTTATTTGGGCATGGCATGGTGAGAATGACCAGGGGAAAGGAAGGATAGAAGTGTGCCAGGTGTGACCTGTGGACTTATATCACTGATTAAATATGGAGTGAGGGGAAGAAAAAATGAGATAGGCCTTTCACTCCCTTTATCTCTTCCAGGAAAAGTGGGATTTCTCTGTTTGCTAGTCAGTCCCTTGGATTTCATGCTTCCATTGCCCCTTCTAGATTTTTTTGAGTGGTAGGCAGGATGTGGAAGCTTTGTTCTCTTCCTAAATGTTTACTTTCACACTTAAGCCACTACCAATGATAAAATGTATTAGCCAAGAATGTACAATGTACCAGGAGAGATCAAGGAAGGGGGAATTGCCCCTTGCAGAGAGGACAGACTGTTTTGTTCAGCACAGCTGAGCCAGGGAGCAGAGCCACAGAGGGAGAGAGAGGGCCAATTTCATTTCCCATGAGGATTTGCAAAAATGCCCAAGACCACAACGTAGGCAGAAACCCTTAGATTTTGTTTCTTTCCCTTTTTCTTTTATTTTTTGATAATAAACATTTTTATTTAATGTTTTGAGTTCCAAATTCTATCCCTTCTGTTTCTTTCCCTTTTGTAAAACAAGATATTTTAAAAGGCACAGCAAATGAAAAAGCATAGGAGGAAAAAAGCTACTGTCATTGTAGTATGAAAGGTTTCACATATTTCTACCTCCTTGGTGTAGGTGGGGAAGGGAAAGGAGGACTTCCAAGTACATGTGTTGCTTTTTTGTTGTTCAGTTGTTTCTGCTCTTTCTTTGCAGAGATACTGGAGTGGTTTGCCATTTCCTTCTCCAGGTGATTTTACAGATGACAGAGGCAAACAGGGTTAAGTGACTTGCCCAGGGTCACACAGCAAGGAATCGTCTGAGGTCACATTTGAACTCAGTTCCTCCTGACTCCAGGGCTGGCACACTATTCACTGTGTCACCTAGTTACTAAACACAATGCTACCCATGTCTGAATTCACTCATGATCCCCCATAGAGGTTAGATAAGTAACTGCAAAACATATACCAAATATATACTAAATAATTTTAGGATTGTCCTAGCAGCTATGGTGTGAAGGGGAAGAGGGGGGGAAAGAGGCGTGAGGTTCTATTGTAGTTAGGTAGCTCAGTGTATAGGGATCTGGGTCTGGATTCAGGGACCAGAGTTCAAATCCAGACTGATATAATTACTAGCTGGGGGACCCTGGGCAAGTCATTTAGCCTAGTTTCCTTAAATGTAAAATAGAGCAGATCACAATTGTACCTTATTTTTAGGGTTGTTGTGAGGGTCAAATGAGATAATTAAAAAATCTCTTAGTATAGTACCTAGCACACAGTAGGTACTTAATAAATGCCTATCTCTTCCTTTCCCTTGACAAGTTTTAGAAACTGATTAGATATGGCAAATAAATTTGCAAATCTGGGTAACTATTATCATCCCTATTTTGCAGTTAAGGAAACTAAGGTAGACAGAGGTTAGGCAAACTGCCCAGTATTATGTACCTAGTAAGTGTCTGAGGCTGGAATTGAACTGAGGTCTTCTCAATGCTAGGTCTAGGGTTTTATCTACAGTAACATCTAGCAAGGGGTTGCGTTTTGAGTCCCGCTTACAATCTGTATCATTTAAGACTAGTGCCCTCTGGGAACTAGTATAATGAGACAATCAGATTAAATGATATTTAGGGGTCTTTCTGGGGGCAGCCAGGTGGCATAGAGTGCCAGCTCTGAAGTCAGAAAGACTTCCTGAATCTAGCCTCAGATACTTACCAGATGTGTGAACCCAGAGGAGTCACTTAACTCTGTTTGCCTCGGTTTCCTCTTCTGTAAAATGAGCTAGAGAAGGAAATGGCAAACCACTCCAGTATCATTGCCAAGAAAACCCCAAAAGAGGTCACGAAGAGTTAGATATGACTGGAAAATGACTGAACAACAACCAAGGGGTCCTCTCTAGCTCTAAGAATTTTGGAAATGGTTACAATAAACCATACCATATTCAAATACCATTTACGTAGGTATGAACAGGTTTGAGATGCAGGAGTGTGCTAAAGCCAATTCTTCCCAATTGTTCCATTTTCAGTGTGAGCATTTATACCTCAGAAATATGGCAAACACTACATGAATCAGGACTAGATTTATTATTTTTGTTGATTGTCTAGACTTAAGAAATTATAGAGAAAATGTTATTAATGTTCCTTCCTGTCTTCCCCTCCCCCCTCCCCCCTTTTACCCTAGCCAGTGGTCGTTAAACATTTACCAGCACACCCATTTACCCACACACCCTGGTGACTGAGAGATATTTATTGCTGTGTGGGAGAGAAGACAGAAGAGAGAGATGAGTAGAAACAAGCCTAGGGCTTGAGTTGGTTTGTGTTTCTGTGGTCTGTGTGGCATATGGAGCACTGGCCTCAGGGGTCAGAGGTCTGAGCTGAAGTCTGGAGATGGTTCATTTAGAGAAGAGGAGACCTGGGCAGATATGACAGCTATCTTCAATGACTAGAAGAATGGTCAGGCTTGTTTTCCTTAGGGTGGTGGGGAGGAGAGAACTAAGGGCAATGGGTGGAAAAGGCAAAGAGGCAGATTTCAACTTGATTCCAAGGGAGAACATATAACAGCTGAAGCTATCCTGAAGGGAATTGGGTTCCTTTGGGAGGTAGAGGGCTCTATTTCGCTGGAGGTTTATGAGTGAAAGTTAGATGACTAACTGGTTGGGCATATTGCAAAGCAGATTCTCATTTGTATATGGGTTGAACTTTATAGCACCTGAGCTTTCTTCCAACTCGGAGATGCTTATGACTATGGGACCTTGGTCAAGTAATTTTTCTCATCTATAAAACGGGGCTAATAACACTGGAGCTGTTTCATAGGCTAGCTGATAAGTGCAGAGAAAGCATTTATTTTACACTGTTTAATACGTACCAAGCACAGTGCTAAACACTGGAAATGCAAATAAAAGCAAGAAGAAAGACAGTCCATGCCCTCAAGGAAGTTATATTCAAATAGGGGAAGGTGATATATTAAATACATTAAAAGGGTAGCCAGGTGGTACAATGGATAGTGTGCTGAGCCTGAAATCAGGAAGACTCATCTTCCTGAGTTCGAATTTGACCTCAGACACTTAATAGCTGTGTGATCCTAGGCAAGTCACTTAATCCTGTTTGCCTCAGTTTCCTTATCTGTAAAATGAGCTGGACAAGGACATGGCAAACCACTCCAGTATCTTTGCCAAGAAAATCCCAAAGGGGGGTCACAAAGAATCAGACATGATTGAAAAATGACTGAACAACAAAAATTATATTAAAGGGGACTAAAAAGCGTGTCAGAAAGGAGATGGAGGGGTTGGGTGGGAGAGCAGTCCAGAGAAGAATCAGGAGTAGAGCCAGGAGTACAGTGGTTGTAAGAAAAATGCTTTGTTAAAAAAAGGGGTGGGGTGGCTAGGTGGCTCAGTGGATAGAGCACCGGCCCTGGAGTCAGGAGGACCTGAGTTCAATTCTGGCCACAGATACTTAACACTTACTAGCTATGTGATCCTGGGCAAGTCACTTAACCCCAAATGCCTCAACAACAACAACAACAACAACAACAAAAAGGAAAGAAAAGAAAAAAAGAAAAATGCTTTGTAAATCTTTAAGTCCTTTAGAAATGTGAGCTATTATAATATTCCTGAAGAGCATATATTTGGGAACAAGAAAATCAAGTAGCTTCCCCCAAAGACACTATCCCCTCTGCCTTGTGCTGAGGGCATCTTGGATTGCCTGTACCCCTAATTAACTTGATTGCTTTTTCCTTATGAGAAGGAAAATAGTGAATTCATCTGTGTAGATTTGGATGTATTCTAGATTGCTCCTGTCTCCCAGATGGTGCCCATCAGTTGCTGACATACAAATGAAATTAGAGGAAATTTGGTTTCCCAGTATTTCCTTGGCAAAGCATGCAGAAGCTGACACTGAATCAAAATTATGGTGCAGAAAGTAGCAGGGCAGGACCCTGAATTCCTAGTTCTTAGGAGATACTTTCAGCTTCTTATCTTTTTGGAACAATTGAAAATGCTGGCTGTTGGATACCAGTCTGTTCAGGAATATTTAATGGTCATCTGGGATACTGTCTTCTAGTCAATATACTGTGAGCTTTTTGAGATCAAGGACTTTCTTTTGCCTTTCTTGTAACCTCAGTGCTTAGCTTAGTGCCTGGCACACATTGTAGTTGCTTAATAAATATTTATTGACTTAATACAGATTAGAAGATCTAAACCCAGGTTTGCAATGGACCTCAGAAGCCATTTAGTCCAACATCCTGATTTTACAGATGAGAAAATTGAGCCCCACGGAGGTTAAATGACTTGTTCATAGCCACACAAATATTAAATAGTAAAGACAGGTAATAAAATATTCAGTTACCCAGGGAAGGGGGTGGGCATGATTTCTACTCAGGATCTTTAGCAGAAGTTGACTATATTGAAGATTGTCTGCCATCATGGACAGGACTCTGGATTTAGAAACCTGGGTTCAAGTGCTGGCTCCAATGCTTATTTGTTGCATAACCTTAGCAAGTCTATCTTCCTGGGGATCAATTTTTCTCTTCTTTAAGATGGAGATGACAATTCATACACCATCTGCAGCTGGGTGGATAGAACATAGAACTTGGAATCAGGAAGACCTGAGTTTGAATCTTCATTTAGACACTTACTAGCTGTGTGACCATAGGCAAGTCACTTACCCTCTATTTGCCTCAGTTTCTTCATCTGTAAAATGGGGATAATATTAACACCTATCTTCTAGGGTTGTTGTGAGGATCAAATGAGATCATATTTGTAAATTGCTTTGCAAACCTTAAAGCACTATATAAATACTAGCCATAATAGTGATACTATCATATTTTATTAAATATATTTACTATCATTCCTATTCCACAGGGTTCTGATGAAGAAAGAAATTTGTAAATATCAAAAAGCCCCAGAAAAAGGAGCAATGATTTTCTCTGGGTGCTTTCTTATGTAATGGTATCTAGGGAACAGAGGTTGAATGGAAAACAGGGCCCCTTTGCTCTTGCAAGTTCCTGGGCTAGCAGAAGTTTTTCAGACTGGGAATATATGAGTAGGAAGCACTGGGTGGGGTTGACTATTGGTCCTAAAAATCACTTATGCAGTTTCGTGGCCTCTCAGTGGAAAAGTCTTCACAGTTAGCTTCCCCCCCTTCTGTTCACCACAATGTGGATTAGGAGAAAGGGGGGGGGGAGGAGGGAGGGAGGGAAGGAAAAAGGGAGGGAGGGAAAGAAAGATTCTATCAAAATCAAAAGTAATCAGACCTCTTGAAGAGGCAAGATTTTTCCAGCAACCCCCTCCTAGTCCCTCTCACCCTCCCAGCCTGCCCTCCTCTGCAACCTCCTTACCCCAGGACATATTAACATTTCCACCAAGTTCAGCATAGTCCTTTCAGGGAGAACTGACTGCTTTCATCTACTTGTCTTCTCCAAGATTGAGAGATAATTCTGTATCCCAGATCTTCAGGCTGAATCCATCTTCCCTTGGCCTGCCTGGGAATTACTGTTTCTGTTAGAAGAGGGGGTGATGTTCTTGGCACTGGGCCCCTCTGGTTCCACTTGGTGGCCAAGTTCTGGAGTAAAGCTCTGCACAAGCTTGTGCCTGATGTCCTCAAGGCAAATATAAGCAGTATTGGAGGCACTTTTCTGGTAAGGAACCCTTAGAATAGTTAGGAAGGAAGAAGTGGAAGGAAGGGAGGAAGGGGGAAAAGAAGGAAGGGAGGGAGGAAGAAAGGGATGATAGATGTACTAAGCATCTACTATATGTCAGGCACTGTTCTAAGCACTTTGCAAATATCCTTTCATAGTACTTATACTCATGAGTAGTACTCATATCACTACTAATAGTAGTGATAGCTGGCATTTATATAGCGCTTTAAGGTTCTTGCAAAGCACCTTGCCTGTGTTGTCTAATTTGATCCTTTTGGCTGGATAACCACTGATGTTCTTTCTAGAGCATAATTCTGGAAGCTTGAAGGATCTTAGTTCTAGATTTAGGTTGCTACAATGTAGTATGTGCTAAATGCTGGGGATACAAGACGAAAAAACCATGATACTGACCCTGGCCCCCAAGGAACTTAGCCCATCAGAGGAAACATCAAGCATATATAAATGTTTACACAAAATACAGACAGTAACAATAGCTAACATTTATTAGTGTGCTTACTATGTGTCAGGCACTGAGCTAAGTGATTTACAATTATTATCTCATTTGATCCTCACAACAACCCTGAGAGATAAATACTATTATTACCCCCCCCAAACCCCCCTCCTCTGGCCATTTTGTGATTGAGGAAACTGAGGCAATCAAAGGTAGTGACTTGTCCCCCGAGGTTGGAGTATGACCTCCGGTCTTCTTGACTCCAGGTTGGGTACCATATCTATTACATCACTGAGCATACAAAGTCATCACAAAGCAATTTGGGGATGGGGGAGGACAGCACAGGATCAGGAGATGACACTTGGGCTGAGCTCTGAGGGAATTTTGGGATCTCAAGAATCAGTTGAATGGGGGGAGGAAGAAGTGAGGGAGAAACTGTCTATGGAAAGCATGGAGATAAGTGATGGAAAGGACAGAGTGAAAAAAAGGGCTTGGCTGGAGTCGGGACCCTAATTCCTCCTCTCTCTACTTCCATTTCTCTCCTGTCAGTTTTCTCTGTGGCTTTCTCATTCCCTTCTTGATTCTCCTCCCTCCTTTATCCCCTTGGGACTACAGATGATAGTAGGAGATACAAATCCTTGGCTTGGGGGAATCTGTTTCCAAGAAAGACACCCAAAGCCCCATGTAAAGAGCTAGGCAGCAGACAGGACCCGGAGGGCAGGCAGCTTGGTGCAGTGTGCAGGAAGTCTGTTACTGTTTTAGAAAGGTCAGCATGGCCACCTTTTGCAAGGCAAAACTCCATGGCCTTTGCAGCTTCTTCACATTCCTCAGTGGGGCCAGTTTTCATTGCCTTTGACCTGGAGAAAATCAAAGCCAGTTTATGGGAGGGCCATGGGAGCCCAGTTTAAGGAAGGTAGGACAGGGACCAGGCAGCCAGCCCTGAGTCAGTAGATAGGAAGTGTCCCGTGCGTTGTGTGGGCACGGATGCCTCTGGTGCTGTCCCCGAGAACAGGAACCAAAACAAAACCATGCTTGTTCTGCAGTGGGCTGGCAAATTCTTTCCACAGCTCATCACTCTGGAATTGAGCTCCCTTGCCCTCCACGATCTGTGGCGGCATAAACAAAAGTGGTTTCCTTTCACACAACACTGGGCTGTCTTCTGTCTGTCAAGTAGGTTTCCATGTCTCTGGACAACTGGAATTTTGGCTTGATATCAGTGGGACTGAGATGGGGGAGAGGAGGCTTCTTGCTTCTCTGGGACAGGGGAGAGCTGGGCTCCCTTATTTCCTAATAAGGAAGGATGTGGTAGATGAGGAGATAGAGATACAGAGAATCAGAAGCAGCAAAGCAGAGACAGAGACAGAGATAGAAGGACAGCAATACACAGATATACAATATCAGTACGTGCTGAGGAAAAACATGAAGGGGGAAACCCCTTCTATTTGCTGTAGCATTCTAGAAGGCCTTGAAACTGAAGAACTGTGTGATCTTGGAAAAGTCACTTATCTTTCCTAGGCTTCAGGCACTTTCTCTAAAGCTAGGGGGTTGAATCAGATGAACTCTAATGTCCCTTTATTCTGTAATTCTATACATAGCTATATCTCACCTCAGATACTTACTAGCTGTGACCCTGGGCAAGTCACTTAACCCCAATTTCCTCAAATATCTTGGGCTATCTCCAGTCCTCCTGATCTGTATCTTGCCACTGGACCTGGATGGCTCTGGATGAAAGTGAAGTTAGTGACCTTGTACAACTGTGCTTCACTTAAATCTATTTTACTGCAAGTTGTGATGTTATCCTGATGTCACAGTCCTCCTCTTCGAGAACGAAGGACAAACAACAATGTAGCTTGGGCTCTGGAGTTCACTGTCCCCAAACCCACTCAGTCTGGTAGGTTGTATGCTGTCCCCAGAGGATGGCTAGCTACTTTTCTCCTTAGGATTCTAGGGATAACCTTGAGGAGTTGGAGTTCTTAATATTATTGTTCTTGAGGACCTATCTAGTATGTTTCCCCCTAATATCAATTGACCTGTTAATGGATCCCCCTAATATCAATGAACCAATTAACATTAACTTTTATAGTCAAGTCTAAAGTAAGGCAACATCCCTCCCATCTCCAAATTTGAGAGAATTCTCCCCTCTACACACCCACTCTGTCACTGGGGAGAGTGGATTCAGATTTAAACTGGCTGCTTCAAAACATCCATTTCCCCACTCAATGGTAGGGAATGCTACTTCATGGCCCTGGGACTTCTCTTCTTCCTTTGAAGATCTTCCCCTGCTTGCAGCACACTGGTCTGTTGGGTTGATTCACTCCTGGGCTAGCTCTAACAGCTCACTTATCAGGGTTGGCTCCTTACTGAACTTGACTGTTGCAGCTACTGGAAGCCTCTGTTCCTGTCTCTAGTTGCTGGAACCCCAAGGCTCTTTTGACCAGCTGGACTTAACAAGATTGTAACCTGGGTGTTCCATCTGCAGTACTCATTTGCCCCAAATGAGTAGAGAATAAAGAAAACAGACAGAAGAAAGAGGCGCTATGCATTCTGGATACATAGTCCATAGTTATCAGTAGCTCTTCCTCCTTGAATGCTATTGAGAAGATAGTGAGAGTTCTTCTGATTTAACATGTTGAATGCACACTGAGATCCATTTTAGCAGCCAATTAAAATGCTTTTCTTTACCAGGCAGTAAACCCATAGGAAATGGAGGCTATGGTGTCTGCTCTGAGGTGGAGAGGGAGCATGGTGCCTCCATCCTTCATTTCTAGAGGCTCAGCAGCCCTTCCTTCATGTGGATTGGTACCAGGCGAAAATACCATACATGGGCTGTGGTCTAAACCTTTATCAGTTAGTTCTCTCATTACATGCAAGAGGCCAAGCAGGAACTGGTAACATTGTCCAGCACTCTTCAGAACGATTGCTGTCAATTGAGACAAAGTACATGGGAATATAGGTCTAGCTGGCAGCATGGAAATAGCACTGGATTTGGGAGCACCTTACCTGGGTTTAAATTTAGATTGCTACTCACTACCTGTGTGACCTTGAGTCAGTCACTGCCTCTCTTGTACTGAATTTCCCCAACAGTAAAATGAATTCTATCTCTAAATTCTGTAATCCTGTGAAAATATCTCTTCTCTTCAGATCCAGACAGATCTTATAGTTCCCATGTCATTGTGTGACCCAGTACAACACCCTGAATGCAATTACTGGCTACTAGGGATGAGCATCATAGAATTACTGGGATGGCTCATTCAATCAATCTCTCTGCCTTCAGAATAAGAAACTTCAAATTTCCCCTGAAAAAGAGCAGCTGCTCTTTTACAGGGCCCAGATTTTCCTTCTCAGGTTTCTTCTGGGTCCAATCTATTGTCCACACAGCTGCTAAATTGACATTCCTACAACATGGGTATGGTTGGTGATAGTCTCCTGCTCAAAAAGTTCTGGTGGCTCTCTTGACAGCAGGATAAAATACTAACTGTTTTGTGTGGTACTTAAAGCCCTTCCAGGGTTTCTTTACAATCTACTTTTCATGGCACAGATGACTCTTTTTCATCCACGTTGTTTTCAAGCTGGCCTGTTTGCTGGACTTCTCATCAGCAACATTCCATCTCCCTTCCCTCTGCCTGTTGTTTTTCCCCAATAGAATGTAAGCACCTTGAGAATAGGGACTATTTCCTTTTTGTCTTTGTATCCCTTGAATCTGACAGTGTCTGGCACCATAAATGCTTGTTGAATGAATGAAGTGATGCCCAATTTAACTTCTTCCTTCAGACAGATAACTTCTAGACAATATATACCTTTGGCAGAATAGTTATGATAACTTTTTGAAATTAATTTCATTTCATTAAGGTTAATTCAATAATCATTCAAAAACAATTATTTAGGACCTTTTATTATTTTTTTAATTAAAAAATTCTTTATTTTTCTTGGGTGGGGCAATGAAGGTTAAGTGACTTGCCCAGAGTCACACAGCTAGTAAGTGTCAAGTGGCTGAGGCTGTATTTGAACTCAGGTCCTCCTGAATCCAGGGCCAATGCTTTATGTACTGTGCCACCTAGCTGTCCCTCTAGCACCTTTTAATTGTAAAGCAGTGTGGTAGGGATTGGAGGCAGTAAGAAGATGATAAATGACAAAAGTTACTCTCCTTCTAGTGATGGGATTCAGTTTATCAACACAACGTTGACCTAAAGCAGAGTGAGACAAAGACAGAGAAAAGATGCAAAGCTCTTTCGGAAAATATGAAGGAGAGGTCATTTTCAACTAGGGGTGAACATGTGTAGAGAGGAAAACTAATCATAGAAAGTGTCACGGGGCTTTACAGGAAGAGGAATGTTAAAAGGTGCAGAAATGGAGGGAATTTATTTCTTCCATAAATAGAGGTTAGCCTAGGCATTTAATGCTCAGAGGCAGGAGAATTCAGGATGAGACAAGGGGATATCTCAGTAATCATAAATTTGGGTAGAGAAAGGTATTTGTGAAAGGAGAATGTGATAAACAATAAAAAAATAAGGAGTTTGGATTTCCCTGAAACCTGTAAGGTTCACTTGGGGCGACCGGACCCTACCCTAGACAACTTCTAAAAACCCACAGCTTCCATCGACGTGTTTCTTTTTATTAGTTCTTCAGATGACACAATTAGCTCAAAGGAAAGGCATCTAATGAAATAGCACAGTAAGAAAAGTAGCAATCTAACATTTCCCCCATAACCCGGGTGCATAATCCCATAAATATGCATATGTCGGAACAGTAGATATACCTAAGGAGCAGGTATATAGGGACCACGTGGATGGCCATGGTGGATGTATGGAAGATAATAAATAAAGAACACATATGGCTGAGGTACATACCTAGTGTGAGGACCAGGGTGTGGGGGGTGTGGGGAAAGATTTCTCCCTCCCTCACCAGAGGAACAGAAAAGAGCAACTTATAGGAGACACTCAGGGTACATGGCCCGTGCTTGCCTAGGTAAACCTGAAAGGGGAGTTCCTAGATCTTCCCCTCCTGGGTGCCCAAAGAAGCCTTCCTGTTTCTTCTTCTGAGCACAGGCCAGAGACTGCTCTCAAGGTTAGATGCAGCCGGAAACGGAGTTGTTGCTTCAATGAGAGCCGCCTTCAAGGAATAGGAGGGCCTGTTTTGATTATAATCACAGAAAGTTCTGGTATGCATTTCAGTTCTGCTCCATCTCCTTAGCCAAAATTCCCCCCAAACTAAACAGAGTTTTAGAAGGGCTGAAGGAGAAGGGTTCATTTCAGGGACTACTCTGGCAGTGCTTGGGCCTGTGATCCCTATGGGCCTGATGAACACAATAGTAAGTGAAGACATAGAGACTCATGGGCAGGCACTGGTATTTATTCAGAAAGTCTAGTTTAAGTTCGTTGGTTTTCTGAGGTTTTATATAGTTAATATTTATGTGGTCCTTTAAATTTTGCAAAAGGATTTCTGTATACTATCTCATTTGATCTTCACAACAATCCTGTGGGACAGGTACTGTTATCTCCATTTTATGTACGAGGGAACTGAGGCTCAAAAAGATTAAGTGACTTGACTAGAGTCATACAGCTAGTACTTACTAGCTGTATCAGGGGCAGGATTTGAACTTGGGTCTTACTGACTACCTACTACACAAAGAGCTGCCATTTTGAAGATCATCTTGTCCAAATCTTTCACTTAATGACGATGGACTCGAGGCCTGGAGAGGTTGTGTGATTTGCCCAAGGTTACGCAGTCAGTAGCAGGAACAGCATAACAACCCAGGTCTCTTGACTGCCAGGGAAGAAGTATTCTCATGTTGCCAAGCATAGAAATTCAAACATAGGCCTCTGGGAGTATTTTCAGGCTTTGTAGGGGGCTGAGTGAACAATAGAAGGGTTTTTTTGATGGTGGTGGGGAGAAGTTTGGAAATTCATTGAGGTCTAATGAATGTCTGGTTGAGGTCACACAGTGGGTAGGGCTTGGGACCTGGAGTTAGGAGGAACTGAGTTCAAATCTGGCCTCAAGTACTTACTTGCTATGTGACCCCAGGCAAGTCACTTACCCCTGATTACCTACTGCTCCCCCCCCCCCCCAGTAAAGTGAATGTTTGGTTGGGAGCATATGTAAAATGAGCTGGAGAAGGAAATGGTGAACCACTCCAGCATCTTTGCCAAGAAAATTCCAAATGGAGTCATAAAGAATTGGTCATAACTGAAACTATTGAACAATGATACATGCCAGGCACTGTGATAAAAAAGAGAGGAAAAAACAGGGTTCCTTCCCTGGAGGATCTCACATTCTAATGGGGGGAGACAACATGCAAAAGACACTGTCCATATAAAATATTTGCTGAGTAGATGGAAGGTCATCTTAGACTCTTGAAGTAGCAGGGATGGGGAAAGGCCTTAGCTAGGAACTGGGCCCCCAAGGACTAGGGGTACAAAGAGAAGCAAAAACAAATCCCTTATCCTCAAGGAGTTTGAATTCTAATAGGAGAGAAAAAAATGAATACAATTATGTACAGATATATATGTGGATTAGATGGAAGTTATCTCTGAGAGAGAGAGAAAGAGAGAGAGAGACACACACAGAGAAAGAGAGACAGAGACAGAGAGAGAGACAGAGAGAGACAGAGAGAGAGAGAAGGCAGGCAGGTAGGCAGGCACTGTATTGGGGAGAGGGAGAGAGGGTAAGAGGAAGCTCAGGAAAGGTCTTTTTCAGAAGATGGAATTAGAACTGAGTCTTGGAAGAGGTCACGGAATCCAGGAAGTGGTGGTGAGGAGGAAGAGCATTCCAGATATGGGGAACAGTTAGTGAAAAGTCATGGAGTTGGGAGATGGAATGTTGTGTTTAAGTAAAAGCAAGGTCAGGGTTGCTGAATCATAGAGTAGATGGGAAAGAATAAGTTGTAAAAAGTCAGGAAGGGAAGTATGGGCCAGACTGTGAAGGCTTTTTTAAAAGCCAAATGGTGGATTATATATTAAATCTTGGAGGCAATAGGGAGCTACTGAGATTTATTGATTAGGGTCATAATGTGGTCAGATCTTCACTTTAGTAAGACCACTTGGGTAACTGAATGGAAAATGGGCTTGAGTGAGGAGAAACTTGGGACAAGGAGACCAACCAGAAAGTTATTGCAGTGTTCTAGGTGTGATATGATGAGAACCTGCCACTAGGGATGTGGGTGTGTGGGTAGAGAGAAGGGAACATATATGACAGGTGTTATGAAGGGAGAAATGTCAAGACTTGGCAGTAGATTGGATGTGTAGGATGACTCTGAGAGAGGAGTCAAGGATTACAACAAAGTTGTGGGCCTGGGTGGACTGGGAGTGTGCTGGTACCTTTGATAGTAATAGAGAAGTTCTGAAGGAGAGAAGGTTGGGAAGGAAGAGGGAATATAATGGATTCTATTTTGAATATATTGAGTTTGGGATGTCTACTGGCTATCCAGTTGGTGATATGATACTGAAGGTCAGAAGAAAAACTAGGGATATATATGTTAATTTGTGAATCATCAGAATAGATATGATACTGAAGCCCCTGGCTCCTAATGAGATTACCAGAAGAGATAGTTTAGAGGGTGAGGACGAGAGGGCCCAGGACAGACTGTTGGGGGATACCCATGGTTGGTGCACATCACCTGGATAAAGATATAGCAAAGGAGACTGAGAAAGAGCTATCAGATAAGCAGGAGAACTAGGAGAAAGCAGTGTCATGAAAACCTAGAGAGGAGAGGATATCCGGGAGAGGGAGATGATAATGTCAAATGCTACAGGGATCAAGAAGGTTAGCTTTGGTACCTTGGGAATGATTATGTAGCCATAAGGAATAGAGGGAGGGAATAAGCATTTATTAAGCACCTACTATGTACCAGCCACTGTGCTAAGTGCTTTACAAATATTATCTGACTTGATCCTTACGACAACCCTCAGATCTAAGTGCTATTATTATGATACCAGTTTTACAAATGAGGAAACTGAGGCAAAGAGGAGTTAAATGACTTGCCCAGGTCACAGTGCCTGAGGCTGGATTGAAACTGAAGTCCTTTCTGACTCCAAGACCACCGTTCTATCCACTTTGCCACCTAGATGCACTAGCTTCAAGGAGCATTGCACCCATAATGCCTAAATGCATTGTAGATACACACTAGGACTGATGGCATGTAAATGGCTTGAGGGCAGACAGGGACTGTTTTTAATTTTGTTTTTATATTTCCAGATCCAGAGAAACAGTATGGGATAGTAGATAGAAAGCTGGCCCCGGAATCATGGACTTATTACAATCACATGAATTGCTCAAGAAATACTTTCTGAGTGAAATAACAGCAACTCTTTGATATGATACTTTGATCAAACCTGAGCAAAGCACAGAATTTAACTTTCTGAAGATTTGTTAACAGCTGTCCAGGCTTGGATAAACAGCAGTAGCTCCTCCACCCCAGCCTTTGAAATGCGCCAAGGCAGTCCAAAAAGCTCTTCCATGACAGTATTTATTACCGGACAGGAAACAGTTAAAGAATGTCTCCAAAATCTCTCCAAGTCAATTCCGTTATAGAACATCACTATTCTGAAAGCCGGCTCCCTCGTCTCTTCTAGGCAGGGCATTGCCTTTGCAGCACACAACTCTAAGCTCTTTGAGGGAAGGGATTGTTTTGTTTTTATTTCATCACCTAGCAAAGTGACTGGCACACAATGAGCACTTAATAAATGCTCGCTGAGTTAAATGCTTGTATTTCCTTTCTCACTATGAAGAAGACACTCCATAAATCTTAAAATGCTATGGAAATGAGGGAATGGGGAGGGGAATTAACTTGTTCCTGGATAATGGAGGAGCTGGGATTAAAACCTGACTCTTAACTTAGTCCAGGGATCTTGGCACTACATTTATTTGGCTGCCTCTTGGCTGCATGGAAGCAGGCAGCCGTGCTCTGGTTTTGAGTACCTTAATTAATATCCTTTCCCAGAGAGTGTCAGAATCATTCAGATTTATAGTCCCTGAGTGGATGTTTAGAGCTTGGAAAGTTATGGCTATAGCCTGCCTTATACCAGGGCTGATTCAGGGTTAGACAAAAGCCATAGAAATTTATGGTGCTTAAGAAGGGGAGATACAGATACTTAAGTTTGGTGAGGACAGGCATAAACACTGTAACTCTCTTCCTTTCATTGCCTAGAAAGGGCCAGAGTTGGTTCTCATCTGCACTTACAGTCACATACAACTAGACCATATGAAGCTGCAGATTACACTTTGCAAATGTCTGGGATGGGAGCTAGACTAGGGTAAGGATAGGCTAACTGCTATATGTCTGGGCTAAATCAGAAGTCCATCTAGAGGGCAATCACTGAGTACAGGTGTTTGACTTAAATTATAAAGTTTTCAGTTAGGTTTAAAAATGTTTTATTAGAAACAACATTAAACATCCGCTATATTTTTCTTTCATGGAGTTGTTTTTCAGTTGTATACCACTCTTCATGACCCCATTTGGGGTTTTCTTGGCAAACATACTGGAGTGGTTTGCCATTTCTTTCTCCAGCTCATTTTACAGATGAGGAAAATGAGGTAAACAGGGTTAAGTGACTTGTCCAAAGTAAGTGTCCAAGGCCAGATTTGAACTCAAGATGAGTCTTCCTGACTCCAGGCCTCAGTTCTGTCCACTGCAACACCTAGTAATTAAATCAATTGATTGTAATGCTTAAAGTATAAGAATACTTTTTTAAGTCTAAGATCTATGTTCCCATAAAGATTCTGTCAGATAATTCTTATTTGTTTTTCTTCATATGATTGTAGTCAGTGTGTACTCTTTTCTTTGGGTTCTTTTTCTTTTTTCCTTTGTATTACTTCATAAAAGACTCTATTTTCCCCCATCTTAATTCTAGGTATAATTATCCATCTTAATTGCTTTATAATGTTCTATTTCATTAAGGTAGCAAATATATATTCGGCTACTCTCCTTTTATGAGAGTTTTATTTTCAGTTTTGTCTTTTTGTAATTACATGTAATGTGATTATGTATAAATCTTTAAATAGAAAGTTCTTTTTGAAAAATAGCTGTTATTAAAAGGTACGTTTTAATGGGTACAATTGGTTCTCTGGGAGCTGGGGGAAGAGATTCTATTGAGGGCCATAAAAATCTCATCTTTCTGTTACTTGCAACTTGTACAACCTTGGACAACTTGCTTTACCTACTGGTAAAATGTAGGTGTTAGAATAGATTCGGGTGCAGCAAACTACAGTCTTTAGTACTGCTCAGAGCTAAGAATGGTTTTACACTTTCTTTTAAAGTTTTATTGTATTTAAAAACATAAAAAAATATTCTTAGCACACTGGACCTATGAAACCAGGCATGAGGCTTGATTTGATCCTCAAGTCATAGTTTGCTGATCCCTGTATGGGATAGTCTTGACCTCTTAGCTCAAAATAACAGGGTCCCAAGCAATTTTAAGGGTACATTTTGCACAGGACTCTGTGCTTAGCAACTAGGGTAAACGGATGATGCGATTCCTTGCCCTCACAGAACTTATGATCTAGAGGGGGAGAATTGATTCACCTTCTATGATTTCCCCCACAGATATAGATATATAGATACATACATACATACACACACACATACACATATACATACATACATACATATATACATATATACATATATACATATATACATATATATTTGGTCATGCCCCCAACTTTTTTTGACTCATTCTGCATTCTGAGTCCTTAATTTCTTTATCAGGAGATAGATAGCAAATTATATCATTAGTCCTCTAGAATTGTGGTTTGTCATTACACTGATAAGGAGTTTTGTACAATAGTATTCTATTGCACTTATGTATCATAACTTGTTCATCAATTACCCAATTAATGGCCACTATTCTTAGCCACCTCAAAAAACGATTTACATATTTTTGTCCATCATTGGAGTTTATTTGCCTTAGGACTTAAATCTCTCTGTCTCTGTCTTTGTCAATGTCTCTGTCTTTCTCTCTCTCTCTCTCTGTGTCTCTGTCTCTTTCTCTCTCTTTCCTCCTCCTCTTCCTCCTCCTACTTCCCTTTCCCTCCTTTTCCCCCATTGAGTAAAATGCATTTTTGTACCCAACTCTGTATGTATTCTTTTTCTTTTAACCAGTTCACATGAGAATGAATTTTAAGTGTCAACTTCTCCCTATACCATCTCATTCTTGTTTGTATATGTAGACTTATATACCATGATTATGTGAGATAATGCTGCCTAACCTTCCTTTCCCTTTCCTCTCCTCCTATCCAGTGTATTCCTTTTCCCCTTTCTTTCCATTCTTTTCTTAAGATTTTCAAGACATAACAGAATGAATCCCAGGCCTTATGTAATTGGATTCCCTTTCTGATCCCTGATGATATTAGGGACACGTGTAACCCATCTGTATTTGAATGTAAGTTGTTTATCCTTGTTTAGTCCTTTATCATAGTTCTTTTATGTTTACCTTTTTATGTTTCTCTTCACTCCTGTGTTTGAACTTAAAAGTTTCCATGTAGTTCTGTTTCATTTCATTTTTTTTCATCAGAAATGCTTGAAAGTAGTCTATTTCATTGAAATTGATTTCTCAGGGGCAGCTAGGTGGTGCAGTGGATAGAGCACTAGCCCCGGATTCAGGAGGACCTGAGTTCAAATCCAGCCTCAGACACTTGACACTTACGAGCTATGTGACCCTGGGCAAGTCACTTAACCCCAATTGCCTCACTTAAAAAAAATTGATTTCTCCTCTGTAGCATTATACTCAGTTTTCCTCAGTAAATTATTCTTGGTTGAAAGCCTATATCCTTTGCCCTCTGGAATTTCATTTTCCAAGCTCTTTTCTCCTTTGTGGTGGTGGTTATTAAATCTTATATGATCCTGATGTGGCTCATTAGTACTTGAATTCTTTCTTTCTGGCTGCTTGCAGTATTTTTTTTTCTTTGACCTGGAACTTTGGGTTTTTGTTATATGTTTTCATTTTGTGATTTCTTTTAGGAAGAAGCAGTGGATTTCCTCCCCCCTATTTTTACTTTTCCCTCTGATTCTAAGAGATTTGGACAATTTTAAAATTTCTTGAAATTGGATGGATGTCTAGACTTTTTTCCCATCATGGCAATCAGATATTCCAATGATACTTAATTTTTTTTCTCCTTGATCTGTTTTCCTAGTCATTTGTTTTTACTATGATATAGCTTACTTTTTCTATTTTTCCAGTACTTTGACTTTATTTTAATATTTTATAAAACTCTACTATGTCAGAAGCAAGTGTGGCATTGGAAAAAGGCAGTAGAGAACCTAGATTTCAGTCTTTGTTCTGCTACTTTTTAGTTTTGTGATTTGGGGCAAGCCATTTAACTGTTTTTAGGCTTTAGGTCTTTCAAGTATAGAATGAGGCAGTTGGAAAGAAAGATTTCTAGGCTTCCTGTTCTAAATTTATTTGTCCTATTATTAAGTTCATAGAAGATGACTTTGTGACTTCCCTTAAAGGAAGGAGGGATGAAGGGATTACATTTAGATTTTTTTTTTGGGGGGGAGGGAGATAAGTGTTTTAAGGAGTCAATCTAGGAGAAACCCTTGATGGATTTTATGAATCCTTCCCTCCCAATCAACTTAATGGAATTACAGAATGGGGACATTTGTTAGCTCCTCCCATGATAGTGGACATGTAGTCCAAGTGCCTTGCTAAGAAGACACAGTTAACTTCTTATATGGATTCCCCAGTGACTTAGGCTATTCCTCAGATGATTGACAACTGAGAATAAGGGGGAATGCACTCTTGTTGAAAAAATGAAGGAAAGAATTAATGAACAAATGCATTAATGAATGAATAAAAACACATTTATTAAGTGTCAGGCACTGTACCAAACACTGAGAATACCAACACAAACACAAGATTTTCCCTGCTGTCAAGGAGCTTACATTCTCATAAGAAAAGATACAAGGGTGTTTTGGTCTTGGAAGTTACAGTGATAGTGGAACAATAGGAAGTCTACTGAAACACTCTTTCCAGAAACCATGGTAATGTTCATTTGATTATAGAGTTCTCAGTGCAAGAGGTAGAAGAGAGTGTGGGGGAATGTTACATATATGACAATCCAGAGGAAAATGATTGCTGTGAAAGACCATGTTGAAGTGTTGACCCAATTAAATATATTTGAGGTCTCAACGATCAGAACAGCCTGGTTCCAGGTCAGGAATTCTAAAGCTTCTCTAGAGTATGATTACCTTCCCCCCCTCATAATTATAAATGGAAATTTTGTGAAACAGTGAAGGCCTGTTTCTTTTCCTTTTCTTTCTCTTCTTGTTTGAACACTTAGACTGGAGTGAAGTGGGGGGAGGGAGCAGGAGAAACGCTTTCTCTTTCTTTCCATCTTGCCACCCCCTTCCCAGTAGAAAATGGTGCCTTACAAGAAAAGTACATGCTAAACCTGAGAAGGGACCTCTAGTCTCTAGCTAGAATCTTCTGCCTTCTTGTTTCCTTTTCTAAGCAAAGACCAGAAAATAGAGTTCCAAAGAATAGACTCTCTCCAAGTTCAAGAATTCCCAAGAGATGGTGAATTCCTGAACTGTCTCAATGGTGTACCTTCAGTGACTGTGGTAAACACTTGGGAAAACAGACCTGAGTCATGCCTAAGCCTTTGTTGTCTTTGGGATTTTCCTAGAGAATTCTAGGTATAGGGGGTGAGTCAAAGAGAGACCTCTTGAGTGAACTCCCTAGGATCAGACCTATTCTTCAGATAGATAGTACAATGGATAGAAAGTTTTGAGAATCAAATGAGATAATATTTATAAAGCACTTAGAATAGTGCCTGGTGAATTGTAGGTGCTTAATAAATGCTTGTTTCTTCCCTCTGCTCCCTTACCATTCCAGAATTTGAGAGGAATCCTGGGATTTGTGTGACAAATGATGGAGGAGGTGAGCCAGCATTACCATATACAGTACTAGCTACTGTAATCTAATTTCAGGGGCTAGGGAAGGCCCCCTCACCCTGTAAAATACCTCACCACCTCCACAATATCACTTGAAATTCCTTTCTTACAGAAAGCCTTTCATGTCACAATGAAGATACAGTGCTCAGAAGGCCAATGCTTCTGGGAGAGGAACCAAATTAACTTGAAGGCATAGATGGCATGCTTATCAAGTTCACTGATGGTTTGAAGTTGAAAGGGATAGATAACACATTGGATAAAAAAATTGAGATCACCTTCCTCCGCCTCTCCAATCTCAATAGGTTAAAACAAAGGAAAGAATATAATAAAATAAAAATTTTATAAAGATAACAATCAAAAGATAGGCAATCTGGCATGGTGGCTAGAGATAGTTGGTCTCATAGTTAGGAAGACCTGGGTTCAAGTCCTGTCTTGACATAGACAGGTTGTGTGACCCTGGGACAGTTACTTAACCTTTTAGTAACCCAGACAACTCTCCAAGATGGTAAGTTATAGAAGAGAGGACTGAGGGAAGGAAAGAATCAATTATGTGTCAAGAACTATGTACATTCTGAATATTCTCATTTAATCCTCATACCAACCCTGGGAGGCAAATACTATTATGAAATCCATTGTACAGTTGAGGAAATTGAAGCAGACAGAGGGTTAGGTGACTTGCTCAGATACCACAGCTAGTAAGTTTCTGAAAGCTGGATTTGAACTCTGGACTTCCTGACTCCAGGCCAACACAATCCATCTAGCTAAAAGAGTTTTTACTCTTTAGAACTGAGGGAGTTTCTCAACAGAAATTCCCTAAATGGATGAATTCAAAGATTTGGACCAAGTTTTGAATACTGGAGCTAAAAGAAATGATTTCCCAGGCACAAGAGAATAGAGTGTTGACTAGAAAGCAATCCATGTGAATTTGGGGAATCATGGACATTTTTGCGATCCCCAAGCTCTATATGAGCCAAAAAAGTGCACATAATCTTTAGCAGTGTAGAAGAAACAGGGAGGGGATAATCCTGCTGTTTGCTTTCTTGCTCCAACCACGTATAGAAAAGTGTTTTCTGCTCTGAGTACATAATATAGGTGGGACATTGGATAGGGGGTCATAGTGAGGAGGGCTACCAGGATGGTGAGGGGATTGAATAGTATTAGCTGAAGGAACTTGCTGGTGCTTTCAGCATTTTAATGTCAAATTCCTTTTTATCAAAGGGAAGGTTTCTGCCAAAAGTCCTTATCTAATTTAGGGTTAGAAAATATTTTGTAACTCCCACTTATTGTCTGATTGCCAATTTATACTAATTCCACATTATTTTGGAAGCCTCTTCTTAAATCATCAGCAAACATTATCTGTAATGGGAATAAACTTAAGGCCTTCCTAACAAGATCAGGGGTGAAAGCAATGATGTCCATTATTACCACTATTATTCAATATTGTACTAGAAATGCTAGCTATAGCAATAAGGCAAGAAAAAGAAACTGAAGGAATAAGAATAGGCAATGAGGAAACAAAACTATCACTCTTTGTAGATAATCAGATGTTATACTTAGAGAACCCCAGATAATCAACAACAACAAAAAAACTAGTTGAAATAATTAACAACTTTAGAAAAGTTGTAGGATATAAAATAAACCCATATAAATCATCAGCATTTCTATATACTACCAAAAAACCCAGAAAGAAGATATAGAAAAGAAATATAATTGAAAATTCCTGTAGACAATACAAAATATTTGGGAGTCTACCTGCCAAGACAAACCCAGGAACCATATGAACAAAATTACAAAACACTTTTCACACAAAGACAGATCAAAACAAATGGAGAAATATTAATTGCTCATGGGTAGGCTAAGCCAATATAATAAAAATGACAATATTGCCTAAGTTAATTTACTTATTTAGTGCAATACCAATTGAATTGCCAAAGAATTATTTTATAGAAATAGAAAAAAATAATATCTGGAAGAACAAAAGGTTAAGGATCTCAAGGGAATCAATGCAAAAGAATGTGAAGGAAGGGGACTTGGCAATACCAGATTTCAAAGTATATTATAAAGCAGTAATCATTAAAACAATCTCCTAATTGTCTAAGAAATAGATTGACAGATCAATTGAAGAGATAAGGTATATAATATACTGTAGCAAATGACCATAATAATTGAGAATTTAATAAACCCAAAGATCCAAGCTTTGGGGGGTAAGAACTCACCATCTGACAAAAATTTCTGGGAAAACTAGAAAGCAGGAACAAACTAGAAATAGAACAACATCTCACACCATGAGATAAGGTCAAAATGGCTAAATTGGGGCCAGCTAGGTGGCATAGTGGATAAAGCATCAGCCCTGGATTCAGGAGGACCTGAGTTCAATTCCAAACTCAGTCACTTGACACTTACTAGCTGTGTGACCCCGGGCAAGTCACTTGACCCTCATTGCCCCACAAAAAAAATGGCTAAATTAGTTAATCATAAAGGGATATATCATTAGTAAATAAGGGTAGCATGGAAAAATATATCTGTCAGATCTATGGATAAAAGAAGAATTTATGACCAAATAAGAGAAAGAGAGGGTTGATCATTAGAAGTAGAATGGATAGATAAATTTTTATTACATGTAATTAAAATCTTTTTGTGCAAAGAAAACTAATCCAGCCAAAATTAGAAGGAAAACAGGAAACTGGGGGGGTGGTGGTGGTGGGGATTTACAGCAAGCTTTTCTGGTAAAATCCTTGTTTCTCAAATATGTAGAGAACTGAGTTCAATTTATTAAAGTAAGAGTCATTCCCCAGTTGATAAATGGTCAAAGGCTATGAAAGACAGTCTTTAGAAGAAGAAATCAAAGCTATCGATAATCATATGAAGAATTGCTCTGAATCACTACTGATTAGAGAAATGCAAATGAAAACAACTTTGACATTCCACCTCACATCTATAAGATTGGTGAACATGAGAGAAAAGGTCAATGACAAATGCTGGAGGGGATTTGTAAAAATAGAGATACTAATGTACTGTTAGTGGAATTATGAACTAGTCTAAACATTCTGGAGAATAGTTTGGAACTATGTTCAAAGAGCTATAAAACTGTGCATATCCTTTGACTTAGCAATACCACTTTTAGCTCTGTATCCCAAAGAGATCAAACAAAAGGGAGAAAAACCTATCTGTACAAAAATATTTATATCAGCTGTTTTTTTGTGGTGGCAAATAACTGAAAACAGAGGGGATACCCATCAACTAGGGAATGGCTGAACAAATTATGATATATGACTGTGATGGAATGCTATTGTGCTATAAGAAATGATGAGCAGCATGGATTCAGAAAAACCTGGGAAAATTTATATGAACTGATGCAAAGTGAAGTGAGCAGAACCAGGAAAACATTGTACACACTTATAGCAATATTCTAAAGATGATCAACTTGTGTAAGACTTAGCTACTCTGATCAAGACAACACTTAAAGACAATTCCAAAGGGCTCACCATGTAAAAGGTTATCTATCTTCAGAGAGAGAAAGAGATGAACTCTGAATGCAGATTGTAGCATACTTTTTTCCTAAAGTTTATTTTTTGTCTGTGCTTTATTTTACAACATAGCTAATATGGAAATGTTTTGCATAACTTCATATATATAATCAATATCAAATTGTTTGCCTTCTCAAGGAAGAATAAGAGACAAGAAAGAGGGAGAGAATTTGGAACTCAAAATTTTAAAAAAGAATGTTAAAATGTGTACATGTAATGGGGAAATATTTACCAAAATATATGAGATATATTTAAAAATTAAATTAAAAATATTAAAGTAAATGATAGGCCTTTTTTTTTTTGCCATTCTTCCTTTTAGGAAAAAGTAGGTCTCAGTTTAATAGTTTTTCCTTAAATTTCAAAACAATTTTTTTGTTCTTTTTCCTCTTTTGTCATCTACAACTGCACTTTAATGCTCCTAGAACATGATTCAAACTTCATTAGGAAATTCTTCAAGAGGATTAGGGACTACTTAGTTGTAAACTAAGGTCCCTGGAGAAATTACCTTAATTTTCAGCCAAAAGGAATTATGATAAAGCAATGGCATAATTTCCTTTAATATTTCAAATGAAGAAGTGACTGCAAAATGTAAAGAAACAAACAAAAACCCCTTAACTACTATGTGGGTCTATGTTGACCCACATATTTATCATATTTAACAACTTAGTTGGGAAAGTAAACATTTAAGAGAAAGGGAAAAAAGCCCCATAGCAGCAGAGGAAAGGAAGGCATTCCAAGTGAGTAGATGCCCCATAGCATTCATTTCCCTTGAGATGGGAGATTATAAGGGGAAGCGTGTTTCATAATGTCTTCCTGGAGTAGACTGGACCAGTCATCCAGATTCCACCCAGATTTTAGTTACACTCAGATCTTCTTAATCTCCCAGGTTCAAAATCACCCTCTCTTCAAACTTTCCCTCTGTCATCTGCTCCTCATGGCTCTCTCTCATGTCTGCTCCCTGCCTTCAATGTCATTTCTCTTTCTTGCTTTTGTTAGATTCCTGATTTCTTCACCTACAAGCTTCCTAATTTAACCCACAAGGTCAGGGTTAGGGGCAGAAGCTGGGAGTCTGGGCCACAGTCCATTCTGTGGATTAAATTCCTTCTTTTAGGTTTCTTTGCATCTTTCTCTGAATATGGCCAGGGATGGTTACAATAACTAGCATAAGTATTATTATTCCCAATTTTTTTTTTTTTTTTTTTGCGGGGCAATGGGGGTTAAGTGACTTGCCCAGGGTCACACAGCTAGTAAGTGTCAAGTGTCTAAGGCCGGATTTGAACTCAGGAACTCCTGAATCCAGGGCCGGTGCTTTATCCACTGCGCCACCTAGCTGCCCCCTTATTCCCAATTTTCAAATGAGAAAACTGAGAGAGCTAAAGTGATTTGCTTTTGGTCATATTGGTATACTGTAGGAACTGGGATTCAAATCCAGATCTCTATTAAAGTCTAGCTTGCTTTTCTTTATACCAGTAGTTCTTAAAGCATGGTCCTGGGACCTCTAGAGCTATCTAAGACCATTTTAAAGGGTTCATGAGGTAAAAACTATTTTCATAGTAATATCAAGATGTTTTCACTTCTAATATGGTAAATATAAATAGATATAACCCATAGAAATCAAAGCTCTTTGGAAAAGTCCTCAACATTTTTTAAGAGTGTAAAGGGGACCTAAGACAAAGAAGTTTGAAAACTGCTGCCTTACTCTATGCTACAGCCATCTCATAACTATCATATATCTTTCAGCTCCTTCCTGGATAAGTAGCGATTTTAATTTTAGCTCCCAAAACCTATTCTCACTTTAGGAAAAACAACTAATAGTACACAAGATGGCCCTGGAATAACAACAATATCTAGCTTAATGTTTTGCAAAATATTTTATATATTTCATCTCACTTTATTGTCACAAGGTTCTGGATGTAGGTATTAGAAGTACGATGATCACCCTCTTTCTACAGATGAGGAAACTGATGCTTTCAGGGGAGTGAGCGATTTGCACATAGTCACATAGCTAGTAAGTTTCATAGACACAATTTGAATCTAGTTTTCCTCTTCTGTCTTCTATAGCACATTACTTCTCATGGTCTTAGGAGAAACAGTGGAAAACACTGAAAGTTCAGTAACTTTCTGTGCTAAGGATAGTATTATTTAAAGATAAGAAACTGGAGCAAGTAGTTTCTGTCCAGGACAGCTGTTCTCCCCAGCCTCTTCTTGCCTAGCTTCTGTTCTAGTAGCAGCAGACGTGACTTCTCACAGATAGCCCTTGGGCTCAAAACAGTCAGAGCAGTTGCATTCTCAGAAGGACTATTTACAGCTATGGCAGAGTTGATTGGCTCCTTCCCAGGGGCCGACTTCTCATTTTGTGGTATTGAGTTGGGAGATTCTTCCTCCTCCCCCACCTCAGCTACAGGTATGTGCAGAATGCCACAGGAATGCTCTCTTCCCTAAGGGAAAGAGTTAAAGCCCTCCTCCAATCCTCCCAATTCTTCCCAACCTTACCTTCCCAGGCACAGCTCACAACAATCCCCGGGAGGGCTTCTCAATTCTCTCCCTTCAACCTTCTGCTTCCCCAACTACCTCTTACTATAGAAGGAATCCTGGGGAGGCAATAACCTCCCCTGTCCTTTGTGGTCCTGATCCCCCATCACTGAGTCATAGAGTCATTTCACTACTTGAATCATCATTCCCTTCTCTAGTCTCCCCGACAAGCAGCCACCCAGCTGCTGCTTGAATGCTTCTATTTATGAGAAATACATCACTTCCTCAGGCAACCCTCAAAGCCCGTCATCTTCATCTTAAATTGAGTTGAAATCTGCTTCCCTTTTCTTCTACCCATTGTTCCTAGTTCTTTCCTCACAGCCCAGAGCCCTTTAAATACCTGAAGGTAGTAATCATGCCCCACTCTCCCAAGTGTACTCTTCTCCAAACCAAATTCCTCCAGTTCCTTCAGCTGAGTCTTCCTCTAGACCCTTCACTCTCTTAGATGTCTTTTGGAAATACCTCTCAATATCAGATTTCAGATCAGGAGGGACCTCAGAGATCTTCTATTCCAACTAAGACTCAGAGATGTTGAGCCTTGCAGTAGGTCACATGGGTAGTCAGCAGAAGAATCCAGATTCAAACCCAAATCCCGTATGAATTTTACTAAACTCACTTTCTTGAGAAAGGGAGTGTCTCTGACCTTCTGGGATCCCCAGAATTGGGCTCTGAACTTTTTATCATTTGGAAGTTTTTGTAATTGTCATTGACCATCTTCTTCATTCAGGTAGCTTTTCAGTAAGCAAGTGCCAGTGAGCAAAGTCACATTATACTGACTGCAATACTGGGTAACTGGGAAGATGGTGGTGTCCTGAATAGAAATAAGAAAGTTTGGCAGAGGGGAGGCTTTTGTGAGGGGGCGAAGAAGAGAAGGTTTTGAACATGTTATATTTGAAATGTCAATGCAACATCCAGGATGAGATATGTAGCATCCAGTACTGGGCATCAGGAGAAAGAGATTGGGGTTAGATATATAGATTGGAGAGCCATCTGTATAAGATGATAATTGGATCTATGGGATAAAATGAGACCATTAAGGGAGTATAGAGAGAGAAGAGGTTCCAAGTCAGAGCCTTGGGAGGACACTTGCACTTTGGGGGCAGAGATGGTTGATGAGCTAGCAAAGGCTTTCAGAGTGATGATGTCAGAGGGAGAGTCTGAAAGGACCAGAGGAAAGCAAATAGTATGCAGATACTGCATGGCTCAGGGTGTTGGGAAGTATTGGAGAAAGAACAGCCTGCATTGAAGAGCATGTCCAGGAATGGTTCTGATGAGAACCTAAAGATGGAAAGAGGGTGAGTAAGAGATGTAGGATGAGGTGCATGTGTGTGTATGTGTGTGTGTGTGGGTTGTTAATGACTGAGGGTGGTGGTTATATATTCAGGAGGAGAGTTAGGAAAGAGCCCAGTCACAGAAGCCATGTGAGCGGAGAACATCCAGGAGGAGGGCATAATTGAGTGTTAAAAGCTGAAAAGAAGTCAAGGAAAAGGAGAACTGAGACAAGCATATGGGATTTAGAAATTAAGAGATGATTTTCAGCCTTTGAAAGAATTCTTTCATTAGAATGGTAGGTGAGCCGTATTTGCATAGAGCTAAGAAGTTAATGGGTGATGAGGAAGGAGAGGTAGGAAGTACAAATGTTCCCTATCACTGCCTTAGGAGTTTGGCAGTGAATCGGAGGAGAGGAAGTTGATGAAGACCAGGCTGTTCAGGGGGACATCAGATTGTGTCCAGAAATCCTCACATATTGTGATGTTTAAAAAGTTCAAGAGGCATAAATTCTGGGTAATTTAATCAATTTATGAATAAGGCTAGTATGTTATTAATAAAAGAGGCCAGTGGTGCTCTCGAATGCCAAAGACCATCATGGTGGTGAGCTCCGATTTATATGCCCTTGGAAAAGCAATGTTACTAAGGGTGGCAATCAACTCTTATTGATGAACAATTAATGAGAGAATGAATATTACAGTGAAGGGCTGGACCTATTTTAATGAACTTTAATTATGTCATTTACTTCTAAATTGTCCAACCTTGGACAATCTATTCAAAGAATTTATCCCCGCCCAAACCTGAGTAGAACATAAAGGGCTTCTCCACCTAAGTGGAGTCTGAACAAGATTGTTAAGAAGGTTAATACAATCTCATTATCAGCAATGTCCTTCAGAGAGTGAACTTTTGAAATGAGACCTTTAGAAAAAGGAGAAACTCTCTATCTCCCCAAATCATTGGTTACTAATAATCATTTCTCTCATTATGAAGGTTGTGGTTGGAGGGATGAAGAGGAAGACTGTGAGCTAGATACTGAATCCCCTGACAAAGGAAGGTGAGTCATCTGGAGGCCAGGGGATTATAGTGACAAAGATGTAGACTAGGTGATATTGATGGAGTAAAACTTTAAGGAGGAGAGGTTGCAGAATAATGGAGTCAGAGGGAGCATCAGGAAGGCACAATGGGGAACAAGAAGGATGCAGACTGTTCATGGCCCAGGGTATTGGCCAGCAGAGGAGCCCAGGGGTGGTTCTGACAAGAATTGGATTTCTCTGAATGCCTAAGTGTGTACAAGAAAGTTAGGATTAAGGGATTTCTTAATGATCTTGGGGAAATTCTGGAACAAATGGATGAAAGCAGAATGCAGAAAAAGATGGGGACTGGTGAATAGTGATGGACAGGTAGATGGAAATAAGAGGGCAGGAAAGGTAACACAGGAGACAGCTTTTGTCCTGGCAGGTGACCATGATTAGGAGGACAAGAAGTGAGAGTCTGCTATTCACATCTCTGAGGAAGTACCAATTGATCAGGGTACCTGTTTCCAAGATTCTGTGATGACACAAGCTAGTTTGGGTGAAGGGGAAGCCAACTGTTACTGCAGACCTATCCTCTCTCTCTGAATAGTAATATAAACTTTTACCCCAGAACCAAAGCACAGGACTTACACAAATTAGGTCTAATCATGGTGATGGCTTACAAATCACTCCTGCCTTCACACAGATATTCCCCTGAGAATATCAGAATTTAGCTTGGGTGTAGGTAATTTGAATTATTAAATGACTTGCTGCAACTCAATCATGAAGTCCCTCTGAAAGCTAAGCTGCCCTTGCTTTCTACCAATGAATTCATAGCACTGTGCTTGTCCATAGTAGGGGTGGCTGTTGGACAGAATTTAGTCTCAGTTTTGGTGCTTCCAGTTTTTGAGCTATGGGGAAGGAACCACAAAAGGGTCTCATGCATATAGGGTTCTTTGGATACTTGCTGAGAAAGATAAAGATGGCAGCAAATGGGGAGATTTGTAAGGTCCAGAGAGTACAGAGGCAAACAGCGAAGGGAAATATAGAGGCAGATGGCATAGGGATGGGGGAAAAGATGATGGAGGGATGCAGGCAATGTGGGGAAGCGAATGGGGAGGGATAGAGGCCCAGAGAGTCACTTAACAGATTGTCATTGGGAACACTTGGGCAGCTTGGACCCATTGAAAGTGGAGGAGTGCTCAGGAAAAGGAGCTTGGGATTCCATTTTTATAGGTGGGTGATGGATTAATCATGCCACTTTAGGGTTACTTCATTAACATATCAACATCATCTCAAAGTTTTCAGTATGACCTTAGGGTCCCCTCATTGGCATAACAATTTTCTGGTTTTACTATGCATGTCTGGAGTTTTCCTGGAGACCATGAGCAGGTAGCAGACTGAGGGATCATTGCATTAAGGCTTAGCTGATTTCCCCTAATTTAGCACATATCTCAAGATGTGGCCTCAGTTAATTTATGAGGCAGTTGACAGTGGCTCCTGTTCCCTTAATTTATTAGATAGCTTGCAAGCAACTGTTATGCTCCCTTAACTTCTTGGAAAGTCTGTGACTTCGATGTTCCCCTTTTGCGGTCTTACTACCTGCTAGTGTTACCTTAGACCAGCTACATATAAACTTACTTTATAAATGGGGATGGAGATGAGGGTGGAGTCTCTGCAGGAGACTCCAGATATAGGTTACTGGTCACTGGCTTGCTTTCTAAGCTAAACTTTAATTTAGGGGAGTAAGGGAGAATTTATGGTAGCAGGAACCCTCAGATATCGAGATCAAATATGTGCAGGGTCCTGGTCTTAATGAGAATTTCCAATTTGTGGAACTCCTGTGGTAAAGCCCTGTCAGATCCTCACTGATAAGTGAATGGCACACTTCTGAGTGTCCAGTATTTTCTTCATGGAAAAGGAGACCAGTGGAGGAACAGGGAAGCACATCAAGATGGGCCCAGTATATGACTATCAGAATGAAAATGTTAATGGGTCAGAAAACTTTTCAGAGATTAAAAGATATTTATCATATCCTCCCTTAAGCACACTCTTTCTCACCAAATATGAGCTAATTGTTCTTTTGGAATGGTTTCCAGCCCACTCATCCTCTTGGCGGATCTCCTTTAGATTCATACCAGCTTGCTAATGATCTTCCTAAAAGGTGATGCTCGGGGGCAGCTAGGTGGCACAGTGGATAGAGCACTGACCCTGGATTTAGGAGGACCTGAGTTCAAATCCAGTCTCAGACACTTGACACTTACTAGCTGTGTGACCTTGGGCAAATCACTTAACCCCTATTGCCCCACAAAACAAAACAAAACAAAAAAACCACAAACCAAATCAAACCAAACCAAAACAAAACAAACAAACAAACAAAAGGTGATGCTCAGAACTAAACACACTACTCCAGAACACTCAAGAGATTTTCAGACAGTTCTTCCTGACAATAAGCCCCCATTTAATTCAGCTGAACTTAAAAGAAAGTTCACATTATATTCAGTGAACTGAGCACACTATTTCTAAGCAGGGCAAAGGTTGGTTGGACTATATGTAAATCACTTTTCTCATCCCACACACTGCATATCTATTAATAGAGTCTAAGATCTAATGCCTCATCAGGATGTGATGGTGCCTATTGGTCCTTGAAGGCAGGATCAATGGGATACACATTAAATGGACTTCAGAGTTTTAGTGAGGGACTATGTCTTTCATTCAAGTGCCAGCCTGGAGAGGCTCCTTCAATTCCACCCAACTTACACTTCATCAGTGCTCTCTACTCCTCTGATCAGAGGGCATGGGGATGAGTTCTCCTCAAAACCTCCATCTAAGGAGGAAGCTCATCTCTTCATTTCCCATCTGGCTACATTCCCTTGGACTTCTCCCAAAAAAGTCATGCCCAGGGGACATGGTATCTTTTCTCCTCCCTTTCAGCTTCCTTTTATATGCTGTCTTACTTTATTTGATTGTAAGCTCCTTGAAGGTAAAGACTGTCTTTGTCTTTTATATCTGTATAGCCAGTACTTAACATGGTGTCTGGCACATAGTAAGTGCTTAACAAATGTTTATTGACTGAAAAAGATATTATTATAGGAAGCAAGACTTTCCAAAATTATCTTCTTAAGCTGTACCTTCATAATTTGTACAAAGTACAATCCTCTTACCAGGCTTTTGTTTTTTCCTATGGATAATTCTAACCCCCTAATTATATTACCATTTGTGTAACCATGAACAGGTAGGTGACTTATAGAGTGCTGGGTCTGAAATTAGAAAGATTCATTTCCCGAGTTCAAATCCAGCCTCAGACACTTAATAGTTATGTGACCCTGGGGAAGTCACTTAGTTCTGTTTGCCTCAGTTTCTTCATCTGTAAAATGAGCTGGAGAAGGAAATGGCAAATTACTCCAGTATCTTTGACAAGAAAACTCTAAATGGAGTCATGAAGAGTCAGACATGACTGAAATGATTGAACAACAAATCTGTAACCATAGAGTATCTTGCTCAGAGCTTATAGCTACACATTTGACTTTCACACTGAAAGAGCAGCATGAAGACTCATGTCTTGATATATCCACTGCTGCTGTCGACAGCTGATGATAGATCATTTCTCCTGGAAAAATGATTTTAGAAGATTTCTCTGACCATTTCATTAGGTCAAAGAAGTTGACAACTGCATGGGATCTCAGGTTAGCCTCAATCTTCAACTGGTTGTGGGCAAAAAAAAAAAAAAGACTTTCTGAGAAACTGAGCCATTCACAAGACATAGATGTGAATTATCTTTCCACAAAGATATATTTTGTGGAGGGAATTGCAATGTTATTTCAGAAGGTAGTTGTTAAGTTATCTTGGCCACATTATATGCTGAGCATCCAGGAATTATTTGCATGAAAATATTGGCTAGAATTTGTTTTGTGGCCTGGAATTGATTCTCATATCAAAGAAGTGATAAAGGAGTGTAAGACATGCGTAACTGCTCATAATAAATCACCAAAAAGTATTTATTATTATTATTATTTTTTTTCATGAGAATTGATGCAAAAACCTTGGCTAAAATCCACATTGACTTTTCAGTGCTGTTCCAGGGAAGGAACTTAAAAAAAGTTGTGGTAGACCCTTTCTCAAAATGGCTCCATCTCAAACCATTATTTCAACAATTCTAACTCTGCACTAGTTATCTACAACAGATGGTCAGACAGTCTCATTTTTGACAGTAGGTCTCTTTTTACATCATCTGAACTCAAACATGTTTTGTATAAGAATTTAAACTGTAGTGGGTACCATAATGTACCCTAACCCTCAAGCAAAGAGTTGGAGTGAAAGGAAAGTACTGATTATTGGAGATTCTCTGAAGTAGATTATAGGAAGAAATTGGCCCATAAGACTTGCCAGGTTTCTTGTTACTCAACGTATCATTCCATTTCCAACAACAGGAGTCAGTCCTACTCATGGCATTTTGGATGAAACCTGAGCTGAGTTCATTCAATCTTAGGCAATGACTCAGACAAATAAGAAGGCATCTAGACTGTCTTCTCCCTGCACCACTCTTGTATTTTTGTCATATCAATCTCTAATAAGGACCATGAACCTGGAGAATGGAAGATTCCTGCTATTGTAATTGAGGTCATAGAGTCTGTGTCTAGCAAATCCCATAATGAAGATTTGTCATTCACCATATTGATCTGATCTGCTATATAAAATTTGCGCAGTAGCAAAACCATTAGAAACATATCCTCTGTAGTTTTTTTGGCATTGATTTTTTTGGTAGAGCTCCTGAAGACTCACCAGAGAAATGAAGGGAAGGAAACAATCTGACTTCTTCTCTGACCACTAAAACTATTAAATGAAATAACTGGTAGTTCTACATTATATTTTTAGAGGTGTGGGAGGAAGCTATGTGGCTCAGTGGAGAGAATGAAAACCTTGAAGTGAGGAAAACTCATCTTCATGGGTTCAAAACTGACCTCAGACATTTACTAGCTGTGTGACCCTGGGTAAATCATTTAACCCTGTCTGCTTTAGTTCCTCATCTATAAAATGAGCTAGAAAATGAAATGGCAAACCACTCCAGTATCTTGGTCAAGACCCCCCTCTCTGCCAGAAAAAGGGGTCATGAAGATTTGGACACGACAACAAGCGTGTCTTGGTAAATGCCTAACAACCAACTCTTTTTAAAAAAAAAATCTATTTATCTATCTATCTATCTATTTATTTATATATTTTAAAATGGTATTTATTTATTTATTCTTGAAAAAAAGGTTCTCATGACACATGGTTAAGTTTAATATAAATTATTAAAATCTCTATCATTTCATTAACTTTAGTTGCTGTGGTGTGCTGGAGCCAACTCGAACCAGCTTGTGAGAGCCAATTGTTAAATTTTCATGGTGAGCATTTATACCTCAAAAATCATCAAATGCTACAAATCAAGGCTTGATTTATTATTTTATTGATTATTTAGACTTAATAAAGTGATGGGAAAATGTTAATAATTCAGATTAAAATTTAAAGTGTGTCCTGAGAACTTTTTTTGGGGGGGGGGCCAGCTAGGTGGAGAAATGGATAGAGGGCTGGGCCTGGAATCAGGAAAACTCATCTTTCTGAGTTCAAATTTGGCCTCAGACACTTACTAGCTATGTGACCCCAGGCAAGTCACTTAACCCTATTTGCTTCAGTTTCGTCATCTGTAAAAATGAGTGGAGAAGGAAATGACAAATCATGCCAGTATTTTTGACAAGAAAACCCCAAATGGGGTCACAAAGAATCAGATACGATTGAATAACAGCAACTTTTAAACATTTACAAGCACATCCCTGCTGCTGGATATTCTTGCTAAAAGGTACATCCTTACTAGTTAAAAGATTATGTCAGCCAAGGGAGTGGTTTTATGTATTTCTTTAGAATCACAGGATAACAAAATCAGAGTTAGAAGTTCTAACCCAACCTGTTGCTAAGAATTGCCTCTAGGGATTCAATGCTAGATTTTTTATATTATGTAGTATTAGTAGTTTCATTCATTCTTTATCTATGCCTTTTGGTATCACATTCTTTTTTGAGCTCTCAGAGTTGTAGGTAGCAATGATTTAATAGAATACTAGAGTTATACAGGTCCTCAGAGGTCTTCTAGGTTTTACAAAGCATCCTCATCTCAGATGTTCTTGGCAATGTCACAGTTATAACAAAAACCTTCTAGCTATTTGAATTAGGGAGGAAGGGGGAATATTTAACTTTAACTTGGTTCTAGCTAGAACAAGAGTGCTATCTACCAGGTCATAGATTAGGAAGCTAGCCTTCTATTGTGGATAGGGAAGGACATCCTTCATTCAAGATTCATGATGTTTTTCTTAGAAAAAAATATACCATCTACACTGGGACTAGCAGAGCTTGGAATATAGGAGATAAAATAGTGCCTCACCCCTAGGAGAGGAACTGAGGATCAATGTTGGATTCTAATAAGAAGGAACATGACTAGAAATAAATTTCCTGATAACCAGCAGTAGAAAGCATGTTTTCTGGAATCTTTCTCTTGTCTTTGCTCTTTTGTGCTTTTTGGTTGACAAGAAGCCTTTTGGCTCTTCCATCATAGCCTGCTTTCTTTTTCTTCTGGTTGAAGAGAACAGCAGAGTTCTGGTCCTGCTCTCATTTTCTCTCAATCTACCTCTTTCTTTCTTTTCTCTTGACTTGATCAAAGGAACAGTTGGTTGGGCCTGCCCGTAAGCTTTCTGCTTTACTCTTCTTTTTCTATTGGCCAAGGTAGCAGAATCTTGCTTGTTTTCTCAAAATGCAAGGTATTGATCATAGAATTGGAGAGGGAGTGTGAATGGATTCAGCAAATTTATCCCCAGTACTAGAAAGAGCAACTCATAACAATAATAGTTTAATTGTTTTATCTTTCCATAGGAAGGACAGAGCATGTTCACAGAAATTCTTCTTTTCCTCCTCCCCTGCTACTTTTCAGAAATTCAATTCTGAAAAGAGGGAATTCTTGCAGTATTTTGAAGGACACCCACACAGAGAGACATTCCTATACAGATTATGTAATTATATTAAAACAAACATTAAGCATTGTAGTCACTATAACCAAACACACATGTTCCTGACTTCAAACGAACCTTACCAATGATGTGTAATCACCTGAATGCTAAAAGTTCTTTTCAGCCATTTTCTTCAATGGAAAAAATAACTGATTTGGAGAAGACTGAACTTTGTTTGTGGAAGATCATAACTCGTTCAATATGTACTAGTAAGGTGCATCTATACTTTTTTCCCTTCTCTAAATCTCTGGGATTTCATTCAGCAAACTAGAAATTGGGTCAAAGTTTTGTTTCAGAGGTAAAAGTTAAAGCTGTTTCTAATATGGCATAATTTCCAAGGCCCATTAAGGTCCATGGGTACCAGGAGCATATTCTCTTTGCTTTCCTAAGGACCTGTCCCATGAAAGTTGATGGATATTAACGAATTTACAAATGTATATTGGATCACCTTTAAGAGAGAATAGGAAGATTGTTATTACCTGCCTGTGAAATTATCCATCAACTTGAGCCTTGGACATAATAGAGACTCTAAAAGGGTTTGTTGTAGAAAGATGTGAATGAAGAGCTCCTAGAATTATAGAATATTAGACAGAACTGGATATAACCTCAGAGATCATGTAGTCCATTCATTTTATAGTTAAGTAAGCTAAAGCCCAGAGAAGTTATTTAGGATCATAGAATTTAAACCAGAAGCCATTTATTATATTTGAGGAAACTCAGGTTCAGAGATGTAGCTTGAAGAAAGTAAGTGGTAGATTTGTTCAGTTGTTTCAGTCATGCCTGACTCTTCATGACCCCATTTGGGATTTTCTTGGCAGACATACTGGAGTGGTTTGCCATTTCCTTCTCTAGCTCATTTTACAGATGAGAAAACTGAGGCAAATCAGGCTAAACAACCTGCTCAGGGTCACATAGGTAGTGATTGAGACTGGATTTGAACTCAGGAAAATGAATCTTCTTGACTCCTATGCACTATGGCGCCACCTAGCTGCTCCAATAAGTGGTAGAACAAGAGCTCAAATCCAGGACTCCTGACTTGAAGTTCTGTGTTCTTTTTCCCAGACCATGCCACATTCCCCTACGTACTAGATCCCATAGAAATATAGTAAGTGCTATCTTCTTTTCTTATACTGATATTCTAGTCTATATACTTCTTTTCTATTCTTATGCTTCTTAAATTATCTCTAGGGCAGTGAGGTGGCACAGTGGGTAGAGTCCTGGGATCAGGAAGACCTGAATTCAACAACTCCAGTATCTTTGCCAAGAAAACCCTCAAGGGAGTCACAGAAAGTTGGACAGGACTGAAAACAAGTAAACAACAACAAACATTATATCTCTTATAAAATTTATATCCTTTTCCCTACTACCACAGTCTCCACTCCACTTCATGACCTCATCACCTCTCCCCTAGATTAAGACAGTAGTCTATTGTTCAACCTCCCAACCTTTAGCCTCTCCCCTGTCTAGTTCATCCTCCATACAGCTGCCAAATTGATATTCTTAAAGTCTTGAAAAGCACAGGTTTGACCATGTGACCTCCAGACTTAAGAAGCTGCAGTGGTTCCTGATCATCTCTAGAATAAAATATTTGGTGAAGCTCTGCCTCACTCATATCCAATTCATGAGCAAGTCAAGATATCACCATTGTGATATCATTGGTCTTCTTCAAGAATGAAGGACAAACTATAACAACATGGGTTCTGCATAAAGTCTCTACACAGAGAGAAGGACTTCCAGAGCTGGTGTTTTAAGTTAAACCTTTTCACTCACAGATATTTCTTAAACATGTGCCTTACTACAATTATGGTGATCTAAGTTTAAGCTTACTCTTCCCATGGAGGTTGTATTTGTGGAAGGGAGTGAACTAGGTTCTTTGGAGAATGTTTTTGTATTAACTGTCTTTACCATGTTATTTGAGAGTAGTAGTCACTGCCCTCTGGGCATCCAACCTGCCAGTTTGAGCAGAAAAATGTCTTCATTTATAACAGTAAGTGTTAAAAAAGAGAAAATCCACATATTAGCTGTGGCCAAAGAATCTGTTTCTTTTGCTATGACAGCACAGTGTAGTGAAAAGAAAACTTGATTTGGAATCAATCTATGTATGGTGTCTGAGGTCAGGTCCTCCTGAATCCAGGGCTGGTGCTTTATTCATTGCGCCACCTAGCTGCCCCTGCCTCTTTATATCTTAAACTGACTTTTATGTTTTCTTCTAGCAAAGTAGTCATGAATGGATATAGTACCCAAGCCCCTTTAAAACTGAGCCCCAGGGATGACCACAGCCAGGGAACATGCATGTGTGTATAATTATCAACAAGAATTTCTTAAAAATTTATTTTTTAATTAAAACAATATTTTTTGGTGACCTCAATGCAACATGAACAAGCATTTCCTTTTCTTTTTTCCTTCCTTCCTTCCTTTTTTATTTTTTGTGGGGCAATAACGGTTAAGTGACTTGCCCAGGGTCACACAGTTAGTAAGTGTCAAGTGTCTGAGGCTGGATTTGAACTCAGGTCCTCCTGAATCCAGGGCCAGTGCTTTATCCACTATGCCACCTAGCTGTCCCCAAGAACCACTTCTTAAACACCAAAAAGTAATGGAGGAAGTCTGAGAAACAATTTTTGAAAAGGAAATTGATTTTGAACTTCTAGAGTTCTTACTTTACTTACTGTTGGGAGGTTAATGGAGAAACTAGACTAGAATCCAGAGTCTCCAATAGTACTTCATGAGTATAGGGATATTAACGTGCTTTGATTATACTCTTATACTAAATGTGGTGATTAAGTCTTTCCTAATTCCTCCACTATCCTCCCACTCAAACTGCCTTATATTTAACTACTTTTCATATATTTGTATTTATTAACTAATGTTTTTATCCTTCATTTCAAAGAGGACCATTGACATCATGGTCATCAGTAATATTACTCATGAATTGGATTTAAGTGAGGCAGAGTTGCACTCAGTCTCACTATATATTTATGCACATACAATGTACACACATATATAATGTATTTGTATGTATACATACACACAATGTATTTATATATATATGATACAATGTATATATGTGTGCTCTCTATATGTGTGCATGTGTGTATATATGTACAGGGTGGGTCAAAAGTCATGAAATAATTTCAATATTTAATAGTGCCTTTATTTTTTAATTTTAGTAAAATAATTTTTGTAAAAAATTGTAGACTTTTAATATACAATATGATAGCATTTTATACAGTATATATAGGAAATAAATATGTGTGTATACATACATATACATGTATAGGAAATAAAGAAAGAATAATTTTCAAAAAGTTATTAAATCATCAGATTCCTATGTGACTTTTGGCCCACACTATACATATATAATGTATTTGTTGTCTCCTTTGTTAGAGCATAAACTCCCTGCAAGTAAGGATTGTTTTATTCTTGGTACTCATATACTCATCATTTAGCACAGTGCTCGGCAGATAGTAGGGACTTGGTACATGCCTGTTGAATGAATGAATGTTGATAGAAGGAGTTTTCCTAAGTAGGATGGAGGCTAAGCCATTAAATTTGATTGGGGGACATAGATCTGACCTTTAGAATATTATGAAAATGTTGTTATTATCCACAAAGTTGTGAAGTTAAGGGGTGAGTGGCAGTTGACTTCTTTGAGACCCTGAGAAAAGTACAGCGAGCTTGATGGATGCCCCAGAACACCCTTTGGGGCTGGGTGATATGCATGACAGTTGGGACAGAGTGCTTGAATTATAGCCACATGCCTGGGGTCCTGTTTGCTGTATTAGAACAGGCACATTAGTCAGAGACCTCCTCCCCTTAACTGTCACAGATGAATTAATCCTTAACAAATGGATAATACCTTACAAATCTTAGATTTAATTCAAATTAACTAAAAAAATTTTTTTTTTATTACTGCAGCTTTTTGTGGACTCTTTAAAGCCTCCCTGACTACTTCTACTCAGTTATGTTCCTTGTTGAATCAGTAATGTCTTCAGTAAGGCAACCTCACGGTGTATAAAGAATAACAGACTGATTTGGAGTACAGGGGTACAAATCACAGTTCTGTCCCTTTGTATCTGTGTGACTTGAGGCATCATTTGCTCTTTCTTGGGGTCTTTGCTCCCTAAATCATAAAACAAGTGAGTTGATCTCCAGGTCTATTTCAATTATAAGACTTTCTGATTCCTAAGATTCTAACAAATCTGAGAATCTCCTAAATCTCCTTGGCACAGACTTTGGTGTAAAACTTTTTTTTTTTTAGTGCCATTGGACCCCATAGGCATAGTTTTTTCTTGGCTTTTTCCAGGAGAGTGGGCATCTTGGAAAGTGGCTGCAATGTCAGCAATAGTTTCATACAGAAGCAAACTAAAACATGAGAACCAAATCCTCAAACACCTTGGAACTGCTTTAAAAGAAGTTTTATTGTTAGCCCTTGTTTTCACATCACAATCACTTCTACTTAAATGCTGGCCATTACTAACCCACCTCCCCAAGTGAGTACCCCTCCCACACATTTAACCCTTCTTAGAAATAAAGAAAAACAGTTAAACAAAGACAACCAACACAGCAACTATATCTGATGGTGTATCCCACTCCTGACACCTGAGGTTTCCACCTTTTTACAAATGGGAGGAATTTATGTTTACTTTTCAGTTCTCCAAGGACAGGAAGTAGTTTAACACAATCTCAGCACAATTATTTTTGGAGTATTATTTCATAGAATCCATTCTGTCTCATTCTTCCCTCCCTATCCCCTATCCCCCCATCATTGCCGCTGGTACTTGAATTTGTGGTTCAGGCTAATTTCTTTTTCTTTTCTTTGTGAAAAGTAAGAATTCAGGCAAAATTGGGAACCCCAAAAGCTTTATCTTTAGAAAGTGATGGAAGAACAACTGCCTCCCTTACCCCTCACCCCCACCCCAGCCATCAAAGTGTTTACATTCTCTTTTCTGTTTCCCAGTTCAGCCTTCTCAGTCATCCCAAATGTTTATTTAATGATGCTCAAAGACCTTTTAAGCTTCCTGGGTTGAATGTTTGCTAAACACCCTGTCACTTCCAGTTCTACTGATAATTCCCTGGCCATAGCTTATGGCCCATCTCACAGCTCTTGGTAGGATAACTAAAGGGCCTTGCTCCTTAGTGACCAATGCTCAGAAGCCTGGTGGTACTGCCCTGGGGTCCAGGATCAATTTCTTGATGCCAGAGAACCAATGATAGATAGGATTCTAAGACTTTTGGCCAGAAGGGTTCTGCCTGAAGCTACGATCAAATTGGTGTCTTATACTGGACAGTCACCAGTGGGTCCAAACTGGGCACTGCTCCTGCTCTAGCCTAGAGAAAAAAAAAGACTGCCCTGACCATACCTAAATGTTAGAAGATTTGTTCTTGGCAGGATAACAAGGAAACAGAGGAATAAAGATGGGGCTTACAGGCTTAACACTTGACCAGCCTCTTCCATAAGCTGTCTCCACACTGCTTGTTATCTGATTTGGTCAGGGGGCAGAATATGATCATCTGGACATTACAGCTAGAGGTCATGACAACAGCTGAATTTATGTAGCTTTCCAAGCTCTTTATGACATATACAAATTTATCACACATGCAAACACACAAGTTTTACGAAGTTCTTTAACAACACATTAATTATGTCAGTTAATCCTGTGAGGTAGATGCTGTTGGACCATGAAGAAACTGAGGATCAGAGAGGTGTGAGCGGCTTGTCTGTAAGTGACATGGTCATATAGCTTAAAAATGCAACAGCTGTCACTTGAACCTCGGATGCTCCTGATTGCAAAGCTCCCATTCTTTCTCCATTCTGCCATATTTCTTCTCTTGCATGCTCCCGATGGCAGATTGAGGCCAAGGGAGAAGTCTTGCAGCTCTCAGTCAATGGTGTGACACAATATCTGGAGAGAGTTCAGAGGGAGAGCTCTATACACAATCTCTAGAGTGGGATGAGTTCATTTCTCAACCAATTCCAAATTGACCATGCCCCATTGGGAACTTGTTCTATGGTCTTGATGAAAGAATCATAGTATTGCATAGTTACAAGGAACTTTAGACACCATCTCTCTGGTTGGACACAGTGTGATGATTTGGCGGGAAAAGTGCTGGTGTTGGAGCTAGAGGATCTGGCCCCAGATTCTAGCTCTGTTGATTAGTAACTTTGTTACCTTGGGTAAGTCATTTCACTATTGGGGATCTCAGTTTCCTAAACTGTAAAATTAGATAGGTAGCCCAGATGACCTCTAAAAATTATAGCAAGCATTTGTACTGAACTTTAAGCTTTGCTATACCTTAATAATGCTAGTTAGTTTGATCCTCACAACAATACTCTGAGGTAAGGCTATTATTATCTCAATTTTGCAGGTGAGTAAACTGAAATTGAGATAGGTTAAGTGATTTGCTTAGGGTCATATGGGGGAAGGGAATAAGCACTTATTAACCACCTAATACATGCCAGGCACTGTGCCAAATGCTTTACAAATATCATTTCATTATAGCTGAAGTGTCAGAAGCAAGATTTGAACTCAGGTCTTGCAGAATCCAACACTCTACCACCTAGCTTCCTTTCCATTTCCAAATCTAAGATCCTAGATTCTAGCCTAACCCTCTCATTTTTTATTTTTTTTTTTGGTGAGGCAATTGGGGTTAAGTGACTTGCCCAGGGTCACACAGCTAGTAAATGTTAAGTGTCTGAGGCCGGATTTGAACTCAGGTACTCCTGACTCCAGGGCCAGTACTCTATCCACTGCGCTACCTAGCTGCCCCCTCATTTTATTTTGATTCATAAAAAATTCAATTTAATTTTTTTAAGATGAACAAAAATTTATTTTTTTTTCTATTTCCCACAATGCCTTCTTTGAAGAAGAGGAAGCTGAGGTCTGGAGAAGAAAGGTGATATGTTCAAGGGCACATAGCTAAAAAGTACCATAGCATGCATTTGAACATAGGTCTTCTGACTCTCAATAAAGGCTTCTTTAAAATTGATGTCCATTATATTATTCTGCCCTACCCAGGACCTTGGTGCTGTCTGACTCTAAGCATGAATTTATTCAATTAGCAAATATTTATTAACCACCTATGATTAGCATTGCATTTAGGTACCAAGCAGGAATATAAAAGACATGTAAGACATTGGTTCCTGTCCTCCAGGAAACATGTAGTTAGTGAGACAGAATAGCATTTACATAAAACAATTAAACCACTATGGATACAGTGGTTTATGAGATATGAAATTAGGTTCCAAAATAAACCCTACAGATAGTAAGTACCATAGGAGGTTAGAGACAGGAGAAATCAGTGTGGGGGACCGTGAGGTATAGAAGAAAGAGCACTGCATCTGGAGACAACTAGGAGGTGAAGTAGATAGAATACTGGGCCTGGAGTCAGGAAGACTCATCTTCCTGAGTTCAAATCTGGCCTCAGATAATTCCTAGCTGTGTGACCCTAGGCAAGTCACTTAACCCTGTTTGCCTCAGTTTTCTCATCTGCAAAATGAGCTGGAGAAAGAAAAGGCAAATCACTCCAGTATCTTTGCCAAGAAAACCCCAAATAGGGTCATGGAGAGTTGGACACAACAACAAATTTTTGTTCTGCCACTTATAACACTTGGCCTTGGACAAGTCAGTACACCTCTATGGGCCTACATTTTTTCAAATATAAAAAATGAGGTTAGATTAGATGATCTCTACAGCCCCATATGTTCTTAAATCTCATAATCCCAGTCTGAAAGGCTTCATGGGGGAAGTGTAACTTGAGCACATTCCTGAAGGATGGGTGGACTTTGAATAAAGGGAGAAAAGTAGAGAAAAAAGTTTCTCCTGTTAAATCCAGTGACATGAACAGATGGATGGGGATGATGAAGGGTAAATTGCTGGGTTTAACACCATCTCTGTCCACACCACCCAGGACTTCTACAACCTCAAAAATACTTGGAATGACCCTGAATGGTCAGTTAGCTTTGTTCAATTCAAGCCCCCCCAACCCAGGCCTTTTTTTCCCTCCCAGACGGGATGGTCAACCTGTTAGGGAAGCCCACACAGACACTTATGCAAGAGGCTTTTTCCCAGGGAAGGGTTAGTTCCTAACAATTCCCAGGGCACAATGAGCTATGCTGGTTGAAATTCTGCCTTGCTGCCTCTGCTTATTGTTGATGGCTGGCTGCTTCTGAATGGCTGCTAAGTCTCTGTATTTCCTGCTAACAGAAAGGGGCCCCATGGGCCTTTGTGGAGATAGAGGACAGGAAGATCCTCAGGAGAACTTAGATGTAGCTTGTTTGGGGCCCAGAGCCCTGCTGGTCCCATTCTCAATCCTCAGAGTAAGGCCTGTGCCACAACACTGAGGGTGGAGGGAGCGGGTCCCCCATTACCTCAGTTACAAAGACATTCGCCACATCTAGGAATATAGATTCCACCAGGAAGTCTCCTATCCAGATGCCCTCCTTGTCCTCTCCCTGTGGTCCTGTCTCTCCTTAGTCTCTGGTGAGTCTGCCTCTCCTTCCAGTTGAAGCGATGATGGAAGAAGCCAACAAAACTTTCCTGATTCAGTTTCACATGTCACTGAGGATTGACATCTGCTTGCAATTATAGCCCCAAGCAGCTGAGCAGTGGGTGGACAGGCAGGGCTGATTGTCTAAGCTGATAGGAAATGTAACTGATCTTGAGCATCCCTCAGAGCCCAAGAGTAGGTCTCAGTCTGATCATTCATCTCTTTACCAACCTAAAGGAGCTATCTAGCCCAAGGTGATCTCAGCCCTGATTACCAGCTGATGAGTGCAGGTCCCAGAAAGAGAGTGACAGAGACCTCAGAATCCAGTTTTTCTGTCCCCACAGCCTTACTCCAGCCAGGCGACTATTTTTCTCACTGATGAGAACTTGGCATCTAAAGCAGCAAAAAACCAAAACAAACTGGCTGGCTCTGGCATGTAGCTTTCAAGTACAACAGAGACCCCAACTAACCCATGTAGAAGCTAAAGGACTGCAAGAGTCTTTTCAGGAGCAAATGATGTTGCCCCAGGATGCCAAGTCCTTATTGAAAATCTGCCTGTAGCCAAGATTGACTGAATTCTATCTATTTGTGTGGGCAAAGTCCCGAGTTGGAGAGAGGGTGGGAGGGAGGAAGACACTGCTCTTTTCTTCTTGGGTCAGGTGGCCCCTGACCTCTTAAACTCCTTGGAGAGTCTTATTTGAATTTCTCCTACATTTGCATTCAAGTGGGGCTCCCATAGGGGAAATTGAGAGTTGTAAAATGTCAAAGCTGGAACAGCTCATAGAGACCTTTTAGGACAATGAAGCCCAAGGTTACACAGGTAGTGAGTAGCCAAGCTGGGACTTGTATCCAAGTTTCCTTATTTCCATTCTGGAGCTCCTTCTATCAAACCATGCTGCCTTCTTTTCTCTTTGGGTACTTAAAAAAACTGTTTGTTATGTCCATCCTTAGTGGCATTTGTAGAACACAAAATGTAAGATTTGGAAGAAATTTTAGAGATTATCCAGACTAGCCTGTGCATTTTATGGATTAGGAGACTGCAGTCTATTGAGAGAGAAATGACTTGCCCCAGATCATGTAGCAAGTATGTAGCAGAGCTCAGGCTAGACCTCAAGTATTTAACTCCCAGCCCAGTTTTCTGAGCTGCCAATTGAAAAAGCATTTAGCAAAACAGCAGGCCAGGGTGGAGACACAAAGAAGACAAAAAAGTCTGCCCTCAGGGAGTTGACATTCTACTAGAGGGCTATGAGATGCACAGATGAGTAAATATAAAACAATTTGGGGGGGATAGTTTCTTGGAAGAGCTAAGAGAATTCTAAGAAGCAGTGATGAAGACATTCCAGGTGTGGGAAAATTCAAATGGGTAATTCCTGAGAAGTGGGAGATGGAACGTAATATTCAGGGAATAATCATCTTATCCAGTTTGGTTGTAAAGTAGAATGTATGAAGGGAAGTAGGGGGAAATGCAGTTGGAAAGGGAAGTTGGAACCAGATTGTAGAAGGCCTTCAAACCGGGATAAGGAGTATGTACTTTAGGCAACATGGGAAGCCCAATAAAGGCTTATCAACAGAAGTATGACATGGTCAGATCAGTGCCTTATTTTGGTAGTCCTGGGGAGGGTGGATTGGAAAGTGGACAGGCTGGGGGGAGGTGACTCTGGATTTATGATTTTATCAGTATAGGGAAATTCTAGTAAAAAAAAAATTCCTTCTACCAATATAGATTGGTAATTCATCCATCACATATAAGAGACAGTGTGGAGTGGACAGAGTACTGGACTTGGAGTCAGGAAGACCTGGATTCAAATTCTGTTTTGGGCATGCTAGATGGGTGACTGTGTGACTCTGTAGAAATCACTTAATTTCTCTGTATCTCAGTTTCCTCATTTGTCAAATTAGAAGATTATAGTATATGGTCTCTAAGGTCCCTTCCAACTCTGAATAGATGGTCCTCATAATATGGTCTTAGAGAGTTGTTAGAACACTGAGGCGTTAATTGAATTGCTCATAGTCTCACAGCTAGTGTGTGTTAGAGGCAGGATCTGATTGTGGTCTTTCCTGACTACAAGGCCAGCTCTTTTTACACCATGATGAAAGATTAGTGCAGGACATGTTGATTTAGTGGTCAGCTGTGTAGAGATGATAATGGAATCCATGGGAGCTGATGAGGTCACTGAGAGATGGGGTAATCATTCAGCAAAATTCCTGAGAGAAGAGAAATGAGACCAGGATAGAGCTTTGAGGAGACATGTACACTTTGGGACTGGGAGATGGATGATGGGTTTTCAGAATACTGAGAAAGAGAAATAAGTAGGAGAAAAGCCAGGAAACAGTGTCATAGAAGCCAACAAGGAGTCTTTATAGGAGTTTGGCAGTGAAAGAGGGGAGAGGTATAGGACAAGAGTTTGAATTCAAAATTCACTTACGTTGGAGTGATTTTTTTTTGAGACTGAGGAAAAACTGATTGTATGTATAGTCAGTAAAATAATTAGTGCTTTATGGTTTACAAAGTGCTTTTCAAATATCTCATTTTATCCTAATGACAACAACCCTGTGACATAGTGTGCTATTATTATCTCCTTTTTATAGATGAGGAAACTGAGGTAGACAGAGGTTAAATGACTTGTCCAGGGCCAAAAATCTAGTAAATATCTGAGGCCAAATTTGAACTCATGTTTTCCTGACTCCAAGTCTATCTAACACTATCCAATAAAACAGGTCAAAATGAAAGGTGGGGGCTGAATGATCTGGGACAAGCTTCTGGAAGAGTCTGGAGAGCATGTGGAAGCAATGACACAAATAGAGGAGTTGGCCTTGGAGCAGAAGAGGAAAAAAATGGATGAAGAAGATGTGTTGAGTAGAGGACAAGGGGGCTCATGATATATGGCTTCAGTCTTCTTGATAAAGTAGGAAATTAAATTAGATGCTGACATGGGTGGCTTGGGATGGTGTAAGAGGCTTGAGGAGAGAAGGAGTTTTGGAGCAACTGTTGAGGGAGCATGTAACAAAGACTCAATAATGGACAAATCAAAGGATTGCCATGTACCTGAAAGAGCTCAGTTGAGATTAAATAGCATGAATTTGTAGTGGCTCTAGCCAGGGACATCCTTTAGGGGTTTTCAGGAGCATGGAAAGAGAAGCAGAAAAGGCAGATGGTGAGAGTGACCTTAAGTTTGGGGATGGGAAGAGCACCAATGTGTCACTAGAACAGAAAAAAGGAAGGAAACAGGCATTTATAAAGCACCTACTATATTCCAGTACTTAAAGCTAAGTACTTAACAAATGTTGTTTCATTTGATCCTAACAACAACACTAGGAGATAGGTTCTATTATTATCAGACTCATTTTTACCATTGAGAAAACCGAGGCAGACAGAGGTTAAATGATTTGCCACGGTTCACATAACTATTGAGTGTCTGAGGTGGGATTTGAACTCCTGCTCAGTGCTGTATTTATCCTGACACTTACCTGTTCTAGCTTTTCTCACTCAGAAGAGATCAATGATATAAGATAGTCTGTAGTTGAAATACAGTTGAAATTTCAAAAATGTGAAGAATGAAGAGAGGTTGGAGTAGGGGTGATGGATTAGGAGAACAGAAAGAAATGGAGGGACTGGGAGTCATAGTGAGGGCCAACTATTGGTTTGGAAAGAGTGAAGTGAAGATGGAAAGACAGGAAATTATGATCAATAAGGGGAACTTCAGAGTTTGGGGTCCTAGGGGTACAATAGTTAATAATTTTCATTTTATATAGTATTTTATATTTTCCATAGCAATTTTCCTCACAAACCTTGGAAGTAGGAAGTGTTCCCATATTATCATCTCTATTTTACAGATGAGGAAACTAAAATGCCCTGACTCAAGGTCCAGAAATCTATACAGTGCACCATTTTGCTTCTTGAACTCAAGAATGCAATTTTATCAGGGAGGTACTATAAGCAAAGGAAACTGAGGCTCAGAAAGTTTAAGTAATTTGACCATGGTCACACAGATGGTCTCAGAGATGAGATTCAAAACCAGGTCTCTGCTACTTCCAAGACTGGGATTCTTTATATAGTGTGGATACTCTGACCTCTCTATAAGAGTTAGGTTAGGTACATTTTACCTCAGGGTTCTAGGGTATCCTGAAGGGAAGTCTCTTCTGTCTCAATAGATTGACACCCCCCCCCCCCGGCTGTTCTCCATTGTAAAGTGCCAGTTATTAGTGCTTTGGTTCCATTTAACCACTTGACTCTTTAATTGTAAGAATGGCTTTTACAAGAGATGTTTAATCCAAGGTTATAAAAAGAATAACATAAAAACATTTCCTTCAATATCTTGGGAGCATACTCTGCCCTACACCACCTCAGTCTCTAGATGGAAGTTGGCTCCTAACTTATCTCAGTTCCTACATAGCATTGATCCCAACCAAGTTCATGTCTTGATGGGGCCTAACAGATGAGTCCTTGTCTCAGCTTCTGATGGCCACATCAGGCCCAAAGGTCACTCCTTGCTCCGTGGGCCATTGATGCTACAATGGCTCTGGAATGTAGATTCTTAGATGCTGGGATGTAAATATACTTTCTAGACCTTGGGCCTCAATCCCTCCACTTAGAATGAAGAGACAATAGACACAGAGGTCAAAGATCATACCTTTTCACTAGGCTATATGGTCTTAGATGGGCAGAAGACTCTGAGCCCCTTTCCCTTACAGCAGGGTCTCTCACTGGAAATTACAAGCAAAGGAGTTAGTGAAATTCCTCCAAGCTCAAATGAGGCAGAAGAGAAAGCAGCTGAACCTGATAGACCTTTTTGAATGTCTCTGTAGCCAATCAGAGATCCTCCTCTTCAACAGATAGCCAACTGGAGCCAATTACAGAACTCGATGTAACCTCCACATGTCCATGAGAGCTCCACAGTTTCTTCCAGGTACTTCTTTTAACATCTTCATCACTGTCTTGAAAAGAAGATGTCATCTGAGGCCCTCTGAGCAGGCATCATACCCCCAAACATTTACATTACACATAACATTACAACACATTGCAGTGAAAGCTTATGATGAGATCTATGGAATGGCCACTCTTCACTGCTTCTGAAGGGAATTGAAGATGTCAGTCATAAGAATTAAGGAGAGTTGAGGCCTAGTGCTGAAGTCCCCAAGTATGAGAGTAGGGGGAGGAGCTGAGTAGAAGACAATGATCCAGGAACTAAATTCTCTGGGAAAGGAGGGAGAGTGACTTGGAGGCTGGTAGGTTACTTCAACAAAGATAGATTCTGGAACTTTAACTGACTCCCTATTGCCTCTAGATAAAATATAAATTCTTCTGTTTGTCATTTAGATCCCTTCAGTCTGCCTTAAGCCTATCCTCTCCTGGTTGATTACACATTATTTCTCCTCAAATACTCAAATCCAGACAAACTGGTCTACTCTTTCTTCTCTGTATAAAAATTCTGTCTCTGACCCACATGCCTTTATTAACTGTCTTCGAATCTTGGAATGTTATCCTCATTCACCTCTACCTCTTGGAATTCCTCCCTCTTGTCAAGGTTCAATTCAGGTCCTACTTTCTACAAGACTCCTTTCTAGATTTCCCTGGTCATTAGCACCTGTTTAGCATTTATTTATCTGTGTACATCACCGGTAGTTAAACTTCTCTGCCCCTCCCCTAGGCTAGAGTATTATTTGCAGTAAGGAATTGTGGTGTACTGGATATTTATGTCAGCAACATTTCTAGACAATTGGGAGACTCTAGAATGAGCAGTTTTCCTTTAATAAAAGCAGTCATTTTTGTTGGGATTCTTATGAATTCAAGATCTAGTATGTTTTGAAATTATGATGTATTTTAATAGGCAAGTTTTGTTTATTTTGCAAATACTATACTATGTATGCTGGGGAAGTAAAATTTATACTAAACAAAATTATATATAAAATCTCTTTTTATCTGCAACATCCAAATTTTCATGGCACACAGTGAAACTTGTGAAAAACCCTTTGATAACCACAGGCAAGAGGATGAAAGTTCCTTGAGGATTCATCTCACACTTTGGTCTTTGTAATCCCTTTGCCTGGTACAGTGCAGTAGGAACTTCAACTCTTATAGTGTTGAATTCAGTGAAGTGACATATATGGATGGAGTAAACCTCAAAAGAAATGAAACTGACATGATGCAGCTGATAAAGGTTCTAGAAGGAGAATGGAAAACCAAGTAAATAGGATAAGGGTAGGGACAGGAGTAGGTTAACTGCCCCTTCTGGCTTGTGATGAAGGGGGGCATGAGAAAAGGGGCAACCTGCATGGGAGAGGGTGGCCTAGAATGCACTTTCTTCACTAAATCTGAAGGGACTTCAGAGTCCATCCAATCCAACCCATTGCTGAAGAATCTCTTCTATGACATACTAGACCAGTGGTTAACCAGTAGTTAAGCCCCTGCTTGAAAACCTTGAAATGAGGCTCAGTCCAGCAACAAGTGATGTAGATCCATTTTTGGACAGCTCTAATTGTTAGGAAGGTTTTCCATACATCATGCCCAAATTTGTCTTTGCAATTTCCCACCATCACTCCTAATTCTTCCATTTGGGGCCAAACAAAATATGTCTGAACCCTCTAAATACCCCATGTCCTTCAGCATTTACTCATAGTGCAAGATATAAAGACCAGTCCCAATTGCTGCTTGTCCTCCTCTGGACAATCTCTAGCTTATTCTAAGTGGAGCCTTCTTGGGGCAGAGCATGGCAGAACTATCATCTCCCAGGTCCTAGATATTATGCCTCTCTTAATGCAGCTCCAATTAGTATTAACTTTCTTGGTGGTGCTATCCTACTGTTGACTCATATTGAGTAGCAGAAACATGAAAATCTCTAAATCTTTTTTCAGAAAAAACTGCTGTCCAGTTTCCTCTCCTCCTCCATCTTATGTCTATGCAGTTGACTTTTTGAAACCAAGGGTAAGACTCTACATTTATCCTGACCGAATTTCATCTTCTTAGACTCAGTCCCAATAGTCTATCCTGTTGATATCTTTCTGGATCCTAACTCTGTCATCCAGTGTCTTAGTTATCCAGTACAGTTTTATATTGTATCACCTACAAATTGGGTAAATGTGCCATTTGTACTTTTGCTTGTGGATAAAGTTTTCATTATTACAGAACCAAATTCAGATCCCCAAGGCACTGTACTAGAGACCTCCTTCCAAGTGAACACTATGGCTATTATTATTAGTGACAGTTCTTGGGATCTGGTCTTTCATCCAGTTTTAAATCCACCTGATTGGCTGGCTCACCCATATTTCCCCATCTTATCTAAAAGAATGACAGAAGAGACTGCTCTCAAATGCTTTGTTAGAATCTTTGTAAACTATGTCTGCAAACTCCCAACAAGGCATTTAAAGCCATTTGTTGTCTGTAGGTAATATAGAATAGAGGAAAGAGTATTCAGCCTGTAGGCAGGCAAGAGATAGCTTTGAAATCTTAGCTCTATTACTTAAGTTGTTGTGTGACCCTGGACAAATAACTTTTTTGTACCTCAGTCTCCTCATCTGTAAGTTGGGCATAATAACACCTGCTAGTATCTGTTAAAATAGTTCAAGGTTTGCTGTATATAGATCAGATAAGATAATGGATGGAACACGCTTTTCAGACTTTAAAGTGTTATACAAACATCAGTTATTATTAGTTGACATTTTCAACCTGTCCTTCCAGATTTATTTCATTGTACTCTCCTTCAAACATTGTACATTCTGTCCAAGCTGGCCTGTTAGCTATTCTCTGAACTTGGCATTCCTTCACCATGTCTTTGCATAGTCAGTTCCCTGTTCCTGGACCTCATTTCTTCCTTGCTCCTGCCTCTTTGAATCTTTAATTTTCTTTAAGACTCAATTCTATTGCCTCTTTCTCTATGTAGTCTTTCCTGATTTCCCTTTCCTCAAATGACCTTATATTTACTTGTCTTATATAACTAAGGGATCTTCCCTAGTAGCATGTACACCTAAGGGAAGAGACCATGCCACTTTTATCTTTGTATCTTGGCACCTAACACTGTGCCTCACCCACACACATAGTAGTAAAGGATTAATAAATGTTTATTGAATAGAACTGTATTGAAAATAAAAGATAAAATGGGCCAGGTGATGAACACCTGACTAGAGAGTTCCCTGAATTCAGGGAATGTGGGAAATCCAGGAGATGAGAATTAAGGTCTTGGGATGGTGTTCCTAAAAGTGTAATTAGGATTATTTTTAATCCTGGAGAAAATAGTTGTGAAAGAGGGTGGGAGAATGGGTAGCAATAGTACAAAAGTTTTTTTTTGGGGGGGAGGTGATAACTATAGTTAGATTACAGTGGTGAGTACAGTGCACAGAGAAGGTATTTCCACCATAGGTGCACTCATGCAGAGAGAGGGGGTGGCCTGTCCTCTCCTCCTTATTCTGTTAGCCTACAGTCTTATTCCTTTACCCTCATCTTCCCACCTTTCCATCCAACTTCCACCAGGCATAGCTCATTATACTGTGAAACACAAGGCATGAGAAGAAAAATCTATGGACTACCATGGGAAAGAAGTTAGCCCCTTTTCCCAATGGTGGTGCCTTGGGCAAAGGCCTGACTGCCCCACCCTAGTTATGGCTACAATTAATGTTAAGGATGGCTTTAGAAATTCTGGGCTTTTAGAAAAAAATGTTGGTTCCAAAATGTTGACTAATCTGTTGGAAGAAAAATGGAAAATTTATTTGAACAACTTAATTCAGCAGATGTTTTTCTTTTTTCTTTTTTACAACATAGTGTTTTAGAGAGAGATCTTACTTTGAAGTCAAAGAGCCTAGATTGAACCCCATCTTTTCCCCTTGCTGCCCATGTGACCCTGGACAAGTTGCTTAACCTCTCTGGGTCTTAGTTTCATCATCTGTTAAAAATGGGGGAGAGGTTATACTAGATAACTTCTGGGGTCCCTTCCAGATGAAATTTATGATTCTATGACTTTATGATTAATAATATTTCAAAAGATCTGGGGTTTCTGGGGTTTTTGTATGCTTTCTGTCAAGTCAAATTATAATTCCTCTGCATCTTAGTTACCAGTTAAAAGGCTGTCATAAAAGATGCTGTGATGACCAACTTCCTAATAAAAAGTCTCCAAATGTAGCCAAGCTGATCCTTAGGTATTCGACAAAGACAGCTGTTGTGTCCAAACCAGAATCTTTATAGTTTAGGAAATGGATAGGTGATGGATAGATAGATGGAAAGAAAAAACAGCACTTATTAAGTTCCTACTACATGCCAGGCACTATGCTAGCCACTAGAGAGTCAAAGAACACAAGCAAGAAAATGAGACATAAAGAGGATCTAGAAAATTGTGGGGAGATGGGGTAAGGGAGGAGAGGTTACCTGTGTGGAAGCAAGGCTGCTGGCAAGTGTGGAGAAATCCAAAGAGTGATCAGTGGAGCTAGTAGAGTGAGCATGGTCTGGGTGTTGTTATAGGCTGGTTGTCATTGACTAGATTCAGTTGTCTCTGGCTCTTTTTGACCCCATTTGGGGTTTTCTTGGCAAAGATACTGTAGTGGTTTGCCATTTCCTTCTCTAGTCTATTTTTCAGAAACTGAGGCAAACAAAGTTAAGTGATTTGTCCAGGGTCACACAGCTAGTAAGTATCTGAGGCCAGGTTTGAACTCAAGAAGTATGAATATTCTTGACTCCAAGCCCAGTGCTCTATCCGCTTCAACACCTAGACACTTCTGACATTGTCTGGGTACCTCATGGTATCTTTCTATGGACATATTGAATTTAAGATGTCTACTGGGCATCCGGTTCAAGTGTCTGAAAGGAAGTTGGAGAAGTGAGATTGGAGGTCAGCAGAGAGTCTGGGGCAGAATAGGTAAATTTGAGAACTGTCCACATAGGATCAGTGGAATAGGCTACACACACAAGACACAGTATTAAACGACTCTTTGATAAACTCTGAGGTACCACCTCACACCTATCAGATTGGCTGATATGGCAACAAAGGAAAATGATAAATGTGGGAAATGTGGGAAAATTGGAACACTAATACATTGTTGGTGGAGTTGTGAACTGATCCAATCATTCTGGAGAACAATTTGGAAGTAAGTCTAAGGGGCTATAAAACTGTGCAAACCCTCTGACCTAGCAATACCACTACTAGGTCTATATCCCAAAGAGTTAATAAAAAAGATAAAAGAACCCACATGCACGAAAATATTTACAGCAGCTTTTTTTGTAGTGACAAAGAATTGGAAATTGAGGGGATGCTCAATTGGAGAATGGCTGAACAAGTTGTGGTATATGAATGTGATAAAATACTATGGTGCTATAAGAAATGATGAGCAGGCAAATTTCTGAAAAACCCAGGAAGACTTACATGAACTGATGTTGAGTGAATTAAGCAGAACCAAGAGAACATTGTATGCAATTACAGCAACCCTGTGTGATGATCAATTGTGAAAGACTTAGCTTTTCTCAACAATACAGTAATCCAAGACAATTTCAAAAGACTTATGATGGAAAATGCTCTCCATATCCAGAAAAAGAACTATGGAATCTGCATTCATATCAAAGTATACTATTTTCACTTTATTTGTTATTTTTCTTTCTTGTGGTTTTTTCCTTTTGTTCTAATTCTTCTTTTACAATATGACTAATGTGAAAATATGTATAATATGATTATACATATATATACACACACATATATATATATGTATACACGTGCACGTGCACACATATACATATCTCCTATATTTGATTGCTTGTTGTCTTGGGGAGGTGGGAGGGAAGGGAGAGAGGGAGACAGTGTGGAACTCAAAATCTTAGAAAAATGAATATTGAAAACACTCTTTACATGTAATTGGAAAATTTAAAAATATCCCCCAAAAGAGAGAACCATTCACATAGAGATGATAATTAAATCCATGGGAATGATGAGATCATCAAATGAAGTAGTAAAAAGGGAGTAAAGAAGAAGGCTGAAGACAGAACCCTAAGGGACTTCTATGGTCAGAAGGTTTGATCTGGTTAAGTATTCAGCAAAGGAGAAAAAGGAGAGCTCAGATAGATAGGATGAAAACTGGGAGAGAGTGGTGTCCCCAAAACATAGAGAATATCAAGAGTATCAATTTGGAAAGAATGATGAGCAGTCTCAAAGGCTTATTTTGAAGAGCAATTTGGAATTATGCCCAAAGGGCTAAAAAACTGGGCGTACCTTTTGACCCAGCAATACCACTACTATCTATATCCCAAAGGAATCGTAAAAATGGGAAAAGGACCCACATGTACAGAAACATTTATAGCAGCTCTTTATATTATGGCAAAGAATGGGGTTTGAGGGGATCTCCATCAATTGTGGAATGGTTGAACAAATTATGGTATATGAATGTAATGGAATACTACTGTGCTATAAGAAATGATGATCACACAGACTTCTGAAAAACCTAGAAAGACTTAAATGAACTGATGCAAAATGAAGTGAGCAGAACCAGGAGAACATTATAACAGCAACATTATATAATGATCAAGTATGAGTGACTTAGCTCTTCTCAGCAATACAATGATCTAAGACAATTCTGAAAGACTCATGCTGAAAAATGCTATCTGCATCCAGAGAAAGAACTGATGGAATCTGAATGCAGATTGAAATATACTATTTTTTTTACTTTCTTTCTTTTTTTCTTTTGGTCTGTTTTTTTTTTTCAGAACACAACTAATACAGAAATGTGTTTTATATGATTGCACATATATAATCTATACCAAATTGCTTATTTTCCCAGACAGGAGGGAGGGAGGAAATTTGAAACTCAAAAAAAATTTGAAATGAATATTAAAAATTGTCTTTACATGTAATTGGGAGAAAATGAAATGCTATATGAAAAGCTGTCAGAGGCTCAAGGATGCCAAATAGAATGATGATATAGAAAACATAATTGGATATGGCAACTAATAGTTCATTAGTAACTTTGGAGAGGACAGTTAGGTGGGATAATAAGGTCTGAAGCAAAATTAAAAGAGGTTAAGAAGAGAAGGAAAAGAGAGAAAATAGAGGCACCTATTCTTGATGTTCTTTTCTTTTTTCAGATAATAAATGCATATAATACAACATGTAAAATAATTTTATGCTTTTATAATTTTAATCTCATAGAAAATGCAAAGTTAAAAATTCTCTACTAAAAAAGTAATTAGGGGCAGCTAGGTGGTGCAGTGGATAGAGCACCGGCCCTGGAGTCAGGAGGACCTGAGTCCAAATCCAGCCTCAGACACTTGACACTTACTAGCTGTGTGACTCTGGGCAAGTCACTTAATCCTCATTGCCCCACAAAAACAAAAAACAAAACAAAAACAAAAACAAAAACACAAACCCAAAAAGAAGTAATTAATACAAAATTTAGATGAGTGGTATAAAAAATTAAAACAGACAAAACCCAGCAAAAATATTATAATGTATTAAATGTAAATCCTCTCATCTCCAGGAGAAGCAAAGTAAGTTACTAAAAAAGAGAATCCACCATATAGTTGTTATTTTTTTCACTATATAGTTATAAATAAAAGTCATAACAATGCCTTAGAACCAATTTGACCAAATGCAGCTAAAAAGTAGAGGGCACTGAGCTGGGAGAGACTGGTCACAATTCTTCCCATTGCAACTAAGCTGGCTCAATCATTTAGGAGATGGGAATTTCTCTAGACTACATTCTCTTTGGAGCCTTTTGACTCTCTCAGACCCTTAATTCCACTTTCCATTTTCTAATTCTCCATTTATACTCTAAGTATCAACCATGAACTATTCACCGTTCTCTGTTCTATAGCTAGCAGACTTTAACCTCCTGCTCCTCTACGCAGTCATTCAAAACCATCACCTAACTGCAAAAATCTCTTTCAATGCTACTTTCTTCTCTCTTATCCTCATCCACATCCACATCCATCCTTGGTCTTTGGAATTCATTCATCATTTTGTTTTGCATTTCTCATGTAATAATATTTGAAAATTATTTATATTAGCCAGACTGGCACAGGCACTGTATCTTATCTAAAATGTCATCTCTCTAGTCATGATCCTTGCCTCTCTACTCTCTTCCACTGTGATCTCTGTAACGCACTCTTTCCTGTTACAAGTATCCTCAGCCTTCTCCATTTCTCCCACCTACTAGCACTAACTGAAACCTAGCTTCATCCTCTTGGATGGTGGCCCTATCCTTCAATCAGCACGTCAGTGTTGGCATAATCTTTGCTGCTCTGGATTTTTTCTTCTCTGAGATCACCAATAACCTCAAATGTCCAAAGCCAATGGTCTTCCCTTAGTCATCAAATCCTCATTAACCTTTCTGTAACCAATGTCAATTACCTCCATCTAGAACAGGGTTTCTTAAACTTTTCCCACACATGACCGCTTTTTGCCTGAGAAATTTTTATGCAACCCCAGGCATATAGGTATAAATAACTGTTGCCAAATTTTTTGTGACCCCCACGTTCAGTTCCATGACTCCATATGGGGTCATGACCCACAGTTTAAGAAGCTTTAAATTTTTTAAACTTTTTGGTCTTTTCAACAAGTTTAACTACAAAGGGCAGAAGAGATATAGGATGATAGTAGAGATGGAATGATCAAATGATAGTTTTTTTTTCAGGATGGGGGAAATATAGCCATGTTTGTAGGCAGTTGGGTATGAGAAGAGAAAACTCATGGAAAATGGCTTCATTTTTTCTTTAAAGTATGAGGTTCTTATCTGAGAGAACAGGAGGAGAGGGGGACATGGGAGATTTGAGGAGGGATGAAGAGGTTTGGAAAAGCCATTGTAGAGAGTGGGATGGTGAGTTTGTAAGGGAGGTATAGTAGAATTGCCCAGCAGCAGTGAGGGTCCACTTGAGACTATGTAACATAAACTGGTAGTGGACCCAGTCAGAACAATTGTGTTATTTTTTCCATCTTAATTGGCAAGAGATACCAATACTTTCTAGGTGAACTGCTGTGATCTCAAGGAATCAAGGAATCTGGGTATTAGGAGGTAGAATGAGTAGGGGTGAGGGCAAAGAGAGCCAAAGTATCATGTTAAGAGTAGGCCCCTAGGCGTTCAGAAATACTATTCAGTACCTCAGTCCTAGAACATCTACCCTTAAGGAACTTGGCTTGAGTTGACTCCCCAGCCCTTTGGGAAGTAGTTAAATTGGCAAGGACTTGTGATCCACATCTCTTGCTTCAGAGCTGCCTAGGCATGCTTCTTTTTCTGGGAAGCAATCCCAGGAGGATGAGATACAGGGGATCCCACACTTTCAGCTTCTCAGGAGCTTCAGTGGAGACCAAGGGCAGCAGGGTCAGAAGGTTGAGCAAAACTTGGAAGGTAAGATTTGCATAGGAGATTGGAAGGGTGAAGAAGGTGCATACTTCCTTCCCTCAAATAACTTCCCAAGGGAGATTTTGGGCTTATGGATCAGGAGAGAGCTACAGAGTTTTCCTGGCTGAAAATATTTGTGTTTGTGAAGATTCGAAGAGCCATCCTGAACAGAAACAATGTGATGACTAATGAAGACATGTCCTGGCAGATGGGCCAGGCTTGGTCTGGTGCTTATTTGTGCACTGACAAGACATGGGCTTATAGCCTGGGTTGGCTCAAGCCATTGTGGGGAATGGGAGAGGAAAGTTCTAGCCACCATGGGAACCATCCTGGGTCACTATTCCTGGGTCCATGGAATTAAGATAGCCACACAGACATTTCCTATAGCCACTTGTTCCACATCTTGGCTGATGAGCATGAAAGATGAAAGGTTTAAAGGAAGACCAAGGAGATGATGGAATTTCAGAGAAGGATATAGGATCTCGAGGACTCTCAATAGGCACAATCTGGTCTGTACCCTCATATTAGCAAGGCCAAACATTATCTGACCTTTAATTGACAATGGCTTGTCTAGGTCTCTGTCAGTTTTGCCAGAGAGCCATTCTCCCTACCCATCTTCTCCCTCTCCTCTATATACACCATCACATCTGTCTCATTTCCTCTTAATTTGTGTTTTTCCTTTCTTCTCCACTTACAAGTCTGGAAATGCCCTTTGCCCCAAAATAGACACGCGCGCGCGCACACACACACACACAAACACACACACACACAAACACACACACACACACACAAACACACACTCATTGTCCCCCAACAATGCGACTTGATACCTATAGGTGTCTCTCTGCCTCCCCATTCAAAATCATCCTTATTGATGTTAATCTTGTTATCTTATCAGGTCAGTAGTATCATGGGTGGCTAGTTGGCATAGAGCACTAGACTTGGACTCAGAAACACCTGAGTTCAAATCCAGCATCAGATGTGGGCAAGTCACTTAACCTCAGTTTCCTCATCCTTAAAATAAAGATAATAATAGAACTTACCTTTCAAGGCTATTGTGAGGGTAAAGGGAGATAATATTTGCAAATAACTATGTGAACCTTAAAGGGCTTATAAATTCTAGCTATCATTATTATTATTGGACCTGGGGGAAGGTCCTTCTTTCATCCCTTTCTCTGTCTTTCCTTCTTTTGTTCTCTCTTCATCTTTCTTTTTCTTTTCTTCTCAGAGCTTCACAAATAAATTCTTATGGTAACATAGCTTCTTAGTCCTATCTCATGGTCTCAGGTTTCTCTTTGGTTAAATGAGAGGGCTGGACTAGAATCTCACAGGTGTCAAATGGTCAGCCTGCCCTTACTAGTATAGGTGAAGTAAATTAAAATGTAATTGGAATATATTTAACAAAATAAATAAAAATACTACAGAACATAGATAATGTTATTATGTGGTTTTCTAAGTCAATAGGGTGCCCATAAGAATTCTTATATAATAATGATTGTATTTCTATTGCACCTACTGTTTGCCAAACACTGTGCTAAGTAATTTACAAATGTTATCTAATCTGATCTTTATAACCCTGCAAGGTAGATGGTATTATTATCCCCATTTTACAGTTGAGGAAACTGAGCCAAACAAAAGTTTAATTGACTTACTGAGGACAACACAACTAGTAAGTATCTGAGGATGAATACAAACTCAGGTCTTGACTCTAGGCCCAGAATTTGGTCCACTGTGGCACCTGCCTCTTATGTATAGTTTAATGAACCCCATTTCTCCTGAGTTTGACACTGCTAGACTAGATAATATCAAATTTACTTTCTAGCTCTAAAATATTACAATAATCCATGCAGGGAAGAGGACAAAGGTCCAGTGGCCAATGGACTTCATCTTGACTACGTTTCTCTGATTGAGTCTGTCATTCTGCAACCACTGATCACTTACAAGAGCCACGAAAGGTTTGTTATGCTTCAGAAAGGTGGAAGATTCTTTTCCTAGAAAAAGGGAATCCTATTACCCAAACACTGGGTGATGAAGGACACTCTACAGAGAAACTAAACTAGACCATGAGAAATTGACAGATTGAAAGACATCACTTGTCAGAAGTGGTGAAGAAAATATTTTTTCATGAAAGCAGAGCACATTTTTTGGTGAATCAACCAGGTGCCAGGAGCAAAGGATGATGATCAGAGAGATGGTGTGCTGATCTGTTTCTCAGCAGACACATTCTGAGGTGGTTTTAGAAGGCTGATACAGTTGGGGAAAGACATATTACTATTAGAAATGACCCCAGTTGTGTTGATGGATTACTATGACTCTTGCTCTATCTACTTCTAGAGATGGGGAGTGGTCCCTCAAAGCCCCATGTCATCCCATTGATTTCCCCAATCCAATTAGGAGTTCTCTGCCTGACAATGTCATTATCATTCATCTCCTTCTACAGGAGTAATTTAAACTCTCTCACCATCAGTCAGAATTGTTTTGGGGGCCAAACCACATTTGTGATATTGTTGAAGCAGGTGTATGTATTTATATGTAATTTTCATTCATAGGTATACACAGACTCTTTGTTTCCAGGAATGTTTGCAAGGTGAAATATTTTAGCTTACCTATTGGCCATTTCTTCATTTCTCTCTTCCTTCTCATGCATCACCCCTTCCCAGACTTCTCTTGCCCTTAAAACAATTGGGAAACAACAGGCTCCTTGGAGTCTTTGTCAAAGGATGAGCAATAATAAAAGGCTCATAAAAGTCAAGCGCTATCAGGGACGTTAGAGATCATTTAATTCAAACTTCTTGTATTCAGATAAGAAAACAAGGGATTTGTCCAAGGTCAGATAGGTTGTAAATGACAGGCAGGAATCAGACTAAGATCATCTGATTTCAGACCAGAGTGCTTTTCCACTACATGACCTTACCTCTTATATACTATAATAGCACATCTTCCTGTAGCCCTTTCAAGTTTACAAAAACAAAAACAAAGCATAAAACCAAATAACTTTCATAAGAACAAAACTACGAGGAAGGTAGTACAAGTGTTATGCTTATTTTACATAGTAAGAACCTAAAATTCAGAGAGATTAAATGACTTGGTTACACAGCTAGTAAATGACACAGCAAGGGTGGCTTCAAGGTTACTCTTTGTACTATATTGTCTTAAACCTATATATTCTGGTAATAATAAAAATTTCTCAAGAATTATTCTCTCCCTTCAAAGTACTTATTTTTAAAAGGAGATGTTAAAAAAGAAAGAAAAAACATGAACAATTTAGTGTCACGTGAAGGAGGGAAACATGTCGATCTGATCCATCAATCCCCTCATTTTACAGAGGAAGAAATTATGATTGGGAGAAGGGAAGTGAAGGAAATTAGCCAAAGTTATATAGACAATGGAAGAGTATAGAGTAGAGAAACACCTCTTCTAAGATCAGCCTCTCCAACTCTCACTTACATTGGCATGCTAGGTTTGCAGAGAAGATATGGTTCTAGTACCCTTTCTCACAAGTCCCCACAGGTGTACTTGTCATTGACAATCTGCCAGACACATTTAAGTTGGCTTTTAGAAAGGCATTTACTGATAAATCACATGAATTACTTGTATCCAACCTGTGGTAGAACATTCAGAGCTACAACTGGTCTGATCAGTAACAGGCAAACACATTGTAATTTGACTCTAACATAGTGATATTATTTTGGTCCTCTTTGAGAACAAAGGACAACAACCAGTCAACCAACCAACCAACTAACCAATCAACCAAACAAAAAATGTTCTCCCCAAACCAGGTGTGTACTCTCCCCTTGCACATACAAGGTCTTTTGGGAGAGTTGGCCCAAACTTAAAGTACAAAGGAAGTAAAGTACACATATAGAAAGTACATGTAGCAAACTCCTGGTTATTGGAAGTCCTCTTCTCCCTCCAGAATCCTCATAAATTTCTCTCAAAGGGGTAGTTTTCTGTTGGATCTTGAGGGAACTTCAGTTTCTTTATAGATTTCATAGTCAGCATTCTGACCCACTGATAAACTTCCTATGGCTATGTAAAGCCTTCAGGAACATGGTTAGGTTATATGATTAGACAATCCTGCTGTTCTCTTCTTTCTTCTTTTTTTTCATTTGATCAGATCTCTATTTTTTTTCAAGTAACACGTAAAGATAGTTTTCAACATTCACTTTTGTAAGAATTTTAGTTCCAAATTCTTCTCTCTTTCTCCTTTCTCTCCCATCTCCCAAAGCCAGCTAGCAATCTAATATAGGTTATACATTATGATCATGTTAAACATATTTCTACACTAGTCATGTTGTAAGAGAAGAATAAGAACAAAATGAAAAAAAGCACAAGAAAGAAGAAACAACAACAAAAGTGAAAATAGTATGCTTCAATCTGTGTTCAGACTTCATAGTTCTTTTTTCTGTATGTAGAGATAATTTTCCTTCATTAGTCTTTTGGCATTGTCTTGGATCATCGTATTGCTGAGAAGAGCTAAGTCTACCCCAGTTGATCATCACACAATATTGTTGATAATGTGTACGATGTTCTCTTGGTTCTGCTCATTTTACTCAGTATCTATTCATGTAAGTCTTTTTGGTTTTTCTGAAATCTACCTGCTTACTGTTTCTTACAGCACAATATCGCATTATGTTCATATACCACAACTTGTTTAGCCATTCCCTAATTGATGGGCATCCCCTCAATTTGTAATTCTTTGCCACCACAAAAAGAGCAGCTATGAATATTTTTATACATTTGGGTTCTTTTCCATTTTTTATGATCTCTTTGGGATATAGACCTAGGAGTGGTATTTCTGGGTCAAAGGATATGCTCAGTTTTATAGACTTTTGGGCATGGTTCCAAATTATTCTCCAGAAAGGTTGCATCAGTTCACAACTCCAACAACAGTACATGCTGCTGTTCTCTTCTTGACCCAACTAAAAAGGGAACAAAGGGGCAGCTGGGTAATGTAGTAAATAGAGCTGGGCTGGAGTCAGACTCACCTTTCTGAGTTCAAGTACAGCTTCAGACACACAATACCTGTGTGATCCTGGAAAAGTCACTTAACTGTGTTTGACTCATTTCCTCATCCGTAAAATGGCAAACCACCTCAGTATCTTTGCCAAGAAAACTCCAAATGAGGTCATAAAGAGTCTGACATGATTGAAACAACTGAACAAAACAACAAAAAGGAAACAAAAGATATAGACATTCTTGTTTACACATTTTAAAAGCCTAATCACATCAGCTGATTGATGGTGCTGGAGATGTTGAACACTTTCCCTTCCATAAGGACTCAGGTCTCCTTACTGACAGGTATATTATTATTTCCACTCCACCTTTGCAGACAAACAGGAAGCAAAACAGAGCCCATAATGCTCAAGTTCAAGAATAGATTTAGAATTTCAATGAGCAGAATTTTATTTTACTGGAAATTCTTCTTTGTATCAGAGAAAGTGAATTATAGTAGAGCTGGGTTATTGCTGTGATAATTTCTTCTCTGATTTGGAATTGAGAGGTACATTCATATTCTCTAAAACTAAAATTTCTTAACAGTGGTTTATCTAACCCCCTGACCAACTAAATAGCTTAAAGCATTCATTCACCAGGATAGAGTTTCATGTTGTTGGCTCACCTCAATGATGTCATTCCTAGAACCTGTCTGAACTCTTTCCCAGTGGGCCTTTGGGGCAAAACACCAAGACATGAGTAATAAAAGAAAATCAGTTCACCTCTCATATGGTTTTCCTGGGTCATTGATGAAGCTTTCCTTCCATCCTCATCCAAAACCATTGAGTGCCCATCTGCCTTTTGGCAGTCAGTGGTGGAAGACAGATAATTATTATATTGTAAATTTCCTGAGGGTAAGAACTGTGTTTTACTGTATTTGCCTAAATGTAGACTTTACTTTCTGCCTCCATTCACTTTGACAAACAAACAAACACACTTGGCTTGTATAAGACCTGAGTATGGTTGTTTTTTAATGTATAGCTAAATATTTTTTTCTTTAAAGAAAACAACAATTCATTTTAGGAATGTGTAATTTAGGAATGAATAATTACAGAGGGCTTAAATTCACATGAATATAGCCGATTATTTCTTGAACCCTACTACTCCAAGGGTCAAACATGGGACCTTGAACATTGTGGGTGTTTAATAAATATCTGTTGATAACACTTGTTGAACTGAAAATTGGCACACCCATATTTAGGCAGGAGAAAAACAATAAAACCTCATTAATTTGTCCTTCAGTAATATTGACTTTGGGCTGACTCTAACAGAGTATGTTGATTTTAGTCTTTCTAATTTTTGTACATATAGACTCATCCAGGGATTTAAGGTCTCCCACAATTTAACTCAGACATATTTTTCTGCATCTTACCCTGCATTATTCTTCTCCATGTCCTTTGAATTCCAGCTAAATTGTATTGCTAGATATTTCCTGAACTTCCATAGCAAGTCATCTTTTACCTCCATGGATTTGAAGTGTTTAAATCTCATACCTGGAATGCACTTCCAATTTCTACCTCTCAGAATAATTCTTTTCTGCATGGCTAGGCTTAACTACTCCTATGAATCTTTTCTTGATTTTTCTTAGTTATTATGTGGCTTATTCCTTATCAATTTACTTGGTATGTACCTATTGGTGTACATGCTGCATCATTCTTTTTTTGTGTGTGTGTGTGTGCCAGGCAATGAGGATTAAGTGACTTGCCCAGGGTCACACAGCTAGTGTCAAGTGTCTGAGGCTGGATTTGAACTCAGGTACCCCTGAATCCAGGGCCTGTGCTTTATCCTCTGCGCCACCTAGCTGCCCCCATGCTGCATCATTCTAATAGAATATAAGACTCTTTTTTTTTTTTTTTTTTGGTGAGGCAATTGGGGTTAAGTGACTTGCCCAGGGTCACATAGCTAGTAAGTATTAAGTGTCTGAGGCTGGGTTTGAACTCAGGTACTCCTGACTCCAGGGCTGGTGCTCTATTCACTGAGCCACCTAGCTGCCCAGAATATAAGACTCTTAATAGCAAGTACTATTTAATGTTGTGGGGTGCTTTTTGGAAGCAAGGTGCCTTGCACATAGTAGACAGTAAATAATTTTTCTGAATTGAATATACACTGCCCTTGACCAAGTCAGATAGTGATTTGATGATTTTGTTAGTCTTTAAAAAAAGTTTAGTTTATTTTGTCATTTCTAAAATACTTGCTTTTATTTTTTCCTATTTCACCACTAATCTTCAAGATTTTTTTTCGCTTACTTTAGGACTGTTTTTTTTTCTTTTCTCATTTTAAAACTCTTGAGTCTAATTAAATGATATACTTTTTCTATTTTGTTACCATATGTTCTCAAATACATAATTTTCCCCCTGAGGAAAGCTTTAGCTACATCTCAAAGATTTTGGTATGTACTGTTATTGCTGTTGTTCTCTTTATCAGTTATTTATTGCATCTATGGTTTGATCTTTGACCAATTCATTATTCAGAATATCATTACTTTGTGTCCATTTAGAACTTTGTTTTTTGCTTATGTCTCTGGTATTCATTATTTTTATAGCATTATGACTTTTCAAAGGATGTGTTTATTATTTCTGACTTTTAACATTTATTTGTAATTTTCTTTTGTTCTGGTGCATGACCAGTTTTTGTAAAGGAATCATTTGGAGGCAGAGCCAGGATGGCAGAAAAAAGGCAGAAATTCACCTGAGCTCTCCCCCAAACCCTCCCAAACAACTTTAAATAATGCCTCAAAAGAAATTATGGAGTAGCAGGACCTACAAATGGACAGGTTAAAATAATTTTCCAGTCCAAGGAAACTTAGAAGGTTGGCAGGAAAGGTCTGTTGCATCAGAGTTAGCATGGAATATAGTCCATTGAAGGCCACAAAATAGCAAACTAGGAATAGGCCTTGGGGCAACTGAATCAGTGGCGACAGTGGTGGTTTCCAGAACTCTCACCCCATAAATGGTAAGGAGGGCAGACAACTGGTCAGAAGGAGATTACAGCACCAGGGGCAAGACTCTGTTACATTGCCATCTGGGTCCCAGTCCTGGGTCTCAGGGCAAGGATTAGCACTAGCACACCCGAATGTGTTGCCCCTGGGAAGTTGGGACCCTAGTCTCAGTTCCATAGAAGAAAGGAATGATTGTGGTTGTTCACAGACCAGAGCATAGGCCAGGAGAGTGGTAAACACACCTCTCCCTAGATCATACCACCATGGAAGAACTGAAAACTTGCAAGTCTTCAGAATTATCTCTGAAACAGCTGCACAAAACCTCAAAGCTTGGGATAGTACTCCATCAGCACTGGAAACAGAGCCCCACTTTAGCATAGAGTTAAAAGTAAAAAAAAATAAGGTGAAAAAATGAGCAAACAGCAGAAAAAGGTCCTCACTATAGAAAGTTGCTATGGTGACAGGGAAGATCAAAACACAAAATCAGATGAAGGTAATGAAGTCAGAACTGCTACATCCAAAGTCTCAAATAAAAATATGAATTGTTCTCAGGCCATGGAATGGCTCAAAAAAGATTTTTAAAATCAAAGAAAAGAGGTAGAGGAAAAATTGAGGTAGAGGAAAAATTGGAAAAAGAAATGAGAGTAATGTATGAAAGTCATGCAAAAAGAGTCAACAGCTTGGTAACAGAGGAACAAAAAATAAACTGAAAACAATAATGCCTTAAAAAACAGAATGGGCTAAATGGCAAGAAGGGCAAAAAGGTCCAATGAAGAAAAGAATGCCTTGAAAAGCAGAATTGGCCAAATGGAAAAAGAGGTATAGAATCTCAAAGAAGAAAAGAATTCCTTAAAAATTAGAATTGGGCAAGTGGAAGCTAATGATTTTATGAAACATCAAGAAACAATTTTCAAAATCAAAAGAATGGGACTTCTGGGGGGCAGAACCAAGATGGCAGAGGAAAGACATTAAATGCACACAGCTCCCGACACACGTATTCCCAAAACAGCAATAAAACAACCCCTGGAGCAGCAAACCCCACAAAAAGAAAGGCTGAGATTATTTTCCAGGCAAAGACATCTTAGAGGGCTCTGTGCTGGGCTGTGTGAAGAGTTCAACCCTGTGACCCCACCGACACAGTTCCCAGGCAGGCTGTACCAGAAAAAAACTTACCCCTGAGTCTCTGAATCAGCTGAAGCACCAGCATCTTCGGGAACTAAGCTTATGGTCGAGTGAGAGGGCTGAATGGCTGGCCAGGGGGAAAAATACAGGGCAATTTGTCTATCCCACCCCAGCAGGGAGCCAGGAAGAAATTGTGAGTGGTGAATAGCCCAGATTGGGGAGGGGTGCAGGCTCGTCAAAACTAAGAACCAACGCAACACACAAAGTATTGGTTGATTAGCAAGTTGGCTTGAGGTTATCTTCAGACCAGAGAACAGGCCAGGTGAGAGAAAAGCCTGCCCTCCCTCAAATTGAAACACCTGGTACCCTCTGAAGCTTGGCACAGTATAGCTTGGAAGTAGGGCCCCACTGTAAGAGGGAGTTAAAAGTCAAGTAAAAGATGGCAAGATGAGCAAGCAAAGAAAGTTGAGAATTATAGAAAGTTTCTTTAGTGACAAGGAAGATTGAGGTGTATCCACAGAAGAGGATAACAACCTCAGAGCCCCTACATCCAAAGCTTCCAAGAAAAATATGAATTGGTCTCAGGCCATGGAAGTGCTCAAAAGGGACTTTGAAGAGAAAGTAGGAGAGATAAAAGGAAAATTTAGAGAGGTGGAGGAAAGAATGAAAAGAGAAATGAGAGAAATTCCGGAGAGTCATGAGAAAAAAGTCAACAGCTTGAAAAGCCAAATGGAAAAGGAGATACAAAAGCTCTCGGAAGAAAATAATTGCCAAAAATTAGGATTGAACAAATGGAAGCTGGTGACTTTATGAGAAACTAAGACACAGTAAAGCAAATACAAATGAATAAAAAAAAATAGAGGACAATATGTAATATCTCCTAGGGAAAACAGCTGACCTGGAAAATAAATACAGTAGAGATAATTTGAAAATCATTGGACTAAGGGGAAGCTAGGTGGCACAGTGGATAGAGCATCAGCTCTGGATTCAGGAGGACCTGAGTTCAAATCCTGCTTCAGACACTTTACACACTTACTAGCTGTGTGACCCTGGGCAAGTCACTTAATCTCAATTGCCTCACCAAAAAAAAATTTGAAAAAAAAAGAAAATCATTGGACTACCTGAAAACCATGATCAAACTGAGTTTAGATAGCATCTTCCAAGAAATTGTCAGGGAAAATTGCCCTGATATTCTAGAAGCAGAAGCTAAAATAGAAATTGAAAGAATCCACCCATCACCTCCTGAAAGAGATCCCAAAAAGAAAACCTCTAGGAATATTATAGCCAAATTCCAGAGCTCCCAGGTCACAGAGAAAATATTTCAAGCACCTAGAAAAAAGGAATTCAAATACTGTAGAGCTAAAATATGGATAAGAAAAGATCTAGCAGCACCTAAATTAAAGGATCAGAGGGCATGGAATATGACATTACAGAGTGTAAAGGAACTAGTACTATAGCCAAGAATCACCTACCTAGCTAAACTGAGTATAAACTTTCAGAGGAAAAAATGGGACTTCAATGAAAAAGAGGACTTCCAGGCATTTGTGATGAAAAGACCAGAACTGAATAGAAAATTTGACTTTCAAATAGAAGACCCTAGAGAAGCATAAAAAGGTAAAAAATAAATCATTAAAGATATCAAAAGATTAAACTGTTAACATTCCTACATAGGAAGATAATAATTTTAACTCATAAGAATTTTCTCAGTATTAGGGTAGCTGAAAGGAATACACTTAGAGGACACAGGTCTGAACTGAATATGAAGAGATGATATCTGTAAAGCATTTATTTTTTGTTTATCCTTGTTTTTTGTGGGGCAGGCAGGGTTGGGTGTCTTATGTCTGGGCCAAATTTGGGCTTGGGGCCTTCTGGGTCCAGGGCTGGTGCTTTGTTCACTGTACCACTTAGTTAATCCATGATGGCATCTTTAAAATAGGGTTGAGGGGTAGTAGAAATGCACTGGGGGAAAGGGAAGGGGAGAGGTGGACTTGGGAGAGGTAGCTCACATGAAGGAAACAAGAAAAAGCTTATGGATGGGAGGGGAAGAGGGGGAAGGAGTGGGGGAATGAATGAACCTTACTATCATTAGAATTGGCTCAAAGAGGGAATAACATACATACTCAAATGATTTTTATTAAAATCAATTTTGATCTTTGTATTTATATTACATTTAATTCTGAACATATCCCTCTGTTCCCCATTCCATGATCAATCATGTATTATAAAGAATAATAATTAAAGAAAAATATAATTCAGAAAGATTAATTGACAGTTATGTCAAGGATGACAGTATCTGAAATGTTCCATATTCGTGTACTTATCCATAATTACCAACATCTTCAAAGAATTCAGATGAATGAATTTTTTGTCTCCTCTGGGATTCATTTTTGTCATTTATTTATTCATTTGGTCAGTCAGTAAGTCAACAAGGATTTATTAAGTACATACTTTGTAACAGGTATTATGCTAAACACTGGGAATACACAGAAAGGTGAAATAGGATTCCCATCATCAAAGAGTTGGCATTTATTGGAGAAGATAATATTCAAACAACTATTTACTCTTAATTTATGTTCCATGTAAATGGAAGGTAATCTCAAAAGGAAGGCACTAGATGTAGGGATTATCAGGAAAGACCATTTGCAGAAGGTGTGAGGTTTTTTTTGAAAGATAAGTTATGTAAGTTATTGTCTTCCAGACTAAGCTAAATTTCTCCCTTAATAAAATTTGGTTGAGGGGGCAGCTAGGTGGTTCAGTGGATAAAGCACTGGCCCTGGATTCACGAGGACTTGAGTTAAAATTCGGCCTCAGACACTTGACACTTACTAGCTGTGTGACCCTGGGCAAGTCACTTAACCCTCATTGCCCCATATGTTTTAACAAAACAAAAAAATAAAAACAGAAAACCCAACCAAACAAACAAAAAAGTTGGTTGATTAGTAGATCACATTTCTTAGATTTTTTTTTTTGTCAAAACTTCAGAATATTTAGGCATTGAATCTTCATCTGCATTGTTTACCTCACTTGTAATTTTTTCAAAATTATGTAACTGAACTTAGTGTTTAATGAATCAAGCTAAAACTGTTTTTAGTAAATGCTTCTTTATTATGCGCTTAATTTCCATTTTCTTCCATGATCTTCCATAAACTTGAAGTTTTTGTGGAAATAACAATAATAATAAAAACCATAGCTAACAACAACAAAAAAAGAATTTATTTGATCATCCTAATCATTGGTCACATGTTTTCAGGCTTTTCTATTATATGCTTCGAAAATATACCAAATATTGCTGTTAAGAATATGTTTGTATAGATAGATCTTTTATTAAAACACTACATTAGGCCATGCATCTAAAAGATTGCTAAGTGAAAGGGTACAAACATCTTTGTAACACTTTTGTACAATTTGAAATTGTTTCATTAAACATTGTGAAAGGCCTTGTAATAAAAAGTTTTGTTTAAAAGAAATCAAAAGAATGAAAAAATAGAAGAAAATGTTTAATATCTCATAGAAAAAATAACTGACTTGGAAAATAGATCCAAGAGAGGTAATTGAATAATTGTTCAACTTCTCAAAAACCATTGTCACAAAAAGAATCTAAACATCATCTTTCAAGTAATTATTAAACAAAACCATCTTGAAATTCTAGAACCAGAGGGTAAAATAGAAATTGAAAGAATTTACTGATTAGCTCCTGAAAGAGATCCCAAAATGAAAACTCCCAGGAATATGATAACAAAATTCCAGAGCTCTCAGGTTAAGGAGAAAATATTATTATAAGCAGCCAAAGAGAAACAATTAAAATATCATGGAGCCACAATTAGGATAACATAAGATTTAAAAATTTCTACATCAAAGGATCAGAGGGATTGGGATATGATATTCCATTGGGCAAAAGAGCTAGGATTATAATGAAGAATCATCTACCCAGCAAGACTGAGAATGATCAAGAATTCCTGATAAAAGGACCAGAGCTGAATAGAAAATTTGATTTTCAAATGCAAGACTCAGGAGAAATATAAAAAGATAAATAGGAAAGAAAAATCATAAGGGATCCAATAAGGTCAAACTGTTTATGTTCCTTCATGGGAAAATGACCCTTATAATTCCTAAAAACTTTCACATTATTTGGGCAGTTAGAAGACACATACATAGATATAGGGAATGAGTGTGAGATGAATATGGTGGGATAAGTATAAAATTAAGTATAAATATAAGTATAAAATTAAAGGATAAGAAAGGAATGCCCTGTGAGAAGGGGAAAGGAGAGAAAGAATGAGATAAATTATTTTACATAAAAGACACTTGAAAGAGTTTCTACCATAGAGGGAAAGGGGGGAGTGGTGGTGCTATGGGGAAGCCTGCAATAGGGGAAGCCTATTCTCATCAGAACTGACTCAAAGAGGGAATAACATACACACTTAGTCTATCTTACCCTACAGGAAAGTAGGAGAGAAAGGGGATAAGAGAAGGAGGAGGTTGATAGGAGGAAGGGCAGATTGGGGGAAATAAAAGCCAGAAGCACAACACTTTTGTGAAGGGACAGGGTGAAAGTAGAGAGAGTAGGATAAATGGGAAAAAATAGGATAGAGAGAAAATACATAGTAATCATAATTATGAAAAAATCTACAGCAAGTTTCTCTTATAAAAACTTTTATTTCTCAAATACTTAGAGAACGGAGTCAAATTTGTAGTAATCAATGCTATCTATAGTTATAGGAAAAAATTCTTTAAATAAATTTTGATTAGATAAATGAAAATTAAAACAACACTGAGCTACCACCCCTCACCCATCAAATTAGCTAATATTACAGAAATGGAAAATGACAAATGTTGGAGGGATGTGGAAAAATTGAGACACTAATGCATTATTGGTGGAGTCGTGAACTAATCCAACAATTCTGTAGAGAAAATTGGAACTATGACCAAAGGGATATAAAATTGTCCATACCTTTTGACCCAGCAATACCACCAATAAGTCTGTATCCCAAAGAGATCATAAAAAAGGGAAAAGAACCCACATGTATGAAAATATTTATAGCAGCTCTTTTGTGGTGGCAAAGTATTGGAATTTGAGGGGCATGGCTGAACAGGTTGTCATATATGATTGTGATGGAATACTATTGTGCTATAATAAGTGATGAGCAGGATGTTCTCAGAAAAACCTGGAAAGACTTAGATGAACTGATACAAAGTGAAATGAGCGAACAAGGAGAACACTGTATACCATAGTAGCCATATTGTATGATGATCAACTGTGAATGACTTAACTATTGTCAGCAATCTAGCAATCCAAGGAATTCCAAAGGACTTATGATGAAAAATGCTATCCATGTCCAGAGAAAGAACTGATGGAGTTTGAATGAAGATTGCAATCCTTTATTTTCCTTATTTTTCTTGTTTCTTTTTGTCTGTGTTTTCTTTCACAACATGATTAACATAAAAATATGTTTTTCATGACTGTACACGTATAAACAATATCAAATTGTTTCTCTTCTCAATGAGGGTTTGGGGAACAGGAGGGAGGGAAGGAGAGAATGTAGAACTCAAAATTTTAAAAAATGAAAAATGTTTTTACATGCAATTGAGGAAAAATAAAATATTAAGTGAAAATAGAGGAATCATTTGATGCTAATAACATGCATGTTCTTTAATATTTCCATTCAGGAAGTGCCGTGTCAATCAAGACTAATTTTTCAACAATCTGATCAGCTCTAATTTTTCTTTTATCTTTAATTTTCACTTACATATACCCAACTCCAGAAAAGGAACACCAGAGTTTTGTTGTTGTTGTTGTTGTTGTTTGTTTTTTTGTTTTTTTGGCTGGGCAGTGAGGGCTAAGTGACTTGCCAAGGGTCACACAGCTAGTAAGTGTCAAGTTTCTGAGGATGGATTTGAACTCAGGTCCTCCTGAATCCAGGGTTGGTGCTTTATCCACTGTACCACCTACCTGCCCTAACACCAAAGTTTCCTACAACTCATTATTATTTATATCTATTTATGCCTTTTTGCAAGACCTATTTTAGCTTTTTCTATTAGAATTTAGATGCTAAGCTGTTGTACATTTTTATATTTAATGGTGATATTGTTTCATTATCTAAAGTGACTTTAAAATTATGTAGTTTACCTGTTTATTTCTCTTGATATTTTGAGTTTTTATTGTTGCTTTATCTGCAATCATGTTTTATAAAATAGTTCTGAACTTAGAAGGGGAATTAAGAAATGATTCATGCTTATTCTCTAAGTTTAGAATATGATTGTTTAATGATAGGCTATGAAATGTCCCTCTCTCCTGTGTGACTCTCATCAAGCCCTGATGCTGCAAAGAGACACCTGCAATATAAGAATAGAGCTAACAATAGATATTTAAATATGGCAAATATATTCTTTAGTAGAATAAATTTGAAATAAAAAAATAACAGAAGGAAGGCTGGCCAAGATGGTGCCCACCTGTTCTCAGCTGACTTGTTTCTCTCAGGGCTCATGCTACTGGGGTGAGTGCCAGTGATAACATACACTTAGTTACACTCACTTGCAAGTTTGTCCATTTAGATAGAGGTCTCCTTTTGTGGTCTTAAAGAAGGAGACAGCAGATGTGGCAGACACCAGCTGCTACCATGGTCAAGATTCTGTCATGTTATTGCTGCCTCTCCCTCCTTTCATTAGTCTCAGGAGTCCTAAATTCTGTGAATGAAAACCTTGGCCCCACCCCCCCTTTCCACCCCTCACCCCTTGGAGAACTGACTTCCCATTCATTTCCTTACTTCCTTAATTAGGAAGAACTGAAATCTCAGGGGGTTTTGTGGCCAGCCAATCCTTGCTAGTGGATATATTACACATAATTGTAACTTATGCTGCTTGGGAATCCCTTAGTAAATATTTAATAAATTTTGTTCCATTTCTTTCTTTTGAATTGTATGTGTTTTTATTTTTAAAATTGATTTCTTATATTCAGCAATTAGGTAGGCTTTGTTTTCTTATCCATTCTATTCTATTTTGCTTAATTTAATTTATTTTATTGTGGTACTTAATCCATATTTAAGGCTACAGTATTAAGCTTTCTTCACTGAATTCTTTAGTGTTGATTTTTTTTGGGGGGGGTCTTTTCTTCTCTTTCTTTAAATTAGCACTTCATCCTTGTAATTAGCTTAGATTAAACTAATTTATCCTATTTCTATCCTACAGACTTTCCACACTCCCATTACCCTGTCCTATCCATTCAGTATAATTTTGATTTTATTTAATAAATGTAATTATTATTTTCTCTTTCTTCCTTTTCTTTTTTTTTGTCTTCACTTTCCTAGACCAGATTTCAGTTTTTATGCTACCCCCTCCTTAAAACAGAAAGCAATCTAATATAGGTTATATATGTACAATCACATTGAACATATTTCTTTCTGCCTTGGTCATGTTGTGAAAGAAGAATTAGAACAAAAGGGAAAAACCTCAAAAAAGAAAAAAAAACAAAAAAAGTAGAAAAAGTATGGTTCCATCTGCATTCAGATTCCACAGTTCTTTTTTTCTGGATGTGGAGAGCATTCTCCATCATGAGTCCTTTGGGATTCTCTTGGATCATTGTATTGCTGAGAAGAGCTAAGTCTATCACAATTGATCATTGCACAATGTTGCTGTTAAAGACTGATGATTCTTAAATAATATCTGTGTATACTATCTTTTAGTGTAATATTTTTGGCTTATGTAGAATCCATGTTCTGTAGCAGTGCTGTTTTCCTTTCATTCTTTTTTGGTAAATTTTTCTTCCATTTCTGCATTTTTGAATTCCAAATTTGGTATTCTTTTTTTTTTTTCACAGCTTCTACTTTTTTTTTTTTTTTAGTGAGGCAATTGGGATTAAGTGACTTGCCCAGGGTCACACAGCTAGTAAGTGTTAAGTGTCTGAGGCCAGATTTGAACTCAGGTACTCCTGACTCCAGGGCCAGTGCTCTATCCACTGCGCCACCTAGCTGCCCCAGCTTCTACTTTTTGAGATTTTTCTTTGTGAATTCAAAATTGCCTACTGCTTTGTTGATTTCTTCTAGAGTTCTTTTTTGTTTTAAATGTTACCATATTTTTCAACTTTTAATTATTTTTAACCTCTTATTTCTCTTCTGAACTATTCTAGCATTTATTGCTGTTATTCCATTACGTCTGGGGATGGGGTCCCCTAGAATTTATTATTTTTCTTCTTTATTAAAAGGTTTTTAATTCAGTATGCTTCCTGAATAATATTTATCCACTGTATTTTGTCTTTTCCAGATAATTTATCATATTTACTTCTTTTTTTTTAAAAAAAAGTTTTTTGGGGTTTATAGACAATTTTTCTCTCTCAGCCTTTTTCTACCTTTTTGTTTCAGGCAGCTTTGTAACATGTCTTCTCCCTGTTTGGGGATAATACCCATTTTAAAGCTACTGAGGCTAGGTATTTTCAATGGCTTCATTAAATTGAATGAGGAAGGGGTCTGACAAGATCTCTGCCACATGACAACTCCATGGGAAGATGACCATAGTTTTAAACTCCCCTTTTCTGTAAAAGAAGTCCCATTCACTTTAGCTGTTTTGTATTGCTGGTTCCTTACCCTAGACACAGCTGCCCATTTTCTTATGTCATGGGGATAAAGTGAGTTAAATATTTCTCTTCTTATAAAAAATAGGCATGGTTGTAGCTGAAGAGAGAAAAGAGAGAAGTCACCCTAAAAAAAGCTTAATATACAGGCTCATTGAGTCAAGTTGTTTAGGGCATGAGGTAGCTACTATTAGGGGGAAAGAGCCATTGCTAGACTTCTATTGTTATTGAGAATAATTTGTCTTGTAGGGACATGTTGTTCATTAACATTTTTGTGACAGTATTTGGTTAATTTCTTATTATTTTAAGAAGGTGCCTGGGGAGCCATGCTAAGAAGCCACCACCCATTCAGCTATCATATTCCAAATATCCTCAGTTACTTGTTATTGCTCTCATCATCACTGATGAGTTTTACCTCTTCTGCCTATCAAGGTCAAATCAGCTGCCAATAATGAATGGGAATAGATTGGAATCGAGTAAGGTTTTGTTTCTCAGAACAAACTTTTCCTTTTCTTTATCATCCCAATTAGATGCAGGAGGCAGGGATGGATATAACAAGGGCCTGATTCAATTGATCCCACCCTACTCTATTGGCATTATTTCCCCTTGAGTCTCAAAAGTAGCCAATCAAAGGGAGTCTGGCATAGAAGACTCTATTCCCCCATCTCTTTTTACTCTTTACTCTCTACCACTGATCATGTTTCCTCTCTTTCTTTGCATGGATGTGGGCTTTCCCAAAGGAAAGATGAATAGGGGGTTGAAACCCCTCTGCTGGGCAGGAAGCCAAGAGATCCCTTTATAAATTTGTTTGTTACCTCATGAAGGTTTATGATAAACTTCCCCTTGCTTGGACTTGCAAATTAAACTCTTTTGAAGCAATTTTGGAAGATTTCCCCACTATTTCCCTACTTGAGTTCAGAGAGAAGGGACTAGATGTTGAGATTTCGGGTGGCTACACATAACAGATTTTCTTTTGCGAGAACAAAACGATAGGAAGACAAAACTGGTGAGCATCCGTGTCTATTTTATGTTGTTGTTCAGTCATTTTCAGTCATGTCCAACTCTTCATAACCCAATTTGGGGTTTTCTTGATAGAGATGCTGGTTTTGCCATTTCCTTCTCCAGCTCATTTTACAGATGAGAAAACTGAGGTGAACAGGACTGGTGCCCAGGGTCCCTTAGCTATTAATTATCTAAGGCCAGACTTGTACTCAGGAAGATGTCTTCCTGACACCAGACCCAGCACCTAGCTGCCCATCTATTTTATAGGAGCTATGCTAATAAATTCTTCGATAATTGTTTTACCCCTTGAATCACTCCTTTCCAAAGGTTAATTCACCTGTAAAATTCAAATGATAAGGTAAATGGATCTGAAACCTTAGGGCAGTTAACAGAATCATAACCCTGAGTCACAATCATACCTTACAAGTTTGCTAAAGCTTTGCCTTCCAAGGCTGTGTGCTTCAATATGGAATTTGCTTGTATAAACAGACAATGTCTCTTAAAATGTGTGACTATCCTTTAAAAGTTGACAGAAAAGTGGAGACATCATTTCAAAAGTATTCAGAGCATGGACAGGGGCTGACCTCCTGCCAGAGGAAGTTCCATCACTGTTAGAGGGTGATGCCTTCTACAGTCTGGCTGTTTTCACACCTGTTGTCAGAGTAGTCTTAAGAGTCATGCACTTCATAGGCCTCAAATCAGTGCAGTGTCATTAGAAACTGTTCTTGAAGGACTGTGTTCAGCAAAGGTATTACTAGTGCTTCCAAGTGGCAAGACTCTTGCTGTGGTTGTTGTTGTCTTTCAAAGAGGACCAGTGATATCATGGGGTGAAGTCTTGACTTGTATGTGGATTTTATTTAAGTAAAGCAGAATTGCACAGTCATCAGCCTCACTCTCCCTTCCAGAGTCATTGGAGCCCAGTGGCAAGACACAAGTCAGGACAATCGGTGATGGCTCAAGGTGCAGTGGATGACCTTGTGATATTCGAAGTCTGAACAAGCATTCCATAGAGCCTGCTTCAGCCGCCTCCAGGGCTGTTGGAACAAATTACTCTCATCCTCCTATTCTGCGAGGGTAAGTCTTCACATGCTTGGAGTAGATATCCCCCTAACTCACCAATGGGTTTGAGGTCTTTCACTTACTCTCATCCTGGTTTAGCCCATCCACCCAGATAGTTTACTGAGGTGTGGCCGCTATGCATACTATAGCTTCTTGGAGCCAATGGTGAGAGCTGAATGCCAGGTAGATACCAAAGATGGATGGACAGCCCTGAAAAAGCCTTGGCAGGCCCTCACATGAGAGGTGCTAGTCGTCCTTGAACAACTCATATCCCTACTTGGAGGTGTTGCTTTAAGCCTCAGTGTAGTACCTATGCAAATAGTTTGCTTAGAGATTCAGTTTAATTCTTTGTTCCATACATTGATTTGAGCATTTCTGTTTTAGAAGACTTACCAAATTGGTGCTTGGAATGATTAATCTGGAAGTTGGGGGTATGGGCAGATTTTGTAGTGGAATAATGAATGAGTGCTGAGAGGCAGCCTAGCCTAGTGGATAGTACCCTAGACATGGAGTAAGGAAGATTCTGGATTCAAATTTAACCTTAGATACTTACTCACTGGTCATCACCTCTGCAAAGGTAAATAGGGATAAAAATAATGCCTACCTCACAGTGTTGCTGTGAGGAACATGTGAAATGCAGCTAGGTGGTACAGTAGATAGAGTGTTGTACCTAGAGTTAGACAAGTTCAAATTTGGCCTCAGACACTTACTAGCTGTGTGACCCTGGGCAAATCACTTAACCTTTCTTTGCTTCAGCTTCCTCATCTCTAAAGTGGGGATAATAATAGCATCTACTTCCCCAGGTTTTTGTGAGGATAAAAAAATATATTAGTGAAGTGTTTTTCAAGCCTTGAAGTGTCATGCAAATGTGAGTTATAATTATTTAATAGCCAACATCCTGAAATGTCTCTCTGGCATATTTGAATACTGAATTGGTCCCAGATTACATATTTAGAAGAAATAGAAAGGATTGGAGAACAGATCTGTGTGTTTTTTTTCTCTTATTGAGATCTTATTGTTTTCCCCCTTGAGGACTCTGGGAAAACCTTAACCTGAATGACCACAAACTTGTCAATTAAAATCCCCTTGCAATGTATAAGGACCTGTTGTATAGATATGAGATTCTGGGCCCCAAATTTAACTGAGATCCAAAGAGAAAAGAAGGAGCAATGAAACTAAGTGAGTGCAGAGAAACCTCTCTAACACTGGGAAAACATTTTGGACTTCATGGGTCATTTGGTCACCATTATGGTCAGACTGCTGAATATATAACATTTACTAATTTCCTTTTCCTTTAATAAAGCCTTCTTTCCATGATTCACTGTTAGGCAAGTCTGACAAGTAATCTTCCTGTACAGATGCATGTCTGATCAGGGCAATGTGTCTTTTAAAAAATGATTTACTATAAACACTACTGAAGATCCTTTCAATGATTTAAACATGCTTTGCAACTATTTACATTTAAATAAATGAAATTAACCTTTAAAATGTCATAATAACTCTTCAGTCACTCCATTTCCATTGGGGTTTTTATTCATTGTTCATTCTTATTCACTTTTCCTCTTATGTGGTTGCAATTAGTGTGCCCTCTCTTCGTTCTGTTTTTTTCTTCACTCTTCATTATTTCATAAAGGTCTTTCCATATTTCCTTATATTCCTCAAACTTGTCAATCTTAATGGCAATATAGGTTCTATTACATTGATGCATCACAATTTAGCCAATCATTTCTTCATTGTTGGACATTTGGATTGCTTCCAGTTTTTTATTGATTACATATCATTCTTTTAAGAAAATTTTAGATCTACAGCTCTTTTAAAAAGTAAATAACCCGGGGGTGGCTAGGTGGCACAGTGGATAAAGCACTGGCTCTGGATTCAGGAGTACCTGGGTTCAAATCCGGCCTCAGACACTTGACACTTACTAGCTGTGTGACCTTGGGTGGGTCACTTAACCCCCATTGTCCCACCAAAAAAAAAAAAGTAAATAACCCTTTCAGGGTATATTTTCCCCCAAATGGAATTACTGGGACAAAGGACATGATTGGTTTTGTGACTTTTATTTTATCTTGCCAAATTGTTCTCCAAGAAAGATGAATTGCACCAACAATTAGTGACCATAGGTCATAGATCTAGATTTGGGAAATGTCAGATGGGTTGAATGTCTTCCCTATGATTAAATATCTAAGAAGTATCTGAGCTGGGATTTGAACTCAGGTCCCTTGACTCCAAGCCGATTATCACTCGTTTTGTGATACTACACCGTCTGGTTGAAAGTATCACTCATGGGGCAGCTAGGTGGCGCAGTGGATAGAGCACCGGCCCCGGAGTCAGGAGTACCTGAGTTCAAATCCGGCCTCAGACACTTAACACTTACTAGCTGTGTGACCCTGGGCAAGTCACTTAACCCCAATTGCCTCATTAAAAAAAAAAGGGTATAAAAAAAGAAAGTATCACTCATATACTAACAACAAATAGGCCAATAATGAATCACTCATTTATTAAGTCAGATGCCAAAAGGACATTTACCATACAATACTTTGTTGGGTTAATTCCAATTTTTACTTGAAAATGGTAAAACTGCATTTCCTTAAAAAAATATCATATAGATGCAATGTCTCATTCTTTTCTACAGTTTTTAACATTTATAAAAACTTTAGGGTTCTCAAAACACTTTATAAGTTATCTCATTTTAGCCTCACAACAACCCTGTGAGCTTGATGCTGTTATTATCAGTCTGGCTTCTTGTAACTTTTTTGTTGTTGTTTAGTTGTTTTCAGTCATGACTGACTCTTTGCAACTCCTTTGGGGGTTTTCTTGGCAAAGATACTGGACTGCTTTGCCATTTCCTTCTGCAGCTCATTTTATAGATGAGGAAAGTGAGGCAAACAGGGTCACACAGGTAGTAAGTGCCTGAGACAGCATCTGAACTTATATCTTGCTGAGTCCAAGCCCAATGCTCTATCCTGCTGCTTCTATAAAGTGTAGCAACTCTGCTAGGTGCTGGGTGGGTTACATTTGAAAGTCACCATAGAATGGTGGAAAGAGCCCAGGATTTAGAGTTAAGAGACCTGGATGGATTCTAGTCCAAACTTCTGAGCTTGGACAAGTTGCTTACTCCTCCCAGGCCTCGATTTCCTTGTCTATATAATAAGAGTATTGAACTGAATGAGCTCTTAGGTCCCTTCTAGCCCTATGAATCCCATGATTCTATGAGGTTGAGTCAGTGAAAGTATTTATATTATGGCCAAGTAGGGTAAAATAGAATGAAAAGAATAGTGAGAGAGTGATATTTTTTAGAAATAGTGATGATATGTGAGAGTAGACATCACTACCTCTGCTGTTAGGCAGAAAATGCTTTGTAAAGGAAGTAGGTTTTCAGAGGATTTGGATTTATCACTTCTTGACTCTTTCTTTTGCTTCTAACTACTGTTTCTCTTCCTACACTGTACTCATAGTTGGCTAGTGCTATGACCCATCTCTGGAAAGAAGCCTCCAATATAGTGTTTGTCTAAACATGTCAATGGATGCCTAGGAGTTGTTGTGGTCCATCCAAATTTGAAATTGAGTTCTATATGTGTAGGCTCAGAACTTAGCAATAATGGCTCACTTTAAAGCCAAGAACGCCAATCTGTGGATGAGATAATCTCACTATCAGTGAATCTTCTCTTGCCAAATGTAATAGGATTCTTCACTTTTAATTTCTTTATTAGCTACATCAATTCTAAGTAACTAAATTACTATTGTTGTTCAAAGGTCTCTAAGTTTTCATGATATATCAACCTCCTGGTCCCTTGGTTCTGTTTGACAGCTTTGAGGAACTTGAAATAGATTCCCATTGCACTTTTCACTCCGCCAGATTGTCCATCTGACCTCCAGAAATTCTCATTCATTCACCATGGCATTAAGACACTGCATTTTCAGGGACTATATGATGTCAAAAGTGTGAGGCTCCCTAGTAGCCTCCTTTCTTTCCTTTTATCAGTCCACTTGTGCATTACTGTGCTAGGTGGCATAGTGGATAGAGAGCCAGGCCTTGAGTTAGAAAGTCTCATATTCTTGAGTTCAAATCCAGCCTCAGGTGGTTCCTAGCTGTGTGACCCTGGGGCAAGTCACTTTACCCAGTTTGCCTCAGTTTCCTCATCTGTAAAATGAACTGGAGAAGGAAATAAACTGCTCCAGTATCTTTACCAAAAATTCCACAAATACAATTAAAAAGAGACTGACACAACTGAAATGAGTGAACAACAAAAAAATTTCTTCTATAATATATCTCATCCAGGAATCCAAAGATGCTCCCTAGAAAATGACTAGAGCATTTCATATGGGATCCATTGTGATAGTAATGGTAGGCTTATAAGTGCCTTAATGAACGGCCCAATCACTGGCTGAAGAGGATGGCTTGGACACCAGGTCCCTGGCTGTGGAGGATGGTCTTGCTACTGATTCACAGGTCTCTGAAATGATAGTCTTATCAAACTCTATCTCTTTTCCTGTTCCCTAGCAGGTCTTTCATTTCATCTTCCCTGAATCCCGGTCTCCCCAAGAGATCTTAAAATTTTTTTTAAAAAACATCTTTCTTTTTAACTCCTCATTAACAGCGGAATCATTAATTCATCAATGGTCCCATTAGCAGTTATTTCTTTGAGGATACTGGAATCCTTTACAGCTCCAGGCAGTTAGTAAGATACCTATGTCCCTTATTGATCCCTATACACCTTGTAGGCATGCTTTTATCTTATCTTGACCAGGATGGGTCACAAACTCACTTCTCACCATTACCTCCAAATCATTCCAGCTCCCCTTTATTTGTTATCTTCTCTTAGTAGAATGTAAGCTTTTTTGAGGGCAGAGATTGTCTTGCTTGCTTCCATTTGTACCTGGAGTACTTAATGAATGACCTATCTTTCCCTCCTCTAATACTACTAGTACTACTATATCATCATCACCACCATAGCTTTCATTCACATAATGCTCTTTAAGGTTTGCAAAACAATTTATAAATATTATCTCCTTTGCTCCTTATGACTCTGGGAGATACGTGCTATTATTATTTCCACTGTGCATATGAGGAAACCGAGACAAAGAAAGCTTAAATGACTAGCCCAGCGTCACACAGCTAGTAAGGGTCAGAGGTCACATCTGAACTCAGATCTTCCTGACTCCATTTGTAGAGTTCCATCCACTGTGACACCTAGCTTCCTTAGAGGCTCTTTCCATTTCTGTTTTAAGAATGGAGAGACAGAGGCCAGAGGTGTTAAATCAAGTACATTCAGAGAGTGTGGTAGGGATGGGACACAGCCTTTTAGCTCTGCTCCCCAAGAAACCTCCCATCTTATCCACCACAGTGTAGGGTGGCAATCATACTTTTAGATTCTATGATTCTATTCTCATAGAATCAGAAGGGATTTTTTTTAACAGGAAGGGATCATTCCTGGAGGCCATCCCAGGAGGCGAGCTCCAGGTTTTGACATAAGCCAGGCCTGAGTGAGATTGTGCAATATTAGGAAATATCATTGAGCTGCTGAACACTCCATCTTCCACTGCCTTAGGCACCATTTCTGTGTCCCACATGCCAAAATGAATGGAAAACAAAGAGAGAGGGGGGAAGAAAGAAACAAGTGTATCTCTTGCTCTGATTAACAAGACCCAGGGGACTATGGTCAGGCCTATTGGGTGTGTCTGGGCAAAGAAAGGATGGATTGAGAGCAGAGGAATTACCAATGGCCTAAGTTGGCAATCAGTAGCATGTGTCAGGGAGTAAATGAGCTCAAGATTTGCCTCAAGTGACACTCCTCTCTCAAGCCTTAGGACTTCTCATTGGAACTCATTCAGGAAGGATATGGTTATCCACTCAGGCTGATTTATGAAAAACATATCCCCCATTCCAGTTTATAGAATAAATAAAGACATTTTTGAAAAGTTAATTTTCTTTTCTTGCGTCTTCTACCATGACACAGCTACTCTTTCCACATCATCTAGTTAAAATCAGGGTAACAATACTCACACCATTCAACCCTGCATATTCCTCATGGCCTAGACCCAAGGGAGTAGCCAACAGAGCCAGGAGGCAGCCCCTTGGGAGCAGGGGCAGATAGTATGAATGTTATAGGAGACACTACAGAATACCATGGATATGGGATTTGGAAATCAGTGAGAAAGAACAGGTTGACTTAGTGTCTTTTGTTCAGGCAAACCCTTCATTTCAGGCCCTTAAAATGATCTACAAATTCATTCCCTGGATCAGTGGGAAGTTTTCCATCGCTCTTCTGTCTCCCCCAGTGAGGAGAGACACCTTGCTTCCCTCCTAATGCCCAAGCTTCAGGGCATGCCAGGCAGTCTGGAGACTCCTGGAGTCTGGAGATTTAGGTGAGTGTTATGTTCCATGGGCCCCGTTTGATCTTTATACCATCAACACAGGGCCCAACAACTTTTCTGTTTTCCCCTTTGCTGGCTGTCAAGTCACCCTTGGACTCTTTGATGTTCAAAGAAATTCTGATCTATTTGCCATGTCCTTTGTACCTAAGTGTGCAGTTGGCAGAATTTTCCCCAAATCAAGTCAGGGCAGATTGGGATTCAGAACCCCCATTTGAGGCACATCCCTAAACAGAAGCAGAAGAAAGAAATTCCTCAAGAAAAGTCCCAACTCCACTAGGTCAGAATTGAAGCTTTAACCCTTTCCCCCCATCTGGGGAAGAGAAAATGGGAGATTGATGTGAATTCCATAATCAGCCACTGCTGCTTAGTACTATGCACTATTCCTTTCTCCATTCTGGCCACAGTTCTGCCCCCCCCCCACATACTCTACCTCCTTAGTCCCCCTCTCCCACCCAATACATCAGGAAAAGAAAGCTAAAAAGAATCACAGAGTATCCTAGGGAGATGGAAATTCTAGCTCAACCCATTTCTGAACACAGATCCTGATACAACATCCCCAAGTGGTCATCCAGAAAAAAATCCTACTTTGCAGACACTTGTTGGAACATTTCCCCTCAAAATCCAGACTAACTCTACTTTTGTGTGTGACTTTTACCCACTGTTTCCAGGTCTGCCGGAGTCGAATAAGTTTAATCCTTCTTCCCCAGGACATCTTTTCAAGTACTTGAAGCCAACTATTCTATCTCCCCTAAGTTTTATTTTTTTGATGTTAAAACTCTCCAGTTCCTTCAGCTCAGTGCCAGAATGCAAATGTTCTATTGAACTAACAAAATATTTATTAAGGGTTCTGTGTAAGACAGCAAAATATATTGATTACTCTCCTCTCATTAATGCCTTACCAAAATATGGCACTCAAAACTTGCCCCAGTATTCCCAATGTGGTCTGATCAACCTCTCTGCTCTGCCTCCAGAGTGTGGCGGAACTAGCACCACCCTCATTATTTGTTGGTTAATGAAACTCAAGCCTATTTTTAATGAAACCCTGACTATTAATGAGAATCAAGATGACATTTGCTTTTTTTGGCTTTCATGTCCCGTTGACTCACATTGAATTTATTAATCTTCTAGTGTTGTTGTTTTATAACATGAACTGTTGTCTAGCCATGTCTTCCCAACTCTGTTTTGGTGTGGTTCATTGTTTTAAATCCAAGTGTATATTTCTTGCTATTTAAAAAAATAATTCATTAATCATTACTATTATTTTGAAGACTGGGCTTCCCTATCTCACCCAGACTGGAATTGCAGGGGCTACTCAGGGTTTGATCACACTACTGATTGGCATGTAATCTTTGGTCTTCTTTATTTTTATTTATTTGGTCTTCATGCTTTTATTTTTTTGGGGGGGGGGTGGAACAGGGCAATGAGGATTAAGCGACTTGCCCAGGGTCACACAGCTAGTAAGTGTCAAGTGTCTGAGGCTGGATTTGAACTCAGGTCCTCCTGAATCCAGGGCCAGTGCTCTATCCACTGCACCACCTAGCTGCCATCTTTCATGCCTTTACAATGGTCAAAACCTGTCACCTTGACTTTCCTTTCCCTAGCTTCAATCTTCTTAGCTAATCTTGTAGCTTTTCATCTCAAATCAATAATCTCTTTCTCCCAAACAGCCCAGGTACACTACTGATAAATACCGTGTGGGAACTTGAGAATCAAGTCTGTGAGTTATGTATGTAGATGATGACTAGAAAATGAGCCCAGTCCTGATGAGCATATGTGGAGTGTTCAGCTGATGCAACCCCCACATGGACTTTGCAGCATGTGTAGATGTTCTGTATCTGGCTCTGGTGTGTTAGCCATGTCCAAGGGGATTGGCTATGGGGCTACAACTGGGATAGACACTAGTCAAAAGACACTAATCATCTTGAGGTGGGGAGGGCTGTCCTGGCACTGGTTGCTTTTTCACTTCAATCTACTCTTGGGGTGAGAGAGAAGGATGTAAATGGATAGGCCTTGTACTTTCCCCATCTGAAGATAACATGTGTCATATGAACATTGTTCTTTGCCTTTTTGTATTTATTCTTTCCTGTTTTAGGTGAAGGAGACTGAAAATGGTTATGCTCTTATGAACTTTGGAAAATCAGGAGAGAGAGCCACTAATGTCTAGGAGCTGTAGTCTATGCTGTGATTTGCCAGAAGCCAGACTGTGAGGAGTAAAATCTGAATGACTTTCTTGATTTGGCCCATTAATAGAAGAGATGTGGATTCATCCATCCTTCAGCTATGCTGCATTTGGAAGTAAACTTGATGGAATGAGTGCTATGTAGAATGTGCTTTTTAAGTGTAAGTGTACTTTCCTCAGAAATGAAGGTATGGGGGATAGGATTCTCCCACATATTGTGGGGGGTGGGGGCAAAGTTTGTGTATTTCTGTTCTTGGAGGTAAATATAATCTCAAGTCTCTTCCCTATCCAATTCATCCTCTACCTTGCTGTCACATTGATTTTCCTTAAGTCCAAATCTGACCACAAAACTCTTATACTCATTCAACTCCAGTGTCTCCCTATTGCCTTTTTTTTTTTTTTTTGGTTTTTTTTTGCAGGGCAATGAGGGTCAAGTGACTTGCCCAGGGTCACACAGCTAGTAAGTGTCAAGTGTCTGAGGCCGGATCTGAACTCAGGTACTCCTGAATCCAGGGCCGGTGCTTCACCACTGTGCCATCTAGCTGCCCCCCTCCCTATTGCCTTTTAAAGTCCTTCACAACCTAGCCCCCAATCTATCTTTCCAGCCTCAGTGTACATCACTCCCCTTTCTGCATTCAGGGATCAAGTCAAGCCTCTGCTCTGTTTCTCACCAATGATATGCCATCTCCTGTCACCATGCTTTTGTACTGGCACTGTCCCATGAACCTCTGACTCATAGAGTCTCTTTCTTCAAGATGCACCACCTTTTTCATAAAACCTTTCCTGATCCCTCAAACTCCTAGTGCCCTCCCCTCCCCAAATACCTTCTATTTAACTCCACTGTGTTTATTTACCTCATTTTTATTCTATACATACAGTAATTCTTGTCTTCACCATTAGAAGGTAAGCTTCTTGTGAGCAGGGATTGTTTTATTCTTTGTACTTGTATCCCAAGTACCTACATCTTAATGCCTGTCACGTGGTAGGCACTTAAGAAATGCTTGTTGGCTGTTTTGAGTCTTATCCAATGCCCTTTCCATTATAGTACTCTGCTTCTCTTTCAATCTAGTTTCTCCAGCAAGATCACAAGGTTTCTAAAGGTCAGGAATCATACATTCATGCATTCCCTTTCTTTGCCTACCCAGCACATATCATGGCAGTAGGAACCTAACAGGAAAACAGTAAATGTTTGCTGAATGAATGACTGCTAGCTGTTGGCCCAGCATGCCCTGGTTTCCAAACAGGACGTAATTCTTCTCTGAAGTGATTTGGCTATGTAGGCAGGAGTATAGACCAGATAGCCTCTTCAGATTCTCCTCTAGTTGCTATAAATGAAGTGTGGTTTTTTCCTCCTGCCTCTTTGTGGTCCTCTTCTCCCAGGCTCCAGTCTGTTATCTCAACTCCTCTCAAAGTAGAAACCTGGCCTTTCTCATAAACCAGGATCCATATGCTGAGCACTGTTTCTTGTTGATTCAATTCTTGTCTTTTAGTAGCTGCTTGTAAGGGGCTGGTTAACAACACTTGCTTCCAACACACAGTACAAGTTGATGGTAGTTAATCACTTCCAAATGCCCATGGACTTCAGGTTATATTGTTTCAATTGCTAATTTTTAAAATCTCTGAAATAAGTCTTCTGCACTGAGACATGTGCTCCAAAGTGATTCCTCTTTGGTCTGCACTTTTAAAGAACATACATGTGGTTTGATTCAACAGGAGAACTGAAAGGGGGAGGGGAGAACATGTTCCCTAATTTCTTGCTTTTCTTCCTTTGAGTTCTGACTCTGCCAAAGCTCTTGGCTAGGGTCCAGAAAGCAGCACATTCGATAACACCAAATGTGTGTGGAGGCTAAGGGATATGTTTTGGGTATGTATTATTCCATAATTATGCTTTTGTTAGGAAAATTCTTGTCTTGAGAGTAAACAGAAAGTCTGATTGGTGGTTCCCTTGGTGTTTCACCTGTGGGTGGGGGAGGAGGGAGGAAAGTAGAAAGACACAAAAAGAAAGAAACACTCAGAGACAGATAGAGATACATAGAGAAATACACACAGAGAGAGACAGAAATAAAGAGAAAGACCGACATGCAGAGAGATACAGAGAGGGAGATAAAGGATTGGATTTGGTATAGGCTAAAGCCTAGGCTGTAGTTAGTAAAATTTTAAAAAGGGGTTTACAAAAGGGTGGAATCAGTTGGGAAAAAGCAATAGTATTAAGAGCTCTTTGGTGTTCTCTCAGCTGAATGACTGATGTGTTAAGAAGGCAAAGTGAAAACTCATTTGATTTCTGGAAAGCCAGATGGGCCAAGTTGTGTGGGCTGAGGGATTTAGAAGATCCCCAAGCCTCCTGTTGTCCCCATTCATGAGTATGAGTTTTCAAAAATGGGTATTCCAGACATGGCACTCTCTGTTGACTATAACCCACACTGCTCTTTGTGAAGACCAGTTTTACAGTTTAAACCTACATTGCCTCCCAAAGAGAAGGCTCAACAGCCATTCCTTCCCCACAGCTATTCTCAGAAGAAAGATAAATTGTTGTCTTTCTGTGGTGTGCAGTGATCTGGGGAACCAACATTTGTGTACCACTGATTGATTGAAGAAGGGAAAACCAGAAAGTAGTTTCTTATGAGAATAAAAGACTCAAATCCTGGCTCTGGTACCTACAGTATGAGCTTGGGCAAAGATATCCACCTCTCTGTGCCTTAGTTTTCATCTGTAAAATGAGGGAGCTGGACTAGAATGGATGAAAAGGCATTTATTTAATATTTTCTATGGTGTTTGTAATCTAATGGGAGAAGAAATACAAATAGGAAAGTAGCAGACAGGGAGAGAGACTTTGGTCAAGAAAGTTACAGGGAAGGTGAGTGGGGCCAAAGGGGAGTAGATTGACACACTCCATCCAAGAACAATACCAGGATTGACTTGATCAAGGTTCCTTGTTCCAGAATTGGAGGAGAAGTAGGGATAGGGAAGAAAGGGAGGTAGTCAAGTAAAACACATCTTGTGCTTTTTAAAATAGTGTTCCCAGAAAGGAAGTTGATAATCAGGAAAATGGAGTCCCAGGATGGGGAATAAACCTCTTTGAGTTCTACATCTTTGAAACTAGAAGGATTGGGAAAGACTTTCCAGGAATTAGTCTTACACTTAGTTGAAAGTCAAATCAGTCGAGGGGGTACGAGGTGGCACAGTGGATAAAGCACTGGCTTAGGAGGACCTGAGTTCAAATCCAGACACAGACACTTGACACTTATTAGTTGTGTGACCCTGGCAAGTCACTTTACCTTCATTGCCCCACACCAAAAAAAAGTCAATCAGTCAATAAACATTTATCGAGAGCCTACTACGTGCACTTAACATCGTGTTAAGTGCAGGGCATACAAAAAAGGGCAAAAGATAGTCCCTGCTCCCAAGTATCTCCCAGTCTAATGGAGTAGACAATATGCAAACAACTATGTACAAACAAATTATAGACCAGGTAAACTAGAAATGATCTCTAGCACTAGAATCAAGGGGGGAATAGGCCAGCTTTTGTTGAAGGACCATACTGTAATGAAGTATGGTAAGATCTAGTTGAAAGATCACCTCTCTTATATTCAGGAGAGAACTAGATTCAAATGTCAGTTCTGATACTAGGTAAATGGAGAGAATAAAATTTGTAGTATTTACCTCATAGGGTTTTGAGAATCTTATGAGATGATGCATATAAAGTACATTATAAACTTTAAAGTAATATATATTTTATATGTGCACATACATATATATATATGTGTGTGTATATGTATGCTTTGTATGTATAAATATATATTTTTTCTTCAATAATTACATTTCCTTGGATGGGATCCAAAATGGTTCTGCTCTACTCCAAATTCCACTGTATAGTTAACAGTACAATGCCTTGATGCCAGAGCCATGCTACAGCAGGCAGGCTTCATCAAACCAATAGGCATCTCTCTAAGGCTGTAACCCTCTGTCACCAGGGCTCTGCTGCTGGTGGTTGGGAGTCTGCCCTTTGAGAAAATGTAACAGCAAGAAGAGAACATGAGACAAGAAGGGTCACTTGTGGGTTGTTATTGAGTTCTGATTTGAATTGGTGACATCAGTATGAGCATTCCTTGTCTTCCTGACAGCGCCAAACAATAAATGATAAATTGTTCATGATGGTTCAGCCAAAGAGGGGGAACTTTTCAGGGGAGGTCAAGATGTTATTTATTAAAACAAAACCAAAGAAATTCTGCCCTAAACCACGATTCCCGACTCCACCCCCAAATCCAACAAGAAGACGCAATAAGCAGCAGCCAATGAGAGAATGTACACCAACGGGCAACAGTGAGAACCAACCAGATCTGAGGAAGGACAGCAGGAGAGGGGGATGGCATGGGAGAGAGGAGAGACATTTCAGCCTCGGATTAAAGGAGAAGTTTGGGGCAAAAAGGTTTTAGTTTTCACCTGCTCTGCTTCACAGTGAGTTTCCACCAGATCTGCATGTGTGTGGGAATGTTCTGTCTCCCCCACACATCTGGGTACACCCCATAGTCCTTTCTTTCACAGATGTTTCAGATGTGTGATGTCAGCAGGTGGGAAATCATTTCCAGCATCTCATTCCCCATATCTGCCCCCCAACTTCCCAGCAATACCCTCTCTGAGTATTGGAGAAGGAACCCAGTTTGCTTTCACAAGCACTTCAGATTTAACAGGCCTTTATCTATTTCAATTCAAAATTTTGTCATTTCTATATATATTTATAAAGAGCATACTTTGTACAGAAATCTGTGGTACTCACAGCTGAACAGCTTGTTCTAGAGTTAGGGTCCTATGGATATGTGACTTTTGCCACAAGTTTTGATAAAAAAAATAATTCCCACAAGCTTTGGTTCCCTGTTCTCTTGTGGTCCTATAGGGAAATTAGTCAGCTTTATTTTCTAGGCCAAGACTTAGAACTTCATAGAATGGTTTTTATTGACCAGAGTTATAAAACCCAGTGCTGGTATGTTCACCATCTCCTACTTTCCATATACAAATTAAATAAAAAGGAATTGAATATAAGAAAGCAAAGAATCCCTTAAATTATGGCTCAGGGTCAGAGGTTTTGTTTGTTTACCTGAGATTCACTTCAAGAAACATTTATTGCGGGCAGCTAGGTGGCACAGTTGATAAAGCACTGATCCTGGATTCAGGAGGACCTGAGTTCAAATTTGGGTTCAGACACTTGACACTCACTAGCTGTGTGACCCTGGGCAAGTCACTTAACCCTCATTGTCCTGCCAAAAAAAAAAAGAAAGAAAGAAAGAGAAAAAGAAACATTTATTGAATGTCATGATCTGAAAGGCAAAGGAGAAATGCACTGGGGGTAAGGAGGCTGCAAAATACTATCAGTGTTAACTTGTGAGGAAGAAGTGGAATAAAAGGTATGAGTGAGAACATGAATGACTTGGTGGACTAGTCACACAGAAAATAAGGGAAATAGATGGATCAGAGTACAATTTACAGTAATTGGATAGATCCCTTATTGGAGATTTACAGTCAATAAGAATTTATTAAGTGCTTACACTGTGCTTAGCACTGAGGATACAAAGAAAGGCAAAAACAAAAACAGAACCAGTTTCCTTCCCTCAAAAACTTTACCAGTTTAATGGAGGAGACAATATTAAAAAAAACCCAACTATATATGATTAAGATATATGCAGAATAAGTTGGAGATGATCAAAAGGAAGAGGAAAATCACCAGCACTAAAGAGATCAAGAAATATTTATGGAGAATATGGGATATTATCTGGAATTTGAAGGAATCCAGTGGAGCCAGGATGTGAAGATGGGGAAGGAAAACATTCCAAGCATGGGGGACAGTCAGTGAAAATGCCCATTCTGGAGATGGAGTGTTTTGTGTGAGGCCTTGAAGAGTACATGGTGGAAAGTGCTCAGCTGGGTGGCACAGCAGATAGAATGCCATGCCTGGAATCAGGAAGAATCCTCTTTTTTTTAATTTAATTTTATTGGTTTTTTTTTGGTGAGGCAATTGGGGTTAAGTGACTTGCCCAGGGTCACACAGCCAGTAAGTGTCAAGTGTCTGAGGCTGGATTTGAACTCAGGTCCTCCTGAATCCAGGGCTGGTGCTTTATCCACTGCGCCACCTAGCTGCCCCCTGAAGACTCCTCTCTGTGAGTTCAAATTCAGCCTCAGACCCTTACTAGCTGTGTGAGCCAGAGCCAGTCACTTCACCCTGTTTGCCTCAGTTCCTCACCTATAAAATGAACTGGAGAAAGAAATGGCAAGCCACTCCAGTATCTTTGCCAAGAAAACCCCAAGTGGAGTCACAAAGAGTAGGAAATAACTAAACAATAACAAAAATGGTGGGAAGTAGGGTGTTGAGACTTGAAGGGTAAAAATAACTAGACTGTGAAGGGCTTCAGAGGCTAAATTGAGCATTTTATATTTGATTTTGGAGATGATGAATTACCCAGGATGATAAAAGAATGCCTTACTTGAAATAGAATGACTTCTATTTCATACCCAACAACTGGGCATCTAGTTTTCACTTGAAGACTTCCATTGAAGGTGAACCCATTACCTTCTAGGATATCCCATTTTACTTTTTAATAGCTCTATTAGACAGGTTTTCTTATATAATATCTAAATTTTACCCTCTTTCTTCACTCTCTTTTTTTAGGGCAAGTAGAACAGCTTAATTCTGCTTCTGTATGACAGTACTTAAATACTTGAAATTAGTTATTATATACCCCATATTTTATCTTTTGCAGGCTAAATATCCCTAATTTTTCAACTGAGCCACCCTGGGTGCTCTCTTCTATATGTCTTCCAGCTTATCAGTGTCCTTCCCAAAAATGTGTTGCCCAGAAATGAGCACAAATTTCCTTATAAGGCCTGACCAGGGAAGACAATGACCTCCTTATCCCTTGGATGCTATTCCTCTTTTATTGAAGCCTAAAATTTGTATTTGCCTTCTTGGGTACCATATCCTACTGTTAATATAATTTTAGCTTAACATTCATTTAATGCCTCCCAAATCTTCTTTGGATCAATTGCTATTACTTACCACTCCATGATATTTCATGAGCGAGGTTGATTTTTTTGGACCCAAATGAATGACTTTATATTTATCCCTATCAAATTTTATCATATTCAATTTGGCTCAGTGGTCTAGCTCACTGAGATCCTTTTGAATCCTGACTTTGTCGTCCATTATATTAGCTCTCCCTGCCTGCTTTGGATCATGGGCAAATCTAATCAGCAGGCCCTCTCTGCTTTCACTGAATAGAGGCAACATGATAAAATTGAAAGTGTGCTAGATTTGTAGTCAGGAAGACCTGGGTTCAAGTACTCCCTTAGACAATTACTAGCTTTGTTACTATGGGTGAACCACATTATCTCTCTGAACCTCAGTTTCCTCATCTGTAAAAGGTAGAAATAATTAACTCATAGGGTTGTCACAGGGCCAAAATGAGATGTCTGTAAAAAGGTAAAGTATTATGCAAATATCAACTGCATTGTTTATTTTTTTTGGGGGGAGAGATGTCCAGATTTGTGATTTTATTGATGTAGGGATTTCCTAGTATGAAAAATCCTTCTACCAATGTTGATCAATAACTTTCCTATAGATCAGTCTTAAGGAGTTGCTTGGGCTGCTCAGAGGTATGTGTCTTGCCCATCTGTATGTAGCCAGGATGTATCAGAAGTAGGACTTGATTCCCCTTCTTACATCAAGGCTGGCCCTTTAATCATTGTCACACTACTTTTTATCATTATTATAGTTCTCTATGAAAATACTGTCATTATTATTACTCATTCCAAGTCATTGATCAAAGATTGCCTTTATCAGGACCAAGAACATATCCATGATCTCCTTCCATGCTGACATCGAACCCTGACTGACTTCCCTTTGGAGTTGGGCTTTCAGCCAGCTCCAAATCTACCTCTCTATGATATGGTCTAGTCCACATAATTTCCATCAGTATAATGTAAGAAACTTTATTAAAAACTTTGCTGGGGCAGCTAGGTGGCACAGTGGATAAAGTACCAGCCCTGGATTCAGGAGGACCTGAGTTCAAATCTGGCCTCAGACACTTGACACTTACTAGCTGTGTGACCTTGGGCAAGTCACTTAATCCTCATTGCCCCAGAAAAAACAAAAACAAACAAAAACCTTTGCTGAAACCTCCATAAAATTTGTTTACAAACAATACTCTGTTCTATCAATGGAGTAACCCTTTCCAAAAAGGAAATAGGATTAGTATGGCATAAAATCTACATGGTCTTGATGTCCCCTTGCTTTTCTAGATGTTCACTGGTTATTCTTTAAACGATAGGTTCTAGAATTTTGCCAGACAATTGAAGCCAAGCTCACCAGCTTCTAGGTTATGGACTACCCTCTTTGGTTTTGAAATAGCTACAACATTTACACTTCTTCAGTTTCTTAACATCTCCCCAGGTCTCCACAATATTTCAAAGGTCATTAACAGTAGTTCTGTATTCACATCTGTAAGTTCTTTTTTTCAATAGCCTCATAAACAGTTGCTATTCCCCAAACCTTTCCCTACCCAATCCCATCCTCTATACAGCCACCACAGTGATTTTCCTAAAATACAGGTCTAACCATGTCCCTCACTCAATACATTCCAGTAGCTATCTATTATCTCTAAGATCAGACAAATGTGTGTGTTTGTTATCTAAAGGCTTCATAACTTGACGCTCTCCAGCCTTCTTTCATTTTATTCCCTTCCAGCCATAATGGCCTTCTTTTTGTTTCCTTACATAGGACACTCCACTTCTCATCTCATTTTTTTTATGCACTCAATGACCATTCCCCATGCCTGGAATGTTCCTCTCCCTCTCTGTCTCTGTCTTTCCCCCCACCCAAACCCCATTTTGTTCCCTACCCAGCCCTCCTCAACACTGCTTCTTGAAATATCTGGTTTCCTTTAAGACTCAACTCAAGGGGCTCCTTCTGCATGAAACCTTTCCTGGTCTCACCAGCAACCATGCTTTCTTCTCCAAGGTTACTTTATATTTGTTTTATGTGTTTTGGAAATCCCTTTGTGTACATCTTGTAGCCACCATTAGAAAGTAAATTCCTAGGGCAACTAGGTGGTACAGTCGATAAAGCACCAGCCCTGGATTCAGGAGGACCTGGGTTCAAATCTGGTTTCAGACACTTGACACTTACTAGCTGTGTGATCCTGGGCAAGTCACTTAACCCTCATTGCTCTGCACAAAAAGAAAAGAAAGAAAGAACAAAAAAAGAAAGCAAATTCCTTGAGAGCAGGGACTGTTTTAATTTTATCTTTTTTATCCCCAGCACTGGTACCTAGCAGGTGCTTAATAAACGTATAAATGTTTGCTTACTTAATTATCCTGGGATAAGCCAGGAGAACATTGTACACAGTAGCAGCAACATTGTGAGATGGCTTAGCTCTTCTCAGTAATATAATGATCCAAGACAATTCAAGAGACTCATGATGGGAAATGCTCTTCACATCCAGAAAAAATAACTGTGGAATCTGAATGCAGATTGAACCATAGTATTTCTACTTTTTTCTTTTTCTTTTTTTTTTTGAGGTTTTCCCCTTTTATTCTGATTCTTCTTTCACAACATCACTAATGCAGAAATATGTTTGATGTGTTTGTACATATATAACCTATATCAGATTGCTTGCTGTCTTGGGGAGGCGGGAGGGAAGGTAGGGAGGGAGAAAAGTGTGGAACTCAAAATCTTTTAAAATAAATGTTGAGGGGGCAGCTAGGTGGCGCAGTGGATAGAGCACCGGCCCTGGAGTCAGGAGTACCTAAGTTCAAATCCGGCCTCAGACACTTAATATTTACTAGCTGTGTGACCCTGGGCAAGTCACTTAACCCCAATTGCCTCACTAAAAAAAATAAAAAAATAAATAAAATAAAATAAATGTTGAAAACTATCTGTATATGCTACTGGAAAAATGCTATTGAGATTGGAAACAAAAATTTTAAAAATATCCCAGGATATACTGGTCCTGGTGGCTTGAGCTCATAAAGGACAGGTGGGTTTGCTTTCATCCTTTCTTTACTTGTGTTTTAACCTCCTGTTAAGCATTTTTGTTCTGTCCTTTCCTACTCAGAGAACATTCTCCCTGGCAGAAAAAACAGACATAAGAATGGAATGGGCCTCTCTTTTTTCTGCCCTCATTTTACCCACTCTGTGCAGCAGTACTATTCCTTCTTTGGCCCTAGTGGAGCTATTCTTGGTGGCACTTTCATATTAATTTTCCTTCGCCTTATCTTGCTTCCATATTTTATACTTGTCTGTGAAAAGCTTTTTTTAAAAAAAAAATCAACATTTGATAATCTTTCTGTGCATCCACCTCAAATTCTTTAGACAATGCTCTTTTTTCTTCCTTTGTGTCTTCAAAATTTCATTACAGAGATCTTCATATCCTTCCTGGTACCACTTCTTTCAAAAATTTAGGTCATGAGGTCCTATTTAACACCTCTCTAAATTCTTTGAGATATGTTTCCCTCAAGTATAGAGTGTATGTCAAAATATGACTAATTATCTTCTCCTCTTTCACCAATTCTAGAATAGAGTGGTTACTAATTTCCTCACAGAGTGCCAATCATTTCTACTTGAGCGATACAGTAATCTTTATTTTGGGGGGGGACAGGGGGAAGAATCAGGTCCAGAGTACCTGTTCCCCTCATTAAGTTCTCCAGCTTTTGAAGGATAAAATCATCATTAAGGCACCAGTAGAAGGAGCATCCCTACTGAAGAGCTCTCAAAAATATTAAAACAATGGGATTATTTTATGTTTGATGCTGAGGGGGGTCACAGTGAAAAGATGAGAGACTGCCCTGGACATGCAGGTGTTTACAATCTGATAAGGAGGCTGAAAGTCAAACACAAATAAATGTGAGACCAGGTCAAATGTGATGAGGCCATAGGAGAGATTCAGTCCAAGTGCCCTATAAAAATGTGATACTTAACAGTTTCCTTTCCATTGGCAGGGGTGGTATTAAGAGAAAGGAAGGCATCAGGCAAGGTTGCATGGAGGAACCTTGAAGGAGGTTTTAAGATGCTGGGCTGACAAAAAAGTTGGATAAAGCAAATTTGTTCTTCACCCCTCCCACTTTACCTTCAATTTCCTTTGTCCCCTCCTCCTCACCCCCAACCAGACTGGTGTAGGCAGCAAGAGGTGAGTGGGGATCAAAGGCACACACTTCATTCTGAGTCATAGCAACGGTCCGAATTGAAGTAAACGCCAAGCAGGGCTCAGTTGGTAGGAACTCACGAGGATCTTCAATAACGTAAATCCAACCAAGCCCTTTAATTGAGCTGCCTGGAATCCCCTTAGACACAGAGCTTATAAAACTGGGAGTAATTATCTGGGAATATTAATAGGCTGTGTCATTTAAAGTATTTGCTGTAAAGTCTTTAGTTGAATTCCAAGCTGACAATTTTTACTACTGGAGCCAAAGAAACCTTTGGGACTTGGCTTACATCATTTCCCTATTATCAGAGTCCAAGGCTCTGGCACTGGGAGCTCATCTAACCTTGTCCATCCACTGGCCTTCCCCACCCCCTACCAACCCTTTGGCAATCTCCCAGAGCTGGGCACATGCTTTTGGGATGATTGGTACATGCTTAAGGTACTTTAATGAGTCAAATCCACTCCCCACCCCTTCATACAATCTCTGTGTGAGGCATGTGGGACTCTGTGGGGGGGATACTTAACAGAACTGCCCTGGGCAAAATTATTAAGTTAAATAGCCAAAATTTCTGATGCCCTAGTAACCACTGGGGGAATGGAAATAAAGAGGGAGGCTTGAAAAAGGCTATCAGAAGTTACCTTTCCTGCCCTGTCAGGCTTAAACAGAACAAACTTGCTGTTTGAAAAACCGTAAGTGCTATATAAATGTGAGTTATTACTATTATATATTAGCAGACACTTTCTCCTGTCTTGACATCAATGAAAGAATCCACTAGTTTCTCCAGGATTCCCTATGGATGTCCAGGCTTGATGCTTACACAAGACCTGCATACAGCAGAAGTTAATCTTATTTCAGCACTGGTTGGTATGTTTCCATCATGGTAGGAAATGGGACTTTGTAAGTTTGGGACATAGAACTTTTAAAAGTCCATGCTGAAGAACACAAATGGGGGCCCCTCAGAAGACAGTCTTTATAAATCTTGTTTAGCCCGTGTGTTCCCCGTTTAGGGGAGGACTTAATTTGGGAATGCACTTGAATGTGAATTTGGAATTTTCACACATTTTATGTGAATGGGAAATTGTGTGTAGCATTCTTACCTTCCCTTGCTTTCATCATATCCTACTTCTCCATCTTCTTCAACAAATCATAAGCTTTAGAGCTGGAAGGGACCTTAGAAAAACCTAGTCTAACCCCCTCATTTTACTCTTGAGAAAACGGAAATGTGAAGTAACTTGCTCAAGGCTACATGGGTATTAAGTAGGAAAGATATGATTTAAATTAATGGAGGGGGGGGCGGCTAGGTGGCGCAGTGGATAGAGCACTGGCCCTGGATTCAGGAGTACCTGAGTTCAAATCCGGCCTCAGACACTTGACACTTACCAGCTGTATGACCCTGGGCAAGTCACTTAACCCCTATTGTCCCGCAAAAAAAACAAAAACAAAAAACAATAAATTAATGGAGAGAAGTCCACAGCACAAGAACCCTTAAGTAATCTTACATTTTTGTAGCACTTTTCAAAATTCCTTCAGTTCATGCTCACAACAACCTAAAAAGTAGGCAAGATGGGAATGTCACCCCCATTTTACAAATGGGGAAACAGGCTTATAGTGGCTAAGTGATTTTCCCAAAGTTACACATATTTAACATATGAAAAGCACTTTGCAAACCTTAAAGTGCTATGTAAATTCTAGGCTATTTATTTAACCATTTATAATATAACATGATGTAATGTAATGCAATATAATGTAATGTAATATATCATAACATAACATAACCATAATCTTTCATTATATAACATTACAAATCTTCAATTAGATAAAAATTTTGTTCAGAGTTGCAACTCTGATGCAGGTCATGAAGGTGTAGCTAACTGCTTTGAATTCTCTCGAAGCCCTTTTGAAAGGTATACTAAGAACCCTTCTTTGTTAGTTGGGATTCTTGACTAGATAAGGAGGAATCTGTGTCGGTCAACAATCTTCTTAACAATTTCTTGATAATCTAATAAATGTATAGTAGAGCTGACCAAACCTCCATTTGAAGTGGCATCCATGCTAGCCCTACTTACTCCAAACCTGTTTAGCTTATGATTGCCTAGTCTCTTTCTGGACTTTAGCTCAATACAGGTATCTCCCCTTAGCTTTTTTGGCTCCCTTTTATGTGTTATCTTTGCCTATTAAAATGTAAGCTCCTTGATGGCAAGGACTGTCAATTCTTTTTTGTATACGCATAGCTTTGCATAATGCCTTCCATATGGGTTCTAAATAAATGCCCTCTCTCTCTATCCATCCATCTATCCATTTCCCCTGCCTATTATATCATTAAACACAATGAATACTAAGTCACTCGGCTTATTTGCTTCCACACCACTCACTTCAAACATCTGAAGAATTATTACATGGAAGAAGGTTTAATTTGGTTTTGATTTGTCCTCAGTGGGGCAGAATTAATTTATCTTTCCTTCTCCTTTTGCTGTTCTCATAGGAAAATTTTAACTCTCTTCCTTTTCTGTGCCTGAAAGAGAAATACACTTTAGGCAGGAGTTACAACTATGCTCAATATAAATACATATTGGTCAACACAAGGAAAAGTATTCTAAAAATTAGACCTATCTAGAAGTGAACAGGCTGCTTTTTTAGATTGTGAGTTTCTCATCAATGGAGATGGGAGTCACCTCTTGTATGAGATTTTGTAGAAAGAATTCCTGTTCAGGTAGGGGTTGGACTTCTGCAGGCAGAATGTTCTGGAGCACTGCAGTAGGAGCTAGGGGATCTGATTTCAAGTTCTAACTCTCACTTCATTGTGTAACATTGGGCAGTCATTTAAATTTTGTGAGTCTCAGTTACCTTATATATAAAATTGAAAGGATTTTATAAAATTATTTCTAAAATGCATTCTAGCCCTGGCATAAAAAATGACCCCTTGAAGTCCCTTTGAGCTCTGAGATTCTGAAATTCTGTTGGCTATCACAGAAAATGATAGTCCAGAGACAGAGATGAGTAGTGCATCTATTCCATCATGCCTAGGTTATCACCCAGCACAAGGAAGCAGTTTTGGACAATATCTGCAGAGCAGGCCACAAAAATTCCCATGGTGTTCATGATATATGGCTCCCAGGATTGCTATCATAACTAAAAGAAGCATTAAAGATGATCTATTCAACTCCCCCCTCCCATTTTACAGATAAGGAAACTGAAGCCAGAGAAGAAAAGAGCCAAATTTTCCACAGGCCACTGTAAAAAATTACCAGTGGGTCTTTGTTAGGCTGATCCTTCATACAGAGCATTTCTATGCGGACTGAAGGCTGAGTTATTCCTGGGGTGTAGGAGATCCCCAGATACTTCTCAGGTAGGCTCCCATTGCTGGCAGCTGGGCAGTGACTAAGGTATTTCAGCAGGAAAGAAAGGACTCCACTCACTGGGGCTCAAAGAGACCTAGAGTTCATCAATAAACAATCAGCCCATAAAACCCTCTCCCCCAACTTAAAGCAGGTGAGATGGCTCTAACTTCCTCCCCCCCCCCATACTTTTCTGGGTTGATTTCACTCCCCTCCACCTTGTGACTTATTTTCCCTTTCAAGATTGCTCCTGGTGTTCATTTTAACCTCATTTCACCAATGAAAATCTTTGGAATGGAGGACACAATTTATAGAATCTTAGATTCTGAGAGTTGTAAGGGACTGCAAATGCCAGCCAGTTGAACCCATAATTGACTAGAATTCGCTCTTACAACATTCCCAATGATTGGTTTCAATAGGTCTCTATATGAATACCTTGTTTGACTTGGTATCCTCCATGCTTAGTTCCCTCCGATCTCCTCCCAAGAATGGTTTGTTCATAGTAGGTTTTATGCTTATTGAAATAAATTCAACTCATAAGACAACTCATTCTGCTTCGGAAGAGCTCTAATTGTTGGGAAGTTTTTCCTTAGGTTGAGCCAAAATTTGTTTGTCTCTTTGAACCTTCCACCCTTTGCTCCTAGTTCTGTTTTCTGATGCCAAGCAAAACAATTCTAATCCTTCTTCTATGTGATGGCTCTCCAAATACTTGAAGAAAGCAATCATTCACTTTTCCCCCACCCACCCAGTACAATTTGATCTGGTCCCCAAACTCCCGATGGTCCTGGCTAACCTATTGCATCCCTCTTGACCCAAGACAAAGTGACTATTTGAAATCCAGTTCCAGGTTTGGGACCAGTGCTAACAAGGAAGAGGAGAAAGACTCATAGGAAATTTATTTGTAGTCCTTTCCTTTTCTCACTTTTCACACCTTTGTCTTTAACACATGACATGATTTAGAGATGGAACAGACATTAGAAGACACCTTTTCCAACCTCATCAATTTACAGATGAATAAAGCACGGCCTCAACTTAGGTTGTAAGCAGCAGAGGTGGACTTCAAACATATAATCCTCTATGAACATGTAACTCCAAAGCTACTTCTCCTTCCACTACTGTACCCAGGATGTGGACACTGCATTGATTAAAAAAAAAAATTCCTAATGGGGAGAACTGGCTTAATTCATATGAAAAAGACCTGGAATGTTTTGATGACCACAAACTCAATATGAGACAAGAACATAATATGCCAGCTAAAATAAATAAAACAGTTCATGTAACCTTAGATCTCATGAACAAAAACACAGTTGCCAGAATGAGGGAAGATGAAGTTCCATTGTTCTCTGTTTCGGCTATGGTCTGTTGAATTTTGAGAGACACGCATTAAGTGGTTGGTATATTGACAAAGCTAGAACTTATCCAGAGAAGGGTGATCAGGATGCTCAGGGGACACAGCAATGCAATGTGAGAGATGGGGGTGTTGAATTTGGAGGAGAGATTTAAGAGATGTTTTAGGATCATAGATTGAGTGTGAGAAAAGAACGAAGATAAAAACCACACCTATTTGAAAGAGCCTTTGTCCTCAGGGAGTCTGTCTTTCACTAGACCCTGACCTCATCACTGTAAAGCTTTTTAATTTTTATTTTAATTTTATTTTAATTTTTTATGTTTTGAATAGAATTTTATTTTCCAAAATATATGTAAAAACAAATTTTAACATCAATTTTTAAAAACTTTGTGTTCTAACTTCTCTTCCTCCCCCCATTCCCACCCCCCACCCACAAGAACTCAAGCAATTCAGAATATGTTATACATGAATAGTCATGGAAAACATTCCCATATTAGCTAGTTGTGAGAGAAAACAGTCAAAAGCCCCTAAAACTTCAGATTAAGGAATTGTCAAAGAGGAAAAGACAAAAAAAAATTAAAAATGTGTTTCCATCTGTTTTCAGATACTATCAGTTCTCTCTCTGAAGGACTTATGAAGATTGTAAAGCTCTTTTTAATATGGACCACCCTCAGGTCACATCAACCAATGGAATTGAATGATTCCAGCCAATTAGCTTTGAGCAGTGTATAAGAGCTGCCCCTATTGAAGGAAGAAAGGGACTGGACCACAGGAGGCTTGCTCTCTCTTGCGCTAGAGACTCTCTTGAACAAGCCACATGCCCTCTCCTCTACATCTTGGGAAAATGTGCTGGGTATGTAACCAGTGGGGAAGTCAGTCAGACACGTGGTCAAAACTTTAGTAATATGTGATCTTAATTAATAATAAATGCTTACAAACTAGTGCAATAGCCTTTAATTTATAAATAGCAATATTTTAGTAAAACCCAGCCTAGTTCCCCCCAAATTTAGACAGAAACAGGCTAGCCCCCTTATCTACCTAATATCCATATATTATATCCATATATACATAATATATGTGTGTGTGTGTGTATATCTCTATCTCTATCTCTGAGGGTTAAGTGACTTGCCCAGGGTCACACAGCTAGTGTCATGTGTCTGAGACTGGATTTGAACTCAGGTCTTCTTGAATCCAGGGCCAGTGCTTTATCCACTGTGCCACCTAGCTGCCCCAACTTCCAATATTTTAAATGACACACTAGCTTTGTATATATTTGTTCGCATAGTATTTCCTCCATTAGAATGTAAATGTCTTCCAAAAGCAGTGACTGTCTTTGGTCTCTTTTTCTGTCCCTAGAGCTTAGCATAGTGTCTGTCACATAATAGGTACTTAATAAATGTTTATCGATTGCATGGTTGACATGGATGAAGATTTATCTAAGGAGATGGAGGAGTGGTCGGACAGGTAGGAGTAGAATCAGGAAAGAGTAAAGTTACAAAGATGCAGAGAGGAGAAAATATCCAGGAAGAGACGGTATTTACAATTTATATGCTAGAGAGGTAAGAAGGATGAGGAGTGGGAAGAGACCATTAGATGTGGCCATTAAGAGATCATTGGTGGCTTTAGAGATAGTAATTTTAGTTGAATGATGTAGAGGAGAGGGAGGAGTGGAGTCTGACCCCTAGGCTGGGAACCTGACTGGGGTATAGAGTGGAGTGAATACAGACTTCAGGCAAGGAAGCCAACCAAAGTAGTCCAGGAATAAGGTGATGGGAGTCCTAACCAAGGTAATGACAATGTCAGAGAAGAGAAGAGACCCTAAGCAAGAGATATTACAAAAATAGGATTGATAGGACTTAAAAACAGATTGAGAGTGGGGAATGAGAGAAAGTAAAGAGTCACTGGTAACACCTTGGTTGGGAACCTGAATGACAGGCAGGATGATGGAATCCTTGGAAGTAATAGGGAAATTGGGAGGAGTGAAAGATTTTGGGAGAAAGGGAATGAGTTCTGTTTTGGACATGTCTTTAAGATATTTATGGGATGTTTAGTTCAAGATGTCCTTTGGGAAGTTGGATAAGAGAGACTTGGAGATCTGGAGTGAGGCTAGGGTTGGATAAATAAATCTGAGACATCTGCATAAGGATCATGATTGAATCCATGGAAACTGATGAGATTAACAAGCAAAAAATATGAATGGGTAAAAGTTAAAGAGAATATGCTTTTTAAATAGATTAGAGCTATCCAAGAAGAGAGTCAGTTTCATCAAGGTACTGATGAAGTAACCAGAAGTGTTCAGATAGAGACCATGTGACTACCTGTCAGGGGTGCTGAAGAGCAGGACCTCTTACCCTTTTTTCTAGACCCCTTTGGCATTGTGGTGAACCTATGGACCCCTTCTCGGAATAATGTTTTGAAAGAATTAAAGGAAAATATAAATATTAATTAGAGGTTCATGAAAATAAAAATGGATTACTTTTTCCCATCTAAGTTCCCATGGACCCCCTGAAGTCTGTGGATACCAGTTTTAAAACTGTTACTATTGAGAGAATTCCTTCCTTGGGTGGGAGGTTAAACTAGATTGCTTTCTGGGTCTTTGTTGGGTTGTTTTTCAGTTATATCTGACTCTTTGTGACTCCATTTGGGATTTTCTTGTCAAAGATACTGGGAGGTTTGCCATTTCCTTTTCCAGCTCATTTTACAGATGAGGAAACTGAGGCAAACAGGATTAAGTGACTTGCCCAGGGTCACACAACTAGTAAATGTCTGAGGCCGAATTTGAACTCAGGAACAGTAATCTTCCTGACTCCAGGCCTTATATTTTATCCACTTCACCACTTAGCTGCCCTATCTATCCTGGATGTATGATTCAATAATTCTTTTGCCAAGGTACACGGCAGGTTGTAGTCTATGTATTCATCTCCTGTCAGACCTAAGTCATATCAAAATGGAAGGAACTGTGAAAGAAATGATGCATTTCCTTGGGGAAATATCAAATTCCCCTTTCTTGCTCCCTCCCCAACCTTGAATGGAATTGATTCTTATATTCCATACATTGTTTTGAAAGTAGAACCAGTAAAAAATGTTTCCAGTTCCATCTTCCACCATGGACTATCTCCACTCTTTGCCGACTTGAAAAAAAGTCCAAACCGAGATGACTTCAGCCACAGCTGAACCACTGAACCAAAAATCTTTTATGACTAGTCTTTAATGCATAGAAAATGACTGTCTCCTGGGCTTTTGTTTCCATTACAGACACCATCTCTTTTGCCCTTCACTAAGCCTGGGAAATAGGAATTATCTCATACAGAAGTTGAAGGGAGAGTACTTACCACAAGATCTGCCCCTGAACTGCCTTGAAGAGCTCATGTGGTTTCTTGTAGTTCACCCTTTCCCAAAAGACCAGCTTTCTAGTCAGAAGAGAATGGAAACTTATTATTCTTGCTCTTCTCTGTTCTATTATTTCTTTATATTCTTGTTCTTCATCCTCAGGGACTGAGGCATACACAGTGCCTCCAGATATGCCTTTTTCCTCTTGTTTCCAGGTATACCCACGCCCTTATTAAATTATAGGTGACTCAGCCTCTTTCTTTATCATCCTTAAGAGTATCCTTGAAGGTTAAATAGTTCCAGGTGGAGGGTTTTAACTCCTTGCTTATCATAGCATGGTAGCTAACTAGCTGCTCCTGTCTTCCATCCTCTTTTCATATATATGACATAGAGAAAATAAATATATGGCAATTTTAGAGGGGAAAGCACTAATAGATGGCTAAAATTTGAAGAAAAGGATTCTAAGAAGTAGAGGTAAAAAAATAAAATTGAAATAAAGAAGTAGAGGTGAGGAAGAAGTGTATTCTAGGTATGGAGAAAGCATTGAGTCAAATTAGGTAATAGAGCATCACCCGTGAGAAACAGCAAATTATCCAGTCTGGCTAGTATGTCTAGAATTATGGAAGAAAGTAATGTGCAACACAGTCTCTGAAGCTATTCCCAAAGCTAGCAATCAAGCTCATGATTTGGGTCCTTTGAGGGGTGACTCCTATTTCAGATTCTAGGGGTAACACTGTGGGGTTTTGTTGTTTAGTTGTTTAAGTTGTGTCCAACTCTTTGTGACCCCAGTTGGGTTTTCTTGGCAAAGATATTGGAATGGTTTGCCATTTCCTTCTCCAGTAACACTGTGGGTGGCTACTTCCAATATTGTAGCTCGTGAGTCTCCATCAGTGTGCTTCAAATTAACAATCATCTGGTAGACTTAATTAGCTTTTAGTAAATGCATGGCCTTCTACTGGACCAGCAGGATTGATGTCTTGGTCGCCATGGAGAAGGAGAGGCAACAGTCTTTCACCGCCACGCCTACCTTTGCTATTCAGTGGTATGAGCAAAAGGATTTGCTGTCATCAAATACTCTAAAGCCTACAGCTGTGAACTGTAATTTTCCAATCCTGAACTAGCCTCTTCTACTGCTATATGACTTGTATCTCTTATATTTTGGCCCAAGAGGCCAATAAATAAGACTGATTCTCTCAATCAGTCACAAGATAATTCCTGTGTGCTATCAGTTGCTTTCTAGTGGTCAAAATCTAATCATCTTCTCAAAGTAATTAAGGACTTATACAGATATCATGGTAGTATTGTACAAAAATTTCTCAACACGTAGACTTTCTATTACATTCTTGGCCTTCTGTGATTAAATTAATCCTAGTTAGAAGGAAAAATCTCTTTTTTACAAATGTATAGTAAATCTGGAAAACTAAGTGGGAGGGAAAGTATAAATTCCAAACAAAGGAATTTATACTTTATCCTAAAGGCAATAGGGAGCCACTGGAATTTATTGAGTAGGGGAGTGATGTGGTCAGACTCGTTGTTTAGGAAAATTACTTTGGCAGCTGTGTGGAGAATGAATTACAGATTCGAGTTAGGGATGCTAGTTAGGATATTATTGCAATAGCCCAGGTGAGAAGTGATAAGGAGTGGAACTGGAATGGTAGCCATTGATAATAAAGAAGAGGATGGATATAAAAATGTTATAGAGATAAGAACAAGAAGATCTGGAAACCAGTTGGATACAGTGGAGTGAGAGAGAGAAGATGAAGACAATACTGAGGCTGAGATCCTAGGTGACTAGTAGGATGGTGAAGACCATGATAGAAATGAAAAAAGTTCAGAAGAAAAGTGGATTTGGGAGGAAAGAGTATTATTTTGGATTTGTTGAGTTTGAGATATCTATCCAATAGACAGGTAGTGATGTGATCCTAGAGCTCAGGACATTGGCTAGGTCTGGATCTGCAATGAGATCATAAACTATTAAACCCATGGAAGTTGAAGGGAGTCATCAAGTGAGAGAGTATATAGAGAGAAGAGGGCCCAGGACCTTGGGTCACACTCCCAGTCAAGAGGGATAACATGAATGAAGAACCAACAAAGGAGAGAAAATTATGGTGAATCTTTTGCGTGCCTTGGACAATCCTTAAGGTTAGGTTCTAATGTTGAAAATCATAGTGGGGGGGCGACCTGATTAAACCCTGCATTCTGGCAATATGTGCTTTTAAGCTGCTGGTGCTGTAAATGGCTATGCTGTGTCCAGCATGGCATGAGCTCTGGAGATTCTTTTGAGGACTACAGCCATTGTTATTTGTTCTTGGGAAGTAGGGTTGGGGTATATGAAAAAGTAGTAGTACATCTTTCAATTGCCTGGGTCATTCTGAGAATTGCACTTCTCTTTGACACCAGGAATTGCATTCACCCCCTTTTCCTGGAAGAGGCTGGTAATTGGATGATGTCCAATCAATCACTGCATCCTGTCAATTCCCCTAATAGCTCCTAAGTGGTGTCTCGGTATTGAGTCTTTCTCTCTAATCTATTTTAGACTCTACTGCTAATCAGACTAATCTTTGTGAAACATTGGTTTCACCCTTATACAACACACACACATATACACACACACTCTGCTTTGAGTTTAAGGTCAGAAAAGTACTTTCCTCACAAAATTCCCATGTGAAGCAGGTATTGTTATTGTTATCGCCTTTTAAAAATTATTCATTCATTCATTCATTCATCCACTCATTTATTTATTTGCTTGTTTATCTATGTATCTATCTATCTATCCATCCATCCATCCATTCATTCATTCATCTTTCTATTCATTTATTTATTCATTCATTTATCTATTCATTCACTTATTTATTTAAACATCCTTTTTTTTTATAGATAAGGGAACTGACCCTCAGAAAGCTTAAGTGACTTCCCCATGATGATATAGCTAGTAAATATTAAAAACATGACTACAAATCTAGGTTTCGTGTCTCCAAGAACACTTATTTCCCATTAAATTATTCTGTCCCTCATATCATTATTGCCTGCCAACTTCAATGGCTCCCAACTACCTATGGAATCAAACTCCAAAACTCATCATTGTGGCATTCAAAACCTTTCAAAAACTCATCCAACCTTCTCTTTCATTGCTCTCCAACTCAGCCAATGGAAACCCTCCCCACTTGAGGCAGGCCAGTCTCTTCACTGTCTCTCCATATAAACTATTCTCATTTTTGTCTCTATACTTTTCTTCATTCCACTCTTCATGGAACTCCTCCTTCTATCTTTTTCTCTAGCAGTCCAAAGCCTACTTGTTGTTTAAGACATAGTTTGAGTCCTGTTTCCTCTATGAATTTTTTATGTTCTGGTCTTTAGAGATCCCAGCTACTGTCCTTTTACAATATAGAAATGAAGGAACGGGATAGTCATGTGGGGATTAAAAATGGGGCCTCAGCTGTAGGATGGGGAATTTGGTCTAAACCCAGAGCTTGAAATAGGTTGGAAGAAGTAGGGAATCACACTCCAGTGCTTCTTAGGAAGGCTTTAATTTCATTCCACTATGTCTGTGTAGTAGGAGTTTGAGAACTAACTGACATTCTGGGATTTTGTAGATTAGGGACAAGGAGGCATTCTCTCACATATTTGAGAGAAGTCTGGACTATTGAGGTCCTTGAACCAGGAGGGGTATGTGAGCCATGCCTGGGAGTTTTAAAAGAAAGAAATAACTGTGAGAGACCATATAGAAGGGAGTAGAGACTTCAAGAGATATTCGTATACACTAGTCCTTCTTTTCCCTAAGCATTTCCTGATCCATGATTTTTCTCAAATTATAAAGAAGCTGGAAACTTGCTGGAAACATAAAATTTGTTAAGCAGCCTCTATTTATCCAGCACTGTGCTAATATACCCAATAAGTGTCATCCAACCTCCACTGAAATACTGTAAGTGATAGCGGACTCACTACTTTAGGAGGCAGACCATCCCACTTTTCACTTTTGTATCATCGACTAGATTATGTCAGTTTGTTACAAGATGCACCATTAATTAATTAATTAATTCCACATTGATTTTACGAGAAAGTCAATAGTCACTGGTTATCGCAGTGGGTCCTGGGACAGTGGGAATCAGGATACTCAGATTAAGGAAGCCTTTGCTTATAGGCAAAAGAAGTGGTTTCCTTGGCTCCCCTGAACTCGAGGTCTTTAACTGAATATTAGAGAGACAGACAGACACACAGACACAGACACAGTCAGACATCTGGAGACCTCTGGCAATCCAACATATACAAGGGATCGAATCCTAGCATTTGACAGCGATGTTTGAGTAGCTTTTCATAATAAAGAAAATACTTTGAAGAGTCCCTGTGTTTTTGTGAACAGCACTGTATCAAGTGAATTTCCATGTGGACTCTGATCTTGGATCCGCTACTAACTTGTGTGACCAGAGGAAGGTCTCTCCCTCTTTCTGCATGTCTTTTTCTTCACCTGTAAAGGTGGTTAGTTAGCCAACTAGCAAACTCAGTAGATGATCTCTAGCTCTGACATTCTATGTTAGAAAGTTCTATGATCTTATGAAATGCAACATCTCATTAATCTGACTCTGGATGTGAAAGCAGACATACTTTGCAGGCGGATAAACATAAATGAAATATCCGTGAGCCAAAAGGCTCATACGGTATTGCTTTAAAATTAGTGTTAAAAGAGTGCACATTTTCTCTGTTCCTAACACATGGTAGGGGTAGGAGGGAGAGAAATAGAGTAAGGGAAAAAAATAAAAGAAGGCCATCCACAAAACGTTTGCCTGGGGCCCCATAAGTGGTTACAGAGGCCCTAATTTAGACCTCCCCCCTCTTCATTTTTTCCCCTTTTGGCCAGGGTACAGCAGTAATAATGGGCCTAGTTCCATAAGCCATAGTCCCTGAAATTAGAGGACTAGGCAGGGAGACTTCCAAGAAGGCCAATCCAACTGGCAGAAAAGATGGCCCCCCAGATGCCACTCCTGTCTTTGCACACACTGGTTTTCCACTCAAAGTACCAGGGGTCTGGGGTAAAACACTGACTCATTCTTTTTAGGCTACTTGCATACTCACTGCCCCCTGCAACCCCTGTCCAATGGACTGGAAGCAGAAAACCAGGGTAACATTCCTAGATTGGTGGTGGTTGAGAGAGGCTATCTGGGAAGCACAGAATTGTGTGTATACTTAGAATATTTTTTTTAACAGAAAACCTGCGGCCTCAGTGAGGGGGAACAAGGGATGCGAAAATGGGGATGGAAGACTTGATAGCAACAATTGATGAGTCCTGGTGAAGGGGAAGAGTCTAGGATGGAAGGGTTTCAGCCCCATCGCTCCTGGCCCAGTTTACAGTGAAAGTTGGACTTAAGCTGCTCCTGTTAGCCGGGGCTAGAGAGACAATAAACAAGGAGATTAAGTGGCTGTCTATGAGGACCGCCTGACAAGCTCAGCAATTTCCTTTCAGCCCTTCCCAGGGCTGGGAGGCAACAAGAATGGGTGTAGGTCTTAGGAGCTTTCAGAGGCAGCAAGTTCTTGGCACTGGAGAGAAAAGTGGTTTAGCGTTGACTTTTTAGGCAGGAGAAACAGAAATATGTTGTGTGCTGTGTTTTTTGTCTTCTTCTGCTAACAACCCGAACCGCTGGCGACGTTTTCAAAGAAGCCAGGCAGTAATGACTGTCTGTGTCTACACCAGCCATGGTACCTTCTGCTTGGAAAAATCCAGTCCCACAGGAGAAGGGGTTAGGGGAGGGGAGGATGGGGTAGCGGTACAGAGAGCTATGTTTGTAGTCACAGGGACCATACTTAGAGTTTGGCTGAAATGTCTATTCAGGTTAAGGAGAAGGAAAGAAGACCCACAAAGGTGCATTTATATCTGCATGTGCTTTGATACAGGTTTATGGATCCACAGAACTCCCATCTGACTCTGTCAATGTGCAAATCTCACCACAGGGTTGGAACTACCCACACATGTGCTTTTAAGGCATTGGTGTGTGACTGACCTGTGTATACTGGATCCCCAGGGGTGGATCTTCACTCATTGAATGGAAGCCCCTTGAGAGTGAGCCCTGTTCCAGTTTTGGCCATTATATCCCCAGGACCTAACACAGTGCCTGGAGCATAGAAAGTGCTTAATGAATTCTTGCTTGCTTGGTTAATTCATCTTTTGGCGGTTTTCAGTTCCTAGTATTGCTGCCATCAAAATTCAGTATCCCAGGGGCAGCTAGGTGGCGCAGTGGATAGAGCACCGGCCCTGGAGTCAGGAGGACTTGAGTTCAAATCCAGCCTCAGACACTTAACACTTACTAGCTGTGTGACCCTGGGCAAGTCACTTGACCCCAATTGCCTCACTTAAAAAAAATTTTTTTTTAAATTCAGTATCCCCCCCTCCAAAGTTTCTTTCCTCTTTTTTTCTGATTTTTCCACAGCTATTCATCAAGTTCTCCTCTGCCTGTGGTGGACAATGGTATGGACAGATGCACATGTATATCCACATACACAGACAAGGGACTCAACAGAGCCAGAGTCAGTGTAAGTCAGAGTCAACCAGAATAATGAAAGCCTTACCAGCCCCTATTAGGGGAACATAAGTTTCTTAATGAGCCTAACTGATCTGAAATCTCACTATTGATTGATGGGACTTTATTTAATACACTTCTAGCTACGTGCCCTGTCCTAGGGAAGCAGAGTTGATAAAATAATTTGGAGAGTGATTAATAGAGTCACTAAAGCATACCAAAAGGAGAAAAAAGAAAAACATTATGGACCCAGTAGTAGATAGCATATCTACCATCTTGAAGAGCACCTAAAGTATGTTTAGGGGATATTTATTCAATTTATACTAAGGTGTAGCCAGTGTGTCATCTGAATTGGTGAAAATAACAGCTCATTAATGAATTAATAGGTTCTTTCAGTATTGAAGGTTATATATTAAAGGTTAATATATGGGGGTGGCTAGGTGGTGCAGTGGATAAAGCACCGGCCCTGGATTCAGGAGTACCTGAGTTCAAATCCGGCCACAGACACTTGACACTAGCTGTGTGACCCTGGGCAAATCACTTAACCCCCATTGCCCTGCAAAAAAAAAAAAAGGTTAATATATATATATATATATATATTTCCATGAAATAACTAATACATAGTCTTGTGAGAATTAGAGTTAGAAGGGGTTTTAGAGCTCATACAATCCAAACTCCTCATCTTATAGACAGTCAGCAAACATTTATTCCATACTATGTTGCAGGTAAATAGATCACATCCCTGAAAGAAAAAAAATATTTTTCCTGAGATCAAAGAGATATCAGTCAAAATAGCAGTCAGGATTTGAAACAGTCAAGAAATAGGACCCTTCTGAGGATGGAAGAGGGCAAACAAGTCATAACTCTTTTTGTGGAATGAAAAAGGTTTTACCCTCAGCACTGGAAAGGAGCACACTACAAGCCACATAGTCCAACCAACCCATACCTGCACAAACATCTCCCCTACAACAATGATAAGTGTTCAGTTGATTTTGCAGAACGGTGTCCAGTGAGGTCCAAGTTCCAAGGTAGTCTACTTTATTTCTAGAAAGCTCTAATGGTTAAGATATTTTACCTTAATTCAGGCCTAAATCATCATTCATTCATTCACTTACTCACTCATTCAATGCCATTATGACTAGTTCTGCTCTATTGGGCAAAGCATCCCAAGGCTAACGCTTATTACCCATTATTGTTGTTCAGTTGTTTAGACATGTCTGATTCTTCCTGATCCCGTTTTTGGGGTTTTCTTGGCAAAGATACTGGAGTGTCTTGCCCTTTCTTTTTTACCTCATCTTACAGATGAGGAAACTGAGGCAAACAGAATTAAATGACTTGCCCCAGGTCACCTAGGTAGCAAGTGTCTGAGACCAGATTTGAAGTCTCGAAGATGCATCCTGATACTCTATCCACTGTGCCACCCAGAGGCCCCATGGCAGTTCTTAAAAACTTGAAGAAAGATACTGTTTCTCTTTACTTTAAGTTTTACCTTCTCTAGGCTAACTGTCTTCATTTCTTTGAAATGATCTTATCGGGGCAGCTAGGTGGCACAGTGGATAAAGCACTGGCCCTGGATTCAGGAGGACCTGAGTTCAAATCCAGCTTAAGACACTTGACACTTACTAGCTGTGTGACCTTTGGCAAGTTGCTTAACTTTATTTCCCCCGCCCCCCCTAGGGGATAGATTGGAATGGGTTAACAAAATATAACATGATTACTGTACCTGAGCAACAACCTCAGGGTCGCCAGCTAGAAGACCGGTGATGTGACTCCAAGGCTGTAGCCAGGATACTTATTAACGAACATATTAATCAAATAGATTGCTCTGAACAATGTGTTTTACTTTAAACTAGCCATTCCCTGTAAAGAATATTTTGTTCCTGTACTTATCATTTTGAAAGTTCTAATGTTATATTGTTTAAGTTGGTTTCACTGAATAGATACATTGACCATCTGGATGAATCTGAGAGTGTATATAAACTCAGCATCCTGTGATTAAAATTTGTCTCTGGTACATGAACTGAGACCCCTGCTCGTCTCATTTATGACTCCAGCAACACCCCCCCCTCAAAAAAAAAAAAAAAAGAAATGATCTTACCTGTCATGAATTCTGACTCTCCAACCTTTTGGTTCCTTTTCTCCGGATGCTAGTCAATTAGATAATTAATCAAATAAGCTGTTAGGTGGTTCAGTAGAGTGATGGACCTGGAATCAGGAATGTCTGAGTTCAAAACTGGCCTCAGACACTTCCTAGCCATGTGACCTTGGGCAAGTCACTTAATTTCTGTCTGCTTCAGCTTCTTCATTTGTAAAAAGGGGATGATAATGAAAGCACCTACATTCCAGAGTAGGCTTACCTTGTGACTTTGGGCAGGTTATTTAGTCTTTCAGTTTCTTTCATTGTGAGAGAGGAGGAAGGGAAATTAAATGCCTTCTGAGATCCTTTCCAAACTATAACTCTATGAGCCTAAGCTGCCTCAATGAGTCCACAGCCTAACAAGGGGGTAGATATGACACGTATAAATTTATTGCATAGAAAGTTCTTGAGATCTGTACTCGAAGTAGTCTGTAAAGGCCAAAGGGGGTGGGAGATTATTTCTAACTGAGAGTATCATGGAAGCCTTCCTGGATTAGGTGACATTGGAGATGGTCTTTCAGGGTAGGATTTCAATAATGAGGACAGAAGGGGCAGCATTTCAGGCATAGTTCGGGAACCCACAGGAAATGGCTGGAGTGCAGTATGAAAGTAGGGAATAAAGTGAAAGAACAGGTCACACTTCAACTAGATTTCCAGACAAGCCCATATTGGAGCCACTTAAGTGTTCTGAAGCTCCTAGACCAGCAGCTCTCTAGATGTCTATTTAGCATACCTTGATGTACTAGGTATAATGCTGAAGGGGTTAATTGGACCCTGCCACTGTCCTCAAGCAAAACGGAACTGAGACAAGTGCCTTTTAAATTTAGGGGCAATAATTCCACCCAGCACTCAGCAGAGGGGAGATCCAAAGCTCCGGGCATCTCATTTCCTGAATGGGTCACTAGGCTCTTTGTGATGAAGGGCAAAGAGGGAGATGCTGGGTGGCTGTCATCAGCTCTGTTGGGTACTTGTGGAAGCCTGGTGCCATCTTATGGTCAGGAAAGGGAATGAGCTTAACAATCACAGTCTACTTGTAGAGTGTCTGCTATGTATAATCCAGAGGTTGTTGTGATTAGATAAGTCACACATCTGCCCTCGTAGAACTTACAGTCTAATTCTCTTCAGGCAGTTGATCAGGCCCTGAAGAGAATGCATAGTAACAAACCTTAAAAGAATTAAGTCTTGGGCTCCAGAAGACACTCAGTGGTGGATGGATGACTCATTTCTAATCAATCCTTCTATCAATAGTCATTGATTAAACCTATTATATGTTGGTGCCCTGGGGAATAGAAAAGAGACATAAGACCCACTTTTTGTCATCATGGACTTAGAGCTCCCAGACTTGGTGTCAGGAGACCTGGCTTTGAGTCTTAGCATCCATGCTTATCAACTGTGGCCTTGGCCAAGTCATTTTAAACTTGCTGAGTCTTGGCTTCCTCCCTCACCTGTAAAAGGAGCATGATAATGTTTTCACTTCCTATCCAGGGCTGTTGTGAGGAAAACTCTGTGTAAACCTTAATATATGATGGGAAGGTGAGTTTGAGATGATAAGTTAGCATTTAAGTAGAACCTTATGGTTTACAAAGCGCTCCATGAATATTATCTCATCTCATTCTCATAACAATCCTGGGAGGAAGATGCTATTATTATCCAAATTTTACAGATGAGGAAACTGAGGCTGAGAATGGTGAATTGACTTGCCCGGGGGTCACACAGCCAATAAGCGTCTGAGGCTATATTTGAACTCAGGTCTTTCTGACTCCAGGTTCAACACTATTTATTGTACCACTTAGCTGCACCTTATTCTTACTATCTAATGGGAATAGGTGAGAATGATAGATGTAAAGGATACTAGTAACCAGATCTATGATAAGCTCTAGTGGTAAATTCATTGGTAGAGACTCTAGCATTATTCAGATAATAATAAGATGAAGACAGAAGAGGTTGGGTAGAACAGAAGACAACCCCACTCCTGAAGGTGAGAACTGTTTCCTGGAATACTATAGAGATGGTGGCTGAACTGGGAGACCTCATGGAAGCATATTTCCTATGCCCTCCCCCATGTCAGTGCCTGGAGAAAAGCTAACAGGGGACAGCGGAAAGAATGCTGTTCCTGGAGTCAGAAGACTTGGGTTCAAATCCTGCTCTCGAAGCTTATGACCAGTGAAATTTTGGGTTGTATAGAACATGCTCCCCTCTACCTGCTTCCAGCTAACTTCATGTGAGACCTAGCACTTGAGCCATTTGGGAATAGAAAAATTCTCAGCTGCCTCTAGCCATATGGTGACTCAGGGCCCAAAGGACTTGTTTGGGTGTGCCAGAAGGGAACAAGCATTCATTTAGTGCCAACTATGTGCCAGGCAGGGTACTAAGCATTTTCTCTCTTACAAATATGACCTCATTTGATTCTTACAATAACCCTGCAAGGTAGGTGCTATTATCCCAATTTTTACAATTGAGGAAACTGAGACAGGCAGAAGTTAAGCGTTTTGCCCAAAGTCACACATCTAGTAAGTAACTGAGGATGAATTTTAACTCAGTTTCTTCTATTTCCAGGCTCAGTACTCTATACCCTGTGTCCTGAGCTGGAATTAAGGGATTAGGAAGGTGGGAGGATTTGTCATTTCAAAAAGGAGAGAGAGGTCATCATTTGCTTTCTTCCTCCCACTTTCTAGGTAGCATCATGTATCTCTGAGACTTCCGCTGAAGCATGGAGAATGGCTAGGCTTTTTTTTTCACCTTGGCGTTATGGTAATCATACCCACATGGCAGCTAGAGCAGAGTTCTCAACTAAGGAGGCTTATATCTAGTTCCAGGATGTTTGTTCATTTGTTTTTTTCAGGGAAATGAGGGTTAAGTGACTTGCCCAGGGTCACACAGTTAGTAAGTGTCAAGTGTCTGAGGTCAGATTTTAACTCAGGTCTTCCAGAATCATGGTGAAATGTCACATTTATATAGAACTTCAATGTTTGCTAAGCATTGTACCCACAAAACCAGAGCAACTTGGGTGTGCAAGTATGATTATCCCCATTTTCCAGATGAGGTAATAGAGGCTCAGAGAGAGGAAGCCACATCACACAGCTAGTAAATATTGAAACCACAGTTAGAACACAGGTCTATTGACCAAAATGAGCTCAGCTGATTCCATCTGTCCATGAAGGTCACCAATTCCTTCATCCAACCTAAGCTAACCTGGACCAGGCTGGGATATATTAGGCCAACTTGAACCAATCAAACTCAGGAAGAACTGAATAGAGACAGATTGTGCAAGGCCATAGATAACCAAGCTGGACTGAATAGAACTATGACTGGTCCAGGCAGGACTGAACTGGACTGAACCAAGTCATACTGAACAAAACTGGACTGGACCGAGTTGAACCAGGCCAAGTCAAACCAGAGTAGATGAATTAACGGGATAGAGTGAAGTGAGTTAGGCTGCACCAAGAAGACTCAAAGAAAGTTAGCTCTTATCCCTTCCCCCACCTGACCCAGCTCCTGCCCCCAGTCCATAATCTATATCAACAAAAATGACCCTTGGGATAAGTGCCTATTCTAAAAGGCTCATTAATAATGGGTCCAAAATGAAACCCAATGAATGGCTAAGTAGTCAAGAGATGGATAACTAACCACTCCCTACTTCTCAATCCCTTAAAGAAAGCTAGTGGGGAAGGCTAAACTGCCCATTGAAAATCTATTACAATACTTGGCTGATTAAATCCAGGTTTCCTGTTTGTTTTGGAGTGGAGAAAAAACACTGACAACTTAAAACCAATAGCACAGACAGGAAATGACACTCTGGAGACACTGGCCCCTGAAACCTGACCCAGCTGGGCCGGCTTCTTCCCAAACAGGGGACTATTTGCTGCCCATAGCCAATACCTGCTCAACATGATGGAAAGCGTGCTCCGTCCACATCTCCCTGGGCAACACTGGGGATCTTAGTATAAATTATATACTTTAAATGTGCTTAGCCTATAATTTATTCCTTACATTTAAAACCAGGCGATTTAAATGTGATTGGGAAAACTTTCACAGCAAAGAAGGTCCTTCTAAACTGAAAAATTCCCCCTAAATACAGGCATATTTAGAACATAGAGAGGTGAGATGGGGGTAGTGGGAAGGAGGGAGGAAAGATGTGGGAGGAGGTGGCAGGAGTCATAACAGACTTTTCAAATCAGATACCTAAGACTTACTAAACCAGAGAAATACAGGGAGTATTTTCTGCAGGGTTTTCTGACTCTTGTATGACAGGGTTGGCCTCCACCTCACCTTCCCACTGACCATCCATCCATCCATCCATGCATCTATCCATCCATTTATCCATATATGTATATTTATATATTCATTAATATTTTCTGCCTTCTTCATTTTTGTTAATGTCCTTCCAATTTAAAGAAATAATTATTACTTTTTCTGATGTGTGTCAAAATTCCCTGATGCCCACTTTATTACCAGTGGTGTTAGTTCACTAAAAAGTGACAATCCATAGTTCCCCCGGTTTTACTCTCAAAAGTCTAATATAATAATAATTAATAATAACAATAATAATGTCTTATAGTCATGTGTGTAGCATATATATTATCTCATTTACTCTTTACAACAAAATCTCCATTTTACAGATGAGGAAATTAAGGCTGACATTAAGTGACATGCCCAGAGTCACAAAGTTACTAAGTATCTGAGGCGGTATTTGAATTTGGTGATTCAGGACTTCACGTTCAGAACTCAGTTATTCACTGAGACAACTAGTTGCCCAAATTTCATCTTATCACTTCTCTTGGGCTTGCAAAGGTTCTTCCTTATACTTCTCATTAGCTGGGAATTCTTAAAGAGGCCTCATCACTTTGTACAGTAGCAAAGGCCTTGGTATTAGGCAAAACTTGGCTCTTGACCCTGCTCTGATTCACTGTGTGAACTTTTCAGAGCAAGTCACTTTGCATCTGTAAAAATCAAGAGCTTGGACCTATGACAAGAATTGTCCCTTCCACCTTCTGTTTTCTGTGGTCTAAGGTCCTTCTCACCTATGATAGTCTTATGTTCTGTGTTCTCAGATTCTTCCAAGTTCTAACATTCTTTATATTAAAGGTCCCTCATAGCTCTGACATTTTATCAATTAATCCATCAATAAGCATTTATTAAGCACCTACTATGTGCCAGTCAGGCAGCTATGTGGTGCAGTCAATAGAGTTCCAGGACTGAAGTAAAAGAGACTCCTTTGGGGGCAGCTAGGTGACACAGTGGATAGATCACTGGCCCTGGACTCAGGAGGACCTGAGTTCAAATCTGGCCTCAGACACTTGACACTTACTATGGTGTGACCCTGGGCAAGTCACTTAACCCTCATTGCCCTGTTTTAAAAAAAAGACTTAAAAAAAGAAACAATCTTGGGGCAGCTAGGTGGCACAGTAGATAGAGTACTGGCCCTGGATTTCAGGAAGATCTGAGTTCAAATCCAGCCTCCGACACTTGATACTTACTAGCTGTGTGACCCTGGGCAAGTCACTTAACCCCAATTGCCTCACCAAAAAAAAAAAAAAGACTCCTTTTTCCTGAGTTGAAATCCAGCCTAAGACACATACTAGCTGTGTGATCTTGGACTAGTCACTTTAACCCTGTCAGTATCCTCATCTGTAAAATGAACTGGAGAAAGAAATGGTAAACCACTCTAGCATCTCTGCCAAGAAAACCCCAAAGGGGGTAACAGAGTCAGACATGACTAAAAAAATAACTAAAAAAACAAAAACAAACCCCCTAAAACTCCATGTGCCAGTCACTATATTAGGTGTCAGGAATATAAAGAGAAAAATAAAACTGTCTTTGCCCTCAGGGAGCTTACATTCTTTTTGGGAAGACAACATATACACATATAAATATATACTAGTCCTAGATTAAATAAGCCCAAGGTTATTTCAGGGGAAGGTCTGAACAGCTGAAGAGGTTCTTATAGGAAGTGGGGCTTGAATTGAGCTTTTAAGGAAGAAGGGGGCTTCTAAGAGGCAGAGGGGAGGTGGCAGTGCATAAGAGTTAGCCAGGGCAAAGGCACAGAGGTAGTCAATGGGGTGTTGAGTGTGAGAAGCAGGATGAAGGGCAGTTTGACTGAACTGTAAAATGGAAGAATGTAAAGAATAGCTGAAAAAGTGGGTTGGTGCCAGGTGGTAAAAGATTTTAAATGCTAAACATTGAACTTGAACTTTAAATGCAGGGCAATCTGCATTTGATCCCAGAGGCTCAAGGAAGCCAGTGGAGGTTATTACGAAGGGAAGTGTCATATTTAAGCCTGTGCTTTAGGGATCACTTTGGCAGCTCATGTCTCGTTTTAGATTGGGTTCTGTGTTCTAAGCTGCTTTTCCCTCATGGTGCTCTCTGCTACCCTCGCAGAACAGCAATGCACCAAAAATAGAGATTATATCACCCTTTCCCTAAGGATTTGGAGAAGAGACTGTTATTTCCAGAGGCAGAGCCCCATTCCAGTTGGAGTTTCCACTAGTACCCTAGAGAAGGGCGTAGGAGACAAACTATAATATAGACTTAAAGTTATAAACTCTAATAATAACAATTATAAGAGCTTGCACGTATATGTCACTATAGGATTTGCAAACAAAAAATACATGCTTTATTTTATTAGATCCTCACCACAGCCCTTTGAGGTAGATGCTATTATTATCCCTTATTATCTCCATTTTATAAACAAGGAAACAGGCTAAGAGACAGCTTAAATGATTTGGCCAATGTCACATGGCTAATAAGTGTCTGAGGTAGGACTGGAATGAAGGGCTTCTTAATTTGAAGCTAAGTGTTCTATCCACCATGCCACACCAGATCACTCTAACCACAGTCCTGTAGGTGGATGACTTTTTATTACCTCATTGGTGATGCCTTAGCTCCTCCATCTGTAAAGGAGAAACCTAAATGCTGAATTTTGGGGCTAGAGTAAATGATATTCTCGACTACTTCTCATCAATGTGGCTATGCCTTGTATCAGATCAAATCGCAACCCAGCCAATGGCTTCTCATCCTTTTTCTGATCAAAAGGCCCACTTCCATTGCTCTTATACAGAGGCAGCTAGATAGACCTGGAGTAAGGAATAACTGAATTAAAATCCAGCCTGATATACTTACTAGCTGTGTGACTGTGGGCAAATCACTTAAACTGTCTCAGCCTCAGTTTCCTAATCTGTAAAATGGAAATAATAATAGCACTTAATTCTTAGGGTTCTTGTGAGGATAAAAATGAGTTGACATTTGTAAAAGGCTTTGTAAATCTTAAACCACTACATAGATGCTATTATTATTATTATTATTATTATTATTAGTGGTGGAGGCAGCAGAAACAACAACAACAGCAGCAACAACAGCAGAAGCCATAATAATAGTAGATTCAGTAAGTCAATAAACATTTATTTATTAAGCACACACTATATGTCAGGCACTGTACTAAGCATCAGGGATACAAAAAGGGACAGAAGATGGTCCCTGCCCATGAGGAGTTCAAAGTATAATGGGGGAGATGATAAGCCAGCAAATATGGGTAAACAAACTACATACAGAAGAAATAGGAAATAACTAAAAGAGAGAAAGCACTAGAATTAAGAAGGAATATAAAGGTTTCTCTAAATATGGGATTTTGGTGGGTATTTAAAAGAAACTAAGAAGTCAGTGGCAGAGATGAGAAGGGAGAACATTTCAGGCCTGAGGCACAGCCATATAGCAAGATGCTTTTTAGCAACTAAATCCTGATGATTATAGGTATAATGGGCCTGGGTAGCACCCTAACATTGAAAGTATCCTATGGCCCTAGGCAAAATTAAGTAGGCAAAGGCTATCTTGAGCTAAGCATCTGTAAAAGATTTCTTCTAAGAAGATAGCTGAAGACTTTGGAATAATCTTCAAGTCATTAGGTAATAATCATTATAGTTCTCATTTCTGTAGAGCTTTATGGTTTACAAAATGCTTTCATCACAATGTCCCTGTGAGATAGGTAGTACGAGTATTTTTATACTCATATCCCTAAGGAAGCTCAGTGGGAGAAAATGTCTCACTGGGCAGTCAGAATATTTAGGCTACAAGTTTTCTGACTCCTAAATTGGTGCTCTTTCCACCATAGCAGCCCAAATTGCTAATGAGGAAACGGTAAATACTATAACAACTGCATTTTAGGGTAACAATGGGCAGGATTCCTGAGTTTGAGGGGCACTGAAGAGGCCATTTTAGATCTGGAAGGTATCTCATAAGCCATTTAGTCCAACTGCCTTGTCTTACACAAGGATGGAGAACAGAGGTTAAAATGACTTGCCCAAATTTATCACTGTTGATAGGTCTGAGGTACGATTTGAACTGAAATCTTAAATCTACATGTAGGACTCTAGCCATTATGGCATACTCTCTCAAAGGGCAGACTTTGCCAGACAATAACCATTGATGAACCTCTCCTGCTCTTTCCCTGACATCAGCAAATGCTTTCTAAAAATGGATGGATATATAACAAGTGTTACAACTGGACCACTAAGAAGTGAAAGATGAGCCTGATTCATAACTTGTGTTTTTAAGTAGAATTTATTGAAGGATATAAGGCAACTGCCCAGGTCCCAAAACAATGGAGAAAGATTCTGGAATGTGGCTGTCTCTGATATTTCTCTTGAACTCTTGATGGTTCCTCATGTCTCATCAATTCCAATGTCTGAAAAAGATGGACAACGGTGAAACTTCTACATCAATGGAATTTATAGCAGAATTATTTAGTTATTTCCTCTTCCTTAAAAATAAGAATATTTGCTAACTTTTGATGTCACTTATGAGTAAAATGTCCTCTTTTTATTTGGTCTTGAAGGTTGAGGGTCAGTGATGTACATGTTACTGAACCCACAGATAATCTTAAGAATTTATGATTAATCTTTTGAGCACTTAAGGTTCAGTATATATTGAACAGCTAGCCTTAGTGGCTTCAAATACAGGTGACTATTACCTGGATGAAAGTCTATACTGGGCAGTTTCAAATAATTAACCTTAGGATAACAATGATAATGGTTACCTAAGAGTAGAGGAAATGCTAAGAAGTACACTGAGAATGACCTTGGAATAAGCTACCATCATCTTAGAAAGTGTTTGGGAGGGGCCAGTTGAGAGTAGTGGACAAAACCCACTTAGTAAGGCTTTTCAAAAAATTATGAGGGGAATAAAATACTTCAGTGAAAGCTATTAACCCTCAGCATGCAAGCAGAAAGGGCTACAATGCACTACCCTTAATACAAATGTTTCTTCTGCAGAGGAAGGAAATTTCCCCCAATATATCTATACTTCTGGTTTCTACATAGAATAAGCAATAAACGAATCCCATCCCACATATATGTTTAGTTTATCACTTCTTGCTACTAAAACCTAATGCAGTTATTCCTTCTACATTGTGGGATTGAGGGGTGCAGCACCCCCATGATCTGGAAAAATCTGTATAAAAATTTTTGGCCTTACATTTGTACCAGAAAAAAAGGTCTGAATTATTATATGAAATGATAAAATATGTTGAGATTATACAATACTATACATATATTTTATGCATTTCTGAATTTCTAAACTTTTTCTGTGTCATCTGTTGGCTTTGTGTGTCATCTGTGGCTTCTGCAAAACTTCCCCCAAATTCCTATTTAATTTCTCATGCTGACCCAAGATATATCGAAACTACAATGAGGAAAGTCACGCTGTGGAAGGGATAACTGTACTAATAACAAAACTGAATAGCTTTACTTCTTTTTTTTTTTTGGTGAGGTAATTGGAGTTAAGTGACTTGCCCAGGGTCACACAGCTAGTAAGTGTCAAGGATCTGAGGCCGCATTTGAACTCAGGTCCTCCTGAATCCAGGGCAAGTGCTCTATCCACTGTGCCACCTAGCTGCCCCAATAGCTTTACTTCTAATAGCTAACAATTATATAGAGTGTTAAGATTTACAATGCCCTTCACGTTTATTATCTCATTTGATTCTCCTGTCAGAAATTCATGCCGGTGGAACCTTGAATTGCAAGGTGGCCAACAGCCACCTTGTCAAAAAAAAAAGGCCAGCAATAATAGGACATCATTCCCAATCTCCTTTCTGTCCTCCCCCATAACCTACTACATCTAAGATGTTGTTGAGGATTGCCCTGCACTCTTAGTAAGTCAATACTAATGATGTAGTAATTATACTTACATTGATTCTTTGTTCTCCTCTTCCAGATGTGGCTCAGAGAGAAAAAAGGTAGTCCTGTCTTTTGACCCAGATTGGCACCTTTCCTGCTTATCCTGAAGGAGTAGTCTCCTTTGTGATGAGAATAAGGCATTATCCTATTAACCCTTGCACATCACTACCATTAATCTAGCCTTGGGCTCCAGTGACACTGTGTACCACCTACCTTCAGCTTGGAAAGAAGCAAGATACCTTATTATTTTGTCTCAGCATACTTTCCTTCCTTTTGCCTGACTCTTCCTAAATAGAATGCCCGTGACGCTTTTCTCAGGACCCTGAGGTGAGGTATGTGATTCAGGAAGGATAGAGAATGTGTTAACTCTGGTGTAGTTCAGTCCCTTGGGAAAGAAAAGAATTCAGAACTGGAAGAGGAGGACAAGAGATGTGACTTTCCAGATGTTAATCATGTTTTTACTCTAAGTTGATGGAGCCACGTGGAAAAATCACAGCAGGAGAGTGAAGGGAGAGGGTATGGGCTTGGACCTGTGGGGGAGACTGTCACTTTTCAGGAGACACCTGGAGTCCTGTGTAGGCTCTTCAACACTGAATACTTCAAGGACTCAGCTTCCTCTTTCTCTGCTCTGCACCATCTATTAACCAGCCATGCCTTTCTTGAACATCAGGAAGTCTGTTGGCTGCCTTCTCCTTACCTCAAGGCTTAATAGGGAGGTTTATTTTTATGGGCTGCCTGGACAACTGTAATACCTTCCTAAATGGTCACTCTACCTCTCGACTCTTCCCTTTCCAATTCAGCTTTCACAAGTTGCCAAAGAAATTTTTCTCAGTCTTTGATCACATTGATTTACTCAGAAATGTTTAGTGGCTCCCCGTTCCTACAGGATAAAAACACACATTACTTTTTGAACGTCCTTGAATGCCAAACTATTTGGCTGCAGTCTATATTTCCTGCCTTACCTTATAATACTCTTCTCTTCATGAATTCTCTGTTTCAGCCAAACCAGATTGCTCACTGTTTTCCCATTTCTTCACCTCTTGCCTCTATTAATTTTTGCTGGCTTTTGCCCATGCCTGTAACACAGTCCCTTTACATCTCTGCCTATTGAAATGTTTTACTTCCTCTAGGGTCTAGCACAAGTACCATCTTGCTCAGGAAATCTCCTGAGACTTTCCTCTCCTTCCATGAACTCCCAACTATAAGAGATTCCTCCCTTCTGCATTCACTCCTCCCTCTTCTCTGTGACATCTCTTATGCCCTTAACTAAGTTTGCCTTAGGTTTATATGTTATATGTTGTGGTGGCAGAATGAGTAAGATACTGTTTTTTTTTTCCTTCCTGGCCATTAGTGATGCCATTTTAGAAGAAGTTTCTATTTTAACACTGAATGGACTTTCACCTCTAAGCCTTTTTAAAAACCTCAGTTCTTATATAAGTCCAAGCAAGACAGAGGCTTCACTGGCTAGGACCTCCAAAGCCACTGACATACTAGAAGATGAAAAAAATCGCTATCTTCCTTACTCTGAAATATAATAAACTAACCCCAAGGCCAATGACTGACTGGCTGAGAAAGAGCGTGATTGTGTGGAGGTTTTTTATAGTATAGCTACCTGTGAGAAATGGCTTGTATTTAGCTCACTTGTCCTATAGAAACACACTTCTCTCTGTGATCATAGATGATAGATTTAGAGCTGGGAGGAAACTTAGAGGCCATCAATTCTAAACATTTCATTAAATAAATGAGATAACTGACCTTGTAAAGGTTAAAGAACTTACCCAGGGTCATGTAGGTAGTAAATGTGGGGAGCAGGATTCAAATGCAGATCTTCCTGACTTCCAATTCAGGACTCTATCTATTCTGCCATGTTGCCTCTCACTTGTATTCTGAATTAGAACAAAGTGGGTTTTGTTGCTGTGACAATTATGTGTCTTGTCTTTCTCCTAGAAGATGACCTGCTTAAGGATAGGGGTGATGTTTGTGTTTTCATCTTTGAGTCCTCAGGAGCACAGGGCTCTGCTCACAAAAGGTGCTTTCAAAGGATTTAAGTTGGCTCCACTCTTTCCCTCTCTTACTCTCCCAAAGATGGGACCAAATACTCCACTCCTAGAACTTCAGGGCCCTGGTGGTAACAGAGGAACTGACAGATGGGCCAAACCAAATTCTTGAATGTTTGGTCAGAATATCATGTAAATGTGGGCTCTTGAACTCCTCCTAATTCTTTCTTCTCCTTGAGGGGAGTGGGGGTGAGGTGGGGAGGCTATATTGAAGGAATTATAAAATCCTGGCTCTGCTACTTCCTACTTCTGTGACTTTGCCCAGATCACTCTACTTCTTTGGGACTCAATTTCCTTCTCTGTAAAATGAAGGGGTTGGTTTAGATGATCTCTCAAGTCCTTTGTGGTTCTAAATCCTATGATCCCAAGTGTCCTTTGTGACCCCTGGCCATCATTGAAACTGGGAACGAACTTGCTTACTTTTACATCTTCAAACCCCACACCCAATACAAAAACTATACCCCAAGTCAAACCCATAAGAGTACCCTCTTAAATTACCCATGTGATTATCTAGTCCAGTGATCTCCAAATTTTTAAAATCTTTATACGTTTATCAGTAAAAGTGTTTGAGCACATACAATCATAATACAATATTGAATATATATATAACATATATATATTTCTAAATTATATCCATGTACTATATATGTAAACTATAACATAATATATAAATTTTAAAGGGATAAAATAGAAATGAAAATATTTTAAATGTTTTAATTTTGTTTATTATAGTAATACTAGAAGGACCAGGCATATCAAATTATGTAACATTTTAATTATAGTTTCACTTTGAAATAAAAATTTTGACCCTATATTTATTTTCTTTGCTTTATAGATTGCAAAATTAATACTCTGCATTAACTGAGGCAGCTAGGCCCTTCAAGGTATTCTTAAATTTCAATTCTTCTAATGTCGAGTACAAAAAAAACCCCAACACACTTTTTGTTCTCACTAAAAAAAAAAAATTATCAATACTATTTCTAGTGAGAGCAATGTGATTGGATATGGATTTCAGAAAAATTCTTGTGTATACCTTGGGGGGATAAGACATACATAAATAATAATTCTTTGTTAGTTATTATTCAGCTAATTTGAAAGGTAAACAATACAGCGATCCAATAAAGTCAAAAATCGCTAAGCATTTTTACCAACTGTCACTCATGTCTGAAAAATCCATTTCCAGTCACTCTTTTCTCTCCCTGCCCCCTCCCCGCTCTGTGGCTCCCCTCTGAGATTACCACTCACTTATACTGTATCTATTTTATACAGTACTTCCCTTATTCCCTTCCCTCAGGGGACCTCAAGATTTAAAGGACCCTGCTCATTATAGGTACAAAAAATAATTAAGCAGTTGGAGTGAGAGCAGAAACCCTCAAGCTGCCCCAGAGGCCTCAGCCCAAGATTGGATTTAGGCCCCTGTGAGTCTCCCCTCAAGGAGGTAGGTGCTATTATTATTCCCAGTTTACACGTGAGGAAATTGAGGATTAGTACTTTGTCCAGGATCACACAGCCAGTAAGTGTCTGAGGCAAGATTATGAATTTAAGTCTTCCTGACTTGATGTCTACTCTCTTGCCATTGTACCACCAAAATTAGCAATCTCTGGGGGCAGCTAGATGGCACAGTAGATAAAGCACCAACCCTGGATTAAGGAAGACCTGAGTTCAAATCCTGCCTCAGACACTTGACACTTACTAGCTGTATGACCCTGGGAAAGTCACTTAACCCTCATTGCCCCACAAAAAAAAATAATAAAAATAATTTAAAAAGATAAAAATTAGTAATCTCAATCACTATCTTTGAAAATTTTTAAATAGCAAATTTGATTTTAGAAACACACTTTTTAGTTCTTTCTTGCTTCATCGGGGGTATTGGAAGTAGTGGGTATCTGCAAGAAGGCAGATTGCAGCCCAGTGTAAGGAGTTACTGAGAGACAACCCCTACTAACTGTGACTATTGGCAAATCATGTAAATTCTCAATGTCATGTGCTGGAGTTCTACATATTGTTTTGACCGAACACCTCTATCAGTTTGAAAAATGTTTATTTGTAAATTATATGCATGCACTACTCTACTAGGATAGCTAAATGGTTCAGTGGATAGAGTCTCAGGCCTGGAATCAGGAAGACTCATCTTGCAAGCTAAATTCAAATTTGGTGTCAGACACTTAACAACAGTGTGACCCTGAATAAGTCATTTAACTTCTGTCTGCCTTATTTTCCTCAATTATCAAATAGGGATTGTTGTTTGTCCTTCATTCTTGAAGAGGACCATGACATTTAGGTGATGTCATGACTTACAATGAATTGGATTTAAGTGAGGGAGGGCTATGCAAAGTCACCAACCTCACTCATCCAGAGCCATTTGGGTCCAGTGGCAAGATATACATCAGGATGACCAGAGATAGCCCCAGATGATTAAGGCAATCACGGATAAGTGACTTGCCCAGTGTCACACATGTGTAATTTAAAATTCTAAATGTGTGTTCTAATCTGTCCCCCCAGTTTTGGGGGGAAACTGACTAAAATCACTGATAAACAAGTTTACTAAGTGTCTGAGGTTAGATTTGAACTAAGGCCCTCCCAACTTCAGGGCCAGTGCTCTATCCACTGAACCACCTAGTTGCCCCTTGTTACTATTATACTTTGCATAACTAGCTCCCTGCAATTATATTCCATCTAGACAGGCCCAGGGGCTATTCTCCGAATGCTATCTGGTAACTTCTGCCTCTGTGTATCTGTGGGCTCTGGCCCCTAAGCCTGGGATGAACTTCTTCATCTGAAGTCTCTCAGAAGCCTTCTTTTCCCTTAAGGTTCAGCTGCAGTACCACCTCTTCCCTGGTTCTCCTGGCTATAAGCTCTCTCCCACCTAAATTTTTTTTGAGTGTCTTATAACCTACAGTACACATGCAAAACCAACTTATCCATACTTTTTGTAACTAGAGTAATGGAAACACTATTTAAATACCTATAAACATTATTTTATATCACTTATTAGTCAGCACAAACATTAACTCAAACAGGAACAAACCATCGATCTGATTTCCAAGGGCTTCCCAGAAACAATGTATTATGTCAGTACTCAATGACAAGGTTCCCTCACTGATTAGCTGAAGGTCATATGTCTCCCTCCATGGTGGTTTTCTGACAAACCAAACAACTGTCAGCTAGTCAGTCAGCACTGCCCTCAAGTATACATTGGGAATGCTTAAGTTTCAAGTCTCAGTGGATTCTCAAGGTCAGGATGAAGGCTGGGGTCTCCAGTAATTTTTTTATAGTTCTGTGGGCTGGTTACACACATGTTGTCATTGACAATCTATTTAATTAATTTGATTGGTGCTTGATGACAAACTAATGATGAGGTTCTTTACTATGTTTTCCCATTGGAGGTCTGCCCTATTTGGGGGTCCAATCAATTTATCAGTGTTTATCAGTTCCTTATTAGCACACATGCTATTTACCAACAAATACCACACTTATGCTTATCCTAATATTGAAAAACAACTTATAAAAACCAAATTTCAAAACACTTCACAAAATGGTGGAATAATACAAAATGGGGGTATATTTTGTCAAGAAAACAGACTTATTCTCACTATACTCTTTGTGTCTTGCCTGGTACTCATCATAACCTACTCAGCATCATGGTTTTTTGTGTATATGTCATAGCCTTTAAGTGATGAGAGCAGGATTTGTAACTTTATCTTTGTAGTGTCAGACCAATAAGCATGTATTAAGAGCCTGGAATGTGTCAAGGACTGTGCTAGGTATTGGAGATACCAATACAAAAGTGAGATAGTTTACATTTGATTAGGGGGAGGCATTTTCAGATAAATAAGTATAGAGTACAAACAAAATAAATACATAGCAATATGGAGTATGGTTAACAACTAGGGAATCAGGAAAGACCTCTGCAAGGAGGTGGTAGTCCAACTGAGGCTTGAAGGACTCAAGGGGACAAGGTCAGAAAGGAGAAAATTCCAGGCATGGGGCACAGCATGTGCAAAAGCCCAGAAAAAGGAGATAGGAAGCCATATTACATTGCAGTTTGAGAATAGTAACATTTAAATATCGATATTAGTAGCATATTCTCTATATTCTGAGCATTTATTTGCTTTTGATGTCCCGTGTTTGCTTCTCAAAATTGCTAATATGTCCCATATTGACTGCTAAAAAGCATTGGGTGTTTTGCCAGAATTCTTAATAATTCACAATGTAAGCCACTATTTCTTCAATTGTTTTTAAAAGATTCCATATTCATTCATTTGAAGACTATAATTATAATAGATTTAAATTTTATAATTCACCAGTCTAAAGAAGGGGCAGATTGATGGTTGCCACCAAAATGTGAATCCATGATAGTTCATCATATTATGTAGGGTGGTGTGTTCTATTATATAATATTACTTTAGAGGCTGGTTAGTTTTTGCATAGACCGTATTATTTTAATTTTGTACTTTTGATGTTTGTGTGTAGTTAAATTTTATAAACAATGGCGCAAAAACAAGATGTAGGACAATATTATAATATGAATATATTGTTATAAGTTTGTATCAAAAAATGGAATATAAATTCAACTTGATTTTATTAAATTATTATTTTGATGTTTTTTGTATATTTAATACAAAGTTTTTATTATTTTAATTTCTTTTATATCTGAGATTTTTAAAAACAACAACAACAACAGGGTATTAAAAGAATGTCAGCTAGGTGGCTCAGCAGAGAGAGCACAGGACAGGAAGCACAGAGAGTTAGGAAGACCTTAGTTCAAATCCAGCCTTAGACACTTACTAGTTGGTATGACCCTGGTCAAGTCACTTAATCCTATTTGCCTCAGTTTCCTCATCTGTAAAATGAAGTAGAGAATGAAATGCCAAACTACTCTAATATTCTTGCCAAGAAAACCCCAAATGGGGTCATGAAGACTCCGAAATGATTGAACAACATAAAAATGTAAAAACAGCATCAAAATTCCATTCTCTGGTTTATTTATATCACCAATATAACAAATAATATTAAAAATAATAATTTAAACTTTAGTATAACAAAAATTCTATTTAAAGTTATATATTCCATGAAAATTAATATCTTTGTTACAGTCTTCCATGAAAAGTCTTTTTTCATGCATATGTGATAAAGCAAAGTTCTCTTCTGTAATAAAAGTTTTATTCAATATGTTTTATTCTTTGATATATGCTATTGCAAAAAGGATGGCATTTTAGGTTTCTCATAATGTATTTCATTGGGGAGTGATAGTTCATTATATTTTAACTTCTGAGTATCAGCTATTGAATGGTATTAAAAACACTTTCTGAAAATGAAACTATGAATAGTTGAGGAACTGTAGGCTGGTGTAGGAGTGAAATGAACCTTCCATGTGTAAACTATTTTCCTAGAACATCTGAGAGGATGAGTGGGAAGATTCACTCTTTGGTTATCAGTGTCTACTCATGGTGGTCACATGGACCACAATAATAATCCAAATGTAGACAGTCATTTTGACTCTCTAGAGTTTAGGGTCTTAAATCATGATATTTCTTATGAAAAAGTGAATGTTATAAGTTAATTATTCTAAATTGTTATTGATAAATCACATGGGCCCATGAATTTTACAATATATTTTTAAATAAAAATATTTAAATAGACAGGAAGTCTCCCCACCCCTAATATATTTACCAACTCCATTGCCCATACCCTAAAGGCAGCTTCAACTTTGATTGTACAAAATTGTTGGAATTGTTGTCTCCCTCATTAGCTTCTTGAGGGCAGGGATTTCATCTCTAAATGCTTAGCACAATGTATGGCACATAGTAAGCTCTTAATAAATGCTTGTTGATAATTATGATAACATTCTTTGAACATAAGTGCTTCTTAGTAGGAGTCATGTTTCTCTCTGTGTGTAGATATACACCACATATACACCATATACATCATACAAACAAAAGCACCCCCAAAGTTAATTCTCTTTCATTTCAACTCAGTAGAAAGTTTTCAATATAAATCTATTCCTCCTTAAAAACAAACAAACAAACAAACCAAGAAACAAAAAACTTGGTTCTACTTAATTTATGTTTGAGCATTTTTAAGGAGTAATAGATTTATGTTGAAAACTTTCTACTGAGTTGAAATGAAAGAGAATTAACTTTGGGGGTGCTTTTTGAGCACTAGCAGGGGAGTAATGTATGGTAATAAGACTAGAAGGGTAGGTTGGGGCCAGGTTGGGAAGAACTTTAAATGCTAAATGGGAGTTTATGTTTATCTATAATCTGTCACTTATTATCTATGTGATCTTGAACAATTCACTTAGCCTCACAATGCCTCAATTTCTTTAATTTAAAAATGAAAAATCTTCTACTAGGCAACTTCTGAGGAGCTTTCCAGCTTTAGATCTTGTGATTTCTTTGTGTCATTGGTGTGGCCCTATGGGACATTGTTGAATTAGAGGGATTTTAATATTTGGTAGGTTTTTAGGGTGTTTTTTTTTAGTTTCATGCCCAATTTATTGTTCTACTCTTTGTCTCTTTTATTGAAGAAATGTTTATAGATATTAGTTTTCTCCTAAGTACTATTTTGGATGCAACCCCAAAATTTTGGTACATTTGGTACATTGTCTCATTGTTATTATCTTTAATGAAATTATTTTTGTTTCTATGATTTATTCTTAGGATTAAACAATTAAGTTTCTAATTATTTTTTTATTTTTTTCTTCAAAGGCCCTTTATTAAATATAATTTGTAATGTATTATGTCATTCTGCCTCTAGTTTCACCCCACTCTAATCCATGCTCCACACAATTGTCAAAATGATTTCCCTAACATTCATGTTTGACAACATCACCATATTGAGTAGGGAGCCACTAAAACTCCAGTGATTCCCTAGTTTCCCTAGCATTAAACAAGGACCAAGGAGTCTGTCCTTCCTACTGTTTGTCACTGTCACACAAAAACATATCTAAAACTCTCATTCAAGGTCCTTTCCATGATGCCATACAATTTCACATTTATGTTCAAAATTACATGAGAGGCCATTTAAAGTAACTGTAGACAATTGGGAGTCTACCTGCCAAGACAAACCTAGAAACTCTATGAACACAATTGCAAAACACTTTTCACACAAATCAAATCAGACCTAAATAACTGGAAAGATATCTATTGCTCATGGATAGGCTGAGCCAATATAACAAAAATGACAATTCTACCTAAATTAATTTACTTATACAGGGCCAGACCAATCAGACTACCTAAAAATTATTTTATAGAACTAGAAAAAAATGACAAAATTCATCTGGAAGAACAAAAGTTCAAGACTATCAAGGGAACTAATAAAAAAAAATGCACAGGAAGGTGGACTAGCCATACCAAATCTGAAGTTATTCTATAAAGTGGCAGTCATTAAAACTATTTGGTACTGGCTAAGAAATAGAGTGGTAGATCAATGGAACAGGTTAGGCACAGGAGACACTGTAGTAAACGACTACAGTAATCTACTGTTTGATAAACCCAAAGACTCCAGCTTCTGGGATAGGAACACAGTATTTGACAAAAACTGCTGGGAAAATTGGAATATAGTATGATAGAAACTAGGCATAGACCAGCATCTTACACTGTATACTAAAATAAGGTCAAAATGGGTACATGATTTAGACATAAAGGATGATACCATAGGTAAATTAGGAGAGGAAGGAATAGTTTACCTCTCAGATCTATGGAGAGGAGAACAATTTATGATCAAACAAGAAACAGAGATTATTATGAAATGCAAAATGGATGATTTTGATTACATTAAATTAAAAAGGTTTTGTACAAACAGAAGCAATGCAGCTAAAATTAGAAGGGAGGCAGAAAGCTCAGAAACATTTTTTATAGCTAGTCTTTCTGATAAAGGCCTCATTTCTAAAATATATAGGGAGGGGGCAGCTAGGTGGCACAGTGGATAGAGCACCAGCCCTGGAGTCAGGAGTACCTGAGTTCAAATCCAGCCTCAGACACTTAACACTTACTAGCTGTGTAACCCTGGGCAAGTCACTTAACCCCAATTGCCTCACTAAAAATAAATAAATGAATGAATGAATGAATAAATAAATAGATAAATAAATAAATAAAATATATAGGGAGCTGGGGGGGTGGGGGGGTGGAGGAAAGACTGTGACTCTCCAAGTCTCAACAAATCCATCCACATACCTCAAAAAATGCCATAAGACATCTTCTGGAGCAGCAAAACCCACAGAAGAACAGAGACTATTTTCCAGTAAGATATATAGGGAACTAAATCAAATTTATAAGAATGCAAGTCATTCCCCATTGGTCTAAATTCTCCAATGGTCAAAGGATGTGAACAGGCAGTCTACAGATGAAGAAATCAAAGCTCTCTATTGCCATATGAAAAAATGCTCTAAATCACTACTGATTAGAGAAATACAAATTAAAACAATTCTGAGGTACCACCTCACACCTATCAAATTGGCTAATATGACAAAAAAGGAAAATAATAAATGTTGGAGAAGCTGTGGAAAAATTGGAATGCTAATGCATTGCTAGTGGAGCTGTGAACTGATCCAACCATTCTGGGGAGCAATTTGAAACTATACCCAAAAGGCTATAAAGCTGTGCCTACCCCCTTGACCCAGCAATACCACCATTAGATCTTTATCCTAAAGAGATCATATAAAAGGGAAAAGGACCCACATGTACAAAAATATTTATATCTGCTCTTTTTGTGGTGGCAAAGAATTGGAAATTAAGGGGAAGCCCATCAACTGGGGAATGGCTAAACAAGTTGTGGTATATGAATGTAATGTAATAAATACTATTATGCTGTAAGAAATGATGAGCAGGCAGATTTCAGAGAAATCTGGAAGGACTTACATGAAATGATGCTCAGTGAGATGAGCAGAACCAGAAGAACATTGTACACAGCATCAACATTGTGTGATGATCAACTGTGTGATGATCAAAAGAAGACTTGACTCTTCTCAGCAATACAATGGTCCCAGATAATTCCAAAGGACACCTGATGGAAAATAGTCTCCACATCCAGAAAAAACTGTGGAATCTAGATGCAGATTAAACCATACTGTTTCTACATTTTTTGGTTTTTTTTTTTTGTTTTTTGAAGTTTTTCCTTTTTGTTCTGATTCCTCTTTCACAACATGACTAATGCAGCAATAAAAAAAAATTACATGTAAGGGACATCTAGGTGGCGCAGTGGATAGAGCACGGGCCCTGGAGTCAGGAGTACCTGAGTTCAAATCCGGCCTCAGACACATAACACTTACTAGCTGTGTGACCCTGGGCAAGTCACTTAACCCCAATTGCCTCACTTAAAAAAAAAATTACATGTGAGATCATCTAATCCAGGGATCCCAAACACTGAAGGTAGGTCAGTCGGTCAATAAACATGTATTAAGTAGTTGCTATATGCCAGATAGCGTAACTAAGCACTAGGGATACAAAGAAAGGCACAAGACTGTCTTTACTTTCAGGGAGCTCACAGTTGAATGGAAATACAGCATGCAACAACTATGTACAAGGAAGGCATATATACAGGATGAAGTGGAAATAATTAGCAGAGGCACCAGAATTAAGGGATATTGGAAAGACTTCCTATAGAAGGTGAGATTTTGGCTGGGACTTAAAGGAAGCCAGGAAGGAGAGAGTTCTGGGTGTAGGATTACAAACCCCAAGTCATATTATACAGCCCATTGCTTTGCTGAGATAAATGTCTTTCAATTTAGCAAACACTTATTCATTTAAACAACAATGTACACCTTCTGTGGGTGGGTTTAAGCCACTAGGGGTACTTTCCTAAAATTCCTGACCCTCTTGCATCACAGTGACTCAGTTGCTGACAATACTATGCTCATCTTGGTGATGGCTTGTGTGATCCTTCCAACCAGGGGCACTTAGGAAGAAAAATCAATTTCTCTATAGTTCTCAAAGAGGTTCTATCTCTAGAATCCTAAGGATTCTTAACTTGGGGTTTCTGGGCCACTTAGAATTCAGGGGATTTGTGAACTTGAAACTTTTTATATTCTCATAACTATATCTTAATATAATTGGTTTCCTTTGAAATCCTATGTATTTTATGCATTTAAAAATATTTTGAAAGGGGAAAATAGATTTAATTAGACTGCCAAAGGATTATATGACACAAAACCAGTTAAGAACCACTGTAAAATATACTAAAGAAATGCTTGTTGATTTATTGATTGGTTGATCATGCACTTAGATACAGAACTTATTATCTGAATATAAAGACCTTGCTCCCTTGTCCCTAAACTTTCAATGTTTCCCTATTACCTATAATAAAGGAGAGTTCAGGATAAGAAAGAATAGCTGAAGCAGAAGTATAGTATTATGAGAAAAGTTTGGAAAGGTTGGTTGGAACTATGTCTGGGGAATGTCAGGATAAGGAATCTATGCCTATATTCTTTAATGGAATGGTGGGAAGAGTGTTGAATCTGTAATCAGGGGATGACAGATCTAGAGAGAGAAGGGACCTTAAACATTATTTAGTCCAACCCCCTCATTTTACAGATGAGAAAAAGTTAAGCTGTTGAGAAGGGGAAGTACCTTGCCCAAGGTCCCATAGCTATAAGTAGTAGTCAGGATTTGAATCCAGGTTTTTTGATTCTGGGAAGCTAGCTATTGTTTAGCATCTCTCCTCCCCTTCTCAACTAAACTCTTTCAAAAAGGCATCTATGGGGGGGGGGGGGTGGCACAGTGGATAAAGCACCAACCCTGGATTCAGGAGGATCTGAGTTTAAATTTGGCCTCAGACACTTGACACTTACTAGCTGTGTGACCCTGGGCATTTCACTTAACCCTCATTGCCCTGCAAAAAAAAAAAAAAAAAGGCATCTATGGTTGGTGCCTTCACTTTTCTTTTTTTGATTTCTCCTGAACCTTTTATGATCTGGTTTCCAGCCCCATCATTCATCTCAACCTTCTTTTTCCAAATCTAGTGATCACTTTTCAATCATCATTCTTCTTGACTTCTCTGTAGCATTTGATATCGCAATCATCCCCTGGATCATTTCTCCTCTCCACATTTTTGTGACTACTCTCTCCTGGTTCTCCATCTATTTGCTTGATCTGTTCTTTTCAGTCTCCTTTACTGGAACTTCATTCAGTGCCAGGAGGTGATGGGACCAATTGCTAAGATCTCAGCTTTTTTTATACTAAGATTTAAGTCAACTTTTACATTCTCCTCTTTCACCCTCACCAAGAGGCTTCTTAATTCTTCTTCACTTTCTGCCCAGAAACTTCATGAAGATTCCACAAAAGGTGAAAAGGACTCCCAGTGCCAGGCTTTGCTAGGTTCCCTTTTGCCATGTGTTACCTGTGCGTATGCCTCACTGCCTTTGTACTTTAAATTTGATTCTAGTCTCCCTGGGTACCTTTGTGTGTACAGGTGGAGAGAGAGCCCCTGACAAAGGGGAGAAGGTTTGTACCAACTATTCTTTTTATGTCATTTTAGTTAATTTCCTATGCTAAAAAACTAATTAGTCTGACTGTTTATCAACAAGAAACCACTGGAGGGTTAGAGGGCTTATAAGGGTCAGTATTAGAAACCGAACCCTTCAGGATTAATCCTACAGCCAACCAACCCTCTGAGGACCCCAACATGAGTGATGGTAGGAAGTGGGAAAGAGGCTCTGGGAGAATTGCTGCAATATGAATACTGAACCTATCTCCTATTTGGATAACCAGTCACTGTACATGAACAAATAATCTATGAATAAGGATGCATGTATTGTGAACAACCATCAGGAAAAAATATCCATTCTCACTGATAGATAAATAGAAGTTACAAATCTTTGAGATACTATTTCATACTCATCAAATTAGCAAAAAAAAAAAAAAAAAAAAAAGAAAACACTAAAAATCCATTGCCTCAATTCTTTTGAGTCTCTGGGGGAAAAGGAGGAAACTTACACATTACTAGTAGAACTTCACATGAATAGACCCCCCCCCACCAAAGTAAAGTGGCAGTACAAAGGTCAAAAAAGTAATCCTCTATCACATGAGTGGTATCACAAGGAAAAAAGACTTGTTAAATACTAATAACAACATGATTTTAATTGCTAAGAACTATTGTTTAACAGTTGGTGAGAAGCTGAATATGACATATCAATATAATGAAATATTACAGTGACTTCAAAAATGAGATCTATGGGGGATATAAAGAAATTTAGAAGCACTTAAATGAAATAATTGAAAAGGAAGAGAGGAGGACTGTAAGAAAACTATATGCCCTGACTGTGACTATACTTTAGGATGGTTCACTCTATAAAAGAAAAAATATATATACCCAAAATAGAGAAAAAAAAACTTATATAGCTGTTGTGTACTAATTACATGTATATAGTTTCTCAACATTCATATTCTTGTTTGGGTGCATATCTTACCTTCGTTTTCCCTCAGAATCACCCCACCAGTAGGCAGAAATGGGAAGGGGGAGGGGAGGAAACTAGCATTTATGAAGTACCTACTATATACCAGACGCTGGTCAACATTCTACAGACATTTATTCCTTTGAACTGTACAACAGTCCTCAGAGATAATGCTATTATTATCCCTATTTTATGGATAAGGAACCTGAAACAGAGGTTAAGTGATTTGTTCAGAGTCACATAGCTAGGAAGTGTCTAAGGCAGGATTTGAACGCAGGTCTTCCTGACTCCAGGTCTAGTGCTCTAACCACTTCGCCACCTAGTTGCCTCTTCAGAGTCATTCAACACTGGGTAAGTCATTAAACCTTTCTGTGTCCTACTGTCCTCATTTGCAAGATGAAGAAGTCAGAAAGATGGCTTCTAGAGTCCCTCTCAGCTCTAAATCTATGGTCTTATGATTTAGGGCAGTGTTAGACTCAAATAGAAACGGGCTCTACTAAACTGTACTGAGTGTTCCCTGTGTGCCGCATATTGACTTAGAAAACCACATATTAATGTTATATATTTTATTGTGTTTTTATTTTGTTAAAATTTCCCAATTACATTTTAATGGGGTTTGGCCTACATATGGGCATATTGTGGGCAGCATAGGACCCCAGAGTTGTGTGTTCAACACTCCTGGTTTGGAAGACAGGTGGGTTTCATTGAAAAGAACCATAGCTTCCCATTTGAACAAATTGGCTGACAATCTGTATTTTGTCACTAACAACCACTACAACACCTTGAGCTGCAGAAGGTGATGATATCATTGTAACATAAACTGTTGAAGATAGTGGTCTCATTGTTGAATGAGCAGGAGCTAGCATGCTCTTCCATTTGTTCTCAATCCGTTGTCTCACACAGTACTGAATTTAAATTTCCTCCTGATCTTTTATTCTATGGTAAATGGTGTAATATCCAGTTTTCACACAGGCTCATCAAGTTATTTCTTTGGGAATATTGGTATAGCGGGTGTGCCCTATTCCTTTCAAGGATCTCTGTCTCTGTCTTTCTCTTACTCCTCCTCCAATTTGCATGCATGTGGGTATTTAAGTCAGGGGTTTTCCAGAGGGGTGAGTAGCTGCTACAACAAATTCTCTTGGGGTTGTAGGGTTAATCCTGGTGAGTGGCTACATTTCTAATACTCAGCTAACAATATATTCACTCTAAATTAAACATTTACTAAACAGAAGGCAAAGCAAGAATAATTATAAAAAGAAATTCCACCCACAAACCTAGGGAACCAACCAGTGCACACTGTCTCTATGGAGGAGTGAGCACCAAGTACAATGGGAGTGATGCACATGGGTAAGGGATCACGTGTCCAGGCCACCCTCATAGCTCTGTGAGGGCTTTCATGTCCTTTTATTTATTTATCAGGAACTGTCCATTTGAGGTTTTGTTGGCAAAAATATTGGAGTGATTTGCCATTTCCTTCTCCATCTTATTTTACAGATGAGGAACTGAGGCAAACAGGGTTCAGGGACTTGCCCAGGGTCACACAGCTGGGAAGTGTCTGAGGCCAGATTTGAATTCAGGAAGATGAGTCTTCCTAACTCTAGGACTATTGCTCTATCCTCTGTGCCACCCAGTTATACTATTGTATTTTATACACAAGAGTAAATGGGTTTTTTGACTTGAGAATGAGAATAATCTAACCAAAGAAGTCCACACTTAGCATTCTCTGGGGGTGTTGTTGAGGTGTACGAGTATGTTGAGGTGGTGAGAATTCCCTTGTAGCTCTGAAGACTCCTGTGAACTATTAAAGTGTTCTCTTTCATCGTGTCTCTCTTAAATTCCATTTGTCTGATGTCTCTCTGAAATCTCTTCTTCACCAACTAAGAATCACATCTCCCTTTTGGATACTGTGCACAGTACTATAGTCTCAGAAGTCTTCTTAGCCAATCAGGAGACCGGTCTCTTATGTATATGCTTTATAGTGCAATACCACAGGGATATCCCTCAAGGAACTTACAAAACACACCTATAGCAAAGGTGTTATACTTCAAAAAAAAATCTAAAAATTTCTCCCAAAATTGCATATTTTAGTATGAACCCCTAGAAATGGAGCACTCTATTCTTGAAGTTCTTAGTGTATTTTTTTATGCAAGTTACAGAAGAAGTGAAGAGAACAAGAATTTATTAAGCACCTAGTAATCACCAGGCACTGTGCTAAGTACTTTACAAATATTATCTCATTCATTCAATACTCACAACAACCCTGCGAGTTAGGTGCTATTATTACCTTCACCAGGGTCCCATGATACTTCTATCCAAACAGATTACATACTGGAGAGCATAATCAACTACTTCAGGTCACATAGGCTCTTAGGGGATGAAGTCCCTCTTATAATGAAATCCACTTATAAGTATAGTCATAGGGGCATTTTTGTTCGGTTTGTTGTTTAAAGTGCATAATAATTTATTTTTTAAAGTAAATCTATTAAAAGGCTGTTTATCTCTAATCTATACCATGCCAAATGAGTAAAGTCAATATACCCTTCACCCTTTACTATGGGCCTCAAGGAACATAAATTGGCGAGTGGCTATATGCCATTCTTTTTGAGACACTTCATCTTTCCGGATCCCTTTGGTCTGGTTTGCAGCCTCAGAACTAGGGCTCTATATAATCCCTTGCCATAGGCCAGTTTTGAATGACAGTAATCCCTCAGGTCTAAGACCTCCTGCCTTTCCCTTCTCTGGACCAATTATTGACAAAGATGAATTGAGTCCTTCCGGGTCCTATGACCTGGTTGCAATTTTCTTTAACTTGGCTTGCTGGATTTGTTGGAAGCAATTGAAGTGTGCTTGGGCCTGGAGCAGTCGGGCCACTCCTCTGTCTGCCCTGGGACCTTCCCCTTAGCCTCACCTCCCAGAGGCAGTGGAGTGTGGAGAGCTGAATAAAAGAGAAAAAAATCAGCCTTTAGCTAATGGAATAAGGGTTTTATTTTTTATTGAAGGATGGATTAGTGGAGATAGATTAACAGAGGATATCCTTTGCCAACATGACTGACCATAAAACCCAGAAACTCCAGGGATTATCCTGTTCAAGTACATACTCTTAGTCACTAGATGTACATATGAGATTTTGGAAAGTTTCATTTATCAAACTGAAGGCTCAGTGTATTTATTATTTTTTTTCTTCATGTGCAGCTGCCTTGAGGGATGAGACAACATTTTCTGGGAGATTTTGAGTTTGACTAAGGGTGGGGTCAGGGCAGGAGGAGAAACTCTAAGGAAAGAGAGCAGGTTTGAGATTTGAGATCTGCTTCTAATGTTATCTGACCATTGGAAAATCTCTTAGTTCCCATGACCCCACTTTGTTCCCTTTGAGAAATGGGGGGAAGGTTCCTAGACAAAGTTGACCTAGACAAAGACAGTGTTCCTAGACAAAATGTGGCCAACCTGACCAAGGGCAAGAACCAAAATTCACTAAGGATGCCCACAAAAAGGCATAGTTCGTGGTGTCATAAAATTTAAATTGGAATCTACCTCCTAGAACATCTTTGCCAACCCTTTCATTTTATAAATGAAGATGCTGAGGTCTAAAAGGATTAACTGATTTGCCTAAGGTCAAACGGGTAATCCACTGAAGCTGAATTTGAACTTGGGTCTGTGACTCCAAATTTAATGTTTTTCACACCAAACCATGCTGCCAACCACCACCTCCCCTCATTCATTCATTCATTCAGCCTTTTGTCCAGTTCCTTTTCTGTTCAAGACATTGTTCTAAGCACTGGAAATTTTTAAAAAATGAAACAGTTCCTGCCTTTAAGGAGCTTACAACCTATGTATTAGGAACAATATATACATAGGTAATTAAATAGAAATAAATAAAAGTAAATAAAATACATTTTTGTGGTTCCAGAACAGCTGTAGTAGAAGAAATCAGAAATGAACCTCATGAAGCCTCATGAGCCTTTAGGAGAGCTAGGGGTCCTAGGGGGAGAGCCTAAGCAGCATATATGGTCAACAGCTTTTGCAAAGGCAGAGAGATAGAAGATGGACTGTCTTATATGGGGAAGAGAAAGCAGGATAATTCAGCAGGAACATGAAGAGTGTGATGAGGAACAACATGACATCTTCTAGGAAAGTTAAATTGTGGCAAGTCTCTGTAGGACTTTAAATGGCAAGCAGAGGATCTCATATTTGATACTAGGTGAAACAGGGAACTGCTGAAGCTTTTTGAGAAGAGTGTTTTAGGGATGTCAATTGGGCATCTTTGTGGAAATTGTATTGGAGAAAGGGGGAGCCTGGAGCCAGGGAGAACAGTTAGAAGGTTTTTACAGTAGAACAGAGAAGAGATGATGGGGGCAAGAAAATAAGGATAGTGACTGCTTGACTGTAGGAGAAAGGACAGGAGCAAGAGATGTTGTGGGAGCAGAATTGATGATGGTTATCAATGGATTGATTGGATGTGGGAGGTGAGGGAGGAAGAAGAGTCTAGGATAATACAAGGTGGTGAGCCTGGATGACTCAAATAATAGTAGTTTCCTTGACAGAAGTAGACAAGTCAGGACAAAGGATGGGCTTGGGGAGAAAAGTAATGAATGAGTTCTGTCTTATACATATTTATGGTTTGAGGTTTTATTTTGCATTTTAAAATGTTTTAAATTGCTTTTATTTTTAATTTATGAAATTAAAATAAACACTTCCGTAACATAGTAGAATTTTTAAAAAGATAATTGCACGTGAAACTGCAAATCTATTTTGTACAACTCTCTATTCCTTTTAAATATATAACAATCACATACATTTCTTTTTTTTTTTCCTTTTTTTTTTTCTCCACCCTAACACCTCTGCCCTGGACATAGCCACCATTCAAAGAAAGGGAAGTTGCAGGGATGCCTATCAATTGTGGAATGGCGGAACAAGTTGCGATATATGATTGTGATGGAATACTACTGTGCTGTAAGAATTGATGAGCTCAGGGCAGCTAGGTGGCACAGTGGATAGAGCACCAGCCCTGGATTCAGGAGGACCTGAGTTCAAATCTGGCCTCAGACCCTTGACACTTACTAGCTGTGTGACCCTGGGCAAGTCACTTAACCCCAATTGCCTCACCAAAAAAAGAAATGATGAGCTCAATGATTTTAGAAAAACATGAATAGACATATTGAGTTTGAGCTATCGGAAATCTAGATAGAAATGTCCACATATAGGCAGTTAGAGGATGCAAGTTCAAGCTTCAGGGAGACGTGAGGGCTAGAGAAATAGAAATTACTAGTTGTCTTCCATTTTCATTGCTAATGTTGAATAACAGCATTGCTTAATAGGCTATGAAATGTCAAGCTTCTATGCTTCAAGCAGCATGATTTAACCTAATGACTGATCACATTTCTGAAGTTCTTTCTTCACAACTATATGACTATTGTCTCCATTTTGTAGACAATATATCTGAGGTCCAGATAGGCCATATTTTTCACTCAAGATCATATAACTAATGTGTGTCAGAGATAGGATTTGATCTCAGATCATCTGCCAAGGAGCAGTGTAGTAGAATGGTTAGGGCATGGACTTGGAATAGATTCTTGGTGAATCACTTAACCACTCTGTGCCTCAGTTACTTAATCTGGAATGAGGCCTCTAAGATTTCCAAATATGTGATCCTATTATATTTCCACCATGATAATGATAATAGCTAGCATTTCTATGACATTTCAAGGTTTGTAAATCACTTCACAAATATCTCTTTTTATCCTCACAACCACCATGTTATTATTATTCTCATTTACAGATCAAAACTGAGAAACAGAGAAGAGAAGAGCTTTGCCTGGAGTCACACAGCTAGTTAAGTCCTCACCTAGAGGATATCTGAATCCTCATAACAGCATGCCTTTTCCTTGCATAATTCAAGTTGGAGATGCAGTTTGGCATATTGGAAAGAATGATCGATTTGGAATCAGAAGATTCAGTTTCTAGTAGCAACTACTACTAATTATGTGAAGCTGGGCAAGTGATTTCCCTTCCCTGAGCCTCAGTTTCCTCATCTGTAAAGTGGAAGAGTCAGATTAGTCTCCAAAAGTCCTTCTAGGTCTGTGGCTCTGTAGATGCACAGGAAGGGCAGAATTTTCTCTCTTTCTATTCTCTGAACCACCCCCTCCCCTAACATTCCCTCCCACTCTTCCACCTACCTTCTATCCTTTAATGTCTTTGATTTTGACCTTTAGCTTTGGGCCAGGCATTCCAGCTGGGCTGATGGGAAAGATGAGTCCCTCAGGTTTGAAGGTTTGGAGTTGAGCTGTACTGAGGACATGGATCATATCAACAAAGCCTGGAATTTACCATAACAATAACTTTGCTGGACTTTCTCTGAACCTGGAGCAAATCAAGGTTTGAACCAAGGCCGTTTCATGAGGCACACAAAATAGTTCTTCCCCCCTACCCCTTAGTTCCCCATTCCTCCCTACCCCCACCCCTTCTCCTTCCTGCTCTCCATCTGGCAAAGCTGGCCCCACCCACATGGGTGGTGAACAGAATTTCACCAGACGTGGGAACCCTCTCCGTGGTTTGCCTAAGAAGTTTCAGTTGTCCCAAGGTGTGAGGTGAAATTTGAACAAAATCCTGTCAAGTGGTAGAAGCCTTGGCGTGGGGAATCTCAAGGTTAGCCCACTGGGGTGAGCAGCAGGGGGATGCCGAAGTCCAAGGAATTCTTCCTCCAGGAACTGCCCCCTCCAAGCACTTTAGTGAAAAATGATAGAAAGAGTTATTAACCTTCGAGACACTTAATTCCACTGTGTAACCGAGCATCTGCCTTGGATCAAGCCAAGGAAGATTACATCGGCCCCACCACGGAGAAGTTGCAATAGTTTATACTTAAAACTAGACAAAGAAGCTGTGTTTAACGAATCCCTGAAGTGTATTTATCTGCAGATGGGGTTGCAAAGGGGCGTTCTGTAATTCTTCTGCCTCCGCAAGATGGAGATGCCTTAGAAACAAGTCACATGTCCTGCTGAAAATTGGGTTTGTTGGGGTTGCAGCCTGGGGCAATTTGAGAGTGAGATGATAAATGGGGAAACTGCAAATTTAACCATTTGACTTAAGAAAGAAACCCCTGGTTATTAATCCAAACTGCATAAGACTGAATACCTATTGTGGTTTTAGAGGTCCCTGTTCTCCCCCTTTTAAGGTGGGGCCCTGTGTGACCCTGACTTAAAATCTCCTGGGAACCTTAGAATTTGGCTTGCTGGCTCCCACTTATGTTTTTTTGCTGTTACCATCCAATTCCTAGGCAAAGGTTCCATTTACCCAGGACTGTATTACAGAAGACTGTTACAGGTTTCCAATGTCTCCCTTTCCTCTTCTGCCCTTTTTGCAAGAAGCTATAATTCTCCTTTTGAGTTTGTAGCATTTTTTAAACTAATGGTAACTACAGGAAACACATAGGAGTTTAAAATAACAAACAAAGGGAAAAGTTGCAGAGTGAAGGGAAGTCTCCAGAGCTTTCCTTAGTCTATCATGCAAATGAAAGGAGGGAGCTCAGCCAAGATCAGTGTTTCCAAAACTCTTCCGTACCCTGGGGTTGCATAATAGCAGAAGTTAAAATAGCCATTTAGGGGTTACAAAGTGCTGGACATGAATAATCACATGTGATCTGTTTTACTACCCTCTGAGGTAGGAAATGTATTTTGAATAGTGTAATGCACATATATTACCTTCATTTTATAGATGGGAAAACTGAGGCTCAGAGAGGTGAAGTGATTTGCTCAATATCACATAACTCCTAAGAGGAAGACTTAGGATTTGTTTGTTTGTTTTTATTTTTGTTTTTCAGAGCAATGAGGGTTAAGTGACTTGCCCAGAGTCACACAGCTAGTAAGTATCAAGTGTCTGAGGCTGGATTTGAACTCAGGTCCTCCTGAATCCAGGGCCAGTGCTTTATCCACTGTGCCACCTAGCTGCCTCAAGATTTAGGACTTGAACTCAGATTCAATATTCTTTGGCCTCAGACACTTAACACTTACTGGCTATGTGACCCTGGGCAAGTCACTTAACCCCAATTGCCTCACCAAAATATATATATTCTTTCCACTAGTTTCCTCCTCCTCCTTCTCCTTTTCTTCCTCCTCTTTTTCCCCCCTTCTCCTCCTTCTAATAATAGTATTATTAATAATAATAATAAATTGGATAATTATAGAACCACATCTACAAATCTCCATAGAATCTCCTGCTTCCAAAATTTCACAATTGTGGGTGACCCCAAGGACAATGGGGAGAGTTCTAAGTCAACTGTAAAATATTAATGATAACTATATCTATTTAAAAGTAATTGTTTTATAAAGTGCTTTGACACATACTATCTCACTTGATTGTCTCATTTGTTAGACAGCTAAGTAGCTTAGTGGGTACAGTACTGGGACTGGAGTCAGTAAGACCAGAGTTCAAATCCTGCTCTCACATACTTATTAGCTGTATATCTCTGGTCAAGTCTTTTAACCTCTCTGTCTGCCTCAGTTTCTTCATATATAAAATTGCGATGATAATAGCACCTACATTACTGGATTGTTTTGAGGCTCTGATTAGATAATATACATAAAGGTGCTTTGCAAAAAACATGCTATATAAAAGTGAGCTTTTATCCTCAACGTCTCTTTGGGAGAGCTGCTTTTGTTTTTCCCATTTTGTTATAGATGATCAGAGCTAGCAGGAATATTGAGAGATCACATGAACAAAGTCGATCATTTTAGAGATGAGGAAACTGAGACTCAGAAAAGTTAAATGTTATTCAAGATCATAGAACTAGTAAGTGTCTGAACTAGAATTTGAACTCAGTTCCTCCTGACTCCAGACCAGCTCTTTGACCACAGTGCTCTGCTGGCTCCTAATGATGACTTGGATCCAAGAAGTATAACAAAGAAATGTATGTTTAGAAAAAAGAGGTGGGTTGGACATGTGATGATAGCAAGTCATAACAGATGGCTAGCACAAGTGTTAGCTGGTATGGATCTGGGTCTTAGTACTCAGCAAAGCTTTCTGTGCTAAGTTCTATAAGCCTTGTGGTGTTGAGTGCACATGGACAGATTTTGTAAGAGAATTTTGAAGCTAGTGATATTTATGCTATATGGATATATTAAAAAAGTTATTATGTGAGCCAATTTTTTGGTATGAAAATCGGCTCAATTTTCTCAATTCTGCTCTAAGATTTTCCTTCTCTCCTTCATCTCAGGGGTATTCCAGCCCTTGGACTAGAATTTACAGGTTTCATCAATGTAATTCAAGTCTTACTTGGTCAGCAGTCAAATCAGTTTGGGAAATACTGGCCTAGAGCTCTCTTAGTTCCCCTCTATTGACCAACCACTTTTTTCCTTATATATTTTCCCCCTGTAATCAGCTTTCTCTAATCCTATCTGGCTCCTAGCCAAGGAACACTTAGTTTCTGCAAGGGAGCGTGCTACATTTTATGTTGTAATAGAGTTGAAGAAGAATGCATTCTCACATTGTACTTTAAGTCAAAAGACTCTGTGACCTTTGGTCTAGTCGAGGGACTTCAGGTACATGAGCTCTTCTAGTTTCCTTCTAGTTCTGATATTTAATAACTAAACTACTTACCTAACTTATGGAGTAGTTTCAAAGATCAAATGAGATGATGTATTTAATAAGAGCCTTTATTGTAGAAAGACAGTTTGCCTATATGACCATAGTCCCTTAACTTGATTTGGGAATAATATATCTGTATAATCCACATTACTGGGTTCAAGTGAGATAATTTATTTAAAGCACTTTAAAGTTATTATAGAAATAACTGATGGTTATATGTAATTGTAAAGTTTACAAAGTGCTTTATATATATCCCTCAGCTCTATAGATAAGGAAATTGAGGATTATAGATTTTTTAAGTGACTTGCCCATATTTATATAGCCAATATTTAAAGTATTATTTGAACCCATGTTGTCTTGATTTCAAACCTAGCATGCTACCCATCAGACGATTGTAACCTTAAACTATTAAGCAAACATCAACTATTATTATTTTAAAACTTCTTTACCATTCAGTATTAGGAATGGGGTTCCTTCTGTGAAGGAGGAACTTTTTAATCTATCCCCCTAAAGTTGATTTCTTCATCTTTTCTAAAAATCTGGCTCAGAAATCCCATAGTTCTCATCTATCATAATGATCATCATCAAGATAGTTTACATGTTTATAGCATGTTACTATTTTCAAATGGCTTCACTCATAATAGTGCTATGAAATAGTTAGCTTACATAATATCATCCCCATTTTCCAGATGGGGAAACAAGCTCAGAAAGCCTGGATGATTTGACCTATGTTGTATAAATAGGAAGTGTTGGAGCAAGACTTCAAACTTGCCAAGTCACTTAAATTTTCTGTGCCTGGGGCAGCTAGGTGGTGAAGTGGATAGAGCACTGGCCCTGGAGTCAGGAGTACCTGAGTTCAAATCCGGCCTTAGACACTTAACACTTACTAGCTGTGTGACCCTGGGAAAGTCACTTAACCCCAATTGCCTCACTAAAAAAAAAAAATCTGTGCCTTAATTTCCTTAATCTGTGAAATGAGAGAACTAATTTAGATGACTTCTAAGCCTTCTTTTAGCTCTAAATCAATGATTTTACAATTCATGCTCATGCCTCTGATAGCCAACTATATTTTTTTCCTGATATTCTTTGACTCACCCCTCACATGTTTCTCCTCTTTCTACCAGAGAGATAATATTTTCTAGACTACATGTTTAAAAGATTTGTGATTTCAGCTGACACCTTTGTGAGCAGTCTTCATGAGTTAGAATATCAGCCTCTCGATGGTAGGGGTTACTTTGTTTTGTTTTGTTTTGTTTTTTTAATATTTGTATCCTCAGCCTCCCAAAGCCTAGTGCTGGGCACATTATAGGCACTTAATAAATGCTTAATGAGTGCTATGGCCAAGAACATCCTATAATCTTGTGGAAAGTCATCTGGGAATGAGATTCTATTTTTTTTTCCAGTTACATGTAAAGATAGTTTTCAATATTCATTTTTATAAGATTAAGAGTTCCAAATTTTTTCCCTCCCTCCTTTTCCTCCCCCCTCCATAAGACAGCAACCAATCCAATATAGGTTATATATGTAAATCCATAAGTACTCCTTTTTTTTTTTTTAGTCTATGTTCAATCAATAAAAGTTCTTTCTCTGCAGGTAGATAGTATTTGTCATTCGCCTTTTGGCTTTGTATCATTGTATTGCTGAGAGTAGTTAAGTCATTCACAATTGCTCATAGAACAATACTGCTGTCACTGTGCACAATGTCCTCCTGGTTCTGCTCACTTTAGTATATATCAGTTCATATGAGTCTTTCCAGGTTTTTCTGAAATCATCCTGTTTGTCATTTCTTATGGCACAATAACATTCCATTACAATCATATACCACAGCTTCTTCAGTCATTCCTCAGTTGATGGACATTCCTTTGATTTCCAACTCTTAACCACCACAAAAAGTTGCTATATTTTTGTACAATTTTTTCCCCTTTTCTCTTTTTCACAATTACTATTGTTAATTGTTTCCCTCCATCCTATTCCCTTCCCCATGATATTTACTCTATTATCTATCTTCTTTCACCCTATCCCTCCTCAAAAGAGATTTGATTCTTACTGTCCCCTCCCCCAATCTTCCCTCCCTTCTTTTGCCCCCCCCCCATCCCCTTTCCCTCCTATTTTCCTGAAGGGTTAGATAGATTACCCAATTGAGTGTGTATGTTATTACCTACTTGAGCCAATTCTGATGAGATTAAGGTCTTTGAGCCTATTCTAATGGGTGTAAAGTTCATTTCCTGCCCTGCTCTTCCCCCATCTCTCCCCCCACTCCATAATCCCTGTCTTGTATCTTTCATGTGGGATTTCACCCCATTCTACCTCTACCCTTCCCCAGTGCATTCCTCTCACCCCTCAATTCTACCCTAAAGATGTCATAATGGGGCAGCTAGGTGACACAGTGGACAAAGCACCCACCCTGGACCCAGGAGAACCCAAGCCCAAATCTGGCCTTAGACATAAGATACTCACCCACTGCATGACCCTAGACATGTCACCCAACTCCAACCACCCCACAAAAAAATAAACATTTTTGTGAAAGAAGAATCAGAACAGATAAGAACAGAGTGAGACTATTTTCAGTCAAAGATGGCAACGGGGATCACCTGCTGATCAGGCTGATCCTTTAATGTAGAAGCTGCTAGAACTTGTGCTATCCTGACTGTGGCTCCCCAGTACTTGAATTCTTTCTTTTTGGCAGCTTGCAATATTTTCTCCTTGACCTGGGAGATCTGGAATTTGGCTATAATATTCCTGGGAGTTTTCATTTTGGGATCTCTTTCAGGAGGTGATTGGTGGATTCTTTCAATTTCTATTTTACCTTCAGGGTAAATTTCCTATAAGATGATGTCTAAGCTCTTTCCTTGAACATGGTTTTCAGGTAGTCCACTAATTTTCAAATTGTCTCTCCTAGATCTATTTTCCATGTCAGCTACTTTTCCAAGGAGATATTTCATATTGCCTTCCATTTTTAAATTCATTTGGATTTGTTTTATTGTGTCTTGATTTCTCATAAAGTTATTAGCTTCTATTTGCTCAATCCTAATTTTTTATCATAAAAGTATTTTATGATTTTCTATTTACATGTAGATATAGTTTTCAATATTTCTTTTTATAAGATTTCTAATTTCAAATTTTTCTTCCTTCCTCCCCTCCCTCCCCCTTCCCCAAGACAGCAAGCAATCTGATATAGGTTATATATGTACAATCACATTAAACATATTTCTGCATTAGTCATGCTGTGAAAGAAGAATTTGAGCAAAAGGGAAAAACAAACAAACGAAAAAAAAAAAGAAATAGTATGATTCAGTCTGCATATAAGTGCCACAGTTCTTTTTTTTTTTTTCTGGATTTGGAGAGCATTTTCCACCACCAGTCCTTTGGAACTATCTTGGACCATTGTATTGCTGAGAAGAGTCAAGTCTATCACAGTTGATAAACACACAATGTTGTTGATACTATATACAATGTTCTTCTAGTTCTGCTCATCTCATTCAGCATCATTTCATGTAAGTCCTTTCAGGTTTCTCTGAAATCTTCCTGCTTATCATTTCTTACAGCACAATAGTATTCCATTACATTCATATACCAAAACTTGTTCAGCCATTCTGCAATTGATGGGCATCCCCTCAATTTCCAATTCCTTGCCACCATAAAAATAGCAGGTATAAATATTTTTGTATATGTGGGTCCTTTTTCCTTTGTTATGATCTCTTTGGGGAAAAGACCCAATGGTGGTATTGATGGGTCAAAGAGTATGCACAACTTTATAGCCCTTTGGGCATAGTTTCAAACTGCTTTCCAGAATGGTTGGCTCAATCCTAATTTTTAAGCAATGATTTTCTTTAGATAGCTTTTGTACCTCCTTTTCCATTTGGCCAATTTGGCTTTTCAAGGTGTTGACTTTTTTCATGACCCTCCTGCATCATGCTCATTTCTATTTCAATTTTTTTCCTTTACTTCTCTTACTTTATCTTCAAAGTCCTTTCTGAGTGTCTCTATGGCCTGAGACCAATTCATATTTTTCTTGGAAGCTTTGTATGTAGGAACCCTGACATTGCTATCCTCTTCTGAGGGTGCACCTCAATCTTCCTTGTCACTAAAGAAACTTTCTATGGTCCTCATCTTTCTCTGTCTGTTCATCTTCCCTGTCTTTTACTTGACTTTTAGCTCCTTTAAGTGGGGCACTCTTTCCAGGCTGCATTGACCCAAGCTTCAGGAGGTCCCAAATGGTATGATTTAAGGAGGGCAGTTACTTCACTTGCCTGGCCTGTTCCCTGGTCTGTAGATAACCCCAGGCCAACTTGCTAATTAACCAGACAGCAAAACTTTGTGTGCTATGGTTGTTAGCTCTGACCAGCCTGTGACCCTTCCCCACCTGGGCCACTGCTACTCAAGCCTACTTCCTGGTTCCCAGCAGGGGTGAAAACCCCAACTTCAGCCTCAGCACCAGCAGAGACCCCTGTAATCTCCCTCCTGATAACCATTCAGCCCTCTCACCAGATTGTGAGCTTAGTTCCAGACAACACTGGCACTGCAGCTGATTCAGAAGCTCTGGGGGTCTCTTTACCTGGCTTGGCCTGCCTAGGACTGGATCTGTGTCAGCATGATTGTGAGGGTGAGTTTCACTCCTGCCCCAGCACGGCAGGCCCCTCCTTCTGACCTTCCAAGCTGTCTTTGGTTGGAAAATGGTCACAGGACATTCTTTTGTGGGTTTTCCTGCTCCAGGAATTGTCCTATGGCATTATTTGGAGGTTTTTAAAAAAAATCCTGGGGATAAGATTCTAAACCTAACTTGGTTAGTCTTTGTATAACATACTTAGTCTCTTACCTGAATTGTAGTAGAACTTTTTTTGCGTCTTGTTGTTCAGTTGTTTCAGTCATGTACAATTGGTTGTGACCTCAACTGGGGTTTTCTTGGCAAAGATAGTGGAGTGGTTTGCCATTTTTTTCCTCCAGATCCTTTTACAGATGAGGAAACTGAGGCAAACAGAGTTAAGTGACTTGTTCAGGGTCGCACAGTTTGTATCTGAGGTCAGATTTGAATTCATGGAGTCTTCCTGATTTCAAGTCCCACATTCTTTCCACTGTGACACGTAGCTGCCTAGCTTTTTACTTGGTAGGACCTATCAAATTTTCACTCCAGTCCCATTGACTTAGAGAATTTGGGGTCACTTCCACTCACCATGAGTTGAAGTCCCATTTTAGAGGTGGATATCAGGTCTACTTAAAAAAAAAAAGAATTGGATTTAGAGTCAGTAAATTCATGATTCTTATTTCAAATCCAGGCTCTAATATTTAATAGTTATTTGATGATTGTTCTTACATTACTTTAGAATGTTGTGTAAGGGAAGTGCTTTGTGAACCCTAAAGTCCTATGTAGATCGCTAATGATGTCTTAATTAAATGGCCTTTCTCAGACTCATTCTGCTTGACCTCTGTGTAGCTTTTGGCACTATTGTCTACCCCTTCCTCCTGAACACTCTCTTCACTTGGCTTCCATGACATTACCTACTCTGGGTTTTCCTCCTATGTCTACCTATCCTTTCTAAGTCTCTTTTGCTGGATCTTCACCCTTTCCAACAGTATTGATGTCTCCCATGGCTCTGCTCTGCATGCTCTTTTTTCTCTCTCTCCATTTTCTGTTAATGAACTCATTAGCTATCTTGGATTAAATTATTATCTCTATGCAAATGACTCTGAAATTTATATATCCAGACCCTTTCTCTTTGGAATGAATCTCAGCCCTGGATTACCAATTGCATACTAGACATTTTCACCTGCTTATAGTGTCCCATATGCACTGTAGTATCAACCTGTCCAAAACAGAACTCATTGTATTTCCCCATCCCCATGTCTGTTGCTGGCTCTTCTATCCTTCCAATCATTCAGTTTTGGAAACTTCAAATCATACTAAATTATTCCCTTTTCCTCATCACCCAATAAGTTGCCAAAGCTTGTTAAGTCTAATCCTACAACATCTATTGCATATGCTCCTTTCTCTCCATTCATATAGGAATGAACCTAGTTCAAGCCCTAATCATATTTGTGGACTATTGAAACAACCTCTTAATTGGTGTCCCTGCTCCCAGTCTCTCTATTCTCTAATCCATCCTCCACTCAGCTGCCAAACTGATATTCTAAGATTTGACAATGCCAAAGCCCTATTTAAAACTGTCCAATGGCTTCCTATTTCCTCCTGAATAAAAATGATGACAGTTTGAGCTGAGCAAAACCCTTCACAATTTCATTCCTATCTATTTTTTCCAATTTATTTTATACTTCTCTTTACTATTCTCTAGGTTGGTTAACTTGGCCTTAAATTGGCTAGTTGTTCTCCATGAACAACAGTCTCTTTCCCACTTGTGTGCCTTTTCAAAGGCTGTGCTCCCACATCTATACTCTCATTTCATCTCCACATATTAAAATCCCTACCTTTCTTGAAAGCACAGCCCATATATTATCTTATTCATAAGAACTTTCTTTCTCCCTTTGCTAGTTAGTATGCTCTACATTTTGAAGAATAAAACATAATTGTGCGACATTTAAAAAGTTCAAGAGACATAGTTTCTGGGTAATTAATCATTTTATTAATAATGCTAGCATCTTATTACTAAAAAGAATGGTCATTTGGGTGTCTGTCTTGGACCAAAGACTCCTCATGGCAGTGGGCTCACAGATTATACGCCCTTGGAAGAGTGGGTGTGACTGAGGGTGACAATCAATTCTTAGTGGTTAATAGTTAATGAGAGGGGGCAGCTAGGTGGCACAGTGGATAGAGCACCAGCCTTGGATTCAGGAGGACCTGGGTTCAAATCTGGCCTCAGACACTTGACACGTACTAGTTGTGTGATCCTGGGCAGGTCACAAGCCCCATTGCCCCACCAAAAAAAAAAATAGTTAATGAGAAAATGATTACAGTGAGAGATGGACCTATTCTAATGAGGGGCTAGAAGACATGCATTTACTTCCAAGTCACCCCCAGCCTCGGGAAATTTAAACAAAGGATCTATATCCACCACCCAGGCCTGAGGAGAACACAATGGGCCAGGAGTTTCACCTTAGATTAAAATTTTTGTAAGGTTGGGTGGTGTAGCAATACCAAGATTGAAGAGAATGTTTATCCTGTCAGTCCTGTCTTTAAAAGGCTAAGTCTTGAAATGAGAACTTTAGAAAAAGGGGGAGAACTCTGGATCTCCCAAAATCATTGGTTATAAATAATATTTCTCTTAGTTGCATTCAGTAACCAAGTTTTCAACAAAACTGGGAACATAAATCACTTGGGGAAGAACTTATTTGATAGGAACTTTTGGAAAAACTGGAAAGCAGGTTGACAGAAATTAGATTTCAACCAACATGTTATGTTATATACTATACTAAGCTCAAAATAGTGTGGTAAAATATGAAAGTTTTTAACAGTCGGTTAGGATAACTGAAAGACGCCAGTTTTTCAAGGACCACCCTTTTGGGGAGGAGATGAACAGTCCGCCTGCTGCGCATGTCAGACTGCCTGCCGGGTACAGTCCGCCTGCTGCGCATGTCAGACTGCCTGCCGGGTTTTTTGACTTCCGGGGTGGAGAGAACGGGAGTAGCCTTTTTGCCGGCTTGGCGGGACTCCTGGCGGCGCGGCACAGACGGTCTGACTCACTCCAAAGGTGGCCTAAATCGGTTTGGTGAGTTTTTATAAGGAATATAGACTAAGCCTAGATTTAAGACGATTTGTACTGTATTTCTATTTTCCTATCCTTCTAATCAACAACACCTTATATACAATAAAGGCTCTATCTAGAAAACCAGAAGCTTCTTCCATTTACTAGTCTGGGAGATAAATTAAGGGAAGGGTTAAGTAGGGGAGATTTATGATCTAATATCCAATTTTAAATCTCACAGTTTGGCGACCCTGAAGGGACCTTAAGGACCCTCCCACCCTCCCTAGTTTGGCCATAAGCCGGCTAATTCGGTGGATTTTCCAAATACCCCCCCCCCCCCCCCCCCGCGGACTTTCCCTTTGTCTAATCTCCCTTAAAGACTTTAAGCCTCTAAAAGTCTTGCTTTAAACAGAAAAGCCAGCCCAGTTTAAAGGGCAAGATGCTCGAATATTCTACCATCCCTTTGATTTTTCTCATCGGAATGTATTGGGACAGCATAACATCCCGACTTAGAGGAATAGTTTACTCAATGGTCCTTCATAACATTATTGGTTTTTTCCTCATTCAGGCAGCAAAAAGTTTTTTGTATAATAGTATACGTGAGAATCTTTGGGAAAATACGTTTAATATAAGTAGAAATTTTATGCCTGCAATTGAAATACCTTTTAATACCACATCCATAGTTCATACGACTAAGGATTTTATTTTTTTTTGGTTTTTTTTTGTTTTTGTTATTATCATTGTTTTTGTTATTATCATTGTTATGATGTGGGGGAAACTCTCACATATGGAGAGAGACCTCAAAATGGCTGTTTCTACTAGAGATGATCCAAGTTCAGAATCAGATCAGCAGAAACTACTCCCTCTGCAGGAAGCTATAGAACATAGTAAGAAGGGAGTGCCAATTCAAGTCAGAAAATATAGCCCCTTTAGACCAAGTGACTTGAGCGCATGGAAATCAATCATCCCTAGTTTTGAGAAAAATCCAAACACTGTAATTTCACAGTTAAGGACTATATTTAATGCATATCAACCCAGTTGGGCTGATGTTACTTGCCTTTTGGAAACTTTACTGTCCCCAACTGAGATTACAGATATTATCTCAGCAGGAAATGCCCTTGTTGCGAAAGGTAAGGCCGATGTGGAATGGCCTCTAAAGGATCCAGAGTGGAATTATAATGATGATAGGGATTTCCAAAGATTAAAAGATGCTAGAGAAACACTTCTGAAGGGAATGGAATCTTGCTCTAGAAAACCGGAAAACTGGCAGAAATTTTTAAGCCTACCTCAGGAGGCTAATGAAAGACCAAACAGATTTTATGATAGACTTTGTGAGGCCGCTAGACAGTACACCAGATTGGATCCAGTAGATTTAAGAGATTCCTGTATCATTCTCAACACATTTGTTTATAATTCACTGCCAGAAATACGCAGATACTTTCTGAAACAATGTCCAGACTGGAGAAATCTCTCAGTAGATAGAATTAAGGAACTTGCAAATTATGTCTTTGACTCACGTGAGGAAGATCCAGATCACCCTAAACAGAGCATTCTGGCACCAGCGATTCCTAGTCAGCCATGTGGACACCGGAGCAAGGACACTAAGGTGTGTTGTTACTGTCGTAAGGAGGGGCATGAATTGAGAGAATGTAGGACTTGGAGAAGAAATTCTAATTCTAATTACAGGCGAAATCAAAATAGAAATAGATCTTTTTGGAGGAATACAGAAAGGCAGTACCAGAATAATGGTAACCAAGACCCCCCTCAGAAGAGGACACAGGAATGATGGTATCTTGGGGAGGAATGGAACATAGATAATGAAAGCCATATATTCCCAGATCCGGATTTTTTGAATGCACTTGTGCCAGTCCATTCACCTCCCCAGAGTAATGAACCACATGTCACCTTAAAAGTGGGGGAGACTTATTATGATTGTCTGCTAGACACAGGAGCCTCTAAATCAGTATTAGTAAGCAAACCAGATGCTGGGTGTAGACCTGTAGGATTTTTGAATGTAGTGGGAGTCTCAGGAAAGAGCCAGAGAGTGGCAAAATTGAATCCTCGCATGGTATCTATGGGGCCCTTAACAGTGGAACATTCATTTTTACTCATGCCTGATGCCCCTGTAAATTTATTAGGTCGTGATCTCCTTTGCAAGCTTAGAGCAACCATATCTTGTGCTCCAGATGGGGCTGTCTCCTTACAATTGCCAGAGGATACTGTTCATTTATTACCAATTTTACTTACGGAAGCTCAAGGAACAGCAGGGGAGGTATCCAAAATCCCCTCTGACATTCCTGAGTCTTTATGGGCCTCATCCCCTAATGAGGTGGGGCTCCTTAAGTCTGCCATGCCTGTTACCTTTAAAGTTAAGGGGGGACCACCCCCCTCCATTCCACAGTATCCATTGTCTAGGGAAGCAATAGAAGGGATCACCCCTATAATTGAGGCTTTGAAAAGCCAGGGTATTATTATTCCATGTCATCACTCTCCATGCAATACTCCCATTTTGCCAGTTAAAAAACCCAAGCCTGGGCCAGATGGTAAACCTGTTTATCGTTTTGTGCAAGATCTTAGAGCGATTAATAATTATGTTATTCCTAGACATTCCATAGTTCCAAACCCGGCTACGATAATTTCATCGATTCCCTATGAATCTACATGTTTCACAGTGGTAGACCTTTGCTCTGCCTTTTTCTCCATACCAGTACATGAGGACTTCCAATATTTATTTGCTTTTACCTGGAAAAATAGACAGTGGACCTGGACTAGACTCCCACAGGGATTTGTAGACAGTCCCACATTATTTTCCCAAATTTTACAGCAGGATCTGGCCTCTATTACCTTTAAGGGCTCCATACTAGTACAATATGTTGATGACTTACTTTTGGCCTCTCCTAATGCTGAAATTTGTCAGGAAGATAGCCGTCACTTACTGCTGGAGCTGCACAAGAGAGGACACAAGGTTTCCAAGACAAAGGTACAATGGTGTTTGCCCCAGGTAGAATATTTAGGATTTATTTTGGCTGCTGGAACTCGCTCTGTCTCTTCTAAGAGAGTCCAGGCCATTCAACAACTCTCTGCCCCCACTACTAAGAGGCAGTTGAGAGCCATTCTAGGAGCAGCCGGGTACTGTAGACAATGGATACCCTCTTTTGGTGAAATTACTAAACCCCTCATAGCTCTTACAAAAAGTTCTGTTCCAGACAGTTTACAGTTGGATCCCCAGCATCTCTCAGCCATAAAAGAATTAAAATGGGCCTTGTTATCAGCACCTGCCCTAGGACTGCCAGATTATAGTAAGCCTTTCACTCTCTTTGTGCATGAACAAAGGGGGGTGGCTTCTGGAGTCCTGACTCAGTCACTGGGGCCTAACCAACGTCCTATAGCCTACTATTCAATTCAGCTGGACCCTGTAGCGGCTGGAGCGCCACCTTGCCTTAGAGCAGTGGCGGCCACAGCGCTTTTGGTAGAAAAAGCCTCTGATTTGGTCCTAGGTAACCCTCTAACTGTGCAATGCCCTCACGAAGTGGAGGCTCTCTTACTACGTCACAGGACACAAGCCTTTTCAGATCAAAGGCTGGCTAAGTATGAAATAACCCTGTTAGGTAATGAGAATATCACTTTAAAACGCTGCACAGTTCTTAATCCAGCAACACTACTCCCTAACTTACCATTCTCGGGGGAACCGTTGCATGACTGTGCTTCTTTAGTTGATATGGCTGAAAAACCCCGTGACGATCTTTTTGATACACCTTTAGAAAATCCTGATCTTGTCCTCTATACAGATGGTTCCTCATTTATGAGAGAGGGAACCCGTTTTACTGGAGCTGCTGTAGTTTCTGATTATGACACCCTCTGGGCAGCTTCTCTGCCTTCCCATTTTAGTGCACAGGCTGCTGAACTTGTGGCTCTTACACAGGCCTGTAATATAGCTAAAGATAAGAGTGCCACCATTTTTACTGACTCGAAATATGGCTTTGGCATATGCCACTTTATTGGTATGATTTGGCGTCAACGAGGCTTTCTAACATCCTCGGGCAAGGCTATTGCCAATGGGGACCTTATCAAGGACCTCTTAGATGCCCTAAAACTGCCTTCTTCCCTAGCCGTTGTACATTGCCCTGCCCACACAGGGAATAGTGATCCTGTTTCAAAGGGAAATGCACGAGCCGATTCTGCAGCCAAGCTAGCTGCATTAGAAGCTCCTGAACATGTATTTAACCTTTCACCTTCTGAGGATATTCCTTCCAACCTAACCTATGACGATTCTGAAGTAGAAAAGTGGAAAAAGAAATTTAAGGCGAAACAGATCAATGGCATCTGGGTGTCTCCGGAAGGTAAGCCATTTCTTCCCCGGAAATTCTACCACCAGGTATGCCTCTCTGTTCACAGAAAAGGGCATTTTGGTACACAAGGCATTGTAGACTCTATTAAGAGAACCTGGATAGCACCAGGTGTGACTAATACAGCATCTCGAATCTGCTCGGGCTGCTCCACATGTCAGTCTTATAATCAGTATGCTTTTAAGGCCAAAGCTTATGGAGGGCGTCCTCTAGCATATACACCTTTTGAGCACTTACAAATTGATTATATTACTATGCCAAAAGCAGGACATTATAAATTTTGCCTTGTTATAGTTGATCAGCTCACTCGGTGGGTGGAGGCCTTTCCCAGCCCCCGAGCCACAGCTGCCTTTGTTGCCAAAATTCTTCTTAAAGAGATAGTACCTCGTTTTGGCCCACCAGCCCGCATCGATTCTGACAAAGGCACACATTTCACTGATTCTATTTTATCCCAAATCTACTCTTTCTTGGGAGTGACTCCAAAATTCCACACGCCCTACCATCCACAAAGTTCAGGCCAAGTCGAACGTATGAATAAAGAGCTTAAGAGTATGATTGGCAAATTATGTACTGAAACCCATTTGAAATGGCCTGATGTTCTACCATTGGCATTATTCTATCTACGAAGTAGACCAAGAGGAGAACTTCATATATCTCCTTATGAAATGCTTTTTGGTCACCCTCCTATCCAAGCTAAAACTTTTTCCCCAGTTTATACATCACTGGTGGGAGGTGATACTTCTGTTGCTTCCTATATACAGGAATTACAGACCAGGCTACGTGAACTCCATGAGGCAGGAGCTGTGGTCCAGGCAGGACCATTAGACTTTTCATTGCATAACTTCAACCCAGGAGATAAAATATATGTAAAGAATTTTCAGAAAACCAGTGGAACTCAACCTGCCTGGGAAGGACCTTTTCAGGTATTATTGACAACTCCTACTGCCATTAAAATTGGTGAAAAAGACTCATGGATTCATTGCTCTCATATAAAGCCTGCACCATTCATAGGTGAAGAGATTTCAGATAGACCTGAGGTAGACGCTAAAGAGGTAAAAACCCTAAAGATAGCAACTGTTAAAGAGCAAAGAGAGTTCAGAGGAAAAAGGCAGTTCCCATTTAATAATCCCACTGATCAGTTAAATGCTTTGGGACTCAGTCTTCGTAAAGTATCAGGAGACGGAAATTGCCTTTTTAGGGCTTTAGCAGACCAGCTAGAAGGTCACTGTAGAAATCATCTCAGACACAGACAAGAAGCTGCTTCTTATATGATTAACCATAGACAAGAGTTTGAGTCTTTTATAGTAAATGACTCCCCTTTTGAAGAATATGTTGATGAATTAAAGAAATTTGGAAAGTGGGGAGGAAATGATACAATTGTAGCATTTGCTAAGCAGCATCAGCTGAATGTTGTGGTTCATCAATTAAATCAGCCTTTATTGAAAATCAGTGGCACAGACAAAACTGATGCTAGAGAACTCCACATTTTCTACCATAAAGAACATTATGACAGCATTAGAAAGATCAATGACAATTCAGAAACCCCTGCCACTTTGGCATGCAGAGAATTGGGGAACCAGTTAAAACAATGTGGCATACCCCAAACTCTAGCAGCTTAAATACCTTAAAATTTAACAAGCATTTCCTTCCACAGGCAAAAGCACTGAAGCACATGGCCTAGTTTTCTGGCCCACCTCAATTTCTCCCACCCTTTTTCCTACCCTATACCTATTTTTTTTTTTAATCCTTTTTGCTTTTTGTTTTGTTTTGACTTTTGAAAGGCACTGAAAAGACCTGGAATTCACCACACCTTTAAATTCTTTAAGAGCACAAAAGGGTGCTTAGCGAATCTTTTGCCTTTTATTTTTGGTTTTTGGTTTTGCTTTGTTTTTTTTTACTTTTGTTTCTTTTGCTTTTCTTTAAAAACCCGATTTTGTAAACTAAGTGACTTTTCAAAGGCATTTTAAGTATATGCTATTGAATATTGAATCTTGCTTATTGAAGTCTTATTTCTTTTTGATGAATTAATCACCACTTTAAGTATCTGCTACTGTTATACTAGAGAATTCATATATAAGATGATGTGGTCTACTTGCTAAAAGAAGATTATGTAATAATGTCTAAAAGAAGATTATGTAACAATGTCTAATATAATCAGCTATTTACATTCGTTTATTATTTATATGTCATTATACTCTGGGTATGGTTTGGAATTATTGTATATATCACTAATATATTCTCAGTTATGCAGCATAGCACACATTTTTACCATCATATTGTCTTTGGTGAAATTAATGAGATTTCAGAAATATGGAAACTTATCATTTCAGAGACTAACTTGCTGTGAACTCTGATGCAGGCCCTGGAGAGAATATATGTGCAACAAAAGGAGAGACAGGTATACATAAGTCCATGGTTTGCTTATGATGGTGACTATGTAGAGCACAATTACTAGGCACAGTCCAGTATTCATCCTCTCTCCCTCCTAATTTAACCTAATTTAACTGAACTTACTTATCTTTTTATCTCAGTCAGTTGAATTCACCTGTGGCCTAGCACAATCACTGGCTGTCTCGGAACCATGAGATATGGTATGATAACCTTTCCATAACATTTTCAGGTGTCATGAACACATACTAAATTTGACTTTGATCCAGACACATGGTGGTAAAAAGTGTTACTGATTGCAAAATGCTATGCTAAGGTTTAGTAAAAAAAAAAATAAATAATACAGCAATTCAAACAGTTAAAGAAGAAATCCAGCTTTCCAGACCAGAGTCCAGAATCCAGAATCCAGACCAGAGTCCAGAATCCAGTTTTCCAGACCAGAATCCAGTTTCCTCCTGATGACATCTTACCACTTCAAGAAGACAAGAGAACTCAGAGACTTTATATGAACTGTTTTGCTTTATTAGCTTTTACTATCTCCTTTCTGTTATATACTATCTGTAACATGTACTCTCTGCAGAGGCTCTCCCTTTGCAAGACTAATGTCAAAGCGTCGGTTCATGAGGAAAGAAAAAAAATCGCCCCTCTGGACAAAACTTTCCTCTCTTCCTTTTCTGTATTGTTGTTCGCATATTATTAGTCAGCAGAAGTTATTATATTCTTTTTACTGTTCCATCAAGGAAACATTCCATTTCTTGAGGAAGCAAAGGGGGGAAATGTGGTAAAATATGAAAGTTTTTAACAGTCGGTTAGGATAACTGAAAGACGCCAGTTTTTCAAGGACCACCCTTTTGGGGAGGAGATGAACAGTCCGCCTGCTGCGCATGTCAGACTGCCTGCCGGGTACAGTCCGCCTGCTGCGCATGTCAGACTGCCTGCCGGGTACAGTCCGCCTGCTGCGCATGTCAGACTGCCTGCCGGGTTTTTTGACTTCCGGGGTGGAGAGAACGGGAGTAGCCTTTTTGCCGGCTTGGCGGGACTCCTGGCGGCGTGGCACAGACGGTCTGACTCACTCCAAAGGTGGCCTAAATCGGTTTGGTGAGTTTTTATAAGGAATATAGACTAAGCCTAGATTTAAGACGATTTGTACTGTATTTCTATTTTCCTATCCTTCTAATCAACAACACCTTATATACAATAAAGGCTCTATCTAGAAAACCAGAAGCTTCTTCCATTTACTAGTCTGGGAGATAAATTAAGGGAAGGGTTAAGTAGGGGAGATTTATGATCTAATATCCAATTTTAAATCTCACAATAGAAACATGAAATGACTATTAAAGACTGCACCATTAAAAAAAAATTAGAAGAGAACCAGATGAGGTACTACATAAAGCTACAGTTAAGTGGAAGATTCTTAACCAAAGGTTAGAAATAATCAAAAAACATAAAATGGATCATTTAAGTTATTTGAAATTGTAAAGCATTTGAACTAACAAAGTCAATGTTACCAGGATATGTTGAAGAAAATAAACTGAGCCACTCAGCATGACATTTATTTTTTTAATTTTATTTATTTATTTATTTATTTTCCTATAAAAGTATTTTATTACTGTCCAGTTACATGTAGAGATAGTTTTCAACAATTGTTTCCATAATATTTCTAGTTTCAATTTTTTTCTCTCTCCCTCTTCCCCTCCCCCTTCCTCAAGACAGCAAGCAATCTGATATAGGTTATATATGTTCAATCACATTAAACATATTTCTGCATTAGTCATGCTATGAAAGAAGAATCAGAGTGATGTGGGATAAAATTTGGGGTTAAACCCCTTTTTGCCTCCTACATCAAGAGTAAAAAGGAAAATCCTCAACAAAGAAAAACAAAAAAATTAGAAATAGTATGGTTCAATCTGCATCTAGATTCCATAGTACTTTTTTTTTCTGGATTTGGAGAGCATTTTCCATCATGAGTTCTCTGGAATTATCTTGGACCACTGCACTGCTGAGTAGAGTCAAGTCTATCACAGGTGATCAACACACAATGTTGTTGATACTGTGTACAATATTCTCCTGGTTCTGCTCGTCTCACTCAGCTCAGTTCATGTAAGTCCTTCCAGGTTTCTCTGAACTCCTCCTGCTCATCATTTCTTACAGCACAATCATATTCCATTACATTCATATACTACAACTTGTTCAACCATTCCCCAATTTCCAATTCCTTGCCACCACAAAAAGAGCAGCTATAAATATTTTAGTACATGTGGGTCCTTTTCCCTTTTTTATGATCTCTTTGGGAAAAAGACCTAATAGTGGTAGCAACATGACATTTATTGATCATAAAATTACAGAGTGACCTTAGTGACCATCTGGTCTAAGCCATACATGAACAAAATTCCCTCTATAACATACTCAACAAGTAATCATTCAACTGCTGCCTAAAGAACTCCAAGTTGCTAGAACCCACAAACTCTAGAGTAAGCCCTGTCCCCTTGTAGACCACTCTAATTGCCAGGAAGTTTGTCCTTAGAGCCAGCCTAAATGGATCTCCTTACAACACTCTTGCCTATTGTCTCTGGTTCTGCCTTCTGGGGCCAAATAGAACAGGTCTAATCCCTCTTCCATGACAGCTTTCCAAATATGTGATGACAATTATTGCTCTTCTCCCCCACCCCCTAATCCCCTACATTGATCTTCTCTTCTCTAGGCCAAATATGTTGAAATCCTTCAAGCTATGGACTCAAAGCCTTTTACTCTTCTGGTTGCCCTCCCTCCTTGAGACACTCTAAAACTTATAAGGTCCTTCTTAAACTCTTGTGTCCAGAACTGAACATCAGTGTCCAGATGAGTTCTGATGAAGACAGTTCAATGAGACCTCTATATTCATGGAAACTATGGTCCTCTTAAGTGAGGCAAGTTTGCAGTAGTTTTTTTTTTTTTTGATGCGTATCATACTGTTGAGTCATATTGAGTTTGAAGAGCCTCCATACCTTTTTCAGAATAATTGTTAATTATTCCTTCCCATCTTATCCTAATGAAGCTGATTTTTGTACCAAAGTGTAAGACTTCATATTTATCCTTATTGATAGGGTAGCTAGGTGGTATAGTGAGTAAAGTAATGGACCTAGAGTCAAAATCCAGCGTCAGATATTTACCAGCTTTGTGACCATAAACAAATCACTTGACCTTTCTCATCCTCAGTTATAGGCTAATTTCTGCTGTAGAATTTAACTTTGTGGGTTCCTATTTATTTATCTTTCAACTCCCTGAAATCTTCTTTCCCCAAATTTGGACCACATGGCAGAATGACTATACCAAAATTTCTTCTCCTTTTCAACCCAAACTCTAAGATGGAATTGTGACTTCCCCCTAGGGTTCCCATAATTTCTTTCCTAGCAACTAGTTCCTTTCTGTTAGAGAGAATCAAATCTAGTATAGAATATCTAGTATAGATGCCTGCCTCAGTTTTCTCAATTGTAAAATGGGGAGAATATTAGCACTTACCTCTAAGAGTTGTTGCAAGGGCAAAATGGGATATTTGTAAAGTACCTGAAACATAATAGGTGATTAATAAATGCTTGTTCTCTTTCCCCTCATCCCTACATTTTCTGAGTACAAGTGACTGAGTACTGATTTGGAAATGGTGTTTGGAAGCAACTTTTTGAATACAAGAGGTTGAGAGCTTTTGGGAACTTGGTGATGTCTATATTTATAAAGGGATTATCCAAAATGGAAGGGGCTAAAATTCTAGCCATACTGTCTAAAATATCTAATGAGTGGTTGCCAATAAATTATAAGCTTTAGCAAGAGTTAGACTTTTAAGCATTTATTAAGGAGAATAAGAATTTGGTAAAGAGAGAGAGAAGGGCCTAGATTCATCTATCTATTAAAGGGAGAGAGCATTCCTAGCTCCCTTCTCCACCAGAGTCCTCAGGAAAGAGAGTGAACCAGCATGCCAGCCTCCCCCTTCTTCCTCCCACAAGCAAACATCACTTCCTGATGCCAAAGAAAAGACGCATGGTCCTGCCCTCAGAGGTCCTCTCCTCATGTTGGAGTTTTCCTACAGTAAGTCTCCAGGAGGTGGCATCATTCCAATCGTTATAAAACCCAAGTAACTACCAAAAAATATTAAAATAAGACAAACAGCTACCATGTAAAAAAAATAAGGAAACCCAACCAACTACCAAAAAATATTAAAATAAGACAACTACCATGTAAAAAAATAAGGAAAAGGAAAAAAAAAGTTTCTACTCTCAAAAGAAGCTCCAAATGAGCTCCTAGAAAATATAGAGTTCTCCCCATTTGGATTAGAGACTTGGGGCTATCTCCTGTTTAACTTTAGGTGAAAAACCAACTTGTCTTGGATAAAATTTTCTTTGGGTACCAGTAATATACATGACACCCCAAATTTCTCCTTGTATCCCTGCAATACAGAGAATAATCCAATTGGAAGGCTGGCCAAAAATTCCCCTGGGTTCCTGTGACATATAAGACACTTGAAATTTCCTTCATGGACCCCTGTTTACATATAGCTCTATCCAGATAGAGGTCTGGATAAAATCTTTCCAGGTATTCTGGGAACATATAGGGTATACCAAATGGAAGTCTGAACTCAATGATAGGAAAGCAAACTTTGAAAACAGATAAACTCAGGCGATCCTCAAACATGTATGATATTCCACAAAAGGGTTTAAGCAGTTAGGGTTTATTAAAATCAGCGCCTCCTATCCATTATAAGGTCACCAAGTAGAGCAATATAGCTAGCATCTAATTAGAAACTTGAATGATGAATTCCACTCTACTGCCAAAATTATTTGAATTCATATCGTATATTTCTATTGGGCTATAACCAATGACCATATTTTACATAATTATAACTTCAAATAGTGCAAATTCAAATATATGTGCCCTCTTCAGGGCATTTATTAATCACACTAATGGGGACCTAGTTATAAAAAAAGTTGCTGAATTCACTGACTTTGCCCTCTCTTTCATTAAGGCATCCCTCACAGATATGGAACTGTTATGGGGGTGGGATATAAACTGGCCAGCTAAACTTAAGGACAGACACACCTTGAGAAGTAAGGGATTTTAAGCCCATTAGGTATAGCTACTGCTTGGTCAGTGCCAGAGGACAGAGATAACTTCAGAAATCAGAACAACCACCCTTCACCCAACTTCTCCCAACCTTCCCAAAATAATGGCTCAGGTGATCACCCCATCTACCATCTATAAAAGCTTTTGCCTTTCTCCTTTTTGAGGAGATAGGTATCTCAGAGAATGTCTCTTTGAACCAAGTCCTCTTCATGGTCATTTTCTCTAGCGCCTAAATAAAAGACTATTTTATTCTAATTGAATTTGTGTGCAAGAGGGTGTAATTCTTTTTTTGGGGGGGGGGCGGGGCAATGAGGGTGAAGTGACTTGCCCAGGGTCACACAGCTAGTAAGTGTCAAGTGTCTGAGGCCAGATTTGAACTCAGGTCCTCTTGAATTCAGGGCCAGTGCTTTATCCACTACACCACCTAGCTGCCCCCAGAGGTTGTAATTCTTTAAAGAGAAATACCTAAGAACCACCCCCACCCCCCATCACCACCACCAATTTCCCCAGGACAGAACCACACAGAGTTTGGGTCTGTGGGAACCTGGTCTCTAAAGATCATGGTCAGACTCAAAGTCTCTCTGGCTCTTGACACCCCATAACCCTGGTGGCCCAGGGAAAATTACTTAACACTTAGGGCTGGTTCATATCTAGGTTGTCCCCTAAAAGGGAGAGGGGGCATAGAAAGTTACTCAATCTTTGATGTAAATCAGGCATAGGACAAATATTTATTTTTTCCCACACAAAATTAATGCTCAACAATAGAGATCGACAAATGCACATTAACAAATACTTACATAAGCAGGAATAATCAGTATCTTTTTTTTTTTTCAGGACAATAAGGGTTAAGTAACTTGCTCAGGAACACACAGATACTTAAGTGTCAAGTGTCTGAGGTCCGATTTGAACTTGGGTCCTCCTGAATCCAGGGCCTGTGCTTTATCCACTGTGTCACCTAGCTGTCCCCAAATAATCAATATCTTAAGATTATAGTTTTACTCTCTTAAGAGGTTGATATGTTGTTTCAAAATTTGAAGCATTTATGGGAATTTTAAAAAGGCATTTCACATTCACCTTGGTTCTGCACTGTGCAAACAAGTCCGTGTCTTATGGAAAACCAGAGACTGGTCCTAGACTCCTGCTAGTGGTATGGTAACTGGATGGTAACCAGGGGGTCTTCTAGTTCTTGAACTCACAAGGTTGTCTCTAAGGCTGGAAACAGCCACCTCAGCATCACTTTTTAATCACCAGTATTTAGGAAAGTAACTCAAAGTACAAGAGCCAGCTAGGATTTTGGGAATCTGATCTCAGGTTCATCTTAATCTAGCTCATGTGTCTGCAGCAACAGATGGAAAGAATGAGCCTCAGAAGATAAAGCAACTCTCTTTAAGGTCCACTCAGAGAGGCATTCCTCCTGCTTAATGGTCAATCATTTTTGATGCCGTTTAAAAGTACCTTTGTCACCCCACCCCCAGTGTTGTGGCATTATCCCAAAGCAGCAAGTTCTTTTGTGTTCAGCCATATTTCTCCAAAAGTGGCAAGGTGGTAGGTTCAGCACTTCTTGGTGCTGTGCTCTACTAGAAAAGACTGGGGACAGGCTAGGAGACAGAAGGAGGGCAGTCAGCTAATGTTTCTCCTCCCTCCCCATTATTGTTCTAAAGGATAACTTGGGGAAGGGGCTGGGAAGAGGCGATTTATTCAGAAACAAAAGTGACAGAGACAAAAAAGGGACTGAACAATTAAAAATTAAAATTTTCTTTGTCCATTTTTCTTTGTCCATTCATGATTTGTCCAGAGGAGTGTAAACTCTTTGTTTCCAAAAGCAGGGACTTTTTTGGGGGGGGGGCGGGGAGCTTGGGGGAAATCTTCATGTCCTCAGAGCTTAGCACATGCTTTGCACATTGTAAGTCTTTAATAAATGTTTGTAGAATTGCTCTATTTCCCTTCACTGAATTGACTATATAAATGTGAGCTCTAAATGTAAACATGGTGCCCTTAGCTTTACCTGTCATGTTCTTGGGCTAAAGTATTTAAGTTTCGACCTGTCATTTTCTTAGAATTCACACAGATTAATCAGAAAAACAATGTCAAAGGGGGGGAAAAACAAATTAAAAAAAAAATCTTTCCTTTTTGTTATTCAGGTTGCCTTACTTTTTGGCTGCTAAAGTTATGGCCCAAGCAAGAATGGGCTGCTTTTACTTCATTCTTCACTTCCAGGGTTTCATTTGGAAAACTATGTCTGTTTTGTGAGTGGAGATCCTGTCTGCAGCACAAGATGGCACCAGAGGCTGATAGAGGCCAGAAGTTGTGCCCAGAATGAAGCAAATAGACACATTTTCCATATGCCCCATTCCTTTGATAGGCTAATGTGTAGTATTTAAAAATAATGTGCTGGGGGTGAGAGGATGCAATTCACATTTTCTACAGTCTTCCAGAAGGGACCTTGGTTCATTAGGAAGAAAGTTCTCTTTTATTTTTATTTCTTTAAGTTCCCGCCTTTAACAATTTGTACTGATTTGAGCTTCTGATGAACTCCATTGTCTTTGGTGAGTTTGATTAGCACATGAATACCTGGCTCCCAGCCTGGGAAGAAGGAATTTGCAATTGAATATCTACTTAACAGAAGGGGGCCGGGGTGTGGAAGTCTCTATCCATTTTCCACCTGGGCATAATCACTGGACAGGATTTTGCTCCACATTAGCTTACAAGTGTGGAAAGTGTATCTCTGTGTTTTATGCTCTGGGTGTTGAAAGGGAGGGGGTGGGTGGGTGGGTGGAGAGGTGCCTAGCAAAATGTGTTAGAATAATGTTCCAAGGCCCCAGGCCTTGCTTTCCCATTCTGTTGCTTTTAAATTCTGTGTGAGCATAAAACTTCATCCACACAATTAAAAGCTTTATAATCATTAGGTGCATGTATGTCTTTCACAAACATGTCTGGTTTCTTTAACAGTTATGATGTTTGAAAAATACAGCACCAATTAGTAGGCGTACCTTCATTTACATAGGTTTCCCACAACCAGTCATTGCTCTCTGTGCCTCTTGTGTGGATAGAATGGGGTTTAGAGGGGCAGAATAAGAAAGCCTAGGGATTGGTTGGCACCAACTTGGCCCTCTCTGGAGCAAAACTGAAGAAGATGAAGCTTGTTCTCTCTAACTACAGTCTCTTCTTTCTACAATTCTCTTTCCCAGCCTCCAACCCTTATGTCAAACCCTCCTGCTAGGGACATATAGGATCTCAATCCCTTGTGTCTTAGTAGGAATTTACTATGCCCACTCCCTGTACTGTATCCAGGCAATTAGATTGTACTAACTTCAGCCCTGGGGATGGCTGGCCTCTAATGAAATCAATTTGATTCCCTTTTACAAAGCCAGCTTAATAAACCCCAACTCTGGTGTAACATAGGCTGATTTATCTGTTATTTATGCTAATCAGTGGTCAGAAAAAGTCATTAGACTCATACTGGAAACCATCAACTTTTGTCTTAGAAATTCCAAAAACTTACTTTCATGTTGGACTCCAGACAAAGTTCTTTCTCTGCACTTTGAGAGCCCATGTTTCTGCCTGAGTTTGGTTATTTGGCAAATCTCAGTCCATCAGCACTGTCCTCAAGCAGACATGGGTTTCTTGAGTCTCAAACATATCACCTGCGCTGATAACTTGGGGTGGTGGTGGTGGATTCCTTAGGGCCTCAAGTGGGTTTTTTTATACTTTTAACTATGCGTTCCCCTAATTTGATTGGTATTATTTCATGAACCACTGATAAAGTTATTTAAAATATTTTTTTCATTGATGGTCTGTTTTATCAATTATTTAAGAATAGCTACATTGTTTACTACATCATATCACATAGGTGCCTATCTTATTGAAAAACAATTTATAGAGGGGGCAGCTAGGTGGCACAGTGGATAAAGCACCAGCCCTGGATTCAGGAGGACCAGAGTTCAAATCTGGCCTTGGACACTTGACACTTACTAGCTGTGTGACCCTGGGTAAGTCACTTAACCCTCATTGCCCTGCCCCCCAAGAAAGAAAGAAAGAAAGAAAGAAAGAAAGAAAGAAAGAAAGAAAGAAAGAAAGAAAGAAAGAAAGAAAGAAAGAAAGAAAGAAAGAAAGAAAGAAAGAAAGAAAGGAAGGAAGGAAGGAAGGAAGGAAGGAAGGAGGAAGGAAGGAAGGAAGGAAGGAGGAAGGAAGGAAGGAAGGAAGGAAGGAAGGAAGGAAGGAAGGAAGGAAGGAAGGAAGGAAGGAAGGAAAGAAAGAAAGAAAGAAAAACAACTTACTCAAAAGAATACAATAACAATATGGAGGCTCAAAACAAAATGGAATCAGTTATGTTAAGTTGACAAACATTCCTATTATCTTATTAAGGTACTGACACTTATTTGTACTATACTTGGTGACCCAGTTATGATTTTACTTATAGTTTAGATTAAGACTCATATTTAGGCTTTCCCCCCAAAGGGGGAGTAAAACAATACAGTACAAGGCACAACATGAATCAGATAAGGCACAGGTAATTTATTTTCACACACCAAAGAAATACCAAACATAAAATAAATGACTCATGGGAAGGAAGGTAGAGGCAGGCTGGGGAGGAGTTTGCCTGGGATGTTGCTGCCAGGAAGAACAAGTTCATATCCAAAAGCTTATTATTTTAACTATTTTTTTCCCCAACCAGTTGGTATACTCAGTTATTTCTACCTGCTAAGGAAGAATGAGTCATGGTGGTTTTCTCAACTTCAGACCCCTGGGTAAAAACCCTTATTGCCCTGTCTTGTTTCCAGCTTTTTAATTTGGTTTCAAGAGGAGTGACGTTATACCAGTGTTTATTTTGGTTCCCATTGAAATTCAGTGAGTTGAAGTCCTAACTGAATGAAAGGGGACATGGGCAAATGAGACCAGTTGGATTGGTGTCACCTTACTTAAGCTGAATTCTACTCCCCTTCACATATAGTCCCCTTTCCAGTTTACCTGGGTTGGCTGGTTATTCTTTAATCTCATCCTGCCTCTTTCCTCCCCATAGTTAGTAGTGACCTCTCATTTATTAAGTTTCTCATAGCATTTTCCCTAAAACTCTCTTTTGCATTTGATAAATAATATTTTGTACCATATTTATTGGGGATCATGTCTCATTCCCACCTACTTCCTCCCTGCACTGGTTACTCCCTTCACCAACTGAGTTCAAGACCTTTCCATAAGCAGTTTTTATGAGTGATTTTTTTCTTAACAATTCTGAATCTCTGTTGGCTGACCTTTAGTCAAGGAGTCTTTCTGCTCTTCAACAGACTGGCTCTCCAGCAATGGATTCATAGTTAGTTTCCCAGGTTGTTACTTAAAACTTCTATAGCTTGATAGAATCTTCCAGATATGAGCTTGTCCTGTGCTGGCATAGCCTTCAAAAGCTCAAGGTTACCAGGCATCAAAAAAGGATGCAATACTTGGTGCTTAATAAGTAAACGACTCTTGAATTGGAGGGGAAAAAGACAAGACCACTCACCACATCATTATTTATAGTTATAGAAACTAGGAGCAGCCTGTGTCTTCAACAACTAAGGCTTGGCTGAACAAATTGTGGTGGATGAAGGCAATGGGATATTAGCATGAGACAATGGAAAGAACACTGGATTTGGAGTCATTGAAGCTGGGGCTAAATCCCAGCTCTCCTGCTTGTAATTTGTGTGAACTGGAAAGTCACCTTTCCTTCCTGATGGGGTTGAAGAAATACCTTACAAATGCTCTGCTAACTGTATGTCCAAGGCATATTTTCTTTATTGGTTACATGTGGCTGTACAAGAGACCCAGTGAAGATTTCCAAGTCTGGTCAATACAGCAAAAATCTCTCATTAGACAAGGGGAATTTTTATTTAAATATTGGAGAAACAGAATAAGGGAATGGAAGGTACAGAATCAACCATGGGAGTTATGTATACAGGGAGAAAAGAACATAAAAGTTTGGAAGATTAATTAATTAATTAATTGACTGAATTTTTCATAAAATAATGGATATGTTAAAAGACTGAGACTCCTGAGACTTAGCAAGTTCTCCTTTCTTCTTGATGCTTCCTTTATTTCTAGGTGCCTCTAAGGCACTGAATAAAAATGTAAAATATCAACAGATTTATTAACAGATTAATAGACTATTAAGTGTTACACAAGCAGAAACCTTTTATTGTTATACCTAGAGGCAGGAAAATTTCCCCTAATTTCTTCAGGTTAAAAATAACTATAACACTGTAAATTTATGCTACATAATCTCAACTGGGCCCTCACTGAGGCAAGGCAATCTTTTGACCTCTCCCTAATCAATTCACTATCCCACTCACCACATTAACTTTTTCAAACTTTGTTGTTGTTGTTGTTAAGTCATTTTCAATCATGTCTGACTCTTGATGACCCTGTTTGGGGGTATTCTTGGCAAAGATACTGGAGTGGCTTGCTATTTCCTTCCTCAGCTCATTTTATAAATGTGGAAACTGAGGCAAACAGGGTTAAGTGACTTGCCCAGGGCCACACAGCTAATAAGTATCTGAGGCCAGATTTAAATTCAAGAAGATAAGTCTTCCTGACTCCAGGCCCAGTGCTTCATAGCACCTCTTAGACCCCCCAAACTTTTGTTGTTGTATTGTTGAGTTTTATTCCTCCTCAAATCTCCCATGCCTCCCCCTCTTTTCACTCTCTCAGCTGAGAATCTTGTTTCTTATTTCACTGAAAAAATTGAGGCCATCCACAGAGAGTTCCTTCCATATTTATCTGGCATCACTCAGATGTCTTCCACAACTATCTCTTCCTATACCCCTGACCCTTCAGGGGCAGCTAGATGGTACAGTGGATAGAACACCAGCCCTGGAGTCAGGAGGACCTGAGTTTAAATGCGGCCTCAGACACTTAACACTTACTGGCTGTGTGACCCTGGGCAAGTCACTTAACCCCAATTGCCTGACCAAAAAGGTGGCCCTTCACTTTACCAAGGCAAACCCTGGTGCATGCACAGGTGATCCCATCTCATCCCATCTTCTCCAATAGATTGTGTCCACTATCAGTCCCCTTGTCGTTTAGTCATTTTTCAGTCATGTCAGACCCTTCATTACTCCTTTGGGATTTTCTTGGCAAAGATACTGGAATGGTTTTCCATTCCCTTTTCCAGCTCTATCATCCCCTCTCTGTCACTTACAGCTATACTCCTTGAGAATGCTGTCTGCAATAGATGTCTCCACTTCCTTTCTTTTCCTTCTTAACTCTTTGTGGTCTGGCATTCCAGCTTCATCATTCAGCTGAAACTGCTTTCTCCAAAGTTACTAACAATCTCTTCATTGCGAAATGTAATGGCTTTTTAAAAATCTTTATTCTTCTTGACCTCTGGGCAGCCTTTGCAGTTCACCTCCTTTCTCCTTGATGCTTTATTTTTTTTCTAGGTGCCCTTGACACATCTCTAATTTCCTATTGGGTATCTCAAACTGGATGTGCTGTAGAAATCTTAAACCCCTATCCAAAACTGAACTTATTCCCTTTTTACCCAAACCCTCCCCTTTTCCTAACTTTCCAATTACTGTCAAGGTATTGCTATCCTCCCAGTCACCCAGGTTTAGAACCTCAGTGTCATCTCTGATTCCTCATTCATTCTAAATCCTCCCCCACCTCACTTTTCCAATTAGTCATCAAGTCCTGGGATTTCAGCCTTTGCAACATCAGTATTAGAAGCCTTTGCACTGGCTGTCCCTCATGCTCGGAATTCTCTTGTCATTTCTGTCCTTTTGCTTTCTGACTTTCTTCAAGTCTCAGCTGAAGCTTTACTTTCTGTAAGACCCTTTCTAAGCCCTCTTTGATCTTAGTGCCTTCCTTCTGAGACTACCTCCAATTTGTCCTGTGTACATTTTGGTTTTGCATACTTGTTTGTATGTTGTCTTCCCCATTAGTCTGTGAGCTGATAAATGTATAGAATGATTTTACATGCAGACATGTATACACATGCATATATGCACACACATACATACACGCACAAACACACACGTACTACATATATATATATTATATGTTGTATGTATATATGTAGTCACACACATATACACGTATATTTGTGGCTAATGGTAGCCGTCTCTAGAGCAGGGCACTGGAAGGAAGAAAAAAAATGGAAAGAAAGAACAAAAATAAATTTACACGATAGCTTTTAAAAGAATAGCAAGTTGTACATAATAGATTTGCAGTTTCATGTACAATCATTTAAAAAATTATACTATGTTATGGAAATGCTTGTTTTATCCCATAAATTAAAAATAGATAAAAATTTTAAAAAAGAAAGCGGGAATGTTTTCCCCCCCTTTGTCTTTCTTCTCCCTCCCTTCCCCTCCCCCTCCCGCCCCCCAGTGCTTAGCACAGTGCCTGGCAGTTACTTAATAAATGGGTTTCTCATCTTCCAGTTGACTTGAAGCTAACATGTGCTATCATGAATCAGAATTAAGATGGATTTGAGATAGATGAAGAAACAGAGAAGGGATTGATTTGGTGTTCTATCAGAATATAACTATTCTGTTAAAGTAAATTACTTGTATTCTGTCTCTATAGGACTCCCTGGGCTTCTGTATAAACCGTGATCTGAAGTTGCTGAAATTTGAGGGTTGGTTTTTATCAGATCACGATACTGAAATGTAATTAATGGCAAAAGAAATTGAGTCATTGCTAGCTCAAATCAACAAGCATTTGTTAAGCACTTACTATATTCCAAGTAGTATGTTAAGCTGAATTACAAGGAAGACATGGACAGCTAGGAAACCATTATTATTATTTTTTTTGGGGGGTGGCAATGAGGGTTAAGTGACTTGACCAGAGTCACACAGCTAGTAAGTGTCAAGTGTCTGAGGCTGGATTTGAACTCAGGTCCTCCTGAATCCAGGGCTGGTGCTCTATCCACTATGCCACCTAGCTGCCACCTAGGAAACCATTAATTATGAATCATTCTCACATCATTCTGAGGGGCAGCTATAGCCCAATGAGAAGAGTGAAGTTGGGTATTCAAGTTCTGGTTTTGATGTTGATTTGCTATCTCATGTTGAGTAGGTCCCTCTCCTGTTGTTGGCTCATCTGTAGTTTCGTTGGTAAAATGAGGAGGTTCTAGACTAGATGACTTTTGCGATAACTGCAGGACTGACACTCCATGACCATACTCCACACAATTTGCTTCAGATTGCTTTAGTGGGGCATCCCATTTCTGTAGGTTCTCTCCTTTCTTGTCCCTCCTCTCATGGAAGGTTCTTTCCTTGCATTGCCTTTTCTTATAAGTACAATTCGAAGGGGAAATATCTACCTTTCAAAGAGGATGGCCTTCACTGAACCCTAATCAATATATGAGAGTAAGAGTTAACTGAAGACATTTCAGGGGATGAACTAGGAAGGGGAAAGAATACAACCATAGAAGAGATCACCAAGATCCCCAAATCTTAATTTAAAAGTAAGGAAACTGAAGCACAGAGAAGGGAAGTATTTATTCACAGTAATTCACACAGAGAGTTTAGTGACAGATCTGGACAAGGACAAAATGATGCCCTCTGCGTTCAATGAACTTTCCTTTCCCCAGACCTGCTGCTTTCTCTAGCTTTCTTTCTTCTTTTGCCTTATTCCTGTTTCTTTTTCTCTCCATTACCCTCCTCCATTTCATGTCTGTAGTACTGCTTTGTCACCCCTCTGTCACTCTTAAACTGACTTCCAATGACATAGATTTGTTAGAAAATCTGTTATGTATTTTCCTGTCTGTTGCCCAGACTATTCAGTTGGAATACAATTGTTGTTTAACTCAATCAAATTTACCCTTCTTGGGACTAAGGGCTACTGAACTGAGTGGGCAAAATACTAAACAAATATGTTCAAATCATATACAATTGTTCTCTTGGAGCCAAGAACCCTCACTCTTGTTTTTAATAAGATTGTAGCATGGCAGGCATGTCTTTAAGGAGGCTTCACCTTTTCTTTATCTCTGTTTTTGTCTCTATCTTTCTCACTGTGAGTGCGTGTCTTCCCTTTCTTCTTTAGAGCTGTCGGAGACCCCAGGGCCTATCTAGTACAATCCCCAGTACAGCCTCTGAGACAAATGGTCATGACTAGAAAATCACCAATGAGAGGAAACCCTCTCCCAACCAAGTTAGTGCATCAAAATTTGAGATGATAATTATCAGGCAATCATTCCTTATATATTAAATCTAAATTAGCCTCTTTGCAACTCTTACTATGTTTTCTATTCTCTAGAGCAAGGAGAACAAGTTGAATCTATCTCTCTCTCTCTCTCCTTTGTGTGACAACAGTTTAATTTATTTGAAGGCAACTATTATGTGTCCCCTATGCCTACAATCTGAAAAAGTCAAATACAATTTCTTCAATTAGCCCTCAGATGGCAGGATCGCATGGCCATTCCCCATCCTGATATCATCATGGTCATTCATTATCCTGCTTTCCTCCAATGAACATTCTCCAGCTTAAGAATTCTGTTCCTAACATCTGGAACCTAGAAATAAATACAGTACTTTGATGTACTATGAATGGGGAAGGCAGGGTACAGTGGGACTATTGATCTATTTGTCTTAGACACCATTCTGAGCTTAATGCAGCCTAAGATCATATTAGCTTTCTTTTTGTTTGTTTTCTTTTTGTTTTTATTTTGTTTTTATTTTTGTTTTTGTTTTATTTGCTGGGCAATGAGGATTAAGTGACTTGCTCAGGGTAACACAGCTAGTTAAGTGTCAAGTGTCTGAGGCTGGATTTAAACTCAGGTCCTCCTGAATCCAAGGCCAGTGCTTTATCCACTGTGCCACCTAGCTGCCCCCCCCCCCATATTAGCTTTTAAAAAAGATGCCACATTACTCTGCCAACTCATATTGAGCTTGCAGTCCACTAAAATTCCAAATCTTTTTTTTTTGATGAACCATGGTCTATCCATGTTTCCTTTATCTTATACTGAAGTTGGTTTTTAAAAGTTTTATTTTTTTTAATTTATGGAATAAAATAAGTAATTCAACAACATAATATAATAAAAAGATGATTACACATGAAATTGCTATTCCTTTGAAATATATAGTAAAGTTATCATGGAAATTTCTTCCCTCCCTTTTCCCCTCCCTCCTCCCTCCTGGAGATGGCTACCATTAGACATAAATATGTATGTGTATATTTATATATTTATAGATATATATGTTTATATGTATGTATACATATACATATATGTACAATCATTCTATACATATTTCTATTTATTAGTTCTTTCTTTGGATGCAAATAGTGTCTTTCTTTATATGTCCTTTGTAGTTAATTTGGGTATTTATAAAAGTCAAAATGACATTCCCTCAAAGTTGTTCTTTTTAAAAAATTTTATTTTTTTAAAAGTAATAAACATTTTTATTGATAGTTTTGAGTTCCCATTTTTATCCCTCCTTCCTTCCCACCCCTCCCCCCCTTCTGAGGTGGTAAGCAATCAGATATAGGCTATACATGTATGATTATGTAAAACATTACCATATTAGTATTTTTGTATAAGAAAACTTAAATAAAAGAAAAAATGAAAGTGAAAAATAGCATGCTTCTTAAAACAATATTGTTGTTACTTTATATAACTTCCTCTTGGTTCTGCTCATTCACACTTCATTATTTCCTCTAAGTCTATCTATGTTTTTTATAAGATCAATGAGCTCATCATTTTTATTGAACAGTAGTATTCCATCACAATCATTACCACAACTTATTTAGCTATTCCCTAATTGACAGGCATCCTTGAAATTTTCAGTTCTTTGCTAACACAAAGAGAGCTGCTATAAATATTTTAGAGCATATACATTCTTTTCCTTTTCTCCTAATCTTTGGAAATAGATCTAGAAGTGGTATTGCTAGTGTAACGATTGGAATAACGCCACCTGCTGGATACTTACTGTAGAAGAGTTCTGCCCATGAAGGGAAGGTCTTTGAGGGCAAGACCAGGAGTCTTTTCTTCAGGAGTCAGGAAGTGACGCTGACTAGTGGGAGGAGGAAGGAAGAGACTGGCGCTGACTCTGGCTCTTTCCTGAGGACGCTGGCGGAGAAGGGAGCTAGAAATGTGCTCTCCCTTTAATAGATAGGAATCTAGGCCTTTCTCTCTCTCTTTACCAAATTCTTATTCTCCTTAATAAATGCTTAAAAGTCTAACTCTTGCTAAAGCTTGTAATTGATTGGCGACCACTCATTAGATATTTTAGACAGTTTAGCTAGAATTTTAGCCCTTAACAGATGGCTGACCACGAAGAGGAAAGCTAACCCTCAGTCTTCTGATCTTCTGGTTGGGTAAGAAATTTCCCCTCCCTCTCCCTTTAACTGCTAAGTACTGGCGTACTGGCTGTGTTTTCCCTTTAAATTTTTTCGAATGGACCTTTTAAACTCCCTAATTACCCTATTTTTGATTTTAGTCTGTTTAACCAGACAAATGGGAGATAAGATCATGTTAATGCTTTGTTTTTGTGGATTTTCTATTTTTCTTTTTATTTTTGTTAAAAGAGCCAGCAACTTACTCACACAAGGAAATATCTCCCACTCTCCCAACCATGCTTTTTCAGAGAAACCTGAAGAGATTCCCGCAGCTTTTCCCAGTTCTAACACTAATTGTTGCTCTAATTTTGCATGCCTGGAGGCAATGACCCACCCTCTAGAAGTTTTTAATCCCCTAGCGCCTGGAGGCAAAGTGGGGGAAGAGGAATCCAGGCCTGAGTTCAAAATCAAGTCTGATTCAAATTGTGCTGGTCCCTCCCCTCCTCTCCAGACCCCACCCTCTACTCCCCCCATGGCCAAGCCCATTGCTTCCCCTGCCCGGGAAGTCCAAAGATCTAATGCGCATGCTCAACTTTCTCTAACTACATTTGCAGCTTCAGGCTCAGCCCTTCCCCAGCCTGGCTGTGCTTCTGAGACAACCTTAGAAAACCCTTTCAATTCCAGATATGCTCGTTTTGTTCATAATTTTGCTAACCTGCTTTTGTCTTTAATTAGTAATCTTATAAAGCATTTGTATGGTGAAAAGCCCGACAGACAATATAGAGGGGTTAAAGAAGAAAAACTTAAGCTGAATAAGAATGACAATCATCAACATAGTTCAAGACTCTGCTTCTTTTGCCATGGAAGCGTATATATTTTACAGAAATGTAGAAGTAAGCAGCAAGGTATTGATATGAGTATTGGGGATTTTAGATATCGGAATCAAGAGTGTTCTGAATTCACTCAGATTATTAATGTCAGTTCAGAGGTTACATAGGATTTCTATGCTATTACATATACATTTTGAAATTAATGGTATGGCTTTATTTTCATAGAGATTTTCATGCTTTTGAGATTGTGTCTTATACTTAGTTTTTAAAACAAGGAGAATATTTGTAAAAGCTTTTTATAGTTGTGATCAAGTTTATATTTTATAAGACTCATTAATATTAAGTTCATATTCATTTAGATTTCCTTAGTTTGAATTTCATTGTTTTTTATTGTTCCATGTGTATTTTTTTCTATTCATTTATCTATCTGATTTTGAAAAATTGCAAGATGGTTTTGATTTCATAATACAATGTTAATTCTAGGAGTATTGTGCTCCCATATTCTGAGTTGTTTGTTTTTGTTATTTTTTCTCAACTGATTATTTGATCAAACTCTTTAAAGCATTTCTTTGGCAAATTGGTTGCCATGGCAAGTGTAAAGTTTTCTTTTTTCAAAAAAAAAGTTTTCTTTGAGATTCTGTTGTGCTTTAACTTGTATTTAAATATGTTCAGATTTTTCAAAAAAGTAATTGTATACTAAGTTAAAAAAGGGGTATTATTTGAAATTGTTGCATAATTATATATTGTGTTCTGAGTCAAGATGTATTCACATTTTTTGCAATCATTTATTATCCTCAATTTTTAAATCCATATGAGACTTGGATTATGGGAACTTATCATTTAAGACATTAATTGCCTTTATTCTGAGTTATCAGATGCCAGTTGGCCAAGATGCCATCCAATCACAAGAGGAATACATGCAAGAGCAGACACTGAACTGTCACATGAGGGGAGAAATGCATGAAGTCAAGGTATGGCCGAGGGAACAGCTTTTGACTAATGTTGAGGTTGGATTCTCTTGGTTTAATATTTTATTTTATTTTTCCCCACAATATTGTACAGATGGCTGGAAGTATTCATCCCACCCATCTCACTCCTACACCTGGCTTCTATGCTCCCTCCTATATGCCTGATGCCATGGACATCTCAATCCCATGCATCTGATTAAGTCTGACTCAGTTTCCTCCAATATGTTCGGTGGCATGGACATATATTCCATCCACCTATTTTAAGCCTGGCATACTGCATGGACAGTACATATTGCTCAAGTGTGGGAATGCTCATATCCCATCATTTCTCTGTTCTTTTATGGTAACCCCCATAATTATCTCAGGTGTCATGATAAATAACAGTGTTGAATTTGGCCTTGACACCTGTTACCAATTATATTAGATTTTTTAATTTCTCATAATGGCATGAGGATAATTAGGCAGATGATGCAAAAAGTGATAAAACAAAGATAAAAATTATTTTTATTAATTAATATCGCAGCAATTGTCTTCTCAATTACCCTCCATGAGGGGGGACTATAGTAATATTATAATTTTAAAGAATGTTTCAATTTTTGTTTTATTATATGTTTCATGTGTAACAACTAAGATTCTGAATTCCCTTAGACATGTTTTTGAGAACTTTCATTGTTTGATTTGATTATTGACAAAGCTATTTTAAAGTTGTGTTAAGCTCAATTTTGTAGGAAATTTTCCTGGCTGATTACCAGCATCCACACATCAACCCCTGAAAAGACTTCCATTCCACGACTACACCTAGAGGACATCTGAGAAAAGACTTTCAGAGACTTTAAATGAACAGTTTTGATTTGTTCTTTTTGTTGGTTTTTTTTCTCTTTCTGTTATAATATACACCATCTGTAACATGTATTCTCTGCAGAGGCCCTCCCTTTGCAAGACTAATGTCAAAGCGTCGATTCATGAGGACAAAAAAAATCGCCCCTCTGGACAAAACTTTCCTCTCTTCCTTTTCTATATTGTTGTTCACATATTATTAGTTATCAATAGTTATCATATTGTTTTTACTGTTCCGTCAAGGAAACATTTTGTTTCTTGAGGAACAACAGGGGGGACTGTAACGATTGGAATAACGCCACCTGCTGGATACTTACTGTAGAAGAGTTCTGCCCATGAAGGGAAGGTCTTTGAGGGCAAGACCAGGAGTCTTTTCTTCAGGAGTCAGGAAGTGACGCGGACTAGTGGGAGGAGGAAGGAAGAGACTGGCGCTGACTCTGGCTCTTTCCTGAGGACGCTGGCGGAGAAGGGAGCTAGAAATGTGCTCTCCCTTTAATAGATAGGAATCTAGGCCTTTCTCTCTCTCTTTACCAAATTCTTATTCTCCTTAATAAATGCTTAAAAGTCTAACTCTTGCTAAAGCTTGTAATTGATTGGCGACCACTCATTAGATATTTTAGACAGTTTAGCTAGAATTTTAGCCCTTAACACTAGGTTAAAGGGAAAAGAAGTTTAATAACTCTTTGGCCATAATTCCAGATTGCTTTTCAATATTGTTGGATCAGTTCACAATTCTAAGAACAAATTAGTGTTCCAATTTTTCCATATCCCCTCCAACATTTGTTCCTTTTCTGTTCAATCCATTTAGCTAATCTGATAGGGGTAAAATGTTATCTCAAGGTTATTTTACTTTGGATTTCTCTAATCAATAATGATGTAGAGCATTTTTTTCATTTGAGTATAAATTGTTTGATTTCTTCATTGGAAAGCTTCCTGTTTGTATCTTTTGACCATTCATCAATTGGGGAATGACTTTTATTCTTATAGATTTTACAAAGTTCTTTATATATTTGAGATACAAGAACTTTATCTGAGAAACTATGTTTTCAGCTCCCCCAGTTTTCTGATTTCCTTCTTGTTTTAGCTATATTTGTTTTATGTGTATAAAACCTTTTTAATTTGATGCAATCAAAAGTATCCATTTCACACCTCACTCTGCTCTCTGTTGTTTATTGATAAATTGTTCACCTATCCATAAGTCTGGTAAGTAATATGTTCCATGTTCTTCAAATTTTTTTGCTATATCTATGTCATGTATCCATTTTGACCTAAATGGTGTAAGATATTGGTCTATGTCCAGTTTCTACCTTTCCAGTTTTCCTGACAATTAAAAAAAATTAATGAATTATTATCCCCAAATCTTAACTCTTTTTATTTGTTAAATACAAAGTTAGTATATTTATTTGCTGCTGTAAATTGTATGTGTATTCAGTTCCATTGATTTACCTTTCTATTTCTTAGCCAGCACCAGATAGTTTTGATAATTACTGACTTATAATATAGTTTAAGATCTGGTACTGCTAAACCTCTTTCCTAAAATATTTTTTTATTAGTTCCTTTGATATTCTTGACTTTTTGTTCTTCCAAATGAATTTTGTTATTATTTCTTCTAATTCAGCAATATATTTTTTGTAATTTAATTAGGATGGTGTTGAATATATATATTAGTTTAGGTAAAATTGTCATTCTAATTATATTGACCCTACCTTCCCATGAACAATTCATATTTCTCCAATTATTTAAATCTGAATTTATTTGCATAAAATTTTTTTATAATCTTGTTTATATAGATCCTGGGTTTGTTTTGCCAGGTATACTTCCAGGTATTTTATACTGTCTAGAGTTATTTTAAATAGAATTATCTCTTACCATCTCTTCTGGCAGTGTTTCATTTGTGATATATAGAAATACTGATGATTTATATGGATTTACTTTATATCCTGCTACTTTGCTAAATAAATTGTTTCAGCTGACTTTTTAGTTGAGTCTTTGGGATCTTCTAAATGTATCATCTACAAAAAGAGATAGTTTTATTACTTCATTACCTATTCTGATTCCTCCAATTATTTTTTCTTCTTTTATTGCTATTTCTAGGATTTCCAATGCAATATTGAATAATATTGGTGACAGTGGGCATTCTTGTTTCACATCTGATCTTACTAGGAGGGCTTCTAGCTTATCCCCATTACAAATAATGCTTGCTGATGTTTTTTTTTTAATTTTAATTTTTTGCAGGGCAATTGGGGTTAAGTGACTTGCCCAGGGTCACACAGCTAGTAAGTGTCAAGTGTCTGAGGCCAGATTTGAACTCAGGTTCTCCTGAATCCAGGGCCGGTGCTTTATCCACTGAGCCACCTAGCTGCCCCCTTGTTGATGGTTTTAAATAAATTCTTTTAAAAATCAATTTAAAGAAAAATCCATTAAGCATAAATATAATACTTTCAAGCATTTTTAATAGAAATGAGTATTATACTTTATCAAAAGCCTTTTCTGCATCTATTGACATAATCATATAATTTTCTTTTATTGTTGATATAATCAATTATGTTAATTGTTTTCCTTATGTTAAATCATACCTGCATTCCTGGTATAAATCCCATTTGGTCATAATGCATAATATTTATAACATGTTGTAATTTTTTAGCTAGAATTTTATTTAGGATTTTTGCATCCACAGTCATTAATAAAATTGGTGTATAATTTCCTTGCTCTCTTTTTACTCTTTCTGGCTTAAGTATAAGTATCATATTTGTTTCATAAAAGGAGTTTGGCAGGATCCCTTCTTTGCCTATTATTCCAAATTATTTAGAATTAGTTGATCTTTAAATGTTTGATAGAATTCACTTGTAAATCCATCTGGTCCTGGTGCTTTTTATTTAGGGAGCTCATTTATGGCCTGTTCAATTTCTTTTTCTAAAATAGGTCTATTTAGATATTCTATTTCCTCTTCTGTTAATCTAGGCAATTTATATCTTTGTAAATATTTTTCCATTTCACTTTATTGGCATATAATTGGGTAAAATAACTCTTTATAATTGTTTTAATTTCATCTTCGTTAGTGGTGTATTCACCCTTTTCATTTTTAATACTAGTGATTTGAAGTTGATTTTTTGAACCCAAGTTCAAGACTTGACATTTATATATATAGTAAATTCTTTACATCTATTAAATTTCATCTTCTTAGATTTAACGTCTTAGACTCTAAAAATATTTTTGGATTTGGAATGTGTTATTGAACAGTTATCTAGACCTCATAACATTGTGTTACCTGCTAATTTGATAAACATGGACCTTATTCATTTATACAAGTCATTGATAAAAATGTTAAACAGCTTAGAAAGAAGCCCACATCCCTGAACCATTCTCACTGAACACTTCCTGATGTGACATGACTATTCTCTGGATTTGGTCATTCAAACAGAACAAATTCACCTAATTGTATCTAGTCTACATATATCTCCATCTTGTCCTCAAGGATAACATGAGAGAATTTGTCAAATGCTTTATTTCTAAATATGTCACTTTCTAAGTACTCAATAGGAGAAACATGTTTACAAAGCAGTTTATCTGAAAAGGATTGGAGGTTCTTGGTGAACTGTGAAGCCAGTATGACTCAATAGTGTGCTGTGGGAACCAAAAGAAGCTAATATTATTTTGAGCTGCCTTACAAAAGGCAAAGCTTCTATGAATAAGGAATAGATATTTCTTTTGTATTTTATCCTGGAGTGACCATATCTGAAGTATTTATTGCATTAAGCTATGAGCACAGAAGTTGAGGAATGACATTGATAAGTTGGAAATTATCCAGTGGAGGGAAATCAGAATGGTGAAGGGATTTGAGTCCCTACCACATAACAATTGTGAGCATTTATATAGCATATATCTCATTTTATTCTCACAACAACCCTGGGAGTTAGGTTCTATTATCTCCATTTTACTGATTGTATCATTTCAAAATATATGGGGATGCCTGTCTCTGTTCTAGGTTTTAGAGAACTTAGCTGGGGTTTCTAATATATTGCTACTTATAAATTAGGGGTTATAGGACCAGTCTTTGGCATTAAGCATTTGTTAAATCATATTAAATGTTAATATAAAGAGAGCACATGGCTCCAAAAGTTCAGAAGCCTAGGATAGAGAGGAGAGAGAGGGGGGCCCACATGGCTGCCTCCTCCAGCATCCCAGACAAGAAAGAGGCAAAGGGCAGCCACTGCCCCCTCCAGCATTCAAGGGTAAGAGAGATAGAGCAGAAAGAGAGAAAGAGAGAGAGAGAGAGAGAGAGAGAGAGAGAGAGAGAGAGAGAGAGAGAGAGAGACCCCCCCACCACCAAGTATTTTATACTCTCTTAAGTAGAGGCAGGTCATTGTATCTTGACCCAAGCTAATTGGCCAGTAACATTCAAGTCCATTGATTAACATGAGTTGAGGATGGTCCATATCAAAATGAGCAGTGCCCTGCCACTCCGAGGGCAAAGCTTTTAGGTAGGTGTGGTTCTAATCTCTATTGTCTCTATTCAGAGCTCAAGCTCCAACTTTACTGACTCTGGGCTGGCCTTAAAAGAGATCAGGCAAGGATCCCTCAAGTGGGGGGCCCTCTGGGTCCCGCAGAACCCCATTATTTTCTCACAAGATGAAGAAACTGAGGCAGATAGAGGTAAAGTGACTTGTCCAAGGTCACACAGCTAGTAAATGTCTAAGGTCAAATTTGAACTCAGGTTTTCCTTCCTCCATGTCCAATACCTTGTGTGGTAGGTGCTATTATTATTCCCACTTTACAGACAAGGAAACTGAAGCAAATAGATTTTTGTTTTTGTTTTTGTTTTTTTGTTTTTTGGTGAAGCAGTTGGTGTTAAGTGTCTTGCCTAAGGTCACACAGCTAGTAAGTGTTAAGTGTCTGAGGTCAAATTTGAACTCAGGTCCTCCTGAATCCAGGGCTGGTGCTCTATCCACTGCACCACCTAGCTGCCCCAAAGCAAATAGATTTTTAAAAGTGACTTATACAGGGTCACATAACTAGTATCTGAGGCTCGATTAAAACTCAAGTCTTCCTTACCCACCTAGTAGACATCATCTGGGGAAGTAATTCCTGTGGAAAAGGGGGCATATGGGGGCAGCTAGGTGGTGCAGTGGATAAAGTGCTGGCCTTGGATTCAGGAGGACCTGAATTCAAATCTGGCCTCAGACACTTGACACTTACTAGCTGTGTGACCTTCAGCAAGTCACTTAACCCTCATTGCCCAGCAAAATAAATTAAAAAAAAAACCAAATAAATGAATAAATAAGAAAAAGAAAAGGGGCCATACCCACTGACTGCCAACCAACTATCACAAATGGGATAGGCAGGCCAGCCTAACAAAAACAGCAAGATATTGTAAGAGGAGGTAGCATGTGCCAAGTAGGTCAAACTACCCTCACCATCATGTCTATCATCTTCCCTCAGATCCTGATGGAGACAGCCTTGCACCCTGAACCCAAGAACCTTGGGAATAGCAAAGTTTCTAGCTCAGGACTCTCAGTTGTCATCCTGGAAAGCAATGCCTACAGAGATCCAGCCTGGCATTTGCTCCTACAGGTGCAAAGTTAAGTTAAGGCTACTGATGATCCCCTAAAAAGAAAGTTCTTGCCACCAAAATCCATGGATTACTTTGATTGCCCCACTACATAAAAAAAAGATAGAAAAATAACTTGCTGGTTTTCTTTTTTTTAAATAAGGTTTTATTTCCCCCCAATTATGTGTAAAGAATTTTTAACATTCATTTTTAGAAATTTTGAGTTCCAAATTTTTTCCCTCCCTTCTTCCTCCCCCTAACTTGCTGCTTTTCACTGCCCCCCTCTTTTTAAGTTTTATCTAACCAACTGTAATTGATGAGTTTTAACTACATATTTTGAAACTGATTAAATAACTTCCAAAGTTTAGACATATATTTTGGCATCTCATTGGGAAAAAGAAAAGGAATCTGCTCTTTTTGAGGGAATGGACAGCTGGTTTCTGTGGTGCTCGAGGGGGATCTGGGTTGATTACAGGACACGTGTTATTTTTCTTAGGAAGAATCTGCCCAAGCTTTATTTTCTTTCATTGAATTTCGGGAAATGCCTGAAAAATCCATGTGTAGGTTTTTAGGGATAGTGATGTTTTCCTAAGTTTTCAGCAGCCAAAGACCACTTTGGATTCTGCCCAAATTCAACCTCTCTTCATACCCATACCCCTTCCCCTTCGCCCCTAAACCATTCCTATTCTCCAGACCTCTCAGTGTTATGAGCTTGGGCAAGCAGCAAAGCGTGCTGGGAGACTGGCCCTCTGTTCCTATTGCTTTTTCTTGCTGGGTGCCAAGAGTCCAATTTGTTGAAGAGTTTACTGTTTGGAAGGAAGTGTGTCTCCACCCTAGCTATTCATGATAGGACAGGAAATGTCAGCAATGTTTAGCATGTGTTAAAATCTTTGGGGAATTTTACATTCTCACTAGCCACAGGCAATTCAGGAGAAAAAAAAAAACACCTCTTTCTTTGGTCAGCTCTCCTCCTAATTCTCAAACTCATGCTTGTTTCACTGGATGTAGGTGGACTAAAACCAAATTCAAATTGAAGGACTTGAAAATTTAAAAGAAAGAAATGCTAGTTATTCAGCTTCTTTCCCCTAATTTTGGATAATTTTATTGTTATTCTAAGACCACTGTTTTCCCATTGTTATTCTAAAATTTAAGCTTTGGATTGTTTTGATTGAATGAGCAATAATGCTAAGTTTCCTATTTAAATAGGTGGCACAGTGGATAAAGCACAGGCCCTGGATTCAGGACCTGAGTTCAAATATGACTTCAGACACTTGACACTTAACTAGCTGCGTGACGCTGGGCAAGTCACTTAACCTTCAATGCCCCACCCCTCCCCAAAATGTCCCTATCTCAGTTAGTAGCATAGTACTTCCCATAAACCTCAAGGGACTAATCAGATGGGAATGCAACTAGATAGTCCATCCAGACAGGCTTTGAGACAAGAGTATATATAAAATTTGGCAGCATTGCAATGAGAGACAGAAGGAAAGAGAAAGGAAGTTTGAATAATACAGATGTTCCTGGAAGGCAGATAGTGTACTAGCAACCAGAGAGAGGCATCCAGAAGGAAGCACAGATAATAGATTTGTTCCCCATTGGCTTTGAAGGCAAAAAACTGAAGATGTTGTCTTGCTTACCTGCTTGCCTTCCCTTCATCTGTCAAGATGGAGATATTCCCCACTAGCGTTTCCTATGACCTTTATAAAGATCTTTCATTGCACAATGGTGTTTTTCCACTAAGCTTAATTTGCTTAGATAAAAAGTTAATTTTCCATTGTTTTTCTGAGTATGATTGTAAATCCCATATGAGTTTCTTAAGGTGGGGCGGTTCTGATGTTTTCATATTTCATATTTCACAGAATATGTAGGGTAGTATGCAACTCCTGGATTGATAGCGAAGAAGAATATTTGGAGATATGTTTTATGAGACATTTATCACATATATTTCATGGCTAAACTCCCACGGGTAGAACTGAATTAGAACTTAGAATTTCTTTTTTTTTTTCTCTTCCCTTCAAACCATGAGCCTATCTTTCATTTTTATTGATTGTAATTGCCTTGATTTGGCTTCCTGCAAGAGACAGAATACATGGCAGAGTGGGGAGAAAGAGCGAGAGAAAGAGAGAGAGAGAGAGAGAGAGAGAGAGAGAGAGAGAGAGAGAGAGAGAGAGAGAGAGAAGGAGAAGAAGAAGAAGAAGAAGAAGAAGAAGAAGAAGAAGAAGAAGAAGAAGAAGAAGAGGAGGAGGAAGAGGAAGAAGAACTCTGAGGTTCTTTCTCAAACTCTTCAGATCAGCAAAGTTGACAAAAAAATGAAAATGACAAATGCTGGAGGAGCTGTGGGCAAACTGATACATTGATACATCATTGGTGGAACCGTGAAAGTAGTCCAGCCACCCTAGAAAACAATTTGAAACTATGACCAAAAAGTTATTAACCTGTGCATGTCCTTTGACTCATTGATGTCATTACCAGTTTACCCTAAAGAGATCAAAACCAGAGTAAAAGAACCCATATATAAAATAATATTTATTGCATCTCTGTTTGAGGTGTCAAAAAATAGGAAACAGAGGGATACCTATCAATTGAGGAATAGCTGAACAAGTTATGTTGTGTGATGTTGTTATGTTGTGAATGTGATGAAATACTATCATACTATAAGAAATGGAGGGTGTGGTTGTAGCAAAAACTGTGAGGACTTGTATAAAGTGGGTAAAACCAGAAGAAAAGTCTATGTAATAACAGTAATATTGTAAAGATATTTAATTTTGAAAGACTTAGGAACTTTGACCAACCACATTTCCAGAGGACTCAAGAGGGAAAATGGTGCCCACTTTCTGATAGAGAAGTGAAGGAATAAGTGTGGAGACTAAGACATAGTTAAAGCAGAAATTTGTTTTGCTTCACTATACATGTTTGTAACAGGAGTTTTGTTTTTCTTGTCTTATCAGTGGTGCTGGGGGGGGGGAACTGAAGGGGTAGAGAATGTCGATATAAAAATAAAATAACATTGAATGAAGAAAAACATCATTATAGAATTTGGTATGGATTGAGATAATGTAGTTTATTGTATCCATTTTAATCTAGCACAAGGCTTGCCTTTCTCCTGATGCTCTCTCCTCCAAGTCAGTTAACAATAGTCAAAACATTACATTTACTTGGCTGGTATGCACAATAGTCTCATCGCAGTTCCAATGAAGACTTGTCCAGATAAATCCCCTATACACACCATGATCTTCCCACCTTCTTGTCTCCTTCCACACCATCCCTTTAAAACCTCCCAACATATTATCGATGCCTTCTACTTTTATACCACAATTATTTCTAAATAGGCTATTCTCCTTTTCTCTGTAACAAAGAAAACCACCTAAGGAAAACCAACCCACTCAGTGGCCATATTGGACAATGTAGCCAATACTCTGCTCTATAGCTATCTTTCCTGATATCCCCACACCCTGGTCCCTCCATAGAAAGGAGAATGCAGCTGTACAGTTGCTTGTCTCTCCTCTAGGGTCAAGATTATTCATTATAAATTCCCAGTCTTTGGCTTCATTTTAGCATTTAAAAAATAAATGAATTAATTTTAACAGTCATTTATTGAACACCTACCATGTGCTAGGTAGGCACTGAGAGCATCATATAATAATCATATCAGCCAGCATTTATTTACGCTAATCTTCAGGTATGTTCCTGTCTTATGCAAAAGGAGCAAAGGGAACCACTTGAGTTCCTTTGGAGCACCTACTGCCTACCAATGAGAAAATAGATTCAGAGAGGCCAGTCAGCTTGGAGATAACATATTGACACCAATAACCACACTCTGAAGAAGACGACAAGTCATTGAAGCTGGGCACGCTTTGGGGCTATGGAAACAACCATTTCTAACTAAGGAAGCTCAGCAACAGATAGGTATGCTTTCCAGTGGCCGTTATGGCAAAGGCCACTCCAGGGGTGGGCAAATGCCTGAACAAAGATAGGGAAGGGTGGGAAGTATGGGATATGTTTGAAACGTGGAGAATAGCCCAGTGTGGCTGGCATGCCATGTATTTGAATGGGAGTAGAGTGAGATAAAGATGGGAAAAGCAAGGGAAGCCAGATTGTGAAGGGTTTCAAATACCAGTCAGCAAGTGGGACCTTTACTCCATAGGCAAGGGATAGTTATGAAAGGGTTTTGAGCAGAGGAACAATATGACCGAGTCTATGGATAAAGACTTAATCTGTTAGATTAAGTGTGGAGGTTGAAGCACAAGTGAGAGCAATAGGAAGCAGACTAGTGAGAAAGATACTATCCAGGAAAAGATAATGAGGGTTTAGACTGGCCTGGGGGCAGTGGGAAATGAAAGGAGTTTGAATGGAGGCATTTTAAAAGTAAGCCAATAAGGGGGCAGCTAGATGGGTAAAGCACAGGATCTGGATTCAGGAGGACCTGAGTTCAAATCCAGACTCAGACACTCGACATGTAATAGCTGTGTGACCCTGGGCAAGTCACGTAACCCTCATTGCCCCGGGGGAAAAAAAAGTAAGCCAATAACTAGTTTACAAGAATTTTTTCCCCCTCCACTAAGTCAATAGGTAGTTTTTAACATGATTTCGGTGCAGCTGTGTCGGTAATTATCTTCTACAGCACTATCTAGCATTGCCTAGTTACAGTATGTGACAACAATGCACATTTCTTAATCTTCTGAAGATTTACCAAGGGATACAATCTTGGGAGTGTGGGGACCAATTTTCAATTGGGGAGTGCTAGCTAAGCGGCTCGCTGCAATATTGGGGCAAGGAAGGAGACCGGCAACCTCCCTCAAAACAGAACAAGATTTATTTTAACAAGAATGAACTTAAAAAAAAAACACACACACACACAAACAGGATTAGTAGGATCAAGGAAAAGGAAATAAAATGGGGAAAGGGAAATTATAATACCTGAAAAAATACCACTTCCCAGGAATCAGCTGAAAATACGCAACAGGAGCCTGTCGCTTTCCAGCTTCCACATAGAATGCCCAATTCTCCTCCCCCAAACCTAGAAACACCCCACACAGCCCCAGCCAATGGGATGGCCACTCTGACAGTCACATGACTGCCCTCACTAGGCTTCCAATCATTATAATTTTGCCAGGTCCATGTAGGCGTCAGGGAGTGGTGATGACATGAGGTGCCAGAGCCCTGGCAATGGCTACAACCAGTGGGTGGAGCACTGTGTGGTTTGTGGAGCCCCAGGCCAGTGTGTGCCAAGGCATAAAAACCTCAAATAACAATTAATTCTTTACAGGGGTCAATAGATCAACCAAGTGCATGCCCAGTAATTCAGCTGAGGAATTCTGATGACACAATGTCCACCATCATATTGGGTAAGGGAGTATGGGACAATGGTTCTGAAGCTTTTTGGACCCAGGACCCCTTTCTAAGACTCTTCAAAATTATTTAGGATCCCCAAAGAGCTTTTATTTATGTGGGTTATATTTATTGATATTTATGCTATTAGAAAATATGAAAGAATGAAAAAATATGTATTTACTAAATTGTTTAAATATAACAATAACAAGACTCATATTAACATAGATAACATTTTTATGAAAAATAACTTTTTTAAAACAAAAATTTAGTGGGAAGAGCAGTATTGTTTTACATATTTCTGCAAATGTCTTTAAATGTCTGGCTTAATAGAAAACAGCTGAATTCTCATATTTGTTTCTGTATGCAATCTATTTTGATATGCTATTTTGGTTCAAATATACGAAGAAAATCTGAATTCATATGGATATATAGTTGGAAAAGGGAAGAACAATTTAAAAGGAAAATACTAATTTTATATTGTTATAAAAATGGTTGTGACCTTGTGGATCCCCTGAAAAAGTCGGAGCAACCCCAGGAGTCCCGGGACTATATTTTGAAAAGTGATAATCTAAATGAGGAGACCAAACTGAGGAGATTTCGATCTTAGATCCAAGTGTGCCATTAGTTAATTATGAAACTTTAGGGAAATCAGGGTAGTCTCTTTTTGCTTGTTTCCACATTTGCAAAAAGGCAAATAATCCTTCACTCTATCAATCTCATGGGCACCAAGGTGGTACAGAGGATGGAGTGCCAGAACTGAAGTAAAAAAGACTCATCTTCCTGAGTTCAAGTCTGACCTCAGACACTTACTAGATGTGTGACTCTGGGTAAGTCACTTAACCCTGTTTGCCTCAGTTTCCTCATCTGTAAAATGAGCTGGAGAAGGAAATCTTTGCTAAGAAAACCCCAAATAGGGTCATGAAGAGTTGGACGACACTGAAAACTGACTGAATCTCATAGGGCTGTTGCAGAGATAAAATGCAGTAATACAGAATCAGGTATGAGAAGTGCAAGATGTAGGGGAGATTCAAGATTACTTACAGTGTGATATTATAGGAAGCACACTGTATATAGAGCCAGAGGACCTGGGGCCAAATGCTAGCTTTACTCTTTGCAACCTGTGTGACCTTATGGAGCAGTAATTTCTGCCTTCTGTCCTCCTTTTCCTAATCTGTAAAACAAGGGAGGCTAAACTAGATGGTCACTAGGGATCCTCCAACTTGAAATCCAAAGGAGAGTCCCCTCTTTTCCCCACCCTGCCACTCCCACTCCCTAAACTCAGAATCATTATGCCTTCTTCTTTCCTTCCCCTAATCCAAGGATGAATTGGAAAGGAGGTGGCTGGAGTGGCCATGGAAAGGTTTTTCCTTCATAGGATTGTTTGCATAATCATTGATGATATCTTGGTGTCTTGGGGATATCTTGGAATCTTCCTATTTAATTTGACAAAAGTTTGTTAATGCTCTCCGACTAGATCATGAGTTCTTAAAGAGTAGACACCATGTTTTTTCCTTTCTTTGTATCCCCAGCAGTAGACCCTTAATAAATGCTTATTGACTGACTTTATTTAAGGGTCTGTGCTATATCCTGAGGGTTAGCATAGTATGGCATAACACAATATAACATATAACATGTTATTTATTACATATAATAATTTAACATTATAATATTCCTAGCACTTAATACAATGCTTGTTGACTGACTTTGTGCAAGGCTCTGTGCTATATCCTTGGTGTAATACTAATAATAGCATTTATATAGTTCTTTAAGGTTTACAAAGTACTTCACAAATGTTATCTCATAGATCATATATGTAGATAGGTATGACATCTACTCTGCTCTTAAGGAGTTTACAATTTAATAGGAGGAAGGCCAAGTACATGTTACCCATGATAGAAGAGAGTGCTGTAAATGAAAGGAGAAGTGTAGGCAATGTGCTGTGAAGAATTTGATGAGAGGTCGATCACTTTAATTTGAGAAGGGAGGGGTAGGGAAGGCTTCTTGGAGGAGGTGGCAATTGAGTGAAGCCTTGAAAAAGGAAAGACATCAACAGAGAAGGTAGATATGGTGGAGAGTTAGCATCCATGTCTGACTTGGGGCTCAATTTGAACATAGGATGGAACTGAGGGAGGATAGGAGATAAGTGGACGTAGAATTGTTTAGGTTAATTGAAATATAGCTGTATAACCTCAGGCTGAGGGCAGTTAGGTAGAGCAGTCGAATTCTGGGCCTGAAGTCAAGAAGACTCATTTTCCTGAGTTCAAATCCGACTTCAAGCACTTACTAGCTGGGTGACCCTGGGCAAGTCACTCAACCCTGTTTGCTTCAGTTTCATTATATGTAAAATGAGCTGGAGAAGGAAATGGCAAACCACACTAGTACCTTTGCCAAGAAAACCCCCAAATGGGGTCACAAAAGCTTGGACATGTTTGAAAAATAACTGAACAACTGCCACCACCTCAGGCAAGTTAGATCCTTACATTAAAAGGAGTGGAATGAGATGAAATGATACAGGTAGCTTTGAATCAGATTATAGAGGGCTTTGAATGTCAGAACCAGGAATGTGTCATTTACTTGGAAGATAATGGGAAAGCCCTAAAGGTTTTTCCAAAGTGTAATGACATAATCATAGTAATACTTTGGGAAGCTTATTTGGGCATGAAGAATGGGTGTGAATGGGTATGAAGAATATTTTGAACTGGGGAAAGACTAGAAATGAGAAGAACAAATAGGCGCCCATAACAATAGGGTAGCCAAGAAGGTATGAAGACCTGGACAAGACAGTTGCAGTGACAGTAGCCAAATGGAGTGGCTGGCTGCTCAAGGTATTTCAGAGGCAGAATTTATAAGACCTGGTAAAGGATAGAATGTTAGGGATTAGAAAGGGAAAAACTTAGTGTGAAGTGATGAGCCTGCGGGCCTAGAAGGATAGGAGTACATTCAATAATTCATTAATCAATAAACATTTATCAAGCAGCTGTACGTGTTCATCATTGTGCTAAGTACTGGGATACAAATATAAACAAAGACACTTCTTGCCCTCAGGGAACTTACAATCTAATAAGGGAAGCCAACATAAAAAAAAAATGGAAGATGAAAAGGTATGTGTGTAGGGGAGGAATCTTGCAGCATAATGAGATTTCCCACTGAAGAGGTTCCTGGTGAAGGAAGGTATGATGGAGAGTTCCAGAGATGTCCAAAAGCAGTGTAGCTGGTAAGAAATGGGGAGGAAAGGCTTGCATGGAAGATGAATTCAGTTTTAAACATGTTGAATTTGAAGTACAGGTGGGCATCCATCAAATGGCTAGAAACATGAGATTAGAATATTAAGGAGAGTTTGGAGTTGATATTTATATTTTAGGGTCATCTCCCTGGAAGTAATCATTGGAAGCACAGGATCTCACCAAGGAGAGAGTATGCAACAGAAAGAGGAATCAATCAAGTAAAAAATTGTTTATTAAAATCTTACTATGTCGACAGCACTGTGCTAAGTATTAGAGATAAAAAGGAGAGCAAAAAACAGTCCCTGCCCTCAAGGATCTCACATTCTGATGAAGGATACAATAAACAAAACAATTGTTCATATACAGGATTAATTTAGAGACAATCTCAGGACTTTAGCATTAAGGGGGATCAAGAAAGGCTCTTGAAAAAAGCTGGGATTTGAACTGACACTAGGAGGAAGTCAAGGAAGCCAGGAGGTAGACATTAGAAGGGAGAATATCCCAGGCATAGAGATCAGACAATGAAAATTAAGGGAGTCAGGAAATGATGCCCCTTGTGTGAGGAACAGCAATGAGGCCAGTGTCACTGGTTTATAGAGCATGCAGCAGGGAATAAAGTGTCAGGGACTAGACAGATAGGAAGGGTCTAGGTTATGAAGGGCTTTAAAAACCAAACAGGATTTTAGATTTGATTCCAGTGATAAAAGGAAATCAATTGGGTTTATTAAATGTGCGTGTGTGTGTGTGTGACATGATCAGATCTACACTTTAGAAAGATGAATTTGAATTTGACAGCTGAGTGGAATATGAAATGCAGTGTATAGATACTTGATACAGGGAGGCCAACCAGAAAGCTATCACAACAGTCCAGATGTGAGAGGATAAGAACTATACCAGACTGGTAGCAGTGTAAGAAGAGGAAAAGTCATTATAACTATTTTAAAATTTCTTAATCATTGAATGTGAGACCCCTTCTAACATGATTTAAGAAGCTGTGCATATATAAGCAAAGTTATTTTCCTGTTGATGTTTTTTTTTTCTTTTTGGTGAAAAAATGTTAGAAACCTAATTACTGTTTTCTTCAGCATTATATTGTGGTAAAAATTTAAAAATAACCATTGCTTGTTTGCTTTTGATGCATCCCATTGTGAACTGAACACTTTTGGGGGTCCAATAGAGAAATGTAGCATTCACTCTCCCTTCTCTCTCCCCTCCCCTCAGCAAAAATGTTTTGAGTTCCAACTGCTACCAATTTTTAGTATCAAAAGGCTGAACCAATATAAAATTGAAGGAAATATTTCAAAACTACTTTTCTGAAGCTTGTACACTTTTCTCCCTTTCTCATATGGGAATATATGGCCAACTCAAGACACTGGCATGGTATTGCTTGCTTTTTTTGGTGCCTAGACCTGTCTCCAGCATCTTTTCTTCCATTAGAACAAACAAGGCAAAACCTCTTGGGAGGGTTGGGAAATGGAAGCTGGTAAGATATAAAACTTCGGAGAATAGACAAACAAGGTAACTCATGGCATATTAAAATGAAAATCTTAATAGCAATGTTGGCTTTCATTTGTTTTATGTTACCATTTTTATTCCCCTTTGTAAATCTTGGTATTTCATTCTAAGAGGACATAGGCAGCTACACTCTGGTTTCTCAAAGATATTTTGGCCTAACATAAACTTTACTATTTAAAGAACTGATTTTGAATTCATTTTGACTCTGTGATGCTGAGTAGGAAGATGAAGCTTGCACAGATTTTTCCCTCAAGTAATCTCTTGCAACATCCTTAGCATAGATTGATGATGTTTTTCGAGTGTCTATGTCATGCACTCATTACCTTCTGTCTCCTATTAAAAGAAATGAAACTATGATTTCCACCCCCTCCCAAAAAAGAAAAGAGATGGGGGTACACATAAGAGATATTATGAAGGTAGAAATGAGAGTATTTGACAATTAAGTCAACATGGAAGAAGATGAGAGAGGAGGAGTTGAGGATGGCATCTAAACTGTGAGGCTGGGTGACTGGGAGGATAGAGCTCAGCCTGAGAGGGGAATCCCAGTGTTGGGGGTTGATTTATAGGTAAATTTAGGGACCGGAGTTTCCAAGTACAAGGGTTCAGGGATTCGACTTTCCATAGAGAATGGATTTCTTGATACAACGTGTTCCTTGGCAAAAGAAAAGGATCATCCACCTCGTTCTTTAACAGCAACATACATAGCAAAGCCAGTGAATCACTTGGACACTGCAGGTCTAGTGGCAAGGGGAATGCTTGTTCTAACCCTTCCTCTCTTTCCGATCAGTTGCCAAGTATTATTGACTCTACCTCTTTGACTTTTCTTGCATCTGCCTCTTTTTCTGTATACAAGAGATGTTTCAAAGGCAGAGTTGACAGGACTTGGCAACTTGTTCAGCAATGGAACCTTGGATTACATCCATATTAAATAAAGAATTGAAAAATAGTTAGGAGTCAGTAAAAGAGAGAGAAGAAAAAGCCAGAGAGGAAGCTAGAGAATTATGAATATCTTGCAATACATTAATTATCAATTTTACTTTTGTTTGTCATCCTTTTCTAGGTTTGGATTTACAAAGGATAATATTCCAAAGACCTGTTTCTTTTTGCTTCTCTCCTCTTAGGTAGTTTACCTGCAATTCAGCAGCTGTGCCTCACTGATATTTGGGCTATGATTTTGTAGTCCAAATTACCAGTAGCTTTGCTTAATCGAGTCAAAGATCATAGAATATTTTCCTATTCAGTTGTACTTTTTCTATTAAAATATGACTCTTAAAGTAGCAAAAGCATAATTTGTTCATCATTATATTTATAAAAAAACCCACATACTGAGGGCAACATTTAGAAAAAGGCCAGAACAGGAATAGATAATATTGAGTTGATTCAAGATAAGATGAAAGACAATAAATGAGCATCTAGCTGGTCCTGATGAGTTTGACAGATCAGTCAAACTTGCCCTCTTGCTCTCACTTCTATAAGACATTCCATTTACCATCTCCACACCTTCGAGCAAGATATCTTGCCATGTCTACAAAGTACTCCCTCCTTACCACCATGTATTGAATTCCTTTGTTGTTGCTGATCATTTGTTTTTCAGTAGTGTCTGACTCTTTATCACCCCATTTGGGGGTTTCTTGGCAAAGATACTGGAGTAGTTTGCCATATCCTTCTCTAGTTCATTTTACAGATGAGGAAATTGAGGCAAACAGGGTTAAATGACTTCCCTAGGGTCACATATCTAGTAAATATCTGAGGCCAGATTTGAACTTGGGAAGATGAGTCTTCCTGACTCCAGGCCTGGCACTCTATTGTACCATCTAGGTGCCCTTAAATCCCTAGCTTCCTTCAAAACTCAGCTCAAGTACTACCTCCTAACGGAAGCCTATTCTAATCCACTTGCCTCCTCCCTACCCATCTTCATCCAATCACTAGTTTCCTCCACAAATTATTATGCATTTATTTTGTATATTCTTTTTGCATTCGGTTTTATGTGTATGTTGCCGCCTCCCAGTAGAATGTAAACTCCTTGACAGCATAGACTTTTTTTTTTTTTTTGGTGGGGGATACCCTGGACCTAGCATAGTACTTGGCACATTTTAGGAACATAATAAATGTTCATTGAATGAATGAACACATCAACTACATTTCAGAGAACTAAAACAAACAACTGGCTCATGAAATTGATGAGCTACTATAAGTGATCTTTGAAAAGGTGTAGAGAGTGGGACAGACACTGAAGGATTGAATAAGGGCCCATATTGGGCAATTAAAAAAGAGAGGGATCATAATGAAGATTTCAAAGTTTAATCCAATTATTTTTTCTTGAATTCCTGCCAAAATCAAGAAAGTATTAGTAAGAGGTGATTTTAGAGGAATGAGGCTGCATCAAGTAGAGACTAATTTCCTTTTTTTTGGATGGAGTTTCTAGGATAATCTCATTGTGTGGTCAGGAATTATATTGTTTAAGAATCATGAAGGGGCAGCTAGGTGGCACAGTGGATAGAGCACCGGCCCTGGAGTCAGGAGTACCTGAGTTCAAATCTGGCCTCAGACACTTAACACTTACTAGCTGTGTGACCCAGGGCAAGTCACTTAACCGCAATTGCCTCACTTAAAAAAATAGAATCATGAGACACTACAGTATCTAAAGAATTAGGGTGGAGGATCACCCCAAGGGCAATACAGTCACAGTGTAGGTTTGAGTGGACTACAATTTATTACAAATAAGGAATTACTAAAGAAAGGGGTTGAAAAAGTCAACAAAAAATGTGGAAGAAAAGGATGGTGAAAGCAAAACAAAAACGATGAACAATTGCATGGCCCATTGCTATGCTTATCATGTTAGAAGAAAAGCAAAACCCTAGCAAATTGAGTGATATTCATGCGGTGAACTTATGGGGAGACATGAATCAGAGTCAAAGTGGATGGGTAAATATGGGGAGATTGCTATCTGCATCAATGGAAGTGTGATGTTTAAAATCTAAATGTGTTGTCACCTTTAATTAGAAGCTTTAGCACCAGTCTTTGGACATTAAACATTTATTCAAACATACCAGGTATTCACGTGGAGTTCAGAAAGTTAAGAAAAGGCCTATCTAGCCTAGAGTTCCAGCCTGGTCTGGTTCTTCCTCAAGTCTTCCGCCACAAGCCTGCTTCAACCACATTACACACTGCTTCAAGCTGATTGGTAATTATCATCCAAATCCATTGGTTCATTGGACTTGAAGGTGGTCTGGAGTTAAGTTCAAAGTCTTTAGCTTCTGAGAACAATACCTTCTTAAGGGCTAGCCAGGTGTGTGTACAATCTAATTAACTTGAAGTAGGCTAATCAGCAGTCAATTGCTCTCACTTAATTCAATCAGTTTAGATTAATCTCCAGGTGAGTCTTTGAGTATCTGCCAAATCCCATTATTTTCTCATAAAAGGAATACCCACACTGATGATATCACATCTCCATTTGAGGTGGTTGCTTATATAACCCAACCCTCAAAACCCATTTCCATGAGATTCTCTGCACTGGTGGAGAATAATTATTCAATGTTCCTTGCCTATGAGAGAGACAGAGATGGTGAAGAGTTTGGGAGAGAAGAGCAATCTTGAGTTTTTGGCTTCCTGCTTCAAGAGAGAAGATGGGAGAGGAAAACTCTGAGAACAATGAAACATCCAGAGGAGCGGACACCTCCATCAGGGAATTTCCTTTTGGGTAAGATCTGGGACTTTCTCTTTTTCTTGGTTGAGCTGAGATTTCTCACTCCCAATGGGAGAGCTCATTCACTCTGAACATTATCTGGTATATATTGTCATGGGTATATTTTTTCTGGCTTCTGTTTGCTATCAATTTGAATACATGGGTTTATTTCCTTTAACCGTATGTGTTCATTGTAAAATTGGCATTTGGTGGGAAGGGTGTCAAGCCTTGGATATTTAGCTTGAGGCATGCCTCCATTACAGTATAGCAACCAGGAACTCAGTTTGAACCTAAAAATTATTTTCCCTAGATTAATGATATTTAGGCAAATGGATATATGCATATAAGTATGTATATATGTATGTATATATATATTTATGTATATATGCATATATGTATGCATATATGTAATTCTAGACCAGTGATAATGTGATCTTACTTCATTTCATCTAGGAATCACTGATGTATATATTACCTCCAATGGTGAGACATTTGAAATTGGTAAAGAGATTGAAATTATGTGGAAATTGAATATGATCCAAGTAAATTAAGGATTTGTGTGAGATTAAGTTTTATTCTTAGACTACTGAGAAACCTAAGCTAAAGAACTGAAAGGGAAAAGGCAGGTCATGCTGATGCATGAGCAAAAGGATTTAAAAAGGGACCTGGAGTTTCCAGGTCCATCCCATCCCTGTTCTGTAGTACTGAGGTGATGCAGCTTGAGCTTGGATCACCACCTGGTGGCTTCTGCAGATGTTGCGCTCTGGTTACCTGGCTATCTCAGCCACCCTCAGCCAAAATAAAGCAAAGAGCCTCATACCCTTTGCACTAATAGTTAGGCATGCAAAAAGTTGAATGGATTGGCTTTGGAGGTGGTGGGTTCCCCTTCCCTGGATGTCATCACATCAAGGCCAGACGGCCACTTTTAACTCTGATTTTGTGGAAACTTGGTATAATTGAATAATGTTTATTATTGTTATTGTTGTTGTTGTTGTTATTATTATTATTGGAAATAAATGACAACCTCCTGGTATCCCTTCTGACTCCACTGTAAAACCTATTTCCCCCTAGACTTTTTATTAGTCACCAGAAGTACTTTCTAAGCACAAACATGATTCCAGCTCCTGGAACTTCAAAGTTTCAAGACAACTTTGTACCAAAGGCCCTTTTCTCAGTTTCTACTCAAGGGTCAACTTTTAACCTTCCTTACATTGAGAGAAAACCTTGACTACTTCCAACTCAATCACATAAAAGGTGTTAAATTCCATTCTTAACACTCCCAATTAGCTGACTAAATATTCTCTTAAATTCTCTTGCATCTTTCTTCTTCTTGCTGTTAGTTTGCATAAAAGCTTTCTTTGTCTTTTTCCAATTTGTAGTTTGACTGTCAGTTGCTGAATACATACCCCTACAAAGAAATACACAGCTTATATATGATCAATGCTTTCTAACTAGGTACAATTATTTAAGTTTACACATTAAACATTAAATTCTATATCACCTATGAAACTTGTTAAAACCTGTCTTCTGATGGACACAATTTCTTCGCCACCCTTCTTCCCCAAATAACTATAAGTTACTGGACCCTAGCCTGTATTATCAGAAGCAGTGTGTTATAGTATAAAGAATGCCAGGTTTGAATTCAGGGTTTGAGTGCCAACCCCCTTCTCCCTTCATTAGCCAAGTTCATATATACAAGTTGCTCAACCTGGTTTCCTCATAATAACGACAACTATTTCAACATTTTCTCAATGCTTTTTACACATTCTTGGTGGTCTCACATTGACTCTTTGTCATAGTAGTATCTCCATTTTACAAATGTGCCATCTGGGACCCAAAGAGGTTAAGTATCCCAGATATAAATCTGGGAATAAAACCCAGATCTCCTTTGTCCCTGCCTGGTATTTCTACAATTTCACTTATACTCCCTGGCAGTTACATACCTTATTAGATGAAATGGGGATGTACCCGTAGGTTTCAAAGTAAGCTGGTCCTATGGTTATGAGCACCTCTCTTTGAAGACTTCAGAGGAGGGGCAACTCTCCCTTGTAGAAGATAGTTCATAATATTTTAAGATAGCTGGAACTGTGAGAGAGATTTTCCTAATAAGAAAGATTTGGCTCTTTTCAACTTCTATCTATTTGTACTAGTTATGCCCCAAAGTCTTCTTCCACATGACAGTTCTTCATTTCCTTGATGGGAGCTAGCCTGACTGCCTTGTTATGACTTAAGGCCCTTCGCTATCTTGATTGGATTCCTTTGGACTCTCTCAAATTTATTACAAGTGTTCTTAAATTATGGAATCCATATGAGTCTTAATGAGAGTCATGTACAGTGGGGCTATCACCTCCCTATTGCTAGTAGCCATGCCCCTCTTAATTCAACCTACAGTTGCATTAGATCTTTGTCTTTTTTTTAGAACAATTGTATTTTAACTATGCCTCCCCCCATTTAATACTTGTGAGATTGATTTTTTGCACCCAATCATAAGACTTTACATTTTAACCCTACTCAATTTCAGGTCTTAAACTCAGCCAATTTCTCTAGCCTGTCAAAATCCTTTTAGATACTGACTGTCATTCTCTATAACAAGCTACCAACTTTGTGTCATCTGCAAATTTGATGAGCATACCATCTGATGACGCATTTATCTAAATCATTGATAAAAAAAACCCTGTTAACCAGAATAGGGCCAAGCACAGGTCCCTAGGATATTCCATTTTTTCCCATGCTGACATGGAATCATCAATAGCTACACTTTGAGTCTGGCCACCTAACTAGTTCAGAATCTATCTGGTTATATTGTTATTTAATTCACACCTCTCTTCCAAGGAATAGTTTGAGATACTTCATAAAAAGCTTTGCTAAAATCAAGGGAAACCTGACCTTCCCGTCATCTACTTGTTTAGTAATCCTGTCAAAAAAGGAAATGAGGTTAGTGTGGCATAATCTTTTCTTGATGAAGCCATGTAATCACTATTTCCATTTCTAGGTATTTGACAATTATTTGTTTAATGATACATTTTAGAATTCTCCCAGTAATGAAATAAAGCTCACTGACCTATAGTTTCCAGATACTGTTCTCTTCTCTTTTTTTGAATATCAGGACAATGTATCCCTTTTTCAATTTTGTGACCACTCTTCTGTATCATTGACAATGGCTGAGGAATCAAAGATATCAGTTCTTTCAGGACCCAATGATGTAGTTTATCTGTCTCAGGTAACTTAAATTTATCAAAATCAGCTAGATTCTCTCTTGCTATCTCCTTATTTATCTTGTGTATCAACTCCCTTTTAGTCATTTTTATGTCTAGTGTAAAGGTCATTCTCCTTAGCAAAAACCAGAACCAAAGTAAATGCTGAGCATCTTTGCTTTCTTTGTTATTATTTATCATTTTATCTACCCCAAGAAAAAGGTGAAATTAGAGGAAGGGTTAAAAGCATGGGAATTTGAGAGTATTCTTTTATTGTTGAGGAAGGTCCTAGGGTTTGTCCAAGATTTTGGTTAATCTCTGAAGAGAACAAGCTAGAGGAGCTTACACTAGATTTAGGAAATAGCCTCCCTGCTTGGCATTCAATTGGATTTAGTGGTTGATGAACTTTTTTGTGAGGATCCCTTAAGGATGGATGGATGTACTTGATAAGTGAAACTGAGGCATTCAACATCTCCCTAAGATTTCACATTCTTTAGATTGAATGAATCCTCTCTGCTCCCATGGAACCACTTCACGTTGAAACCTGAAGCTACCTCTCATTTCACTGAGTAGCCTCTAATAAGGCATGCTATTCTTCTAAGGCATTTAGCCCATTTAATGACTGGGTCTTTGGGTTAGTCTTTAAATAGCAGTCCAGACATGTCTTCTATTTCAATACTGAATGAAGAGCAAGGTGGGGAAAGGCACAGATGTAACAGAAGTGGCAGACAAATTCTGAACAAGAGCCATTGTATGCCTGAAATCACTAAAGTTTCTCCTAAGTAGTCTAAGAAAAATACTGTTGTTCTCTTTCATCAAATAATAGAAGAGTTGGAAGGGATGTTCCAATCCAAAGTCTTCCCCAATGTAGAATTCCCTTCCACAGCATCCCTGACATTGAATCATCTACCTGCTGATTGAATATCTTCAGTGACAGGGAGTTATAGTCTCACAAGAAAATCTTCTTTATTGTCCAATTCAGTTAAACATTTTATTAAGTACCTATGGTTCTTGACAATGGAGATATAAAAATGAAATCCATTTCAATACCATACAATCAAACAAGCATCCATTAAGGAGATACTGTATTCCTGGAACTCTGTTAAGGAGCCAGGAACACAAAGACAAAATTAAAAATCCCTGGTCTCAAGGAGCTTTTATTCTAGTGAAGATATGATATGCACAGCTAAGTGTATTGATGGTAATCTGAGAGGAGGGAGAGAGATGGGGAGGAAAAGAGAGAGGGAAGGAGAGAGAGAAGGGATGAGAGAGAGGAATAAAGAGAGAGGGAGGGGAGGGAGGAGAGGAGAGGAGACAGAGAGACTAATAGAGGGATCAGGAAAGCTTGTCCTTGGAACTCAGGAGATCAATTTAGTAGGAAGATATGTTCAGAAATAGTTTGAAATGCACATTAGAATGTGGTAAGTGCATAGGATTGTTCTAATAGAGAACGAATAAAAGAATGAATGAATGAAGGCTCTTCTTATGCGTTTACTTTGTGCAAAGCTCTACACTGAGCACTGGGAATATTAGAATATAAGGACTGATAGAAAATCAAGATAGTCTCTGCTCTTAGGGAGGTTATATACTAATTCTTACATTCTACATTACCTATAGAAAGTTTCAGCCTATGTCACATGGAAAGACTCCATAATCCTCAGGGTATCGCAGCAAAGAAGATAGACATGCACATTTTAAAATGTAATTTCAATGGATAAAACCATATCCATTTCTACTCTTTGAAGATTTAATGGTGCTCAGGCCTTTGGTGGGGGGAACTTTCTTTTCTGGGTCTTCAGTAGCTGTGGTGACTGAGGAGGTAGGGGCTGTCTCACTTGCAGAAGCAGTTTTCTGATTGCTTCTCCATAAGGATTATGCTTTTAGATGATGGCTGTTGGGGGACAAGATTGTGGCAGAGTTGGTGATGGGGGAGCACTAATATTCCCAGGACTCTTGAACCCCTCTCCTATAGGTGGTAGTTACCTATGGGGTAAGCTCCTTTCAATGGTGGCTGTGAGGGCCAGTCTGGAGGAATTAGAGAATGGAAAGGGAATGACTGTTTCTAGCTGTAGGGCTCAGGGAAGACTTCATGGAGGAGGTGGATCCTATACTGGGCCTTGAAGGAAGATCATTTCAACAGGCAGAGATGTGGATAGAGCCTGTTGCAATCTTAGATGATGGTGTGTACAAAGACATGAAGATGAGAGAATTTAGGGGAAGCTGGTGGGAGAGGGGGCCAGCAGGGAGGTCAGGGGAGATTGGTTATCCAATCTGGCTGGAGCAGCATCCATCATTTCTTATTGTTAGAAAGTTCTTATTCATTTTGGGCCAAAATTGGACTCCCTGTAACTTCCACCTATTCCAGGATTGCTTAAAATTGTAATCTTTTTTTAAACTCCGGGATGTGACCCAAGACTAATTTTCTATATATCCCTTCCTTGTCTTTGTGAATAGACACAGCTGCCTTGGAAAGCATCGAAACCAAGCACAAGCTGCTACATTGGAGGGAAATGATCAGAGTTGCATAAGACCTGTCTCTCTCCTCAGTTGGCCAACCTACATGTACTCTTCACCTGCTTCAGGGAGCAAGTGAAAGGACACAGGCTAATGAAAGTACAAGAAGGGTTACCAGAGCTAATAGAGGAATGGAGGAGCTAAGAAGTGTTGGCATTCACAAAATCAGAACCACAGAATATCAGGACCAGAAGAACCCATGGGCATCATCTAGTCCTAGCCATTGTTTTCCCTGGAGGCGAAATGACTTGTTCAAAGGAACTGAGTCAGTAAATGACAGAGCCAGTCTTAGAACTCAGATCTCTTGACTCATAATTCAGTTCTCATTATACTTGACTCCATTTATTGTATTCTGTGATCCAGCCAAACTGGCTTTTTCTATGGTTTTCACATATGGAGCTCCATCTCCCACCTCTGAGACTTTTCATTGGCTGTCCCCCAACCTGGAAAACACACCCAACTTTCCTCCACCTCATAGTATCCTTCTCATTCTTCATGGAAAACCCAACCATCACTTTCTACAATTGGCTGTCTAGAGACCTCTAGGGGGCACAGTGGATGGGGTGCAGTGCCTGGAGTCAAAAAGACCTGAGTTTAAATCTGGCCTCAGTCACTTGCTAGTTGGGTGATTCTGGACAAGTGACTTAACCTCTGTCTGCCTCAGTTTCCTAACCTATAACATGGGGGTCATAATAGCACTTACCTCCAAGGGGTCACATTTGTAAAGCATTTAGCATGGTACCTGGCACATGGTAGGCACTTAATAATTGGTTATTTCCTTCCTTATTTGATTTTCCCACATTAGTCATTTTTTCCCTTGATGACCTTATATTTATTTATTCTATATACATTTTGAAATATACACATTGGCCTCCTCTATTAGAATGTAAACTCTGTGACAGCAAGTTTTTTATTTTCTGTATTTGTATCCCTATCACCTAGCTCAGTGACTGGCACATAGTAGGTGCCAGTAAATCCTTGCTGACTGCTCGCTCTTGCCACCATAATACGTGGAAGACTGAGTGTCCTTTTCCTTCCTTTCCTTAGGCTTTGATCTTCCATGATTTTGCTGAGCAAACCATTTGAAATGTCTTGATTCTTTATCCCTTTGCATTTAGTTATTCAGTAGCCAAGGCTCTATGAGCAGCTGAGTTCAAGAGAGTCAACCAGTGCTGAAGATGCAGAAAGGGCCCAAGGGATCTGCCGAGTTCAGAGGGGACACAGGCCCCATTGGTGCTGAGGAAATGAACTCTGCCAACATCCAATGACTTTCTTAGGGAACTGAAAATTAGGGAATTCTGCGTCCCTTAGTTTTTGAGGAAGGGCTCTCTGCTCTAGTGATTGGTAGCTGGACAGTGATTGAAGGAGTCAATTGTATGGGGGGAAGAAGGCAGGCCCTGCTGGTGCTAAAAAAAAGATCTGAGGCTGTGATAAATACAGTACATAAAGTATTCTCTTGATCACCAAGGCAAATCAAATGTCTCAGGCTGGCCTTTCTGTGGTTTCTTTCAAGGCTCTCCTGAGTGAATATAAAGCATCCCTCTGATCATGCCTCTCTTTCTTCAAAAACTTATACAGACTCCCTTCCTCCCACTATTCACCTATAAAATATAGATGAGAGATATTGGCATTCAAGGCCTTCCACTATCTGGCTCTATTTACCTCCATAGCCTTATATTTAGGCAATTAGAAAGTCAATAAACATTAAGTGTTTACTATGTGCAAGAAACTGTGTTAAGTACTAGAGGTAAAAAGGAAAGAAAAGGAAAAAAAAACGTAGTTCCTGCTTCAAGGAGCTTATATTCTAATGAGGAGAAACAACATAAATAGCTAGGTACATATAAGATATATCTATATCTCTACAATTATATTATTATATACTACATTATATGTTAAATGTATAATTGTATATAAATATTAAAAATACACATTAATAACAAACATACATTAAGATAATATACATTAATTATATGTGTTTGCATATTATACATATATACATATATACTATGCATGTGCATATATATAATTAATTTATATTACATGTATCATTATATTTATAATGTTCACTTTATATTTACATGTGTATTATATATGTATATTAGATATAAGGTGAGAAAGTAGTAGACTTCACATTTTTTTACCTTCTTGCCAAATTGAGCAACACTCTGAGATTCATTTCAGTTATGTCCTATCTTATCTCTGTGACTCTACTGGTGACAACTTGTGTATTATCTTCATCTATAACAGACTCTTCCCTCCCACAAGGCCCAGCTTTGGTACCACATCTTCTATTAAGCCTTCCTCAATTCCTTCCTTCCTAAAACAAGCTGAAAGTAATCTCTCTCTCTTCACATTTCTCATAGCACTTGACCTGGATGTCTCCTTCGTACTTATCTTACTTGTATTAGTCATTTGTATTGGTGTCTCTTCCTGTTATATTTTCAGCTCCTTGTTAACTATCCTTGTGACCCAATACCTAGTGCAGTAAGTGCTTCATAAAAGTTGGTTGAAGTTGATTGAACCTGATTTCATGTAGATTTCAAGTTTGAAGGGGCTATAGTGTGGCTGTTTTGCCCATCCCTACCTTCTCCAATTGTGGGCCTGTATTCTAGGGAAAGCTCTGTGATGTATCCTCTTTTTCTTTCTGATCTACCTTTCATGCAGCATCTTCAGAGTGGTCAGGACACAACCAGCACCAGTAAAGATGCCAGAAAGGCAGGACATTGGAATGTGAGAGGCCAGAAGGGCCCCCTGCCAGGGTTGTATGAATTGGAGCAATGTGAGGCCTCACACAGGTAGATGACTGTAAATCTCCCAGGGCATTCCTGCAACAGATTTCAAACCTCTTCTTAAGCCTTCCTTCCTGTAAGCCTCTCCCAAAATAACTTCTGTTTCAAAGGAGGAATTTTTAAAGGACCAGGAAGCTGGAGGGAGGTAGGTGAGGGGGTAGGGAGGTCTGCCACTAGCTCTTAATGGTTCAGATGTAATTTGACAGCCAGGCTTATAGGAAAACTGCTTATGCTGCTAAGGATTGCTTCCATACACATCTCTTGGCTGTTCACACCTTCCACATACACTTTCTACCAGTAAGGTTAGAGATAAAACAGGAAACCTGCTGTCAGTCTCAGGACTGCAGGCAAATTTAAGCACTCTCTATAGGAGCTGGATTTTTCTTGGGGCCAGAAGCTATTTGGCAATACTTAGCATAGAGCCTTTTATTTTCTATTATTTTTTGTTTGTTTTTTGTTTTTGCAGGGAAATGAAGGTTAAGTGACTTGCCCAGGGTCACACAGCTAGTACGTGTCAAGTGTCAGGCTGGATTTGAACTCAGGTCCTCCTGACTCAGGTCCTCCTGAATCCAGGGCTGGTGCTTTATCTACTGAGGCACCTACCTGTGCCATCCTCCCTTTCCCCCCGACTGAACAAAGAGCCTTTTAAATAAACTATTGGTTGGTCAGGTCAGTTCTACTTTTGCATTTTCTCTTGTTTGACTTTTAATCATTTATTATCAGGCTCCATGCTGCCACAATCCTCTGACTTCCCGGTATTTCCCATCGTGTACCCTTTGGCCAAGCTAGGGTAGTCCCCTCACTGTCTGCCTTGTGTCCCGTGCATATCCTCCTCATATCCATTCCTCCAATTCCTCCCCTCCCCTCGGATGATGTGTGTCCCCTCTCTTGGAAGGACCTCTCCTGTTTATCTGTCAGTCTAACTTGCATCCTTACTTACTCCATGAATTTTTCCCTGATCACTTCAGCCCTTATCTCTTTGATCCTTAGATGCTGACAGCACTAATGGTCTGGATGTCAGGTTCACACTTTAATTAGGTGCTGTCTTGTATTATTTGTTTTTGTTTCATATGTCTTTATTTTATCTCCCCAGTCATACTGTGTGTTCCTCAAAGGTCAAGGATCATAAGATCATAAAACCTTAGAACTGGAAGGGACCTCAGAGACCACCTGGTCCAATGGTACCTGAATTAGAGTTCCCTTTATGATATCCTCGGAACAGAAATCTGGCCCTTACTTTAAGACCTCTGTGGATAGGGAATGTGATATCTTCTGAGGAAGCCCTTTCCGCTTTTGCACAGTTCTGATCTTTAGAAAAGTTCGCCTTATATCAAGCCTATATCTAACTCACTATATTTTTTTTGGGCGGGGGTGGGTATCAAGTGTCAGAAGGCTGGATTTGAACTCAGGTCCTCCCGAATCCAGGGCCGGTACTTTATCCACTGCGCCACTTAGTTGCCCCTAACTCACTATAATTTCTACCCACTACTCCTAGGGAGGCACAGTGGATAGAGTGCTGGGGATGAAGTCAGGAAGACCTGAGTTTAAATCTAATTTCAGAATACTTCCTAGCTGTGTGACCCTGGGCAAGTTACTTCTCCCTGTTTGCCTCAGTTTCCTCATCTGTAAAATGAGCTGTAGAAAGCAATGGCAAACCACTCCAGTATCTCTGCTAAGAAAACTCCGAAAAGGGTCACCAAGAGTTGGACATGACTGAACAACTGGACAACAAGAAGTGCTCCTAATTTTCCCCTCTGATCTTGTACCCCCAAACCATTATTACCTCATTCACTGGTGACTGACATTCCTTAAGATCTTGAAGTCTTCTGCCTGCATTCCATAGTCCAGGCCACTTCACAAGACCTTCCTCAGAGTCACCCACAGGATGGAAGGACTAACAAGGGAAACAGCTCAGGTAACCAGACTCTTCAGAGCTGCTCTGTTCTGTTACAAAAAGGTTTATCCTTAGCTCCTTAACTCTCCCACTTAATAGTCAGTTCTTCAATATTAAGGTCAGTGTAGGAACACAAACCCGGAAACTTGGGCTACCCCTGTTTTTTGTTTTTTTGTTTTTTGTTTTTTGCTGGGCAATAAGGGGTAACACAGCTAGTAAATGTCAAGTATCTGAGGCCGGATTTGAACTCAGGTACTCCTGAATTCAGGGCTGGTGCTTTATCCACTGCACCACCTAGCTGCCCCCTGTTTTTTTTTTTTTTTAATTGCCTGGGTACAGGCACTTTTTACAAAGGGAGAGAGGCTGGTGCCCTTATCATAATTGTTGACAACAGCTTCTGCTTTCTTGCCCCACAGGCCAATGTGCCTGCTTCCATTATTAAGACAACAACAAGAGGTGGCTACCATTTTTTTATTTTATACTCATTTGTTAACAGATAACAGAATATGTCAAAGATACAACCATCCTTCCTTTTGAAGCTGACATATCATTTATTGAAAGAAGAAAAGGCAGCTTCAACTAGTAATTTCTACTACAACTTTCCCAGGTGTATGAAGTATTTTTAAGTCTGTCTATAAACATTAACTTAGCTGTTGGTACTCTCAGTGTGAGATGGTCCACTGACCAATGAATGGATATATTACTGGAGGAAATTAATCTTATAAATCTTGACATTCTAGATATAAATGAAACCAGAAGGCAAAAGTAAATTGAAGCTAATGGAAACTAGTTCTCCTTGTAGAGGCAAAAAAGATGAGTTAGCAGAGATGGTTTATATTGTACATACAAAAAGCATCATGTCACAGGATCCACAGTCACTTCTTATTGCAGTGATCAGGATAAGTGAGGGAATTGTGAAAACTAAGTGAACCACACTGACTCCATCTTGTGACTCAAATCTGGAGCTAGCTCAGTTCCCTTTCTATTCAATTATGTGTCTAGTCCAATTTCTGTTGAGTGAGAGAAAACTTTATTGAATTATGGGAATTGTGAGAAACTATTATTGCATTATTTGAACCCAGCCATGCATGGCTGGGAAGTTGGACCATTAGATATGGTCTCTTACTTAGAGACCCTTGACTAAGAACCTAGGTTATGCTGACCAGAAACCTAGTCAGATCCAAAGATGAATGTGAGGATTTCTTTCACAGTTAGACATCTCAAGTAACCCATATGTATCATATGAAAACTGGTTTTGTCCTGGTTAATTAGTTATTGTTTCTCTGTTCCTTTGACTTAATACAGACACTGGGGGGAAATGGGACACCTCTTTTTCTCATTTTAGAGAATTATACCTGTTTGCTCTCCCCACTCTAAACTCTTAAAACTCTCTTATACCCCCCAATGTAGAAAGTCCCTAATTTTTCCTCCAATTAGAAATTAGATTACCTAATTTTGTATCCTGGTTTGTACCCCCTTAATTGTTTTCTTTTAAATTATTTGGTCTTATTTATTAATTAATTCTTTTTAATGCATTAAAATTTCTCCCTCTGTCTTCAGGGTTTGGTGCCAAAGCTGAGGAGGTCTGGTCCCAATTTGTTATGCGATTGGCATACATTGTTTAATAAATCAATATGCTCAGAAGCTTGAACCTTTGTTTCCCAAGCTATTTCATCTTTCACCCATCACATAAATAAACATTGGCAAAAAGAGTCCCTTGAAGTAAAATAGAGCTTATATGCTAACATCTGTTGCAGAAGATGAGATAAAGAAATTCCATAAAGACCTTGTTATAATCTTCCAAATTAGAAAAACACATATTCTAATACTTGGTGACTTCAATGTAAAAGTCATCATAGGAGGAGATGTAAAATATGTCAGAAGTCATAGTTCCAAAATAAGAAACAAGAATGGTCCAGAGGGTAATTGATTATGTAGAAAATGATGTATCAGAAAATTGTAGAATCATGCTCATAGATAAAAAATACCAGGGCAGCTAGGTGGCGCAGTGGATAGAACACTGGCCCTGGAGTCAGGAGGACCTGAGTTCAAATCCAGCCTCAGACACTTGACACTTACTAGCTGTGTGACCCTGGCCAGGTCACTTAACCCCAATTGCCTCACCCCCAAAAAATACTTCAAAAGGAGTGTAGAGGTATTGGGTACTTGATGACAAGTATGAAATATCATCACAAAAAATGGAGTTGATTATATTCTGACAGGAGACAACTGGTTACCAATAAGAGAGTCATCTCCAAATCAGTTATCTATATGCAGCCAGGCCATCAAACTTATTAAAGCAAAGATAATTGACTGCAAATTAGAGGAAATAACAAAAATTAAGGAAATTCCAATCCTACCTACCTATTCATTTATTCATTCTTTCATTTATTCATTCATTAATTCATTAATTTATCTATCTATCTATCTATCTATCTATCTATCTATCTATCTATTTATTTATTTATTTTGTAGTGTGGCAATTGGGCTTAGGTGACTTGCCCAGGGTCACACAGCTAGTAAGTATTAAGTGTCTAAGGCCGGATTTGAACTCAGGTACTCCTGATTCCAGGGCTGGTGCTCTATCCACTGAACCACCTAGCTGCCCCTCAATCCTACCTATTTAAATGTGCTCTTGCTTATGAAAAATTAGAAGTGAATCATATATCTAGATTTGGAAAGGACTTCAAAAGCTATCTGGTATAGTTCCCTCATTTTACAGAAGGAGAAACTGAGTTTAAAGTCTTGCCCATGGTCTTGCTAATAAGTATCAGAGACAAGATTTAATCCTATCTTATCATGAGGTGAAGTCCAGCATGCTATCCACTATGCCACACCTCCTCTCAAAGAACAGACATTGGCAGAGATTATGATTATTTCATTTTCTAATAATATTTAACTAGTGTAGATCACCTTCTAACCAAGAGACCAAAGAGACCTAGAAATGATTGTATACAACCAACATTTTTTTTTCTGCCAAGGAGAGAGATAGAGAATCCAAGGGCAATGCTTGTTTAGAAGATTAACAAATATAATTTTTTAGGTGGACAAATTTTTTATGTGACTATCCTCTAACTCATGTCTCAGAATCTTATATTCTGGCAACTAAGGAAAAGAGGAGGGTCAAAGTAGGGCAGATTGATGCTTAGGATAGATAGGACTGTGAAAATTGATGACCCAAAAATGTAAGACCTATTCAACTTTATTTTGCTTCTGTTTTATATGCCATAAAGAATGATCTTTGGACTAGAAAGAAAAAGAAGAAAAATGGTTAAGAAGAAATTAATATTTAAGATAAGTAGAGAAATAGTAAGTGACCATCTAAATGGAACTTAATAGCAATAAATATATTGTCTTATACCTGTCCTCAAAAAAAATAATTTTGTCCATGTAAGATGAGTAAAGTGTAGGTAAACAACATCTGGTCATATAAAAATACGCACAATAGTTTGCATTTATATAGTGCTTTGATGTTTGTAAAGCTCTTTGCAAATATTATCTCATTCTATCCCCAAAACAACCTTGGGAAATAATAAGGGCTATTTTAATTTTTTTAATTTAAAAAATATATTTACTTCTTTTAAATTTCAAAAGTACTTCATTATTTTCTAGTTACATGTAGAGATAGTTTACAACATTTGTTTTTGTTTTATTTTGTTTTATTTTTTTTTTGTAAGGCAATGAGGGTTAAGTGACTTGCCCAGGGCCATACAGCCAGTAAGTGTCAAGTATCTGAGGTCAGATTTAAACTCAGGTCCTCCTGAATCCAGGGCCAGTGCTTTATCCACTGTGGTACCTAGCTGCCCCCAACATTTATTTATTTATTTTTAATTAATAAAGTATTTTATTTTTTTCTCGTTACATGTAAAGATAGTTCTCAACTTTTGTTTATATAAGCTTTTTACAATTTCAGATTTTTCTCCTTCCCTCCCCCCTCCCCTAGACAGCAGGTAATCTCATATAAGTTTTATATATATATATATATATATATATATATACACACATAATAACATTAAACATATTTCTGTGTTAGTCATGTTATAAGAGAAAAAAATCAGAGCAATGATGAAAAACCTCAAAATAGAAAAAAAAAACCACAACAGCATCAAAAACAAAAGAAATAGTATAGTTCATTCAGCATCTATACTCCACAGTTCTTTTTTTTTTTCTTGGATTTGGAGATCCTCTTCCATCACAAGTTCCCTGGAACTCTTCTGTGCCATTGCATTGGTGAGAAGAATATAGTCTATCACAACACTCAATGTTGATGATACTGTGTACAACCCAACATTTATTTTTATAAGATTTCTAGTTTCAAATTTTTCTCCTTCCCTCCCCTCCTTCCCCCCCTTCCCTAAGACAGCAAGTAATCTGATATAGGTTATATATGTACAATAACATTAAACATATTTCTACATTAGTCATGTTATAAGAGAAGAATCAGAGCAAAAAGGAAAAACCTCAAAAAAGAGAAACAACAGCACCAAAAACAAGAGAGATAGTATGGTTCAATCTGCATCCATATTCCACTGTTGTTCTTTTTTTCTTTCTAAATTTGGAGAGCATTTTCCATCATGAGTCCTTTGGAACTATCTTGGACCATTGTATTGCTGAGAAGAATCAAGTCTATCACAGTTGATCAACACATAATGTTGATGATACTGTGTACAATGTTCTCCTGGTTCTACTCATCTCACTTATCATCAGTTCATGCAAGTCCTTCCATGTTTCTCTGAAATCCGCCTGCTCATTGTTTCTTATAGCACAGTAGAATTCCATTACATTCATATGCCACAACTTGTTCAGCCATTCCTCAATTGATGGGCATCCCCTCAATTTCCAATTCTTTGCCACCACAAAAAGAGCAGCTATAAATATTTTTGTACATGTGGGTCCTTTTCCCTTTTTTATGATCTCTTTGGGGAAAAAGACCCAATAGTGGTATTGCTGGGTTGAAGGGTATGCACAACTTTATAGCTGATAAGGGCTATTTTTATTTCCATTTAACAGATGAGGAAACAGACACAAGAAGGTTAAACAACTTGCTCAGGGTCACCCAACTAGTAAGTGTCTGAGGCTAGATTTCAGCTCAGGTCTTACTAACTCCAAATCCAGCAATTTATCTGTTATGTCTCCTAGTTGGAGGTTTTGATAGAGTGCAAAATCAACAATGTTATTGATATGGTGGTTTATAATGCTAATGAAATCTTAAGCGGCATGACAGGCATGGTGTCTTCAACTAGGAGAGTCAAATTCCCACAGCACTCTGCCCTGGTCAAACCAACATCTGGAGTATTGCATTGGGTCTAGGTCACACATTAATGAAAACATCCAAAGGAAGATGACTAAAATGGTGAAGAGCCTCAGTATCCTGTTATTTGAAGATCAACTAAAATAGTGAGATGTTAGTTTAAGGAAGAGAATACTCATTTTTCTTCAGGTATTTGGAGAATTTCATATGGGCAAGAAGTTAAGCTTGTTCTGCTTGGTCCCAGAAAGAAGAACTAGGAATAATGGATAGGAACCAAAAAAGAGACAAATTGAAGCTTAATATAAGGAAAGACATTCTAACAAATTAAGCTAATGAAGAGTAGAATGGACTGCCTTGGGAAGTAGACATTTCCCACTTGGTTGATGGCTTCAAGGAAAGTCTGTAAGATGTAGCTGCCAGACATGTTGTAAAGAAGGTTCTTTTCCAGTGATGGGTTGAATTGGCCAGCCTTTGAGTTTCTTCCAGATCTAAGACTTTTATTTTGTGAGTAACCATATTCGTGAGATAAAAAAATCCATTGAAATATTGAATTACAAAAGACTGAGTGTAGCCTTTGCTTCATATAGTTTGAATTACATTACCATACAAATTGAAGATTAGTTGGAAGGATTGGGAGATTTTTAGCAAGGAGAAGAGAAAATTTAGGGGGTAACGTGACAGCTATCTTCAAATATTTGAAGAGATGTCATGTGGAAGAGAATTAGGCCTGTTATCTTTGAATTCAAAGAGTATCAGTGAGTAGAAATGGAACTAGATTTGGAAGAGAATTTAGAGGCTACTAAGTTCAACCCCTAATTTTACATGTGGAGAAACTGAGGCCAACTGAGTTTAATTGATTTGTCCCATGTCATGCAGATAGGGGCAAAACTAGTACCATGATGCCTTTTGCATGATGAAAAGGGGAGACAGCCCTCTAAAGCATCCCCATGAGGAGATCTCTTTTTCCTCTCCTACTGTTTCTTAGATCTTGCTGAGACCAGGAAAGTAGGTATGCAAGGGCCCTAGGGAATCTTTTGACCTCACTGAAAGCAGTTGGGGACTGGAAAAAATTTGAGAATTAATACACTGCTATATATACACAGAGGGCCAATTCTGGGCCATGTGGGGCCCAGGGGCAAACTACTATCTGTATCTATCTAATCCTGTTCATGCGCATTTTCACTTAAGTGAAATGAGGTTAAAATAGACTCCACAGGCAATCTTGAAAGGGAAAAGAAGCCACCAATGGGAAGCCCAAAGAAATGATGCACTCCTTCATTTTTCTCTGTTGGTGGTGTTTTCCTTTCAGGGTCATTTCAGGTGACTTTTTTCTTCCCTTCCCTTCTAGTTAAAAGTATTTTCTTCCACTCTTCAAATTTTCCTAGAGCAACTTGCTTGGAACTCTCCTTTGTCCTGTCAAATTCTAGCATGTATTATGCTTGTTATTATTGTTGTTGAGTCATTTTTCTGTTTGGTTATATCTGACTGTGCTCCCATTTGGAGTTTTCTTGGCAAACTTGTAGTGTTTTGCCATTTCCTTCTTCATTTTGTATATGAGGAAACTGAGGCAAATAAGATTAAGAGATTTGCTCAGGGTCACACAACTAGTAAGTGTCTGAGGCCAAATTTGAATTTAGGAAGATGAGTCATCCTGACTTTCAGACCCAGCACTCTATCTACTGTGCCACCTAGCATTATTTTTATCTGTGTCTATATTCTATCCTCTCTTCCCAGCAGAAGGGGCAGGGAAGGAACAAGTATTTATGAAAGATCTACTGTGTTCCAGGTACTATGCTAAAGGCTTTAAAATATTTTCTCATTTGATCCACACAACAACCCTGGGAGGAAGGTGCTATTAATAAAATTCCCATTTTACATATGATGAAACTGAGGTAGATAGAAGTTAAGTGACTTACCCAGGATCACACAGCTACTAAATGTCTGAGAGAAGATTTGAACTCTGGTCTTCTTCTCTCTAGATTCAGCACTTTATCCAATGTTCCACCTAGCTGCCTCAATACAGTAGGAACTCCTCAAAGACAAAAGCTTTCATTTTTTTCTTTGCATTTACAGTACTCTGTGCCTAGTACTGAGTAGGTCCTTATTAAATGCTCGGCTAATTGAGGTTAGGGACTTCGTGGTTTTTAGATTGTTTTTAATCTTTGCATCCCCAGCAACATAGCACAGCACTTTGTATATGGTAGGCATTTAACAAATACTGAACTGATTTTTAAATTGAATTGTAGCGGACTTTTAGCTTAATTTGAGTCAGTAGTGTGCTGTCAGCCATAAAACACCTAATCCAACCTCCAGCTGTATTAACAGAAGCATAGTGTCCAGTAAAAGAAAGATGAGGGTCCCACTGTCCTCTGCCTGGGTCAGACTAAACATCTAGAGTATTCTATTCAGTCCTGAGTGCCACATTTTGGGAAGGAAATAGACAAACTGGAGCATATCCAGATGAGGATAACAGATTGTCAATGGTCTCAAAACCATGACCTCAGAGGATTGGCAGAAGAATCTAGAGATGCTTAACCCAGAGAAGACATGACTAGGGATGGGAGTGGGTAGATCAGGAGAGCTGTCTTAAAGCATGTGAAGGGCTATGATACAGAAGAGGGCTTAGGTTTGTCCTGCTTGACCAAAGAAGGAAGAACTGAGTGCAATGAGTGGAAGATGTAACAAAACAAATTTAGACTTGGTATAAGGGAAATCTCTAGAAATTAGACCTTCCCCACAGTAGAATGGGCTCGTTTGGTAGGTAGCAAGCTCCCCATTAGTAGAAATATTCATGCAGAGGATAGATGACTATCAGCATCATTGTACAGGAGATTACTTTTCAAGTGGGGTCAAAACTTGTTACCTTTTAAGGTTCTTTTCAACTCGGAGATTCTATCACTATGTTCAGGAGTTAGGACAAATTTCACTCAGTTTCCTAAGCTAACTTTTAAGTACAATCTCTATGCTTCTACCTCCTTTCCCCTCATGATCTGCTTCCCTGAATCTTTATGTAGTGGCCAGTGGATATGAAAATGTACCTTAATGCACCTTGGATCAGTAAAAAAGGAAGATACTAAGCAGTAACCAGCCGGTAGAAGAAGAAACTATCACAGTTATAAGCAGGGTCTTGGGATAACAAGGTCTAGTTCTGAGCTCAAGAAAAATTGTGAAGCAAATCCAGCATGCCATTAGAGCTAACACATCCCCTTCAGTGACCCTCCTCCTTATGCCTTCTCCATATCATATTCCTAGCTCCACCCTGGGAACTTCTCTTGGGCACACACTCCCTACATCTGTCCACTCTAGTCCGGTGTCTTTGTGCTTTGCCCCAAACCTTGTCTGACCTAGCACTGGGGTACCCAATCCTTGCCTAACCTACTGCCTCACTTTTCCTCCATTGTACCCAATTATTTCATTTTCTTGAGCCGTACATGTCCTAAGATTCAACTATATGCCTATAAAACTCTCAGTCTCACTGGGTCTTTGAATGCTAGCAAATTAAAATAATAGGTTCTCAGACATGAAAGGACTCTCAGAGGTCTTCTAGGCCAACACTTAGAGGAGCAGGTATTCACTCTACAATGTTACTGACAAGTATACTGAAAGACCCGTGGTGATGGATGCTATACCATAGGGCATGTCGTTGAAAGGTCCTTTCTGGGAATGGTAGCATTGACTAGATTGCTTTTCTCAGACTTATGTTGGAGAGGGGTGAGAGGGTATGAGTAGTGAGATGGCATGGAAAAAAGCCAAGAAATGTAATGGGTCTGAGACTGAGTAAGATCAAGTGATGTCCTACAATCTCCTCTTAGGATCACAGGGATGGGAGCCAAAGTTTGGATCAGATATGGAGGCTGGAGAGTAGTTCATATGGCATGGAGGTGTCTGGGAAATGATTTCATAATCAAAATATATCCTCTCTCAATAATAGACCCCTGATTCAGAAGTCGGTGTAAGGTGGCGTCTGATGTACTTCTTGGCAAAAAAAAGGATCTTTGAGGAACACTTTCACCTATCTTTCATCAACCATATTTTGGTCCTTCATATTCATTCTTTGGTAAACTGAACTGGTGGTATAATAGAAAGAACACTATATTTCAAGTCAAAGAACTATGGTTCTGTCATTATTGTCTGTGACTTTGTGGTAGAATGAAAAGAGTTCTCACTCTGGGATCAGAGAACAGGGGTTCAAATCCTGCAACATTTCCTACCTCCATCACCTTGAGCAAGTCACTTAACATCTCTAGACCTCAGTTTCCTCATCTGTAAAATGAGGAGGCTTGATCCTATAATGCCAATTGGGCTTAGTTTTTCATGTATGAAATTAGGGGGTTGCATCTGATACCACTGAGATATTTTCGAATTCTAAATGTCTGATCCTTCAGACAGACACATGCACACCCTCTTTTCCCTCCCTGAAAACACACTTGCAATCTTATATATCTCCACGAGGTGGCAGGTTTTGCCTGGAAAATAATTTCCAACTTGTCCCGCCCTTTGCTATCTCAGAGAGGATGTTTTCACAAAATAATGTTCCTTGACAAATGTAATTTATATTGATTGCTTTTGTTAATGCATCAGAGAAAACATTTGAACTGGCTTCATTCTTGGGGATGTTTATTGCTTTTTCTTGCCAGAAAACAAACAAACAAGGCTGTTATCTGATCTGTGGGTCACAATAATGATGGGTCTGGTGAAATTGAGGTTAGTCCATGGGTGAGGGGAAGGGATGGATTGGTCAGGGATGGGGTGCCCTTGAAAGGAAATATAACCTGAAGCTTTTAGAATGCATACAACCATCAAACTGATTTCTCCCAATCATTTCTTTTGTAGAATATGTCTTGTTTGCCTTTTAATATTGTATGAAGTGAATAAGAAAGCACAGAGTTATGCTTTTTTTCTACTGGGGTAGTAAGCAGGATTTTCAGTGCTTCCTGCTTGGATAAACTATGAAATATTGATTGATCTGGTGTTAGTCTGGAATTCCCCAGTCCCACAGTTCTTCCCTAGCAAGATTTAATGATGCTAATTACAAGCTTCCAATCCCAGTTATGTTTCTTCATGAAGGCACTCATCTGGGGTGCAATAGTGGTTTTCTTCTTTCAAAAATTTAGAAATGGAAAGGACCTCAGAGGTCATAGAATTCTAAACACCCATTACACTACTTCCCTCCTCACCCCCTATACTTTCCAGATAAGGGAACCAAGGTGCAGACAACCAGATCTTTACATCTTTATTCAATGTTTGGGGAATTGCGCTTTGAATGTTTGGGGACTGATTTTGTTTGGGAAAAATCACAAAAAGCAAAGGTATCATATTCTGGAGGGAAGAGAGAGAGACAGACACAGACACAGACATAGAGAGAGGCAGACAGAGAAAGCACAACCCCTCTTGACCACTACCCCATCGATCTCTCCAAATTCTTATTTCCTGACAGTTAAGAGAAGCTGAATCAGGAACAGCCACTAAATGTAACCCATTTTCATGGTTTGGGTTAGTATTGCTTTTCATGAAAGTATTTCATTCCTCCTCCCCCTCCTTCAACCTTCATTCTGTTCTGAAATCTTACGGCAAAGCCAGTGCAGCCAGAGTTTTGCATAGTAGAAGATAAATAAAGACACTGGCAGAACACTTGAAGGGCCTCTGGGAGGAGGGGCTTGTTGTACCCCTCTCTCTAAGTAGGAATCCCAGAAGTTATTCTTGGAATGGTGGAAGCTCTGGATTCTCTTAAGAATGTAAGGAAGGCATCAACTAAGTGACCCAGGGTCAATTACCCAAGGAGGGAAAGAGATGGGTTTGAGATGGAATTATTCATGTGGAAAGCTCTGGGGGGTAGTAATAGAAAATTCAGAGTTCAAGTTAGCTGGTGATTGGGACTCCTAACTGGGCCTATGCCAAGGGACTGGGGTTGACTTATGAATCAATTGTCTTGGCCAAATGTTTTCAGAGAAATCCTGAAGGAGACATCACATTTTTTCCCCCAGAGAGTATCATTAGAATGCAACTGCTGTCCTCTTTACCCTTCTATTTCTTCTAGGTTTGGCTTTCCTGGAGCTCAGAGCTTTGGGATCATGGGCTTTTGAGACAGGAAGGAATGTAGAGATCATCATCTCTGTGCAATTGACACACAGATGAATTGATGCAGCCCTAATCAATTCCCTGAGCTCCAGTCCTACATTGTAAGCTGCCTCTTGGACATTTACAGCTTCATACTTCATAGGTACTTCCAAATCAACATAACCAAGACTAAGCTCATTATCTTTCCTCCTAAACCTACCCCCTTACCAAACTTCTCACTTACTGCTGAGGATACCAATATCCTTCCAATCATCTAGTTCCACCACTTCAGTGTTATCCTGGACTCCTTTCTCATTTGACCTACATATCCAATTAGCTGCCATATCCTGAAATTTCTTTCACTACAACATCCACCACACTACTATTACTACTCACAGCCATTGCCCTAGTTTAGGACTTCATTACCTCTCTCCTTGGATTTTCTGTTTTTAAGTCTCCCCATTCTACTCCATCCTCCACAAAGTGCCAAAGCATAGGTCTGACCACATCAATCCTTCCTCCAACCCCACCTCAATAAACTTCAGTGGCTCCCTATTATCTCTAATATAAAATACAAGCTCTGTCTGACTTTTAAAGTTCTTCAAAACCTGCTCCCTTATCTTTCTAGGCTTTTAAAACACATTATCCCTTTTACTTATTCTATGATCGAGCCATACCAGCTCACTTGCTGTTCCTCACGCACAAGGCTCTATCTCCCATTGCTTTGCCTTTGTACTGGTTGTCTCCCAAACCTGTAATGCTCTGCCTCCAAGCTTTCATCTATCTTACAGAATTCTTGACTTTCTTTAAGACTCAGCTCAAGAGTCACTTCCTGAAAGAGGCAGCTCCCAGTCTCCATACTGTTAGTGCCTCCCCTCCCAGGCAACTACCTATCTATACATTTATTTTGTAAGGAACAAATTTATGCCATGTTTCTTTCCCATTAGAATGTGAGCTCCTTGAGGGCAGGGGCTATTTTTGTTTTTCTGGAAATCCTCAGTGCTTAGCATAATGCCTGAACACATAGTAAGTGCCTAATAAATGCTTGTTGACTGATTGACCAACTCCTGTTCTATAAACATTCTCTTTTCAACTCACAGCTTCTTGTTTTATCTTGTAACCACACTGGTGTGCCAAGGTCAGCAAAGGCCATTTTCTATCTGGAAGACTGAGGGCTTAGTGTCAGTTCCCCAGTGAAAGTGAAAAGGCTAGGACTGGGAATTTGTTGGTACCCTCTACTCCCTGCACCCCTTGCTCTTCCCTTTTCCTCAGGGGCTTCTCCTTGTGGATATGGTTTTAGAAGGGAACAGCCACAAGAATTTATTACCTCCCAAAGAAACCCTTCCACTTTGGGGACAACTCTTGTTGCTAGGAACTTTTTCTTGTATCTGGCTGAAATTGCCTCTGCGATTTCCACCCAAGGTTTCTAGTTCCTTTGGGAATAGCAAAGCTTAAACCTAATAACAAAACTAGCATTTATATAGTGCTTTCAATATATTATCTCTTTTGACCATCTCAACAACCCTGTGAGAGGTGCTGTGATTGTAACCATTGCATACATGACAATGAGGCTCAAAGAGTTTGAGATTTGTTCAGGATCACACATACAGTAAGTGTCTAAGGCAGGATGAAGATAGAAATCTTCCTGACTCCAAGTCCAACCCTTGTCCCACTGCCCACTGAGCTGTTTGAGGCCCATCGAATCCTTGCTTGCCCCATCTTTCCATCTGGATGTTCCTATGCTTGCTCCCTTACTCCTTTCCAGTCTATCACTTTCTCATTTCCTTCCTACTCACCATGCCCTATGGTTTCAGAGCCTCAGGTTTCTGATATGAGTGACTTAATGGTGTAAGGTCACAGAGAATCAGTGCTCCAGGCACTGGATTGGCAGGGGGTGGATCACACATATGGGTTGGTGACCTCATGCCTGCCCTTGGGCTGCTACAGATCCTTGGACTGCTTTGTGCTGGCCCATTGCCCATGGAGCAGCATCTGCCAGTGCTTAGCCCTGGAGTTGTGCTGACAGGTGTGAGTGTGCCTGCTGACTGGGTTGGCCTGCCCTCCCCTGCCCTGCCTAGCAGCAGGTGCAGAGAAAGGGCCCCAGCCCATTGATGTGGTGGCAGAGCCCACGGGGGCCAATCTACCACACTAGTTATTACTTCTGCTAACCCAGTTCGCTGGAACTTAGCCTGTAGGAAGCCTAAATCTGAACTGCTTTGTCAGGCGTGTTGTGAGCAGACTGCCAGATTAAGGGTCTTTGTGGCTCTAGAGGAGCTTTTCTTTTTCTTTATTTCTTTAATTTAATTTATTTTCAATTAACAAAAATATATTTTCTCTCCCTCTCACTTTTTTCTGCATTAGAAATAAAAAAGAAAAAATATTCTTGCAGCAGATACACATGGTAAAGCAAAAGAAATTCCTACATTGGCCATTCCCAACCCCCACCCAAAATATAGGTCTCATTCTGTGCACTGAGTCCATCTCCTCTCTGTCAAAAGGTGGCTAGAATGCTTCATACTCTTTCCTTTGGAATCATAATTGGTCAGAGAGCTTTTTTTATAGTTTCAGTCCACCTTCCTTTTTCTTACAAACAAAGAAACTGAAGCCCAGGTATAGGAAAAGACTTCCCCAAGGTCACAGTGCTAGTGAGTTGCAGTTTGGACTTTAACTCAGGCTTTCCACCTTTAAATTGAAGGCTCATTCTGTTAGACTGGTAGTGTCAATTTAAGTTGGAGACAGGTGCCACTAAATCATAATAAGGATTTCTGTCTGATGCACATTGACTTAGAAAACCATATGTTAACATTATCTATATTATACTGTTTTTTAATTTATTTTGTTACCTATTTCCCAATTACATTTTAATCTGGTTTAAGTTGCACTGGGGAGTATTTTGGGGCCATGTGTTTGACACTTCAACCTTACGTTACCAATTCAAATGCTACTTCATCCAGGAAGCCTTCCATGATCTAAACAGGAAAAAAAATGCTTGTTTTTTTTTTTAATTGCACTCATCTAGACTTCTTCTGTGTATTTGTTTTGCTTCATTTTGTATCATTGGTATCCATGTATATGTTGTATCCCTCCTTGTGGATTGCAAGTTTATAAGTTTGGGGATCTTGTCTTAGAAATTTGGGCTTATGGGGGCAGCTAGGTGGCACAGTGGATAGAGCACCGGCCCTGGATTCAGGAGTACCTGAGTTCAAATCTGGCCTCAGACACTTAACACTTATTAGCTGTGTGACCCTGGGCAAGTCACTTAACCCCAATTTCCCTGCCAAAAAGAAAAACCCAACAACAAAAAAAAGAAATTTGGGCTTAGTACACAGTCCCTTGGGAAATTATCATTCTTCTAGCTATTCTTTTCAAGGGATTAGGAAGAGACTCAGGCATCCTCAAGGGAAATTTGAGATGCCTTCATCCTATAACCTCTGATGTTCATGATGGATGGTGAAAAGGTGCTGTTTTCTTCTTTGGGGGCATTTGTATTGAATTCAGCAACTCTTCCAAAGGAAGAACAAAACTTCTTGCTTCTGTCTTACTGGGACTTCAGGACAGAGTTTGTGGGCATGTTCAGGTATCCTTCTTGGCAGTGAGATACAGTGAAATAGATGGTGTTATATTCTATAGTGCTTTATGAAAGATTTCGGAAGTCATAACATAAAGAATCATAGAAGTTTGAGCTAGAGGGGGCAGCTAGGTGGTGCAGCGGATAAAGCATTGGCCCTGGATTCAGTAGGACCTGAGTTCAAATCTGGCCTCAGACATTTGACCATGCTAGCTGTGTGACCCTGGGCAAGTCACTTAACCCTCACTGCCCCACACTAAAAAAGAAGTTTGAGATAGAAGGAACATGAGAGATCATCTAATTCATCTCTCTCCTCTTTTTAAAGATGAGAAAATTGATTGCTTGAGAGAGAGAGACAGAGACAGAGACAGAGAAGGTAATTTAGCCAAAGTCACACAGGTGTCATACATTAACCCAACATTAAGCGGGACTTGAAGCCAGGTTCTCCAACACCAGAGCATTGGTGCACATTCCACCATCTCCCCCCACAATTCAGGTATGGGTGGAATTAGATTGTTTTTCAGGTACCTTCCAATGCTGATGTTATGATGCTTGAAATTGTGGTATCTTTGAGCAGGGTAAAATGCTAGAAGAAAAAGTAGAGGAATAAGAAGTGAAGCTAGAAACCTGCCCCTCCACCCACCAAAGAATGTGTAGAGAAGAGAGCTGAATGATTGCTTTTCAATCAGCAATATTGCTGGTCTATGGGTTTGCTTTTAGAAACAGTGATTCCTTAGGTACACATGTATGCTTTTAATGACAAGGAATGAGAGATGACAGAATGGGATCATGGAGCACTGGAATTCATCCTACAAAGCATGTGTGGGGATGCAGCCCTGACCCTTTCTGGACATCATATATACTCTGGTTACTTGCTAAGGGACACATGTGATCAGTGACTCCTGGTTGGTCCTTTCATGGGTGTGATACAAAGTGGGTAGTGAGTGGTCAAAAAATTGGCTACTGAGTCAGGAAACTCTTTAAAAGGAGAGGACAAAGTGGATTTCTCTCCTTTCTACCTCTTCAGTAACTTCTATGGTAGCTATGAGCATGTGACGATGATCACAAATTCATTTTTGTTGTTGTTGAGTCTTTTTCTGCCATTTCCAACTCTTCATGACCCCATTTGGGATTTTCTTGGCAAAGATATTGGAAAGGTTTGCATTTCTTTCTCCAGCTCATTTTACACATGAGGAAACTGAGTCAAAGAGGGTTAAGTGAATTGGCCATGGTTACACAGCTAGTAAGTGTCTGAGGCCAGATTTAAATTCAGGAAGATTCCTGACTCAAGGCCTAACACTCTATACACCTGTTCATATGCTTGGCCTAAGTGAGCCTGAGACTGGATCTCAGGTCTCTGGCCATCTCTTCCACTTTATATTTCTTTTCTTGGCCAAATATAATCCTGAAATGGATACTTTTAGCTTTGGAGGCTACCTTCTGTGCTCTAGAGTTTATGGGTTCCAGGTGCTGTCTGCCATCAGAAGATAGTCCTTGCAGTGCTTCTTGGAGGAAAAGAACACTCCCACCAGGAGTTCTGGAATCCTGAGCCAAAGACCTAAAACCCAAATCCTACTCTTGGTTGGCAGTAGAAATGAATCTGTGAGCTTCACAGGCAATGTAGGGTAGAAGTAAGAGTGACATACTATATAGTGCTTCATGTTAAAAATATTTGTTATAGTTCATATTTTTATATTGTATATAGCTATATGTTGTTTATGTTATATATAAAACACAAATTTTGCATTTTAAGCACCTCTTTTGTGGTAGAGAAAATAAATAGCTGTCTATACCTGACATCTGGTTTGTATGTTATGCTTTTCTATATGGAATTCTGTTGGGATATAACTTATACAGGAGCCATACCTAAACTCTTTCTAATAGATTTTCCCTGGGAGTAGGAGTGGAGGAATAGTGAGCCAGAGTATGCCAGAAAAAGTCTAACCTACTCTTTTAGAGGTTAGGTTTCCCCCAGAACTGAGTCTGGGTACACTAGAATCAAGAACTTTGTGGGAGAGGGGAGCTCCCTGACCTGACCATGGGTGACAATAGAAAGAGTGCTAGATGAATCCAGAGACCCAGGTTCAAATCCCAGCTACAACACTTATAATAACAATACTGATGTGAAATTGGACGAGGTCACAACCTCTGTGGGACCCATTAAAATGGAAAGAAGAAGAGGGTGGACTTGATGAGTTCCAAGGTCCCTTTTGGCTCTAAATCTCCTATTTAGCATAGTTCTTCCATAGTACCCCCAAAGAAAGTCTGCTTGACCATCCCTTTTATTTTTTGTGTATATAAGAATGATGGGGATGAAGGGTCTTGCATTGAACATAGGATCTTAAAGTAATTATATTCTGGAATGGGTTACTTTGGTATTCTATCAATGACATTCTAGGAATCATATATGATGCTTAAACTTTTACAAAACTAGACCCATTTGGGGAGGCAGGGGTGTTATAATCTGCCACAGATCCCTCAAAATGACAAATGGAAAAACCATGTTCTATGTGTGGTATGGCCATTTAGAGTTCAATATTCTGCCACTTTCCAACATTTTGTTAATAAGATCCTGGCAGAATCACTAGATCAGAAATGTGTTGCTTACGTGAATGACATTCTGATCTCTTAGAAACCTGCAGAATATGTAAAGCATGTATCAATGCTATGTCAGTATCCATTAGCCCATGGGCTTTATGGTAGGAGTGTGAATTTCACCATATGTCCTTATCTTTCCTAGGATTTATGGTAAGGCCAGAGGGATTACAGATGGACCCCACATATGTGGGTTGTACCTACAAGTAGAATAGATAAAACGAAGATGTGAGACAGTCTCTGCTATGAGATTAGTCTCAAACTCCCTGTCTTCCTCCCCCATTCCCCTTTTAGCAGGAATGGTGTCTGCTTATCTTGCCAAGAATGATGCCATCTATTCCATTATTTCATTGCAAGCTCTCAAACCCTCCTGGTAGCTTAGATTTGCAGAAGAATGCTCTATTTAAGAGATATGGCTCTTTTCTATGTCAGAAAGATTTCATGATCATAGACTCTGTCCAGTATTAAAAGACTTATCCCAGCCTATGGAGCAGTACCAAGTGTAACCATAGCATACAAGAGGCTGGGCTTGGAGTTAGTAGATGGGAACACTGACATGGATCCTGAGGCTACCTTTCCAATGGTTGGCATCTTGGAGGATATACACAGTAACAGTCTCATAGGGAAAAATCCTCAGGAAAGCCTCTCAAAGCATCCACTTCTATGTAGCCAATTCTGGGTTACTCTATGTCACAAACTTATAGTCCAGTATCTTCAGTTCCAATTACTAGCACCACTCTGGGAGGCATGATTAACTACTAGAGCAATTAACTTTTCTGCCTTTCCTTGGTATTTGCAGATATAACCTAACCATGACAGGATATCATTACTCACAGACTGAATAATGTATATGGAGGTTTCTGGGAGATGTAGTGGGCCTTGGAGCAACTACAGATTTGTGGACACTCCGGTAAAAATGAGACTCTTTTATTTGTATTTAGTAAGTTGGTCTGGGTGTTTCACTTGCCAGCAAAGTGTTCATCCTAAGGTGTAGGTATTCACTTTTTGGGATCCTTCCTGATAGTAAAAAGATTAATTTGATAGCATTGGTCTTGGGGTTGGGAAGATCTCCATTTCAATTCTACTTCTGATACTGACTAGCTGTGTGACTTTGAACAAATTACAACCTCCCTTAACCTTAGTTTCCCATAAAATAGGAATAATGATATCCATAGAGTTCTGGTGAGGTTTAACTAAGATAATATGTGTGAAGCGTTTTGTGAATGTGAAAGTATTATGAGGGGGAAGTAGCAGGTGAGTGAGTGAACCATACTATCATCAGAATTGGCTCAATGGGGGAATAACATACATACTCAAGTGGGTATAGTAATATATTTTTGCCCTGAGGAAAAGTGGGAGGGGAAGGAGATGGGGGGGCGGGGAGGAAGGAAGGGAATGTTGGAGGAGGGAGCGGTAAAAAGCAAAACATTTTCAAGGAAGGTGAAGATGTTTTGCATAACCGCACATGTATGACATATTGAATTGCTTGATTTCATAGGGAGGGTTGAGGAGAGCAGGAGAAAGAATATTTAGAACACAGAATTAGCTCAAAAATCTTAACCTCATCAGAGAGGGCTCAAGAAGGGAATAACATATACACCCAATTGGGAGGAGTAATCTATTTAACCCTACAGGAAAGTAGGAGGGGAAAAAGATAAGGAGGGAAGGGTGAAAGAAGGGAGGACAGAGTGAAGAGGGGGCAGTCAGAAGTAAAACACTTGAGGAGGAATAGAGTAAAAGAAGACAGAAAATAGAGTAAATAACATGGGAAGGGAATAGGATGGAGGGAAATAGTTATGATGATTGACTATAATGGCAAAATGTATGGTACCTATTCTTCTGGGCTATTGTGAAGAAAATTCTTTGTCAAGTTTAAGGTACTATATAAAAGTTATGATTAACAGGATGCTATCAGAAAAACCTGGAAAGACCTACATGAATTGAAGTAGAGAGAAATGTACTGTATACAAAATAACAGCAATAATGTAAGATGATCTTGTGGGAAGCATGTGGTTATTTTCAGTAAGGCAATGATCCAATATAACAACTCTGAAGGACTTATAAAAATTGCAATCTATCTGCAGAGAAAGAATTGATGGTATCTGAAAACAGATTGAAACATATTTTATTCCGACAATTCCTTAATCTGAAATTTTGTTTTTATCTCTTTTCTCTCACAACCTAGCTAATGTGGAGATGTTTTCCATGACTACTCATGTATAACTTATATTGAATTGCTTGAGTTCTTGGAGGTGGGGGCTGGGGAGGGAGGAAGAGAAGTTGGAACACAAAGTTTTAAAAAATTGATGTCAAAATTTATTTTTACATATAATTTGGAAAATAAAATTCTAAACATAGAAAAAAAGTATTATATAAAATGGTTATTATTATTATTGTATGTGGAAGTTACCAAGGCTTGATATAACATAGAACCCAGAATGTTTGAGGTAGAAGAGGTGTTGGAGCCTCTCTCTCCACAAGAGAAAATTCCATCTATTTCAAGTTTTAAAATGAATCAATGTAGGTAAAGTGCTTTATAAGTTCTAAATTGTTATATAAATATGAATTGCTACTACTACTACGACTACTACTACTACTACCATCACCACCACCACTACTACTACTGTTATCCTCAATGGAGTGTTCTAGTCCATGGAACATAACTCCAAGAACCAAATTAAATTGGAGAAAATGTGAAACATATTATGCTAAAGCAATGAATTTCTAGTTAAGAGACCTGGGTTCTGACACTCTCTGGGTGACCTTAGGAAAATCACAACCTTTTTGAACATGTTTCTTATAAAATTGAGATAATAACTGGTGTACTTCCTGTGTCCCAAGTTTGTTATGAGAAATTTGCCATGTAAACATTAAAATGATAAAGAGTTATAAATTATTATTTATATACTTTTGGCCTGGACCTGTGGTTTCAGCACTGTGTTGTCCCAGTATGAAAATTCCTTTCACTGATGGAGATCTGCAATTTTTTTGTGCCAGTGAGTTTGGTGCAGAGAGTTCAGTGACTTGCTCTTAGCCACAGGGGCATACCTGCAAAAGGCATGTCTCAATCTTTTCCTCATTGCCCATGTTTCAGAATTTGTTAGTGTCAGAGCCAGGATTTGAATGTTTTTCTGACTCCAAACCTGATCCTCTATTCATTAAACCAGGTTATCTTTCATTGATATTCATTAGAGAAAGTGGTCTGTAATTTTCTTTGTTTTGGCTCTGCCTGGTTTAGGTATCAACACCCTATTTGTGTCATAAAAGGAATTTGGTAGAGCTCCTTCACCTATTTTTCCAAATAATTTGTATAGTATTGAAATTAATTGTCCTTTAAATGTTTGGTAGAATTCACTTGTAAACCCATCTGGCCCTAGCGATTTTTTCCTAGGCAGTTCATTGATGGCTTGTTCAATTTCTTTTTCCAAGATGGGCTTATTTAAGGATTTTATTTCCTCTTCAGTTAACCTGGGTAATTTGTATTTTTGTAAATATTCATCCATTTCATTTATATTGTCAATTTTGTTGGCATACAGTTGGGCAAAATAGCTCCTAATTATTGCTTTAATTTCCACTTCATTGGTGGTGAATTCACCCCTTTCTTTTTATTACTGGTAATTTGGTTTTCTTCATCTTTTTTAATCAAATTAACCAAAGCTTTATCTATTTTATTGTTTTTTTCATAAAACCAGCTCTTAATTTTATTGATTAATTCTATACTTTTCTTGCTTTCAATTTTATTAATTTCTCCTTTGATTTTCAGTCTTTCTAATTTAGTATTTAATTGAGGATTTTAAAATTTGTACTTTTTCTAGCTTTTTTAGTTGCATGCCCAATTCATTGATTTCTTCTTTTTCTATTAATGTAAGCATTTAGAGATTAAAATTTCCCAAAAGAAATGCTTTGGCTGCATTCCATAAGTTTTGGTGTGTTTTCTCATTATTGTCATTGTCTTGGATGAAGTTAATTGATTGTTTCTATGATTTTGTTGTTTGACCCACTCATTCTTTAGGATGAGATTATTTAGTTTCCAATTAATTTTCAGTCTACCTTTCCATGGCTCTTTATTACATGTAATTTTTATTGCATCATTATCCAAGAAGGATGCATTTAATATTTCAGCCTTTCTACATTTGACAATGAGGTTTTTGTGCCCTAATACTTGGTCAATTTTTGAGTATGTGCCATGTGCCACTGAGAAAAGGGTATATTCCTTAGTATCCCCATTCAAATTTCTCCAGACATCTATCATATCTAACTTTTCTAACATTCTGTTCACCTCTTTAACTTCTTTCTTATTTATTTTGTGGCTATATTTATCTAATTCTGAGAGGGGAAGTTTCAGATCCCCCACTAGTATAGTTTTGCTGTCTATTTCCTCTTGCAACTTATTTAACTTCTCCTCTAAGAATTTGGATGCTTTGCCACTTGGCACATACATGTCATTATATATGGTACCTTTTAGCAAGATGTAGTTTCCTTCCTTATCTCTTTTAGTTAGATCATTTTTTGGTTTTGCTTTGTCTGGGAAAAGGATTGCTACCCCTGCTTTTCTGACTTCAGATGAAGCATAATATATTCTGCTCCAACCATTTACCTTTACTCTGTGTGTATCTCTGCGCTTCAAATGTGTTTCTCATAAACAGCATATTGTAGGATTATGATTTTTAATACACTTTGCTTCTATTTTATGAGAGTTCATCCCATTTACATTCACAGTTAAGATTCCTATTTCCCTTTATACTCTTTTCCCCTTTGTACTTTTTTCTTCTTTCACCCTATTCCTCCTTACCAGTATTTTGATTCTGACTACTGCCTTCCTCAATCTGTCTTACCTTTTATTAGCCACCCTTCCTTTTCTTTCACCTTTCTTCTCCTGCTTCTGCCCTCCCTTCTATCAGTACTACCCTCTTCTCCTTACCTTTTTACTTCCTTAAAGAGTAAGGTAAGCTTCTTTATACAAATGGGTATATATGTTATTACTTCCCTCAACCAAACATGATGAGAGTAAGGTTGAAGCAATTCTCAACCCTCCCTTCTTTCCCTCTATTGTAATAGGCTTTTTTGTGCCACTTCATATGATGTAATTAATGCTATTCCCCCTTCCCTTCCCTCTCCTCCCCTATTCTCCTTTTATTCTGCCCCATAAGTTTCTTTATATCATCACATCAAAGTAAATTTAATAACAATACCCTGGGGGCAGCTATGTGGCACAGTGGATAAAACACTGGCCCTGGATTCAGGAGGACCTGAGTTCAAGTCCGGCCTCAGAAACTTGAAACTTACTAGCTGTGTGACTCTGGGCAAGTCACTTAACTCTTACTGCTCTGAAAAACAAAAAACAAGAAACAAAAATAACAATATCCTAGTAGAGATCTAGATCTCGAGTTAAAAGTATTATCCTCCCTCATTATGATGTAAACAGTTTAACCTCATTTAACAGCCTTTTTATCCCCTGTTTACCTCTTTATATTTCTCTTGAGTCATGTTTTTGAAGATCAAATACTATGTTCAGTTCTGGTCTTTTCTTCAGGAAAACTTGGAAGTCCCCTACTTCATTGAATATCCATCTTTTCCCCTGAAAGAGAATGAACAGTTTTGCTGAGTAATAGATTCTTGGCTGCAATCCAAGCTCCTTTGCCTTTTGGAATATCATATTCCAAGGCTTGTGATCCTTTAATGTTGAAGCTGCCAGGTCCTGTGCAATCCTGACTGTGGCTCCATGATATTTAAATTATTTCTCTCTGGCTGTTTGGAGTATTTTCTCCTTCACTTGATAATTCTGGAATTTGGTTACAGTATGCCTCGGAGATTTCCTTTTGGGGTCTCTTATGAGGTGATGATTGGATTCTTTCAATGATGATTTTATTCTCTGATTCTACAATATCAGGGCAGTTCTCTTTGACAGATTCTTGGTGTCTCATGGAGTCATTAGCTTCCATCTGCCCAATTTTAATTTTTAAGGCATTATTTTCCTCAGTAAGCTTTTGCACCTCCTTTTCCATTTGGTAAATGTTTTCCTCCCATGTAGCCAATTGTATTTTTAAGCAGTTGTTTTCTTGTTCAGTATTTTATTATTTTCTAGTTACATATAAGGATAGTTTTCAACATGTGTTTTCAGTGCCATTTTTTTCTCCTACCCTCCCTTCCCTTCCTCCTCCCCAAGACAGAAAGCAATCTAATATAGGTTATATATGTGTAATCACATTAAACATATTTCTGCATTAGTCATATTGTGACAGAAGTGTCAGAGCACAAGGGAAAAACCTCAAAAAAGAAGTAAAAAAATAGCCCCAAAGTAGAAACAGTATGGTTCAATCTGCATTCATATACCACAGTTCTTTTTTCTGGATGTTGAGAACATCTTCTATTATGAAGTTCTTTGAAATTGTTTTGGGCCATTGCAATGCTAAAAAGAACCAAGTCTATCACCATTGTTCACCACACAAAGTTGTCATTACTGTATACAATGCTTTCCTTGTTCTGTTCCTCTCAGTCAGCATAATTTCATATAAGTCCTTTCAGGTTTCTCTGAACTCCTCCTCATCATTACTTTTCACATTGATTTTTTTTAAAACTTTGTGTTCTAAATTTTCTTCTTCCCTCCCTCCTCATCCCTACCTAAGAAATCCAGCAATTCACTATAAGTCATACATGTCCAGTTATGCAAAATATCTTCTCATTAGTCAGGTTGTGAAAGAAAATAGACTAAATACCTTTAGAAAGAGGAGCTAGCAAATAAAATTATACTTCATTCTGTATTCAGATACCATCAGTTCTATCTCTGTTGATGGTTTGCAATTTCATATGTCCTTTTGATATCATCTTCCTCATCATTTCTTTCATAGTTATTATTGTTAACTGTATTACCCTCCATCTTAATCCCTCCCCTTGATATTTACTCTATTATCTATCTTCCTTCATCCTATCCTTCTTTGAAAGTGTTTTGCTTTTTACTTCCCCCTCCCCCAATCTGCTCTTCCTTCCATTGCCTCCCATCTCCTTATCCCCTTCCCCTCCCACTTTTCCATAGGGCAAGATATCTTACCATCCCCTCTTGAGTATATAGGTTATTCACTTTTTGAGCCAATTCTGATGAGAGTTAGGCTCACTCACTCCCCCACTCCTTCCCCATCTTCCCCTCTACTCTATAAACTTTTTCTTATTTCTTTTATGTGAACTACTCTTCCCCAATCTGCTTCTCCCTTTCCCTTTCTTCCAGGGCATTCCTCTTTCCCCTTAACTTTACTTTGAAGATGTCATCATGGGTCAGCTAGGTGACACAGTGGACAAAGCACCAGCCCTGAACCTAGGAGGTCCGAGCCCACATCAAGCCCCAGACATAAGCTACCTCACCCTGCCTGCTCCACAAAAAACAAGGATAAACAAAAAATAAATGCTTTACAGATATCATCCCTTAATATTCAATTAACACCTGTGCCCTCTCAGTATATTCCTTTCAGCTGCCCTAATACTGAGAAAGAGCTTTTGAGTTAGGAATATTATCTTCCCATGTAAGAATGTAAACAGTTTAATCTTTTAATATCCCTCATGATTTCCTTTTCCTGATTACCATTTTATGCTTCTCTAGGGTCTTGTATTTGAAAGTCAAGTTTTCTATTCAGTTCAGTTCTTTTCATCACAAATGCCTGAAAGTCCTCTTTTTCATTGAAGTCCCATTTTTCCCTGAAAGATTATACTCAGTTTTGCTGGGTATGTGATTCTTGGCTATAGTCCCAGTTCCTTTGCCCTCTGGAATATCATATTCCATTCCTTCTGGTCATTTAATGTAGATGCTTCTAGGTCTTGTTTTATCCTTATTGTAGCACCACAGTATTTGAATTTCATTTTTTCTAGGTGTTTGCAATATTTTCTCCTTCACCTGGGAGCTCTGAAATTTGGCTAAACTATTCTTGGAGGTTATCCTTTTGGGAAATCTTTCAGGAGGTGATTAGTGGATTCTATTAATTTCTATTTTACCTTCTGCTTCCAGAATATCAGGGCAATTTTTCCTGATAATTTCTTGGAAGATGATGTCTAGGCTCTTTTTTTTTTTCAGGGCAATGAGGGTTAAATGACTTGCCCAGGGTCACACAGCTAGTAAGTTTCAAGTGTCTGAGGCCAGATTTGAACTCAGGTCTTCCTGAATCCAGGGCTGGTGCACTATCTACTGTGTCACCTAGCTGCCCCAGGCTCTTTTTTTGATTATGACTTTCAGGTAGTCCAATGGTTTTCAAATGATCTCTCCTGGATCTATTTTCCAGTTCAGCTGTTTTTCCAAGGAGATATTTCATATTGCCCTTTATTTTTTATTCAGTTGGATTTGCTTTACTGTATCTTAGTTTCTCATAAAGTCACTAGCTTCCATTCATTGAATCCTAATTCTTAGGCAATTATTTTCTTGAGAGAGCTCTTTTATCTCCTTTCCTATTTGGCTTTTCAAACTGTTGACTTTTTTCTCATGACTTTTCTGCATTGCTCTAATTTCTCTTTCCATTCTTTCCTCCATCTCTCTAAATCTTCAAAGTCTCTTTTGAGTGTTTCCATGGCCTGAGACCAATTCATCTTTTTCTTGGAAGCTTTGGATGTTAGAGCTTTGACTTTATTATTATGTTCTTATGATGGTGTATTCTGGTCTACCTTTCTCCCAAAGAAGTTTTTGATGGTCTGCTGCTTTCTCTGCCTTCTCATATTGGCTGCCTATTTCTTGGCTTTTAACTCCTTCTTAAAGTGTAGCACTGCTTCCAGGACACAATGTTCCAGGCTACAGCATGCCCCAAGGGGTGATTGGGCTTCTTCTCAGCCTGCCTGGCCTGTGAGTAACCAGGGCTGCTTTCTCTTTGACCTGGAAACAGAAGTCCTATTGAAATCTGATTCTCTATGGTTGGAAGCTTGGCCTGCCTGTGACCCTCCCTCACTGAGCCACCACCACTTGATTCAGCCCACTGGTTCAGAACCAGGGCACTTTGCCCCAATTCCAGCAGAGACTGCAGTCACTTCACCCCGGCCCACTGCCAAACCCCCTCACCTGTCCGAGAGCCAAGCCTCAGAAGAAGCCACTGGCACTGAAGACTCTGAGGTACTAGAAGCACTGTCTGTTCCTGGCTGGGTCTGGACTGTTGAGTTGCTCAGCCTGATCAGCAGGTGATCACAATTGCTATCTTTTGCTGAAAAATAGTCTCACACTGTTCTTATGTACATTAGGCTGCTCTGTTGTTGTTGTTGTTTTGGCATTATTTGGGAGTGAGTGGACAGGTTTATCTGGAGCTGTGGGAGTCACAGCCTCTTCTCTGCCATCTTTGCTCCACTCCCTCAAAGAATTGTTTTCTTCAGTCAATTTTTTTGCTTCTTTTTTCAGTGTAACTCTCATTTCCTTCCCCATTTTTTCTTCTAACTCTCTCATTTGATTTTTTTTTTTTTTGGTGAGTCAATTGGGGTTAAGTGACTTGCCCAGGGTCACACAGCTAGTAAGTGTCAAGAGTCTGAGGTCGGATTTGAACTCAGGTCCTCCTGAATCCAGGGCCGGTGCTCTCTCCACTGCACCACCTAGCTGCCCCTCTCATTTGATTTTTGTTTTGTTTTGTTTCGTTTTCTCATTTGATTTTTAAAAGACTTTTTGAGCTCTTCCAAGAAGGCTTTTTGGTCTTGAGACCAGATCATCTTCCCACTTGGGGCTTCACTTGTAGGCATTTTGACAAACTCATCTGAGTTTGTGCTTTGATCATCCCTTTCACCATAGAAGTTGTCAATGGTAAAGGTACTTTTTTCTTTCTTACTCATAGTGCAGCCTATTTTTAAACTTATAAAATTGAGGTCTTCTCCTGGGGCACAGGGGTCACTTTTGCATCTTCTTGTGCTGAGGGACAAGGGCCAGGTCACTGGCTTTCTATTCTGAGGCCTCTGTGGCTTTTGTATCCCTCAACGACCTGGGCTTGCTTCCTGTGTTGAGATGGCTTGGCTAAGTAATGCCTGTCCTTTGGGTGGTTCTCTAGCTGGCAGTTCCCGCCCCCCCCTCCCCCCCGCCAGCCAAGGCTGCTATATATCACAAATGGCTTGTTGTGCCACCAACCTTCTGAGCCAGGATCAAGGGGCCTCAGGAATTTATTTATGCTATGTCCAGGAGCCTCCTGTTGACCTGCCCAGACTCCCTCTGTGGCGTGCTTCTCATTTGGGCTGAGTTGTGCTGTGTCGAGCTGCACTGAGTTAATCTGTGCTGAGTCACCCTGCCCTTTCAACCAAGTGAAACAGACCTTTCCTGAAGTCTTCTAAATTATCTCAAGTAAGAAGATTGTCTCTGTCTCTGTCTCTCTGTCTCTCTCTCTCTCTCTCTAGGTTCTGTAGTTCCAGAATCTGTTTGGAGGCTTGATTTAGTGTTGTTTTTGAGGGAAACTCAGCAGAGTTCAGGCAACTTCCTGGCTTCTCCCCACCATCTTGGCTCCCAAGGTCTAAACCAGGTTATCTTAACCTAGGTTCCATGATCTTTTAGAAGTCTATTTTGATAACTACTTCAATAATTTTTTTGTAATCCTATGTGTTTTATTTTTTGTATTTAACAATATTATTCTGAGAAGAGGTCCATAGGTCTTAGCAGCCAGCCAAAGGAGTCTGAGTCACACAAAAGTTTAAGAATCTCTGCATCCTTCTGTAATGCTTATCATTTATTATAATGTGAGATATCTTGAACTGTTGAAAGATAAGAAGTGATTGCTTTAATTTAATCAACTGTAAGGTCAGGGCCCTTTAAATAGAATGTGGAAGCAGGGACAAGGTGTGAATGTTCCTTGGATAATCATTTGTTGTTAGCAATATCTCAATGGTATTTAGCCTTTAGTCTTTTATTTTAATTTTTTTTAGACTGAGTTTTTCTTTCTTGCTCAGACTAAAAGTAAAGTTTCTAGTCCTGGGTCTGATATCAGTACTGATGATCACAGAAGCTTTAACTGGCTTCACTTCTAACCTAGGCTAGCTTGTACCTCCTTAGTTATTCTAGGGCCATTGGCTCCTAGGGCCTGGCCATATTCATGCAAATTTAGGGTGGATACCCAATAAATACTCCAATAGAACTCAGAACTTCCTTGTTCAAGTAATCCACCAGCCTTGGCCTCCTTGGAATGGGGATCAGAGGTGTGTGCCACCATATCTGGCTTCCTTAGCCTTTATTCTCTCCTGGGGAAAGGAAAAGAAACATCAAGGTTTGGAGGTGGGTGGGTTGGGAGGATGGAATGCTTTTAGCATTTGGGGTTCTGCATGGGTAGTGTCAACAGGAGTATGCATGAGGTAGTGGATCTGAGCAGCTCAATATGACTTATTGCTGAGCACCTGAGATATATTGACAAGAGATATGGATTCACATCTTAGCCCCATCACTTAATAGTTAGTGAAGTGTGTGACAAGGATAATAATTAATACTTTTAATACCTATCACATTAAGTTGTTTTGAGCCTCAGTTTCCTTATGTGTAAAAGAGGAGAATATTCTCTGATTAAGGCCTCATTTCTTAAACATCTAGGGAACAGAGTCACATTTGTGAAAATATGATTCATTCCCCAGTTGATAAATGATCAAAGGATATGAACAGGCAGTTTTCCAAAGAAGAAATCAAAGCTATTTATAGTCATATAAAATTCTCTAAATCACTATTAGAGAAATGCAAATTAAAAACAACTCTGAGGTTCTACTTCTAACCTATCAGATTGACTGATATGACAGAGAAGGAAAATGACAATGTTGGAAGGGATGTGGGAAAATTGAGACACTAATGCACCGTTGGTGGAGTTGTGAACTGATCCAACCATTCTGGAGAGTAATTTGGAGCTATCCTGAAAGGGCTACAAAACTGTACGAACATATCCTTTGATCCAGAAATGTCATTACTTGGTTTATATCCCAAAGAGATAAAAAAAGGGAAAAGGGCCTATTTGTACAAAACATATTTACAGCACCTCTTTTAGTGGTGGCAAAGAATTGGAAACTGAGAGGATAACCATCATTTGGGGAATGGATGAACACATTGTAGCATATGATTGTGACGTAATACTATTGTGCTATAAGAAACAACAAAACAGGATGCTTTCAGAAAAAAAAATCATGGGAAGACTTACATGGACTGATGCAAAGTGAAATGAACAGAACCCAGGGAACATGTACACAAGTAAGAGCAATATAGTATTATGATCAACTGTGAATGACTTAGCTCTTCTTAGTAATACAATGATCCAAGACAGTTTTGAAGGACTTATGATGAAAAAGACTATCCAAGGGGGCAGCTAGGTAGCACAGTGGATAAAGCACCAGCCCTGGATTCAGGAGGACCTGAGTTCAAATCCAGCCTCAGACACTTGATATTAGCTGTGTGACCCTTACAGTTGATTAAATTAAAGCAGTTACTTCTGATCTTTCAACAGTTCAAGATATCTCACATTATAATGAAAGAGAAGCATCATGGTTTGATGCAGAGATTCTTAGCCTTTTGTGTGGCTCAGACTCCTTTGGCAATCTGCTGAGACCTATGGACCTCTATTCAGAATAATATTTTTAAATACATAAAATAAAGTACATAGGATTACAAAAAAGTTATTGAAGTAGTTATCAAAATACATTTCTTTTAAAAGCCCATGGATCCTAGGTGAAGATAAGCTGGTTTAGTGAATATAGGGTCATTTCTGGAGTCAGAAAGACCTTCAAATCCTGACTCCAACACTTACAAATTCTGCAACATGGGCAATGAGGATAATATTGAGACATGCTTTCTGCAGGTATGCCCCTGTGGCTAGGAGCAAGTCACTGAACTCTTTGCACCTAACTCACTGGCACAAAAAATTGCAGATCTCCATCATTGAAAGGAATTTCCATACTAGGACAATACAAGCACCCCACACTGCTGACACCACAGGTCCAGGCCAAAGACATATAAATAAGAGTTTATAACTCCTTATCATTTTAAGATTTATATGATGCACCGGCCAAGGAGTCAGGAGTACCTGAGTACAAATTTGGCCTCAGACACTTAACACTTACTAGCTGTGTGACCCTGGGCAAGTCACTTAACCCCAATTGCCTCACTAAAAAAAAAAATTATATGGCAAATTTCTCATAACAGACTTGGAACACAGGAAGTACACCAATTATTATCTCAATTTTATAAGAAGCATGTTTAAAGAGGTTGTGATTTTCCTAAGATCACCCAGAGAGTGTCAGAACCCAGATCTCTTAACTAGAAGTTCATTGCTTTAGCATTATGTGTTTCACCTTTTCTCCAATTTAACTTGGTTTTTGGGGTTGTGTTCCATGGACTAGAATACTCCACTGAGGGTAACAGTAGTAGTGGTGGTGGTGCTAGTACTAGTAGTAATAATAATAACCATTCATATTTATATAACAAGTAAGGCTATCTATGACCTTAGATCTTCTTTTCTTTCAAGTTCCTAGGGAAAAATATAATTGTTGTTACCTCTACTTCCTTGCCTCACACCTCAATTCCTTTCAGTCTAGCTTCTCACTCTACCATTATCTGAAATTGCTCTCCCCAATGTTACCAATCTCTTTTTCTTGCCAAATTCAGCATTTTCTCAGTCCTCATCCTTTTTGACTACTCTTCAGTTTTTGATAGACTTGACCACTTTCTAATGGTTACTCTCTCCCCCTTGACTTTTGTGGCACTGCTTTCTCCTGATTTTCCTGCTCCTTCTCAGTCTTCTCTACTGGATTGTCACCTCTGTTCTGCACCCCCCGCCCCACCATAGAAATTTGCCATTGGCCCTGTTCTATTTTCCCCCCACCTCTTCTCTCTTGGAATTCCCTTTAGCTCTCAACCTTTGAATTAATATCTCTATTCACATGTCTCCCAGATCTATAGGTTCAGCCCTAACCTCTCTCCTCTCTGCCTACTAACCATCTGAAGTGAGAAAACAGACAGTCAGTGGCAATCCAAGCCAGCATTAATAGTTGTGTTAAGTATCCCTTACTAAAGCCCTTATTTATTCTAAATGTTCTATTTATTTTATTTTCCTTATAATTGTTGCCATACTGAAGCTTATCTGCCAGTAAAATACTTTTCTGTTGCCTTATTCTGGTGTGAAGATGAGGTGACTTTGGGATATTGGGAACTTCGCCAACACAGGCCAAGCTGGGACAGGTTCAACCATGTTGGAAAATCTTCAAGAACATTCTTGGGGACGGACTCTTGTTACACAGCTCATTTCTGAGAGGCTCATTCCTAAGTTGGCCACTGGAGTAATGAAATTATCAGCCACGGCAATCTACTAAGGTACAGAAGGCTTATGACCTGCATTAGTGTACAGAGTGAAATCATAGATAAGCATAATTACATTTATGTAGTTATTTACAGTTTGAAAAATATTATACTCATCCCAGCCCTATGAGGTATTCAAATGAGGAAACTAAGGCTCTGAGGAGTTATATGAATTGCCCAAGGTCATATAATTAGTAAACAACAGAGCCAAGATTCAAACCCACATCTTTCCTGACTACAAATCTAGTTCTTATTCTAATATGCCAGGCTATTTCTACAGACCTTTTAGGTAGTAAAATATAAGCTTATGTCCACAAGTGTATGTAAAGATCAATTTTACACTTATAAGACCAAAATTTGGGGCACCTTTGGACTGATCTCCCATTTATAATGTTGTTCCTACGGAACTAAGTGCCCCCTGGAACATTTCACTGAACATTATGCTTTTGCAGAACCAATTAATTAAGTTATAATTACAATAGCTGACATTTGTGTAGTGCTGCAAGGTTTGCCAAGTACTCAGCATACATTGCCTCCTCAGAGCCTCACAAGAGCCTCTTCAGATATTCAGTGCAGCTACTATTATCTCCATTTTACAAATGAGGAAACTGAGGCTCAGAGAGTGACTTATCTTGCCTAGTTTAACATTAAAAATTTTTTTGCATATAAATATTTTATTATTTTCCAGTTACATTTAGAGATAGTTTTCAACATTTGTTTTTATAAGATTTCTTCTGGTTTCAAATTTTTCTCCCTCTCTCCCCTCTCTCCCCCCTCCCAAAGACAAGAAGTAATCAGATATAGGTCATATATGTACAATCACATTAAACATGTTACTGCATTAGTCATGTTATGAGAGAAGAATCAGAGAAAAAAGGAAAAACCTCAAAAAAGAAAAACAACAACAAAAAACAATAGAAATCAAATGGTTCAATCTGCATCTAGATTCCATGGCTCTTTTTTTTTTTTTCTGGATTTGGAGAGCACTTTCCATCATGAGTCTTTTGGAGCTATCTTGGACCATTGTATTGCTGAGAAGAAACAAGTCTATCACAGTTGATCAGGGCATAATGTTGATACTGTGTACAATGTTCTCCTGGTTCTGCTCATCTCACAGCATCAGTTCATGTAAGTCCTTCCAAGGTTTCTCTGAAATCTGCCTGCACACCATTTCTTACAGCACAATAGTATCTCATTACATTCATATACCACAACTTGTTCAGCCATTCCCCAATTGATGGGCAACCCCTCAATTTCCAATTCCTTGCCACCACAAAAAGAGTAGCTATAAGTATTTTTGTACATGTGGATCCTTTCCCCTTTTTCATGATGTCTTTGGGAAAAAGACCTAATAGCGGTATTTCTGGGTCAAAGGGTATACACAGCTTTATAGCCCTTTGGGCATAGTTCCAAACGGCTCTCCAGAATGGTTGGATCAGTTCACAGCTCCACTAACCATGCGTTAGTGTTCCTAATTTCCACAACTTCTCCAACGTTTATTCTTTTCCTTTTTTGTCATATTAGCTGATCTGATAGGTGTCAGGTGGTACCTCAGAGTTGTTTTGATTTGCATTTCTCTCATCAATAGTGGTTTAGAGCATTTTTTCCTAAGGCATTATATAGTTTTGATTTCTTCATCAGAAAACTGCCTGTTCATATCCTTTGACCATTTCTCAACTAGGGAATGACTTGGATTCTTATAAATTTGATTTACTTCCTAATATATTTTAGAAATGAGGCCTTTATCAGAAGTACTGGCCATAAAAATTGTTTCCCAGCTTTCTGTCTCCCTTCTAATTTTGGTTGCATTGCTTCTGACTGTACAAAACTCTTTTTAATTTAATGTAATCAAAATCATCCATTTTGCATTTCATAATATTCTCTATCTCTTGTTTGGTCATAAACTGTTATCCTTTCCATAAATCTGAGAGGTAAACTATTTCTTCCTCTCCTAACTTACCTATGGTATCACCTTTTATGTCTAAATCATGTACCTATTTTGACCTTATTTTAGTATAAGGTGTAAAATGTTAGTCTATGCCTAGTTTCTGCCATAGTATGTTCCAGTTTTCCTAGCAGTTTTTGACAAATATTGAATTCCTATCCCAGAAGGTGGAGTCTTTGGGTTTATCAAACAGTAGATTACTAAAGTCATTTACTACTGTGTCTCCTGTGCCTAACCTATTCCACTGATCTTCCTCTCTATTTCTTATTCAGTACCAAATAGTTTTGATGACTGCTGCTTTAAAGCTTCAGATTTGGTACAGCTAGCCCATCTTCCTGTGCACTTTTTGCACAGGAATTTTGTTATTATTTTTTTCTAGCTCTATAAAATAGTTTTTAGGTAGTCTGATTGGTATGGCACTGAATATGTAAACTAATTTAGGTAGTATTGTCATTTTTATTATATTAGCTTGGTCTATCCATGAGCAATTGATATATTTCCAATTATTTAGGTCTGATTTGATTTGTGTGAAAAGTGTTTTGTAATTATGTTCATAGAGCTCCTGGGTTTGTCTTGGCAAGTAGACTCCGAAGTATTTTATATTGTCAACCATTACTTTAAATGGAATTTCTCTTTCTATCTCTTGCTGCTGAACTTTGTTGGTCATGTATAGAAATGCTGATGATTTATGTGGATTTATTTTATATCCTACCATTTTGCTAAAGTTGTTAATTGTTTCAAGTAAAATTTTAGTTGATTCTCTAGGATTCTCTAAGTATACCATCATATCATCTGCAAAGAGTGATAGTTTTGTTTCCTCCTTGTCTATTCTAATTCCTTTAATTCCTTTTTCTTCTCTGATTGCTAAAGGTAACATTTCTAGTACAATATTAAATAATAGAGTTGATAGTGGCCATCCCTGTTTCACCCCTGATCTTACTGGGAGAGCCTCTAACTTATCGCCATTACATATAATGCTGGAAGTTGGTTTTATTTAGATACTACATATTATTTTAAGGAAAGCTCCACCCATTCCTGAGTTCTCTAGTGTTTTTATTATGAATGGGTACTGTATTTTGTCAAAAGCTTTCTCTGCATCTATTTAGATAATCATATGATTTTGGTTAGTTTTCTTATTGATGTGGTTGATTATGTTAGTAGTTTTCCTAATGTTGAACCAGCCCTGCATTCCTGTTATAAATCCCACCTGGTCATAGTGTATCTTCCTGGTGATCACTTGCTGTAATCTCCTTGCTAATATCTTATTTAAGATTTTTGCATCGATATTCATTAGAGAAATTGGCATATAATTTTCTTTCTCTGTTTTGGCTCTCCCTGGTTTTGGTATCAACACTATATTTGTGTCATAGAAGGAATTTGGTAGAATTCCTTCTTCACCTATTTTTCCAAATAATTTGTATAATATTGGAATTAATTGTTATTTAAATGTTTGGTAGAATTCATTTGTAAACCCATCTGGTCCTGGAGATTTTTTCTTAGGAAGTTCATTAATGGCTTGTTTAATTTTTTTTTCTAATATGGGCTTATTTGAGGATTTTATTGCCTCTTCAGTTAACCTAGGCAATTTGTATTTGTGTAAATATTTATCCATTTCATTTAGATTGTCAAATTTATTGGCATACCATTGGGCAAAATAGGGTCTAATTATTGCTTTAATTTCCATCTCATTGGTCGTGAAATCACCCCTTTCATTTTTGATACTGGTAATTTGTTTTTCTTCTTTTTTTTCCAATCAAATTAACCAATGGTTTATCTATTTTATTAAATTTTTCATAAAACCAGCTCTTAGTTTTATTGATTAATTCTATAGTTTTCTTGCTTTCAATTTTATTACTTTCTCCTTTAATTTTCAGGATTTCTAATTTAGTATTTAATTGGGGATTTTTAATTTGGTCTTTTCCTAGCTTTTTAAGTTGCACGCCCAATTCATTGATATATTCTTTCTCTTTTTTATTGATGTAAGCATTTAGAGATATAAAATTTCCCCTAAGTACTGCTTTGGCTGCATCCCATAGATTTTGGTATGTTTTCTCATTATTGTCATTCTCTTGGATGAAGTTATTGATTGTTTCTATGATTTGTTGTTTGACCCACTCATTTTTTAGAATGAAATTATTTAGTATAAGAAGTATAATATATTCTGCTCCAACCTTTTACCTTTACGCTGTGTGTATTTCTCTGCTTCAAATGTGTTTCTTGTAAACAGCATAATGTAGGATTCTGGTTATTAATCCAATCTGCTATTTGCTTCTATTTTATGAGAAAGTTCATGCCATTCACATTCACAGTTATTATTACTGTTGATTTCCTTCCATTTTATTTATCTCCTTTGTACTTCCCCCCTTCTTTCACCCTATTCCTCCTCACTAATGTTTTGCTTCTTACCCCTGCCTCCCCCAATCTGCCTTCCCTTTTATCAGCCCCCCTCCCTTTTCTTTACCCTTTTCTCCCCTGATTCTGCCCTCCCTTCTATCAGTGCCCCCTTTTCCCCTTACCCTTTTACTTCCCTAAAGAATAAGCTAAGTTTCTTTATCCAAATTAACATATGTTATTCCGTCCTTGAATCAAATTTAGTGAGAGTAAGCTTGAAACAATGTTCACCCCTCCCTTCTTTCCCTCTATTGTAATAGGTTTTTTGCACCTCTTCATATGATATAATTCACCACATTCTACCTCCCCTTTCCTCTTCTTCCCATAAACTCCTTTCTTAACCCCTTAATTTTCTTTATGTCATCACATCAAAGACAATTTATATTTATACCCGCTGTGTATAATCCTTCTGTCTGCTCAAATATATATATACACGGTTCTCAAAAGTTATAGGTATTATTTTCCCATATAGGGTTGTAGGCAGTTTAACCTTATTGAATAACTTGTTCCCCCCATTTAGCTTTTTAAACTTCTCTTGACTCTTGTACGTTAAGATCAAATTTTCTATTCAGTTTTGGTCTTTTCATCAGGAAACCTTGAAAATCCCCTCTTTCATTGAACGTGCATCTTTTCCTCTGAAAGAGAATAATTAACTTTTGTTGGGTAATAGATTCCTGGCTGCCATCCAAGCTCCTTTGTCTTCCAGAATATCATATTTCAAGCCTTGCATTCCTTTAATGTTGAAGCTGCCAGGTCCTGTGTAATCCTGACTGTGGCTTCATGATATTTAAATTGCTTCTTTCTGGCTGCTTGGAGTATTTTCTCCTTCACCTGATAATTCTGGAATTTGGCTACAATATTCCTTGGAGTTTTCCTTTTGGGGTCTCTTTCAGGAGGTGATCAGTGGATTCTTTCAATTATGATTTTATCTTCTGATTCTATAATATCAGGGCAGTTCTCCTTGATAATTTCCTGGAATATGATGTCCAAACTCTTTTTCTGGTCATGGCTTTCAGGCAGTCCAATAATTCTCAAATTGTCTCTCCTGGATCTATTTTTCCAGGTCAGTTGTTTTTCCAATTAGGTATTTTACATTTTCTTCTATATTTTCATTGTTTTGACTCTGTTTGACTGGCTCCTGGTGTCTCATGGAGTCATTAGCTTTGAACTGTCTAATTCAAAATTATAAGGCATTGTTTTCTTCAGTCAGATTGTGCACCTTCTTTTCAATTTGGCAAAAGAAATTTTTAAGGAATTGCTTTCTTCAGTCAATCTTTGTGCTTCCTTTTCCAAGCTGCTGATTCTTTTTTTCATAATTTTCTTTTGTTGCTTTCATTTCTCTCCCCATTTTTAGTTTCACATTTCTAATGAGTATTGGAGACAAACCTTGAATTCACGTCTCTTTTCCCTCAATTCCAGCATTTTCACCATTCTATACCCTACTAACATATGGTGAATTATACCTCAGAAGGGGAAAATGTTCTTCTCTGTTTGGCAAGAGGCTTCTCTTACACTTTAAGAAAGAGAATCTAGGGGTGGCTAGGTGGCGCAGTGGATAGAGCACCGGCCTTGGAGTCAGGAGTACCTGAGTTCAAATCCAGCCTCAGACACTTAACACTTACTAGTTGTGTGACGCTGGGCAAGTCACTTAACCCCAATTGCCTCACTAAAAAAAAATTAAAAAGAGAATCTATCTCTTTTCCTCCTTTTCCTTCAATATGCCAGTTATTTCTCAGTGCTTTATAGAGGACTTGCTCCACTCTTAAGAGCAGGAGAGAATAGAAGAATATGTTAAATATCCATGATTTAATGGGGTATGTTTATGGGAATCCATATAAAGGTGCAGAGTGGTAGAGTCCAAGCCTGAGTTATGCATCTGAAAACTGAAGTCATTTAAATTAGTAGCTGTGAGCAGAAAAGGTGTCCAGTATTTATTGGGGCTATAGTGTGACTATTGGCTCTCAACCTGACCAATGAGACAAGAACCACTAGAAACAGTCTTGGGGTGGGGCAAAGGCTTCAGAACTAGAGCAGACACACTAGAGGAGAGACTTTCTAGGAAGCAGTAGAGCACTGGCAAGGCCTGGGGTGGGAGTAGGGGCAGGGTGAAAATGTAAACTTATGGTACCAAGCTATGAAGTTGGATGGCATTCAAAGCAATAAGTAGGGAAAAACCCAAGTTCACCACTACAAACAGTGTGGCAGTTATGTGAGTATTTTCTTCATATTCAGTTATTCAGTTTTCTTGGTGTCAACATGAATTAATAAGGTAATATCAGCTAAAGAAATCATGCCGTATAATGAAAAGACATCACAATATGAAGTCATAGGATATGATTTGGAATCTTATCTAGGTGGTAAAGTAGAATGTTGGGCCTGGAATCAGGAAGACCTGAGTTCTAATCCAGTCTCAGACCCTTAATAGCTGTGTGATCCTGAGCAAGTCACTTAACCTTAGTTTTCTCAACTGTAATATGAAGATTCTAACAACACATACCTTATAGGATTGTTGTGAGGATTAAAAGAGGTAATATTTACAAATTACTTAACACTTAACACAGTGCCTGATTAATAGTAGTCAGTTAATAAATGTTTGTTTCCTTGTTTCCTTCTTTCTATTTACTATTTTTTATGTAGTAGTGTATTCTGAATTAAAAATGGGACTTTGTATTTGTCTCTATTAAATTTCATCTTAGATGTGGTTCACCAATCTCTCTTTTTTTGACATTGTGACTCTCGCTTAACATACTAGCTATCCCTCCCAGTGTCTATCATTCAGAAACTGGATAAAGATAAGCAATATTGTCTTTATCCAAGTCATTGACAAACATGGTGAGGATCACAGAACCAAAGACAGCTCCCTGATGCATCACCCTCTCACCCTCAGAGTCTCTTCCAAGTTGATATTAACCCTTTAATGATTTTTTTTAGTCCAGTCATCCAACCAAGTCTGAAGCTACTCAATTAAGCTATCATCTAGCCCAAATTTCTCCTTTGTCCATAATAATGGCACAAGAGAATAGCAAATGCTTTGCTGAAATGCACCAATGCTGCATCTATAAGAATCTCCTCTTTTATCCCTCTAGTAATTCTATCAAAAAATAAAAGGTAATTTCCTTTTATGGAGCCCATGCTGGCTCATAGCACTCATTATTCCCCTTTCTAAATGCTCACACACCACCACCTTCACGGTACGTTCTAGAATTTTGCCTCAAATTCAAGTGAAGTCACTGCTAACATTTGAAGAATCCTTCTTATTCCCTTTTTAAAAATGTATAACATTTGTCTGTTTTTGTTTGATGCAGAAGCATAACAAGAGTTGAGTAGTTTTTCCTTCTTTCCTTCAACACTCATTATTGTCATTCTGCTCATCTTCAACAGAGTTCCTAACCCTTATTTGATCTTCTTGGCCCAATATAACCCCCACTCCCAAGTTGTTTTTGTTGCCTTTATTGTTTAACATTAGCTGCAGCTCATTTTGACTTTTAACATGCCTAATTCAGTTCATACATGATTATAGCACTCTTTTATAATTCATTTTCAGTTACTTGTCCCTTTCTCTATCTTCTACTGTTTAGTTAGCACATGGACCCAAGATTAACTCATTTAAACCTCTTCAATTTATATCTTTAATTTTTGTATGGTAATATTCCCTATTCTCATCCTTATATGTTTTCTTTATATTGCTTCATAGTAAGTCCATGACTAAAACACTGTGAGAATGCTGTTTTCCAGATGGGAATTAAGGTAGAAAGTGAGATGAAGAACTTAGCATCAGTAGAGGATGTTGTAGCCCAAATAGTACTAAATTTACAGTCAGCAGACATGTCCAAATCACAGATCCTACTCTTACTAGTTATATGACCTTATATAAGAGAATTCCCTGCTCTCAGTTTTAATTTTAATATCTGTAAAAATGGGGATAATATTTGTCATGCTGACCAAAAATGGTTATTGGCAGAGTGCTTTGTAAAATGCATGGTTCAGTGGAAACATAGCTAATACTACTACAACATTTCAGGGAAGTGATTTATTATCCAGGATCCACTTGAAGGGGGCAGCTAGGTGGTGCTGTGGATAGACCACAGGCCCTGGAGTCAGGAGAACCTGAGTTCAAACATGAACTCAGATACTAACTAGCTATGTGACCCTGAGCAAGTCACTTAAATCTGTTTTCTTATATGTAAAATCAGCTGAATAAGGAAATGACGAACCACTTCAGTAAACCCCAAATGGGGTCACCAAGGGTCAGACATGACTAACTGATGGAACAACAACAAATACACATATATACACACACATATGGTGTATTCACAGGTACAATGTAAGTTCCTCGAGGGCAAGGAGATGTCTCTGTATTTGTCTTTGTATCCCCACTGAGCTGTATACATATGCATATATGAGGCAAAGAAGGTCCTCATATCTTTGAATGTTTAAAGGTTTCCTTGGCAAAACATATAGGCAGGAACCCTTGATTCTAGCTGCCATAGTGGACAGAGTTCTAGACCTAAAGGCAGCAAGACCTGACTATAAATCCTTTCCAATAGTTACTAGTTATATAGCCACAAAGTAAGCCACAACCTTTATAAGCTTCATTTTGCTTGCTCATCTACAATAAATAAAAGTTGGAGTTCCTCCCTCATAGGACTCTGAAGGATGATAAGTGATCTAGTAAGTTAAGAAATTTAGTAGATTTTATTATTGTGCATAAATATTAGCTACTATTATAATGAGTGATCAACTAGTCAAACTAATTCACTTTACAGATAAGGAAACTGAGGCTCAGAGAGGGAAAGTGACTTGCCCAAGATCACAGATGTTTACTGTCAGATCCAAGACTAGAACGTTTCCTAATCCTCATTGCTGTGCTTTCTCCAGTCAGCTCCTTTTGTTTGTGGGTATAATTGGTTTGAGCATCCAAAACTCATTTCTACCTCAGGACTCTGGTCAGAGCTAATCTTCCTGATGTTACTAAACAGATACCCAGAGGCTGAAACAGATGGTAGCAGTGGCTGCTCACATGTTTAAATGAAGCCAGTTCCATACAAAATGAATCCTACATGTCCTGAAATGCAGCCACTTAGCCATGATGCCATTGAAGTCCCTCCAAGAATTTCTCAACCACAAAATCACAGAGTCTTAGAGCTGGAATGGACCATATAATTCAATCCATACTAAAAACAATCTTCACTACAATAGCTAGGGTTGGTCAACAGTCAACAAGCATTTATTAAATGCCTGTTATATGCCAGGCACTCTGCCAGTCACTGAGGGTACAAAGAAAAGTCACAAACTAACAAAAAACCCTATTCCCTTCTGTTGTGAAATTTACAATCAAAAGGAAGAGATTTCAGGTAAACAACTATTTACAAACAAGATATATGGAGATTAAGTTAGAGATAATCTCAGAGAGAAGGTAGTCAAAGGAACACTAAATCTCATCGGAGTGCCTAAGTTCCAGCCCTCCCCCTGAAACCTTTTAGTTATATAACCATGAAAAAGTCACTTAACCACTATATGCCTCAGTATCCTCATCTGTAAAATGATATGGTTGGACTAGTGAATCTCTGCATTCCCTTGTAGATCTATACTTATAATCCTTAGTGATTATCTTCCTTTTGCTTAAAGACTTCCAGTGAAGGTACAACCAGTCTCTCCTGAGGTAGCGCACTCCACTTTTGGATACCTCAAATTGGAAGTCTTTCCTTCTGTAAAGCCTAAATTCACTTCTATTCCACTCCTACTCATTGATCCTTGTTCTGCCCACTAGGATCAAATAGAAAAAGTTTATGCATTTGCCTATGTCATAACCTTTCAATTACTCAGTAACAGATTTCATGCTCCAAGTCTTCTCTCCTATACACTAAACATCTCAGGTTTTTCTACCAATCTTTGTATGGAGTGAACTCAAGACATGCCACCTTTTTAGAAAGAGATGCTCCATATGATCTCTAAGGTCAATCCCCATGCTATTAGTCTTTGCGTTACATATTTTAGTAAGGTTTATTGGTGGGGTGGGAGGAGATAATATTACATGTAGTCTAGATGATGAAGTCTACACATTCCTCTGTTGCATGACTTATTGCCTTTTTAAAAATAATTCTAGGTTCAAGAGCAATCAAGGAGTATGTTTTAATGCCTCTGTGTAAATTAATAGAAAAGTGTAATTTCCATCATGAATTTATCAAATATCTTTAAGCTACCACCTCAGTCCATTAGATATTAAATAACCCAGGGAAAGCTTTTTCAATAAATTCTGTTCATATCTTTTTTCTAGGTATAAAGAAAGATATTGAGAGATAGCTATCAAATTCCCTGCTCTGTTAGGTTTAAATAAACATCATTGTTACTGACTACACATTTTACTAACAATGAAATAATACAAAGATATTTTAAAATCTTTTAACAATGTATCAATCAGTATGAGAAAGATCACAGCCAAGATCACTTGTAACTGCCAACTGTAACTGCTTATTTCTCTACAGATCATAGTTCAAAAATTCAGCACTCTCAGAATGGTCATTAAGATCTCTTCTCAAGAAATCTCTTAATAATTTTATCTTAATAAGATATAACTCAGGCTCTCAGGAAAGAAGCTCCTTTAGTCCTTTTTTTTCCTGTGCTTAAATAGTTGTTCTTTATTTATAATAATTAATAGTTTCTCTATAATGAGAATGAATTACCTGTCTCTCAAGATTCCATTCCAACTTAAAGATACAGTAGCAGTATCTATAGTTTGTATGGAGGAAGCTATTTATGCTAGTGTTGCATTAGCAAAGCCCCAGAAGTCCACCACTACCTACAATAGTAGTTACACCTCATCAAGATGAACAGGGAGGCATGACTAGTCCGAGATCCAGCAACTCAAATGGGCAACCCAGGTATCCAGGGAATGTAACAATATATAGTTTAATGAAGACTAGATTAAAAATCAGAAAATCTTGGTTCAAATCCTTATTCTGCTTAGAACCTATGTGATTTTGAATAAGTAAATCCTGTCTTCAAGCTACAGTTTCCTCCTTTGTAAAGGGTGGGGGAGGGGAAACCTAGACGACATCTAAGGCCCTTTTATGCTCTAAATCTTGTAGGTAAAGTAGAGATCAAAGCCAATAGGTTCATCAATTAAGACCTTTTTGTTGTTCACATATCTTCCTGTTCCTGACCTTTGACTTTATAGCTAGATCAGGTTAAACCTTCCTCAGGTAAAATAAAAGATAAGCTTCCCTAACAGTTTTAAAATGTTAGTTTATCTGTGACCAGGTTTGTCCTATGGTTGCCTATTGGAAAGTTCTGTGTATTCACAGTTCAGAACTGCCAACAAACTCCTACTTCTCACCCTGAAGCTGACACACAGCATGGAGGCTGGCAAAATTTACCCTCAGTTAGTCCGGTCCTTAGCCTTAGCTTGGGGTTGTGTGGATGAGAACATTTAAGATGTGGCTCTATACCTTCTCCAAATTATTGCAATCACAAACTGTTAAGTGTAAGTAAGATCATTACACATGATGAAGGTTTTGTTGTTGTTGTTGTTTGTTTGTTTGTTTTGTAGGGCAGTGAGGGTTAAGTGACTTGCCCAGAATCATACAGCTAGTGTCAAGTATCTGAGTCCAGATTTGAACTCAGGTCCTCCTGAATCCAGGGTCAGTGCTTTATCCACTGCACCATCTAGCTGTCCCCTACATGATGAAGTTTTAAGTGTGTGATCCAGATAGTTTGTGTCCTGTGATCTCATTATGAGGTTTAAACTCTTCTTTAATTGGGTCAAGAATGGAGTAGAGTTATTGGCTAACTAAATAGATTAGTCATACCCATAGGACCTTTAAAGAGTGAAGAATTTTAGCAGTTGACTTAGTCCAACAGCAGAGTTGTAAAGCTGTGGATAATTCTAGGCTCCAGAGCCCATAGCAATGATAGTGAGCTAGGGAGGAAATGTTTACGAACCCAGAAAGGATTTTACACTGCCCTTCCCCACTGACCATTTTTGAAAAACTGGACTATTAGCCCACAATGCATCCAGAGTCACATGGAAGACAAATATTGACAAACAGGGACATAGATAAAGAAGGATAGCTACTTGAGGAGATGGTACAACTTTAAAGAGTAAGACCCCTTGCATCAGAGAAAAAGTCAGCTTGGGACTCAAGAAGGAATTTCCTGTAACAAAGAGTTATAAGTTTATCTTATGTACCTAAATGTTTACTACATGAAGGTTTCATAACCATTATACATTGTTTAAATTCAGTATTTTCTTGGATCCTGAATATATTTGTAAAAGACCATGCCCCAGGATTTGGGGAGGGGGAATGATTGTATGAACTACTCGTACTATACTGCCTTAATAAATACTTTTGCTAAAAAGGTAATTGAGACTATTGGCTGATAATCAAAAGAAAACATTAATTGTTGCTCATGAGCAACAGTGCTAGACACCAAGTCCAAGCTATCAATTTAAATGGGAGCTGGGAAATTAGCCTCGCAGGGGTGCTGATGTAAGATAAACTATGAAGGATGAAGGGGTATCAAGAAAGGGTTTGGAACATGGGGTACAATCAAGGGACAGCTAACCATTCTGGTTTACCACAGCAACAAGCCCTGGGTATCTAAGAGGCTGTACATACCCTAGTATTCAAAGTCTTCACTCTACTAGTCTTCTCTGGGGAGTATATTTATGGCTCTGTAATAAGTGGGTATAGGTGGAAAGGAAAAAACTATTTTCTAATATAGACTCATGTAAAAATAGAACAATATGACCTAAGGTGGACACTAATAGTCTTGGTCCTCCTTAGTCTATGAGGTGGTTTTCTTTTTTAGTAATTTAATTAGCCTCCACTACTTCATCCTGGACTGATGATGACCCCAGATTTTTGAAGTCTTTGCCAATTGAGACCAAGTTCTGTGGGTTTTACAGACCTGTCAACTAAGAGCTAGCCCAATTAAATTTGGAAAGACTCGTCACCAGAATTCTGCATGGTGATGAATTTCAGTCATAAAAACCCAGGAAGAACATCTACTGAGATCATAGGATCACAGATTTAGATGTGAGAGGCTATCTCAACCAATCTAGCTATTTTACAAATGATGACTTTGGTCCATAAAGCTCAATTGACTTGCAGGAGCAGTTAAATAATACAGCAGATAGAATGCTGAGCTTGGAGTCAGGAAGACCTGAGTTCAAATCCAGTCTCAGACACTTAATAGCTATGTGATTCTGAGCCAGTCACTTAACCTTTCTATTTGCTTCAATTTCCTCATCTATAAAATGGGGATAACAATAATACATAACTTCCAAGACCGTTGTAAGAATCAAATGAAATAATTGTAAAGCTTTTTAGCACAGTACCTAGCACATAGTAAGTAATACATAAATATGAGCTATTATCATTATTAGTATTAGTATTACCCATTAATATTACTAATTAACATTAGGTAGTAGGTGGTAGAGCTGGGATCTGAACTCAAGCCATCTAACACTAAACTCAAGTGCTCTTCCCCATTGAAATGTGGCATGTTTATTTTTCAAATATGTATTGCTAGAGTGACAACCTTGATACAATAATAGACCCTTGATATATTAAAGTATTGCTAATCAGCTATTTAGTGATATTTTGTTATTCTTGTGAAGGGTAATGTTTTTAGAATTCTGTCTAGAGAATAAAGGGGAATTTTCTGACTAAAAAGATAATATGGAATAGAACTTCCTCAGAGACCTGTTTAAGGTCGTTGAGCCTTTTCTGATGAGTGTAAAATTCATTTACTGCCCTGCTCCTCTTCCATCTCTTATCCCACTCCATAAGCCTTTTCCTGTTGCTTTCATGTAGATTTTCACTTCTGCCCTTCCCCCTCCCCCAGTGAATTACCTTCACACCTCAATTTAACCCTAAAGATGTCATCACCTAGCTAAGTGACACAGTGGACAAAGCATCCCCCCCTGGACCCAGGGGGATCCCAGCCAAAATCCAGCCTCAGACACAAGACAGGCATCCACTGTATGACCCCAGGTACGTCCCCCAGCTCCAATTTTTTATGCTTCTCTAGGGTCTTGTATTTGAAAGTTAAATTTGCCATTCAGTTCAGGTCTTTTCATCACAAATATTTGAAAGTCTTCTTTTTCATTAAAGTCCGATTTTTTCCGCTGAAAGATTATGCTGAGTTTTGCTGGGTAGGTTATTCTTGGTTGTAATCTCATTTCCTTTGCCCTTTGGAATATCATATTCCATTCCCTCTGGTCCTTTAATGTAGAAGCTGCTAGATCCTGTGCTATCCTGACTGGGGCTCCACAGTACTTTGAATTCTTTCTTTTTGGCAGCTTGCAATATTTTCTCCTTGACCTGAGAGCTCTGGAATTTGGCTATAATATTCCTAGGAGTTTTCCTTTTGGGATCTCTTTCTGGAGGTGATCAGTAGATTATTTCAATTTCTATTTTAGCTTCTTCTTCTAGTATTTCAGGGCAATTTCCCCTCAGAATATCTTGGAAGATGATGTCTAAGCTCTTTCCTTGATCATGGTTTTCAGGTAGACCAATAATTTTCAAACTATCTCTCCTGGACCTATTTTCCAGGTCAGCAGTTTTTCCCAGAAGATATTTCACATTGCCCTCTATTTTTTGTTCATTTGGATTTGCTTTATTGTGTCTTGGTTTCTCATAAAGTCACTAGCTTCCATTTGTTCAATCCTAATTCTTAGGCAATTATTTTCATCAGAGAGCTTTTGTACCTCCTTTTCCATTTGGCCAATTTGGCTTTTCAAGCTGTTGACTTCTTTCTCATGTCCTTCCTGCATCACCCTCATCTCTTTCCATTTTTTCCTCTACCTCTCTAACTTTATCTTCAAAGTCCTTTTTGTGCACCTCTATGGCCTGAGACCAATTCATGTTTTTCTTGGAAGCTTTAAATATAGGGACCCTGATGTTGACATCTTCCTCTGAGGGTGCCCCTTGGTCTTCCTTGTTCCTGAAGAAACTTTCTATGGTCCTCACCTTTCTCTGTCTGCTCATCTTGCCTTTCTTTTACTTGACTTTTAGCTCCTTAAAGTGTGGCACTGTTTCCAGGCTGCAGTATCCCAAGCTTAAGAAGTCCCAGGTGGTATGATTTAAGGAGAATCAGGTTCTTCACTCACCTGGCCTGTTTCCTGGTCCTAGATGACCCCAGACCAACTTGCCAATCAACCAGCTTTGTGTGATGTAGTTGTCAGCTCTGACGAGCCTGTGTCCCTCCCCCACCTGGGCCACTTCTACTCAAGCCTACCACCTGGTTGTAGGCAGTAGGGGTGAAAAATCCAAGTTCTGCCTTAGCACCAGCATAGACCCCTGTAGTCTCCCTGCTGTCCAGGGCTCAGCCCACTCACCAGACTGTGAGCTTAGTTCCAGACAACACTGGTGCTTCAGCTGATTCAGAGGCTCTGGGGGTCTCCTTCTCTGGTGAGGCCTTCCTGGGACTGGATCTGTGGGGTTGGCCTTGACTCCTGTATTAGCACAGCAGCTCCATCCTTCTGACCTTCCAAGCCGTTCTTGGTTAGAAGATGATTTCAGCACATTCTTCTGTGAATTTTGCTGCTCCGGGCATTTTCCTATGGTGTTATTTGGATGTTTTTTGGAGTGATTGTGTCATGAGTTCGGGAGCTCACTGCCTTTCCCTCACAGACCTGTAAGAAGAGGGAAATGGCCTGTTTGACAAAAATAAACTGGGTAAAATACTGCCTTAAAAAAGGAAACTGGGAAAAAAGAATTCCAGAAGTGTTTCTCAGTCTAAAATCCTCTGAGTTTCCTAACCAAATAAGACTATGTAGGTGAATCCAGGCCAACAGGCACTGAGGCAGGCCTAGGTCTTAGCTCCCAATCTACTCTATCTCTTCCTGGTTAACTTAGCTAATAACCGGAGTGACATAATTGGGATCCAAAGAGATCTTGACAGGCCGAAAGGGGCTCATTGAACTAATATGACAAAACTTTATCAGGATAGACACAACCAAAAACAACTATGTAAAGGAAGCCTGGGTGAAACTCAGTTCATTTGAAAAAAAGACCTAGAATGTTGTCAGCAGTTTTTTACAGTAGATTTTTGTTGCTACCTTTTTATTTTTGCATCACCTACAATTCCCTTTATAGTCTATCCTCTCCACAGATTAATAGAGGTTTAATGGAATGAATGCTCAACAGGAATAAAGCTACAGAAATATAAGCATAGAATCTAAAGGGGGGGGAAGTGATAACTTCCTGGTTTTCTGCAGTGGTCAGACCACATCTAGAGTATTGTGTTCCATTCTAGGCACCCCATTTTAGGAAGCACATTGACAAGTTGGAGGATAGCCAAAGAAAGGTGACTTGAATCATGAAGAGACTGGAAACCATGTCTTAATAAGAGCTAAAATTTACCTAATAAGAATAATAATAGCTAAAATTTATAGAATATTTTTTATTATTATGATATAGTGCTTTAAGTTTTGCAAAGCCCTTTACATGTATTATCTCATTTAATACTCCTAGCAATCCTGGGAGGTAGATGCTATCATTATCTCCATTGTATGGATGAAGAAATTGAGATCAAGAGATCCTTAACCAGGATCACATAGCTAGGAAGTATATAAATTAAGATTCAGACTCAGGTCTTCATGGACTACAAGTCCAGCTTTCTATCTGCTAGGCTACCTAGCTGCTATAAGTACTAGCAGTACAAGGTCTCTCTCACTTGATGCTCACAATGATCTGGAGATCAAATATGAGCTTCAGAGAACTGAAGTGTTTTGCTTATGGTTACACAACTAGGAAGGGTCAGAGATGAGTTTTGAATGCACATTTACTTTTGATACCAAACCCTACACTCTTTCCCCCATTATATGCTAGCATACTATAATGACTTAAAGAAACTGGTCTGTTTAGCTAGGTAGAGTAGGTGGGGATATGATGGCTGTCTTCAAGTGGTGCAAGGGTTTTCTTAAGACGAGGACCTCATTCTGTTTGGTCCCAAAGGGGAGAACTAGGATCAGTGTGTGGAAATTCCATGGAAGCAGCCAAGAAGTTTGAAGAGCACTTTCCTTACAAAAATCTTATGATGCAAAAGTTCCAATTGTTATCCCCCTTTTTCTTACACTTAGTTTTTCTTTTATTTTCTCAATTATAGGAAAAAAATTTAATGTTAGTTGTTTATTAATTTTGAGTTTTGTATTCTCTCCTTCCCTCCTTCTTGAGAAAGCAGGCAATTTGACATACATGTGCAGTCATGCAAAACATTTCCATATTAGTCACGTTGCAAAAGAAAATGCAGAACAAAAACAACAAACAAATCCAAAATTAATAAAGAAAGTTTTAAAAGTATACTTCAATCTGCCTTTATACTCTATCAGTTCTTTCTCTGGAGGTGGATAGCCTTTTTCTTTTCTCTTCTTTTTTTGCGGGGAAATGAGTGTTAAGTGACTTGCCCAGGGTCACACAGCTACTAAGTGACAAGTGTCTGAGGCTAGATTTGAATTCAGTTCCTCCTGAATCCAGAGCTGGTGCTTTATCCACTGTGCCACCTAGCTGCCCCTACAGTTTTCTTTTCTTTTTTCTATCTCTTGCTGCTGAGTTTTGTTGGTCATGTATAGAAATGCTGATGATTTATGTGGGTTCATTTTATATCCTGCAACTTTGCGAAAGTTGTTATTTGTTTCAAGTAGTATTTTAGTTGATTCATTAGGTATATTAGAATTCTCAAGAATGAGGTCAGCAATTTGAGGAGGAAGGAAATTGGTACCCTTTGAGAAAAGTGGGAGGGGGGACGACAAAATAAGCATCAAGTGATTATCTAGTCTTTTTTGAAGATCCCCAGTGATGTTGAAACTCACTGATTTCATCTGAGGTAGCCTCTTCTTATATATTTTCAAGTCAAGTCAACAAGCACTATGAACATTTTTCCTTGGATCAAATCAACATTTTTTCCTAATAATTTCTACCCATAGATTCTGATTTTATCCTCTGGAGCCAAATACAATCCTTCTTCCATATGACAATCCTTCAAATTCTTAAGGATGCTTAATTTTTCTCCAGGCTACACTCTTGATTGGATTTTCTCTATCAGGACCCAGAAACCAGTTCACCTTAGAAGCCTACTTCACGACTGAACTCCTGGAAGTATTGGAAGTACCTTCTGCCCATCTATTCTCTCCCTTTGCTTGGTTGGTTCTTATAAGTTACATTTTAAGGAGGATGTCCAGGGCAACCATATCTTCATTTTTCTCTGGGCTGTACTAGTGACTCTTCCAACTTTCTCTACCATGCTACTTTCATCTCTTATTTACCTGCCCTTAGATTTTCAGCATCCTTTTATGTAAATGTAAGCTCCTTGAGGTCAGGGAATTTGTTTCTTTCTGATTGCATTTGTATTCTCAGTGCACAGCATAGTGCCTGTCACATAGTAAGAGCTTAATATATGTACATTAACTGTTGATTCGATTTATAGACAACTAATATGTTCCATCTAAATTTCTTCTTTTTTTGTGGGGGGGAATGGGGGTTAAGTGACTTGCCCAGGGTCACACAGGTAGTGTAAAGTGTCTGAGGCTGGACTTAAACTCAGGTCCTCCCGAATTTAGCGCCAGTGCTTTATCCACTGTGCTGCATAGATGCCCCCAATTTTTTCTTTTATAAACCAGTTCCTTCAAATAATCATCATGTGGCATGAACTTTGAATGCCTTCATAATACTGGTTGCTCTTCTTTGCATGCTCTCCTGCTTTTCAATGTCCTTTCTAAAAGATAGCACCTGGGATTGAACATAATACTTTTACATGATCTAAATCCTAGTGGGACTCTCAATTCCTTACTCTAGAAGCTAAGTATCCCTTAATACAACCCAAGCTTTTCTTGGCTATACTATCACACTGTTTATTCATACTGAACCAAAAGTAAACTATAAGATTGCTTTCAGACAAACTTTTCTAATCATTACGCCCTACCCTTGCATCTGCAAAGTTATGCTTGTGAAGTTATTTTTTAATCTATGTGTAAGGTTATTTATCTATATTTAAATACATCTTATTAAATTGGGTTGTTTATCAATGACCTGGATAATGTCATGGATTTTGTGATGTTACAGATGACACAACAATAGGAGGTATAGGAAATACTTTGGATGGACAAGTCTATCCAAGAAAGATCTTAGTATGCCAAAATGTTAGACAAAATCATATAAAATGGAATTTATTCTGTGATTCTATGACTGTGGAAGTGCTTACCTAATTTGAGAGGAACAGATTAGATGAAAGGGGGTGATAAAATGTCATTTTATATCAAGAAGATATAATCATGAGAAAATCCATGAATCAAAGTGTGGAAATATGGGGAATAGCACTGGGGTGAGATTGAGGGCATGAGTGAGCAAGAAAACCGTATCATTTGGGGGACTAAGTATAGTCTTCTCTCTCCATTAAAAAAGAAGAAATAGAAATAGATAAATTCAGAGTACAGATTGCAAAAATGTAAAGGGACATAATAGAAAAGTGAAGAAGGCTTTAAATGATCCAGCAGAAATTTGATGAAATTCCTCTCTCTCTCTCTCTCTCTCTCTCTCTCTCTCTCTCTCTCTCTCTCTCTCTCTCTCTCTCTTGTCTCTGTTTCTGTCTCTGTCTCTGTCTCTTTGTCTCTGTCTGTCTGTTTTCCTGTCTCTCTGTCTCCTTCATAACATAAGGAAAGAGAGCTTTCAGCATGTAGCTAAAAGAATGCTAGATCTGGAGTCAGAGATTCTGAATTTGAATCCTGACTCTGCTACATCCTAGCAGTTAGTGTAACACAGAGAAAGTGACTTAGCTTCCTTGGCCTTTGTTTCCTCACCCATAAAATGGGGTGGGATAGGACCAAATTATCGCTAAGATCCCTTTGACCTGTAAATCAGTGATCCAAAAACAGTACAAAGTTGTAGATTGACAAGGACCAGAGATATTCTGGGTATAAGTAGTAAGAAGAAACTGCTGGTCAAAGTGGGAGCATTGGCAATAAGGGACCCAATTCGTGTGCACTTACTTTGTTTCCAATTATTTATTATAATACTATGCTAAGGATGATAAAATAATGATAAGGATATTTGGGTATATATTTTAGATCTTTGTTTCTGTCTTTTACTTTATTGGATCCAGTGTGGATTTACTGAATCAAAGACTTTGGACAATTTAGTCACTTTTCTTACATAACTACAAATAGATATCCAGACTATTTTGATGAATTCGTAACTCCAACAACAATGTATTAGTATGCCTTCCTTTCCACAGTATCAGTTAATTAAAAACCATTTATTAAGCACTTACTATGTTCCAGGCACTATAGTCCCTCCAACACTTAATGTTCTCTTTTGGGGGTGGGGCATTCTGGACAATTTACAGGAAGAAAGCTCAAATTACTTTAATTTATCTTACTGTTAGTGATTTAGAGAATGTTTTCAAATCAGAATTTATAATATTAAATTCCTTTGAAAACTGATTATATCCTCTGATCACATTTACTGGGCAATACTTTCTGGTGTTATATGATTGTGTCAATCCCCTTTAAATCATGGATATAAAATAGTGATATTTGAGGCAAATATTTTTCCCAATTGATATTTTTATTCTATCTTTATTGATTTTATTTGTGCAAAAACATAAAATTTCATATAATTGAAAATATCTATTTTGTTTTTTGTGATCACTATCTCTTGTTTAGTTAAGCATTCTTTCCTTAGAAATAAAGAAAATTATCTTTGATTCTCTTTTAAATTTTTTATAATTACTTTATTTTGTGATGTGCAGAAGAGGTTTGTTTAAGACTAAGTCTTGTGTTTTCTAGTAGTTATTGTCAAAAAAAGGGAGTCTTTTAGTAATTCACGGTCTGGTTAATCAAACACCAGGTTACTGGTTTTGGTTTTTCTTGCACATCTAGTTTGTTTCACTGTTCCACTTTTTGTTGTGGTTTAAAAGTGAGTACCATGGGGAGGCTAGGTGGCTCAGTGGATAAAGCATCAGCCCTGTATTCAGGAGCACCTGAGTTCAAATCCGGCCTCAGACACTTGACACTTACCAGCTGTGTGATCCTGGGTAAGTCACTTAACCCCCATTGCCCCGCAAAAAAAAAAAAAAAAGTAAGTACCAAATCATTTTGATAACTAATATTTTCCTGTATAAGTTGAGAACTGGTAATGATAGGTACCTTTGATTTGGATTTTTCCTTATGATTTCCCTTGAGATTTTCAACTTTTGTTGTACCAGATGAATTATGTTATTGTCATTGTTCTAGTTTTATGAAGAATTTGCTTGGTAATTTATTTGGTATACTACTAAATCTGTAAATTAATTTGGATAGCATCATCACTTTTTTATTATGTTGACACAGCTCAGTCATGAGCAGTGAATAGTTTTCCAATTATTTGTCTTCCTTCACTTGGTTATTCCTTTCCCCTTGTAGGATATTATAAAATAGGGATGTTAATTCTCAATGGAGGCATCTAGGAACACTTAGAAATGTTCTATAATCTTAATTTCAAGGGCCCAATTTCCTTCTTTGCCTTGGCACATTTTCTTGTCCTTTTTGATTCCATGCCATCTTCCCTTTGCATTTATGACCCTCTATTCTACTTTCTCCAAGTAAGACCCTTATACTAATCACTTCTTCCAACATGATTAGTTCTGAACACCACAACCCTGTTTTGGAGAAGCTGATCTCTTGAAGTCCAATACCACCTTACTTTCTCCTTGCAGAGTTGGTTGTGAGATTCTTTTCTCAACCCCCTCCATTCTCTGTGGGATTCCTTAGGGATGCTGGCATCCTTCTGTTGGTGAGAACCACATTCCACCTTTCTCTCCAGAATTCTATCTTGGCCTCAGAATTCTATCTTTGCTCTCCCACCACCCTAAAGACTAGTGGAGAAATGAAAAGTTTCTCTTCCCAAAGATACCCCCCCCCACTACTGTGAAGATATGGTCATTCCAGGGATGTGGGACATTGCATGTATTTTCAAATTTGAAGGGATATGTTGACCATTTTTTGATTGTTTTTTCTCTTGGTCCTCTTTTTACTTTACATTTGAAATGTTCTTTGTTATAAAAAATGCAGGGGCATATTTAGGTGATGTAAAAACAAAAGGAAACAACATTTATTTTTAAAAAAGAAAATGTCCCATCCATTTATCCTTATCAGGCTTGATGGGTCCTTTCCTGAATTCCTCATTTATGTTTTATATGTACTGTCCTCTTCACCATATTCCTTTGTTCAATCTTTCTCACTCTGTTTTGGTCTGGGTGTCTCTGTCTCTTTCTGTAGAACAGGGCATCTTAACCTGGGGGAGTCCATGAACTTGTACATTTCTATAACAATATTTTGATATAATTGGTTTCAATTAGAGTCATATGTATTTAATTTTATGCTTTTAGAAACATTATTTTGAGGAGGGTTCCATAGGCTTCATTGGCTTGTCAAAGGGGTCTAATGGTACAAAAAGGTTAAGAAGCCCTGCTCTACAGTCTACTCTTTTGGTCACCACACCACCATCTGTGAGAAAACAACATATAGGAGAAAGGCATGAACTTAAAAACACTTACTGCTTATGGTGCTTGGAGTCCCATACTTGTCTCCCACTCTTCCAGTTACTTTGGCCTGAAGCAAGGAAGTCTGGCAATTGTAGAACACTTGAAAGTTTACAGAACACTGTAGCGTCATTATGTCAGTTGATCATCACAATGAATTAGGTACTACAAGTATTATCATCATCACTCATATCTTCCAGATGAGGAAACTGAGGCTCTCTGAGGGTAAGTGCCTTTTAGAGGCAACTAGGTTGCACAGCAGTTAGAGGAATAGGTCTGGAGTTAGGAAGACCTGAGTGCATATTTTGCCCTCAGTCTCAAACTAGGTAGACAATACTGGCCAAGTGACTTAACCTGTCTGCCTCAGTTTCCTCATATGTAAAATGGGGATAATAATAACACCTATCTCTCACAGTTGTTGTGAAGATCAAATGAGAAAATATTTGGAAAGTGTTTTGCAACCTTAAAACTCTACATAAATCCTAGGTATAATTATTATTTTGAAGTGACAAACCTATGCCCCTTTGAGAGGCTGTGACACATTTAGGGTCCTTTAAGAGCTTGAGTGACTTACCTAGGGTCACACATAAGGCAAATGTTAGAGGTGAGATTGGAATGCCAGTTATCCCTGGTTCCAAGCTCTTTTCCATATCCCTATGCTGTTTATTTGTTTTTGGTTTTGACTTTTCTTTTTTTTTTTCCTTTTTTTTTTTTGGTGGGGTAAGGAGGGATAAGTGACTTGCCCAGGGTCACATAGCTAGCAATTGTCAAGTATCTGAGGCCCAATTTGAACTTAGGACCTTCTGAATCCAGGGCCAGTGCTTTTTCCACTGCACCACCTAGCTGCCCCCGCCCAATGCTGTTTTTAATGAAAACAGCATTCTTCTTGTATGGCTTAACCATATTCCTGAATAGTTTTATAAATCTAACAGCAGAAGGCCATCTTGCCCAATTGATTCATTTGACCATTGATGAAACTAAGGTTCAGGGAAATTAAGTGGTTCACCCATGGTCACCCAGTTAATGGCTGAAGTCACTTTATTTCTGTGGCTTCCACTTCAGACATGACACAGTTTTCTTTTCACCGACTTCTCCCCTAGATGGATTGAGCACCTCCAACCCCTTGTGACTGAACAGGACACTAAGAACCTCAGCAATCTGTCTGTTCTGTCATAAGACACACTCACCAGACATGATGTGAGCCTTCTCTTTCCATGACCCTCCCCATTCTCTGCCAAACATGACCTTAAAAATGACAGGATTGAGTAGATCTAATTAAATCTCCGTAACACAGGGTCTCTGCTTGGGCTGGTATCTCTATTATCTGGCCAAGGTAAGTATTGCTGTTTTCTTTCAAAGCTTTCACTGATATAAATGAGTTCTTGATTCCTCCCTTTGTGAAGAACAGGTTATCACACTTATATTCATTAAGTTACTTTAGGGCCCTATAGCAGGTCTTAATGGTGGTTTAAATTAGCAGTCTGCCTCTCCAGTCCTCATTGTGGACGGAATGGGGTGATCTTGGGAAGGTAATGAATTTTGACTACTAGGCCCTTCCCGTATTTGGGGTGTGCATGTGAGTCAATGAGAGAGAGAGAGAGAGAGAGAGAGAGAGAGAGAGAGAGAGAGAGAGAGAGAGAGAGAGAGAGAGAGAGAGAGAGAGAGAGAGAGAGAGTAAAGGGGGTGGGGTAAGGGGAGGGTGGGGTTAACATCAAGCCAGAAATCTCCCTCTGGACCTGGGTAATTTGACTAATTGGGGTACTCTAATAGAAGACCCAACTCTAAGTTATGTCCCCTTGAGATCTTTTCTTCATTTGTTTACTCACACATTGGAACATAGGATTGACAGATGAAAGGGAGCCTAGAAAATTTCTGGTCTTCTGCCTTCATTTAGAGGGGTTCTCAATTTGGGGTCTGTGAATCCTTCCAAATTTAAAAATGTAATCTTTTAGTGACTGTATTTCGATGTAATTGATTTCCATTGTGACCCTATGTATTTTATTGTATGAATCTAAAAACATAATTCTGAGAAGGGACCATAGGCTTGACCAGACTCCTAGAGGGTACTATGATACAAAAAAGGTTAAGAATTCCTGAATAGTGGAGATGAAGCAATTGAGTTTCAGAGGGAAGAAATACACAAGATCACAGTGACAATAAATGTTTAGTGTATGGCATATACAATTTATACATGTGCATATATAGGCATATACATACACAATGCAATATAAATACATGTATGTATACATGTATGCATACAGCACACACAGACATATATGCCTATACATATACATGCATACGCCTGTACATATATGTGTATATACATATATACATATGCATATATATATATATATATAATTTAATCTCCTTGAGGTAGGGGACTGTGTTTCTTTTCTCTTTGTAGCTCCAACACCCACCACAGTACCTGGAACATAGCAGACCCCTAATAAAAGTTTACTGATTGGTTGTTTGAAGATAAACCAAGTCCAAGTAATTCTACTATAACTTCACAGTCCAAACTCTTCTCATTCCATTTTTGATGTGAAGCCTTATTAAAAGAATCCATACAAAACTAATTCTATTGGTTCTTAGAACTGCACTTGTTCATCTGCCTCTGTCATAAAGTGGGCATCTCGAGGGCACATCTATCTTGAATGGCACCTGCATGAGCTTCAGGCTTCAGCCTGTGCCAATGACTCAACAGCAATGAGCCCAAAATATCCCTTCTCCATTGTATTAAATTTTGCAGCAGAGTTTCTCTGGCAAATTATGCAGCTGCCATAATCTTCTCGATACAAAACATTTACCATCATAGCCATAGGCCATTCAGGGGACAGAGAATGATTCTGGCATCAGAGAATTGTACTTGACTCCCCTCTGAAGCAGCATCTTATCAGTGCCCGTCAGAAATAGCAAAGCTTAAAATGCAAACAGCAGCCAGAGAGTTATCAGCAGCAAGTGTTGTCAGTGTTACATCCCTGCTAATAGCATTTTTAAAATTGGAGTTGCACCGCTGAAATTCTTCTGTGCACTATTAACAAGTCATATGGAAAAGTAATGTAGATGGTTGACGAAGAACAATTAGATTTTTACAACTCGTATGAGTGGAAGGATCCCAGCAAGCTGGTGGAAGACAGGCGGGTGGTGGCCTAGGGGGCAGGGAATCATGCACAGATCAGTCTCAATGCACAGAAAACAAACTCAAATGGAAAGTCTTGGCAAATTGAAATTGCTGGCTTCAGCCCTGGAGTAGAAATCAGGAAAACAGGTTCAAGATTCTAGGATTTAGGTTCCTAGATTCTACCTAGTTTCAGCTCTGCCACAGGTACTAGATGCATGAACTTGAGCTAGTTATTTTCCCTCTTCAGGCTTCAGTTTCCTCCTTTGCAATTTTAATTAGAGTATTTATTAATTTGTTTTGTTTTGTTTTGTCAGGGCATTGGGGGTTAAGTGACTTGCCCAGGGTCACACAGCTAGTAAGTGTCAAGTGTCTGAGACTGGATTTGAACTCAGGTCCTCCTGAATCCAGGGTCACTTCCCTATCCCCTGCGCCATCTAAATGCCTCCTATTAAATGTTTTAAGGCATTGTACCAGGCTCTGGGTATACAAGGGTTTTTTTGTTTTTCTTTGTTGTCTAAGAGAAAGATAGTTCCTGACTTCAAAGAGCTTAGATTGTACTGCAAAATTAGAGAGTATGACTAGGTGGCCTCTCAACTTCCTTCTACCATTAAAAAGCAATCCATGTGGGGCAGCTAGGTGGCACAGTGGATAAAGAACTGGCCCTGGATTCAGGAGGACCTGATTTCAAATCTGGCCTCAGACACCTGACACTTACTAGCTGCGTGACCCTGGGCAAGTCACTTAACCCTCATTGCCCTGAAAAAAAAAAAAGCAATCCATGAAGGCCAATGTATTTACCACGGAACTAATTTATTATTTCTAAGATAATAAGGACAGACCTCTCTTGGTCTTTCCAGCTGAACACTGATCCAACACGTGTTAATATCAGTCATGGTTGGGGGTTTCATTTGAAGTAGGACTCCCACAGGGACTGGCTAGACTTAAGAGGGTGTCTTTTGGATTTCTTTTAAGTAATATAAAATGGAGCTCCAGGAAGTGTCACTGTGATGTGCTGATAGGAACATTTTTATCTTAATCTGCTCTCAGTTTTAAAGATCTTTGGACTTGCCAGGGGAGTTCCTGTTAATACAACCAACAATCAGCAATCTGAGCAATGTGGTTGATGCCAAGGCTCTGGCAGGGCCCATCAGTGTGGCAGTAGATGCCAAGAGATAGCACCCCAATTAGCAAAGCCGTTAATCCCTGATCAACATCACCATAAATTGAATTTAATTTGGGGCTATAGAATTCTTGCTGCTGTCAGACAGACGCATTGGACCTAGATGGCAGAACACAACTGGTAAAAAAGTGGCTCGGACCAGTCTGGATTCTGTCGTTGTTAATTATTTTTATTGGGTGCATCCAGGCAGGAACAGCCTCGTCACTGTCAGTAATATAAGAGGGGATTTTGGTTGTTAAGACTTAGAATATACAAGAAACTGGGAGGAGGCAGACAAGGGAGATGGTGCAATATTTGGCTCTATGTACTCTTTAGAGTTTCTAAGAGACAAGATAAGGTACAAGAACAACTCCTTTGGGTCTATTTCAACCTTGGGATTTTATGATGCTGTATTCCCAATATGCAGAAAACCTGCCACAGTGTTCTCAATGAAGAATGCAGCAGAAAGAGGAGAAATCCACATGACATTCCTTCAAACATTCAAATGACTTAAGAATGATGGCATATGGGGCAGCTAGGTGGTGCAGCAGATAGAGTACTGGCCCTGGATTCAGGAGGACCTGAGTTCAAATTCGGCCTCAGACACTTGACACTTACTAGCTGTGTGATCCTGGGCAAGTCACTTAACCCCAATTGTCTCACCAAAAAAAAAAAAAAAGAGTATGGCCCTTGAGGGGTTGGAAGAAGCATTTGTACTTTGGGGCAGCAAGGTGGTGCAGTGGATAGAGCACTGGCCCTGGAGTCAGGAGGACCTGAGTTCAAATCTTGCCTCAGACACTTAACACTTACTAGCTGTGTGACCCTGGGCAAGTCACTTAACCCCAATTGCTTCACCAAAAACAAAACAAAATAAACAAACAAAAAAAAAGAATGATGGCATACAATGTGGCTTCCTCCTGGTTCCCTTTGGTCATGTACATAGTCTCTTTCTTATCTTGGATATAATTATAATGAGAACTCTCTGTCCATTAAGGTTCATATATCACATTGGTTCCCCTTTGCTGTAGACGGCAGCCAGCATAGTTATGTGTGTATAATATTAATGTAAAATAAAAGGTTAGGTAGGTAAGGAGTTCCCATCTCTGGACACCTTTAAGTAGAATTTTATGATTTTGTTGGGGATATTGTAGACGGGATTCTTACTATATGTACTAGTTGGAAAAAGTGACCTATGAGGTCCCTTCTAGTGGATAAGAGATTAAGGAGGAAAAAGTAATACATGAAAGAGGAAGTTGTCCCCATGTATGTGGATTGTGGGATGAATTAGGAAGCAAAAAGGAAGTGGGATTTAGTTGGTAGAAGTCAACTCACTGTGAAATTGTAGTAGGACCAGGAGTGGGGACTTAGCAGAATCTTGAAAGGAAAATTGATCTGAAAACAGGAAACCAATGGAGTTGTTGGACTCAGTTTTGGTAGAGTTATAGCTAGAGAAAGTTATACTACCCAAGTCACTGGAAAGAGAGGGTAGTATTGTGGAATGTGCACTGGATTTGGAATCAAAGGACCTGAGCTTGACTTGGCTCTGTGACTTTAAGCTAATCATGTAACCTCATTGGGCTTCAGTTTTCATATTTGTAGAAAGAAGGGGTTGGACTAGATTATATCATCTCTGGGAATTGGCGGGGAGAGAAAGAGTAAGAAGAGAAGGAGGAGAGGGTGAAAGAAGGAGAAAGATAGAGGGAGGGAGGAATTTGAAGGGAAAGGGGAAGAGAGGGAGGAAGGAACGCAGACAGGGAGAGACAGAGAGATAGATAGGCAGAGACAAAGACAGAGAAGAAACTGGCATACAGTTCAAGCTTGACATAGTAGCAGAAGAAAAAAGACTATTTGGGAATTAAAGCAAGAGAAAGACCTAGCCTGGGAAGAACTGAGTTCAGGGAGCTGAACAGAAAGAATACAGATTATAAGAAGTCCCCAATTTGTTTTCTAAGCAAAAATAGACTAGTGTCTGCGATTATACTTCATACTTATAATTTGTTCACCTATATAAGATGGTGCAATGAATAGAGCACTGGAACTGGAGTCAAGAACACCTGAGTTTAAAAGCAGCCTCAGACATTCATGGGCTGTGTGACCCTGGGCAAAATCACTTGGCTTTTCTAAGTCTCAGCTCCCTTAGTACCTATCTTCCAAGTAGGCTGTGAAGATAAAATGAGATAACATTTATAAAGCACTTTGTAAACATTAAAGCAGTACAGAAATGCTATTATTATTATCATTATTTAAAATCTTGAGTAAAGGAGCTCTTTCTTCCCTAAAGAAATTGGTTTATGGGGCATGTACACAATGACTAATACCCTTTTCTGGATACTTATCTATGTCCTTCCTTCCAATCATGGGCATCTCCCAAAGTCCTATTCTGCACCTTCATGTTTTCTCTAGTCACACCTGCTCTCTTGCTGATCTCATCAGTTTTCAGGGGGCTCAATTATGAGCTCTATGCAGATAGCTTTCAGATCTGTAAGTTTTTGTCCTGAGTACAATACCTCTTCGCCAAATTCCTCTTGGACACTTCTGAAGGGATATCCCATAGTCATCTCAAATACAGCATGGTTAAAACAGACTCATTAGCATCCCCCAGCCCCAACAAATTCAACTCCCTTTGTAACTTCTTTATTTCTATTAAGAACATCATGATGATCCTTTTGGTTGCTCATGTTCAACCTTGGAGTCATTCTCTATTCTTTCCCAAACCACATATAACCTCAGTTATTAAGACTTATTAGTTCTAACACCACAATATCTCTCCATTCATCCCCAACTCTCTCCTTACATAGCTACCACCTTAATTCAGATCCTTATCACCTCTTGCTTGTACCATGGCAATAGCCTCCTAATTGACATTCCTGTCTCTAGTCTCTTTCTTCTATAATTCACCTTCCACACAGCTGCCAAACTGATATTCCCATAAAGCAATGGTCTGACCATGTCACTCTAATGTACATAAGAGTTCAGTATATTCTTGTTATTTCTAGGATCAAACATAAACTCTGCTGTTTGGCATTTAAAATTATGGCCCCAGCTGTCCTTTCCAGGCTTATTGCATCTTACTTCATTTCACCTACTCTATGCTCTCTGTGGTTATTCAAGGGTGGTCCATGAACCCTAGAAGTCCCTGAGACAATTTCCAAGGACCTGGGGATTCAAAACTATTTTCATAATAATATAAATACATTATTTTTAGTAAGTTCTTTTCCCCTTTCCTACTACATATCTATGTGAGGCTGGATTTTGTTCATAACTTCAAACAAAATAACGTTTTTCAACAGATTAAATGAAGAAGCAGGTATGAGAATCCAGCTATATTCTATTAATTTAGACAATAAAAGTATTTCCAAAAGTATATAAAACTGCCAGTTTTCTCATTAAACATTTTTTTTTGCTTTGGAAAATATAATTATTTTCTCATAAAATGTTATTTATTTTAACATGTAATGGATATATAATTAATATTTAAAATTAATTAATAAATAAATAGTATGAAATTTATCGGTTTTAATTTCTAATACAATAAATGCTGATAGATGGCAGGGCTGTTCTAAAACCAACTTACTCTGACTCACAAGAGCCAGTTGTTAAATTTGAGCATTTATACCTCTGAGATCAAGAAATGCTACAGATCAGGGCTTTTTTATTGTCTTGTTAATTCTCTCTCTCTCTCTCTCTCTCTCTCTCTCTCTCTCTCTCTCTCCTCCCCCCTCATATGTGTGTGTGTGTGTGTGTGTGTGTGTGTGTGTTTGCATATTGTCTCCTTCAGTAGACTGTGAGCTCCCGAGGGTAAGGACTGTCTTTTGCCTTCTTTTGTATCTTCAGCACTTAGCATGCTTCCTGACACATAGTAAGCATTTTATAAATATTTATTAACTGACTAGTTAGGAAATGCATTTTGAATGAATGAATACTCTTCCGTGGAGGTGTAGGGAAAAGAAAAAGTCAGAGGAGACTCTCTCGTTACCTTTGTTTTACCAGCTGTGAGATCTTGGCTAAGCTGTTGAAACTCTATTTGCCTCAAAAGACTTCCTATGATTTTCCCAATTCATAGGTGGATAGTGATCTGCACTGAGAAGTTTAACATAATGTCAAAATCACAGATCCTTTGGGTATTTGGTGTTATGAAATATTAAATATGAAAAGAATGCAAAAGGTCTAGTTTTACTGAGGAGAAAATTAAGACCCAGAGAATAGAAGAGGAAGTAACATGTTCAAGGTCACAAAGCTAGTTAGTGTCAAAATCAGGACTAAAATTTGGGTTTTCTAGTGCCCAGTGCTCTTTCCATTAATAATATTAGCTTATCTGTTCTTGTTGTATAGTCATTTCCAACTCTTTGTGACCCCATTTGGGGTTTTCTTGGCAAAGATATTGGAGTGGTTTGCCTATTTCTTCTTCAGCTCATTTTACACATGAGGAAACTGAGGTAAAGAGTGTTAAGTGACTTGGTCAGGGTCACACAGTTAGTAAGTGTCTGAGGCCAGTTTTGAACTTGGGAAGTCAGGAAGACCCCAGACCCAGAACTCTACCTTCTTCACCACTTAGCTGCCACAATACTAGCTAATAGCTAGTATTTGATATCTCTTTAAGGTTTGAAAAGTGTTTTTTAACCAGCATTATCTCATTTGATAACATTATACTATACTTTCTCAGGGTAGGCTAATAGAATCTTTTTAAATATTATATTTTATTTTTTTCAGTCAGCAAAAATCTGCTTTTTTCCCTTCCCCTACTAAGAAAGAAAAACAAAATCCCTGTTACAAACATTAATAGTAAAATCTTACATTCTACCAATCAGGTTAAAGGTCAGATACATAAAATAGTAACTTCTGATCTATAAGGGACCAATCAGAGTGGGTGAGAAGTTGGAAAGCCAAGCTTAACCAATATGGTGAAAATTCTTGATATTAGAAAACAACTCAAAAGAATAGAAGAGAGGCTTAGTCCAAGATGGGAAAAACACATTCCAAGAGATGGCTTCCTATGTTATGAGCCTGTTGCTTAGTAACAAGGCTATTTTAAGTTGGGTATTTAGAATGGCAAGTGACTATGTTGTTATCTGACTTATGGTTTCTTTCTTCCTATTTCATGCTTATTGCATATGTACCATTTGGATTGTGTCAAATTGTGGGAGGAGTCATTGAGTATAAATATTTGTGGATCCTGAAGCTTGGAGTTTTTGCATCCTAAACCTGACCAGCTTTATTGTGAGACAGGATCCCTTTCTCAATAAACCTATTTTCTTTTGGCTTGGATACTTTTTTTTCTTCATCTAACACTGTGACTTAGAAATTTTCACAACAGTAGCATGTTTCATTTTGAGTTTTCTGGATTTGTAGTTGTTCATTACATTGATTAGAGTCCCTACAGCTTTCAAAATCATTTGTCTTTACCGTATTGTTGTTATTTTATTAATTGCTCTCTTGCTCATGTCACTCTGCATCATGTTCATACAAGTTTTCCAAGGTTTTTCTAAAACCATTCTCATCATAGTTTTTGCAGCACAATATCATTCTATCGTAACTGGTACTGCCAGTGCAAAATGAGCTGCTATAAATATTTTTATACAGGAAAGATGGCATTTTACACATCATCAAATTTGTCCTTTTACTGCTCAGAAATGTCATCTACAATGCTGCTGACAAATTATCATCTAGACTATTGTTTGAACTGTTCCAATGATGTCTATTTTGTTGTCCATCATATTAATATACCATTGAAATTTTTACCATATCAATTTGGAGAAAGGAGAATGAGAAGGATTTGAAGTTTGGTTTAAATAACTTTATGACTAGACCAAAGAAAAGGGAAAAGGTACTGTAAGGGGCTAAAATTTTAGCTAGTCTGTCTAAAATATCTAATGAGTGGTCGCCAATAAATTATAAGCTTTAGCAAGAGTTAGACTTTTAAGCATTTATTAAGGAGAATAAGAATTTGGTGAAGAGAGAGAGAAAGAGGCCTAGATTCGGCTATCTATTTCAGGAAGCCCGCATTTCTGCTCCACTCTCCATAAGAGCCCTGACAAAAGAGACCAAGAGTGCCCGCCTTGTGCCTTCTTCCTCCCACAAGCCTCCTGTGAAACTAGGAACATCCCATCTACATGCACACACAGCTCCAAGCTAATTGGCTGGTAGCTTTGATAGACAGTACCCACGATCAAACGTCACTTCCTGATGCCAAGGAAAAGCCACATGGCTTGCCTTCAGATGCCTTCTCCTTATGGTGCAGGTTTCCTACAGTAACTCTCCAGCAGGTGGCATCACTCCAATCGTTATAGTACCTATCTTGCATATGAGGAGACTGAAACATGAAAAGTAATGACTGAGGGGCAGCTAGATGTCTCAGTGGATAAAGCACTGGTCTTGGATTCAGGAGGACCTGAGTTCAAAGCCGGCCTCAGAGACTTGATACTTACTAGCTGTGTGACCCTGGGCAAGTCACTTAACCCCCAATGCCTGGCCAAAATAAAAAATAGAGAGAAAGAAAGAAAGAAAAGAAAAGTAATGACTGAAATAGGAAAGAGTTTTGAACTTGGTAATTTCCCCCCACACCCATAGATCTTATTTACTCTGCTGAATTTGCATATTTCCCATAAACTCACAGTGGAGTTTCTCTTTTTCTTTTTTCTCTCCTACCTACTATGTGCTGCTTTTTCCTCCTGTCTATGAATATGCTTAAACTTAAAAACTTTAAAAAGGTCCTTTGACTTTACACATGTACAAATTATTGTCCTGTTTCTTTGATCCTTTTTTCTCTACCAAATTCTTGTACATAGCTGTTGACACTCATGACCTCTGTTTCCTCATCTCCCACTTGCAATCTGGTTTCTGACTCTATCTATGTACTGAAAATGGTCTCTGTCTGAAAAGCTGCCAATGATCTCTTAATTGCTTTTTTTCCAGCCCTCATCCTTTCTGATATCTCTGCAGTTCTCCTATTTACCATCCTTCCTCCTGGATCATCTCTCTTCCTTTGGCTTCTGAAACTCTCCTCTTTTTTAAAATTTTATTTTATTTTATTTTATTTTGCAGGGCAACAAGGGTTAAGTCACACAGCTAGTAAGTGTTAAGTACCTGAGGCTGGATTTGAACTCAGGTCTTCCTGAATCCAGGGCCAGTGCTTTATCCACTGTGCCTCCCAGCTGCTCCCTGAAACACTACTCTTTTTTTTTTTTTTTTGGTGGGGCAATGGGGGTTAAGTGACTTGCTCAGGGTCACACAGCTAGTAAGTGTCAATCATCTGAGGCCAGATTTGAACTCAGGTACTCCTGACTCCAGGGCCGGTGCTCTATCTACTGCGCCACCTAGCTGCCCCTGAAACACTACTCTTAACTGTCTCTTTTATCCATCTTACCTTTCTTTTCTCTTTTGCTGGGTGGGTATCCATTTTTTCATTCCTTTAGCTCAGAAGGGATCCTCTTTTTTTCTATACACTTTCTTTGTATGATCTCATCTGTTCTCATTGGGTTCAGATATGTAGAGGACTACCAAATTCATATATTTAGTCCTCCTCTCTCTCCTGAACTCCATTTCTGCATCACTACCAGTTGCTGGACAGCTCCACCTGGATAGTTCATCAGCAGCTCCAACTCGGTATGTTTAAAACTGAATGAATCCATCATCTTCCTCCCTTAACCTGACTCTTCGATTTTCCCTTTTTCTTTTGAGGAAACTATCATATTTCCAGTCACCCAAGTCTGTGACCTCAGAATCATCTCTGATTCTATTCTCTCCTTCACCTCTCACATCTAATTAAATGAAAAGTTTTCTTGATTCTATCTCTACAGAACTATTGCTATCCATCACATTCCATCTATTCACATAGCCACCATCTTTGTTTAGGCTCCTCTTACTTCCCACTTGGACTGTTATAATAATCTCTTTTAAAAATGATAATTTTGTTTTGAAATAATGGACATTTCTCCACAAACAGGTAATTAACCCTCCTTACAAGGTACTTTTCTTGAACACAGTTTATCTGTTACTAATAGAAGGGGAATGGTGTCCTTTAACTTTGATGGCATATATTACTACTACAACTACCACCACCATCACTGATTTTTATAATTGAACAGATTATATTTTTCTTCCAACTTGACTTTCTTTACATTATTACAATCTTTGTGAATTCTACTGGCTTTTTTACTCTGTATCATTTCATCTAGATCCTCTTCCCATTTCTCTGAATTGTGCCATTTCTTATGAAGGGATAGTATTCCATTACATTTACATGTGATGGTTTCTTGAATATATGTATATTCAATATAAGTTGAGCAGGGGAAGCTAGGTGGCGCAGTGGATAGAACACCGACCCTGGAGTCAGGAGGACCTGAGTTCAAATCTGGCCTCAGACACTTAACACTTACTAGCTGTGTGACCCTGGGCAAGTCACTTAACCCCAATTGCCTCACAAACAAAACAAAACAAAACAAAACAAAACAAAAAAGCAATATAAGTTGAGCATATATTTTGTTTCCAGTTTTTATCATTGAAAAGAATATTTCTGCAAATTTTTATTTTGTTTATGTAGGTCTTTTCTTGCTGTCAAAAATCTTCCTGGAAAAGAAGCCCTGTATTAGAATCTCTGGGTCAAAGTATATGAACAATTTAGTAACATTTCATGCATAATTCTCAATTCTTTGCCAGATAGGAGGATTAATTCAAAATTCCAACAGCAGTAAATTATAATGTGTATCTCCTCATAGTCCCTGCAATAGAGTTTTTCCATCTGTTACCATCTGGGTAAATATGAGCTGATAGTTCAGGGTTGTTTTAATTTTTTCATTGCCATGATTACTATTGATTTTAAATGTTTTCTCAGGTTGTTGTTAATAGTTTTTTTTCTTCTGAAAGGGGGTGAGCTAGGTGGTACAGTGGATATAGTGCCAGGCCTAGGGTTCAGAAGACTTCTCTCTGTGAGTCCAAATCCATCCTCAGACACTTAATATCTATGTGACCCCATGCAAGTCACTCAACCCTGTTTGTCTCAGTTTTCCTTATCTGTGAAATGAGCTGGAGGAGGAAATGACAAACTACTTCAGTACCTTTGTCTTGAAAACCCAAAATGGGGTCATGAAGAGGGGGACACAACTGAAAAACAACTCAATTTTTTTGGAAAAGAATAAAATTGTTTATACCCTTTGACCACTTGTCTTATGATAGGATCCGAACTATTTTCCTAGCTTCCATCTCATAGCTATCAAAATAATCTTCCTAAGACACAGATCAAACCATGTAATTCACCTCCATTTATCCTTTTCCCTTACAAAAAACAAAAACAAAAACAAACCAACTCTTTCAGTGGCTCCCTATTGCTTCTAGAATAAAATTCAGGCTCCTCCTCCTGGCATTTAAGGCCTTTCACAATTTGCCTCTAGCATACTCTCCCAGCTATCCCCCTGCTCCATAGTCCTCTATGTTCTTGCCAGACTAAAGCTCTAATTGCTTCTGCAACTCTGCATTCCATTTCCTGACTCCACACATCCACACGAGCTTCCCCTGATGCTTGGCATGTATGTGTTCTTTTCTCATTTTTGCCTTACAGATACTTTCTTTCCTTCAAAGCCCCTTTTGGGTATTAAGGCTGCCCTAATACTGCCAAGTGTTAATGCTCTCTCCCTCCTCAAAGAACCTAGGGCACTTTGTGTCTCTCCTTTGGTCACAGTTGTGCTGCCTTGTATCATACTTATTTATTTGTACATTTCACAGCTGATAGGGATAAACATTCTGAGATGACAAGGACTATTTTCCCCCCTTCTATCCCCAGGGCCTTGTGCATAATAGGAATTTAATAAATGTTCATTGAATTGAATTGAATGAAGGCATTCTATTACCTTTTTATTCTCTTTCAAATCCTCATCTTTGGAAGTAAGAAGTACTTAGCTCTATAGCACATCACCATCCTGGGGAATTGCCCTCCTCAATTTCATACTGTGCCTGGGGACTCACATTTCATGGGATTGAAGGAAGCTATGGTTACAGTCAGTGGTAGCCAATGATATGGATCAGTCCTTTTGATTTCAACTGGGAGTTTAAAGCTAAAACAGGAGCTCAGTGCAAAGATGATGAGTGTGGTTAAGGTGCTCCTTAGGTAGTTTGGTGCTGAGTTTCAGGGAAAAGTACACTATTCTTTGTTCCCTGCTCCCATATATATATATATATATATATATCCATTTTGATGGAGGTGATAATTTATTTTTTTCTGAAGGGATCTGTGATTTTATTAGTATAGGCAACTTCAATAAGGAAACTCCCTCTGTAAGTGCAAATTACCACCTCCTCTACAATTTTTGACCTTAAGAAGTTGTCTGGGGGTGCTGAAATCTTAAATGATTTGCCCAGCCAGTATCAGAGCTGGGACTTGAACAGAGAACTTCTAGGCTGGACTTGATTCTGAGCAGTACTACAGAAAGAGTGGTTAAAGTAGAAATGATGGGAACCTTGGGACGAAGTGACCACTTTAGATCAGAATTTGTGGGTATTGAGTTATTCCATAGACTGGGAGGAAAGATTTCAGAGTTCAAAGAAAGCATAATTCCATAGTGTCAAGAATGAAATTCTTATGATGGAAATTCTAATATTTCTGAAAAGACTCATTGCCCCAGCCTTTTGGCTAATTCTCCAATTCTCCTCCCTTGGCACAATGACAGTGTTGTCTACTGGTGCTCCTCCTTGGGAGATCGTTCCTGACCATTTCTTTTCAGTCTCCTTTGCTGGTCCATCCATCCTGCTCCTCCTCCCTAGGAATAAGTTTCCTTTAATGTTCTTGGCTCTCTTCAGTTATCTCCTTACCTTTTTATCCCCTCTTGACTTTTCTGGTCTGAAAGTTCAAATGATCATTTCTTTGCAAATGATTCCCACATCTATCTATTTGGTCCCAATTTTTCCTCAACTCCCTTCTTGTATCTCTAACTGACTTGATGGATGTTTCTGTCTAGATATCTTGCTGGAAGCTCAAATGCAACATGTCTAAAACTGATTGCATCATCTTTTTCTCAAATCCACCTTTTCTTCGAACTGCCCTTTTTTCTGTTGATACTTCCAGTCTCCTAGTCACCCAGGCTGAATACATCAGTTTCACTTTTTATTCTTCCCTCTCCCTCACCCCACACATATAATTAGTTGACAAGTCCTATGCAAGTTGACAAGTTCTATTTCCAGAACATCTTGAAATTCTCTTTCTATTACCATCATACAAGATTAGACAGATCACCTACCATTATCACTTTGGTTATTGTAATGGTCTTTTCAATGGCCTCCTCACCTCCAGTTTCTCCCCTTTACAATCCATCCTTCACATAGATGGCAATGTAATCTTTCTGATTCAAAGGGCAGATCATGTGACTTCCCTGCTCCTGAATCTTCAAAAGCTCCTAATTGTCTACAAATAAAATGTTAAACATTTCCCAATCATATTTTATTCTGATTCAGGCTGTACTTGGAGTTTGGCTGGTTGAATCCCAATGATCAGGAATTTGATACCTTTACTTTATAGGAACCGAGCTGAGCTATGAACCTTATCCCCTTCTCATCTCCAGAGACTGAAGTGGTACAATGGTGTGTGTGTGTATGTGTGTGGGCAGATCATGCCTTCCACAGGTTGGGGTATATTGGTCAATTTATGATTATACATTTGAAGCAAATATTTCTGAGTAAAACCTAATCTTGTAGTAGTAGTATTGCATGTAGTATTCTTGCAGTTTGACTATACTTCTTGAGGGAAGGGAGTAGATCTATTTTTTAAAGTATGTTTCCACTATCCAGTAGAATTATTGGCCCATTCTAGTTACTCAAAACATGTTTGCTGAGAGACTATATCCAATGAGTAGTGATTAGTGAATAAATGTTTACCTTGAGAAAAGTCTCTAGTGAAAGGACTTGAGACTTCCACATAAAGTTTACTAAGTGCTTTCCTTACAACAAGATAATGAATATAATTATAACAGTAATGACCATCCTCTTATAGATTCTCTCTCCTGCATGACACTGCTCTCTCTTGGTTCTCCTTTTACATGTATGATGGTTCCCTTTCATGACCCTTTGTTGAAACATCATCTTTGTCATACCCTTTAACTGTGGGCCCATTCCAAGGTTCTCTCTTGATGACCTTAACAGCTCCCAGGGATTTAATTATCATTTCTCTGCTGATGACTTCCAAGTCTACATTTCCAGCCTCAGCTTCTCTCCCAAACTTCAGTCCCATATCACTAGCTCACTCTTAGACATTTTCAAATGGATATCCCTGGAGGCATTCCAAGTACAACAAAACTGTGCAGTACACAGAAAACACTATCTTTCCCTCAAAACCAAACCTTATTCCTAAACTTCCATATTTCTGTCATGGGTACCACCATCCTTTGAATCATCTGTTTGTAAATTCAGCATCACCCTCAATTCCTCACTCTGAGTTTGGGTGTGAGCTTGATTGGGGTAGAAGTTAAGAAGTATGATGGATATATTTCGTTTTGGCAATGGCAAACTTTTGATGGTTGATTATATGACTCTGAGCTTTAGCTATATATTTTTAACATTATAAGGAGACTCCTTTCTTTCTCTCCACAGGTTGACTCCCTATATTATTACCCAAGGGCCAGTGATAGGGATGCCAGGCTCAAAGGATTGTACTCTAAATAATTGCTTTTAGTTATTGTTCTGGTATTAGCTTTCCAATTAGGCCACATGTAGAGGTATATTCTAACTCGATTAACATTTATTAAGTGCTTATGATTTATAAGGTACTATACTTTACACTGAGAATATGAAACCTAAAAGAAAAATGTGTTTGTCCTCAGGTATGTCTTGGTGGAGATACAATATCTATACTTACAAGTAAATGGAAAAAATATATAAATGTGTCCCCTCCTAACTGCAGGCCAAGATGGAGTGGTATCTGGAGGCCTCATGAAACAAGCGCTTAAGGATTAATTTCAGAGTTCTTTGGAAAAAATAAATTCTTTCCTCCCTCCATCTTTCTTGCCTTGGGAGAAGATGGAAGAAATATCTTGTGAGCTTTGAGACCCAGTGGTAGGAGAGCTTCTAGCTCCTGGAACTTTGGATGGGGAAGGTGCTGTACCCTCATGTTGGGAGGCAGGGCAGCAGAGCAGAAGACATGGCAGACAAGTCACCCAGAAAGTGTGACTGCAGAGGGGCAGTGAAGCCTGACAAGAAGCTTCACCCACTATTGGGTGACTGCACTGGGAGGTGATCTCCAAGTACAGTGAATGTTTCCCAATCATGGAGTTCAAGGGGCAGATAGGGTCTTCTCTCCCTGTCCCACTTTCTCCTTCTTTCTCCTCTTGGTTTATTTATAATATCTAAAAACCCCTGACATTTTTTATCTCCATATTCTTTGCTGCCAATGTTAGTTTGTAAACCTGACCTTTTTTTTTTTTATTTAATAAATAAGTTTGTTCCCTTTGTCTTCAAGCATGCCATTATTTCTGACATATGGGGTATTGTTGATCAGCAGTGTCTGACTTTTCCTGACCTCATTTGGGGTTTTCTTTACCATTTCCTTCTCCAGCTCATTTTCCAGATGAGGAAAATGAGGCAAACAGGGTTAAGTGACTTGCCCAGGTCATATGGCTAGTAAATGTCTGAGTCTGTAATTGAACTCAGGACTTTCTGACTCCAGGCCCAGTACTCTGTATGCCTTGTTATCTAGCTGCTCATGTACATGGGGTACCCCCTGGGTTACTTATATTTCACAGAGTATATAAACTAGAACCTTGCAGCTCTGACTTATGTTTGTGTGTGAACATGCCTATTCGAACTCACTCCCAAAAAGAACCTTCTCCCCTTTAGCTTCCTTTTATCTGTTGCCTTTAGCCATTAAAATGTAAACTCCTTGAGGGCAAGCTATGTCATTCCTTTTGCTTGCATTTGAATTCCCAGGATTTAGCACAGTTCAATGCATATAGTAAAACACCTAACAAATGCTTGCTGAGTTGACTTGATGCAGTCAGTATGTAATAGGGAATTATTCTGGGTTTTTGAGCGAGAGTGACTCCAAGAAAGTTTTGCAGATACCCCCTTTCTACACTACTTAAGGCCCCACCTTAATGAAAATCAGAGAGGGAACAGTTTCAAATGTAGTTTAAGAAGTTGAGTGATGGGAGGAATAAAAAAATTAATGTGGGTCATGTATATTGTTTTTTGGGGGGGGTTTTGGGTAATGAGGGTTAAGTGACTTGCCCAGGGTCACACAGCTAGTAAGTGTCAAGTGTCTGAGGCCAGATTTGAGCTCAAGTACTCCTGAATCCAGGGCCAATGCTTTATCCACTGAGCCACCTAGCTGCCTGGGTCATGCATATTGTAAGAAGAAATCCACCAGACACACTTAAGGATGAAGCTTGAGCAGAAACCAAAATGTTGCAGGAGAAATGCAACTGGAGCTGAGGGAGAGAGAAGCCAGCACCAATCAGCAAGCTAGATTCTGTAACTTGGAACATTTGGTGTTTCCATGCTCCTTCAAAATATAGCTGCTGACCGAAGATGTGACAAGATTAAAATTGCCTACACAGCTTTCAATGGGCGATGTTCAGTTTCCAACTCTGCTTCGGGCCTGCCGCACCAGGGATTTTATTGTGCTCTGAAAATGGAACCAGAGTTTTGGCTTCAATGAAATCATCACTTCTGCTCAAAGAGATGTCAGCTAACCCAGTCACCTGTGTTCATGAATCTCCGGGCATGTAGCACTTTTCACACACCTTTAGCACCATATTTCCCAACCTCAGAATTTTAACCAGTCTGAAAAAAATACATTTACTATGGAATCATAGAATGTCAGTGTTGGGAGGAACCTGAGACACTCTTATCCAGCCAGTCTCTGAAAAATAACATCCACTAAGGCTTCCTGACAAAGGGTTATTCAGTCTTTGCTTGAAGGTCCCTAATGAGAAGAACTCACTATTATCCTGATGCATCCTGTGTCTACTCCTGTGCACCTCAAATCATTAGGAAATTTTTCTTTTACACTAAGTCACCAAAGGCCTTTATTCCTAATGTTTAGTTCCATCCTTTTTCAGTCATGTCTGAATCTTCTTGATCCCATTTTTTTTTCTCTTGGCAAAGATACTTGAGCAGTTTGTCATTTCCTTCTCCAGCTTATTTTACAGATGAGGAAATTGAGGCAAACTGGGTTAAGTGACTTGCCCAAGGTTACACAGCTAGTGTTTGAAGCTGAATTTGAACTTAGGAAGATAAGTCTTCCAGACTCTAGGCCTGGGACTCTATCCATTGTGCCACCTAGCTGCTGTAGCCCTTAGTCTTTGGGCTCTAACTTATTAATACTTATAGACAGGGGGCAGCTAGGTGGCACAGTGGATAAAGAACCAGCCCTGGATTCAGGAGGATCTGAGTTCAAATTCGGCCTCAGACACTTGACACTTGCTAGCTGTGTGACCCTGGGCAGGTCACTTAACCCTCATTGCCCAGCAAAAAAAAATACTTATATACAAAAACCTCACCAACAAAAATGAACTCTTCTGTCTCCTCATTCCTTCTCTATGTCCTGCACCTCCAATATCAAGCTTCAACCTTTCCCCTTTTTTCTAGTCTCTCCTCCCCAAAATGGAGTAATGAGGGTTGCCACAACTCTTGGGTCTTATCTGAAAATGTTTGTGAACCAAAGGGAGGGTGGAGACTTTGGGGTCATGTGTTAGAGTTCTACCTGTTTGTCTCTTTCTACAACTCTAATCCTTAAGGATTGACTTAAACATGTTTTAGCACTGGTGGGCCTATGGAGATTTCCTCTCCCATATCCTTCCAGCTTCCTCCCCTAGAATTAGAATGGATGACACCCCCCTTCTTATTGTGCTTGTTAAATGGCACTCCATTTGGACTATGGGCCAGAGCTAGTTCCTTGTATGTTCAACGTGATGTCGTGGAAAGAGCTCTTGGCTCAGTCAGAAGGATATGGGTCATTTATTAGCTATATAACCTCAGCCAAGTTGTTTAAATTATTTGACTCTCAGTATCCTGATCTGTGAAATGGGGATAACAACTACAACATCTAACTCAATGGGTTATTGAAGGGAAAACCTATCTACTGTTTTTATGCTTGCTTTTCTACACATACTCGTTTGCATGAGAGACCCAGAAAAACTTTGGGGTTCAAGAAAATCCATGGGGTCCTAGACCTATACAACTATTCTGAGTAGAGTTTCTTTGGCAGATTCCCTCTCCTCTTCCCACAAAAAAGGTGGTTTTGAGAGCATAGAGACCCCATAAGTGGTTAAAAAGAAATTACAAGGAATTTTTAACCTTAAGTCAGGTGTCTAGGAGACACCTATGGGAGAGCAGACTGGTTCAGTCCCTGGCAGGGAGTTCAAAAGACAGATTAGATGCCTGAGGGCTTTGATTAGCTGACTAGCTGTTTGGTTTTCTAAAAGAGCTTTGCTCTTGAAAGCTAAGATTATGGGAACTGACAAATCCTTCTCCTTGTGGATAGAAAAGCCATTTTCCCCTAGTTTGATAACTGAGTTGCAAACAGCTTGCAATCTTTTCTAAAAGAGCAAGCAGAAGCTTAGCCTCAGTTGAGGTCTCCAGCTGAAGCTCATTAGGTAGCAGCATCAAGAACAGAACAGGATAGAGAGATAGGGAGCAGCAACATCTGGGTGTAGGCCCCATAAAAAGTAGTACTCAGAGAGAAGAAAACCCAGGGAGAGCAGTAGGATGACACTACTGGAAGAATTAAGGAACGTGCAGCATAAAAGGTGTGAGTTACCATATCATGAGTACACATTGCTCATATATATTGTTTAAATTCTCTGACATTCAGTATCCTGATTGGTAAAATGGGATAATAATGGTACTAGCTAGAACAAGAGTCTATATGATACACACATATATGTAAATATACACATGTATTTACACATATGTGTATATATCAACAAATCTTCAAAATATATGTATATATATTATATATGTACATATATTAACCAATCCTCAAAATTATTTATATCTATCTATCATCTATCTATCTAATTATATATAGAGAGAATATAGTATATGTACTTCCCTGTGAGTGTGTCCTTCACATGTGATCTCTCTGTCCATTGATGCTTGGATTGTGGGAAAGTATATCAAAGGAAGTTGGGGGAGATTTTTTTTAACTATACTATTTCAGTAAATGCTTTTGCTTTGAACTAATATGGTTCTCTGATTAATTTACAAAGTGAAAACAGTGGTGGAGGCTTGTAAGCTATGATTTGGAATGGACATGGACCACCAAATACTTTGAACCTGCAAAAGAAGGTGCCCCTAGTTTCTACAACCTTATTGATCTGAATAGAAGAGACCCCACTTTCCTCTCAAATCTGGCTTGTGTAAAACTAGTGTTGCTTATCACTGAAGTACACCTTAGATGTCAATAAATCTACCTCTCCCCACACCTTGTTTTACAGAGGAGGAAACTGAAGTCTAGAGAGGTTCAGGAATTTGCCCAGAGTCACATAGCTAATAAGTATCTGAAGCAGGATTTGAACTCAGGTTTTCTGGACTTCAAATCTCTTTCCTCTCAACCACAGTGTCTAATGATGATGATTTACCTTTTCTCCACCTTATTTCTCACTTCCCACAATTAGAAGTCTGGATTCAGTGTGGAATTTTCAAGAGTTACATCTGGGTTCTTCTCTATTGTCCTTCATTTTAATGTTGGCCTGTGAGTTTGTTAATGACATCTGTTTATGGCTTCCACTGCATGTATGGGACCCCTTTTTCTTGTTCACTCACTGGGACATGCTCCAGTCTTTGCTCACAGCATCATTCATCCAGCGTCATCAAACTTTAGAGTAAAAATAATTATTATTATAGTGATTTCACATAATTGCTTTTCATGGGCAAAGAACACAAGGTCTCACTTTGCTTATGGTTTCTAGATCATAAAAGACCATTTTATACAATGGAGCAAGAGGAGAGATACTTTTCCACAAGGTGTCTCTCAAGCACATTAGACACTTATCAGAGTTCTGGAAAGATGCAACAACATAGATGACTTTGTTAAATAAGCCTCTGATTATTAATATCCATTGAGGCATGAAAGAAGAAGAATGTTCACTAAAAGTGTTTCCCAGTGTCATGGATGATGAGAGCCTCCAGATGTTCATGGGGTTAACTCAACTACATCAAACCCCTGAACATCATAAATTCTTCTTAATGGAAACCAGGATCACCTAAGAGTTTCGTCTAGTTATTCTTATGGGAAGAAAGGAGTGAAAAAGAATGTGCTATCCAGATCACATTGTGCAGTCAATGGGATATCCCATAAAGTTATTCTTTCACTTATTCGAGAATTGATTCCTCAACATCCTCAAAATAGTGTTAACTCCATCACAGCCTGTTTCTCAGTATATGTACTTGTTATAGCCAAAGTTCTTTTTTCATTATTGGTTTCTTTAATGCCATTTGTATTTTCTCAGAAAGCACAGTCTTAGAGCATGACATTACAGAGTCCTCCAAATGGGATCCATAATTACTTTACACAATTTGGTCTATCCACACAGGGAAAAAAAGTGGATGAAGAGTCCCTATCATCAACAGTATAATATGTGGCTGGATAGACAAAACATAGACCTTATACATCAGCAAACATATCTGCTGATGAGATTTATATATTATTTATATGTGTATATATACATATGCATATGTATACACATACATATTGTATATCTTTGACAGCTATTACAAATGGAAAATGAATTGGGTCCAAAATTAGTAGTAGAAAGTAGTAGGAAGAAAGCTGGATTGCAAACTTGGTTTTTTCTGTTTTGTTTTGTTTTGTTCTTGCAGGGCAATGGCAGTTAAGTGACTTGCCCGGGTCACACAGCTAGTAAGTGTCAAGTGTCTGAGGCCGGATTTGAACTCATGTACTCCTCAATCCAGAGCCAGTACTTTATCCACTGCACCACCTAGGTGCCCCCCTGCAAACTTGTTTTTAAGGACCCTTAGCTTCTCTCTGAATCAAAGGCTCATATATTTAATGCTATTTTTCTTCTGGTGATATATGACTATAAGTCATGGAAAACTCTGGAACTGAAGTGGAAGATCACCCAAAAGGAGTTAATGAGTTGTGCATGGTGGGCGTGAGCCAGCTGTAATATGTTAGTAACAAGGAAGTAAGCAGTGAATACTGTATGAAGGATGTTAACAAAGGAAGTAGGAAGAGGATCCTGGGGGGGGGTGGCCAATAAGGGCACAGCACTTAGGAAATGTGCACTATATACTGCCTGTTAAATATCCATGGAAGCCTTCCAGAAATGTGTCATGATGCATATTAAAATTGACTGTTCCCTAATTCTGAACATGCATAGGTATTCTGTGACTGTTTCCTACTGGTTAACTACATGAAACCTTCCAATTGGCTGAGGAATGTACCATGTTCATTCTAGACCTCTCCCCACCTCTTGTGCTCCCCAAATGACCACATAGCCAAGGCTAGCATGCTACATCAAGGAAGATGAATCTGAACACAAAATAGGGATGAGCAAATGGAACACTCACAGGGAGATAGGAAGTGATTTCAACAGTGAAATAACAGCAGCCAGAGATTTGTCTGACTGCAGGGAGCAAGAACTCCTTCCTTCTTGAGGTACTCACTCCCAAATAATGCCATAAACCCCCTCCCCCAGAGCAGCCTAATTCAAATAAGAACAGAGTGAGACTATTTTCCAGCCAAAGACTGGGATCACCTGCTGATTGGGTGGAGAGAGTTAACTCAACTCTAGAGTTTGGTCCAGATCCAGCCAGGAACAGACCACACTTCCAGTGGCTCAGAGTCTTCGGCAACAGTGGCTTCTTCTGATGCTTCCTCACAGACTGGTGAGGGAGTTTGGTGGTTGCCTGGGGGGAAGTGCCTGCAGTCTCTTCTAGAGTTAGGGTAAAGCCCCCTGGTTCTGAATCAGTGGGCTATCGAGTGGTGGCAGCCCAATGGGGGAGGGGCACAGGCATGCCAAGCTTCTGACCATAGAGAATCAGATTTCAATCAAACATCTACTTCCAGATTCAGATGAGTAGGCAAAGAAAGCAGTGGACTATAGAAAGCTTTTTGGGGGGTGAAGTAGACCAGAATACACCCTCAGAAGAAGATAATAACAAAGTCAAAACTCCAACATCCAAAGCTTCCAAGGAAAATATGAATTAGTCTCAGGCCATGGAAGCACTCAAAAGGGACTTTGAAGAGAAAGTAGGAAAGATAGAAGGAAGCTTTAGAGAGATGGAGGAAAGAATGGAAAGAAAAATGAGAGTGATGCAGGAGAGTCATGAGAAAAAAGTCAACAGCTTGAAAAGCTAAATGGGAAAGGAAATACAAAAGCTCTCCAAAGAAAATAATTGCCTAAGAATTAGGATTGAACAAATGGAAGCTAGTGACTTTATGAGAAACCACCAAGACACAGTAAAGCACATCCAAATGAATAAAAAAAAATAGAGGGCAATATGAAATATGTCCTTGGAAAAACAGCTGACCTGGAAAATAGATCCAGGACAGATATTGAAAATCACTGAACTACCTTAAAACCATGAACAAAATAAGAGTTTAGACATCATCTTCCAAGAAATGATCAGGGAATATTGCCCTGATATTCTAGAAGCAGAAGGTAAAATAGAAATTGAAAGAATCAATTCATCACCTCCTGAAAGAGATCCCAAAAGCAAAACCTCCAGGAATACTATAGCCAAATTCCAGAGATCCCAGGTCAAGGAGAAAATATTGCAAGCAGCTAGAAGAAAAGGAATTCAAATACTGTGGAGCTACAGTAAGGATAAAACAAGATCTAGCAGCATCTACATTAAAGGACCAGAGGGCATGGAATATGATATTCTGGAGGGCAAAGGAACTGGAACTACAGCTAAAAATCACCTACCCAGCAAAATTGATTATAATTTCTCAGGGGGAAAAATGGGACTTCAGTGAAAATGAGGCCTTTCAAGCATTTGTGACAAAAAGACCTGAACTGAATGGAAAATTTGACTTTCAAATACAAGACTCTAGAGAAGCATTACAAGGTAAACAGGAAAAATAAATTATGAGGGATATAAAAAGATTAAACTGTTTATATTCCTACATGAGAAGATAATACTTCTAACTCATAAGCTCTTTCTCAGTATTAGGGCAGCTGAAAAGAATATACTTAGAGGGCACAGGTGTTAATTGAATATGAAGGGATATCTGTAAAGCAATTACTTTTTGGTTATCCTTGTTTTTTGTAGGGCAGGCAGGGTGGGTTGGCTTATGTTGGGCCAGATATGGGCTTGGGACCTCCTGGGTCCAGGGATGGTGCTTTGTCCACTGTGTGACCTAGCTAAACCATGATGCCATTTTCAAAATAAAGTTAAGGGGTAAGAGGAATGCACTGGAAGAAAGGGAAATGGAGAGGTGGACTGGGGAAAAGTAGCTCATATAAAAGAAATAAGAAAAAGATTATGGAGTGGAGGGGAAGATGGGGAAGGAGCAGTAGAGTAAGTGAACCTTACTCTCATCAGAATTGGTCAAAGAGGGAATTACATGCACACTCAAGTGGGTATAGTAATATATTGTGCCCTGAGGGAAAGTGGGAGGGGAAGGAAATGGTAAGGAGAGGCGAAGGAAGGAAGGGCAGATTGGGGAAGGGGGCAGTAAAAAGCAAAACACTTGAGGAGGGATAGGGTGAAGTAAGATAGAAAATAGAGTAAATATCAAGGGGAGGGAATAAGATTGAGGATAATACAATTAGCAATAGTTACTATGTGAAAGAAATGATGAGCAGAATGATATCAGGACATATGAAAAATGCAAACCATCAACAGAAAAAGAACTGATGGTATCTGAATACAGATTAAAGTATAATTTTATTTGTTAGCTCTTCTTTCTAAAGGTATTTTGTCTATTTTCTTATACAACCTGATTAATGTGAAGATGTTTTGCACAACTGCACATGTATGACTTATGTTGAATTGATGGATTTCATAGAGAGGGATGAAGAGAGAGGGAAGAAGAAAATTCAGAACACAAAGTTTAAAAAAAATCAATGTGAAAAGTAATGATGAGCAGGAGGAGTTCAGAGAAACCTGGAAGGACTTAGGTAAACTGATGCTGAGAGCAGCCGAACCAGGAGGACATTGTACACAGTAACAGCAACATTGTGTGATGATCAACTGTGATAGACTTGGCTCTTTTTAGCAATGCAATGGTCCAAAACAATTTCAAAGAACTTCATAATAGAAAAAATCCTCAACATCCAGAAAAAATGAACTGTGTTTTATGAATACAGATTGAACCATACTATTTCTACTTTTGGGCTGCTTTCCCCCACTCCCTGTTTGGAGGTTTGTCCCTTTTGCTCCAACTCTTCTTTCACAATATGACTAATGCAGAAATATGTTTACTGTGATTGCACATATATAACCTATATTAGATTGCTTTCTTTCTCGGGGAGGAGGGAGAAAAATTTGGAACTAAAAATCCTATGAAAACAAATGTTGAAAATTATCCCTATATGTAATGGGAAAATAATAAAATACTGAACTATCAAAATATTATCCAGTTCTTCATGAATGAATTCTAGTCACATACATGTGTGCACAGCCCTCAGAATTTTTGCCAAATACCCACTACTATGCATCCTGGGATTACTATGCCTTGAAATGTATATTCCAAAAGTATGACAGAAAAAAGAGGTGTGGAAATTTATTTTGATTTGGGGACCCTGCCTTTGGGCTGAGATTAAAAAGCCTTAGGCCCTTAGGTTTGTTTATTTTTTTTTTTCTGTGTAAGAGGAGCTGGGGCTCCTCTCCCTCTGCTTCAGCTGAGCCAAAAAGACCCGTGGGGTTTACAGGATGCCAGGTCAGATGACTGGGGGGAAAAGCCCCAGCTCCCTATGCCCTGAGGGGATCTGCCCCGGAGATCCCAGGCTTGTCCTGCCAGGCCCTAGTGCAGCCTGTGCAGAGGTCCCAGGTGTGCAGCAGGGGACACGGGCCCCTCAACCCCACCTGGCCGCAGCCCTAGAGCGGCCAGTGGATTAGCTTGGCATGTGCAGGGGCACAAGGAACCCGAGGTTTGAGGGGAGATACAGAAGATATATACCAGAGAGTTAGAGACACTTTAGGAGGTTGGAGAAGACAGACAAGGAGGCTGCTACAAGGATGCTAAGATGACTGAGGCTATCTAAGGAGGGGGGAGATGGAGAAAAAGCTAAGAGCAAGGAGGCTGGAAGACATCACAGGACTAAGAGAATGCAAGGAGGTCTATGAGAGAGACACAGGGGTTCAGTGAGGCAGTACAGAGAGAAAAGTTAAATGGTAAGGGGAGCATCGACAAAGTGAAAGGGGCTTGGAGTTAGAAGAAAGGAGCTGATAAGTGAAAGTGAAGCAGGGGAGCTGGAGTGAAGGAGAAAAAGAGTAAAAGTTGGAGAAAGCTGGAGCATACCCTAAGGCAAGAGGCAGCAATAGCCCTTATTATATTAAAAGCAGACAGGTTGTATAATTTGCATTTCCTAGCCCTTATCTTTTACATTGATTTTTATAAATAAATTCTGCTTTGATTATTTAATTAAGAGGCTTCTTAATCATTTGCTTATCAATTTGGGAGTCGAGCAGTGTGAGAAATTTTATAAACAGCCCATATTAAATTAATAGTAGTCAGATAGCCAGCCAGTCAAAAGCTGCCAGATTAGGCCCCCCAGTTAGATTAGTCCCCACAAGTTAGTTTAAAATATTCTTACATTTGAATGGTGACCCAGATTGGATTTATAGCCCAAATTATAATTTTTCTAAAGTTATAATTTTTCATATAATTATAATTTTTCATATAAGTGCAGTTATAATTTTTTCAGATTAAATTAAATTAATTATTTTTTTTTACAGAGGATTGGTTGATAAATAATTTGTTTGTTCCACTGATATCCTGATTATGTTAAGAGAATTTGAGGAGAGGCCTGAGCATATGTGTGGACTCCTTGTCGTGAGTTTTTTGAAGGACTCTGACATGAATGGCAGTGGGTGAGTTGCAGTAGGGTGAGATTGACATCCTTGGCGAGAATGCCTCCCCCCCCCCCCCGCCCCAATCCATGAGATCCTAAGTCTACTGGAGTATTGGAGCAGTACACTTATTTTCCTGTTATTTGCTGGCCTATACATAATGGTTTGTGTCCTAGAGCTTCTCACTCTGGAATCCCATTGAGTGTTACTCTGAGGCACTCAGGATAACATCCTCAAGATCATTTCTAACCATCTCAACTATCACACCCACCACTTAAGGAACTTTCTGTGCCAATAAAAAAAAAGAAAGGAAGATAAAGAGAAGTTTCTGGTCAGTCTCTCATTCCACTTCTGAATGATTAAGTTCAGTGGCTGAAGATACAGGGATGCTCAGATATCTAAATGTGGAATTGTGTCACACTTTCAACTACCTTTTTTTGTTCTGCCATGGAAAAATTGCATCTGTCAGCTTTAATTTCCACTTTGCTGAGTAGCAGGAAAGGTAAAGGCTGTGCCTCTGAAATCACAAAGGAGAGTTAGTGTGTCCACCATTTGACATGGGAAAATGTAGCATGTCCAATGACAAAAAGGAGAATAAACACAGATGCTATGCATCAGAAAGGTCAGTACCTGGAAGAGGAATACGGAAAGTAACTGGGAGGGGTGCAATATGGTTCTATTTGAGTCCAGATACCATAGCAATTCCTATTCTATCTCCATAAGGTAATCAGAGGTCTCTTATGTAGAGGGCTGTGCCTGGATAAGCCTCCAGCTCCATAAAATCAAGGAGTCACATAGTATATAGTACCAAACACCACTACAGTGACTCCCACTGAGGGGTGTAGTTCAATTTTTATCCTGCCTCACCTGAATGGGGATAGGAGAGATTGAACCTGGCACATAGTAGGTACTTAATAAATGTTTATTGATTGATCAGTTGATTGGCAATACAGAAGGTAGCTATAATTTGAACTTGTATTCAACTAGTTGAGCTGAGAACACTGCTCCCCCTAGTAAACTAGGTACATTTTCCAATTATGTTTCCAATTATGTTTTTTTATTATTTTATTAATTTATTTTTTTGCAGGGCAATGAAGGTTAAATGTCTTGCCCAGGGTCACACAGCTAGTAAGTTTCAAGTATCTTTGGCCGGATTTGAACTCAGGTCCTCTTGAATCCAGGGCTGGTGCTCTATCCACTGCGCCACATAGCTACCCCCAAACTATGTACATTTTGATGATATCAGCTTACCAGATAGGGGTCTCAAGGGTTACAGGACACTATTGAGGTTATCCTAACCACAAACCTCTCCCCTAAAGTACAGCTTATCCAAAAGGCCTTCATCAGGTCACAGTTACTATGGCTTCTTATTCCAGCAGCATTTCTTCATAGCCTAAAGCTTTATGTTGTTTATATATATATATATATATATATTTTTTTTTTCCACAGCAATGAGGGTTAAGTGACTCGTACAGGGTCATGTAGCTAGCAAGTGTCAAGTGTCTGAGGCTGGATTTGAACTCAGGTCCTCCTGAATCCAGGGCTGGTGCTTTATCCACTGCACCACCTAGCTGCCCACTAAAGCTTCATGTTGATGCACAATCATTTCATTCTGCTTTATGTATCATACCTTGTTTTCTATTTCTTGCCACCACACACCTTCCAATCTAGCCATGCTTGGTTTTCACTGTCTCTGTGCTTTCACTCATGTTCTTCCCCAGCCTGGGAATCTCTCCCCTGAACTATATCAGTTCAACTTTCTGGTCATTCTTTAAAATTTGATTCTACTCTATTCTCAGCTTCTTGAAATCTCATTCAGCTCATACTGATCATTTGTACTTTTTAGGTGCCTGTAATACTTAGTTGGGCCACTAGGGGATTCAGTGGAGAGAGTGCCTCGCCTAGAGTCAGGAAAACTCAATCATCTTGAGTTGGAATCTGGCTTCAGGCATGTACTAGCTGTGTGGCCCTGGGCAAGTCACTTAACCTTGTTTACCTCAATGTACTCATCTGTAAAATGAGATGGAGAAGGAGAAGGCAAATCACTCCTATATCTTTGCTGAGAAAACCCCAAATGGGGTCATGAAGGGTCAGACATGACTGAAAACAACTGAAATAATTTTTAGCACCTGTACAATTTATTTTTATCATTACATTGCATATTGTTAATGTGCTTAACTTAAAAATACGGTAAGGTTTTTGAAAGCAAGGAGTATATTATACTTATTTTCCACTCTCCCCACTTTCCAGTACCTAGCACAATGCTAGAACGCAGAAGGCACTCAATAAATGCTAGGATTCTAGGTTACCACAGGCAAAGAACTGGTTATTTAGTAGCCAACTTACTCAACATTTTCCCAGTGAGTGTCTTGAAAAGAATAACACTTTAAACTATTATCAGTCATTTATACCCCAGTGAGAAAGATTTTGATATGGGAAGGTCTTAAAACCAGGAGGCAATATAGAATAGGGAACTTGAAGATAAAAACTGACTTAATTCATAAATTTTCCCAGGGTGACAGAAATTTTATTTTATTTTTTTTTGCGTGTCTTTTTTGGGGGGGAGGCAATTGGGAAAATGACTTGTCTATTGTCACATAGCTAGTAAAAGTATTTGAGGCTGGATTTGAACTCAGGTCCTCTGGACTGTAGGGCTGGTGTTCTATCTACTGCACCACCTAGTTGCCCCTGTAACAGAGTTTCTAGAAACAACTTTTTTTTAAAAAACACCAATCCACAGAGGTTGGAAAGGGGAAAAAAACTTATTAAATGCTATTTCATTTTCCCTCAAATTTGCTGTGTAAGATAGAGGTGCATATTCACCTTTGGGGATAGGGAAGACACTCCACACCAAGTCTCAGTGATATGTGGTTCTCTGGTGCATAGATTCAGATAAACTAATTATCAAGTCATATTCATTGAAATATTTTAACTCCATGGCATCGTAAAATCTAGTAATGAAAGAGACCTTATTTAGGGATCATCTAATCCAACCATCTCATTTTATAGATGGGGAGACTGAAGAACAAAGAGGGTGAAATGACTTGCCTAAAGTCACACATCAACTCTACTGTAGCTTGTTGAATGATCAAGTAAGGTATATCTACCCTTTTGACATTTACTAGTTGGTGATGAGAACATTGTCCAAATTTTCACATGTGTTTCTCTTCTGGAAGAAACAGAACAATTTCTCCCTTTTCTGTCCTTCATAAGCTGGTAGATGGCCCCCCAGACCAGACTACTGTCGAGGGTACTGGAAAAGAGAACTAGATCTGGAGTGGGGAAAGATCCTCGCCTGGATCCACCTTCTTCCACTTACTGGTTTTGTTGCCTCAGTGCATCATTAAACCTCTCTGGTCCCTCAGTTTCCTTACCTATAGAGATAATAATAGCTACCTTTTAGGGTTGTTATGAGAATCAAAAAAAGATAATGTAGATGCATTGGGGGCCAACAGGTAAGCTGACTGTCCACTACCTCCTTCCTGTCCCCTGCAGTCTGCAGGACCCTGGATGACTTCCAATGGACAATGGAATGTGTTTAGGCTCAATACTGAAAGACTTGGTGCTTTTACATGACATAGCGTGGTGCTGTATAAGTTGAAAATGAATGACTATTTCTCTGTCTCTGTCTCTCTGTCTCTTTCTACCACTTTCTTGAACTTGTGGTGATATGATGAGTCTGTGGGATGCTGACAAATTGCTCACTAGAGCAAGGGCATATCCAAGTGAGCCCCAGTCAAAATCTCAAGGCTCTGCTTGCCTCTTCTGCTTTGTATTTTTTTGATCGGGCATAAGGAATCATACAGCAATTATGAAATGTATGTTTCCAGCCTTAGAGGCCACCTGGTGAGTTTCAGAGGTCAAGATCTCCTGGGGCCCTCAGTTGCTGATGGCTCCATGGCTGGGGATATCCTCTCAACGGTTATTATAGAATTTATAAAGACAGCAAGGTGTTACAGCAGAGAGCTGGACCTAGAATTAGGAAGACCTCAGATCCTAGCAGTATGAGAATGGGCAAATCTGTCTGTCTCAGTTTCCTCATGTGAAAAATAGGGATAATAATAGAATATGCCCCTTGGGATAGGTGTGAGGGTAAAGTAAGATAACATTTGTGAAGTGTTTTGTAAACCTTAATGTGCTATATTAATACTGGCTATTATGCTCATTATTATTATTAATAATATTAGAGAAGACAAGCACTAACATTGGGCATAACCTCTGACCTGGCTTGCCAAAAGTCATTGACTGTGAGGGAACTGCTTGACAATGAAGACCCATTGTGAAAAATAAAATGCCCAATCAATAGTTCCAATAAGTGTTTGATATTTTAAGTATCAACTTAGAAGAATATGACAGCAGTTGTAAGTTACTCTCATGTTTTAAGATTTTTGTCAATGTGCACTTGGGAGTCTTTTGTGTTTTAAGTTCTTTTGTGTGGGAGAAATACAGACCCAGAATACACTGTACATTGAATACTTTCCTCTTCCCCCTTTTGGAAGACCCCAGACTGGAGCTAAACCTAAGTTTTAAGGATACTCCTTGGGGCTTTGGGGTACAAGTGTAAAGGGTCAGAGGGTTTGAGAAAAAGAGCTTGACCTCTTTCTCTTTTGGGACCAGAGCAGAGGTCCAGAAAAGGGGGTCCTTTGAGAAGGCAGGTGCAAATGCCGCAACTCCCCCTAAGCCCTGTGTTGTTATACATGCAGGCTGTTTGTAAATATTAAAGCCAGGGCAACAGCTCCCTGTGCCTGGCTCTCACTCTCTTCAACTGGCTAGCCTTTGCCACACTTCAGAGTGGCTAAGAGATGGAGGGAGTGTGGGGTGGGAATACAATCTTTCTACTTGCAAAGGACATCAGGTTGTTTGGCCCCCTAGTTCACTCCTCCTGGTGGTGCTCCCATTTCCTGTTCAGATACCTACCCTTACAGCGGGACCTTGTCTCCATCACCCTACTTCTGTTGTCCTGATTCCAATCACACAACTCACAGAAGCGGTGGGCAGTGAGTAGCCTTGCTAAAGGGCTGGATTTCCTGCCTCTTTGAAAGTGGGCTCTGCATCCCTTCCCAATTTTTGCAGCGTGGGTGGCCTCTGGGCTGCCTACAGGTTCAGCCAGCCCCAGTGGTGAGTGGAAAGCAGTTGTGGAGAGTCTGTAGGCGTTGGACTGGAGGGGAGGTGGGAGGGCTGGAGACTGCATGTGAAAACCGAGGAAACGCTATGACAACAACAGCAGTGGTGTCAGGGAAGCAGGCTGCTACCCTGTCTGCAAACTCTGGATCTGAGATATGTGTGAAAGGGAAGAAGAGCGGGTCTCCCTTTGACTGTCACAGAACTCTGGTAAGTCACTTAACCCTTTGGTGCCTCAGTTTCCTCCTCTGTACCATGAGGGGGTTGGCAGTGGATGACCTCCAAGGTCACTTCCAGCTCTTATATTCAAAATCTCTGACTTCCTGAGACTTAAAGGCCACATTCTTGCCTCCTTCCTCTTTTCTTCCTCTTGTCCTTGCCTAACCCCCCTTCTCTAACTCCTCCCAACCTTACTCTACCCCTAACAATCCCTCACAGAGCCACAGAATATTAGAGTGAGGTGTAGTCATCAAGGTGAACCCGGAGGCAGGAAGCCCAATGCTGGAATACAGTACTGATACCAGTCACCTGCTCCATGATGTTGGCCAGTCAGTAAACCTTTCTCAGCCCCAGTTTCTTCACCTGTAAAATGGTAAAAAGGACCTTGGTAACCCTTGCCTCACATTTTGTGAGTCTCAAAGGTGATAATATATGTAAAACACTTTGGAGACATCTAAAGGACTATATAAATATCAGTTATTATTAGAGCTGGAAGTTTGCTCAGAGATCATCTATTCCAATGTCCCGATTTTACAAAGGAAGAGTCAGAGAAATGAAATGACTTAGTACCACAGGATTTAAAGCTGGAAGGAGCCTTAGATACCAGCTAGTTCAACCCTCTTATTTTACAGATAAGGAAACTGAGGCCTCACAGGCAGGAAGTGACTTGCTAAAAAGAAGCAGAGTCACGATAGAAAGCTAGGTTTTCTAATTGTCAATTTTCGCTTGCTTTTCATTAAGCACCACACCTAGATCACCTGGGACTAATTGGGAAAAAGAAAAAGGAGAAAAAAAAAAAACACAGCAAAAGCCCAGCCCTCTTCAGGAAGCACTCAAAGGCAGGGCACCTCTCTGGTCAGCAGAGTCCAGGAAACAGGCCGGCCCCTAGGGGACTGGGCGGGCCCCAGGCAGCAGGAGGGCGAGGCAGCCTCCCGCCCTTGCCTAACACTCCGTGATTGGTTCAGAAAGGCCATCCGAGCGCAGGGCTCTACAATGATCTCTGTTGCATCTGATAGGGCCTGGACAGGGCGAGCAGGCTGGGAGCAGCTTGCTCTCTGGGCCGCTGCGGCTGCTACCTGCTTCTGAGTATGCAGAGCATGTCTTCAGCGGCGCTGCTGGCACGGGGAGAGCTCGGGAAAATACCGCGGCTGGTCCGCCGGGAGCCCCGCGGGTTTGCTGCTTGCTCTCCCGTGGGCTGGCGGCGGTGCTCCTGACCTCCCCAATCCCGGGCCTATTGCGAATTTGGAGGGAGAATCCGGTTTCAGCCGGAGCCTGCCTTTGCCCACGGTGCCGCTCTTGGCCCCGATTTGGAGTGGGGCTTCCCGAAAGGGAGCTCCAAGGTCCAGGGCTCATGCAGGGGTGTCCTGCAGCTGATGCAAATCCAAAAAGAGCTCTCTGATGTCACTAGGAGCCAGGTGGAGACGAGAGAAAGGGAAAGGAATTCTGTCTCCAGCCCCTCCAAAGGAATGTATCAACCTGGGCTCCCAGGGAGCCAGCCCCAGGGGGCATCGAACCCAGGGGCTACAGCCAGCAGGCGGGGGCTTGATTGGGGGTTAGGAGGAGGCTCGGAGTGCCAAGGACTCCCCTGTTTTTCTCTCGAGTTGCCGTGGTTCGGCTGCAGGAATGACAGGCAGAGTAATTATAAGAGGCAGCCTAGGCACGTTGCAGTGGTGCAAACAAAAGCCCAGATAACTGGAGCCTTTCCTCCCCCACCCTGCACCTGCTTGCATCTCCTGCTGGCTCTCATCTCACGAAGGCTTTTGGCAGACGTTTGCTCCCCAAAATATTGGGGGGGGATGTGGGCCTTGGGATTTTGAAAAGTACAGTTACTCCCAACCCCCATTCCGGGAAGATAGCTCGAAAATCAGTTGGGACTCAAAGCCCACCTCTGAGCTTTAGTACCTCTGTGACCTCTGGCAAGTGAATTAATTTCCCTCTGTCTCAGTTTTCTTATCTGTAAAATGAAGGGGCTGAACTAGACGTCCTCTGACATCCTTTGCAGCTCTATGGTCCTTTCTGTTCTGGGAGGGCCATTAAATCCCTACCCATCCCATTCCCAGACTGAAAGGTAAATGTTTAAAGAAATTCTGCAAGAGGAGCCGTTGGTTTCCATCTAAGCTCTGCTGCTAGTCAGCTGTGTACAGAGAACCTTTCAATTTACCAGGTGACCTTGGGGAAGTCACTTTTCCTCTCTGGGCCTCAATACTCCTTAAATGAAGAGCTTGGTCCAGATAGTTTTCAAGAGCCCTCCCAGCTCTTGCATTTTGTGGTTCTAAGCCATTAATCAAAAATTCCCATCATCCAACATCAGCAAGTCAACATTAAAAAAAGGAAAGAGGCATTTGATTCATGTCTTGCTTAAAATCATAGGGCTGTGTGCTTGGAGTTCTCATAATTTACAATTTAATTTCCATTGCTGACTTTAATATAATCGATGGTTTAAGGTTTTAAAAACTTTTTAAAGGGGATGATGGCTTTCCTTCTATCAATCATATGCTCTCATGTGTGGTCCTAGGAGCTAGCAATCTACCTAAAACAGATTACAACTGGTATTGCATTGTCACCTAATAGACCAGAAGTTCTCTGAGGGCAGGAACCATTTGTTATGTTTATGTCCTATCTCCCTCTGCACCTAGCATACTCCTGTGGTGTTTGATAAATGTTGGTTTGATTTCTGATTTACAAGGGAGGCTCCTTATCCTTTCTGGAAGCTGATAGTTAATACTGAGATAGGGAGATAGTATGGTGGGGGGAGGATATGTTTTAACCTTTTTATTGGATCTGTCATTTTCTTTTGTGTGGGCGAAGGCTCAGTGAAAGGTAACCTGAAGGACTTCTGCTGCTTTAATCAAAAACTTTCAATGACACTCCATTGTTTACTGAATAAAAGTCCAGACTACTTAGCCTGTCATTCAAGGCTCTCTACCCACGTTATTTTCAATTACCCAGTCTTATTTTCAATTACCCCTCTGCATATATTTCAGGCTTTGATGAAACAGTAATTAGTGACTTGCTGTTCTCTGCTATGGATGTTCTCTCTCTTCTCCTCAAAGAAGTTAAATCATCTACCTAGTATATTCCTGACCTCAGATATGATCCCATGCCTCCTGATAACAAATCCAATGCTCTTTCAACTACTCCACACAACCTCTCTCTGCTATCTCCTGTGCACTTACCAGGCATCTTTGCTGCTCTCGATTAGGCATTGTCACATTATGTTCTTGTTTGGGGCAGCATTTTTATCAATTTTTTTTTGTATGAAGGCTTATAAGATGAAGCTTGGATGATAAAATGAAGGTCTAAGAGGATAGCAACAGGCTGGAAAAACAAATGGAATATGATGGGTGTGGAGTTTAATGGGGATGAATTCACTGTCCTAAGCTTGAGTTCAGAACTCAGCTACACAAGTGGAGGACTCAGAAGGCATGGCTATAGAGGAGCTGGTGTGGGGGGAAAAAGCAAAATGTTGTAGATTTTTTTATTTGTAATATGGGCTGGATTGGATTTTCCAAGTTTGCTTGCAATTCTGAGATGCTGTGAGAAGTCCACAGAACTTAAAGGTAGCACTCACTGATGATGGCATTTGAGGCATTTTGAAAGGAAATGAGGGATACATTTCTCAGAGGAGAAGTTTAGTGTCTCTCCATACTCATTGTAGTGACCTGCTTACCCTGTCTATTCAGGTTAATTTTAATCAACATCCCAGGATGCTACTTGAACTCTTGTACCTAAGGTTCAGAAAATCAATGGGTTAAGGGACCTGATGATAATTCTGTTAGGCTGGAAATATATTCTTCTCCAAATTTTCACATAATTAATTAGGTGAGGAACTGAAAAGCTAAATTTTGAGATTCAGTGAACTGACCCAATCCACTTGGGTATTGTTTAATGTAGAGCAAAGGATATTGTGTTAAGAGTGAGGAGACTTACTAGTCCAGCCTCTGGAACTAATTGTGTAACATTGGACATGTCAGTTTTTCTCTTGGGCTTTAAATTCCTTATCCATAGTACAAGGAGTATAGATTATACCATTTCTGGTTTGGATGGAACAGCTTTGGCCTTATTTTGCTTGGTTCTGAGCTACCACCTGAACTTCCCAGGTATCTCCAGTTATGGCTTTACCCCATTGGTGTCAAATTCAAATAGAAATGAATCCCTGGAGGCTTAGAAAACTACACAGTAGAATCATCTAGGTTGCACTATATTTTTATGTATTTTGTTAAGTTGTTCTTAGTTACATTTTAATCTGGTTTGGGCAGTACTCTGGACTTTTTCCTGGCAGCTCAAGACCAGTTAGTCAGGAATTTAACATTATTGCTCCCTCACTCCTTATCTTCCTTCTAACCTCACTTTCTCTACTGTCTTCCTCTATTAAAATGTATGTTCCTTGACGGCAGGGACTGTCTTGCTTGCTTTTATTCATACATCCCCAGCATGTGCCTTAGCACATACAGTTATGACAGTGTTTGACATATAGCAAACATTTAATAATTATCCTATTCTGAAGATGGTAGAGGAAAGGCAGTAAGCTCTCTGAACTCACGACATGGTCTCTCCAAAAAAACCTCCAAATAATGCCATAGTACAATTCCTGGAGCAGCAGAACCCACAAAAGAATGGTCTGAGATCATTTTCCAGCCCAAGATGGCTTAGAAGGTTGGAAGGAGGGGGCGACTATGCTGGGTGGCAGTGGAACCCAACCCAGTGGTCAGGCTGATATAGTGCCAGGCTCAGGCAGGCCTCACCAGAGAAAGAGATCCCTGGAGCCTCTGAATCAGCTGCAGTGCCATTGTCATCTGGAACTAAGCTCACAGTCTGATGAGAGAGCTGAAGGGTTGACTTGGGGGAGATTACAGGGATCTCTGCTGGTGCTGAGGCTGAAGTTGTGTTTTTCACTCCTGCTGGGAACCAAGAAGTAGGCTTGAGTAGCAGTGGCCCAGATTGGGAGGGGAGCAGGCTTGTAGGAGCTAACAACCACAGCACACAAAGTTTTGCTGCCTGATTAGTTAGCAAGTTGACATTGGGTTATCTACAGACTAGAGAACAGGTCAGACAAATAAAGAACCTGCCCCTCCTTAAATCATACCACCTGGGACCCCCTGAAGCTTGGGGCAGTGAAGCCTGAAAATGGTGCCCCACCTTAAGAAGGAATTAAAAGTCAAGTAAAAGATAGGCAGACAGAGAATGGTGAGGATCACAGAAAGTTTCTTTAGTGACAAGAAAGATCAAGTTGCATCCTCAGAAAAGGATAGCAATATCAAGGCTCTTTCATCCAAAGCTTCTGAGAAAAATATGAGTTGGTCTCAGGATATAGAAGTGCTCAAAAAAGACTTTGAAGATAAGGTAAGATAGGCAGAGGAAAAATGGAAAGAGAAATGAGAGTGATGAAGGGGGGTCATGAACAAAATCAACAGCTTGAAAAGTCAAATTGGCCAAATGGAAAAAGAGGTACGAAAGCTCTCTGAAGAAAATCATTGCTTAAAAATTAGGACTGAGCAAATAGAAGCTATTGACTTTATGAAAAATCAAGACACAATAAAGAAAATTCAAATGAAAAAAGAATGGAGGGCAATGAGAAATATCTCCTTGGAAAAATAGCTGACCTGGAAAATAGATTCAGGAGAGATAATTTGAAAATTATTGGATTACCTGAAAACCATGATCAAGGAAAGACCTTACACATCATCTTCCAGGAAATTGTCAGGGAAAATTGCCCTGATATTCTGGAAGCAGAAGGTAAAACAGAAATTGAAACAGATCCCAAAATGAAAACTCCCAGGAATATTATAGCCAAATTCCAGAGATCACAGGTCAAGGAGAAAATATTGCAAGCATCCAGAAAGAAACAATTTAAGTATTGTGGAACCACAGTCAGGATAGCACAAGATCTAGCAGCTTCTACATTAAAGAGTTGGAGGTCATGGAATATGATATTCCCAGAAGGCGAATAAATTGGGATTATAACCAAAAATCACCTACCTAGCAAAATATAATCTTTCAGGGGAAAAATGGGACTTCAGTGGAAAAGAGGACTTTCAGGTATTTGTGATGAAAAGACCTGAACTGAATAGAAAATTTGACTTTCAAATACAAGACCCCAGAAAAGCATAAAAAGGTAAACAGGAGAAAGAAATTAAGAGGAATAATAAAAGGTTAAACTGCTTACATTCCTACATGGGAAGATGATATGTCTAACTCATAAGAACTTTCTCAGTATTAGGGAAGATGATAGGAATAAATTTAGACAGAGGGCACATGTGGGAATTGATTATGAAGGGATGATACCTGTAAAGCATTTATTTTTATCAGTTTTTTGTGGGGTTTTTGGAGTTGGGTGACATGCCTGGGGTCAAACAGTGGGTGAGTGTTTTGTGTCTGTGGTCAGATTTGGGCTGGGGTCCTCATGAGTCCAGGGTGGGTGCTTTGTCCACTGTGTCACCTAGCTGCCTCATGATGACACCTTTGAGATAAAATTGAGGGGTGAGGAATGCAGTAGGGGAGGGGGAAAGGTTTCCCCTTCTACCTTTCGGTAGAATGGGGTGAAATCCCACATGAAAGAAACAGGAAAGGACTTATGGAGTGTGGGGAGAAATAGGGGAGAAGCAGGGCAGTGAATGGGCCTTACAGTCATCAGAATTGGATCAAAGACCTTAATCTCATCAGAGTTGGCTCAAGGAGGGAATAACACACACAGTCAATTGGGTGGAGTAATCTACCTAACCCTGCAGGAAAGTAGGAGGGGAAGGAGGAAAGGAGCGAGGGGTGAAAGAATGGAGGGTAGATTGGGGGAAGGGGTAGTCAGAAGCAAATCACTTTTTGTGGAGGGATAGGGTTAAAGAAGATAGAAAATGGAGTAAATATGGAGAAGGGAATTGGATAGAGGGAGACATTTAACAACAGTATTTGTGAAAAAAATTTTGAAGCAGAGAGAAGAGTAATATAAGATGATGGTGATGGTGGTGGTGATGATGATTGATGGATTAATGATGATTAGATGAAGATAAGGATTGACTGATAACAATGAGGATGGATTGATGATGAGGATGATGATAAAATGTATGTTACTTTGCTGGGCTGTTGTTAAGAAAATTCTTTGTCAGCTATAAGGTAGCATATAAATGTTATTATCTATTACTGTTGTAAGAATCAACTTCAATGGGTTTATTTTAAGAAAATCTCTCTATAAAGTAGTATATAGGGGCAGCAAGGTGGCACAGTGGATAGAGCACCAGTCCTGGAGTCAAGAGGATCTGAGTTCAAATCCGGCCTCAGACACTTAACACTTACTGGCTGTGTGACCCTGGGCAAGTCACTTAACCCTAATTGCCTCACCAAATAAATAAATAAAATGGGTCTCCTCTAGAGGAGGCCCCAGCACATGTAAAGTAGTATATAAATGTAGTTTACTATGGGTTCCAAATTCTATCCCTCTCTCATTCCTTCCCTCCCTACCCTTCCCCCTCCCCAAGGTTGCAAGCAATCAGTATAGGTTATACATGTGCAATTATATAAAACATTACCATATTAGTCATTTTACATAAAAAGACTCAAGTTTTAAAAAAAGAGCACAAAATAGCATGCTTCAGTCTGTGTTCAATCAATATCAGTTCTTTCTCTGGAGGTGGATAGTATACTTCATCATTAGTCCTTTGGGATTGTCTTGGATCATTGTATTGCTGAGAGCAGTTAAGTCATTCACAATTGCTCATAGAAAAATAATGCTGTTACTATGCACAATGTTCTCCTGGTTCTGCTCACCTTATTATACTTCATTATTATCAGTTCATATAAATCTTTCCAGGTTTTTCTGAAATCATCCTGCTTGTCATTTCTTATAGCACAATAATATTCTATTAGAATCATATACCACAGTTTGTTCAGTCATTCTCCAATTGATGGACATTTCTTAGATTTCCAATTCTTAGCCACCACAAAGAGTTGCTATATTTTTTGTACAATTTTTTTCCCTTTTCTCTTTTTCACAGTTACTATTGTTAACTGAATGTAGTTTACTATAAAAAATGATGAGCAGGATGCTATCAGAAAAACCCAGAAAGACCTACATGAGCTGATGCAACGTGCATTGTACCATATACAAAAATAACAGCAATACTGTAAGATGAACTGCTGTGAATGACTTGCTTATTTTCAGCAATGCAATGATCCAAGACGACTCTGAAGGTCCTATGAAAAATGCAGTCCATCTACAGAGAGAGAAATGATGGTGTATGAATACAGATTGAAGAATTTTTTTGTTAGTTCCTTTATCTGCAGTTTTGTTTTTGTCTGTTTTCGTTTATAACCTGGCTAATATGGAAATGTTTTGTATGACTACTTCTGTAAAGCTTCCATTGAACTGCTTGAGTTCTTGGGAGGGGCGGGGGGGAGGGAGGAATAGAATTTGGAACACAAAGTTTTTTTAAAAAATTGATGTCAAAATTTGTATTCACATGTAATTTGGGAAAATAAAACTTAATGGGAGAAATGATTGACAAAATAAATAAATATTTAAAAAATAATTATGTTATTCCATACCCACTCCCCTTTCTCTCTCTGTTTCTCTCTTCTTCTATCCCTCCTCCCTTTCAGCACTAAAAATCTATATTGCTCCAGCTCTGTGATATTAACCCTAGGTAATGATAGTCTTCAGGGGGCAATGGCAATATTTTTATGATATTAAAAGTGAGATTCAAAGCTCATACACATATAACCAAGAGACAGTTTTCCTATTAGCTCCCAAGCCACTGCTAGCAAGCAAAACTCTTAAATCCAAAATCTATGAAGCAGAGGAGGGAAGCATGATGGAGAATATCAATGGAGGAAGAAACAGGAATGGTATTGTGAGAGCATACTGTAGACTACCTGAACAGAAGGAAATAGAATAGAAGTTTAGGAAAGATTGAGAGCTAGCATAGAAGTGCTTGGATTATTGGGAACTTCACCAATTTAGTGATATGCTGGAACTCTAAATGTAGAGGAAGCAACAAAAGAAACCACAAGTCTGGATGTAAATCTGTCCAACGAGAAGTAACTGGTTACTTCTAGAAATGATGTGAACCTTTGGAGGAAGTGGTCACCATCTTGGAATTTATGCCAGGGAAGAAGTAAATTGGGAAGTTTGTCCTGGAGCATAGGTTTTGGTGGGAGCATATTTCAAAGAGTTCAGAAAGGGAAAAATTTTGTCTTATGACAAAACTTATGTAAGAGAAGTTGAGCCATAAGAAATACAAATATTTCAGGGATGAAATACTTAAAACACACACACACACACACACACACACAAAGATCCCATTAGGATGAAATGGGACAATTGTCTAAAGGGATGGATGTGGATGGACCAATAACTCTGCAAATAATTTAGATTTAAAAATGGCATGTGAAGACAGAAACCAGATGGTAAAAGGAGGATGAATACGAGGATGCTATGCTTCTTTACAAAGAATGTCAGGAAAAATAAATTACCAAATGAATAAATCCTGTCAATGAATACAAGGAACAACAAGGGGATTTTTTACTGAGGACAAGAAGAAGGATCAAAGGAAGCCTAGATTACATATAGTGGTGGGTATGATGAGAATGGTTGATAGAGAGAAAACAGAAGTAGGATTTATATGAAAGAACCCACAAACTACAGACACATGAGCTTGATGTCTATGACTGGCAAATTCTATGACATATTATTAATACTAAATATTCTGAGTATTTAGAGAAGGAAGTGATGAGAACAAAGAGTCAGTATGGTGTAGTCAAAAACAAGTCATGGCAGACTAATCTCATTTACTTTTAACTGACATTTATATAGTGCTTTGAAGTTTTCAAAGTGCTTAATTACATTATTTCCTCTGAGTCTCATAACACCACTAGGAGGTAAATATTGCAGGTGATATTATGCCTATTTTACAGATAAGAAAACTGAGGCCTAGTGATGTCCATAATTACACAGCTATTAAGTGTCAGAGAAACTAATAAATTTGTGGATAAAGGTAATGTGAAAAATCATATCAGCAAGCATTAATAAGGTCTTACTGAGTTCTAGCCATTGTGTTAAGCACTGAAGAATCAAAGAAGCAAAAAAAAAGATATGTGTCCTGAAGGAGCTGGAATCCTAATTGCGGAGACAATATGCAAACAATTATGATTTTTTTTTTTGGGTGAGGCAATTGGGGTTAAGTGACTTGCCCAGGGTCACACAGCTAGTACATGTCAAGTGTCTGAGACTGGATTTGAACTCAGGTCCTCCTGAATCCACTGCGCCATCTAGTTGCCCCAAACAATTATGGACAAATAAGATTTAGATAGGAAAAGTTGGAAATAATCTTGGGAGGAAGGCACTAACATTAAGAAGGAATCAGAAAGGCTTTTTGCAGAAGATGGGACATCAGCTAAATGACAAGACACAAAGTGAGGAGGTAGCATTTTGGGAGGAGATCTCTAGTTGAGTGCCCCAATATCTCTCTTTGACCACTTATTGTTTAAGAGTTTTATTGATAACTTGGATACAAGTAGAGATGGCGTGATTGTAAAGTTTGTTTGCTTATCTATCTATCTGTCTATCTATCTATCTGTCTGTCTGGCTGTCTGTCTGTGTCTATCAACCATCTATCCATTCATTCATTTTTTTGGTAAAGTTTGTTTATAATTCCAAACTTGGAGAGAAAATTACCATGTAGAACTTAAAAGAGGAAAGGCTTTTTGGCAGAAGACGGGACTTCAGTGGAATGAAAAGACACAAAGTGAAGAAGTAGCATTTTGGGAGGAGATCTCTAGTGGAGTGCCCCAATATCTCTCTTTGACCACTTATTATTTAAGAGTTTTATTGATAACTTGGATACAAGTATGGATACCATGTTTGTAGAGTTTGTTTATTCTACCAACCTTAGAGATAAAGCTAACATGTGGAATAAGAGTTAATTTTTTTTTAAAAAAAGATCTCAATAGACAAGAAAGATAGACATACCTTAAGAAAATGAAATTTCTTAACAAATGATTGGGAGAAGGCATCAGGATATGGAGGGGGAATGGAAACTATGCTATATTAAGATCTGGGGATATTAAGCCGAGGGAAGGATCTCACAGACATATTTAAATTTGTGAAGACATAAGAAAAATGATTTGCTATAGAGAGCAGAATGAGGAGCACTGGGTGACTTCCCCTACATTTAGTCGTGGAGGAAGGAAAAACTGCCTCGCAATTAGAGCTGTCCGAGATGGAATGAGATCTGTATGTATTCATTCTTTATTCCCTTTCACACAGATAAGGCTGAGGAGTGCTGGTACCCTTCTTCAATCACACCAGCAAGGTGAGGGAAGGAACCCTTCACAAAGCCCAGGTCACTCAATTTTGTTCCATCTGCCAGAGGGGAAGAAACACAGGTATTATTAGCTAAGTGCCTTAACTCAGATTGCTCTCCCTAACATTCATCCTGGAACCTCATTTTTAAGGCTCACGTTGGCTTTTTTCATCATCACCTCCATTCTGGAACTTTGTATGTGGGCTACCTGCCCTAGAATGCCCATTTATATAAGCAAACTACTTTGTTAATCTCAGAGCTCTATTTAAACTAGAATTGCATAGAGACAGTATCATATGGTATAGTGGATAATATTTTGGGCTTGAAGTCAAGAGAACTGGTTTCTTGGCAAGGATTCATTGTTGTTTAATCATTTTTCAGTTGTGTCTGACTCTTGGTGACCCCATTTGGGGTTTTCTTGGCAGAACTGGAGTGGTTTGCCATTTCCTTCTCCATCTCATTTTACAAATAAGGAACCAAGGCAAACAGGGTCAAGTGACTTACCCAGGGTCACATAGCTAGTAAGTATCTGAGACAAGATTTGAACTCAGGAAGATGACTCTTCCTGACTGCAGCCCTGGCACTCTATCCACTGAGCTCCATGTAGCTGCCCAAGGATTCGTTAATAGTCGGTCAAAAGCAAGCTGGAAACATGGGTGGTTGCAGCTGTGGAAGAGAATGTAGGAACTGTTTTTCATTCATCTTTACCTACTCTACAATGCCTGCCTTCTCCCATCACTGCACATCTGCAGACATTATTCCCTGTGTTTGGAATGGACAGCTCCCATATCTCTGCCTGTTGAAATCATTCCTTTAGGGCACAGCTCAGGTGCTATTTTCTCCATGACACCTTCTTTGACTCTTTCTGGCTTCTCTGATCTCATTTAATCCTTTTCTCATTTCTTTTATATTTACTTTTGTGCACATGTTATTTATGACAAGACCCTAGAGAGTCCAAAATATCTTCTTTCCTCTTCTTTTTTCTTTTTAAATCCTCAGCACCTAAAACAGTGCCTGGTGCATGATGGAAGCTTGATGTTTGTTGATTGCATAAATGACTGTGAAGTAGGAAGAAAAGGGGCCCAATAGGGGAAGTGGGAGGGCAACAAAACCAAGTTCCCTTCTACTTTCCAATTATACCCAGGGCCAGCCGTGGGTCAATCAGTAACAATGTATCATCTGAAGGGCAAATTGGTGTGACCTCATGAAGGCAGAAGGAACCTGAAATATTTAGAAGCACTAATGCTTTGTGAGAGCAGAACTAACCTTCTTTTGGATAGGAAATTAAATTATTCAATAGGTCAGGAGCTCCTGGGGGTCTCAGCAGAAGGAACAGTGAGTTGCTGAGCAAACTACCTGCTCTGATACATAAGAAAGCAAGAGCAACCGATGCCTGACAGTCAGGGAGGTGCTAGGCATCTCTGTCTGTGACCCAGGATGACCCCTTCTACTACTTTGGTAGGTAGGGGTAGCAATGCTTTTATCTTGAGATCCCATCGTGTGTCCCTGTGATGTGAGGTATTATGTATGATGGGGAGTACAAGTTTACTCAAAGTCAACCATGTCACTAGGCAGCTGAAAACCAAGTGGGATTTTAAGAGAGGTATAGTGTGCAGGACTATAGAGATGATAAACCCACTAGCGATGGAGTCACTGTCTTTAGTTGTGGAAGTCACATTTTAAAAGTAATATTGACAAGCTGTGGAATGTCCAGAGGACCATAACTAAAAGTTATGCTTAGAGCCAGCTTGAACTGGATCTGGGGGTCTGATTGTTAAATTTTCATGGGAGTTTTCACACCATGGAAATGGTATATGCTACTAAAACAGGACTTGATTTTAGCTTTGTTGATTTTCTAGACTTGGGGTTAGCAAGCTATGGCCAGGGGACCATATCTTCCTACAGCTGGTTTTTCTATGTTCCATGAGCTAAGATTAGTTTTTACATTTTAAATAAAGTTTTATTATATTTTAAAATGTAAAAACCATTCTAAGCTCACTGACTATACAAAAAACAGACTGTAGCCAGATTTGACCCAAGGGCTATAGTTTGCTGACTCTTGGTTTAGACTTAAGAAAGTGATGGAGAAAATGTTAACAGTGCAGATTAAACTTACAAGTGTATTCTTTGTACAGATTTTTCGGTAGAATTGGTTGTTAGATATTTAATCAGCATGTCCCTGATTGTAGCCCATCTCATACAATGATTGTTTGGAGAAACTAGGAATGAAGGATGTGATAGTAGGCAACAACTATGTGAAGGACTATTCTGTAGAATAGTCCATCCATCCACCCATCTATCTATCTATCTATCTATCTATCTATCTATCTATCTATCTATCTATCTATCTATCTATCTATCTATCTATCTATCTATCTATCATCTCATAAACCTTGGCCTCAGAGGGCAGGATCAGGAACAACTACATGAAGAGGGGCAGATTTTGACTTGATATAAGGAAAGAATTCCTAACAATTAGATTTTTCCAAAAGTGGGGGGTGGACTTCTCAAGGAGGTAATGAGCTCCCTGTCACTCAAGGTCTTTAAGTAGAAGTTAATCACTTATTTAGAGAGAGTGTAGCAGTGATGCTTCTTTGAGAATGCATTAGATATGATGACCTCTGAGGTCTCTTTCTTCTCTGAGATTCTGGGATTCTATAATAGACACTTGTAATGAAAATTCAGCTGATATATCTGTATCTAATTCAGTCTAGGGTTTGATTCAAGGCAGATGTAAGAAACATTTGTTTGCTTTGTTGTTCTTCCTTCACATATGTTCCTTGAAGCTATCATAAAGAAGCTGGGCTGAGGAGCTTCCTTGAATTTCAGGTGATTTTAGCATTGGCATAGGTTATCATCATGCACATGCACACATACACACACACACACATATACACACACACCCCTTATTTTTCTTTCCCTGTGAAGTATTGCTGTCTGTAGCTATAGGCTGTAGAAACAGACATCTCATTACCCTGAGGGTCCTTCGAGGCCAGCTGTCACATGGAATTTCTCTGGGTGCCTTTTTTTTTTCCTGTCCAGACAATACAATGCAAAACCTTTACATCTCACCCATGTGACAACCTGGAACAGCTAGGGTTCTGGGCTCTTCTTCTTTAAACAGGGTTACTGTGGGATGAAAATTAAAAACAAAAACAAAAACACAATACCACAAAAGTTTTTCTGTATGAGTAGGGGGATGGGGGAAGAAAGGATCTTGTGTACCTTTTTGCAATATTGTTATATTAGTGCATGGGGGTTTAGTCTGGGGTTCTCAAGGGGACTATGGATAAATTTCAGGGAGTCTATGAATTTAAATAAGAAGAAAATTGCATCTTTATTTTCACTATTCTCCAATTGAAGTTTCCCTTCAATTATTTAAAACATTATTCTGAGAAAGTGTCCATAGGCTTTCCCAGACTGCCAAAGGAATCTTTGACATAAAAAGGTTAAGAACCCTAGAATTAAGTGAGAGGTGAAGTTGGGAGTCCCAGGTCAATTTGGTGAGTCCTTTCCAATAATGAGATTAAGCTGAGGAGAGCCACTGTTTGGAATCATCTGCTTGGCAATTCCTTTTGAGAGTGTGGGGCGTGTACATGGATGCCTTGGTGACAAGACTCAGGGGATGCCTGGTGAGCTGCTGCCTGGGACTCAGAACAGAGGATTGTCAGAGGAGTACTGTGCTCATGTACAGTTTCCTTTCCACAGTGACAGAAAATGGCTGCCTTGGGGGCAGGAGTACATGGGCATTGTAGGTGCTTGCATCTGACTTGAGAGGAGAGATTTTGGAAGTGCACTTTCCCAGTCTGAGATGATAGCAGCCAGGATGCTGAGACATTTCCTTCATAAGCAGACATGGACAGGCCTATTCATCCTGAGAGGAGAGTCCCAGCCTTGGAGATTGTCTTGTGAGTAAAATGTTTAGGGATTTCATTTTCTATTGAGACAAAAGGATTTCCTCTTGCAGTGTGTTCCTTGGAGAAAGAAGAGCATCATCTATCCAGTTCCTGAAAAGCATCCTTCTTGGAGAACAAAGCCAGTGAGTCACTAGGACTTTAACTGAGAGGAGAATGCTTGTTCTAAACCTTCCTTCCCTCTAACCCCTTGCCTAGTCTTGTTGACTTTTCCTCCAAAACATTTCATGCTTTTGTCTCCTTTTCTGGTCACACACTCACCAACCTCCTTCAGTCCTTCATCACCTTTTTATATGGGCTCCCAGCATCTAGTCACTTTCTTCTCTGAGACAACTCTCACACAGTTGCCAAAATTGCCACCCTGAAGTTCAAGTCTGAATAAATAAGTCACTCCTCTGCTCAAGAAATTTCAGTAGCTCCCTGTTGCCTCTAGAATAAAAAATCCTCAACTTGGTATTTTAATACCTTTCACATTTTGATTCCAGACTATTTTTATGTGTGTGTGGAGGGGGGACAATGAGGGTTAAGTGACTTGTCCAGGGTCACACAGCTAGTAAGTGTCAAGTGTTTGAGGCTGGATTTAAACTCAGGTCCTCCAGAATCCAGGGTCATTGCTATCTCCATTTTACAGATGAGGAAACTGAGGCAAGAAGCAGTTAAGTGACTTGCTCAGGGTCAAATAGCTAATTAAATATCTGAAGCTAGATTTTAACTTAGGTCTTCCTGACTCCAAAGCCAGTAAGTATTCCATCTGCTTTGCCACTTAATCTTTTTTTGTTGTTTGTTTGTTTTTGTGGGGCAATGGGGGTTAAGTGACTTACCCAGGGTCACATAGCTAGTAAGTGTCAAGTGTCTGAGGCCACATTTGAACTCAAGTCCCCCTGAATCCAGAACTGGTGCTTTATCCACTGTGCCACCTAGCTTCCCCTTTTGCCACTTAATCTTAATCCAGCCCGACCATTTGAGACCTTGTACAAATCGTTGTACTTCAGTAGGGCCTTAGTTTCTTCATGTGAAAAATGGAGATAATAATAATAATACTTCTATTATCTATCTCACAGGATTGTGGTGAGGAAAGCAATTTTTAAAGTTCTATAGAAGCTTCATCAATTATTATAGTCATCATACTGATTTGTTGGGCAGGAGGAGAAGAAACATCTAACATTTATGGAGTGCTGAAGTGGCACTAAGGAGGTTAGGAAGTTTCAGGATTTGGAGAATAAAGCACCAGCTCTGTAAAACTCTGCAGTATTTACTTCCCCATGAACTTGACCCAATGTCATGCTCAGACCCATCCGCTGAGTCAGTCCAGACTTCTGGTGCTAGTGTAGCAGCTGCTGTTCTCTCCACTCTGAAAGGTGTCAGGAGGCAAGCATCTGAACATTTTACCCTTCACCGATTGCAGTGATGCCCTCCGCATAACTCCAAGGTTTAGTTTCAAGTGCTAAGAGCCCAAGTCTGGAAAGGTCGGGGCATAATGAGAGCCCTGAGATAATACATATCACATTCAAGAAAAGGTGCCATTGTATATTGGCTAATACCTATAATGATGGCAATAGTCCTTGTTACTAAGTGATCATGGATTTAGAATTGGAAAGGGTCATGGTCTCTTACCCCTTCCTTTTGGCTGTAGAACTGGAGCCTCAGAGAAGTGAAGGAACCTGCTCAGTGTCCTACCACTAATGAAGAAGAGAGTCAAGAGTTAGACTCAGGTCCTTGGATTTGATGTTTAGAACTCTTTCCATTATAATATGCTCTATCTATAATGATGGATCTGGGGCAGCTAGGTGGCACAATGGATAGATCCCTGGCCCTAGATTCAGGAGGCCCTGAGTTCAAATCTGACAACAGATACTTGAAACTTACTAGCTGTGTGACCCTGGCCAAGACATTTAACCTTCATTGCCCTGCAAAAAAATTATAATGATAGATCTGTGATCTGATTGATGTGAATATGTCTCTTTAACAGTGCAGGTTGCGTAACTCCTGTCCATTACTTCCATGGGGAGAATAGGGGTGGTTTCCATCCAATATACTAGGGATATTCTTTCAGATCTTCTGATATTGTGGAGTACATAGGCTTGTAATTGGCTATCTTTTTTCCCTACTACATGGTAATATATATATATATATATATATATATATATATATATATATATATATATATACACATATATATATATACATATATATATATCATCTGTCTATCTATCTATCTGTTATATATCATATATTTATATATGCACATACATATATTTATATCTGTATTCTATATGCCAGCTGTATGCATTGTCCACTCAACTATAGATCATAATCTGGATGATAGGCTTTCTTTATCCACTTGGTGTTTACTATGTGGATGATTAGAGACTTTGCCATATTCATGGGGGCTATGGAATCAGCATGATGTCATCTACAAAGAAGATCATCTGGAGAACCTCAGCATCTACAGGGAATGCCTTTTGCATTTGAATTCTGAACTATATACTTCATTACAGTGGCAAACATCTTTGGTGAGCATGTATCTCCCTCCTTTATGCCTCATTTGGCATTAATAATGAGAGACATTGAACAAAGCTATTTTTGTTGTTGCACCTTTCAAAGATTAATGTATATACTTATTGGCCAAGAGCATTTTAAAGAACCTTCTATTGTACTGAGTCAGAGGCTCCAGCCAACAAACAAGAAGCAGAAAGTGATTTATAATCACTGAACCTATATGTCAACTGTGACTAAAGATATAGACTGCTGTAGAATCTTGTTTGTGAAAGTTTGAGTGATAAAAGTGCTCATTCAAATAATGCTTCATGTCTTTTAAAACATTTTGTATACCTTACATCATCTTATCCAATCTTACAACAACACCCCAAGATTGTTAAATGGGCATAATGACAATTAACCTATGGGAAAATGGAGATTCAGAGAGGTTAATTTATTAACAAAAGTTGATTAAGCATCTTCTGTGTGACCATGTACTTTTCTTGATAGGGTGGGCAATACGGTATCATCCATGGTTCATGCCCTCAAGGAGCTTACATTCTTGCTAGGGAAATAAGACTGACATACATGTAAACTGAAGTAAGTAATGCAAAGCAATATACAGTGCTAAGTTGTGTGATACATTGGAAAGAGTTTTGGACTTGGATTCAAGAGATTTGGGTCTGAATTCTATTCCTGATACTTATTAACTATGTCACTTGAGCATTCTTTGAACATCAGAGTTTTCTTCTCAATAAAATCAAGGTGTCAGTCTAGATGGTCCTTAAGGTTCTTCTACCCTACAATCCTATAATTTATAAATGCTGTAGGAATGCAAGTGTGAAGGAGATCAATGAGAGATAAAGTGGTGAAGAAAGGGGCTGTGGAGGAGCTAGGGAGGGCTTAAAGGATGGTTAGAATTTGGATAGGTAGGTGGAAGGGAAAAACATTTCAATGAGGAGAGTATGTGTGTTTGGGACAGTGAGAAAAATGGACTGATTAGACTAGGCTGTTTTGTCTGAAGAAAGGAGGAGAAACATTACCCCTTCATTGAAATACAAGCAGAAAAGTAGGCATTGGGGCAGAAAGAGGATGAAAAGTGGGGACAGAGATATTTCTTCCACTTCCAGCTTATCATCCCTAAGAAGAAATCACACATGCAGCCTGATGATTGGTACCAAGATGCAGGAGAAGTCTTGACTTTGGTCCAGGGGGAATACATGGGGAATGGGTAATAGGGCTATAAGATGACTTGCCTCCTTCTCATGGCCCAGGAGGGCCATAGAAAGAAAGAACTATTCCATGGCATAATGGCAGGAACTCTAGATCTTGAGTCCGATGACCATGGCTCAAATTCTGAGTTAATCTAGGAAAATCTCCAGATTAAATTTAGGGGTAGCTCTTGTCTAGCTTTCCCTAACTGTAACCAAGAAAGTTCCCAATTCCCTTACAGGCATTAAATGTACCATAGAGTATTGGGCATGAGATAACCTTTCTTTCACCCTACAGAGAATGCAAAAGATGCTGAGAACTTGTGGGAACCCATGAACAAATAGAGAAACAGAAAATTCTCAAATAGCCAATCAGTATTCTCTGGAAAGGGAATTAACTTGGGGTTGTTTTTTCAACAGTTCTCTGTCCTTCTGGTGAGTACATCTCTCCCCTTAGAGTCATATACATACATCTTTTCAAGACTTATAGCACCACCCGGTGGTTTAGACTTGACCAAAAAGTTAAGCATACATTGGAGTTTGTTGAGCCCTCTTATCAGACCCACACTGTCCCATTAAGTCACTGTCATTTTTGGCCAAGTAGGACACTGTGAACTGCTTTCCACTTTCTCTCAGAAGTATGCTGCATCAGGAACTCTTTCTTGAAGTTTTGGTGCCCACTTGAACTTGAGGTTACTCAGAAGGAAATTCCCAAAGCTAATATTGGCCAGAAAAATATCCTTTCTCTGGCTAGAAGCCTGGATCGTGGTATCAGGGCATCTTGAGAGTTTAGAATCCTCCTTCCTCTTATTAGGGAGTTTCAGGTTCAGAGTCTTTGAGTTCCACTCTCAAGTAATATGCAAGTCTTTGCTATAAATATGCATTATTGCTTCTTGGGGGAGCAATTCTCAACTCTGATTTCTCTATACCTCCCCTCCCCCAAAGTATAAAGAATAAGGAATTATGGACTAAAAGAAAATGTGATTGGCTTGCCTATATGAGTCTTCAAATAGTGGCCCACACCCAATAATTGAAAAACTCCTTGATTTGACAAGGGACTCCCTGGATCCAGCCCCTCCCTTAAATTTTTAATTTTCTTTATTGATTCTTTATTACATATCTCCTGCCTCCATCCACATTGTTCCAAACCTTTTCTTCTTTCCTTAAACTACTTACACCAACCCCAATGGTCTCAGCAGAGGAATTCCAACTTTACAGAAAAAAGAAGACATTCCTACTGAGATGAAATGTATGTAATAACTCATTAAAAATTAAGAGCACTACACAAATATACTGTATTTTTCTTATTGTTCTTTAAATACAAGTTTGTCTTTCCTAACCCTAATGAAGAGAAACAAAGATCATCTATTATGATGACTATGTGCCTAATAAAGATCTCATTTGCTTTCTTGAGAGTCTGAACAGAATCCAGGATGAAAGAAAACTAATACAGGTAAGGTAGAAGGGACTGTCTGTCTCACCTGTTCCAGAGCCCAAATCTTCTGTGCCTCATGATACTGGTATACATTCCCTGGAACCCACACTTATATGTACATATACATGTGTGTACATACATGTAGATACATACTTACACATGTGTATATATCCATGTATAAGTGTATGTGTGTATATATATGTATGTGTGTATGTATATACACACACACCTACATACACACATACATGGCCCAATAGGAATAAGGTTATGTCTGTGGGGTGGGAAACCAACTGATGCTCCATTGGAGCAACAAGGAAAAGACATTTTTTTCCCTTGATGACTGAGGGAGATGGGAGGGATCATGCCACTGGAGGTGCCCAATGGTCTTGCTACCACTTCTGAAATGTTATGAAATACAAAGACTGCTGGGCCCTGGGAAGGAGAAGGTATGTCAAGGAAGTACATTGATTCAAACCCTGTTAGTTACCCTTGCTCTTGGCATCCATATATTAACTCTGAGTCCCATCCACAAGAACCTGAACATCAAGATGATTTAAATGCAAATTGAGTTGAAAATTATCCCCTCCTCCCAAACTTTAAAACAATTAAAACCTTGTGACTCTGGATTCGAGCTGTATATTTGCAACAACTTGGTCCTCTTCTGTGGGTACCTGCACTTACTCTGAATAAGCATGTCTATCTGTACACACACACACACACACACACACACACACACACACACACACTTTTATTTTAAACAAAAAGCCCTATATTACTGAGGAATCAATACTGTCCAATATGTCATTTGGATCTGCCATTGTCACAGCTGCAAACCTTCTACAACTCTTCTATAAGTACCCTGAGCTTGACTTACCCACTTGCTTCGGATGAACTAGTTTGACAGTCTATACTTTGTAGTATTCCTGAAAGGGCTTTCTGTTCTTAGAGGCATGGGTGATTTTTCACAAGATAGAAAAGGATCCCTTTTCTTGGTGCCCAGGAGGAAGACCTTCTACAAAACCCTTGCTTCTCTGCTCCATGCTCAGGAGCCAGGCTCCATTCTTGGTGTGATGGGGGCAGATCCAGGAAGAACAGGACCTAGACACTAGAGAGATATATCAGGGTGAGGCAGAAAAGTCACATCTGAAAGCAGTAATAATGGGAGGGAGTCCATAAAAGGCATAAGAGGAATTATCGAGGTATAACCCAAGACAACAAATGGATGTTTTGGAACAAACACTAGGCAGAGATCTAGGAGAGCCAGCCATGGAACATGGAGTCCAGGAGCAAGACTGTAGTCTCTGGGAAAATTTGAGGGAGAAATCCAGGCTCCAGTTCCAGAGCAATTGAGGGTACTAAGCAGGGAAACAAGACAGATATTCAAACATAGGAAGATAAGAGAGTGGGCATTTTATAGATGAGGCTGAGTCCCAGAGCACAGTCACTCAAAGTGAGGTTGCTCAGCTACTAAGTGGCAAAGGCCATGATTAGAATTATATTTCAGTAAGCTTTCCATGACACCATGCTTGATTGCTTTATACTGTGGAGAGGCAAGGCTTAGGAATGAGTATGGTTTATGCTTATGTGATGTCAAGGTAACAGGTAACTTTAGTGAACTTGTTTCTGCAGTGAAACAATTTGTGAAAAAAGAAAAATGAAATCCTCCTAATAGTTAATAGCATTGACTATTTGATTGAGTTAATTGTGCTCTCTCTTTCACTTTCCTTCTTTCTCTCCCTTGCCCCCCCCATCTCTCTTTTCTTCTCTTTCTCTCTCCCTCCCTCTTCTAGGTTTTAAGAGATGAGGGAAAACATCACTCTTCCCACTACTGATGGCTAGGAGAAGAAAGGCTGTGGAAACATGTTATATCTTTCTATCTTCTCAGGCAGCCCCCCACCCCAAAGCTAACCCATTGACTCCCTAAGGTTTGTTATGGTAGCCAAGGAGGCAGGAGCTTCTGAGGTGTGTGGGGCGGGAAGGAAGCAAGAACTTTCTGTAAGCTTGATGAGGGCACTAAATTTTCTCTTGCTCCATTCTAGCAAATAAAAGTAGGAAGAGCAACGACTTGGAAGCTGGTGGTTCATGTTGGCTCATTATCTTGTGTTTGATGATTCCCAGGTAAGATTTCCTCATGGCAGAGCTAAGTAGTAGGAGAGGCATGTTGTTCTTGGAAAGTTTTCCTTACATATCTGCATCTGTGTTTCCTTGTGTTGTTTACTTCCCCAGGGAAGTCTCTATGCCCAAGACCTCTGATTGCTTTCAACACAGCAGTCAGTCAGTCAATAAACATTTATCAAATGCCCACTATTTGCCAGGAATTGTACTAAGCACTGCAGATACAGAGAAAGGTAAAAGACAGTCCTGCAGTGGAGGAGCTCACAATGCAATGGGCAAGATGACATGTGAATGTTGTTCAGTCATTTTCCATGTTTCTTGACCCCATTTGAGGTTTTCTCAGCAAAGATACTGGAGTGGTTTTCCATTTCCTTCTCCAGCTCACTTTTGTTGTTGTTGTTGTTTGCCCTTCATTCTCAAAGAGGACCATGACATCGGGAAGTAATATCAGGACTTGTAGTGAATTACATTTAAGTGAGGGAGGGGTGTGCAAAGTCATCAACCTCACTCTCTCCTCCAGAGCCATCTGGATCCAGTGACAAGACATATATCAGGATGACTAGAGATGGCTCTGGATGTTTGAGGCAATTGGGGTTAAGTGACTTTCCCATGGTCACCCAGGTAGTAAGTGTTAAGTATCTGAGGCTGGATTTGAACTTGGGTCTTCCTGACTTCAGGGCCAGTGTTCTATCCACTGTGCCAGCTAGATGCCCAGCTCACTTTTCAGATGACGAAACTGAGGAAAACAATGTTAAGTGACTTGTGCAGGATCACTCAACTAGTAAGTGTCTGAGGCAAGATTTGAACTCAAAAAGATGGAGTCTTCCTAACTCCAGGCTTGACCCTCTATCCACTGTGCCACCTAGCAAATAACTATGCTCAAATAAGCCATAATCAGGATAAATAGGAAATAATCAAGAGAAGGAAAAAAGTAAAATTAGGAGGAATGGGGAAAGGCTTCCTTTAAACAGTGAGATTTTAGCTTGGACTTGAAGAGGGACAGGGAAACCAGAAGGCAGAAATGAAGAGGATGCAGAGAAAGGAACAGCCAGAGAAAATGCCAGGAGTTGGAAAATGGAGCATCTTGTTCAAGGTATAGCAAAGATGTTGGTGTCACTACATGAAAAGTATGTGTGAGGAGGTGCAAGGTGTAAGAAGGCTAGGAAGATAGGGGCAAGGGACAGGTTATAAAGGACTTCCAGACATAGGATTTTATATTTGATCCTTTGGGTGATAGGGAACAATTGGAGGTTACGAAGTGCAAGTGTGGTTGGGGTGGGGCTGACATGGTTCAATTTGCACTTAAAACATAACACTTCATTTAAATGCATTGGCAGGGAAGATTCACTTTGAAGAATTTTGAGGTATGTGTGAAGCAGAAAATTATTTGTGGATTATACTACCTATATTTTCAACGTACATAGTCCTGTGTGGAGAAATCACTTTATATCTTTGTTTCAAAATCATGAGATTTCTATTAGGATAGTTACTTTAAAAAAAGGTGAGCCCATCTTTCACTTAGAACTGTTTCTAGTCTAAGCTGAGGTTTCTGTAAATCACAAATCTATAAGAGAAAATAGTGTATATTAGAAAGCAAGTTGTAAAATAATGTTTGCTCAGGAGACCCTTGCAATTAAATTAGTATGCAATTTCAAGCAGGGCCCAGCAGGTCATAATCTTTTTAGGATGAAGAAGTTTGAAGCAAGTTAGAAGTTTGTAACAGAGAAATTCTCTCAAGTTTTAAAAAAAAATATGTCATAACTTGAAGGCAGCTAGCATGCTCTACCTCCAGCTTCAAAAACATCCCTAGTTTCTTTTCCTACGAGTTACCTTGTGATCCTCCACCATTCTGGTTGCCCTCCCCTGGAAACTCTCAAACTTATCATCTTTCCTAAAATATGAAATTTGTTTTCTTATAATTACTGAAGTCATCTCTTTCCATAGCTTCATGGATAAATAAAAGATCCTCTGGAAATTTTTTCCTCATGTTAATTTGCTTTTTCTAAATTATACAAACACTTGTGCTTTGATTAGTTGGCACAGAAGATTGATTTCTTGCTAAAGAAAGTAATCTAAGCAAGGGCTTTGGGGTGCCATACTTTAGGAAGGACACTAATAAGTTTGGGAGCTCTTAGAGGAGGGCAACAAGAATGGTATAGAACTTTGGGATTGCCATAAGAAAGAATGCTAAAGAAATGGAGTGGGGGGGCAGCTTGGTGGCACAGTGGATAAAGCACCGGCCCTGGATTCAGGAGGACCTGAGTTCAAATGTGACCTCAGACATTTGACACTTACTAGCTGTGTGACCCTGGGCAGATCACTTAACCCCCATTGACCCACAAAAAGAAAAAAATAAATGGAGTATGTTTAAACTGGAGAAGAGAACTTGACTTATGTGAAATATGGTAGCTATCTTCAACTATCTGAAGGTCTGTCATGTGGAAGACAGAAAAGATTTACAGAAGGTTCAGATTTTTCTGCTTATGAGGTGATAAAAAAGTAGGTGGTAGTGGTTCTCTTTTGGTGGTGCTAATGGGGCATGGTTGGCACTGACAGATGCACATACTGGTCAGTGGGCACATGCCCTTTTTTGAGCAACATCCATGAAAGCAGCTTTCAGCCCTGCCTGCTCTTGCTAGGACAGCAACTGTATACCTGCTGGCCTGTCCATCACCAAGTTGAGAGAAATAATATCCCTAGGCTGGAACAGACACTCTAAGAGACAGTTTTCTTGGTACTATCATGGGAGACAGGGCTTGATGGTCCTATAGTGTGACCTAGTCTAGTCATAATTCTCTTCTCAAATGGGGACTTTTCTTCTTCTGAGACAAATGCTATATGGGTAGAATGATGACATCTCCTCTCATGCACTGGACCATTAAAAGAGCCAAGAGGAAAAAATGCTGGGAAGAGCAGTCAGCAGAGAAGCTACGAATCATGCAGGTTCAGCAGTGTCCTGAAAGTTGTCAAAAGATGAAAGCCCACCTCCAATCAGATCCTGGGAGCCAGCTGTGGCATCACTATAAATACTTTGCAGAATCCATCTCTTTGCAGCATTTCTGTGTCTTGAGCATCAGAGTTTGCCTTAAGAAGTTTGTGATAGGTTCAAAGCTTACCCCCTGAAGCTTAAACCCTCCTTAATAGTTCTTTAGAAGCTAAAAAGCAGGGTTGGATTCTCCAACTGCACAGCTTAGATACTCTGTAATTCTGATACTAAGCAGGAAGAAACCCCATTCTGCCACTATTACTCTCTCCCCTCCACCTTTTCTGGGCATATCTACTGTTTATTCAAGAGTGGAACTGGCTTTAAATGTATTTGAACCCTGAGAAATCATTACTTGCTGAGGTTACCTGAGAACACCACCCCCAGCAGAGGGAAATCAATGAAAAAGCTTCATAGAGCCATTATCCTTTGCCCTTGTGCTACTCTGGCCTCATAGAACACCTTTCAGCCTAAGCTCAAAACCTTTTGAAAACAATGTTTACCATCTTCATTTTTTTTTTCCTCAGAGAGGAAGAAAAAGGCAAAGAGAGGTAGAATTTTATCTATCTTTTCATTTGGTTGGATTTTTTCCCATAGTGCTTTTCTTGACCACTTTATATTAATTGCTCAGTATATGTTACCTTTAGAATGAGAGAAGGTGCTTTTGATAATACATGCTTATAAAATATTACATTTGAAAGTCATTCAGGAGAGTGAGTAACAGGGACTGGGAAATGAAAGTCAGTGGTAGATGATGAGCACTGGAAGGAAAGAAAGAAGAAAGGAAGGAAAGAGGGAGGGGGAGGGAAGGATAAAGAGAAATTAGGCAATTAAAATTTGAGTTTCAGGAGACCTGTAGAAGTAAAAATCTCTGGGGTTTTCACTAGTAGTCCTACAATTCACATTGTGCAGCCTTTTCTTTACTCCTTTCTCCGGATATATATGTAATCAGATTAGTAAATCCTTGTGAAAAAGGAAAAAAATAGAATTAAGTAGAGCAGGTAGATTGGGGATATAAATTTAAAACAGTGATATGAATCTGGTGTCCCCCAATACATTTGTTCCTTTACCTTTAGGTAGAATCATACCTATGCCAGCAAGATAAGAGAATTTGTAATGCATATAAAGCTCTAGAACAGAGGAGAAATCCTCATTAATCGATATCAGTGGCACTGGAAGGAGATTCTTATATTCTGCCCATATTCTTCATGTTATAGCACTAAACCCATGTTCTTCCGTTCTCAGTAGGGGTAGTCATCTTTTTAAATACTGTGACGAGAACTTTATAACCTTCTTTAGATCATGTTGGTCAAAACCTGTTCAGAAGAAAAATGGTCATGTCCCTTTATGAAACTGGGTTGTAAAAGAGTATAACACACTGGGAGAGGGGGCATCTAAATGATGGAGCTTGGAGTGAGCTCCACATGTAGGGATTTTATGGGCCTCCATTTTAAGAAGCAGTGTTTGGAGTCACAAATGGAAAGAGACTCTATAAGGGCTTGGAGCTATAGGGGAGGTGAAGGATGATCTTAATAGAGAGAAATCTAGCTCAATTCAACAAGCATTTATTAAGCTTCAGTGATGTGCCAGGCATTGTGTGTCAAGCCACTGGGGACAAAAAGACAAAACTTAAATAGTTCCTGCCCTCAAAGAGGGATTGGATAGAGCACTGGGCCTGGAGTCAGGAAGGCTCAGCTTTCTGAGTTCAAATGTGACCTCAGGCACTTCTTAGTTGTGTGACCCTGGAAAAATGACTTAACCCTATTTGCCTCAGTTTCCTCATCTGTCAAAGGAGCCCAAGGAAGAAGTGGCCAACTACTCCAGTACCTCTGCCAAGAAAACCCCAAATGGGGCCATGAAGAGTCAGACGTGTCTGAACAACAACACTCCCCTCACAGAGCTTACATTTTCCTTGGAAGAAACAATATACACACAAGTAAGGAAATATATAATACATAACAAATGTATATAAAGTAATTTGGGAGGACATAAAGAATTAGGGGGAAGTTTGGAAAGGTCTGATGCAGGAGGTGGTGCTTGGGCAGGTCTTTGAATAAAGACAAGGAGTTCTGAGGAGCAGAGGGGGAGAACATTCCACGCATGGGGTATGACCTGTGCAAAGGTGTGGGAATGATTTTTGAAAGTGAAGTATAAAGCTTATGGGGCACCAGTATATAATCAGTGGCTGGAGTCAGATCATGAAGGGCTCTAAATATCAACTGGAAAAATATGTTGTTCTTTTTTTCTATCTTAGAGGCAAGAAAGAGCCACTGGATTTGATAACTTTTTGCCTTGAGTTCTTTTGGGGATCTCTAGCATTTATCTGAATGCAGATGATGATACTTTTTGGTTTAGGTGATACAAATCAAATGAGGCAGGTATGTACGCCACCTAGTGGAGCTGGGCCTTGTAGGATCACAGAATGGAGCAAAGATCAGTGGAAGAAATCGAGGCCCTCATTAGGGAAGTGACTTACCCAAAGACTAATCAGTGGCAAAGTCAGCATTAGAATTCTCATTTTTCCCGTCCTGCCTCCTTCTTTCTCCCCCACCCCTCTTTAGTCCGGGGCTCATTCTAGCACATCATACTATTTCTCTGCAGTTACTGGGTGGGTGTTGAGGGAATGCTCCCTCATTTTCACATACACAGAGATTATGCTTGTCCTTTGTTTTCCAAAAATGATGCTTCTGATGGTGATTATGATTTGCATGTGTGGGTGTAGCTGAAAAGGCCAATTTGTGGGACCAACAGTATTTTCCACACTGTGTACACATGAAGATTACCCTTTGATTAGCATGTACAGCCATTATGTGGAGTGCCTGTTGCTATCGGTGATGCCAGCTTAAAAGGTTTATTTGAAAAAAAAATCGTTTGTTTCATTCCTTCTAGCTATATTCCAGGCTGATCTGTCAGCAGTTTCTTGGCTGTCTGTTGTTTAAGTAAGAAGCCAGCATTTTCTAGTACCTACTATGAGCTCAATAGTGTGTGAGGTATGGTGGGGAGAAAAAGCCCCAGACTGGGACTTGGAAGACCTAGATAGGAATTCTATTAACTAGATTGTGACCTTGGACAAGTCAGTATACTTTTCTGAGCCCCGTGTTCCTTATGTATAAAATGGGACTTGGTGATACTCTCCAGCCATGACTTCTATACTGCTAAGACTAGATTCTGGGTAAATCTACTCAAATGAATCCTCAAAAGCTCCCAATTCCTCTGAACTTCTTTCTCAAAAGATCAAGCTATTTGACTTTCAATTACATGGCATGGCAGTGATAAAAATAAATCATTTCCTTACAAAAAGAAAAGCAGGGTAGAATCAGGAAAACACATTCATAGCAAACACTTGGAATGCCTGTGACTTGGACCAAACCATTAAACCACCCTACCCTTCTCCAAAGGGATAGAAACTTGTGAGCCCAGCCCATTCCTGACCCTTTAGGTCCAGGGCTCCAAGGGAGTAGGATACCGTACCTTGGGTGCAGTCCATTGGATGATATGAAAAATACTATCTCTAGATATCTGGATCACCTTGTAATTCATTTCAGGGATTGATGAGAGTTCAGGAATCTGCCTCTGTTTCTCCAATTGGGAATGGATACAGTCTCAGGTTGTTGTCCCAAGCCAGGCATCAATAGGAGTGGTGGAGCCTGCTGGAGCTGCATTAGTATCCTATGTCCAAAAGAAGCCTGATGGAATGCAACATGCCACCCTCATCCTTTGTTCTCTCTCCTACCATCATCCCCAGTGTGTCTTTTCAAAATTTGCCCCTATCTCTTTCCTCAGTAGAAAATTGTACTGGGATCATGGAAAGTGGAAGGGAAGAGAAGGAAATTAATATTGATTAATCACTCATGATGGGCCAGCACTGTGCTAAGTGCTTTACAAATATGATTTCATTTGATCCTCACAACCACCCTGGGAGGTGGGTGCTACTATTACTCCCATTTGACAATTGAGAAAATTGAAGCAAACAGAGGTTAAATGGCTTCTCCAGGTTCCAACAGTAAATCTCTGAGACTGTACTTGAACCCAGGTCTTTCTGACTCCAGGCCCAGTGCTCTAACTACTGTGCCACCTACTGCCTATGAACCACCACAGGATGACATTAGGTTTTGATGAAGCTGCTTTGGCTTTATCCAGCTTGCTTTTTGACCTCCATAGGACTCCTTGGGATCCCCCTCCCCCAAGTCCCTTTTATGTGTCATCTTCTCACCATTAAAATGTAAGCCCATTGAAGGTAGGAACTATTTTGCCTGCTTTCATTTGTATTCCTAGAGCTGAGCAAAATGTCTAGCACATAGTAAGCACTTAATGAATTCTCTATCTATCTACTCACCCATCCTAAGAAATATCCCTATGCTGCACACTTATTGTTTCTTCCTTGGGGACAGTCTCCCTGATTCCAAAGCCTTTAAGGAATGTGGTAAATCTAAGAAGCTCCTCAGAGGGGTAATAATATTTACATGCACAAACTGTCTAATAGGTTTGTCGTGAGAAAAAAAATGCCTTGTAAACTGTAAAGAGCTATAGAAATATGAGCTGTGAATATTTTGGGGGGTATTGCAGGGGTACAAAGGAGAATAAGACATGAGTCCTGACCTCAGGGAGTTTACAATCTATTTAGGAGAAACGAAATCATGTCCTGTGCAATAAAAGCTGTATAGGTCTCAAAGTTTGGAGGGCTTTAGGCAGGCTTGGTTTTTTCATGACTATTTATTTTGGTCCAGTGCTCAATGCCACACTCTTTCTGCCAGCCTCAACAAGGGCATATTAGTCTTCCCAATTCCATTTATTATCTCCTCGTTAATCAGTACATCATTGGACATTATGCTGCTTGTGGAGCAAAATCCAGTGACAGTTTACAGCTCTATATTTATAATAAAGAGCTTAACCCCAGCAAAACATAATTGAGGAGGGTAAGCTGCAAAGGAATGCCTCCCAGTTATCTGCTTTTCCTTTCCACTACAGTAGATAATAATGAGTGATATCAAATGTCCTGTCTTTACCTCGTAGAGACTGTGGTGTTATTCATAGGGCAGCAGACTAGGAATCAGGAGATGTGAGGCTTTAAGCTTGTCTCTGTCACTAATGAGCTAAGGGTCTTTGTGTAAGTTGCTGTCCTTCTCTGGACCTCATTTCCTTTATTTATAAAATGAGGGGGATTGGACTAGAAAATAATTTCCAAGGTCCCTACTACTCTCAGCTCTAAAAGCCTATGATGCTACAAAACAATTGCATGCCTCTCTACTGCTTCTGTGCCTCATGCAGCCATGTCTATTTTAATACCCGACTCCGAAGGCCCATAAATAATCCATGTAATAATTAATGAAGGCCCACTGTGACTGGCAACCATGCCTGCACCCAGGATCCCCAGCTGTTCTGTCCACTGTGCATGCATGTTTGAGACCACAGATGCAAAAGCCTTTTTTTTTTTTTTTTTGAGTTTGGGTGAGAAGAGGACACATTTCCATTTCGTGAATTTCCACAGCCAGAAAGAATTGCTGTAAGCAGCCACACTTTGGTGGGAGTCTCTGAAACCATCCTTTGGTCATCCAACACTTGTTCCTAGGAATGTTGCTAATACGATCTTTACCCTGTAGACATTATGGGGAGTGTACAGGTGTGGAGTTGAAAAATCATCCTTTATTTCCCCAACTCATCTCATCTCATCTCCTGACCACCCTAATCCACCAAGCATATTCACTATTCCTCCTTTCTTGGTATTTCCTCGAGGTTTTCTCCTCTCCTCTCTTTCAGAGGCAGAATTTGGCATGAGCAAGTGATGGCTGAGAAAGCATTTTAAGCCAGACAGTCTGGCCTTCTGCACCTCCTTGCCACATGTCAGCATGATCTACTGTATGGAACAAGGGGTTACCTGTGCAAAAGGCAACGCTTTACTCCGCTGATATTCAATTTGTGTTTTAATAAGGAAACAGCTTTTTTTCCATTACTCAGAACACGACCCTCTTTTCCTCCTCCTGCCCCCCAAAAGCTCCTCAGATGAAGAATGCAGCAAAACCATTTAATCAAAATGAACTCCTTCACCAGAGCACTGCCCACAGAATGGAATCTGGTGAAATGCATTTCATACCCCAATGAATTTAAATTGTATGGAGCTGATATTTAATACAAATGCAAGTGCCAGTGGAACCTGGGTACTTAATATGCATTCTCTAACTCTCAGAATTAAGCAATTGATCTATGGGACACAAAAGGATGATCCTTCTCTCAAAGAGAATACTTTATGACCAGGCAATTTAAAAAGGCACTGGCATAAACAACTGTTTGCAGCTCTCTCTCCTTTTCTAATCTCAGAAGATAAAAACCAATCCAAAGATTGGCTCATTTAGAAAAGTACTTCCTTTCTTTTGGGAACAATTGTGTCTTCCGTAGGAGTTCAGGTTAACTTTGTTTTCTTCTTCCTTTCTGAGGGATGCCAGAGGGAGGGAGCTGAAGATAGAATATTAGGAAATTTGCTGTCCCTTAGAGGCAGAAGTGAAAGAGACAGTTCAGCGGTCATCTGGACAGCTATTTAGTTAGGGATGGTTATGTTTGTCCACTGTGTATGTAGAAAGAACAGCCCACATTCTAGTCTTTTCTTTCTTCTCCGTATTATAAGGAAATGAGACCCATGAAGTGGCAGGGCTTATTTTCCAGAAGGGGAACAGAGGCCGTGGGGATAATGAAGGGACTTTCTCTGGCTATGAGTACTTCATGGTGCCCCAGCCCCAAAGCTCAGACTGGCATTGTTTCTACTGTACCAAAAAAAGCTCCTGAGGATCCTCAGTTGAACGATGTTTCTATCAGGCTCAAAGTCACACTTCATATTGCAATTTACAGTGCAGTGTAGGGGAGAGATTTAGAGATAAGAAAATCTGGGCTAGGATCTCCCCTCTGACATTTAGCAGCTACTTGGCCAGGGACTGTGCTGGTGGATACCACTGCTTTTTGTGACTGAACATTAACATTGGCATGTGTGTGTATGTATATGGTGTATATGGTACATATGGTATATAGGTATATGGTATATATGGTATGCATATATATGTATATGAAACAGGAACATTGGTGTATGTGTGCATGTACATGTATAGTATAATACATGTGTATGTATAGGTATATGTTTATGAATACACACACATATACACACTCAACTTCTGTAGGCTTGCTCTAGCTCTCCAAAGATTCAATTGCCCAATCATGATGACAATAAAACACCTATGATACTTACTCCAGAGGGTTGTTCTAAAGTTCAAATGAGATAAAGTATATAACACACTGTGCACTCTAAAGTGGTAGATTAATGTCAGTTATTATTAGAGGCAGCAAGGAATAATAGAGAACTAGCCTCAGAGTCAGGAAAAACTAGGTTCAACAAGTACCTCTGACAGGTACTAGCTGTGAGATCCAGGGTGAGTCATTTAACCTCTTCTTTCCTCAGGAAATTTCCTAAAGCTTTATAAGTTATAGATCTGCATTGAGGGAGGGAATTTTCTAGCTAGGAATTCCTTATAGTCAGGACAATTTATCATCATCCCTCCCCCCTACTACTACCACCATAACCATATTTTAATGGGTATCAGATAGAAACGGTCCAAGACCAAGTTTCTATTCTATTTTTATTTTGGACTCAACTTGTAACTTTACTAGTATAGGGAGTACCTGGTGAAGAAACCCCATCCATCAGTGCACATTGGCATCTGCTTTGTCACCTACAGTCTTAGAGAGTGGTCTACTAATTGGTTATTTTTCTTTTATATTTAATATTTGTGGATTCCCACACTGGTGGATACCACTGCTTTTTGTAACTGAACAGGAATATATATATATATATTCATCTTTTGTAGGCTCACTGAAAGCATCTTTGGGATAGGTCCATTAGAAAAGGGAATGAGGAATGACATATACTTTATCCTGTTCTTACATTATTGTAATTTCTTCTATTAGATCTCTATATCTGAAAAGCTCTTCATTCCATGTAGTTTAGAGATTTTGAATAATTAGTATGGCAACATCTATTGAAATATTGTTAAAAAATTCTTACTGATCAATGTAGGGAGTCGTGGGCAGCAGTTCTATCTGTAATGAACCTTTAGTTCCAGTATAGTTTAAACACTAGGCAAGTTTTTAATTCATCTATTATCCATCTATCTATCTATCTATCTATCTATCTATCTATCTATCTATCTATCTATCTATCTATCTATCTATCTATCTATCTATCCATCCATCCGTCCATCTGTCCATCTGTCTATCCATCATCCATCTAACCATCTATATTCCTTTTGATCTCTCTCTCTCTCTCTCTCTCTCTCTCTCTCTCTCTCTCTCTCTCTCTCTCTCCATATATTTTAGGGAGGGATGGATTGTCATTTGTTAGTGTGCAAAAAAGATAGATAACTTCTGGAACATAATTTTAACCACCTAAACATGTCTTTGTAGATCCCTAGATGATAATTTTTTGTGACTTGAAGTGATTTATGTTGCAGAATTTCTACTTTATTACCTAATCTGCATCAATCAACAAACCTGGTGTCCTTAAGGACAACTTTTCTTTATATTTAATCTTTCTTTCAAGATTACAGTTGTCATTGTTATTAGTATTGTTGTGATTTTGTTCTTATCTTTTTGAGGTGTTAAGATAGAAAACGTCCAGGGACAAATCACTATCCTAACATTATTTCTCTATATTCATTTTTCTATGTTCTGTTGTATAAGTGGATACAACTGCTGCTTTTTGTAAATAAAATTTTATTAGGATATAACCTTTGCCTCTTCCTTCTCTTCCTCCTCTCTCTCTTCCTATTAATACTGTTACTAGGTTTTTTTTTTTTTTAGTTTACAAAGGACCCAAAAAAGTATGAGATCTAGTCTCTATCCCCAAGAATTTTATAATCTGGTTGGGAAAATAAGAAATGTATCAATAATTTCAATGTGGGAATACTTCCACCAACATAGCCCAAAACCTCTTCACAACTTGATAGATGGTGTGTTGAGATACAGTGACAAAAATTAATTTGAATAAAATCATTGGGGGCAGCTAGATGGTGCAGTGGATAGAGCACCGGCCCTGGAATCAGGAGTACCTGAGTTCAAATCCGGCCTCAGACACTTATACTTACTAGCTGTGTGACCCTGGGCAAGTCACTTAACCCCAATTGCCTCACTAAAAAAAAAAAAAAAATCATTGCTTAGTAGTCAACAGTTCAGTGATGAGCCTTTCTAAAGATGTGAAGAACACTGCCACTATAGTAAAAGGAACTGAATTTGAATCTCAGTGCTAATATTTATTAATTGAGTAAACTTGGGCAAAACATTTGACATCTCTGACCCTTAGTCTCCTCATCTGGAAAAGGGGAGTGATGATACCTACCCTAACTACTTCTATTGTGAAGATCAAATAGATGATGTATGGGAAGCACTTTGAAAAAAAGTTTAGGGCACTGTATAAATGTCGGCTGTTATTATTAGCTAGGCTGACCCTTGGATGATAAACAGTGCTGTGTTGTCTTGTACTTGAAGGTTTTACTACTTGATAGGAGCTGCTTAAGTTGGCGTAGCTATCCAGAACCAGGGTCTCTACCACACTGCTAGGAAGCATTGAAATAGGATTTTGCAGGAGACAAATATATACATATAAGAAGATAGCTAGCAGCACAATAAACAATCCCAAGTACTAAATGAGAGGTTCACGCACTTAGTGTTATAGGATTTCAGAGAAGAGAGGCTGGGGTTGGCATCCAGCAGGAGATAAGGCTGGATCTAGGTCTTGGAGAATATTTAGGATTCAGCTGGGCAAAGAAGAGTGCAAAGACCAATTGAAAAAGGGAATGTTTCTACCCAAATAGGCCATTCTATAAAGCAGATGCTTCATAACTGTTTCCTAATGAATGGATTAATACAGGGGCTTTAAACATTTGCCCTCTCTTCCTTCTCAAAGAACCCTGCCACTCCAGAGGGAAATCTTTTAAAGTCAGAAGCTAAAAGGTCCTTTCAAAATGAGCTTAAGTATATCATGGATAAAAGACTGGTACTAAATACATTCTCAGTTTTATAAAACCCCAATTTTCGAAAGGTGCAAGAAAGCATGTGGCCATCAAACACAGAGATTTGAAAGAGACCTTAGGAGTCATCATCCTAGTATGACAAGGCAGCTAGGTGGAGCAGTGGATAAAGCACCTGCCCTGGATTCAGGAGGACCTGAGTTCAAATCAGTCCTCAGACACTTTGAGCTGTGTGACCCTGGGCAAGTCACTTAACCTTCGTTGCCCCTAGTATGACTCTTTCATTTTATAAAAGGATTTGAGACTGGGAGAGGGACTTGTCCTATTGAGAGGACAATGTCTAAGTCCCACATTATAGTCAGGTCAGATTAACAAAAAAAAAAAATGAGGACCTGTGGAGAAATAGAGCTCAGATTCCCGTCCATTCCAATATCACTGGAAAGAGGACAGGAGAGTAGGAGCAAATCTCATATTTTCTCTTTGTAGAAAGACCATCAGGAAGATACCCTTTTATTTTATAACCAGCCTGACCCTCCCTGGAAGGAGGTGCAATTCATATACAGGGTGTTCCAAAACTCTTAGGGCAGTTTTAAGTTATTAGAGCTTAAAACTGCCCGAAGATATTTTTTTTGGGGGAAATCCTATATTTATGCAACACTTTCAGGCTTAGAAAGCCCTTTCCCTAAACCTCAGTAGGTGGCATAAGTATTGCTACTTTCATCTTAACGATGAGGAAACTGAGGCTTGGGGTGGAACGGCTTGTTTATGGTCATGCAGCTAGTAATTGTGAGAGCTAGGCTTGAACTCGATCATTTCCAGACTCCAGAACCATTACGCTTACCACTACACCAAGCTGCCTATCTGGTGCAGTATTGTGGGGGATGGGCAAGCATATTGTCGAGCCCACACCCCAATTAAAATGCTTAAAATGTCCTCGCAGTCACCTAAATGACCTTCACACAACAGGGGGTGTGGACTCGGAAAGGAAATCCCTAGATTCCTTCGTCCAGACCCTCTTTACTTCTGTCTCGCCCCTTCAGGTTGCCCATAGTCTGAGGGCTCACATTGCTCTCAGAAATATTTACCATTTAGGGGAAGAAAAAAAACTGACAAGGCCAGAGGATTGTTGCTACGGACTCTCTTTTGGGGAAGTTAAAATGCTGGGGGGCGAGGGGGGAGCCTGATTAGCTGATAACTCCATTTCTCTCCCCCTCAGCCTCCCAGTCCTGCTCCTCCCCAGCCCAGCCAGGAGGAGAGCCTTACAGGTTGTCAATGGAACATGGAATTATATCCTTTGATGGCTTAGATAATAGTAGGAGCCAAAGCAGTGAGTGAGACCGGCCAAAGCCAATGCGGACCTGCCCGGAACCAGAGAGCCAATGAGAAGAGCGGGGGGCGGGGCTTGGATGCCAGCAGATAATTGCTAAGTGAATTTCTAGCACAGTTGGTCTGAGCTGCTGAAAGATCTGGTCGCAGGGAGAGGAAAAGCCGTAATCGTCGGCGTGCTTCCATCCTGACAGCATCCTTCACCGCTGCTCGTCGAACCTCTGGGCACCAGCCCCTTCAGCTCCACGGAAAAAAGGTAGCTAACCTGCCCCACTACGGGGGTTTACTTGTGGCTTTTGCATCTCTGTGGTTTTTAGTTCAAATCCCCCAAGGGAAATGCAGGAAGAAGAGAAAAGTTTATGAGAAGAAAGGTGATCTAGGTTTGAAATCCGAGCCTTTTGTTGGGAAGAAAACGAGGTGAGGATCTGGGAAACTTCTGTGATAGCCCTTTGTTTACACCTTGCCAAATGAGCTTTCCCTGAGATCTGTTGGAATGCTTCTGGCTGGTATTGGACTGTAGATTCAGGTTAATTGGGTAAGGGGTAGAAGGGGGGGGGGACTTTGTAAGTGGTTCTTTCTTTTGTACATTACCACTGGGACCTTGGGTTCTGAACCATCTGCCTGAATTCTCCATTATATGCTTTTACTCAGTCTCTCTCTTTCTGTCTCGATCTGTCTCTCCACCTGCCAGGTGGCCCAACTTCCCGGTACTACCGTGACCTTCAACTTGTGTCAGACCTCTCAAACTTCTGTCTCTTCCCTTGCACCCTGCTGTCAGATTGTCTCAATGTATTTTACTCAGTGAAGAGACAGGGCTTTCTTACCCTGGGAAGGTTTATACAGAGAAAAACTGGTGTCAGGATGTCCTGTATGACCTGATGGGCATTAGAACCTTGGAGAGATACTCAGCTTCATTAGAAACCAACAAAATAATAAAAACAATCTTGGAGGGAAAAATAATTGCTTAATTGATTTTCACTTGACAAGTTTTGGAACCATTTGCAGACTTGTCTTAGTTCACCTCTCCAAGGGAAGGCAAAACATATTCTTTCAATGTTTTAGTATTGGACTTAGAGTCAGGAAAATCAGAGTTCAAATCCTGCCTCAAAATTTTTCTAGATTCGCAGCCCTGGACAAGTCATCTAACCTCTTTCAGCCTCAACGTCATCATGCAAAATGGAGATAATGATAGCACCTACCTTACAGATTTATTGTGAGGATTTAATGAGATAAAATATGCAAAGTGCTTTGTAAACCTTTAAGAGCTATCTAGCTATTATTATCACTAATATAAATAAGAGGAATGACATGTCCCAGTCAGAGAAAGGAGGTATACGTGGTTCAGAGAACTTTACTACTCTTGAGAAACAAGGATGGTGTCTGAGAAATGATTCTTGGGTTGCTCTGTTCAGGTATATATGGTCAAGGAAATTGTTTTCCGCTGGAACCAGCCAGCCATGTTGCCTCCTCAGACTGTCCCTCAGGTGAAAACACTCTAGAAATCCTGCCTCAGACTGTCCCTCAGGTGAAAACACTCTAGAAACCCCACTTAACCAATTCTTCAAAACAATGTACTGAGGAATTCTGGGTTGAATGGATGGCTTAGTTCCTAACTTGCTCTGAGGCTCACCTTTTGTCCTGTGAAAAACTTGGTGGTTCTTCTCTCTGCAGTTACACCATATGAAAATGAGAAGTTTGTTTCCCAGGAAGTTAGATCCCCTTAGGGCAAACTTTTTAGTAGGAATGGGTTTTATTTTGGTCTTTAACTTCCTTTTCTTTCCTTTCTTCATGCCAACGTGACACTGTAATAAGTGGGTCATCAGCTCATTTGTATACTCTGACCTCTCCATTCCCACATTTGACCTTTGAGTGTTGAGAGGATGCAGATAAATATTCTTCATTTCTTATTTCTTTCCTGATTCTGAAAATGGAAATTTTTAGTTTCTGACCACCTGCTCCAGAAAGCACTCAGGCTGCAGAGGTTTTGATAACATTCTTCCCCTCTGCTGTCAAATGCCACCTAGCTTTGTCCTCTTTGTTTTCTTCAGCTCAGACAACAGGTCTTTCCCCATCTCTCTCCATACAAGCTGTGTGGGGGCATGAATAATTCTTAATGGAGCTCTTAAGTATTCTGGTTTAAAAAAAAGGCAGCTGCCTGATTCTTCTGCTAGATGCAACTAGCTCTCTCTTCTGCACGTGTTATCTGTCTGTAAACAAAATTCTGTAAACAAAACAAAACCTGCCAATCCTTAAAACCAAATACTTGTGTAGATGGGGACTGCAGTGGGCATGAAGGACTGGGTGATGGATGGGGCAATACCATCTCTTCTATCTCCTTCTTACCACATTTTATTCACTGCATACCTGCACCTGGCACTTGAGACTAAAAGGACAAAAAGGAGAAACAGGTCTGGAGGGAGCAGATCTTGGTATTTTGATGGAGTATTTTGATTTTTGTTAAGGTGTTGGGGAAAAACTGGAACAAAACTAGAAGATAAAGCATTAGTTACAGCAGTACCTGAGACAGGGAATGGGAGACAGAAAATGGAAGGGGGTTGTGTTGAATTGACCCCGAGTTCATCGATTTCTCATTTGATAGATTGATAGGGAACATTCAAAGGGAAGATTTAAAAAAAACAATCCCCAAATGGTGACTCATTATTGTGAAGGAGATGACTGGGAAGCAGAGAGGAAGAAGAAAAGAGATTTGGAAAGTACAAGTGGGACACATCCCTCCCTCCCCTCCCTTCCTCTTTCTCTCTCTCTCTCTCTCTCTCTCTCTCTTCCCCCCCACCCCATGTCTGTCTGTCTGTCTCTTTCTCTGTGTGTGTCTCTCTCTTCTCTCTCTCCCTCTCTCCCTCCATCTCCATCCCCACCCCTCCTTTTTTCCTCTCTATCCCTCCTTCATTTTCTCTCTCTATTCTCTGTTTCTCTCTCCCTCTTCCTTTATCCCTACTTCTTTTCAGTATTTCCTCAATTGGAGCAGATTATTTAAAATAACAACTTTAGACTAAAAAAAGAATAACAGAAAGTGTGGAACAATTCAAGAGGTGCAAAGCACCATAATCATAGGATTTCAAGCTGGTAGGGACCTTAAAGATGATTTGATCCAACCCCCTCATTTTATAGCAGAGTAAACTGAACCCCAGGGAAGTGAAGGGACTTTCCAAGGTCATATAGATTATATGGAGCACATATGGGTTCAAACTCAGATCTCCTGACTTCAAATCTAGTGCTTTTCCCATGAAACAAGGCTGGATCAACTTGGTTGGACAGGATACGTAGGACTCAGCCCCACATCCATGATCCTGTTGGAAGCTTTAATCACACATCCTTTGCCCCTTGCTTGTTGTCATATGAAGGAGCTGATTGATATTCAGGAAATTAAATTTGTTACTAGTAATTCCACCTACCATGGCAGCAAATCACACTAGTCAGACCTCAGAGTTAGTATAACCCCTTAGAGTTGGCTTCCTCCCCCAAAACATTCACTCTGATTAACTCATAGAGATTTCTTTCATTTAAACCATTGTGACATTAACATTTTTGTCCTTCCTTTCTCCTGCAACTGAGTTACCTGGCACAATGTGCATCCCTTCCCCTCCTGTCTATCCATTCCTGCCAAGCCCTTCCACCCCCAACACACTAATCTCTTTGGTGCCCTGTTGTGTGAACTTGTCATCCTGTGCTGGTCTGGCTATTAAAGAAAACTATGCTGTCTGGCCTGGGAGATGATAAATGTTTTTTTTTTTTTAATTCTCATCAGATAAGAGCCTCACGGTCTTTCATTTTCCACTTAGTTTTGCACTTTAGGGTAAATAAAATTTAAAAAATGTGTTGAACACCTTTTGTGTGCATTGTGTTGTCATAGCTGCTGTTTTTTCTTTCTTGCAAGGCCTTTTCCACTTTCTTCCCCTTCTCTGACTTGCCAAAATGCTTAACTCCCAAGTTATCCCAGAGGATGGTGCCATTTGACAGTCTGAATTGGCCTGATGATTCCCTTGAAAGTTCTTTTCAGAGAGGAAGAAATGTGCTTCCAGTTAACTTTGGACACTGGGGAGACAAAGTTGTATCTCTAGGTAGCTGCTGCCAAGCTCTGGAGTTAGTCCCATACTAGGGGTTCTTTTCTTCATCTTTCACTTAGGAAAGCTTAGTAATGAAAATTATTAGTAAATATCAGTGTAACTGACACATTTTTGCTTTGCTCACAGTGGGATTCCAGCTCTGCCTCTTCAATTCTCTCCTTGCTTCCTTTCCCTACACCCCCAGTTTCTGAAATTCTCTCAAACAGAAGGCAATAAGAACACACGTGAGATGGTGGAATTTGCCTGTATCTCCTTCCTTTTTCCCTTCTGGTTTCTCCTCTCCCATGTCAGCGCACCTTAGGGATTGCAACTTAATTTTAGACACCTTGTTTTCTTCACTTCCGAACCTGCTAAGTTGTGTGACTGAAGTTAGAAATTCTCTTGGGATACATCTATAGGCGCACACTGTCATTATGCTCAGCCTTGCTCATATTCTTACTAGAGTGATTGGAGAAGTATAACTAACCTGGGGCAATGAATGCCATTATACTGAAGCTCAGAACTCAATACAGCTGCCCTAGGTGGGGACATAGTGTTCCCCTATTGCTACTGATTCTTTGTGTGACCACCACTCTTTATGACTCAGAGAATTACGAGAAACCAGGAGGACCATCTTTTCTATGAGTGGCTTTAGTACAAGAGTTCTTAACCTGGGATCAATGAACTTTAAAAAGATTTTGATAAATGTATCTCAGTACACTTGGTATCCTTTGTAATAGTACACATTTTATTTTATGTATTTAAAACATTATTCTTAGGGGGCAAAGGAAAGGGAGTCAAGTGATATAATATTTGTAAAAAAGGACTTAGCAGAGTGCCTGGCACATAGTAGGGACTATAAAAATACTTATGCCTTTCCTCTTCCCTTTCTTCCTTTTGGATGCTGGCAACTTCATATTTCCTCCCACTTAATAAATGGTTGTTGATCCCTAGCTATTTATCATAACTTAGGAGAATAATTCATACACATTCATAGTTAGGTATAAATGTCTGAGACTGGTGAAAAATGTTACTCCTTCCAAAAGAATCTGTATTTTTAAAGGGAATCAAAGAAACCCTAAGTAGAATTATAGTTATTGTTTAAGTGGGTAGGGGAAAATATATTTTTCATATCTCAGAGATTATAATACTGTGATTTTTGCATAAGGCTAACCTCCTTTCCACTTCTGGGACTGCAGAATCTATTCAGATTAGTGGTGGCTTCAATACTTGTGAATCCAGCATTTGAGATAAAAATCTCCAAATCTGATTTTGAACAAGCTACTTAATTCAATTCAACAAACATTTATTAAGTATCAATTATTTTCCTGATTGCACTGAAGGAGTTCCAAAGATAAATAAGAAATTTTTCCTGTCCTCAAGTAGGTTACATCTTTCTGGATGTCAATTTCCTCATTCCTAAAATGAGGGGGTTGGACTAGAGTTCATCTCTAAGGTCACTGTTAACCTATGGTTTTGCCATAGAAGCAAGATGCTCAGTTGTGGGTCTCACAATAAGGGGATTCATAGAATTTGACTTGGGCGTGGAGGAATGCCACAAACATGATTAAAGGGTTGCAAAATGGAATCTAGGACAAGAGATAAAAAGGAACAATTATTATCTAACCCTGAGAGGAGAGCAGGCTGAAAGATGATGTAATAAGTGGTCCAGGTTTATGAAGGGATGCTGTTTGGAGAATGATGGCCAGATGTTCTCCATCTCCACTAAGGACAGAAAAAGAGAAAATAGACAGAAATTGCAACAGATGGACTTAGATTAGGTATAAGGGAATTTTTTTCCAACAGCAAGAGTTGTTAAGAATTGAATATGATTACTGAAAAAAGTTGTGTAGTCTCCAAAAAGATGTTTAAGAACAGGAGAAAGATGTTTTCCATTAATACGTTAGGTATCTTTCTTTCTGGAGACAGGAGCATGGGTTAGATGACTGCAGTGATAATCAGGGAGAAGTGGAATTCATAATCTTAGAATTTTAGGGCTGGGAGGGACCTTAGTGAATACCTAGTTTAGGATTTCAGAATCTTTCTGAGCAAGAGCCACCTCCCCCCAACATAATGAGAGCACTAGGGGATGAGAGGAGAAAGGTATTGAGTGGATTGAGGGTGGGGAATTGCTATACTCATTTCCCTGATTTTCCCTACTGAGGAAGGTAGGGGAAGATGCAGGTTTAGCAGTAGAAAGTACCTGAAATCTATCTCTGGGCTCTAGTTTTACCTCTTCTCACCAATGTGGCGATTGTAAAGCACCCTAAAGTCATGTATTTGGTCAATAGATGAACATAGCTATTATGGATATATATATATATATATATATATATGTGTATATATATATATGTATAGATAGATAGATATAACCTATATCAGATTACCTGCTGTCTAGGGGAGGGGGGAGGGAGGGGAGGGAGGGAGAAAAATCTGAAATTGTAAAGCTTGTATAAACAAAAGTTGAGAACTATCTTTACATGTAATGGAAAAAATAAAATACCTTATATGTAAAAAAAAAAGAAATATACACAGGATGCTAGCAAACATAAAAAAAAAATAGATGAACATAGCTCTGCATCAGCTCATTATTCCCCCCCCCCCCACCATCTTCCTCTTCTTCCTTCTTCATTGAACCTTGGAGAGATACTCGCCGTTGTCATCACCACCACCACCATCATCAAATTGGATCACCACCACCACCACCACCACCATCACCATCATCAAATTGGATCACCACCACCATCACCATCTTTCTTCTTCATCATCTTCATCTTCATCTTCATCTTCATCTTCATCTTCATCATCATCGCTGTCATCACCACCATCACCATCATCTCCAATACTTATAAAAAAGATTTGTAAATTGCTTTGGAAATATCTCCTTTGAACCTCACAACCATTCTAAGAGTTAGTCCTTATTATCTCTATTTTTCATATGAGGAACCTGGAACCAAGAGAAGCTAAGTTACTTGTCTTTGGTGACACAGCTAGTCAATGTCAGAGATGACATTGAATCCAGGTCTTCCTGACTCAAAGTAGAAGACTCTATCTAACTAACAAGGAAGTCATAAAAAAGTAACAGAGACTAAAATTGAACCCAGAAGGCAGAGTTGTATATCTAGAAAGACCTTTAGGGGCCATCCAGTCCAACCCCTTGATTTTACACATAAGGAAACTGATGCCCAAGGAGGATAAGTGATTCAACCAAGGTTATACAACTATTAATCATCCAAGGCAGGATTTGAACTCAGGTGCATTGATTATAGTCTAAGTTTTTTCCCTTGTCCCTCCAGGTCCTTTGCCTTTATAGTTAATGCTCTTTCTATTACACTGTGTAGTCTTTTTAGTTTCTCATTTTGAGTACTAGGAATCAGAGAAAGAGGTTGTGATTTAGTCATGGTCTTAGTAGGGAATTAGTTGGAAAGACAAGAATTCATGAAATTGACAAATTTATATTGAATACCAGTTTATGATGTGCCTAGCATGGCGCCTAGCTTGCATTCTAGGACAAAAGCAAAGGTCAACAAGCTCCTTTGCTCTCAGTATGTCCAGTGGGGTTCCACATTGTCTATGGGTGTCACCTCTGACCATAAGAACCCCTCTCATCTTTTAAGATGTGGCTCAGGCCTCATCTTTGGCATGAAACTTTTGCTGGTCCCCCCACCCCAACTGCTAGTGCCCTCCCTCCTAAACTACCTTGAATTGAACTATGTTGCATATATTTGTATTGATTAATTTTATGGTTATGCTATATATACATATACATGTTGTATGTAATTGTTTTCCCATTAGTATGTAAGCAATTGTTTCATTTTTGGTACTGTACTTCCATTGTCTAGCACAGTGGCTGATACCTTAAAGACACTTATTAAATGCTTATTGACTGAGTGATTCATTTGAAGTCCTATGGAATATGATTGCAGGGAGAGGGAAGTGAGAAGAGAGGAGATGAGGGTATGAGAAGAAGGAAACTGAGTAAGTCTGAGAATGGCAGAGCTGGGAGAGACTTTAGCAATCATGTATCGCAGCCCTTTCATATTGCCTATGACATAATTGAGTTCCAGGGTACCCACTAAGGACCAGCCCCCATAGGAAAGCCAGTTGTCCTCAAGCTGAGATATTGAAAACCTTCTAGGGGCATCTCTTGGTCCCTTACAGGCAATTTTGATTGAATTTGGTGAAGTCACAGTTTCCTGTGGAGTAAGTCACAGGATGTATGGACTACAGGTATAGCAGGAGTGAGGTAAGGATAAAGGGAAGGACTGGGCAGTGTGAAATGACTCACTGACTAGCCTGGCTGTAGGTGAGTGAATAATTGAATGCAGATGAGTAGGGCTGGCCATCATGGAAAACAAAGACTGAGCCAAAAGGGACATCCTGGAGAGCAGAACTCAGAATGGAGAACACTATCCATGCTTCTGCCAGAAGAAGGCAGGGAAGCTTGAGGAAGGAAAAAGGACTGTTCTAGGGGAATCTTATGTTCTGGAGGGAGTTATGGGGAATTGGGGATATGAAATGCTAATTAAAAAAAATCCAAAGTATATGTGTGTTTGCATGCATGTGTATATACACATGCTGTAAAAACAGTCTGAGTCGGGGTCTGGGTGAATGATGTCAGCCTTATTCTCAGCCCTGAATTAAATCTTCCTGGTGTAGAACACTATTTGGCTTTCCATGTCCTCAGTCCTCATGCATGTAATCAGTCAATCAGCAAATATGTATAGAGTTCTTCCTTCGTGCCCATTTTCTCGGTTTTCTGGGCCATATGTGTGAGAAATTCAGGAATGGAGAAGACCTATTTTCTCTTGGCCTAGTTGGGGAGACAAGGTAGACACACATGGAGGGGATGACTAAAGGCAGTTTGTGAGAAATGCTGAATAGGTGGCAACTGGAGGAATCCAGAGGAAGGAAGGAGAGATCATTTTGCCTGGCAGGCGTGGTCAGAGAAGGCCTTAAATGAGGCCTCGAAGAAGTAAGACAGCTTGGTCGAAGGTATTTCAGGGGGTCAGAACACTGAGTAGATGTAAAGAGGAATGAAAATACAGGGAATGTGAAGACTGGATATGATGACAATTTTCCTAGCAATTAGAATTCTTGCCTTCGGCTTAGAGTGTCCAAATTGCAATAGGCTATTTCACTGGAGAAGGCAGTTGAGGCATGATCTCTATCTTTCAAGAATTTAAGGGTAGAAGAATTAATAGAAACAATAGAAGAATTGCTGTTTTGCATAGCCCCAGAGGACAGGCCTAGGATTAATGGCTGGAAACTACAGGGAAGCAGATTTTGGCTTGCTGTCAGGAATGTTGCAATAGTTGGAACTGTTCAAAAGCACAATGGACTGACTACCTTAGGAGATGGTGAGTTCCATTAAAATGGAATGGGATTCTTGGGAAATTGTGAGTTCTTTATCACTAGAGGTTTCTAATAAAAGCCAAATGACCACCAAGGTATATGTATGTGTGGGCAAATACTGTAGAAGAAATATTCCTATTCAGAATTGGAGTAAATGACCTATAACAGATTCTAGCCCCTCCAGTTCTGAGAGTCTTTGGTTTAAACTACAGTAGGAAGGAATTAAATTATGCATTCAACATATTGCTTTCAATGAGTTTAACCTTTCAGGGGACAACTGAGGGGATATAGAATCTTTAAAAATCAGCAAATAGTTGTGGAACACTTTTTCTGTTCTAGGTGCTGCAGAATTTTTTTTTTTTTTACTTTATAAGACATTGTCTCTATATCAAGACACTTACAGTATAGTAAGGGGGGTAGACAGAGCATACACGTACAAAATGTAAGCGCTAAAATTAGTCTCCAGCACCCCAAATGGGTTGCCTCTCCCCCAGTGCTACTGCTCTCCCCAAAACCGCCTTGAGCACCCTTGAGCACTCACACCCTGCTCAGCTAGGAGGTGCACAAAGGGCCTCAGGAATGCCTCAGCTTCCTCCACCCAGCCCCTGGCTTCAGGAGTGCCTGGCATGGGGGCATTGTGCCCCTGCCAGCCTTGGACACCTGCCCTGGGGGTGCCAGCGAATTACCTTGGTGCCCGTGGACATGCCTGGCCTGAGATTTGAGGGGAGAGAAGGCATATATAGCCTGGGGCAGTAGAGACACTGGTGGGGTGTTCTGTCTGTAGTGAAAGCAGGTGCCATAGGAGAAGAAGCAGGACAGCTAGAGAGAAAGGAGACGCTGGTGGGATGCTATAGAGAGAGACAGAGAAAGGAGCGGAGTAGTGAAAGGCAAGACTGAGAAAGGGGGCAGTTGCAGAGGACTGAAGGAGAGACTAGAGTGAGGTGTGGCTATAGCAGCGGACCAACCAGACACAGGTGAGAGATGTGCAGGCATCAGGGAGAAAGTTAAAATGCAGTCAGGTGTGTGTGTGTGGGGGGGCAGCTAGGTGGTGCAGTGGATAAAGCACTGGCCTTGGATTCAGGAAGACCTGAATTTGAATCTGGCCTCAGACACTTGACTAGCTGTGTGACCCTGGGCAAGTCACTTAACCCCCCATTGCCCTGCAAAAAAACAAACAAAAAAATAAAAATATAATGCAGTCAGATGGTATTTTTCTGTCTTTTTCCCTAAGTTTATTCCCCTCAATAAACCCTGGTATTTGCTTAAGTCGAAATAGGCTTCCTAATCTCATTTCTCTCAGTCTGGGAGGCAGTGGAGGAGGGGGAACCTCCCAATTGGCTCTTCCCATATTAAATTAAAAGTTATAGATTAGCTAGTTAAGTTAATATAATTTTTACAAAAATGATGTGCAATATCCTACTTGCACAGTTATTGTTCCTTAAAAAACAAAAACAAAAACATTCAAACAAACAAAAAACAAGCTATGGTCATTTTGAAGAAGCAAGATTTGATCTGGGCCTAGACAGAAGAATAGTATTAGGAGAAGAGAAGGATTAAATTCATTTTAGAGGTTAGGAGGACATGAGTAAAGGATGTGGGTAAATGATAGTACAGGAGACCATAGCTCAATCTGTTTTTGAAGGGTCCTGAATTCTAAGTATGGGCCAGATTTTCTTGTTTGATTTGGCTTAGGAGATAGAGACAGGAGAATGGATTCCATGGTTTCTTAAGTGATTAAATGATAATCTTTGATTTGATTTTTTTTCTTTTCAACAATGTCATGGGGCTTGACAGAGAAAATCTTCCTGCTTTTTTTGACAAGATCTTTCATGTGGACTGTGGACCTTTCATTATCTTTTTACTCAATAGACATTTATTAAACATGTATGAAGTGTTGCTATGGGGGAAAAACAAAGTTTAAATAAAGCATCTTGGGAAAGCGAACAAGCACTCCTTCCTTGAAAAATTCACATTTTTTATGTTCTATCTCTTTCCCCACTGATCATAAAATGACCTCTGACCTATAGGCCTTTAGACTGGAGGAAAAAAAGACAGTAGAAACATGATTTCTATCTTCTGAGAATTTGAATGATTGTGTAGAGAAAAAAAACCAGATGTGTTTGGTTTGTCCTTAGAGGCTGATGGGAGACCCATCTTGACTTAATATCAGGAAACATTTCCTACCTGTTGGAACTGTGCAAGAGTTCAATGGGTTGATTTGTAAGACTCCTAGTGAGTTTCCCATATGATAGGTTGAAATGAAGCAGAAGATGGATGACTACTTAACTCGATGTATTATAGAGAAGGAACTCATGTTTTGGGTAGAGACTTCCTCCTCAGAGATTCTATGATTGGGTTGTCTAGGGGGTGGGGGGAGGTAGTGAGTTCTTCATACCTTGGATACCAGATGGCCACTTGGTGGGGATGTTGTAGAGGCAAACTCATGCCCAGGTAGAGGTTAGAGTAGATGACCTGCGAGTGTGCAGCCCTTCTAGTGGCACTGAGATCCCGGGGCTTAAACTACAGCAAGAAGATTTTAATTGAGACATTCTGAATATTTCCCTTCTATAGTGAGGGAGGCTATATACACTTCTCTGGAGGTCCCGGAATGTGGTTCCTCACTCCTCAGATAGCATTTTTCTTCACCTGGAAGGTATGCAAGGGATGCTTCTCAGGGTCCTCCTATTATTGAACAGACTTGGCAGATTGGCACAAAGAAGGAGTAGTGTGGCCTCCTGTTTCCCGACTGCCCTCTCTTCCCCTCCTTCCAGCCCCTTCCCCAGGAGTGATGCTATTGACCAAACAGACTCATAAATTAAGATGCAATGAATGTGCCCACAGGGCTGGAGCTGTTCTTAGAAGGGACCTTGGGTGGTGACAGGTTCCTCGAGGCATCTATCTGTCTGGTTCTGCCTCTGTGCTCTCTATGCCTCTGGTTTGTGGCTGCTTCTCTGGAGTGTCTCTGCTCCCTGCTCTGCATTTTTTGGTTGCATAAGATCTGGCAGTAGCAGCCTGAGCCAGTGAGGCTTGATGTGCAGCCTCAGAGATGGTTTGCTTCAGGACACGGTTTGATAGTGGGCTTGGGCAGTGGAGCATATTCACTTAGTGGGGCAGTGGGTAGCCTTGATGATCAGCTGTCTGGCTTTTTACTGACAGACCTGGGCTAGGTGAATAGGCCTATGGAAAGTCAGGAAAGGAGTATAGTGGGGGCTGGTCACTGTGCGTTCTGTGCAAGCTGAGGTCCAGGTTAGAGAGGAGAGAGGAAATAATAATATGTCCCATAAGTATCTCTGATGTCCTGCCTTCAAAGTTTTCCCTCCTCGTTTTCCTTTTTCAAGAAAAGCGGAAGAATTATAGGAGATAGTAGCTGTGAAGGGAGAGGAGTAGGTGGAAGAAGGAAGTGGAAATTGATTTTTCTTTATCATAATAATCCAGAGAGACAGCATAATGTGGTGCCATTATGGATAGGAAACTATCCTCACAGTCAGGAAGACCTGGGTTCAAGTCCTGATTTTGCTTACATACAGACTATATGACCTTGGTCAAGTCACTTGACTTCTTGGTACTTCAAGCAAATTCTCTCTAAGACTCTAAGTTTTAGAGCAGGTGCTAATCATTACTGGTAAAATAAGTTGTCTCACTGGAAGTGCTTTATAATAAAGACCTATTAGACCTAATCCTAACCTTCTTCCCTAAAACACATGTGTATATCAATGTATGTATGCATCTATGTGTGTGTATATCTGCTTATCTATATAACTTCCAATTTGCAATGTGTTCTACATATATTATTATCTCATTTGAGGCCTATTACAGCCCTGTGAATTAGATACTATAGGTAATATTATTTCTCTTTGACAGGTGAGGAAACTGAGGCAAGAGAAATTAAATGATTTGTCCAGATCTCACAGTTTGTACATGTTGGGATTGGGATTTGACTTCTTGACTCCAAGTCTGGCACTCCCCCCCACCAACCCACTATGCCATGTTGTCTTTCTGAGAACTCTCTGAGTTCTCTGTCACAGACCATATAGGGAAAAAAGAGAATTAGGAAAGCTTTCTTCTCAGTCAACCTCAACTTCCTGAAACTTTGGGATTTAGGAATTCAATTCAATTCAACCAACATTTACAAAGCACCTGTTATGTGCAAGATAGTCCTGCGATCCTAAGATAGGCACAAAATAGACCTGCCTCTCAAGGAGTTTACAGTCTTAAAGGAGGAAGATACAGGCACACACAATCTAAAATGTGATTACTTTCATGGAGGCCCAGGAGAAAGCCTGGGGAATTCAAGGTAGAGAGAATAAAATAAGACATCACAGAAGGACTGGTAGCAGATCAGGGCTTTGGGAGACAGTGCTCCGGGGTGTAAAGAACAGTGGATCTGGCCATTAGGGCTCACATCTTGACTCCACCACTTCCTACTGTGTGACCTTGGGCAAGTCACTTCCATTCATGGGGGCCTCAGCTTTGTCATCTGGAAAATGAATTTGGACAAGATGACTTCTAAGGTCCTACCTGGGTTTAAATCTAGGTTTATTTTATCTTTGAGAAAGGTGTGGGATGATGTGTAGAGGTAAAAATGTGAGGAAATCTGTTCCAGGCATGGGGACTTTTGTGTAGAAGATAGGAAGAGATGTAGGAAAGCTAAATAGTCCTTTTTGACTCCTGAAGATTATGAATGACCTTGAATGCTAAACTAAAGAGGTATCTTTTCTTCAATAGGGAGTGAAATACTCAGGCCAATGCACTGGGGAGATTGTGTTGGCAACAGATAGCAGGGTGAAAGATGGAACAGAGAAGGGGAAAAGGAGAGAAGGGGGAGGCAAAATAGGCCAGGAGTGGAAGGTAGGAGGGCTTACTCAGAAGTGGAGTAACAGGATTAAAGGCAGTGAAAAAAAAGGCATACTGCCCCTTGCAAACATCAGCTGCCCCTTTGGTGATGGATCATAAGATCTTTCCATTTACTCTGTACGATTGAACACAGCAGGGGTCTGGTCAAGCTCTACTTTTGTGGATGTGAGGCCAACATCCACACCTAGAGGGACCAGGGAAAGACTGAAAGCAAATCAGGGTGGAAGAACACAGGCAGGAAAGCTGCCTCTTTTGTCCTAGGAAGCAGATTTTTTTTTATTTGTTCCATCCCTTACTGACCATAGGTATCATCTCCCACTAAGGGATGTCAAATATTGAGAGCAGTCATGAGGTGCTAAGGCCATTTGAAAATTCAGGGCCTTTTCAAAATGTCTTTTTTATTATATTCCTCAGGTCATATTTGTACAGGAATAAAGACATGGCTCTGGGGTCTAAGCAATAAGGAAGACTGGACATGAGGGGTCAAGATGTTTCTTTTCCCTGGTCCTCCTTTTAATTTCCATGACATGGAACATGGGCAAATGTGAAATGATCTTGGTATCCAAGTTCTTATAATGCAGAGAGAGAGACACAGAGAGAGACAGAGAGAGAGACAGAGCGAGAGACAGAGAGAGAGACAGAGAGAGAATGAACAACAGAGAGAGATTTTGAGTATCTAAATCAAAATGAAAACGTTTCTGCTTGCTGCTATCACTTGTGCTTCTCAAAGCACAAGGGGCCTTGTAAATTCTGAAGAGTTATGACTATGTTAATAACCCCAAGACGAGGGGGTGGATGGAAGTTCCTTAAGGAAAAAGAAAAGCAGGGTGCACAAACCCCTGTAAACCTGGATTTCATGTTAGCATTTCTTTGGTGCAGAGTAGGCAGTTGTAAGATTTTATTTTATTTTATTTTATTTTATTTTTTTAAACATGTAACTTGCCTGGAGTCAGAAAAATCTACAGCACCTCTGATGTCAGCTGAGAAGGATTTCTGAGGCCCCTAGGGATTGGACTTTTTCCTATAAAGCAGTGCCAGGGGCTGCAGGTTCTCCATCTGGGGCAGAAGCCCAGAGGCAAAAGGGAGTGCCCGGGGAGAGTAGTGGGCACTCTGTTCTCTTCCTCTGGAATGGAATCCCTTATAGGCATAGGCTGATTTGTCTTTTTTGACTTCTTTTTAGAAAATAGCAGGGAAGAAGGACAGAGAGTAAGATTCTCTCATTCCATTTTCAGTTAAGAACATTGACACATGTAGAGAGAAGAGGCTTTCACTCAAGATGATATAAATTAAATGAGAGGAAAAATCCAGAGGATAGAATCACAGGATCTCAGAATTAAAAGGGACCTCAGAAGGCATCTATTTCAATCAATGCCTGAGAAATAATTGTAAAATGCCTGTGGGAAGAGGCCTTTCTAAGCCTTAGTTTGAAGACTTTCCCTCATGGGGTACTGTTTTCCTTCCTAAAGAAGCCCACTCTACCTTCCTTCATAATGTTCTAATCCTTAGGAAGTTATCCTTGCTATTGAGTGGAAACCTCTACAACTTCTACCCACTGTTCCTATCTCTTGCTGATGAGATCGAGCAAAATGAATCTCTATCCTCTTCAGTTGCTTGTAAATACCTATCACATGCCCCTTAAAACTTTTCTTCTCTCCTCCAATCTTAATATCCTCAAAATCTCCTACTGATCATGTGTTGGAGCCATTCCAACCTGGTTCCCCAGAACTGAGTGTCAAAGTTTTAGTATAAGCATTTATACCTTGGAAATTGGTGAATGCTGCAAATCATCTCTTGATTCATTGTTTTGTTGATTGCCTAGACTTAAAGTGTTGCCTGGAGAATTCCTCATAAAGAAGCATCCTTTAGGATATGGTTTCTGTAAAGAGAACATCATCCAGACCTGTCTGAGACCAATTGATATTCACATATTGATTTCCGTAAAAATCATCTTTTAAATCTTTTGACCTGGTGCATAGAAGACTCTTGGTTCCCAAAGGTTATGCCAATGGGCAAAATTATTTTAGGTGATGGAGAGGCTTTGACTTTATGTTTGTAAAAAATGATATGGTTATTACTTGAATACTCTATTAAGCAACTCACCATTGGAAGGTTGACCCCCAAATAATTTTTTTTTAGCTGTAGCCATTCATAAAGCTATTTCCTAAGTCATTGAAGGGTTGTAATCTACATTTGTGGATTGTGTGCCCATGATGAGAAAATCTTTGGAAGTAAGAAAATATTTGATCTGGAAAGAGATGCAAAACATCATATAGTTGTGAGTCTGTTGGTTGTAAACTTTTCCAGGAGAAGAAACCACCTTGCTGGGGTGAAGGACTTTGAATACACTGCTGATTCGGTGATTTGCTGGTGGTGTCAATGTTGGTGATAGTGATAAATGTATAAATCCTGTTTATGGGCAACTGGTTCTAGTCCTGAGTTATGTGTAGAGAACATATTACTCCCTGATCTAGCTTCCCTCCAAGGGCTTATTTTCTTCAAGTTATGAGTCCTTTGGAACCAAATAGTAAAGGGTTGAGCCATCCTGTGTACTCGGGGTCCAAAGAACGGCAAGGAAAAAGTGGCTGCATGGTCATGAAATGACTGATTTCTTGATCTAGACCATGTGATTATGGTGGAATGAGGAGCACCATAGAACCATGGATTCCAAGTGGATCTGCAGAGCCTAATGGAGGATCACTGGGAGTATATAGGATCCAAGAGTCTTCCATATCAAGCTTTCTAGAGCTTCATTTTCTTATCTATAAAATGAGAAGATGAGACTAAATGACCTCTAAGGTCCTTTGTAGCTCTGAAATGATAAGCCTTTGACCTCAGTTTCTCTGTCTATGGAATGAGAGTATTTTCCCACTTTCTTCCTTTCTCCATCACTCCTTCTTGACTCTTGTATAGATAGATGGATTTGAGCTAGGCAGACAGAGAGGAAATGACACAGATTATCCCAGTCAGTCCTGCCCAAATAGAGGAGAAATGGGAGAAAGAGGGTGAGAGAAGAAAGGACAGAAACAGAAAGGAGAGGATGAATGGAGGTATGTTCCATGGTAGTATGAACCAGTGAGGGGGAGAGGGCTATTCTTTCATGATTCTTCAATTTAAGAATTAGGCAACATTGAGTAATAGTTGAAATTTTTGAATTCTTTGGAAGAAAGGTGCTTGAGAAGTGTAGATAAAGATTAGAGTATAATATGGTGCAATACTTTAAAAAAGAAGATAAATGATGCCAAAGGAGGGAACTGGGGGAAAAAGTAACTACCAAAAAAGTTGAGAAAAGTTAAAAGGAAATGACAACCAAAAATATAGCCAAAAGAAGCCAAAAACTCAGAACAGCACTGACAGAAATCTGTCTTACTAATAGAGTGCTTTGTAGGGAAATCTCATCCATCTCCCTGAAACTGAGGTGAATGGAGCAAGTAACTGCTGCATGTGGCAGAATGAGCAGAGAGGTAGGTAGGCACAAAGCTGTTTTATGATCCTGCAGAACTTTTCTGCGGCACGGATCCTGAGAAAAGCAGATGACCTAGTGGCAAAGAAAGTGATGCCCTCTTTCCTGTCTCTTCCCACAGTTTCTGGGAAGACCAGTCTGGTAGAGTAGAAAGATCATAGCATCTTAGATTTTGAGGTAGAAGGGACTTTAGAGGTCCCATAATTCCTCATTTTAGAGATGAGGAATTAGCCCTAGAGAGGTTTAAGTGAGTTGCTCAAGGACACTCAGGCGGTAAGTGGAAGAGGTAGAGGTTGAACCCAGGTCTTATGATTCCAAATCCATGCTTTTTCCATTAGATCATGTGATCTTGAGAATGGGATATGGAATAGGAAGACCCTTTTTTCACATCATGGCTCTGTTCCAATGTGGTGTTAGAAGACTGAAGTCAGTAGCTAAACCTTAGTTCTAACTGGATAGTTAGATTAGAATACTATTCCCTACACAGATATGGCCATAGAGTATTTGGGGATTTGAGGTATTTTGACAGAACCCATATTTGCTGCCAGGGGTATCTAAGTATGAAATATTATTCTCTTCCCCCAGATAAAGGGAGATGGAGAGATATTGGAGACAAAACAGAGTAAATTAAGTCAATTTTGATATTGAAACTTATGACACATAAGTGCTTTTGATAATATATAATTTGCTATTTGATATTTTAGAGGGGGAAATATCATTAACACAGAAATTTGCCCTTGGAATCTTCCATTAAGTTGTATGGAACATCAGGGCTCTGTGGAACACAATTTTGGAAATGCTGTTCTAGGAAATACTCATAAGAGTTTCCCCTGACAGTGTAACTTTCTCTCTTTCGCCGTAAGAAAAGTAATGATTATAACCATTGGCAGAATATTTAGTAGGCCACATTTAACCTCATGCATTTAAACTTCCTAAGTGTTACTTTGCTCACATTGCACTGATTCCCAATGCTGATTTTATTATAGCAGTGCAGGCCCTCTCCAATTATTTAAAAAGGATAATAATAATAATAATAATAATAGCAAGCACTTTAAGATTTTTAAAGTACTGTACAATTATTATCTCATTTGGTCCTCACAAAAACACTGGAAGGTAGGTACTAATAATTATCCCTCTCTTACAGGTGAGGAAATGGAGGCAGACAGAGGTTTTGTGATTTGCCCAGGGTCTCACAGCTAGTGTCTGAAGCAAGATTTGAACTCATGTTCTCGGTTCCATGTTTCACCCTTTACTCATTTTCCCACTTAGCCACCTCAATTGCTTATGGATATGGAAAAAGTGCTAGATTTAGAGTCAGAACCTGGACTTAAATCCCAATTTTGCTATTTTCTAACTGTGTTGTGGCAACATGGTGACACAGTGGATAGAGTACCTGGTCTGAGTTCAAATACAGCCACAGACAGTTGAGCAAATCATTTAATGCTGTTTACTTCAGTTCCTGACCTGTAAAATGAGTTGGAGAAGGAAATGGCCAACCATTCCAGTATCTTTGCCAATAAAACCATAAATGGGAATCATGGAGAGTTGGACACAACTGGAATGACAACAACAAAACACTGTATTAAGTTGAATAAATCATTTAGCTTCTCTAGGCTTCAGTTTTTCCATAGGTGAAGCAAGGGGAATCTCTGAGACCTGTACCTTATAGTTCCAAATTTATGACCATAAGCTCTCAAAATAAAATAAGTTTAAATTAACTTACATTTACACCAGAAAACCACACACTGATCTAAGAAAATATGCTAGAATTGTGTTGGTGGTATTGGTTGAGTTTCAGAGTTGTGACAATGTATTTAAATCAGTCCAGTTTGACAAGCCTGTTTTACACCAGAGCAGAGGTGACATTCCCCTCTTGCTAAGGTATGTCTAGAAGTCACTCCTTCATATATTCCCATTGAAATCTTTCTTTTCCTTTATTGGACAGCCAATTAGTAAAGGAATTCTTCTCTGATTCTCCCATCCTGAAAGCCATCTCTTGCATCTGAAATGTTCCTAAACCCTTTCTTTTTCTGCATTTCTCTTTTACCTCAATAATCTCCCACTTTGTATTATACTTATTTATGCACATATTTTATTCTCTCTATTAAAGCATTAACTCCTGGATGCCAAGGACTATTGCTTTTCATCTTTGTATCCCCAATGCTAAGCATAATGCCTTACACTAAGTAAGCACTTAGTAAATTTGTTAAACTGAATTTAAAATAAGATAAGATAAAGACTTGACTCATTGATAGCCTATTAGAGAATGGGTTTTGTCTTCATGCCTCATTTTATTTCCCACTATTACTGGGAAGATAAAGCCATAGTTTAATTCATTCAATATTTCTTAACATCTACCACATGCAAGGCACAGTGCTAGGCATTGAGGGAGGGGAGATGTACAAATGAACACTACATGTTTCTTGTTTCCAAAGAGCTTACAATTTAGCCTGAGAGAGAAAACATATTCAGAAATAACTAATGGGACAAATTGTATAGACTAAGGCAAGCATGGGACCTTATGAACATAGAAGAGAGTTTATTTCTGGTTATTTCATGGCAGTAGTAGCATTTAAGTTGAGACTAGAAGTACTGGTAATTGGTGAAGGTATCTTGATGGGAGAGCATTCTAGAAAGAAGAGTGTGAGCAAAAATACTTAGTCAGGAAAGGAGCTACTGTGTCTGAGGGTATCTGGTTAATCCTATTGGACCTGAGCATAAGGTATGTGAAGGGGAGGAGCTGGAGATAAGGCTATAAAGATAGGCAGAAGGTAGCAGTGTCTTGTACCTAACAAATGCAGAATAAACAAATGCTTGTTAAATTGAACTGGGGACAAATCATGGAGGGTTTAGGCCAAGGAGTTGAGACTTTACTTCCTTGCTTAAAAAAAAGCTTTCAATGACTCCATATGTCATAAAAAATAATGTGACCAGAGCTGTGCTTTAGGAATATTACTCTGCGATGAATGAATGAATGAATGAAGAATAAATATCAAAGTCTTCCTACGGAGCAAGCATCAGGCCAAGTGCTGGGAATACAGATAGAAAAGCAGGACCGTCCATGCTTTCAAGGACACAGTATCTTGCTTACATGAGGACTAAGGATCTACCTCCAGCTCAAAGGCATGAGTGTGTAATGGAAACAGATAATAGGATCACAGATTTAGAGTTGGAAGGGACCTTAGAGTTCATCATAGTCATCTGCCCCCAGTCCTTATTTGACAGCCAAGATAGCTGAAGTCAAGAATAGTTAAGTGACTTATTCAGGGTCACAGTGAAAAAGTGTTTGAGGCTTACACTTTAAACTTACTTTTCCTGATTCCACATTGTGTGTCTCTCTCTAGTAATGAATGGCAGCTTGGAAGCAGGAAGAGAGACAGCAGATGATGAGGTTTACCTAGGGATGTGTTAGTAAATGTTAACTGGCTCTCTGGGAAAGAAAAATGCAGGCACGACACACTTTTAAGCTCAATTTCCATTATTAACACTTTCTCTATCACTTTCTTAAGTTTAGATGAGCAACGAGAAAGTAAACCAAGCCCTGATTTGCAGTGTTTGCCAATTTCTGATGTGTAAATTTTCACACTGCAAATTTAAAAATTGAGAGACTGTAGCAGCTGGCTCCATTACACGTCTGGGTATACCCAGGGCATAGGCTAGACAAGGTGGGTGCTGTGGAAGGCCCCAGGATTTGACTGTTAACCATGTTGCACAATGGAAAAGAGGTCTGCATTTAGAGTCCATGAACTGGGGTTCAAGTTCCAACTCTACTACTTATTTCCTATACCTATAAAATGTGTTCAATCACCTTACATTTGGTCTAGGTTGTATATGGAGGCAAGAAGATCTAAGAGGGAAGTGTCTGTCAGACTGGGAGAACAGAGAAGGGCAAAGGGACTGAAGGTCCTGGTAAGAGCAAAGAAGGAATTTACTAGTGGTGGAGAAAGTGAAAGGTTATGATTGGAGAGGGGGGAATTCAGGTTACTGAAAGTCTGCCATTTCTTCTTATATTCCAGAATTTTCATTGGAAAAGTGAGATAAGGAATCATTAAACAAAAAATAGCAGCTATGCCAACAACTTGCCAATAGAGAACAGGGTCAGGAAACACTAGGGGTAGTTAATGTAGGTATTTATGAGTGAACAAAGGAGTCTCCTAGGAAAATCTTATCTAGTGATGTGGCAAAGGTTACAGTTGTACTGCTCTTCACAAAATTAAATACCTCTGATTTTTTTTTGGGGGGGGGTGGCAGCAATGAGGGTTAAGTGACTTACTCGGGGTCACACAGCTAGTAAATGTCAAGTGTCTGAGGCTGGGTTTGAACTCAGGTCCTCCTGAATTCAGGGCCAGTGCTTTATCCACTGAACCACCTTCTCTTTTCTTAAAAATTGGGATCTTTCTCCCTCTTCAGTCCAGTGACACCTCTCATATTCTCCATGATCTTTCAAAGACCACTGACAGTGGTACAAATATCCCATCTATACATTGTTTTAGAGTCCTAAGATGTAATTCAGCTAGTCTTGTTAACTTGAACTAATTGAAAATAGTCATGTGCTACCATTTCCTCATTCGCTGAGGTTCTGGATATGCACATGAATAAGATACAAAATCTCTGATCCTCAGAAGACACCATAGTGGTAATTTAGTTCAACTTGGACTTGACTGAAAATTCTCACTGTGTCCTTCCTAACAAATAGTCATCTCGACTTAGCTTGAAGAACTCAAGTAAGGAAGCAGGGAATGACTCTTTGCTCTGTAGTGTCTACTATTCAATCACACTAATTGTTAAGATGCTTTGCTCTAAGCCCACTGTCTCTTGTTCTGTTTTCTCGGACACATAAGAGCACCTCTGACTACTTTTGGAGACAGCTATTGTGTCCAAACTAAGTCTTCTCCCTGCTAAGCTTTTCCAGTTCCTTTACTGGATCCTCTGCAAAGCATGTGGTGGAGCCAGCTGGCTAAAGAGGCAATTGTTAAAATTTCAGTGTGAGCATTTACACTTTGGAAACAGCAAATGCTACAAATCAGGGCTTGATTTATTGTTTTGTTTATTGTAAATCCAAGAAAGTGATGGAGAAAATGTTAATAATGTTGATTGAATTTTTAAAATATTTCTTGTTTTGCAGAGAGCCAGGTGTTCAACATTTACCAGCATTCCACTGCTTAGACAGCATGCTCTTGTGGGCCTTGACCATCCTAGAAACCCTTCTCTGGCCACTCTTCATCTTACTGATATCTTTCCTAAAATATGAAATCTGGAACTGAATGCCATCCTCCAGGTATTACCCAACTAGGGCAAAGCACAGAAGGTCTATTGGCTTCCTTTTTCTAGATACTAAGCTTCCCTTAATGGAGCCTAAAGATTATTCCAGTTTTTTGTTGTTGTTAGCTTCCATATCACAATATTGGCCATATTAAGCTTTGAGCTCACTAGAACTGCCATATCCTTTTCAGAACTGTTGTCTTGCCCTGTCTCTACCATCTTGTATTTGTGAAATTGAGTTTTGAACCCAAGTATAGAACTTTATATTTAGCTTTTCAAAATGTTCTGGCCTATTGAAATCTTTTCCAATAACTAATCTGTCATCAGATACATTAGCTAGCATAAACACTTTGGGAAGGCAAATCACTATGTTATAATTCCTCAGTTTTATTAGCTAATGAATGAATGTTAAAAAAAGTATTATACACTTAATATTTCTGAAACCCTGTGCTAAATACTGGGGATACAATTCCAAAATAAGACAGTCTCTGTCCTCAGGGAGTTTGTTGCAATAAAAGGAGATAATTCATGTGGAACAATATTTTGAGTACTTTCAAATCATGTCACTATGTATAGCATCTTTAATCAGGAAAATATAATGGCAAGAGTAGTGATTTTTCTGATTCTGGATTCTAAATTACTATGTAAGTGGATGTAAGCATACATGTACATATAAACATGTATAGATACATACATGTGTATTATACATGTATATACGCATACATATGTTGTGTTTAAGTATTTTAGTTGGATTCAGCTTATATATTCTTGTGAGGTCAGCACTAGGCTAGTATCATTGTCCCATTTTACAGATTGGCACACTGAGATTAAGAGAAGAAAAATGCTTGCATGTGTATCACTGAATAAGTCAGTTATGGTCCTAAGAGGCCCAAGAAAGGAAAGCTTGAAAGTCTTTGAGAGTGGCCAGATGGGAGTTTGTGACTTTCCCCTCTATTCCAAATCATCCTCCTGGGGAACTCACTCTTATTACTTTTCCTTTTGAGGTCAGGGGTAGGAACATATCATGGCTTTCTATTTTATGGCCTATTGAAGCCTGGTGGCTCCCATGTCAACATAATAATGAAATCACGGATCTCCCTTTTCCAGAACAAGATGTAAAGGACAGAGAACTAGACTTGGAGGCAGACAGAGTTAGGCTTAGATACCACCTCTGATACATGTAAGAAGTGTGATCAAGGACAAGTCACTTAACCTCTGAGTTCCCTTATGTAAAATGGGGATAATAATAGCTCCTCAATCACAGCCTTTTTGTGAGACTCCAGTGAGAAAATATGTGGAAAGTGCTTTGCAAACCTCAAAGTGGTATATAAATGTAAGCTGCTGTTATTCTCTCTCTCTCTCTCTCTCTCTCTCTCTCTCTCTCTCTCTCTCTCTCTCTCTCTTTTTGGGCGGGGCAATGGGGATTAAGTGACTTGCCCAGGGTTACACAGCTAGTTAAGTGTCAAGCATCTGAGGCTGGATTTGAACTCAGTTCCTCCTGAATCCAGGGCTGGTGCCTTATCCACTGCACCACCTAGCTGCCCCTACCCCAGACTCTGTTATTGTTATTAATTAATCTGTTATTACTTCCCTTAATTAGAGAGACTATGACTAGCATCTAGGATGGCTTGTGTTCATAAAGTCAGAGACTTCCAATGTGGCAACTTTAAAACAGTTCTCAGGAGAACTTGTTTCCTCTGTATCCAAGGGAGAATAAGGTTTCCTTGAGATACTATTAGAGCTATAGTGGATCTTAGAGATTATCTAATTCAACTTTTATTTTACAGATGGAGAAACTGAGATGCAGAAGGTTAAGTGTTATATAGCCAAGACAACATAGCTAGTAATAGTGGCAGTCAGGATTTGCACACAGGTCTCCTGACTTTCAGTCTTTTTGCTTTTTTCTGTTTCCTGGCATAACACAGGGTGGCTGTGAGGGGAAATGAAGAGAGAAGACATTGAGGTCGGGGAAGAGTGGTCCAGCAGGGAGAGAATCCTAAGATCTATGCTCACAGATAGACCAGAACAATTAATTATTCTTCAGGTTTTTTTCCTGTTGCTATTCCTGATGTCTCATGGACTCATAATTCTTTCCACCTTAAGAACTCCAAAGCATCAGACTTTATTTAACCACTTAGGACAGGGATGCCAACTCATTGTGTATAATTTTCTAATTCCTTGAATTTTTTAGATCCCTAGATTGGGAGAAAGAAGTGATGGTTGATGAAGGGGGACTAGAACAAGACTTCTATTTGGAAGGGAAGGGGTACACAGAAGCGTTTGTGGATGTCCATAGGTTGTAAGAAGAGAAGTGAGATGGAAGCATTTGGCCCCAAATCCATCAGATTAGATGTTGTAATTGGCTGCTGACTTGAGATTGACCTGTGAAGGTAGAGAAGGGCCCCTTGCCTTAAGATGGGCTGTGAACTCTCTACCATCATTCATCTATATCTTTCTTTATTCTTTCAATTTCTTCCAGTAATATTTTTCTTTGATTTCCCCCACCATGATTTTGTTTACTTCTCATTATGGTCAGCACCAGATTCTTAGGCATGGAGTTATGCCTACAAAGTATAGATATAACCTTTGTAAAGACTGCTGAATTCCTCCTATATAAGATGCCATGGGTTATTCAGATTATTTTTCTATGTTCTTTGGGTTCTTTGTCTCTGTTCTTTGGAATGCTCCCAGATGTGTTGTTTCTCTTAAAGGTCTGACATGACCACAGCCAGTGCCATAAATAGTATTAAACATCAGCAATAATATTGTCATAATGCTTTTTTTTAATCTCTGTCCAAAAGCCTTAGGAACACATACATGCATAACATATATTTAATATGTAACATATTTAAATCACATTCATTAAATATATAACACATGTGTAGAGTATATAACTACATGCATGTATATACACATACTTTGTAAAGCATGTAGCACAGTGCCTGAAACATATTAGGTGCTTCATAAATGCTTCCTCTGTTTCATTCCATATGAATGAGAAGTAGCATGGAGGGCATAGGGGATAGTCTTAGAGGAAGCCCTGCTAGAAAAAGATAAGATCATCACTTCTCTCTCTCCCTCCCTCCCTCCCTCTCTCTCTCTCTCTGGGCAGTGAGGGGTAAGTGACTTGCCCAGGGTCACACAGCTAGTAAGTGTCAAGTGTCTGAGGCTGTATTTGAACTCAGGTGCTCCTGAATCCAGGGCCAGTGCTTTATCCATTGTACCACCTAGCCCCATCATCACTTCTAATCTCTGAGAACTCAAGTCTTAATTGATAGTACCTCCCTCAGCCTCCTCTCCCTTCTGAAGGAGGGCTGATGGGTAAACTACTAAACTCCCCCCAATGCCTTTATTTACAGAAAGTAGAAATTTGATTCACCCCACTCCAATTTGTATCAGCTCTATCTGGTTTCAGTTCTACGGAAGAACATGCTCCTATGCTGAATATCCCTTGGTATTCCCCTCCTTCCTTCTTTCTTTTGTGTGTTATCTCCTCCCATTAGATTGTAAGCTCCTTGAAGTCAGCAACTGTCTTTTTATTAATTGTATCCCCAGTGCTTAGCACAGTGCCTGGAACATAGAAGGTGTTTTATAAATATTCTTTGGATTGACTGAGCTGTATCTGCCACATACATCCTGGTTATGTGGCTGTGGCCCAATAACTTGAACCTTCAGTGTTCTAAGTAACTCTTTTTTATTTTTTCGGGGCAATGAGGGTTAAGTGACTTGCCCAGGGTCACACAGCTAGTAAGTGTCAAGTGTCTGAGGCTGGATTTGAACTCAGTTCCTCCTGAATTCAAGGCTGGTTCTTTATCTACTGCGCCACCTAGCTGCCCCTCTAAGTAACTCTTGAAGATAATACAATACAGAAGAGTTATTAATCTGTACTGGTAAAAGGAGTTTCCTCATCAAGGATTTTCTTCCATTTGTCTTTCTGTCCATCCATCCATCCATCCATCCATCCATCCATCCATCCATCCATCCATCCATCCATCCATCTGTACATGTTTTAAATTTATGACTATAGTACATATGGACACACATAGAAAGAATATCTATGTGTATATGCATACATGTACAGGACAACAAATGTGGAGCACATTATATATATGTATACTATTGTGAACACGTGTATTTCTCTATATTTTTATCAGTGTGCTTATACAGTATATGTATGTACACATAGGTACTGTATGTATGTACATGTGTACTACAGTCATAAATGTGTTTCAGTTTACATATGCTTGTGTGGATATGTATATTTTGGGGGATAGGTGCAGGAGTCTGGGTACATGATTCCATTTCTGCTGGGAATTCCCAGTGACAAACTTTTACCATTGTATATCTCTAATTTATAGTCTTAGGAGGCATCCTGGGACACTGAGAAGTTCCTAGGGACACACTGTCAGTGTGGCATAGGATCATAAATGTAGAGGGGGTCTTAGAGGTCATAGACTTCAACCATCCTCTCCTCATTTTACAAATGAGGAAACAATCTCAGTGAGGTTTTGTACCTTGCCCAGGGTCACATGGTAAATGTCAGAGGTGGGATTGGAACCCAAACGCTCTGACTTCAGAACTATTGCTCTTTCCATTGTACCACACTACTTGCAGTCAGATGCTGAATTTGAACCTAGATTACCCTAACTCTAGAGTGTTCTCTCTCTGTGTCTTTCCTCTTTCTCTTTTACTCTGTCTTTGTCTCTCTTCATCTCTTTTTTTGTCTCTCTGTCCATCTCTGTCTCTCTCTCTGCTTCTCTCTCCATTTCTCTGTTTCTCTTAGGCCTGCCTGCTTGTATGTATGTATATATATATATATATATATATGTATGTGTGTTTGTATATACATGTATACTTACACATATAGTAGCTAATTGGTGCAGTGTATATCTTCCAAGAACTGGAGTGAAGAAGATCAGAGTTCAAACTCTGCCACAGACCCTTACTAGCTGTGTGACCCTAGGCAGCTCATTTCATCTTTGTTTGCTCAGTTTTATCATCTATAAAGCAGGGATAATAATAGTACCCATCACTCTCCAACAACCTCCCCCTCCCCCAAGCCGGGTTGTGGTACAGATAAAATGAGGTAATATTGGTAACGTGTTTAGCCAACCTTAAAATATTATATAAAAGCTAACTATTATTATGTACACCTATGTAAATCTTGAACATGTTCAGAAACCAAAACTGTTTTATATTATTTATTGTTGGAATTGAGTGGAAAGAACTTAATAAAGAGAAACTCTCTAGTGATCTAATATAGAAAGTTATTTTAATAGACTTAGGGCTGCAAACAACTTGCAGAAGACTTCCTATAGCATGGTCTTTAGTAGATCTCTCCTATTTTTATCTATCTCTAAGGAAGAAGTTTCAATAACAACTAAGAATAATAGCACATGGTATTCTATTGCTATATGATTTACAAAATGCCTTCCTTATAAACAATCTGTGAGGATGGTAGTGAAATTATTGTTAGCACACTTTTACAGATAAGAAAATTAAAGACATCTATTTCTGAGTTTCCTCATCTGTAAAATGGGAAGGGGAATGGACTCATTTTCTACCTATCAATCTATAATCCTATGAGTTATGAATTCTCAGCTGCCCACTCTAGTGCTTACCCTCCTTTACTGAAAGGGAATTCTTCTAACTAATTTTTTCTTAAATTTAGTAGAAACCCATTTCTCCCTTTATTAGGGAAAACCAAGAACAGCTAGTCACAACCCTTCATCAAATAAGCCTTCATGCCCTTAGAGATATCTGCTGGAATTTTATTTCCAATTCACTTTCCCTCCTTCTCTCTACACCTTGCAGTTTTGTTTTCCCTACTCTTCCTAGCCTACTCTCTGGACAGCCTTCATCAATGAGAATCTCAGAGAATCTTCTTGGCTAAGGTCATTTCTCCATTACAGGGACCCTTAGGAAAGTTGATGCATTGCAACTTTTTGCCTCCAAGATGCTTTCCCCATTGAGGCACTTATGTAGCTCAGATGCTAAGAAAAGCAGAAAAGAAAGCTTGAGATGAAATAGTGTATTAGCATTTCAGCACCTGGCAGGGTTCAATTCCAGGATTGATATACTGCTTCAAAGGATTTGGGAAATGCAGAGTCACAAGGGAGGACTGAAGAGGTCATCAGAATCTAGACCTTACCTGAAGCAAGAATTGCCTCTATAGTATTAATGACTTGGGTAGGAATTGGACTAGCTGACCTCTGAGCTCCGTTCCTGCTCTTCAATTCATGGACTCTATCTGTTCAGCTAAAACAGATGTTAATTAAGTTCCTCATATGTGCAAGGCAGTGCTGGATGCCTGTGGAGATACAAACACAATAAGATCAGTAGACTTTAGAAAAAATTTGACAAAATCTCTTATGTGATTTTTGTTTTCGTTGAAAAAATGGAAAGATGCAAGCTAGAAAAATGAAATTAATTGAATTCAAAACTGGTTGAATGGTCAAATTCAAAGATTAGTCCACTTGGAAGGAGGTCTCTGGTGGAATGCCCCAAGGAGCTGTGCTTGTTATCAGTGACTACAATGAAGGTGAAGATGGCATAACCATCAAATCTGCAGATTTTCTAAATCTGGGAGGGATTGCTAGAACAACAAAACACATAATGAGAATCCCAAAAGATCTTTATGGAAAAGAGCATTGGACCAAGTTTAAGATGAAATTTAATAGAAATGAAGATAAAATCTGCCACTTGGGAATGGCTAGGCAGCAGTTCATCTGAAAAAGAACAAGGGAAAAGGTTCTTGTTTTGGGAGTTGTGTTACCATTTAAAAATTGACATAGCTGGTGTCTTCTAATACTTTATTTTTATTTCATGCTTTTTAATCTGAGAAGGGTTCCATAGGCTTCACTGAGCTGCCAAAGGTCTTAAGACTCCTTGATCTAGGGATTTTGTGTTTAGTTTGAATTATCCCTGTGATAATGCAGAGATATGATCCCTTTTTCTCAGGTAAAGCATCATCATAATAATGGCAATAATAATTAGCATTGATATAGTGCTTTAAGGTTTGAAAATTTGTGCTTTACTCATTTGATCCTCATAACAACTTTGGGAGTTATTTTACAGATGAAGAAACTGAGGCAGACAACGGTCAAGTGATTTATCCAGGGTCACAGGGCTGGTAAGTGTCTGAGGCTTGATTAGAACTTTGTTCTTCCTGACTCCAGATCCAGCACTCTATTTACCTTGTCACTTCACTCCCTGATGATTCAATAGTACGTCAGCAGAGAAAGTGATGGTGAAACTATAATCACAGACTTATAAAGGTGGCAGGGACCTTAGCAATCATCTACTCTACTAGGTAGCACAGTGGATAAAGCGCCAGGTCTGAAGTTCGGGAAGACTCATTTTCCTGAGTTCAAGACCACCCTCAGACATGTAACGATTGGAATGACGCCACCTGCTGGAGACTTACTGTAGAAGAGCTCCGCCCATGAAGTGAAGGTCTTTGAGGGCAAGACCATGCATTTTTTTCTTTGGCGTCAGAAAGTGATGTTTGCTTGTGGGAGGAAGAAGAGGGAACCTGGCGCTCTGACTGGGGCTCTTTCCTGTGGACTCTGGCGGAGAGCGGAGCTAGAAATGCGCTCTCCCTTTAAAAGATAGATGAATGTAGGCCTTTCTCTCTCTCTTTACCAAATTCTTATTCTTCTTAATAAATGCTTAAAAGTCTAACTCTTGCTAAAGCTTATAATTTATTGGTGACCACTCATTAGATATTTTAGACAGACTAGCTAGAATTTTAGCCCTTAACAGATACTTCCTAGTTGTGTCACCCTGAGCAAGTCACTTAACCCTGTTTGTCTCAGTTTCCTCATCTGTAAAATGAACTGGAGAAGGGAATGGCAAACAACTCCAGGATCTTTACCTAGAGAATGGCAAATGGAGTCACAAAGAATTGGACACAACTGAAAATGACTCAAAAGCAACAACAACCTCATTTTATAAATGGGGAAATTTGGATTCACAGAGTAAAGTGATTTATCTGATATGACATAACTAGTAAATAGTGGTGGGAGCCACAAGTAGACTCCAGATTTTAATTTGCTATGATTAGCTTACTTGAGAAGGATGCACAAAAATGAATAGTGGAAAATCATCTGGGCTCTGGATTCAACAGAGAGAACATTTGGGGATGTAAAAAGTAAGGGAAAGAAAAGGCATATGACTTTTTCTTTTTTTGGTGAGGCAATTGGGGTTAAGTGACTTGCCCAAGGTCACACAGCTAGTAAGTGTAAGTGTCAAGTTTCTGAGGCCAGATTTGAACTCAGGTCCTCCTGAATCTAGGGCTGGTGCTCTATCCACGGCACCACCTAGCTGCCCGAATATATGACTTTTTGTCAGAGGGAAACTATCATTATTAAGAGAGGAGGAGAGAGCCCTGAATCTGGAGTCAGGAAGAGTTTAGTTCAGATTTGGCCTTTTTCATTTACTAGCTTTGTGACTCTGGGTAAGTCATTTAACTTGTCTTTGCCTCAGTTTCCTCAACTATAAAATGGGAATAATAAAAACACTTCACATGGTTGTTGTGGGCATCAAATGAGATAATAGCTGTAAAAACCACTAGCTAAATAAATGCTAGCTCTTATGACTAGGTCTTGTGAATGCAGAGACACAAGATGCAGGGCTTTCAATGGAAATGTACAATGGAAGGGGGTGGTGCTAAGCCTTCTCACCACAAAGTTAGTTGCCCCTCTTCTCTATTGCTAACTTTCCAGAATTTATACTAAATTTCAGAATGTTAGAGTCTGAAGAGAACTTTGAGAGCATCTCAGTCTGATTCCAACTCTTCATAGATGAGGAAACCGAGGGAAGTCACTAACTTTAGGTCATACAAGTAATTGGTGTCAGAGTTGAGACTCAAACCTATGCTCTGGGATTTGAACCTTTACCTCTGTCTCTAGCTAGATTTCAAATAACCTGAGTACAGGGCCTATATGTTATACCTATTTTATATCTTCTGGGAAGCTAGGTGGTACAGCAAATAGAGTGCTAGGCTTGGAGTAAGGAAGACCTGAGTTCAAATCTGGCCTTGGATACTTATTAGCAGTGTCACCTGGGGCAAATCACATAACCTTGTTTGCCTCAGTTTCCTCATCTATAAAACTGAGGTAGAGAAGGAAATGGACAAACCACATCTTTGCCAAGAAAACCTTAAATAGGGTCATTAAAAGTCAGACGTGACTGAAAAATGACTGAAGAAGAACAACAATAAGCAAAATCTTCTACCTTACCTTGCATGCTGCTTAGTACACTGGAGGTGCTGTGGGGACCAATTTTTAATTGGGGAGTGCTAGCTAAACAGCTCGCCGCAATATTGGGGCAAGGAAGGAAACCGGCAGCGTCCCTCAAAACAGAACAAGATTTATTTTAACAAGAACGAACTTAAAAAACAACAACACACAAACAGGATCAGTAGGATCAAGGGAAAGGAAATAAAATGGGGAAAGGGAAATTATAATACCTGAAAAATACCACCGCCCAGGAATCAGCTGAAAATCCATAGCAGAATGCCTGTCCCTAGCTTCCACCTAGAATTCCCAATTCTCCTCCCCCAAACCTAGAAACACCCCCCACACAGTCCCAGCCAATGGGATGGCCACTCTGACAGTCACATGACTGCCCTCACTAGGCTTCCAATCATTTTAATTTTGCCAGGCCCATGTAGGCGGGCGAGTGGTGATGACACAAGGTGGCAGAGCCCTGGCAAAGGCTACAACCAGTGGATGGGGCACTGTGTGGTTTGCAGAGCCCCAGGCCAGTGCTCACCAAGGCATAAAAACCTTACGGTGCTTAATAAATGTATGATTACATAAAGAAATATCCTTTGGTGCTGCTGAGGAATTGAATAGCAGGTTGATAGAAGAGCATGGTGGTGTGACCCATTGTGATCACTCATACACTCATAGACTCAGGATTGTGCAGGTAAATGTTTAACACCCAGCTCCTTGGGGGAGGGGGGTTAAACATTTTAGTTTACTCTGCATAATTAACATGTTTTTAATCACTTTCTTAAGTTTGGAAATCAACAAAACCATGAATCAAGCCCTGATTTGTAGTTTGCCATTTTCTGAGGTGTAAATGCTCACACAGGAAAATCTTACACTGGAGTCTTGAGCCAGTTCAGACCAGCTCTAACACACCCGTGCCTAGAGAGACTGACATTCATGAATCAATGAAACCACTTTGTTGCCACTAAAACCATGCTTGTAGAACTGACTTGAATGAGAACACTGTGAATTCTAGATGCTGGAGTTTAGAGGAAGGAGAGGTCATTGTGTGCTGTCTGGCACATGGAGAAGACTTCAAAGATGAAAGGGCCTTGAAGGATGAGAAGAATTTAAATGAGGTGGTAAGAGAGGGGATTCTAGGTAGGGGAGGGAGCATGAGCAAAGTTATGGTGGAAGGATAAGAATAATCTTTGTAAGCATCAGTAAAGAGACTTGCCTAGGTGCTCAATGAATGGGATAATTGGTGCCAACCCAGTGGAAGTAGGTGGTGCAAATCTGAAAATCCCAATCACTTCACCAAATTTATTATTTGCACTATTCAGGACCTAGCTATAGTGCTTTAAGATTTGTTAAAAAGGTGGCAGCTAGGTGGCACAGTGGATAAAGCATCAGCCCTGGATTCAGGAGTACCTGAGTTCAAATCTGGCCTCAGATATTTGGCACTTACTAGCTGTGTGACCAAGGGCAAGTCACTTAACCTCCATAGCCCTGCAAAAAAAAAAAAAAGAAAGAAAGAAAAAGATTTGCTAAAAAAACCTTTCCTCTCAGCAACCCTGTGAGGAAAAAAATATTATTCCTACTTTACACATGGGCAAGCCTATGTTTTGAGCAATAAGTGACTGGCCAATTGTCCCATTATTGAATTTCTAAGGAGTTGGAACTCAGGTCTCTTTATTCTAAGTTCAGCAGTCTTTCAGTTCATAAATGTTAATTGAGCACCTAGTATGTGCCACGTACTTTGTTAAAGGAAACAAAGTACTGGGGATAAAAAAGAAAGGCCTTTTGGAATTCACAGTCCAAGAGGAGAGACAATGTTTGAGCAACTATATCCAAACAGGCTACACACAGGCCATACTGGAGATAACCAAGAGGGAAGGCATGGGGATGAAAAGGGATTGGGAAAGGCTTCCTGTGGAAGGCGGCATTTTAGCTGGGACCTGAAGGAAGCCACCGAATCATTGTGTCTCTCCATGAAAACAGTTGCCTCAATGTCCCTGTCTATATTCCTTTTCCTTTAAGACCTCTCATGATGTAAATATGCACTTGTCAACAGGAGATAGCGTTATTTTAGGTGATTGATAGCATCAGGTGCCTTCTTCCTTTAGCTGCCTCTCCAGTAGGCAGTGTGATCTTTGTGAGCCCAATGACAATAAGTCCCTTAAACAGGATGCTGAGCAACTATGACTTTTTACTTCTATGATAAGTAAAAATAAATGTGTCCTCCATTGGTATGGGGTAACACATTGGGGATATAACCTTGAGACAAAGAGATATCACTTTGGCACATCTTTAACACCCGAGTTGTGGAAGGCATAACTACATAAGGAAAGCTGAGCACCACAAAATCAACACTTCTGAATTATGGTGCTGGAGAAGATTTTGGAGAGTCCTTTTGAGATCAAACCAATCAATAATTATTGATTTAGGCTCTTCACTGGAAGGTCAAATATTGAAGCTCTTCACTGGAAGGTCAAATATTGAAGCTTCAATACTTTGACCACATAATGAGAAGATGGGACTCATTGGAAGAGACCCTGATGTTGGGAAAGATTAAAGGCAAAAGGAAAAGGGGATGGCAGAGGATGAGGTGGCTAGACAGTGTCATGGAAACGAGGAACATGAACTTGAATAGACTTTGAGAGATAGTGGAGGGGATAGAGCACCGACCCTGGATTCAGGAGTACCTGAGTTCAAATCCAGCCTCTGACACTTAACACTTACTAGCTGTGTGACCCTGGGCAAATCACTTAACCCCAATTGCCCTGCAGCAAAAAAAAAAAAAAAAAAGAGATAGTGGAGGATAGAAGGACCTGGTGTGCTATGGTCCATGGAGTCATGGAGAGTTGGACTGGACTGAAGGAATGAAAAACAAAAACCATGTAGGGGAAGAGATGGACATAATGGAAAACTAGCATAAAACCTGAGGAACAGGTGGTAGGAGAAAGGTAAAGAAGGAACCATTTAGCCTCCGTTTGTTTGATTTATATTTTAATTAATTACTCTTAATAACTAGGTGCTCAATTCCTTTGTATATATGATGCTGGAGGAAGTGTTGTCACTTCCCTATAAATTTAAGTACCCTGGGACAAAACCCTGATTGCCTCACTCTAGTTACAACTATCCCAGGACAGTTTAATGTTTTGGTTAATCTTACATGTTGCCAAGAGCCGGATCTGGGATGAATACATCTTCTTGGCTTCCCTCCAGATCAACATCACACCTAATCAAGATGATTAATTGGTGTTAATTAGATCATACACCAACAGGGTGAAGGTACTGCCAAAAATGTTATTCTCTCTCATGTTGTTGATGGATGTCCTCAAGGAACAAAATGTGTATGGGTACCCTTACATGAGATATGCAAACAACCTCACCCATCTGTGCCCTGTCAGGGTCAGGACCTCCCTCAAGTTCGTTTATCAGAGTTTGACTCTAAACACCTGGGCTCTGGCAGGGTCATTTTTCTCTAGCATAGGTCTAACAGTAGCAGGAGAGCAGTGCTTTTCCAGAGAATCTATAGTAGTACAATCATTATGGGTCATCTTGGTGGCACAGTGGATAGAATGCCAGACCTGAAGTCAGGAAGACCCATCTGACCTCATACACTTACTAACTTGTGACCCTGGGCAAGTCAACCAATGCTGTCTGCCTCAGTTTCCTCATCTGTAAAATGAGCTAGAGAAGGAAATGGTAAATCACTCCAGTGTCTTTGCCAAGAAAACCCCAATTGGGGTCGCAAAGAGTTCGATGCAACAGAAATGATTAAGCAACCAAAACAATCACTGTAGGAAGGGGCTCTCTCAGTCAGAGAAAGCTGAGCATCTCCTTGGTTAGGATCCTACATTTACATTCAATTCATATGTCCAAGGTTGAAAGTATCAGATGGTTCAGGTGGCTTGTACTCTATCAAAAGCCCTTGAGCCTACTGAATATCTGCTAACTCCTATCCAAGGTCATCTTTTTAAAAGTAATTTAAAGAATAGAGTATTTGGAGGCCATATTAATCCTAACAGACCACTTTCTGCTTCTGGACTTGGCAAATGTTGGGCAGATCTGTGGGGAGATTCTCTGGCTGCAGTGTAAGCTTCTTGAGAAGAGTGGAGGGTTTAATTTTTGTCTTTGTATTTCCAGACCAAGCATAGTCCCAGGCACATAGTAATGTGAGGAAATAAACATTGCCCCACAAAAAAAAAAAATTCTTGGTGGAGGACCCAGAGATTAGTATCAGTCCTTTCTCCTCCCAACCCCCTCCAAATAATCCAGTTCTTGAGGAACTTCAGAAAATCTTGTCTGGGACAAACCCAAGGGAACAAAAGAAATAGAGACTGATTCTTTTGTCTAGCTAAGTGAAGAACCACACCTAGATACTGGAATTTTCCCTTTTGTATACTCTTTCTTGAGTTAATTTTTAATTTAGACCACCCTTAAGTCATGTCAATCAATGGAATTGAATGATGTTATAACCTATTAGCTTAGAACCATAATGACCTGCCTCTATCTAAAGAGGATAAAACCCCTGACCATGCCAAGGATGTGATCTTGGTCCTCCCTTTTTTTTCCAAGGCAATGAGGGTTAAGTGACTTGCCCAGGGTCACACAGCTAGTAAGTGTCAAGTGTCTGAGGCCAGATTTGAACTCAGGTACTCCTGAATCCAAGGCCAGTGCTTTATCCACTGTGCCACCTAGCTGCTCTTGGTCCTCCCTTTTACAAGCTCTCATGGCTTGGAATGCTTTGTCTTGGTGTGTACTCCTCTTAGGACTATGTGGATATGAAGGTCTGAGACTATGAAAAATTAGAAAGACACATGGTCAATACATTACTCATATATAATATTAATTAATAATAAATACTTTCTGCCAAAAATGGTGTAATAGCAATTAAATTATAAAGTAGTAGCAATAATTTTAAACAACACAGTTGGTACTGAAAAGTTTCTTGTTCTTCAACTGTTTGGCAGAAGCCAGGTAACCAATATACAGTAAATCTCTAGATCTCTTAATGGGCCACTTATTTTCAGGTGATTTGTGCTACTCCTCTTCTTCCTCAAAAAAGGGAAAGAAACAAATCAGTCCCCATCTTTTCACTGGAAGCAGAAAGATTTAGAAGATGGTCTCGTTGGGGTTCATTCTTTCCCATGCCCCATGCTGCAATAAATTCTGGAAAGTTTTTTGTTTTGTTTTTTTGTGTGTTTTTGTTTTGTTGTTTTTGTTTTTGTTTTTCAGGGCAATGGGGGTTAAGTGACTTGCTCAGGGTCACACAGCTAGTATCAAGTGTCTGAGGCCAGATTTGAACTCAGGCCCTCCTGAATCCAGGGCCAGTACTTAATCCACTGCGCCACCTAGCTGCCCCAAAATTCTGGAAAGTTTTCCATTGTCTTGATATAGAATTTAGATCTGAAATTGATCTTTAGATATCATCTGGTCCACTCCCTTATTTAACAAATGAGGAAACTGAGCCCCAGAGAAGGGAGATAAATTACTAGTAGGATCAACTAATCTTGGTTGAGACATTCCCCTCTTCGGTTCCATTTTCTTATCTCCAAAGTAAATTAGTTGGGATGGGTCCATGCTTCTCAATCTTTTCAAACATAAGAACCCTCCCCCCCCCCATCCCCACAATTTTTTTGGGTGGGGCAATGAGGGTTAAGTGACTTGTCCAGGGTCACACAGCTAGTATCAAGTGTCTGAGGCATCCAGGGCTGGTGCTTTATCTACTGCACCACCTAACTGCCTCCACCCAACCCCCCACCATTTTTAACATCCAAACATTCCTTGTCCATCCCGTATGACAATAGTTGTACTATTATCAGATGATTGAGAAAACACAGGATGATACCAAAACTCTTATGTCATTATGGCTTTGCCACCCTGGTCAAGTCACTTAACTTCATAGTGCCTTGGGCAACTCTCCAACACTGTAACATTTAGAGCAGTTGTTCCCACTGGCAGAAGTGCCTCACTGGGATAGCAATGAAATCACAGGGACAGTAAAACAAACCCCAACCCCAGTTATCTACATACATGTTCATAGTAATAATACATGTGCCTGAGATGTTATTTATTCAATCTACAGAGGCTATCGCAGACTCACAGGACTATGGATTTTGAAATGGAAGTCATTTTAGAGACTTGGGATCTATGAATTTAAAATATACATATACTTTGATAACTCTATTTCAGTATAATTGCTTTCCTTAGTAAGTCTATGTATTTTTTTTAATTTATATATTTAAAAACATTATTCAGAGGAGCACACAGGCTTCCCCAGATTGTCAGAGGGGTCTGCGGCACCAAAACAGTTAAGAACCCCTGATCTAGTATTCTAACATCCTATTTTTATTTCCTCAGAAAAGTTAAGACTTGCTTAAGTCCACAGGCAGGAGAGCTGGGATTTGAATTTAGCTTCTTTGGCTGCAAATTCAATGCTGATTTCATTGCTGACTCCATTTGTTTATTCCTGGACTTGTGGGCTCCTTGCATTCATTTTGTGGCCCACAGGTTGGGGACCGCTGGATTAGATTATCTCTAAGGCCCCTTCTGGTTGTAATGTTTTATGTCTTGTTCCTAAATAACAGATTTTTTTTGCCCACATTCTTACACTATGTCAGGGAATTCCTACACCAAGTGAGGCCATCAGGGAGAGCTTTTGTTGATTAGAAACAACATCTACCCAGCTCCAGAGAAAGGTCACAGCAGCAGCAGCTTATGGTGACTAATTGGCATACTGGATAATGTTCCAAAATAGCTTTATTTCTAAAAGCCATTAAGTCCTGATAAGTGGGCATTTTTGCAGACAGAAAAACAAATAAGGAGAGACATTAACATTATCTTTCCGTTGCATATGTGCATGGATGTTCAAGGGAGCCTGGTCTTGGGCTTTAGCTGAGAGACGCAGGAGGTTCCTGCCCTCCTCTCCTCCCCCTCCACCCCCAACCTCGGAAGGATTGGCTTCCAAGCATCCTTGCAAAATCCAGCTTCCCCATTTGTCCCTCCAAGAACCACTTCATCTAAATCTTGTTATCACCTTGGGCTGCATTTTTCCCTCTTGGGTCTCCAGAGGCTGAAGCTGATTGGGACTGACAACCCCTGATTAGGCTGAGAATTTTGCGGGCTGGTTTGCAGAGAGATCTGCCAAAGAGCCCCACCTACTGTTCCACACATAGCTCTTGGTTGTGAGGGAACAGCATGGAACACTTTAGTCCCATTTTCAATTCTAGACCAGCTAACAAAACCAACAGCCCTGCTGGGGTCCTGAAGGCTGGGACCCTGACAACTGAATTAAGCTTTCTCATGCCCTAAATCTTTCTTGAAATGATTTTCCATAAATCATCTTGCCTTGGAGAAGCTTGGGCATGCCTCTGTCTGGAGCCTCCTAAGAGGCTTTTCCTGGAGCTATTCAAGCAAAGGGAGGAGAGCAGAAGGATGATAGCACCTCTTGTCTTTTACAGGAAATCAGGGAACTGGACTCTCCCTCAGAAATGTGCTAGAGGTCTTTAAATAAGACTGTTTATTCTGCTCTTCAAGGCTTGTAATGGGCTAGGGGAAGATTAGTTACCATGATGACAGTCACACCACATAACATGGCCCTTGTTCTGTGCTGGAATGGAAAGGCATCAACACCAAGTTTACGTGGGGGTGGGGGGGTCGGCATCCGGGTGGTTCTGTCCAAGCCAGGATGCTCTGGGACTCAGATTCCAGAAGAATTTATGATCGTGACTAGATGAGTTAGGAGACTAATGTCTTGTTCTTAACATAGCTTTCCCTTCCAATCAGGATTAATTTTAGGGAAAGTAGATGGTTTGTTCATGTCACCCTTCTATTTAATAAACTCTAGTGGTTAACTATTGCCTCTGGGAGCAAATATAAAATGCTCTGTCTGCCATTCAAAGCCCTTCATAACCTAGCCCCCAGCAGGGGGCTTTCCATTCTTCTTATACTTTGCTCTTCAACATGTACTCTTCAATCCAGTGACACTGGCCTCCTGGCTGTCCAACAAATAAAGCATCCATCTCTTCGCTCTGGGTATTTTCTCTGACTGTCCTCCATTTTTGGAATGCTTTCCCTCCTCAATTCCAAGTACTAACCCCTCTGGCTTCCCCGACTAAAATCCCACCTTCTACAGGAAGCCTATCCCAACCCCCTCTTAATTCTAGTGTTTCCTCCTTCCTTTTAATATTTCCTATTTATCCTATATATAGCTCATTTTGTATATATTTGTTTACATGTTGTCTCCCCCATTAGATTGTAAGTTACTTGAGGGCAGAATATTGCTTGCCTCTTTTTGTATCCACAGTGCTTAGATGTCTGGCACCTGGTACATAGTCAATAAGTATTTGCTGGTTGTAGGGACAGCTTCACCATTCACTGTTATTGATAGCTGAAATCACACTATGAAAAATGTATTCCTTTGGCTTAAGTTTTGACATGTTATATTGTAAGTACCCTTGAGAAGGGTATCATTTTAGACTATAGGTAATTGATTTGTCCCTTAATGTTAACAGATTTATCAAAACTTTTCCAGAAACCAGGTATTGCTATGGAAGTAAGGGTGATACCTCGATTTGAGGCATGGAAAAGGCCCCTGAGAAAGAATGAAAGGTGTAATAAAGAGATCTGGCAGTCTATTAAAGGGAAACTGTTATTTAACATTTCTTCATAGGACTAGCTCTTCTTCTGAGGTCCTTCTTTCTCCTTCCTTACTTTATTTTTTATAATCATAATAGACTATGCTAGTTTTCCCCTCAAGACTTCTTATCCATGGTCATTCACATCCAATTTTGTCAATTATAGCAAATACTCTGTGCCAGATGTGATTCAGGTCAGTCACATGGTTGAAGCTGGGAACTGGAATCCAGTGAGATGTGTACTCATCTAACAAAAAGAAGCTTACTATGCAATAGCATGGAAAGGGATATCAGCAAAGATATAGTGTTGGTTCATTTGGACACATCTTTTGTCTCTGGAAAATACTTCTCTGGGAGATGCTCCCAGGAGGTTGAGGGTATGTAGACTCACTAGGCAGAGAATATCTATCAAATCTGAGTTACCTAGATACCCCCTGGGCTAAACTTTAAAAATTTTAAATGACCAATAAACTATATAAATGGTTTGACCCTTAGTTCCCTCTGCCAATTAAGTCTTGAGAATTCTTTCATTGCCCCTTAGGTCAAAACTAGCCTTGCTTACTTGACTTACTATATGTTTTTTCATACTATGTCATTTTTAAATTTTTTTTTTTAGTGAGGCAATTGGGGTTAAGTGACTTGCCCAGGGTCACACAGCTAGTAAGTGTTAAGTGTCTGAGGCCGGATTTGAACTCAGGTACTCCTGAATCCAGGGCCGGTGCTCTATCCACTGTGCCACCTAGCTGCCCCCATACTATGTCATTTTACTCATCTTGATAGTAAGTCAATCAAAAAGCATTTGTTAAGCACCTCTTAAAGGTCAGGAACTGTGCTGAACTCTGGAGATACAAGGAAAGACAAAAATGTCCTATTTTCTCAAGGACCTCACTGTCTAATGGGGAAGACACCATGCAAACAATGATGTATAAAAAATATATATATGTGTGGGTATATACACACACACACACACACAGAGGATAAAGTGGAGATAATCTACAGAGGGAAGGTAGTAGAATAAAAAAGGATTAAGGAAAAGCTTCTTGTGGGTGGGATTTCATCTGAAACTTGAAGGACACCCAGGAGACCAAGAGATGGAGATAAAGAGATAGATAATTCCAGGCATGGGAGTTAGCAAGTGAAAATTCCCTGAGTTGGGAGTAGTGTTTTGTTTGAGGAACAACAAGAAGGTTAGTATAACTGGATTGTAGAGTATATCTGGGGAGGGGACAGGGAGGAAAGTGTAAGAAGACTGGAAAGGTAGAAGGAGGCAAGGTTATGAAGGGTGACTTCCTAGGACTTTCTGGCAGTCAATCAATATATATTTATTCCATGCTTACCACATGTCAGATACTCTCCATAGTGCAGGGGCTACAAAGACAAAGTAAAAACAATACATGCCCTCAGGAAGCTTGGATTCTAATGGAAGAGATAGCATGTATATACATGATACATGCAAAGAAGCTGTCAAGTAACTTTAGAGGGCAAAGCACTGGCATCTGCGGAGAATGAAAAACTTCCTGCAAAAGGTGGCATTTGAACTGAGTCTTGATGGAAGCCAGGGATTCTAAGGGACAAAGATGAGGAGGAGAGAATATTCTTAACACTGAGGTCAGCAAAGACACAGTGATGGAAGATAGAGTGTTATGTATGAGGCATAGCAAGTAGACCACTATAGGCATGCATAGAATTCATGGAGGAAAGTAATATGTAGGAAGATTGGAAAGGCAGAAAGCAATCAGGTTATAAAAAACTTTAAATGCCAAATAGAAGAGTTTATAGATGATCCTTAGAGTGATAGGGAGCCACTGAGATGTATTAAGCAGGAAGGTCTGATCTACACTTTAGGGTCTGAGTCAATTTCTCTTGCCTCTAGCACCTCTAGCACTATTGCCTCAAGTGCGAATATATGTTTCATTGGCATCTAATTCCTTATCTTTCTTGGCTATTAGATCTCTGCTGTTCATTTGCAAGGCTTTCTGCCTAATGAAGTTCCTGGCTCTGACCTTCACTTTTAGGGTAAACCTTGCCAAAGGCAAGCTAATCTTCCCTTTGAACATAAATTGGACACTTAGATAAGAGTGCACAACTTGTTTTTGGTTTCTTTTTTGTTGTTGTTTTTTGTTTTTACAAGGCAATGAGGGTTAAGTGACTTGCCCAGGGTCACACAGCTAGTTAAGTATCAAATGTCTGAGGCTGGATTTGAACTCAGGTCCTCCTGAATCCAAGGCCAGTGCTTTATCCACTGTGCCACCTAGCTGCCCCATGTTTTTGGTTTCTTAATTGAAGTATAATGTGGAAAACTGGTTGGAGAGCATGGGGAGGAGCCAGTAGAAACTAATCTGGTTAATTAAAAGGTGAAGAAGTAAAGTCAGTAGAAAGGAAGCATGGGTTGGAAGTGGATCAACCCAGGGCAACTCAAATAGAAATGGGGCCACTAAACCATACAGAAGGATCCCTGCAAGCCACAGATTGACTTAGTTTTAAAATGTAATATTATCTGTTTTGTTGTATTTATTGCTGTATTGTTACATTTATTTATTGTATTATTTGTTGCACTTTGTTGATTTGTATTTTGTTGTATTTGTATTTTTGCTAGAATATATTTTGTTATCATTATGTTTTATTTTATTATTTATTTTGTTATATTGTATTTATTTATTTTGTTAAATATTTTCAAGGTTACAGTTTAATCTGCTTCTGGCTGCACTTAGAAGTGTTGTGGGCCCACTGACGTTTGATAGTTTTGGTGTTTGATACTTTTACTGTAGAGAACAGAAAAAAAGTGAAGGCTTAGAGCACTGAAGAACAAAAATAGTGAGTATAGCATGTATCTAGGACAGGAAAGAGACAGTTTGACTGTAATGCAGGTTATGTTTGGAGAATAGTGGGAGATTAGGTTGTGTAGATAGTTAGGGTGACAGTAAACTATAGACAGCCCTAAAAGCCTGAATTTAAATTTTATAGGGTGGTGTTGGGGAAATGGGGCCACTGAGGATGTTTGGGTACAAGATGGTGATAGTGGCATTTTGTAGAGTGCCTGATGACATTTCACAGTCCTGACTCACTTAAATCCAATTCACTTGCAAGTCAAGACATCACCCTCCTGATATCATTGGTCCTCTTCGAGAATGAAGGATGAACAACAATCTGTGAGTAGTAGTAGCTGCCCCACTGGGGACCCAACTGTCTAGTTCTAGGTGGGCAATAACATTAGAGCAGGAGCATACTAAATGAATCGAGGGGTGGAGAGCCAGGAATTAACTGACAGAAATTAGATGATTGTAATAAACAGTACTAGAGGTGAAGAATAGGGAGTTGGTACTTGGAGGAAAGGGAATTTGAAATCGCACAATTGGAAGAGGTAGAATTTCAGAGATTACCTGATCCAATAAGAATCTAAATAAGAACCTCCTTGACAGCATGCCTGACAAGTTGCCATCTTCTCTCTGCTGAAGAACCCTAGCACTGAGGAATTGACTATTTCCTAAGGAACTCAGTCATTAGGGTTAGGAATTTTTTAACTCACAACAAGCCCAAACCTGCCTTTTGGCCACTTCTCCCATTTCTCAGAGTTCTTGTGGGCCCAAGGAAAACAAATTGAATCCCTCTTCCATATAGGTACATATAGACAGCTGGATGATGCAGTAGATGGAATCTCTGGTTCTGAAGTTAGGAAGCCTTGAGTTCAAATCCAGTTTCAGACATTTACTAGCTGTGTGACCCTAGGCAAATTACTTAATCATTCTCTGCCTCAACTTCCTCAACTATAAAATGGAGACAATAACTGAACCTACCTCAGAGAATTGTTGTAAGGATAAAATGAGATAATATTTGAAAAGTATGTGGCACATAGTTGTTTGTCATTTGTTCTTGAAGAGAACCATGACATCAGAAGGTGATGTCATGACTTGAAGTGAATTGGATTTAAGTGAGGGAGGCTGTGCAAAGTCACTAGCTTCATTCTGTACTTCAGAGCTACCTGGGTCCAGCGGCAAGATATACATCAGAATGACTGGAGATGGCCCTGGATGCAGTGGGAAACCTTTGCCTTTTTTTTTTTTAAAGCTAAGGTACTTCTCAGGTCTCAGTTTGTCTGAGGCAATGCCATTCAGTTATTAAGACTAGGTAAGAAGTGAAATAAAGAATGGCCTCCTTTACCTAGTCAAAATAAATGAATGAAGGAAGGAAGGAAGGAAGGAAGATAGAAAAGAAAGAAAGGAAGGAAAGAAGAAAGAAGGAAGATAGAAAAGAAAGGAAGGAAAGAAGAAGGAAAGAAGAAGGAAGGAAGGGAGGAAGGAAGGAAGGAAGGAAGGAAGGAAGGAAGGAAGGAAGGAAGGAAGGAAGGAAGGAAGGAAGGAAGGAAGGATAGTAGAAAGGAAGTCAGTCTGGGAGGGGAAGGTCCTCAGAGTTTCTTGCAAGAACAGAAGCAATTGCTATTTACCCTCACTATGAGTCATTGAGAGGCCAAACAACAGCTAATGAGGCTTGGGCTAGGACCAGTTGTTGGTCAATTTATGAGAGTTAGAGTGATTTGGGGTTAAGGTGTGATTCTTAAAAAAAATCTAGGTCCTTATACCCCCAGACATTTTTTGAGGTTTAGGCCATCAAAACTTATATTTCTGGGTGCAGCTAGGTGGCAGTAGATAGAGCACCAGCCCTGGAGTCAGGAGTACCTGAGTTCAAATCCGGCCTCAGACACTTGACACTTACTAGCTGTGTGACCCTGGGTAAGTCACTTTACCCTCATTGCTTCGCAAAACAAAAGAAAACAAAACAAAAAACTTCAATTTCTTTTGGCAGAGCACCCTCAGGTAAGGGTAGGACAGGGAGAGGGAGAGGGAGCTGCACTGCTCAAATGAAGCTTGCCATTTAGTTGGCTATTCCCTTCTCTTCCTTTCCCATTTCAAACACTTGAAGGCTATCACACCTCCTCCAAGCTAAACATCTCTAGTGTCTTCAACCCAGCTCTCACCCAGTTATCCTCCTGGTCATTGTTTGGATCTTCTCTAGGAAGCTAGGTGGATAGAGCATTGGAGTTGGAGTCAGGAAGACCCAAGTTCAAATCCTGCCTCGTACACTTACTTGCTGTATAGCCCTGTCAAGTCACTTAACTTCTTTCAGCTTCAGTTTCCTCACCTGTAAAATGGGGGTAATAATAGCACCTACCTCCCAGGGTTATTGTGAGCATCAAATGAGACAATGTCTATAAAGTGCTTTGAAAACCTTAAAGTGCTACATAAATGCGATCTCTTAGTTCCTCAATGTCCTCACTCAAATGTGATACCCAGGACTGCACACTAATCCTCCAGATGGGGTCTGAGCAGGATGGAGGCCAGCAGGAATGTCTTCTCGATTGCTCAGGACTCAGTGTTCCTATTAATGCAGTCTAGACTTAGATTAGCTTTCTTGGCTGCTGCGTCACACTATTGACTCACATTGAGCTGGTTGTCCACTAAAATACCCAGGCCCTTTTCACCAGAACTGTATTGAATCATTTCCTGAAAGTGAGCTTGTTAAGCAATGGAAGGAGCTCTCAAAGAAGGCTGTGGAATCTGTTTCTCTGAGGGGCCTTAGGGATGGGAGAGCTGCTTATCTCAGTAGGCTCTTTTTTTTTTTGTTTGTGGGGCAATGAGGGTTAAGTGACTTGCCAAGGGTCACACAGCTAGTAAGTGTCAAGTGTCTGAAGCAAGATTTGAACTCAAGTCCTCCTGAATCCAGGACCAGTGCTTTATCAACCGCGCCACATAATTGCTCCCACTTAGTAGGCTCTTTTGAGGTCATCTTTGGCCAGAGACAGAGCTAGAATGGATTAAGGGACCTCCTCATGCTCTGATCCTTTGACCCAAACTTACTCCTCTCACGCATTCTTGACTTCCCTTATAGGTAGCATTGATTCTCTATAAGGATAGCCCAGTTAAAGTGAGAGAAACAACTTTCTTGGTCCAGGGTCCTAAGGAAAGGAACTTTTTTTTCATGGACCTTTGGCATGCTGCCAGGTAGCTTAGGGGGTGGAATAAGTGGCAGGTCCATATTTACCCTGATTTTAACCTTGTTCCTAATGGAGAATAGCATCACTTATAGGCATGGTCATTGGGCATTTATTCAGTTTGGGCCCATGGAAAGAGCTGCTCAATTTCTTTGGTTCTGTGTACCTTCAATAATCTGTATCCACATATAAGCTGCATGAATATGGAAAGACAAAAAAAATAATCCTACAACAACCTGTTCTTCCTTTCTGTATCCTGTACTATTTGTTCCCCTGTGTGGACATATTTCCTAAACAAGGCTCATATTTATGACTTAGAACTTATTAATGAAGGTCATGATCCCAAGTCTCCACTGGTTCATGACTGTGAAATGCACATTTGAGTGCTCTCCTCTCTCTCTGTCTCCCCCCTTCCCTTCCTCCCTCTCTCTGTCTCTGTCTGTCTTTCTTTCTCCCTCCCTCCCTGTCTCTCCTTTCTCTGTGTCTGTATGTCTGTCAAACACACATACAAACAAACACAGACCCAGTAGCCCAAACCCCATCTTGACATGCAGAGAAAATATTAAGCTGCACATTTTGCAGGTGTGCCCTCCTCTTGATCCTATGCCAACTTTATATTCCTTTCCACCCCTCCCTTCCTTTTTCTAACTTGTATTAAAAAGAGAAAGAGAGAGAGAAAGAGCCAGATGTGAACGCAGGCTCATCAGCAATACACAAAACACTAAGCACACCCTCCCCGTCTCTTGTGCTTTATGAAAAGTTAAAATTAAATCAGGGCAGCGTTATTAAGCTAAGTGATTTTTGCAGGGCTCGGATGAATTCCTGTGTGTGCCACATCATTGGCTGGAAATGTGCCTGGGGTACCACTGAGCGAGGAATGTACATCTAACGACTGCTAACAGGAATGGAGCTGCCTGGGAGGGGGCGTTTGGGACTTCCAAGCTCTTGGAGACGCAGGTACCTTATTTCTGGGGCCCCGGGTCTCAACTCTCATGGCTCATATGCAAACTCACCCCATAGAAACCAAAGGTAGAGAGCTAGAGCACAGCAAGCTGTAGCAGCAGCAGCATTCCCTTGCACCCCCTCCAACCCTGTACTATCATTGGGAGAGAGTAATGATTCAGAGTCAAAATAAGAGCCTTGAATAATAACAATTCATGGCATGTAATGCTTTAGCTGGTGGCAAAAGCATTGGGCTTAGTATCAGGAAGACTTGAATTCAAATTTGGCCTCAGAAACTTCCTAGCTATGTGATCCTGGGCATATTACTTAATATCTGTCTGCCTCAGTTTCCTCACCTATAAAATGGGGCTAGTAATAGGACTTACCTCCCAGAGTATGATATGAAAATTGAATAAGATAATGTTTGTAAAACATGTTAGTGTTTGACACATAGTAGGCACTATAAAATGCTTATATTCTCCCTTCCCTCCCATTCACTGTATATGGAATAATTTCCTCACAATAGCTCAGTGAAGTAGATATAGCAACTATTATCACTATTTCATGGAGGAGGAAACTTCCTGAGTCTTGTGAAATGACTTGTTCAAGGTCATACAGTCAAAGAACCAGGACTTGAGTTCTTCTGAATCAAAGTCTCCTCCACCCCCTCCAAAAAGGGAAGACCTTGGGAATAGATATCTCTTTCGACAGGGACCTGGGAACTCAGGTTTCTAGCCAGGCATAGCTGTCCTCTTTGGGTATGCCACAATTCAACCAAGTTATTCATGGAAGTGCTGAACTACTTTGGAAGACAGCAGGACAGCTTAAGGTGAATGCTTTTTATCATTAGTGGATCTCTTGACCAACCCTTCCTTTGGGAGGTTGCTTTGGCATACCCAAACCCTAAGTGTTTAGAGGAGAAATTAGGTGAACTGTTCTCCAGCAATAGGACTGTTGGGGTAGGGAATGAGGGGGTGGGAGGGTTGGGGTCTTAGCATCACCAACTGGCTTGACCAATATTTTATCATATAATCCAGTAGTTTCTTACAGACACTGAGTGTTATTGATCTTGGATAAAATAATTTTTTATTTTCCTAGCCCTTGGGAGGGAGTGGTAGTAAGAAGGAGAATCTTCTTAAGATATCAGTTTATCAGACTGATGCATGAAAAGAGCTGTACCTGAAATAACAAAAATAACAGCAAAGATTTGTATACTTTAAAACTTGCAAAATGCTTTATGTGTCTTATTTCACTTGATCCTCACAACTACCCTGTGAGTCAAGTGATTTTATTATCTTCATTTCACAGATTGGAAACCTGAGGCAAAGAGAGGTTAAGTGATCCTTGCCAGGATCACACAGCCAGAAAGCATCTGAGACAGGGCTTCAACTCAGGTCCACCTGATTCTGAGTCTAACATTTGCTTACTATGCAACTTGGGACAAATTACTCAGTTTCTTATAATCTGAGATTCTTTGTCTATCACAAGGGGATGGTGCTACTTGTTCATAGGGTTTTGGGGAGGATCTCCAGATAGAAGATATAGGAAGAACTTTGTAAAGCACTGGATAAGTGTGACCTAGTCTTACTAATATGCAGTATCATTCTGTTTAAGAGATGGCATATGCCATTATGAAGAGATCTCAAGAGTGAGCTAGACTGCTATCATTATGACTAGTTCAGACTGGGAACCTCCATCCAGTTTATAAGCTCATGAGAGTTTGGGCTCCATTAGTGTTTTACCTGCAAGGGATGTGTACTACTAGTGATGCCAGTTCCATCCCTTCTTTAGATGCACATGGCTTTCCCTGCCTTCCCGTGGCAGTGTTTGGCGATATGGCACAGGGTACCTTTTCTTTTAAAGAAAGATTTTCTGAGGAATGTTGGTCTTGGCTTGTACTAGCACATTTGGCTCTGTATTCATGCACTCAGCTCCCTTCAGACTGTGCAATGCAAAACATCGTATGAAACTTGGAAGTGGGAGGAAAATAGCATTTGCTACTCCTATTACCAGTGGCTCCCATCCTGAGACTTCAGGAAAGGGCTGATTCTGTCAGTCCCTGATGTGACTGCTAGATATCCATATTAAAAATGTCATTTTTTTTCAAATTAGTCTTGCATATAACTTCACCTATATTATTTAATTTTCATCCAGAAAATCACAGTGCCATGTGGAATGTTTTGCTACCCCTTATCAGAACTGGTTTCCTTAAACTAGGAATTTAAATAATTTAAATAATTTTGGATAAAAGACATTGAAGATCTTTATTTTTAGAACCCTGGCACTTCATAAATATTGGAATTTCATATAGTCCAAATCAGCCAGACACTCTTCAATTCTTGATGTGTTGTGACATGTAGTTCAACTTTTGAGAGAGATAATTTGGTAGACTTTGCCAGTCATCACCTAACATGCTACAGGCGATCTCTATATTTTCCCCAGAATTCAAATAACACTGTCACAGTGGATCAGAAAACTAGTCACTTGGGCGAGTCACCATGGCTCTGCATTTGGGCTTCAAAGAAGAGAACAAGATATCCTTGTTTACAGGCCCGTATTGGGGTTCAGGAGGCCATATCAGGTGATAACTGCCAAAGACTGGAGTATCCTCAGATGATAAATGATGAGGCAGAATGTGGGCCCACTTTGGCCTCTGTTACATACAACTCACCAGGGCTGATGTGTCACACTGACAGAAATGCTATTAGAAATCAATTTCATTTGTGTTTTTTTCCTTTATTCTTACTTTAGTAATGTAAATGGTCCTGAGCTGGGTAACCCATTAACCGTACTCATTATAGGTAGTTTGTGATTTTTCAACATCAGTAGAAATACTAGGGATTTGGTGGCAGGAATGGTGGAAAGGTGGTGAAAGGAAGCAGGAAGGAGAGATGAGGTATTTGGAGTAAAACACCACCAATATCATAATTTTGCCAAGAGCCAACTCTGTTAGAGACTCAGGATGCTGATGATTCTGCTCCAAGGACAAATCCCTTTTTCATAATGCCTGAAAGAATTTGGTCAGATTTCCCAAGAATAGAATGGTCTAAATTCAGTGAATTAAGGTTATTCCGATTGAAATATAAATTGACTGGCAGAATTTTAGTGTCCAGCACAAAGCTTTGAACTTAGTGATGACTCAAAAATGAGCTGAAGAGATGAATTAATCTAAGAAACAGGTAGGGATCTTGAAAAGCAATCTAATCAAGTGGTTTGCAAAATAAGATCTATAAACTATAGGTCAGTGGATCAAGCATCTCACAATTGGAAGGAATTTCAGAGGTCATCTAATTTCACTGGAACCTGAGCAGGAATCTCTTCTTCTGCTCCCATGCAAATGATTCGAGACTTGGAGAGTTCTGGAGGTGGGGAACTTACTACCAAATAAACAAGCATTTATTAAGTACTTACTATTTGTTAGGTGCTATGCGAGTAGTTAGGGGTACAAAGATAAAAGAGAAACAGTCCCTGTCCTCAAAGATTTAATATTTTAAAAGGGGAGACAATATATAATCATACAGGTATAGATAAAACATTACAGAACCCTAGAAGGTAATCTTAGGAGGGAAGACATTAGAAACTGGGGGAGGTAAACAAATACAAAAGCTTGTGAGTATTGAAGGAACTCAGGGATTCAGAGGGGCAGAGGTGATGAGGGAATGAATTCAAGGACTGGCAGGAAGAGAGCAGGAAGAGGTATCTAGAGCAAAAATAAAAAGACAGCTCTGTTCTAGGCTCTCCTTTTTTGCTTCTATGACAATAATCTCACCAGTTCCCAAGGATTCAATTATCATTGTGCAGATAACTCCCAGATCTATCTGTTAAATCCTAGTCATCTTCTCACAAGTTGCAGGTTCACACCAACAAATGCCTAGAACATTTTGAACTGGATGTCCCATGGCCATTTCAAAAGAAATGTGTTCAGAACAGAATTCTATCTTTCCCAAAAATCTCTCCCCCTCTTCCAAACTTTAATATAAGGGAGACCAGAATCCTTCTTATTACCTAGGCTCATTAACTTAGTGTCATCCTTGCTGCAACTCACTCTCCCTAAATGATTAATTGCTAAATCTTCTCAGTTCTTGTCATGTGTCTGAGGAATAGTAGGGACTGACTCTTGGCTGGACCAAAGCATGCATGAAGCCTTGTTGGGGTTAGAGGGACACTAATATATAATAAGGCTAAAAGACAGATTGCTGATGGATAGTGAAAAGTTTTAAATACCAAAGAGATTGTTTTGGATCCAAGAGGTAATAGGGAGCCACTAGAGTTTATTGAGTAGGAAGATGACATCCCTGCACTTTAGGAAGACTGGTGTGAGGAAAGACTTAAGGCAGGAAGATTAGGTGGCATTAACAATAGTTCAGATGAGAATTTATGTGGCTGAACTAGATGAATAGTGATGGGTTAGGAAAAAAGGGACTTAAGGGAAAGATATTGTGGAAGTAGACATAATAAGGTTTAGCAACTGATTATATATGTGGAGTGAGTGACAGCAAACATGGCACCAAGGTTGTAAGTCTGAGTAATTGGGAAAATGATGCTCTCCATAACATATAGGTTTTTTTTTAAAGATAGACTTTGGTTTTGAACATGTTATTTTAAAAATACCTATTCAACATCCAGTTCAAAATGTCCTAGGCAACTGTTGACATGGACCTGAAATATGGTAGAGACTACAATTTGACATATAGATCCAGGAATCATCCAGATAGGGATGATAATTGTACTGATGGGATCACCAAGAGAGATATTATGGAGGTAAAAGAGAAGAGCATCTAGTAGATAGCATTAAAGCACACCCATATGATATAGATGATGATCCTGCAAAGAAGACTGAGAAGGTCTGGTCTGATAGGTAGGAGCAGAGCCAAGAGAGCAAAGCAGCAAGAAAATCAATGAGAAAGACTATTCAGGAGGAAAGTGTGATCATCAATGTCAAATGCTGCAGAGGTCAAGAAGGATAAGAACTGAGAAAAAGCCATTATATTAAGCAATCATTAGATCATTGGAAACCTTGAAAAGAGTAGTTTCTGTTGAGTGATGAAATTGGAAGCCAGATTATAGAGTGTTGGGAAATCAGCAAATGGAGAGGAAGGAGAGAAACTGAGTATAGACAGGATTTTCAAGGAGTTTGGCAAAGAAAGGAGAAATATTAGATGCTAGCTAGTGGGAATATAAGATCTAGTGAAGGTTTTTCAAGGGGGTGAAACACAGATATATTTGTAGACAGCAGGTAAGGAACCAGTAGAAATGGACAGAATGAATATTAGAGAGGGAAGAGATGATAGGAAAAATCGGCTGAAGACGATGGGGAGAATGGGATCAAGGATACATGTAGAGGTAGCATACCACTATTCTGAATGTTAGAGATCCCAGTAAGCATGTCTTGAACAATCAGCATTTCTCTTGAGTGAATGTAGAATGCTTGAACCTCTGTGTGCAGGGAAAACACAGGAGTGAGTTCTAGCGGCCACCCAGAAATAGATTGATGACTGGTGCTTCTGCTGGGTTTTTGAAATTTCGATTGATGTTCAATTACTTAAAATTATGATAAAAGGAAATTACCAATCAAAGCTAATGCTAATAGCATGTGTTTATCTGTTGTTTTCCAATCTGGGGTACATAACACATGCCATCAGCAGTTGTTTAATCAGCCAGACTTGGGAAGCATACACGTTATTAGTAGCTTTTTACCAGATTTGGGGGATATACACACATCATTGCCAAACTATACACTAGGGCTTTTCTTATTATACAGAAACAACTTGTATAACAACTACTTTTTTTGTGGGACAATGAGGGTTAAGTGACTTGCCCAGAGTCACACAGCTAGTTAAGTGTCAAGTGTTTGAGACTGAATTTTAACTCAGGTCCTCCTGAATCCAGGGCCGGTGCTTCGTCCACTGTACCACCTAGCTGCCACCATAACAACTACTTAATCATAAAATGTAGGCTTTAAACAGGATAGAGTTAGTCATTTTTTTTGTTTGTTTGTTTTTTTTGTGGGGCAATGGGGGTTAAGTGACTTGCCCAGGGTCACACAGCTAGTAAGTGTCAAGTGTCTGAGGCCGGATTTGAACTAAGGTACTCCTGAATCCAGGGCTGGAGCTTTATCTACTGTGCTACCTAGCTGCCCCTAGAGTTAGTTATGTTAAGGTAACACAATTCTCCTACACCCATCAACCTCAGCATTGGTCCTTTCCCTTCTTTAATCTTTCATTTATTCATGACAAAACTTAAAATTCTGTTATTATTATTGTTGCCTTGGCATTCCTCACCAGTTTCCAGTTTTTAAAAAGATGTAGTGTCATGAAATGATACCATTATTTTATATTTATCATTCATTCTCTGTCCCTTGCTATGATCCTAAAGGACTATGAGAGTATTGCATATGACGAGCAATCGAAAGAATTGTGGATGTTTAGCTCAGAGAAGGAAAAAATGTAGGTAGGACAAGAATTGGTGTCTTCAACTACTCGAAGGACTCTCATGTAAAAAAGAGACTAGACTTATTGTTCTTGGTGCCAAAGGTCAGAACTAGGAGCAACAGGTAGAAACTATAGAAAATCAGATTTATAATGGATGTAGTGAAACCTTTCTCACAATTAGCATGGGCTTCCTTTGGCTGCCTCACCATCTGTCAAGTATGTTTCAGGAGGAATTCTTGTTCAGGTACTGGTTGGACTAAGTGGCTTCCAAAGTTACCTTTCACTTTGTTATTTTGGGTTAGTATGAGAACCCTCCGGGTGGTTCACAAACTGGCATTTTGTAGCCTCACAGCTGTTAATGTGACAAGACATGTACTTGTACTCTTGCACATTTATCTCTCATCAAGAATTGGGCCATTTTGATTAATTCTGGTTTCAAATATTGATTTTTTAATTTTTGGTTTAATGAAAAGTGGGAGTAGATATAGGAGGGTAGCCTGACTCCTACTAAAATCATTCTCAGACTGAAATACTTAAGAACCACTGACCAAGTCCAGGGGTGACCAATGGAGAGTCCTGGCTTTCCGTATGGCTCTTCAAAACTTCCTGTGTGGCCTTTGTAGCAAGTATGAAACAAACAAACAAACAAAAGATTGTGATTATAAATTATAATGGTGACAAGAAAGTCTATGTCCTTTAAAAGACCTAAAATCAAATTACATTGTAGAGACACATAAATAATGCAGGCACATATTGGATCTATTCCATATAACAAATGAATTAAGTATTAACATTTTGAAGAAAAAAGTTATTATGACCCTTTGTCAATGTCACTAGTGAATTGTCTCCTTTCCATGTTGAGGGTTCCACCCTACCCCCAATCTTTTTCTAATTCATCCATCTACCTCACAATAGGCTGGTTCCTAGATGATAGTGAATAATTATTTCCCATTTTATTACTGAAGATCTCAAGGGAAGAAGTTTCCACAGAACACACAACTCTGAATTGGAAAATTCTTCATTTAGCTTAACCTTAAAATCTCTTGCTTGTATTTCAAGTTGTTGCACAGGCCAGCAGTAGGGAATAAATGAAAAAAAGACATTACCTCCACTGGGTTTAATTTTGTAATTTTTAACAAGTAGTCATCCAGATAGTCTTTTAATGCTTTGAGGTATGAAGACCTATTGCTGTCATTCTAGTAGTGGAAAGAAAGAAAAGCAAAACAAAACAAAAGCTGAGTTCAAATCCTACCTCTGACTTTTATTTTGGGGGGGTGGGGTGGGACAATGAGGGTTAAGTGACTTGCCCAGGGTCACACAGCTAGTAAGTGTCAAGTGTCCAAGGCCGGATTTGAACTCGGGTCCACCTGAATCCAGGGCCCCTGCTTTATCCACTGAGCCACCTAGCTGCCCCCCTACTTCTGACTTTTGCTAATTGTATTACCTGGGGCAAGTCACTTCACTTCTCTGTGCCTCATTTTCCTCATCTGCAAAATAGGGATGCTAATTACTGTAGTACTTCTCTCACTGGGTAGTCTGGAGGCTCAATTAAAATAATGTATATAGAGTGCTTTGTAAGCCTTAAAGTTCTATATATGGGTCAGATATTTATTTTTCCTTATGCATCACACCATGGATCTTTCTTCCTTTTACCTCCCAACTCCTCTCAGCTCCTATTACTTTTCTCTCAGGTCTACCTTGACCCTCTGCTTTTGTATTTCTTTATGTTGGCTATATGACCCCATCAGGGTTGAACGTTTCAAACTGTGAGCCCACTGAAGACAGTAACTGTGTTGGGTATGTGATTTGTATAGCTTAACACAGAATCCTAAAGAAAGGATGACTTTTTTTCTTCACTCTGGCTGCTGACAGTGACAAGAAGAGAAGGGTATCTTGGACTGAATGAAGGCACTTTGGCTTTCCTGGTTGTAGAGCTTTAAATTATTTTTGGCGCAGTAGGACATGGAGAAGAAACAGAGATGGAGTTCTGTTTTCTGCAGACCTCAGTCTCTGATCAACACCCCGTTTTCCTCAGGAGGGAGGAGAAACCATCAAGGGCAAGTTAGGAAGCTGTGGCAGCTGGAATCCTTCCCTTCTCTGAAGAAATGAGGCCAAGGCACCTTTACCTTTTCCCATGAAAGCCTTTGAGTTGCTTGAGTTGACTATTTTAGCAGCTTAGAATCTGAGGTGGGAGGGAGGCCTTGAAGGCAGGCATATGACTTCACTAGCTGTTTTGCATAAATCTAATTTCCCGGGAAAACAGAATCCTTCTGAAGTTGCTGAGGTCAGGCACAGTGAGGCAGGCATAGGCAGTCCTGGCCCAGCTGGGGAGGAAATAGCATTTACATAGTGTTTATTCTCTCTTCAAGGACAATTACAAAGACTCTTTGGGCTTTAGAAGTTTTCCCTGTTTATTTAGGTGTGGCAACAAAATAGTGTTCAATAGTGGAGATGATATTCTCAACTACTTGGTTCTTCTGCTCTCCTAGTGATGCCTGTTACATACCATGTGTTCCTAGAACTGGGTCAAGAAATGAAAAAACAAAGAAACAAAAAATTCCAATGTATGGGTGATTTGAGCCATTTTCAAACCTTTAATCACATGGCTTTTAAGGAAAAGGAAGAAGACAGAACATTCATGAGAACAAAAGAGGCAGATGAAAGAAGGAATTTCCAATGGATCAATCACTCAGTCAAAAATTATTTAAATGCCTACTGTGTGCCAGTCACTGAGGATAAAAGTTCAAAGTATGAAACAATTCCTACTCTCAAGGAGTTTATATCCTAATGGGGAAAAAACAAGTACATATTATTTGTATACACATAATGACTATCTATCTATCTATCTATCTATCTATCTATCTATCTATCTATCTATCTATCTATCTATCTATCTATCTATCATCTCTATCATATATCATCTATGTATCATCTATCTATCTGTCTATCTATCTATCATCCACCACCATCATCATCATTATCTATCTCCCTAATCTATATAATAAATACAAGGTAATTTGAGGAGGACTTCAGATGGTATTTTGGTGGTATGGATCAGAAAAGCTTCATGGAAAAAGATGCCTGAGCTCCATCTTAATGGAAGAGAGGAACCCCATAAGGGGCAAGTAAGGAGGAGGTGCATTTTGATGCATGTGGGGTAGTTTGTTAAATATGTGGTGGGGTTCCTTAAGTATTCCTCTGTAAAGAATTATACTCTCACACACAGTGCAATTAGGATTGAAATGGTCCTCTGTTGGGCACTAGAGAAAGTGAACAAGAGTGAACTTAAAGACTTAGCCTCAAGGGGAGGAGATGGCTTAGAAACATCTTTCTCCCCCAACAGAAGGAAGGCAAAACTTTTATAGAGGATAGATGGGGTGACCACCTGAAAATGGAAAGTTCCTTTTAGGGGTGGGGTGGGGAAAGATTCCTGAGAGTCAGGGGGATTTTTTTTTGAATGATAGTCCTTCCCTCTGTCTCCTGCCTCCATCAAGTAGTAGCCATATCTAAGGGACTTTCCTGTGTCAGTCCTGATATCTTGTTGGCCAAACATTAATAGTTCCCAAATTCCTCAATATGCCTATTCTGTTATCTGATCACCTTTGGTTTTGCTTCTCAAAGGAGACATTTCTTCTGAGTTATCCTAAGTTCATTCCATTAAACAAAATTTATGCCCCATATAGCATATCCATTTTTTTCCTTTGAGGCAGTTGGGGTTAAGTGACTTGCCCAGGGTCACATAGCTACTTAAGTATCAAGTGTCTGAGGCCAGATTTGAACTCAGGTCCTCCTGACTCCAGGGCCAGTGCTTTATTCACTGCACCACCTAGCTGCCCCTGTCCATATACAATATCATTGAAGAAACATAAAAAAACCCACCTGTATGACCCCAATGACCTCCTCTGGTGTCTTAAATTCCCATCCCTGGAGTCATTTTGCTGGGGCACAGAGAGGTTCCCTGTTCAAATGAAAATATGTTACCAGCAGAAGAGTGCCAGATTAGCCTATTAAATCATCGGCCTTTCTTAGTCTATTTGATACACTAGTGCCAGAAATCAAGTCAGAAGGAATGGTAAGAAGAAGAGGGAAATCATCATCTCCAACTCTGAAGGGAATAATCTCACTGCCTTTTACCATGAGGAGATGAACTCTGAAATATTGTATTCAGTTCTGGGGATGATATTTTAGAAAGAACATTGAAAAAAGGTGGAGCATATTCAGAAGACAAGCAGAATACTGAGAGAACTGAAGACCATGTAATTCAGGAAATGGTTGTAGGAACTTTGGTACCTTTAGCCTAGGGAAAAGAAGAGATCATATGGCCCAGTGGAAAGATCGCTGACTCTAGATTTTAGGGACCCAGGTTCAAATCTTGACTCTATTACTCCCTGGGTGATATTGGGCAAGTCACTTGACCTAACTAGGTTTAAGTTCCTTATCTATAAAATAAGGAGGGTTAGACCAGAATTTCTTTCAGCCCTTAAGAACCTATGATAATATTAAACAAAAGTTGAGAACTATCTTTACATGTAACGGAAAAAATAAAATATCTCAAAAAAAAAAAAAAAAAAGAACCTATGATAATACTTGGGATGTTTGTGTGTATGTGTGTAAATTATAATTGTCCCTAAGTATTTAAAAGGCTTTCATGTGGAAATTGGAGTTGTTTGCTTGACTCAAATATAGACTAAGGATATATGGAAGATTTCATAGAGTTAGATTTAGGCCTGATATAGTAGATATTCCCCCACACCTGTAATTCTTTCCTTTCTGCTGTTTCTTGGCTTCCCTGGTTTCCTTCAAGTTCCAGCTAAAATCCTACCTTTTGCAAGAAATTTTATTTAACTTCCTTAATGCCTAGTGCCCTCCATTACATAGCTCCAATTTATCATAAATTTGTATATGTGTATATATGCATATATATATGTAGTTTGTACATAGTTATTTACACGTTTTCTCCTCCATTAGACTGTTATCTCTTTGAGAGCAGGGACTGCATTTTTTTGTTTTTTGTTTTTTTGTATCCCCAGTGCTTAACAAAGTGACTGGCTCATAATAGACAGGTAATACATGCTTGTTGACTTGAATAGACTTAAACAGTGAACTATGAAAAGTGTAAAGTGTTCCCTTGGGGAAAAGGTATTTCCCCCCTCTTTGAAACCTTTGAGCAGAGCAAATGCAAATGATCCCATGTTCAGAATGTAGTATAGGGGATTCACAGTGAAATGTCACCACAGGATCCTAATTCATCTCTTGCACTCTAATCTCCCCCTGATCTAATCCATCCTACATGGCACCACAAAATGAAACTTCCTAAAATATAACTTCATGTCCCTGCTGTCCTCCTTCTAAGCTTTCTGGGATTTCACATTATAATAGGATCACATCTCAACTTTCTAGCCTGCAAAACTCACCAATCTTCTGCCTCCAGCCTACCTTTAACAATAAAACAAAACAAAACTTTATCCTCTTCTCCTTCTCTACTGAACTACATTCTCCAGTCAAATTGACATCCTCAAGAATGTCTTATCCATTCTTGGATCTATGATTTCATGCATTCTATCCCTCTTTCTCCGCCATTTAATTCCCAGCCCACCCCAACCCCTGCTATCTTTCAAGACACAGCTCAAGTCCTATCTATCCCATGGAGTCTTATCTGATAATAATAACAACAGTAATGTACACACATTTAATGATTTAGAGTTTTCAGAGTGCTTTAGAAATGTGATTTCATATAAGCTTCATAATATCACTGTGAGGTGGGTACTAAAATATTATTATATCCCTTTTACATTTGAGGAAACTGAGGTCCAGAGGTACTGAATAACTTGGCCTTTGTTAATAACTATCATAGGAAAGATTTGAATTCAGGTCTTCCTTCTAAATCCATTATTCTCTCTATTATGATATAATGACTTTCAACAGATATTTCATTCCTCTGAACTTTATTCACTAGTCATCTATACCATTTATTTGACTCCTAGATTACATTACTAGTTATTTCTTATGTATGCATAGATTTCTTAACAAGACCCTAAATTTCATTATTATGTAGACAGTATTTTATACTTTCTTGCTCCCTATACCCCAAATACCTAGTAGGTACACACTGAACATTAGTTGATTGTTAATATATAATTTTACATTCATTGATTGTTGAAAACAGGAGGTCTTGGGCTGAGATTTGCTGACACATCAAAGAGTACTAGGTAATTTTTGACTTCATGAAGGTATTGGGCACCAGAGGGTGGGTGAGTTACTCTTAGCCCCAGCTCCAGTGTCATGCCAAGGGCTGCATCTGCAAACAGTCTATGGTTTAGTGGGGTATATGTTGACAGGCTAGCTTCCTTTGAACAGGATATGTTACAGGGATAGGGGACATGAAAAATGGATTGTGGGATATATTCAAGTTAACATATTTTTTCCAATCACTGAAGCTAATAGAAGATAGTCAGCATGTTAGGACCAAAAGCAGGGAAGCTGACCAAGTTTTAAAGATACAGGTTAGCAGTGTTATTGTATGGAATTCAAGAGGAAAAAAAAAAGAATAATGTGGTATAAAGTCAGACAAGAGTTCAAGTAATTGAATGTCCAAATAAAATGGATCTTCTACAGAGTTAGATTTCCAGTATGTATCAGTGAAGCATCCATCATCATACTATCATCCTTTTTTTGGCCTAGAGTTTAGGACCAATGTTTCACCCCACCCTATCTTGTTCTGCTGAGTAAGTTCAGGAGTGGACAGCTCCTGATCTCTCATGTAGTAGGCACTGATTCTGAAAGAAGGGAGACTGTCTTGCAAGGGAACCATGCAAGACATACTTTTCTTGTTTTGTGGCTTTCTAAAAGGCTGGGACTATTTGGAAAATGCTGTAGCTTTCTTCTGCTTCACTGGGAATTGTTCTCATCCTCAATGGAACATGGAAGGGTCTAAGCAGCATCTTTTTCTGGAGTTTTTGTCTTTTCTCTGCAGTAAGAACAATTCTACCAGGCACCACAGTGTCTCCTGTTTGCAATCATCCAGGCACAGCCACTGGAGAACCCACAGGGCTTTGAGTCATTTGCCTGTGAGTTTTGAGGGTCATCAAAGCAGTCCAGTGGAAAAACCAGTAAACGCCTCCATTCTGCTCCAATGAGCTCCATGAGGATTCAGAACATTCTGGCTCTGGGGGAAAAACACCAGAGCTTGTCAGAAAAATAATTCAGACACACACAGCTCCTGGGTCCTGACAGACCTTTGTTAAAGAGTCTAAGTTAAGTGGGCAGGTGGCCAATCCTTGAAGTTTGGTGTAATTTGAAAACAAACACAAACAGCAGGGGGCAAAAAAACCCGTGAATATCACAGTGATCAAATTAGCCATGGAAGTTAGAAACACACTAGCTACAGTATTCCTCTGCAACACAGACTGAACCCTGGCCATGCCCTTCCTGTCCTTGGGCATTTATCTGCCTCACAATCAAATTCATGTCAATCTTCAAAACAGAGCAACATATCTAAGAGGCAGCTATGGTGTAGCTAATACAGCAGTATCCCAGAAACACATAACCTGGATGCAAGTTCCAACTCTGCCACTTAGTATTTTGGGCAAGCCATTACATCTTTCCTCATCTCAGTTTCCTCTTTTTTTTTCAACAAGAGTCATGTGATTATATATAAGGATTGTATGATGCTTAAGGTCCCTTCCATTGCTAACATTCTAAGATCTAGGCATCAAAATCCATATGTTCCTCTATAGTCATGCTTTCCGAGGTCTTCTCCCTTGAATTTTCTAAATGTTTTCATCTTAAAAACTTCCTTTTTATGTCCTATTCCATTCCCCATTTCTCTTACCTTTCATTATCATTCTCTGATCCCTTTCTCTCCCTTTGTCTCTGTCTCTCTGTCTCTGTCTCTCTCCCTCCCCCCTTCTCTCTGTCTCTCTCTCTGTCTCTGTCTGTCTGTCTGTCTCTCTCTGTCTCTCTGTCTCTCTGTCTCTCTGTCTCTCTGTCTCTCTCTCTCTCTCTCTCACACACACACACACACACACACACACACACACTGTACTCCCACATACACACCTCTCCAAACTTTTCTGCCTGCAAACCCCTGGGCACATCTGGCATCAAGCTTTCAGCATGGGTAGTAGAGTGCCAGGTATTGTGTTACTTTCTGCTTACAGATGTTGCTTTCTGATCTTTGTGTATACACAAAGCTTTCCCTACTATATCACAAGCTCTGTTAGCAAGCATAGGGCTTAGAGCTGGAAGGAACCTTGGAGATATGCCACTACACAGTATGGTGTAATGATACAAGTCCTGGATTTGGAATCAGAGGAGGTGAGTTTGGATTCTGGCTCTGCTATTTTTGCCTATGTGGCCTCAGGCAAAGCAATTTCCCTCTCTGGACCCCAGTTTTCTCATTTATTAAATGATGAAGCTGAACTAGGTAAGTGGATCATTCCTAAGATCCCTTCTAGCTCCAAAGCCTATGATGTAGGTCTAACCTGCTGATTTGATGGAGTAGAAGAAACTGAGACCCAGAGGAGGGAAGTAAACTCCCCAAGTCACTAAGATACTCCATGAAAGATGTAGGAAGGAATTGTTTCTTTCATTCCTTTTCATCTCATAATCTCTTCCTTTCCATCCTTCAACTACCTACAGGAGCCAAGCATACCATTCCTTTCCCCTACCCTATTCACACATTTTTCAACCTTTTGGCAAGTCATTGATGCTTTCTGTAAAAGGGGCAGATTGGTATTTGCAGACTGCCAACATTGCAGTATAGGTAGGTGGAATGGAGGTTGAGATAATGGCTTTGAAGTGGTTTCATCTCCTACCAGGAAAGAAAATGTGATCTCTAAATATGCATCAGAAGTAGCAAAGATCCCACCTAGTGGGGTTAAAAAAACTGACCCTAGGAGCCAGACTTGGGTTTTAGTCCTGGCTCAAAGATCTACATATTAATGTGACTAAGCATATGATCTACCTCCCCATACCTTAGTTTTATTGGCTGTGCAACAGTGCAACTGGGAGAATTGTTCCTTCACCCTCTATATATCTTGGGAATGTTAAGAGACTGAATGAGGTAAGTAGGAAACTGCTAAAAATGTTGGGGATGGGATGGGGAGGGAGAAACAATTTATAAGTGAAGACTATTGTTATCTTTCTCAATACCCACAGCCTTCTGAGCACTCTAGTTAGGAAATGTTACATCCCGTAATATTTCTCCTAAGGAGCATGGGGTATTTTATCTTCTTCATCTTCACTATCACAGTGGGAGATAACTGGGTGGAGAAATGTCAGTCCTTATAAATATGTTATACGTAAATAATGGCAGTGCTTCCAAAAAAGAAGGAAGGACTGCTGTTTAGTTGATTCTCAGGGTTGGCTACTTCAATTTTGTTCTCCACTTGTGTTTGGTGTGAAGCCTGATTCAAAACAAAACACATGTTGAGAACATTAGCTGGTAAGCCCTAAGGGTCATGGGAAGAGTCCTGGGCTTTGAATCAGAACACTGGGTTTGCCGTTTACAAGTTATTTAACTTCAGGCTAGTTCATTCCCCTTTCTAAGCTTCACTTTCTTCTTGACTTTCTATATAGTGGAATAAAAATTGACAATGTAGCATAATAAAAATAATCATAATAATGCCTGACAGTTATGTAGTCCCTTAAGGTTTGCAAAGCATTTTATTTATATGCATTTGAATCTCTGTGAATATAGATCTCATAGGAATTATTATATCTATTTCACAGAGAGAAGTTAAATGCCTTCTCCCCAGTAACCACTCAGTAAGCATGAAGTATTTGAACCCATGTCTCCCTTATACTGAATCCAGGTCCCGAGCCACTTCTCCATGCACTACACTTAGAGTTGGAAGTCTGGGAATGAGCTATTGCTTTGGTTCTTACTAGCTGTATGACCTCACACCTAGGTTCTTCATCTTTAGAATGAGGGCATTGGACTAGATAAACTTTGTGCTCCCTCCTATTTATAAAAATTGATGATCCCAAAACTTGGACCACTGACTTTCATGGAAGGAGGGAGGATGCAGAGAGGGAAGCACTCTGTAACTTGTTAAACACTACAGAAATGTGAGCAGTGTTATTATCTGTTCGAGGTCCAGAGCATGATTAGCTGGTGAGGGATTTCTTGCCCACTTTTCATTCCCACATTGAGTTTGTTGTCTTGCACATAGTATGTGCTTAATAAATGTTTGTTTGACTTGAGTTGACTGTATATTTGGGTCTGGTTCTTTAGATGAGGTTCTGAACAGCCAGGCAGCTGTACTACCCAAACCCAGTGATGTGTGATGCCAACATTTAGGCCTCTCTGTAAGCTTGGCAGCACCTGGGCCTACCGGCAGTTTTGCCATCTGTCAGACACCAAGCGTGTGACCTGTTGGACTCCAATTTCCAGTAAGTGGTAAGGCTGAGATACTTTCCAAGGGTGATTCTCTGGGGATAGCGAGGGGACCAAGTGACTCTAGGCAAACATAATGGAGATTTGTTTGAAAACAAGAGCTACAGGCGGACAAGAATCTTCCGGACTGGGAAATATTGTGAGGGTCATGTAGAATAAAGTCAGGAAGAAACCTGTAACCCTTCCATTCCTGACTGTGTCTCGAAAACATCAACTGCCTGAGGATTGTTAAAAGACCTGGGAGAAAATACCCCAGTAGTGAAGGATATTTTTAAGCTGGCTATTTTTATTGTTAAAATATTTCTTAAAAATTACCATTTCTTGGGGGGCGGCTAGGTGGCGCAGTGGATAAAGCACCGGCCCTGAATTCAGGAGTTCCTGAGTTCAAATCCGGCCTCAGACACTTGACACTTAATAGCTGTGTGACCTTGGGCAAGTCACTTAACCCCCACTGCCCTGCAAAAAAAAAAAATTACCATTTCTTTATTTTTAACATTCTTTAAAATTTTAAATTCCAAATTTTCTCTCTCCCTAACACACATCCCCCACCCACTGAAAAGGAAAGCAATATGATATCAATTATGCACATGGAATCATGCAAAACACATTTGCATATTAGCCATATTTTTTAAAAAAGCAAGAAAAATAAAGTAATAATGTTATACTTCAGTTTGTACTCAGAGATTATCAATTCTCTCTCTGGAGATGAACGGCATTTTTTTCATCGTGAATCCTTTGGAATTATTCTGGACCTTTTTATTTCTCAGAACAGCCAAATCTTTCACAGTTCATTATCATAACATTGCTGTTACTATGCATAATGATCTCCTGGTTCTTCTCGTTTCACTTTGTATAAGTTGCTATAGTTTTTATTATATTTTTCTGAAACCAGCCACCTCATTAGTTCCTATAGCAAAATTGCATTCAGTCATGATCATATGCTACAATTTGTTCATTCATTCCCCAACTGATGAACATTCCCTTGATTTCTAATTCTTTGCCATCACAAAATAGCACAAATACTTTCATACATATAGGTCCTTTCCCTTTTACTTTTATTTCTTTGAAATATAGACCCAGTAGTGATATTTCTGGTTCAAAGGGTCTGCACAGTTTTATATACCTTTGGACCTAGTTACAAATTGTTCTCCATAATAGTTGAACCTGTTCACTACTCCACCAACAATTCAATAGTGTACCTATTGTTTATGAGGAATTCTTTTTTCCCCACTGGGTAAAGATTGTGATCCAAACATTGCCTTGAGCTCTTAGCCACTCCGTTCAGTTAATACATGTTTGTTGAAGACAGCATAGTATAATGGAAATAATTCTGGACATGGAGTTTGGAAATCTCTCAGAGGAAACATGGGCATAAATTCTAGCCCCAACATTTACCACATATAAGATCTTGGAAAAGTCATTTAACTACCTTGAGCCTCATTTTCCCATCTGCAAAATGGGGATAATTGTACTATTTGCTTAATAAGGTTGTGATGAGGAAAATGCTTTGCAAAACTTGGATTGTTATGCATTTTTTTTACTATTTCTGATTGAACTGATTACCCTTAAACTGAAAAATTAATGTGGACCATCATGGCATAAGAATATTAAAAATGGGATTAAAGAATGAAAAATGAGAATATCATATGGTAGAGAAGTATAAGTGTTTTGACAGCTTTTCCCCCTACCCTCCATTAGAAGAGGAGGCATCTCTTTAGTAATCATGTCTGTCATTTAGAGCCCTTCCTTCTAATTTCTCAATTATTAGGAATTTATTTTCCTGTGATTATGGTTAACATCTTGTCATTCCAACTGGGACTTTTGAAGAGTCTGAGATCTGAAGGAAGAAAAATAGTGGCACTGGGTTCCAGGAAATAAACTTTTCCTCATTGTAAAAACTGCTAGCTGTCAGCACATGGGTCCTGGGCAACCCGAGGCAGAAGTCTTCAATTTAAAATGTAAAGGTGAATCTATGCCTGCTGGAGAAAAGGATTTCCCGTATACCTCAGGTAAGCTAACATTTTCTGAGGGACCAGGGATCTGTTGTAGAATAGGGGCCTGTAGTCCCAGACCCAGGCCTGATGTAAACATGTTAAATATACACTGAGTGCATATATTTAGCTGAGAACACCAAGAGGACTTTTGTAGCAATACTGCAAAGTAGTTACAGAAACCATTCTGTTATTAGGTAAAGTAATGTTTCCTGTTGGTGGCTAAACAAGTAAAATTCCTTAGGAAACTAGGTAGATGAATTCAAGGGTTACTACCCTAGGTAGATTGTTGGGAGTAGAAAAAGCAATAAGCAATGCTGAAAATGTATTGGGGAAGGAAAAATAAGAAAGCAAGAAGTGGCATTAAAGTTATCTTCAATGATGTGAAAGAGTGGGGAGTAGAGGCCCCCACAATGACTGGCCCTTTGGAAGCACTTAATAATCCTTGTTGACTAAAGAAGAATGCTATGTTGGTAAACTTGGGATATCAAAGGCACCCCAGGAAAACCTTGAATATGTTAGTTGATCCTCTAGGAAAGAGATATTATGGTATCATAGAGTCTGAGCTGGAAGGTATCTTTGTGATCATCTAGTCCAGTTTCCTTATTTAGCTGATGGGGAAACTGAGGCTCAGAGATTTTTAATGACTTGCTTGTGGTCACACAGCTAGTAATTGTTAGACGATAGATTGGAACTCAGTTCTTTTGTGCCTCCAAACCAGCACTGTATCAGCTGGGCCATGTTATCTCCTAGGACATAAACAAGTATCATGTTGGGGAGCTTTTATCCTGTTCTGGGGGAAGGATCAATGAGATTATAAAATTATTGAACAGCATATGCATGAAATTTAGGTACAATAGTAGATGGAGTGCTTGGCCTGGAGTCAGGAATACCTGAGTTCAAATCTGGCCTCAGATACTAGCTGCATAAACTTGGGCAAGTTATTTAACTACTGTATGCCTCAGTTTCCTCACCTGTAAAATGGGCATAATAACAGGGCTCATCTTGCAGGGTTGTTGTAAGAATCAAATGAGATAATAGTTCTAAAGCATTTAGCACATATTATATGCCTGGTGCATATTATATGCTCAGTAAATGTTTGTTCCCTTCCCTCTTCCTTCTGCCTCCCTCCCTCTAGTCCCCACCCCCATTTTTGTATTTCTTCTTCACAATCTACTTGCTCGAAGAAGTATTGGGAGAATACTGTGGGAGCAAAGGACAGCTTGTATTTCTATATTTTGCTGTTTACAAGGTGCTTTTCTCACAACAGTTCTGTGATGTCATAGGATCACAGCTTTAGAGTAGCAAAGGATCTCTGTGGCCAACCAGTCTAACTCCCTCGTTTTAGAGATATAGAAATTGAAGCCAAGGGAGGTTGAATGATTCACCCAAATTCACACAGAAGCTGAAGATCACCAGTAGGATATAAACTTTGGTCCTCTGACTCTATAACTGGTGTTCTTTTCATATATTTTTATTTCCATTATGTAGATGAATGATCTTAAAATGTTTTCATCATGCTTCCCTGTCAGTTAAAAAAATTCTGAGAACCCTTCCCAAATATTTTTATTTTGCTCTGTATAAATTTTATGCCTGTACAAACATACTAACTATACATTTTTAAAAAATCAGATAAAGGAAAATAAATGTGTTTAAAATATTTATTACATTTTATTTTATTGATGGAACAAAAAAAACCCTTTTGCTCTCATTAAAAAATTATGTTAAGAAAGAGACTGTATTGTGATTGGATATGTTTCATCACTTTTTAAAATCGTGGTTTAAGCCTTTGTGATATAGCAATTTGAAAGTCTGATCTTTTGTTCAGTTTGTTTTAATAATTGGTTTAAGGGCTATTATAACTGAAAAAACGCTATATCACAAACATTCAAATGGAAGTGTATTATTGTTGGCTGTACTTACTAAGTCATGATACACATTTTTCAATCCACCAGTTATGCAAAGGGTTTGTTAGAATAAAGCTAGGAAATTTCCATCTGCCCTAATGGAGAGGTTAGGTTGGTCTCTGGAGGTCAAGTCCCTGGTCTGGAATTTGGCTGTTCCAGATGGAAGAAAGAGCCCAGCAGCAAAGCAGATGGCAAGATACTTGCATGAGTGCTGTTTTCTGCCAGGAGGTGGTCTTTATTTTCTTCTAAGTTGTCTAATGTGTCAAGGGGTTGTGTGTGTGTGTGTGTGTGTGTGTGTGTGTGTGTGTGTGTGTGTGTGTGTGTGTGTGTGTAGGTTGTTGAGAGCAATGTTACAGATCTGGGAGAGTTCTACCTACTTAAGCCTCAAACTCAGTAGTAGCATTAGTCACTGCTACCTCTTACCTATGGGTGGCAGTGGCTACTAACATTCTCAGGAAATACTCTCTTCCCAGTCTAGCTTGTCCTCTTGAACCAGTAGGGGCCCTTCCACCCTCACTCTGGGACTCCCACAGTATGTGTCCAGTCTATCTAAAGGAGTGGAAGACACATGCCATCCATCATCTCCTGATGGAGAGGTCCTGGAAGGGTCTTACTCCTGGGGAAGCAAGGTCTGCCTGTCCCCATTGTACCCTAGGCCACACCTTGGTGGTCTAGGTAGTCTTTTAACCCTGTGCCAGGACTCATGTGAGATCAATGATTCTTTATGTACAGCTGCTGCTGGTGGGGACAGGTCTAAGGAGTACTTGGTAGAAAATAACCACCTTCCTTCCTGCCTGCCTACTTCTATATTGTGAAAGGGGCAGGAGAGCAACAGAGGGAGGTAGTACTACAAGCTTCTTCTTTTAAAAAAAAATTGGGTAAGGCAATTGGGGTTAAGTTACTTGCCCAAGGTCACACAGCTAGTAAATGTCAAGTTTCTGAGGTCAGATTGGAACTCAGGTCCTGATGACTCCAGGGCGTGTGTTTATCCACTGTGCCACCTAGCTGCCCTCTAGCTGCCCTCTAGCTGCCCCGTAGCTGCAAGCTTCTTAAACAGTTATGCTCTTCCTCCATTCCAGTAGAAACTGAGATAAATGATTATTTCTTTCATATATTAATAACTAATTATTGAATCATGACCAAGGTTTTTTCCCCTTTTCTACTTCCTTATCCAGAACCTAACCAGTATGGAAAATCTTGGGGAAAATTGCTCAGGCTAAGATCTAATCAAAGACAGTAAAGCAACTCTAAGCATAGGCAAATGTGTAGATTCCTGCTCATTGTATTTACTCAGATAGGTCTGGGAAAATGTGAATTCTCCCTGTGTCAGACAGTTGATATGGAAATTGCTAAATGTCTTTGATCAAGATTTGGGTGGTCCAAGCCATATACCCTGAAGACCTTCATTGGAATGAGCCCATGAGTCATTATAATATTCATTTTCTTGTTAATTGTTAACCAATCAGAGTTGATTCCCACCTTCAGGGACACCCACACTTCCAAGGGCATATAAGCTGTGAGCCCACCCCCATGAGGGGTCTTTGGCATCTGATAGTGCCACTTGACTTCTTTTATTAATAAAATATTAGAATTATTAATAAAATAATAAATTACCCAGAAACTATATCTCTTAAGCTTTTATTTTTTTTCAAGTCACAAAATAATGAAAATGAAGCTCCTAGAGATGAAGTGATCTGCCTAACATGTGACAGAGCTAGGACTTGAACTCAGGTTTTTGGATTCCAAGTTTTGGCCGCTTTATGACATGTGCACAGCCTCTTACCATATAGCTCCAATGACATAGTACTCAATATTCCATTCTAATAACATGGGGAGTTTTAGGCTCCTTGCAGAGAAGATGCAACCTTCTTTTAGCTCCTTTGATGAAACAAAGGAACACTAAAGCCTATTTATCATTGTCAGGAGATTGTACCTCTCTGGGATTTCATCCTGAACTATATAGCAGCCTGCTTCTCACCACCCCTATCCCACCTCCCCCCCCCATCCCAGTTTCCTCTTCTTTTTTTCTTCTCAGTTAGCTGCTTGCCAGATCCCCATAATTTCTGCTGGACCCCTGCTCTGGCCACTGCTGCCTCAGTCCCTTTGAGAGAAAACAAAACAAAACATGAAGTGAATTGGGAAGAGTCAGCCTGGTGTTTGGTTTGGTCAAATATCAAAGCCATACCTTTTTGGGAAGGGGAGGAAGGGGGCTTTTTATCATTTACCAAAAGAAATGTAAAACTAACAGTGAGGCAGATTTAATTACTCTGCATCGAGGAGGTGATCAAATGCCCAATGACTTTAATTATGGAAGCTAAATTTGGGCTGCTCAGCCTAGGCTTTCAGGTAAATCAAACAGTATGGGCAGCCTTTACCCCAACAGACCCCTTGCTGAAAAGGCTTCCATTGCCCAGTGGCCTGGTGACCTAGAACTCCTTTGGCTCATTGCTACTGTTGGAAGGCTATTTAAAGATCAATTCAACTCAATTCAGCCAATGTTTATTTAACATCTACTATGTGCACAGTTCTGTGCTAGGGACACAAAGGTCAAATGAGCCCCGTCCCCCCTTCAAATTGCTTATATTCTACTAGTGGCAGTACAGCAGATGCACAGAGATGTCTAATTCAAGGTAGAATGCGTTGGGGACAAAGGAAAGATCCAGACAAGGTGGCCCAGGTTAAATTTGAGAAGAAAGAGAGCTCTTTCACTTGGAAGTTAGTGGGGGAAAGGATCAAGGGAAACTTTATGGAGGTAATAGTGTTTGACTAAAACTTTGGAGGATTATAAAGGTTTGGAAATGAGAAGGAAAGTATCACAGACATGGAAGGTGACATATGTGAGTGAACAGAGGAGAAAGAGAAAATGTTCAGTTTGGGGGAAGAGCTGGTAGTCTGGCTTTTCTTGCATGAGATAAGGAATGCTAAAAACTACTTTGGAGACCAGAAGAGTTTTTCTCCTTGAATCAATGCATAGATAGATTGGGGGGGTGGTGAGGTAGAAATGGGGAAAGGGAAGGATGTTCTTATCCATAAAGAAAGAAGTAATAGGAGTTATTTAAGGAAGGCAGGAATAATGGCTTATATTTATTTAATAGCCCTAGAAGGTTTATGCCCATTTTGCAAATGAGGAAATTGAATCTTAGAGAGATGAAAGTGACTTATCTGAGCACACACAGCCAATATCTGCTAGAACCGGTATTTAAGCTTGATTTGCCTAGGTTAAAATCCAATACTCTTTCCACTACCCCCTGGTGCTTCATATGTAGGGTCCTCCTTACCCCAATGTCTTCTAATATTAGAGGTGATCCTGAGCTGCCAAAAGCAAGAGAGTTATGTCAGGTCCTATTTAGGTCAAGCATAGGACAAGCACCAAGCTGTGTGACATTTAAGAATTGGCCTAGCTGTGTTTTACAGGGGCTCATAGTCAGGAAAGGACACCATGGTAGTAATACTTTCATATATATATATATATACATACATACATACATACTTACACACACATATATTTGTGTGTGTATGTATATATATGTATTTATGTATACACACACTCACACACATTTTAAATTGTAATTAAAAACAAATTTGGTGAGGGGCTATGATCTGCATTGTTGGAAGAAAGGGTCTCCCACTGATGAAATCATCTAGGATACCTTCGAAATGGCTCATTTCTTCAGAAATTGCTTCAGAGGTACAGTGCCTCCGAAAAGGCTCATTTCTACCAAAGTATCAGCCCTAGCCAACTGGCCCATAGAGAATGTGGTGAAATGCTGACTGATGCTGCTATTACAGCTCCCACTGGCCCAGGCAGGTTTGTTGTTTGAAAGAAACTATAGTTCCAAACCTTCAAACTCAATGCTGAACAGATCAAAAGACATATTCCTCACTTAGTTGAGCCCATATGGCTTTTGATTGGTCCTTTCTCCTTACTTCCTACTTGACTGATTTGGGCTGAGGGTCTTTGTTCTCAGGCTCCAGTTTCATTCACTATTGGCTCAGTTCCTAATTCTATCTCCTTCCAGTCACTTCTTTGTAGGGTAATTAAGACATTTAATTGATAAGCCTGAAGCATGACACAATAGACTTGCTCTCTCTTGGGACCATTGAACATGGGTTTGCACAATGTTATTTTAGTGGTCCCTTGGGGATGTTCACTGTGTTCGGGATGATCTCGCTTGAACATGGACAACCCCCTTGCCTGCAGTCAAACATCAGAGGACAAAGCAGCCCATCTGACAGCACTGTTTGCTGCAGTTGCTGAAATGCTCTATCTTTTCAGAACAGAAGAGCTGAAAACTGGCATTCCTTGGTCCAAGAGAGGCTCAGAAATCCCAGGGCAATGCATTTGAATTTCCCTGAGGGTAGACACAAATAATGTCTTCTTTTTCTTTGTCATCTGCTGGCAATCAGCAGTGTCAAGTCTGGAAAACAAAACCACTTTCTCTGGAGAAACAAAGGTTTTGAAAATAACAATGAAGATGCCTTGACAATTCTTTTTGGAATCACTTGGAATTATTGATCTGGGAGCCTGGCCGGGGCACTCCACACACACTGTTCTTTAAAGAGACAGTCCAAGTCACAGTTAAATGGGGAATGGAACTAATTGAAAGGTGGGGCTGTAGATGAGATATTTATTGGTGATTGATATTCTGCTCAGAGATGCACTCAGCACCTGCAATCAAATTAACCAAGGCTGCATTGAAAACAGTCTAGTTTCTGGTTTATGGCAATGGGTGCCTTCCAGGATACTGCCTAAGGAGATAAGACAAAGACAATCTATGGGATTACCAGCTCTTTCCTCCCTCCTGTAAAATGAGGGGGTTGGACTAGCTGGTCTCTTAAGGTGCCTTTTGGCTCTGGCATTTTTGTGTTATTAAGTGGCTGCTAAGCAGCTTCTGGCAGTGCTCAGCCACCCTTCACCATGGGAGACACTCATAATGAGAGTGATGATAATAATAATAATAATAATAATAATGGCAATAATTCATACATCAAAAGCCCTGTGGTGTCATTGGAATGTGAACTTCCTCCATAGATGCAGATTGTGCTTCTGAGTAGCTGCCCTTCAAGAATTGCAATGGATAAAAAATGTCACCCAGAGGAAGGGTAGGAAGAAACTGTGACCTAACACTTGGATGGGTGAGGGGGAGAAGGAAAAAGATGGGGCGTGGGAATTTGGAAGGCTTTCCCGGAGAAGATAGAATTTTAGTTGGGGCTTGAAGGAAGCCAACAAAGCCATGAAACAGATAGATATGAGGAAGGAAAGCATTCCATGTATGAGCAACAGGCAGCCAGGGAAAATGCTGAGTTGGGAGATGGAGTATCTTGTTTCAGGACCATCAAGGAAGCAGTATCATTGGATTGAAAGGTATATAGAAAGGTATAAGGTACAAAGTTGGGGGTGAGATGCTAGGTTACAAAGGGCTTTGAATGTCAAGCAAATGATGTGTATATTTGATCCAGTAGATAGAGAGCCATTGGAGTTTACTGAGTAGAGGTGTGACATAGTAAGACCTATGATTTAGGAAAATCACTTTGGTGGCTGACTAGAGAATAAACTGGAATAAGAAGATATTTATGGCAAGCCAGCCAACCAACAGGCTATTGCAATAATCCAGATATGAGGAAGTGAGGGACTGCAAAAAGGTAGTGTCATAGGAGAGAAGGGGGTGTATTTGAGAGATGTTATAAAGGTACAGGCGTTGGTAACAGATTGGATATGGGAGGAGAGGAGGATAAGAGAGAGTGAGAAGTTATGGATAATATCTAAATTGGGATCCTATGAGCCTGGGGGTATGGTAGTGCCTTCAACAATCACTGGGAAGGTTGGAAGGAGGGAGGTTTTGGGTGGAAAGCTAATAAATTCAGGTTTGGACATGTTGAGTTTAAGATGTTTACAACAGTGTTGTCAAAGTCATATAGAAATAGGACCACTAATTTGTACATAAGCATCCCTCTGGGTCACATATTGACTTAGTTTTAAAATGTAATATTACATATTTTATTGTACTTTTATTTATTTTGCTAAATAGTTCCCAATTCCATTTTATTCTGGTTTGAACTAAACTTGGGAATATTACAGGGCCATGTCTTTTGACACTTCTGGTCTATAGGACATTTATTTTGAGACATCTAATAAGCAGTTGAAAATGGGAGACTGGAGATCAGCAGATAGGTTAGGGCTGGATAAAAGGATTTCAGAATCATCAGCATGGAGATGATCATTGAAAGCAAATGAGATCACCAGGAGAAAAGAGCCCTATAGAGCACACATGGTTAGCAGATGTGACCTGGATGAAAATCCAGCAAAGGAGACTGAGAAGGACTGGTCAGATAAATAGGAGGAAAACCAGGACTAAGTACTATCTCAAAAACCTAGAAAGAAGAGAATATCAAAGAGAAGAGAATAATCTACATTATCAAAGGCTGCAGAGAGTTTAAGAAGGATTAGGATTGACATTAGGTCATGAGATTTGGTCATTGATAGATAATTTTGGAGAGATCAATTTTGTTGAATAATAATAAGGTTGAAAGCCAAAATTTAGAGAGTTAAGAAGAGAGAGAAGAAGTGAAGGCATCTATTATAGATAGCCTTCTCAAAGAGTTTAGCCACAGAAGGCAAAATAAATATGGGACAATAATAAGTGGGAACAGATGAATCAAATGAAGGTTTTTTGAGGATAGTGGAGAATAGGAAAGTAGCCAATAAGCAGAGAGAGATTAATGATAGATAAGAGAGTAGAAATGATTGAGGAGACAATCTATTATAGGAGATGGGCTAGAATGGGATAACTCAACCAATAAACATTTATTGCGGTTTACTGGCTAGATTTCTTTTTTAAGGGCCATGCCTTAAACCCAAATCACTCTGACCTTCATTGATTAGCCAGCAATAGGGCCCAGCCCAAGCCTGATTTGGTCATTGTGTAGGCTCTGATGACTCAGAATGAGTGCAAATAACAATTTTTTCTGTTTTGGCTAGAAACACTAATAGGGTCTTCCCCTACCAGATTGATCTGGTTTTGACTAGGTAAAAGAGGCCATTCTTTGTCTTATTTCTTACTTAGCCCTAATCATAGGGTCAGTGTTGCCTGAGACAAACTGAGATCTTGGAAAGACCTTAGTTTAAAAAGGCCAAGGTCTCCCACTGCATCTGGGGCCATGGCACCCTGATCTATATCTTGCCACTTGACCAACCTAGAAGGATTTTGGAGGAGAGAGTGAAGCTGATGAGTTTACATAGTCCTTCATCACTTAAATCCAGTTTACTTGCATATTATGATAATGACATCACCTTCTTTATGTCATAGTCCTTTTTGAGAAGGCAAAACAACAACAAGTATTTACTAAGCCATTTTGAGCTTATACCATCTTGGGCTATATGCCACTTTGAGCTTCTGTGATTTTGGTCAAGGTCTTGAAAAGATTATTACCAGCCTAGGACCAGCTTAGCTAAAATCAATTACTTGGCCCTAATTTGAAGCTTTGCACTAACTAGAGCCTACAAATCTTTGGCAGTTGACATTTTCTACAGGCATAGGCTTTTGAGAACCTCTAATGGCAGACCAATGCTTTAGTGCTTTATGCTTGGGGCAGCTAGGTGACACAGTGGATAGAGGTCCAGGCTTGGAGTCAGGAAGACCTGAGCTCAAATCTAGCCTCAGATATTTACTAGCTGTGTGTGACCCCAAGCAAGTCACTTAACTCTGTTTGCCTCAGTTTCCTCATCTGTAAAATGAGTTGGAGAAAGAAATGGCAAACCACTCCAGTATCTTTGCCATAAAAATCCCAAATGATCTCACCAAAAGTCAGTCATGACTGAAACAATGGAAGAAGTTTTATGTTTACAAAGCACCACCCTGTGAGGAAGGTAGTGTGAGAATTATTATCACCATTTTATCAATGAAAAAAAGTTGTTCCATGGAGATGTTAACTTACTCTTGATCATATGACTAGTTATTGCTAGACTGAACCCCAACTTTTCTATGTATAGTAATGTTTAACCTACTACACTATCTTGCCTCCATTTTAATCCTGCCCAGTTTACTAACTAGTCTGTGACTTCAAGCAAGTCACTTAAACTTTTTGGGTTTCAGTTACCTCATCTATAAAAAAGGGGAAATATTATTTGTTCTATTATATGAGAAGGGCTATAAGACTTTTTGTACCTTTTTTTTTTTTTAGTGAGGCAATTGGGGTTAAGTGACTTGCCCAGGGTCACACAGCTAGTAAGTGTTAAGTGTCTGAGGCCGGATTTGAACTCAGGTATTCCTGAATCCAGGGCCGGTGCTTTACCACTGTGCCATCTAGCTGCCCCTTTTTGTACCTTTTTATCTAGCAATACCACTACTAGGTTGGTAATCCAAAGGGAGAAAAAAAGGAAAATGATCTATTTGTACAAGGGTATTTATAGGAACTCTTTATATTGGTAATGAATTGGAAATTGAGGTGATGGCAATCAATTGGGGAATGGCTTAAAAAGTTGTGGTATGTGATAATAATGGAATACTATTATGCTATAAGAAATGTTGAGGAGGAGGATTTAAGAAAAACCTGGAAAGATTTACATGAACTGATGCAAAGTGAAGTAAGCAGAACCAGTAGAACATTGTACACAATAATAGCAATATTCCAGAGAAAGACCTGATGGAATCTGAATAGAGATTGAAGCATACTGTTTTTTCTTCCTTCCTTCCTTCCTTCCTTCCTTCCTTCCTTCCTTCCTTCCTTCCTTCCTTCCTTCCTTCCTTCCTTCCTTCCTTCCTTCCTTCCTTCCTTCCTTCCTTCCTTCCTTCCCTCCTTCCTTCCTTCCTTCCTTCTTTCCTTCCTTCTTCCTGATTTGTCTTCCAGAAAATGACAAATATGGAACTATGTTTTATGTCACTGCACATGTATAACCTGTATAAGATTGCTCACTATCTCAGGGAAGGGAAGAGAAAAGAGGCAGGAAGAGAATTTAGAACTTAGTTTTTTTAAAAAAGAATGTTGAAATTGTTTTTTACATGTAATTGAGAAAAAACATTAAGAAAGAAAAACCTATTATACTAGTTATAAGGGAAATACAATGAACATAATGTAGCCTAAACAAAATATACTACTTGTTCTATATATTTTATCTGTTGGGAAAATGAATGAGTTAATGTACATGTAAGGAATTAAAAAAAATGAAAAAACCCTCAGTAATTTGAAGGTGAGAACTTTATTACTTTTTTCCTTCCTCCTTTCCCCCTCTCTTCCCCCCCCCCCAACCCATTTCTCCAACTTTGTTGATCTTTATTTCTTGGACCTATCAGTGACAATCTTGCGCATTGCTCAACAATCTAGGCAGCACTTAGTGCTTACCAAAGTTTTCTCTCATCTATTTTCTTTTGAATTCTGAAATGGCTCCAATTCTGTGTGTGTGTGTGTGTGTGTGTGTGTGTGTGTGTGTGTGTGTTTTCAGATTTTCTGAGTACTCTAGAGAGGCAGCATCATGTATGAAAAGGACAAATTGAGAGTCAGGAGACTTAAAGTTCAAATATTACCTTCGTAACCACTAGCTGTGGAACCTCAGGCTCGTCACTAACCCTCTTTGAGCCTTTACAACTTCCACTGTAAAATGAGGGAGTTGGGCTTTTTGAATCTTGATGGTAGCTTCTAGCTCTGACATTTGTATTTCTATGTGTGTAAACAATATGTGCACTGAAGGTTAAAAAAAAAACATGAATAGGGTCCTGAAATTCAGACGATGTCTTGGTGGAATTCTTTCCTTAGCAGAAGCCAAAAATTTGAGATTAAATCTATTCCATTGACTTTCATTTAGCTATGCTAGTTTCCAAAGTTCTTGAGATGCAATGACCATATGGCACATAGAATTCATTATTGTCTAGATGATTTACAGAAAGAAATGGCATCACAGAATGTTGAAGCAAGAAAGGATCTAAGAGAACATGGTTTGGCTACCGATTAGTCCTGTGTCACCTACCCCTGGGCTTTAGTTTCCTTATTTATAAAATGATGGTTTTGGACTAGATTGCTTCTGGGTCCCTTTCCAGCTCAAAATTGATTATATTGTGATCATCTCATCTCATGTTCTCAATTTTACTCATGAGAAAACTGAGACCCTGTGAGGTCAGATAGTAAATAATCTTAGGTATGGTATTTGTTGGTCCAAAAAAAGAATTATTGAATAAATCATAAAGATTCATGAATCAATAGTAGATAAAAAAACCTTTGTTAATTGTGAAGACCAAAGAGCAGTTCTAAAGAGGGAGAGTTAAGTGTAAAATATTTAGAATGTGCTACTGCTTTGGACAGTTAGATGGTGCAGTGGATAGAGTGCCAGGCATGAGGTCAGGAAGACTCTGGTTTCAGACACTTATTAGCTGTGTGACCCTGGTGAAGTCACTTTAACCCTGTTTGCCTCAGTTCCTCATTTGTAAAATGAGCTGGAGAAGGAAATGGCAAAGCACACCAGTATTTTTGCCAAGAAAACTCTAAATGAGACTGAAAAGAGTCAGACACATCGGAAATGATTGAATAACAACAACTGCTTTGGAAAGTTCAATGGGGAGCTTTCAGCATAACTGTTACTACAGTCAGGAAGGCAGGGCAGCTGAGCTTTGGGGGAAGAACAGAAGCAGCTGCTATCAATGGCCCTGAGAAGGAGGGCACCTCTCTCTAATGTTAGGTATGACTGTAGTCAATACATTTATGTACTGATTGAATAGGGGTTTCTTTGTTGGACACTGGCTCACTATAGTTTTGCTGTAGAGCTGATTGTCCTTTAAAGGGAAAAGAAAGAGAAAGCACCAGGTGAGATCTCTTCACAGTGGAGTCCAGTAACTAAGAGATGGGGGAGTGGCAGATGATTCTGGATGGCTCTCTTGTGCATGACTGCTTTTATCTTTTCTTGTGTGCTGTCCATATCTGGAGAACTCCTGGGTATTGGGCCATACAGTGAACCTACAGGCCTAGAAGTTTGGGCAATGTTGACTGTCACAATTTTAGCAACAGCCACCTCTTAGACAATGACCTTTGAAACCTTTCCTCATCTCCCAGGTATTACATATGTCAGAAGGCATGGTCCCCTGCCATCAGAGACTGCAGGAACTTAAGACTTTCAGACAGAGGAGTCCTCTTTGTAATCCTCCTCCCCTTTCACCCTTCTTGGGGAAACCAGTCCCAACATAGAGATTGCATTGATCTCCTCTTCAGCCTCTCACATTTCTGTCATAGGTTTAAATGTTTAAGTGATGCCTCGAAGTGAGCAGGACTTAAAGCACAGGGGGAATAGCACTAGGTCTCAGATTCAGGCCCTTGAAAATGATAGCTTTGGGTCCTTTGTGTATAGTGATGGACAGTACAAGATCTCATTTCCATTTTCAAATCGAAATCCTGGCAAGTGGGGCCTTTGGGACCTTTGGGTTTTGTGCTGAGGGGAGGGGGAAAAGGGAAGTCCAAATTGTTTCCTGTCCTCACCTATCTGCCAGGACCCTGTTGGGCCTGAATTACAGTGCATCAGAGATGTTGGAGGAGACTTTTTTTTTTAATTCATTTTATAAAATCCTGTAGGATTCTACTTGGCTGAAGATGAGCCAAGGACCAGCCAGTTCAGGGCTGCATAATTATTACGTTCTTCTTGCAGAGATTTAAAGTGGAATTAAGTGATTAGAAGAGCCTAATTGCTTATGGGCTCCCTTTATGACACTTGCAGGTGGAGGCAGCTTGTAAATTACCGCTTGCGCCTGACCCCTTGATCGAGTGCAGCCTCCCAGGCGGAATCTGTGACAGAGCCCGGCATGCGACAGCTGGGATTCACTCTTTCTTTTTTGACTATTGAATCTGGAATTGGGTCAGAGCTCCCACTGATTTTTTTCCCTCCTTTTGAAAGGTGGGAGGAGAGGAACTCAATTGGAAGGCTCTGCTCAACGTTGGAATCCCAGACTCGTTGCATGCCAGAGTTAGGACCATACATAGCACCATATGACTCTAGATTTAGAACTGGATTATTTCATCCATATTTCATGGATGGAGAAACTGAGGTTGAAAAATTAGTAAAAGCAGTGTTGATTTTAATAAAATGCTTCTTAATTACTGGCTTTCTACTGCACTGCTTTCAAAGACCCTTTAACATCAATTCTATGTTGACTTTATTAACTTACATCTCTCTCTCTCTCTCTCTCTCTCTCTGTATAAATATATATAATTTTTTTTCAGGGCAATGAAGGTTAAGTGACTTGCCCAGGGTCACACAGCTAGTGCCAAGTGTCCAAGATCGGATTTGAACTCAGGTCCTTCTGAATCCAGGGCCGGTGCTTTATCCACTGTGCCACCTAGCTGCCCCAATGGTTCTTTTTCTAAACTACCATAGCATGAATAGAGACTTAGCTATAGTTGAGGACTAAATTAGGACAGTGCTGAGGGTAGCACAGAGCCCAGAAAAATATTAGGAAGGGATTCAGTCAATGAACCTTCCTTTCTCCACCACACATTAGCCTCCCCTCCCATTTTTTGCTGTCATCACTGCGAACAGGTTTATAGGTGGCTGAGTTGATAGAGCAAGCCTGGAGAAAGGAAGACAATTCAAATCCAGCTTCAGATTCTCACTGGCTGTGTGACCCTGGCAAGTGCCTTAACCTTTGTCTATCTCACAGTTTTTTAAAAAAATAATTTAATTAATTTTTTGTTGCATTTTAAGTTCTGAACTCTCACTCCCTCCCTACCCCACACTAGAGAAGGCTAGATTTTATACAGATATATGTGTGTATATATGTATCTATATGTAAAAACAGACCAGACATACTTCTATCAATTAGTTCTTTCTCTGGAGTTGGATAACATCTTCCTTCATGGGTCTTCCGTAGTTGATTGGAATATTTCTAATACTGAGAATAGCTTAGTCATTCATAGTTATTCTTCAAATAATATTGCTGTTACTCCATACAATGTTCTCATGGCTCTACTCATTTTACTCCTCATTATTTCATGCAAGTCTTTCCATGTTTTTAATTATTTGGGCATAATTCCAGATTGCTCTCCAAAATGGTCAGATAAGTTCACAGTTCCACCAATGTGTCCCAATTTTTTTACCTCCCTTCTAGCATTTGTTATTTCTCTCTTCTATCATTTTAGCCAATCTGATAGATGTGAGATTATATCTCAAAGTTGTTGATCTATGCCCAATTTCTGCCATACTGCTTTCTAGTTTTCCCAACAATTTTTTATCAGATACTACATTCTTGTCCCCAAAGCTTAAATCTTTACATTGGTCAAACACAAAATTACATAATCACTTACTACTGTGTATTGCATGATTACTCTGTTCCATTGATTTGCCTTTCTATTTCTTAGTCATTACCAGATAATTTTAATAATTAACCCCCTTATAATACAGTTTAAGATCTGATACTATTAATTCTCCCTCCTTTATATTTTTCCTCTTAAATTCTTTGATATTCTTGATCTTTTGTTCTTCAGAATGAATTTTATTATTTTTTTCTAGATCAATAAAATAAATTTTGGTTATTTAATTGGGATGACATTGAATAAGTAGATTAGTTTAGGTAGAACTGTTATTTTTTCAGAAGTGTTATTTTTAGTTTATTGGCTCTACCCACCCATGAACAATTAATATTTCTCCAAATATTTAAATCTGACTTTATTTGTATTAAAATGTTTTATAATTATATTCATATAGTTCCTGTGTTTGTCTTGGCAGGTATGCTCCCAGGTATTTTATGCTGTCTATGACTGTTTTATATGGGGTATATTTTGCTATCTCTTCTTTTAGGGCTTTGTTGGTGAAATACAGAAATGCTAATGATTTATGTGGGTTTATTTTATATTATGTTACTTTGCTAAAATTATTATTGCAACTAGCTTTTAAATTGAATCTCTAAGACTTTCCAAGTATATCATCTATCATATGCAAAAAAAGAGTTTTATTATCTCATTGCCCATTCTGATCCCTTCAATATATTTTTCTCTTATTGTTATTACAAGCATTTCTAATGTAATTATGTATAATATTGGTGGTAATGGGTATCCTTGTTTCATTCCTGATCTTATTGGAAAGGCTTCTAGTTTGTCCCCATTACAAATACTGCTTTTAGGTAGATGCACCTTATCATTTTAAGGAAGAATCCATTTATACCTATACTTTCTAGTGTTTTAATAGGAATAAGTATCATACTTTGTCAAAAGCTTTTTCTGCATCTGTTGATATAATCATATGATTTTTGTTATTTTGTGCTAAATATAATCAATTTTGTTAATGGTTTTCCTTATATTAAAGCATTGTTCCATTCCTGGTATGAATCCCACTTGGTCACAATGTATAATCTTTGTAATAGATTGTTGTAATCTCCTAGTTAATGTTTTATTTAGGATTTTTGCATCCATATTCATTAGGGAAATTGGTCTATAATTTTCCATTTTTTTCTTTTCTTTTCTTTTCTTTTCTTTTTTTTTTGCGGGGCAATGGGGGTTAAATGACTTGCCCAGGGTCACACAGCTGGTAAGTATCAAGTGTCTGAGGTCGGATTTGAACTCAGGTACTCCTGAATCCAGGGCCAGTGCTTTATCCACTGCACCACCTAGCTCCCCCCTATAATTTTCTTTATCTGTTTTTGCTCTTCCTGGTTTAGGTATCACAGTTTTATAAAACACTTAGCACAGTACCTGGCACAGAGTAGGCACTATATAAATATTTATTACCTTCCCCTTATAGTCTCAATTATCCTTCTCTCCTTTCCTCCTTATCACTAGAGCTTCAAGTGAGGAAGACAGTCATATAGGAACCTGCCTCAGGCATGCTAATAGACCCATTCAGGCCTATGCTGTGCTAGGTAGACAGTGCATTCTAATTCACAAAATGATACCTTAGCATTGTGGTACTTGTCAGGAATAACACTTGCTGGCTGTGGAATTAGCTCAAAAGACCCATTGGGGTTGGACAGGTGATTGGTTAGGTTTCAGCAGCAGGCAATCCTGAGAGGACAGAAAGGTTGAAGATCAGCATCAGGCAGTGGGCAAAAGTTCCTCTCTTGGAAGTTAGGGGAGGAGGGTACGTAGCCACAACAGCAGAAGGAGACTGGAAGCATGTAACAGGAGTCAGTGTTGGTGGGGGGCCCCTCATCAGATGGGAGCATGGATCCAGTCATGGCAGACAAGAGGTCAGGGGATAGCAATTTGGTTTCCTGCAGGGGGAGGGTAATGGTTGAGAAATAAAATACCAGACAAGGAGATAGGCACAGATAAACAAAACTGCATAATGGAAGGGGCACTGGACTTGGAGTTAGACTTTGTCCCTTACTCACTTTCTAAGGGATAGAGATGGGGACTGAACTCTGGATTTCATTTCTGTAGGGAACTCCCAGGTGAGACAATGCACTCTACCAATGCATATTGGTATTTCCTGTGCAGCTTCTAATCCTAGAGTAGTGTTTATCAATCTGTGTCACAAGAAAAGCTGAAATTCCCCCCCCCATTTCCATTTAAAAATGAACCTTATGTTGTTTGGTGATAGTATGAACTAAAAATAAATAATAATTATAGAGACATTTACTACAATGGTTCCTTTATAATTTTGTTTAAATTGAAGGGTTCTGCTGCTCAGGAATAGTTTGACAACAGCTATCTTAGAGAATTGCCTAAAATATTTAGAGGTTAAATGACTTTTCCTGAGCCAGGAACGTACTAATATTGGTTGGAACCAAGACTTAGACCCAAGTATTCCTGGCTCTAAGGTCATCTTTCTAAGCACTACACCATGCTGTGTCTCTGTAACCTTGAGCAAATTCCTTTCTGAATCTGGGCTCAGTTTCCTTTCCAATCAAATGAGACAGTTAAAGTAAATAAGTGATCTCTAAGGTCGCATTAAGCACTAACATTCTGTGATCCTAAAAGACAGGGATGCTGTTCCTAGGTCAATGGGCACTGGGCCAAAAGATTGGGTATAAGGAGTCTTGTTCCTAGAATCAAAGTATTAGGTAAGCAGTGAGGCTGATGATTCTGCTCAAGCATTGAATTCAAGGTATCTTATGAGTCTCTTGCCTGGGGGTAGGATGGGTCCCAGAGCCTTGGGGGAGAATAGAGTGGGGAGTGTAGTGAAGGTGATGGGGCTCAAATGGCTCCTGATGTGGAGGCTTGAAGGATTGGATCAGGAAGGCAATACTGTAAAAACTGAAATCTCAAAGTCAGGGGCTGTGTCTGATTAACTGGCCATATAGCATAGCTAGAGAACAATATAGATGCATGTATGTATATTACATGTAGGTATTTATAAAATATAGGCAGCTGGGTGGGGCAGTGGATAGAGTGTGGGACCTGGAGTCAGCTCATCTTTATGAGTTCAAATTTTGCCTCAGATGCTTACTAGCTGTGTGAACCTGGGAAAGTCACTTAACCCTGTCTGCCTCAGTTCTTCATCTGTAAAATGAACTGGAGAAGGAATTGGCAAACCACTCAAGTATCTTTGCCAAGAAAACCCCAAATAGGATCACAAAGAGTGGCATATGTTTGAATAACAACAATGACATTTATAAAATATATTTATATGTTCATAAACATTTTTATATATTTGTATGTATGTGTTAGCTCTCTTGTTCTTGCTCTCTCTCTCTCTCTCTCTCTCTGTTTGTCTCTCCCCCCCCCCCCGCCCCCCCACCCCAGGAATAAAACATTTATTAATCACTTACTAGGTGTCAGGGACTGTGCTTAGCACTAAGAATAAAAAATACAAGCTAGCAAGCAAAACAGTCCCTCCCTTCAAGAAGCCTCCATTTTAATGGAGGACAGCATATAAAGGGGATCAAGAAAGAGGTGTGGAGAAGGGGACCCAGGCTAGGAAAAGACAGAACTTTAAGAGAGTTAGAAGCATGAGTGAGACGATACATGGCTAAAGTCCTTTTGAAAACAGTAATCCTGGGGAGGGAGTCACCAGTCAGGAAAGAAAGGCTTTAGGGTGGAAGTTTCTACAGGCAATGGAACAGAATGCCTAGTATAAATGAATATATAGGTATGCATGTAGGCTTCCAGATTAGTGTTCCTCAGTCATGCCCTGTGTTGCTTAGTACTATGGAGTTTAGGACAAGAATCAAATGGGAATCAGAATTTGTTTACTTCTTTACCTCCTCAGTAATAATCTCCAAGAATATTTCAAATTTCTACATGGAGTATAGTTGTTGTTGTTCAGTTGTATACAACTCTTCATGACCCCATTTAGGGTTTTCTTGGCAAGGAGAATGGAGTGGTTTGTCATTTCCTTTTCCAGCTCATTTTACAGATTAGGTAGCTGAAGCAAACAGGGTTAAATGACTTGCCCAGGGTCACACAACTAATAAGAGTCTGAGGCTGGATTTGAACTCAAGTCTTCCTCATTCCAGGACACTGCATTACCTAGCTGTCCCTAGAGATTATAATAAGAATTAGCAATAGTTGATATTTTGAGTCAGTTCTCATGAAAGGACATGAGTTCAAATCTCAGCTCTGTCATTTACTTTCTGTGCAACCTTGGGCAAATAACCTCTCAGCCTCAATTTCCTCATCTGTTAAATAAAATGGGACTAAGTAATCTCTAAAGTCCAATATGTCTCTAATCTGATCCCCAACTATTAAAAATGAGCTGAAACTCCTGGGGGAAACCATATAATTTGGCTACTTTCTCTTCAGAGGGTCACTGTAACCAAATCCAATTAGAAAGACTCTTGCCAAACACCCATTTATGTGTGGTCAAATATTCAGGTGGTCTATGGATCTAATCCTACTGTAGGTGTGTTCCATTGCTTTTACTGCATTTGTCTTTCCTAGTACCCAAATGCCCTCTACTTTCAGATTCCTTCCATCTACTCTCTATTTATCTTGTATTTACCTCGTCATTTATATGATGTTCTATCCAGTCTCCCTCCCCACCCCCACATTAGAATGTGAGCTCCTTGAGGACAAGGGAAGTGTTTATGCCTTTTTGTTTTGTTTTGTTTCATTTTCATATCTGAGCTTAGTTCCTGGTATATAGTTAAATGATCAATAAATGCTTGTTGACTAACTGTCTGACTATAACAAAATGGCTATAATATGGGCACTGCATTCAGCCCCTAAACATCGCTTTGCTGAAGTATAAGGGGTTTTCAGCTTCAGGAGTTCCTCAGAAAACCAGTTGGGGAACTCTCCCAGGTGCCAGGTGGCTTGAAATATCTCATCAGGCAGAGTTGTGTGGGAGGATTGCTTATTTTTAGCAATGGGTAGGAAGTGTGAGTGAAATATGACTTAGTTGACATTCTGGGTCCTAGACTCATTGGTATGAGGTAGGCAGTGACATCTTTACTGTAGCCACATGGAAAACCCTACATCGAAAGAATGGGGAATGCAATTCAGTGTGGATCTCTTGATCTCTTTTCCGTTTAAAATCTACCAGGAAATCACACTGGATCTTTCTTTGACAGCTATTTCACTGTAAATGCCTCTGACCTGGGGTTGGAGAATAGATTTGAGTTTTCCACTTCATTCCAGTAAATATCCTTCTCTCTCTTTCCCACCTCCCTTTAACTAGACAAGGTACTTCAGGGGGCAGATAGGCTTGCTTTACAAGAAGGCAAATGAGACAAAAAATAGAGGACTTGTTTTAATGTCGATCCAGACTGCTCAGTCAGGAAATAAGTCACAGTCCATCAACCCTTGAGGATGGTCTCTTATTTTTAGTTAGGAAGAAATAACAGTAGCTACAGAGGCATTGCTTGTACCCTGCTTTAGGTAGAAACAATTCTTAAATTTACTGCCTGAGCTGACCCTTATGTCTCATTGTGTTGCGGGTCCCTGTTTTATTACTTCAAACAGTCTGTTCTCATGGAAGGTTTGAAAACACAGTCACAGGGACTGACTTCATTAGCATCCTGTATTACATAGCCATCTGCTGCGGCTTCCCACATCCTGCATTAATACACTCACCTCTGGTTTAACCCAATAGACCTGTTGCTCTAAGGAATTTCTATAGGCTATGGCTTTAAGGAAAACAAAGGATGAGACTCTTACTTTTTCTAAGTCCTGAATATTGATATTGGTTCCTATCCATAATGTATCCCTTTATCCCCTGAAGTGGTGATTCCTACCTAGGGAAAGCTAGGGAACATTGGGTAGTAGAAAAAGCCATCTTTCATTCTCTAGACTTAACCACCGTGATTCAGCTGCCTTCCCCTTGGGGTCCTGAGGTCCTCTTAACTCACTGGTCAGTTCCTTTGAGGACCTTTACTTTGAGGAAAGGCCTATCTTTCTTTCTGCAGATTTCATCATCATGCCCCTGTGTGGGTACTTCAAAGTGTGTTTTACATACATTTATTTTTCCAGAGAGCTGGTTGTTAAATGTTTACTAGCACACCCCTAGTGGGATCTGGGACATTAAAAAGGAATATTCATATGAGGGATGGAATGTGGATTCCAAGGCATGCAGTATGGATATCCATATAAGGAAGAGCCATAGGTGCTGACACATAGTCACCATTTAAACCAATTAGCATTTTCTTCACGAGTGCCACAACCAATGAATAATGCCAAAGCAAAGAAGGCTCCTTGCCCTAAGTAATCTACATGTATAAATATCAGAGGGGAATGGAAGGGAATTCATGGGAATTCAAAGAAATTTACAATGTCCACCTGCTGCCACAGACACACTAACCCCTGTGCAAATAAGTCTCCAGTCAAGAATTTCCATGACCCTTGTCCTCCTCTACTACTAAAGCAGATCAATATGTATATAACAGGCTATAAAACCATAGGATCACAGAAACTCAGCATTGGAAGGGTCTTCAGAGGTCATCCACTCCACTCATAATTCTGCAGGGATTTTTTTCCATAAGATCCTTGACAAGTCATCATCCAGTTTCTTCTTGAAGAGCTCCAGTAACAGGGATTTTTGGATAGCTCCAGTTGTTAGGCTATTGATCCTCATATTTATTTGAATTCTATCTCTGCAACTTGTACTTCCTGCTCATGGTTCTGCCCTCTTGAACCAAATAAAACCAGTCAAACCCTTTTATCTTATAATAACCCTTTACATACTTTAAGACTGAATTAAGTCCCTTCCAAATATTATTTTCTGCAGGCTATCCAGTCCATTAAACTATTCTTCAGTTGTCATTGTTTTAAGAGTCTTTACTATCTGGGCTGCCTTCCTTTGGATCTACTACATATAATGGGTCAATGTCATTTTTTATATAGAGTGCGGTAACCAGGAGTGATATTGGCAAGGACAATAAGGTTAAAGAATAAGATGATTATCTTGGTGCTAAAGATATATTTCCATAGCCAGTCAGTCAATGAACATTGTTTTTAAATCATGAAAAGTATTTTATTATTTTCCAGTTACATCTAAAGATAGTTTTCAACATTTGTTTTCATAAGATTTTTAATTCCAAATTTTTCTCCCTCTCTCCCTTCCCTCCCCCCTCCCCAAGACAGAAAGCAATCTGATATTGGTTATGTATGTATAATTACATTAAACATATTTCTGCATTAGTCATATTGTGAAAGAAGAATCATAACACAAGGGGAAAACCTCAAAAAAATAACCAAAAAGTAGAAATAGTATGGTTCAATCTGCATTCAGAATCCACAGTAGTTTTTTTTTTTTAATGTGGAGAACATTTTCCATCATGAGTTCTTTGGAATTGCCTTGGATCATTGCACTGCTGAGAAGAGCCAAGTCTGTCACAGTTGATCATCACACAATGTTGCTGTTACTATGTACAATGTTCTCCTGGTTTTGCTCACTTCACTCAGCATCAGTCCAGTTAAGTCTTTCCAGGTTTTCCTGAAATCTGCCTGCTCATCATTTTTTACAGCACAGTAGTACTCAATGAACATTTATTAATTTCTACCTCTGAACCAGACACTGTACTAATTCCTGGTACTACAGAGAAAAAAGATCATTGCCCTCAAAGTACACACATTCTAATGGGGGAGGCAACATGAAAATAACTATGAATCCACAAGAAATATACAGCCTGGATAGAAGGTAATATTGGAGGAAAGTAATTAGGATAAGGAAATCCAAGAAAGAACGTAGAAGGAGGAAGCCAGAGAAGCCACGAAGTTGAGGTGAGGAGAGAGAACATTATAGGGATGATGGAGAGACCATGAAAATGCACAGAGTTTGGGACAGGGAGTGTCTTGCGTGAAGAAGAGCAAGGAGTGAGGGCAGAGCCAAGGACTTCCTGTGTGGAGCCAAGATGGAGGAGGACAGGCAGTGAGTGACTCCTTGGACTTTTCCCCCAAATCTCTCCAAATCCCTTAAAATAATGCCATAAAACAATACCTGGAGCAGCAGAACCCACAAAAGGTTGGGGTGAGATTATTTTCCAGCAAGGGATGGCTTGGAGGGTTGGCAGGAGGGGTCTGCTGTACTGGGGCTAGAAGTGGAACCCAACCCCGAGGTCATGCTGACACAGATCCAGCCCTAAGCAGGCTGTACCAGAGAAGGGGACCTCCAGAGCCTCTGAATTGGCTGCAGCATTGGCTTTTTCTGGAACCAAGCTCACAGTCTGTTGAGAGGGCTGAGTGGTTGGCCGGGGGGAAATTACAGGGGTCTCTGCTGGTGCCAAGGTGGAGTTTGGTTGTTTTACCCTTGCTGGGAACCAGGAAGCAGCCTTGAGTGGCTGTGGCCTAGATAGTAGAATGGTGCAGGCTTGCTGGGGCTATTAACTCAGTGAAACAAAAATTTTGTTTTCTAATTGAAGAGCAGGTAGACCAGAGCACAGGTCAGGCGAGTTAAGAACCTGCCACTCCTTAAATTGTACCACCTGGGACCCCCTGAAGCTTGGGACAGTACAGCCCCACTTTAAGAAGTAGTTAAAAGTCAAGAAATAGGTGGGTAAGATGAGCAGACAAAGATGCCAACCATAGAAAGTTGTTTTAGTGACAAGTAAGATCAAGGTGCACCCTCAGAAGAGGATAGCAATGTCAGGGTTCCTACATCCAAAGCTTCCAAGAAAACTATGAATTGGTCTCAGGCCATAGAGGCACTCAAAAAGGACTTTGAAGATAAAGTAAGAGAGGTAGAGGAAAAAATGGAAAGAGAAATCAGAGTGATGCAGGAAAACCATGAGAAAAAAAGTCAACAGCTTGAAAAGCTGAATGGAAAAGCTCTATGAAGAAAATAATTGCCTAAGAAGTAGGATTGAACAAATGGAAGCTAATGGCTTGATGAGAAAGGAAGAACAACAAGGACTGCCACTGGATCAAAGAATCCATGAAGAGGAAGGGGTATAGTGTGAGAAAACTAGAAAGGTAGGAAGGGGCTAGGTTATGAAGGAATTAAAAATCAAAATGGATACTTTGCTATTTGATCTAGGGATTTTGTATTTAAACTGGGAATTCTAAGAGGCAAAGGTAAGATGTAATCAATAGAGTTTATTAAGTGGGGGTGAAGATGATAGAATCAAACCTGAACTTTAGGAAGGAAGATCACTTTGGTAGCTGAGCAGAGACTGGACTGGAGTAGGGAGAGATGAGGCAGATGAAACAGACCCAATCAGAAGGTTGTTGTGGTAACTCAGGCCTGAGGCCTGCTCCAAAGATATTGTGAGGGTAGAATTGACAGGATTGGATATGGGTAGTGAGAGAGAATGAGGAATTGAGGATGACACCTAGGTTGTGATCCTGAGTGAAGGTAATAAAATGAAAATTTTGAAGAGGGGTGATTTTTTGAAGGAAAGGTAATAAGTCCAATTTTAAACATGTCTAGTTCTTCAAAAAGTCCAGGAGAAAATTGGAAATTAGTTGTAAAAATAGTTCCTTTGATAACAACATTTGAGGTTTTGGTCTGGCTTTCATAACAATCTTCTTGATGGTGAGTGAATGAATGACCTTGTTCTGGTATACCTGCTCACCCTGAGGTTGATTGAATTTTGCTGTTTGAAGATCATTGATTGGAAGATGACTAATACTGTACTTGAACCCTCCCTTTAGAGTTGGTCTCTAAAAAGGTAGAGAAGACATAAAATTAGAAGCTAGAGAGAAATCAGATATGAGAGAGATGTGTAGGAAAAGAATTATAGAGACTCGGATTCACTGCCTCAGGTCTCCCTACTCCAGTCCATCTTCCATTTAGCTACCAGTAGGTCATGTAACCTCAATATTGGAGGAACCACATGACCAGAAATGTCAGTTACTGGAGACAGTGGTGATGCAACAGGGAGTTTCTGGAAAAACAAACAGGGAATTCCTGCACTAAAGTTCTTGGACATAGAGGAAAAAGCCTTGATGATCCCATGTTCCAGGACAAAGTAGGAACTATGATGTGGAGGAGCAAACCCAAACATTGCCTTTAATTAGTCTTATTAATTATATGGACCAGACAATTCTAAGGGAAACACATTTCACTCACGTGTGTTGTTTTTTGCTTTCCCCTTCCATGGGGAATCTCAACCACCTGGTAATACTATAAGTCTATCTATGTCCCAGTGATGAATGGAAGCTTATTAGAGAGAAAAGGGTCAATTCTCAGTCCCAACTACTTTATCCTTCAAGGGTATTCAGCCTGCCCCTGTGGAACTCCATTAGTCTGAAAGGCTCTGTAGGTCACTGTGGAATGTTGGGATAATAAAAGAGGAAAGGAGAGTTGCTTTGTCTGCCTGCAGGTTGGTTGTGAGTTCTTTGCTGTTGGGCTAGATAAATTCTGTTCTGTATTCTATGTGTGTTTAGCATGAGGGCCTGCATAGGAACCAAGGGTTCCTTTCACCTTTTCTGTAGAGCTTCTGTGGAGCAGAAGTGTCAAACCCAGCTGGTGAAAATAGCCAGCAAAGCTCCCACAGAAAAGCATCACATAACTGGGACATGTTTAAAATAAAATGTGATTGGGAAGTGTTTAGTAAAATCAGTAAAATACAATGCCATATAAATAATGCTAATTTGTGGTTTTCTAAGTCAGTAAATTGCCTGCAAGGGTCTGTTTCTATACGAGACTGACATTAATACTGTAGAGACATAAAATGAGCTGTATTCAGATGCACCCAGAAGGGAAATGAGCCAAAGAGGTGAGAGATTTCCCAGACTGAATTTCTGCTGTGTCAATCCAGAGCCTCATTTCTGGTTTACTGATTCTATGAAAACGTGGGTCCCAGAATGGAAAACAATATTCCATATGTGATCTGACTTGCTCAGAACATCATCAACTTTTTTTCTGGGACTGTTCTTCCATAAATCCAACTTGGGTTCACATTCCATTTTGTAGCTGTTGTATCACACTTACTGAGCTTGCAGTCTACCAGAATCTCAGGGCCTCTTTTCACATGAACTCTTGTTGAAGTCTTATGTCTTCCTGTCTGCACCAGTCCCATTGAGTTATTGAACCCAAGTATGTCATTTTCCTTGTTGCTCTATCAAATTTCATGCATAATTCTATTCTGTCAACCTTACTTTTGTATCATGATTCTGTAATCCAAAACACCTTCATTAAGTTCTTAGCTTTGTCTTATTGCCAGGCATATTAGGAGACTTAGTAGGATATACTAGGAAAGAATAGATAAGGAACATAGAGAGAAATTGAGAACTGGAGACTAGGTTTGAACTGATGGTAGGTAGGGCTGGAATCCAAATATCATGAGAATTGTATAACCCCAAATCCACAATTAATCATATCTTCAGCACAGCCTAGTTGCATCTTCTTGTCCCTGACTACATTTTAATTACCTGTAGAAAATGTTGTGACCTAGTTATGAAGTTCATAGAAGTAGCTTTGTTTTCTATTCCCTCAAAACAATTCACCTCTGGTTCACTTTGGTGTCATAATGTGCTAAGAAGGAATGATTAGATGTGAATATTTTGAAAGTGGACCTGTCTTAAGAAGTGGAACATTCATGATCGAGATCTATCTTTTGAAACATCAGGGCTGTTGCCAGACATCCAAGCTGTCCTTTCTGGAGGGAAATCAAGACCATGACCCTCAAATGTAAGGCACATACTCATTCCCTGGCATTTCAACAATCTTGACCATCTGCTCATCAAGCCCCATTGCATGATGGCCAAGATTTGACAGGAGAGCAACATGCTAGGGGGTGAATAGTATGAATACTGAAAAAAAATAGCAAGGCCCCAGTGGTAGCTAAAAATGGCCGAGGTACTTGTCTTCAAGCATACCAGTCCTACCCTCAGAGAACTGTTTGTTTTGGGATGATGTCAATTGCTTTCCATTTAAATAGCTTCTTCCCCACCTTCCAAAATCAGTCTTCTTATTGTAAGTTGTGACTGGTTCACTTAGCTGTTTAGAACCCGAGGCTAAATAAGTCAAGGATGGGGATCAAATGACCACACTGATACATCCCAGCTGCCATACTGATACATTCCTCTAGTCACAGGTGTTATCAGAAGAGACTGGATTGAAAAGTTTTTGCTATTTTTAAAGGTTTTTCCCAGGGTTGTAGAGGAACAAACTGGCCATTATGACTGGGCTTCTGATCAATGGGCATTTGGTGCATTAATTCTTTTTTTTTTTGTGGGGCAATGGGGCTTAAGTGACTTGCCCAGGGTCACACAGCTAGTAAGTGTCAAGCCTCTGATGCCGGATTTGAACTCAGGTCCTCCTGAATCCAAGGCCCTTGCTTCATCCACTGCACCACCTAGTTGCCCCTTGGTACATTCATTCTTTTTTTTTTCTGATAAAAGTATTTTATTTTTTTCCAGTTACATGTAAAGATAGTTCTCAACATTTGCTTATACAAGCTTTCCAATTTCAGATTTTTCTCCCTCCCTCCTCTCCCTCCCCCCTCCCCTAGACAGCAGGTAATCTGATATAGATTTTATATATATATATAAAATAACATTAAACATATTTCTGCATTACTCATGTTATAAGAGATAAATCAGAGCAATGAGGAAAAACCTCAAATTAGATAAACAACAGCACCAAAAACAAAAGAAATAGTATGTTTCAATAAGCATCTATACTCCAGAGTTCTTTTCTTTCCCTGGATTTGGAGATCATCTTCCATCATGAGTCCTCCTGGAACTCTTCTGTACCATTGCATTGGTGAGAATAATCTAGTCTATCACAGTAGGTCAACACACAATGTTGATGATATTGTGTACAATGTTCTTCTGGTTCTGCTCATCTCACTTATCATCATCCCATGCAAGACCCTCCGGGTTTCTCTGAACTCCTCTTGCTCATTGTTTCTTACAGCACAATAGTATTCTATTACATTCATATACCACAACTTGTCAAGCCATTCCCCAATTGATGGGCATCCCCATAACTTCCAATTCCTTACCACCACATAAAGAGCAGCTATAAATATTTTTGTACATGTGGGTCCTTTTCCCTTTTCCATGATCTCTTTGGGGAAAAGACCCAAAAGTGGTATTGCTGGGCCAAAGGGTATGCACAGCTTTGTAGCGCTTTGGGCATAATTCCAAATTGCTCTCCAGAATGGTTGGATCAGTTCACAGCTCCACCAACAATGCATTAGTGTTCCAATTTTTCCACAGCTTCTCCAACATTTATTATTTTCCTTTTTTTTGTCATTTTAGCCAATCTGATAGGTGTCAGGTGGTACCTCAGACTTGTTTTAATTTGCATCTCTCTAATCAATAGTGATTTAGAACATTTTTTCATATGGGAATAGATAGCTTTGATTTCTTCATCAGAAAACTGCCTGTTCATATCCTTTGACCATTTCTCAATTGGGGAATGACTTGGATTCTTATAAATTTGATTTAGTTCCCTATATATTTTAGAAATGAGATCTTTATCAGAAGTACTGGCCATAAAAATTGTTTCCCAGTTTTCTGCCTCCCTTCTAATTTTGGATGCATTGCTTCTGTTTGTACAGAAACTTTTTAATTTAGTGTAATCAAAATCATCCATTTTGCATTTCATAATATTTTCTATCTCTTGTTTGGTCATAAACTGTTCTCCTTTCCAAAGATCTGAAAGGTAGATTATTCCTTCCTCTCCTAATTTACTTATGGTATCACCTCTTATGTCTAAATCATGTATCTATTTTGACCTTATTTTAGTATAAGGTATAAGATGTTGGTCTATGCCTAATTTCTGCCATACTATCTTCCAGTTTTCCCAGCAGTTTTTGTCAAATACTGAGTTCCTATCCCAGAAGCTAGAGTCTTTGAGTTTATCAAACACTACATTACTAGTGTCATTTACTACTGTGTCTCCTGTGCCTAGCCTATTCCATTGATCCTCAAATTCTTCTTTTTTTTTGGTGAGGCAATTGGGGGGTTAAGTGACTTGCCCAGGGTCACTTAGCTAGTAATTGTTAAGTGTCTGATGCCAGATTTGAACTCAGGTCCTCCTGACTCCAGAGCCGGTGCTCTATCTACTGCGTGACCCAGCTGCCCCCCTGGTACATTAATTCTTAATGGCCTTTATCATGAAAATTTAGCATTGTAGTGGCCTCTGCAGGAGAGTTTAAATAATAGGTTGCTGATTTAAGTCAGAAACCCTACCCCTAACTGCAGCCCCAACTTAGAGGGAGAGCTCTAGTGGAGTACCCTAAGAATCTCTCATTGTTCAGCATCCCGTGAGGGCAGTTTAGAGACCTTGCCACTTTTGGTCAAGACAACTTGAAGCATCTGCCATCCTGATGAGGCTGGGGACATAGAGATCCGGCATCATTCTTTTCCTATGTGAAATACAGTTTCCATAATGAGTCTCAGGAATCACTGAAGAGGACCTTCTTCATCTCCAAAAAGTATGCACTGAACTCAGTGTTCAGATGATACTAAACTCTTTCCAGGCAGGAAAAATGTGTTATTTGTCTTTGTCTTTCATACAGCTCCAAGATTTGTATGTTATAGGAAGGAACTTAATAAATATTTGAAGATTTTATATTGGGCTCAATTAATAATGGTACCCCAAGCATCCAAGATTTTGTTGGAGTGAACACTATTCCAACCAATATAGATTGCAACTTCATCATGCATTTGATGTGTGTGTGTGTGTGTGAGAGAGAGAGAGACAGAGAGAGACAGAGATACACAGAGAGACACACACACACAGAGACAGAGACTCAGAGAGACAGAGAGACACACACACACACAGACACACACACAGGGGAAGAGAGAGAGAGAAATACTGGGACTGAAAAAAAAAAATCTTTAATAGATGGTCAGACTTCTTGAAGATGTTCCTTAGTAAGAAAGGCTGGTTTTCAGATCATTAGATATCAAGCACATTTCTAGCCTTCTATCAATCAGTCAACAAGTAATCATTTTTTAAGTAGATAATAAATTGCCAAACATTGTGATAGAGGGTGTGAATTCAAAGACAAAAATGAAGTGCCTTTGAGGAGCTTAAATGTTTTAGTGGGAAACAACATATATGCATGTAAATCCATATGCAAAATAGGTACAGAATTAAAATAAATTAACTTTTAGGGAGATAAGATATTAGTAGTTAGGATTAGGAAAGCTCCCATGTAGGAAATGTTGGTTTGAGCTGAGTTTCAAAGGAAACTAAGGATTCTAAGAGGCAACAGATGAGGAGGGAGAGTGCATTCTAGACTCTAGACAACAGTTTGTATAAAAACATAGAGATGAAAAGATGGATTCTCATATGTGAATCATAGCAAGAAGGCTAGTTTGGCTGGATTGTAGTATATATGAATGGTATAATCAACCTGGAAAGGTCGGTTTGAACCAGGAGGTGAAGGACTTTAAATGCCAAAATGAGGAATATCTACTTTATCCTAGAGGTAATAGGGAGCCATTAGAAGTAATTGAGCAGGAGAGTGGTATGGTTGGACTCATGATTAAGGAATCATTTTGACAACTTAGTGGTAGATAGATTAGATAGGGTAAAGACTGGATGAAGGGAGATTAATGAGCAGTACATTCAGTAACCAAGGCAAGAAGAACTAAAGCTGAAGGTAGGATAGTGGCTACAGGAATAGAGAAAAATATACAGATGCAAGGGAGAGAGGTTCGAAAGGTAGAAATGATGAGACATGGAAACTAATTGAATATCTGGGGTGAAGGAGAGTAAAGAACCAGTGATGACTGAGTTTGTGAACATGGACGACTAAAAGCCTGGTAATAGTGTCAAAAGAAATGAAAATGTTTGGAAGAGTGGTGGGGTTTTAGGGGAAAGATGATTCATTCTGTTTCAGACAGGTTGTGTTTGAAATGTTCTTGTGACATTCATTTGACAATGTTTGATTGGAAGTGTGTGTGTGTGTGTGTGTGTGTGTGTGTGTGTGTATGTGTGTGTGAGAGAAAGAGAGAGACAGAGAGAAAGAGAGACAGACAGAGAGAGGGAGAGGGAGAGAGAGAGGGAGAGGGAGAAAAAGAGACACAGAGTCAGACAGAGAGAGACAAGAGACAGAAACTAGGCTGTATGTATAGAATCCAGAGTCATCTAGCCATATATACTAGGTACATATAACCTTTTACTGTTGCCAAATTTTTTGTGACCCCCACATTCAGTTATGTGATCCTATATGGGGTCGCGATTCACAGTTTCAAAAGCTTGAGTCCAGGTAGGGATGATAGTTGAACCCATGGGAGTTGATAAGGTAACCAAAAGAGAAAACATACTGGGACAAAACCTGGGACACCCATAGGTGGGGACAGGAAAGGGATGCTAATTAAAGCCTGGATAACATTATGATGTTTATCATTCTTTGACCTCTAGTGGCCAAAGTCTTTTTGAACCCTGGGTCACTTCTGGGTCACAAACATTAGAAGGTGATTCTTATTAAAACTAAAAAAACAATGTTATTTCTCAATACTGGCTTGGCTCAAATTAGTGATAGAATTTCCTAAATCCCCTCAGTTATGATTTTCACTGTATTCCTGGAACATTCTGAAAGAGGACGTCCCATGTGAGTTTCCAATTTCATAAGATTATGAAATGTATTCTACCTCTGAAAGGAACAGCCAAAAAGAAGCTTTTTAACTAAAGGAAGAAGGCGTTAGGGACTTCAGCCAACTTCGTGACTTTTCTGTATCTACTTTTCTTTTTTCTACTCCCCTGCCCACTCTCCCCATCACCTTTCAACCTCTTTGTTCCAATTGTTGTCTTTTTTAAAATTTTGGTTGGGCAATGAGGGTTAAATGACTTGCCTAGGGTCACACAGCTAGTAAGTGTCAAGTATCTGAGGAGGCTGGATTTGAACCGGTTGTTGTCATTTTACATGCTGATAATAACTTCACAGATTGGAAAATGCTTCCTCCACAAAACTTTGGGAGGTAGGTAATATATTGTTATTCCCATTTTATAGATGAAGAAACTGAAGCCGAGAGAGGTAAAATAATTTACTCAGTCTTATAGTTAGTATGGCATTAGTTATATGTTCAGTGTTTTTTTCCTTTCATCTAACCCATTCTTTTTCATAGCCTAGGGTGAGAAATCTTTTCATATCCTTTGTTGAAATCCAAGTTGACCATGTTTACAATATTCCCTCCATCTACTTGTCTAGTTACACTGTCAAAAAAGGATCTGAGATTACTGTGGCATAAGGTGTCCTTGACAAAAATATGCTCACTTCCAATGAATCACTACTTCCCTTTAAAACAAATGACCTCATCCAACTTTTGCCTCCAAAAGAATTCCTTCTGCATATATACAGGGTGGGCCAAAGGTCATGATGTTTTAATAAATTCTTGAAGAATATTTTTTCTTTATTTTTCTCTATTTTTGAGATTTGATTTTTAACCTGTAATATAAATTTATTTCTTATATAAACTGTATATGATGCTATGGCATTGTAAATTAAAAACAAAAAAATTAAAAGTTATGAAATAGTGAAACCCCTTTGTGACTTTTGGTCCACCCTTCACTATAAGTTGCTTAGTCATGTCCAACTCTTTGTGACCCCATTTGGGGTTTTCTTGGCAAAGATACTGGAGTAGCTTGCCCTTTCCTTCTCTAGCTCATTTTTTACAGAAGAGGAAAACTGAGGCAAACAGGGTGACCTGACTTGTTCAGGGTCGCAGAGCAAGTTAGTGTCTGAGGTCAGGTCCTCCTGATTCCAGGCCTGTCACTCTATCTTCTGCACCACCTAACTGCTCCTGTACTATAAGTATCATCTAGCTTTTGCCTAAAGACTCCCTATAGGGGCAGCCAGGTGGCACAGTGGATAAAGCACCAGCCCTGGATTCAGGAGGACCTGAGTTCAAATCCAGCCTCAGACACCTGACACTTACTAGCTGTGTGACCCTGGGAAAGTCACTTAACCCTCATTGCCCCATGAAAAAATGACTCCCTGTAAAAGCAATTCATTTCTCTCTGAGGCATCCCATTCCTTTTGGGGAGTAACTCTAAAATTGTTAGGAAGTTTTCTTCCCTTGGCATCCAGTCTAAAATTCCCTTTTTTCATTTCTATCCATTGCTCCTAGTTCTGCCTTATTAGTCATCATAGATCATAGATGGAAAGCTGCAAGAGATTTTGGAGGTCATCTAGTCCATTTGAATAATGAGAAAAATGAGGCCGAAAGAGGTTTTGGTAACTTGCACAAGATTGCAATGCAGTAAATATCAGAGTGGGGATTTGAACTTGGCTCTTAGGCCTCCAAGTTGGGTGTTCTGTTCCCAGTACCAAAGTGTTTTTCTCTCAAAAGAGCCAGTGTAGTCTTGCCCTCCAAATATTTGGTGACCATGATCATGCCCTTTTGCGGTCTTTTCTGTAGGCTAAACTCTCCCAGTTCTTTTCATCCACCCTTACATGGCATGGATTTGAGGCTTGCTGCCATCCTTATCACCCTCTGCTGGACACTGTCCAGCTTACCAAGGCCCTTCCTAATATGTATCATTCAGAACTGGAGGTCTTATTCTTTCTACGGAATTACAGGGACTGAGAATAGCGGGACTCTATACTCCTTATTCCTGGAAGCCAGGATTCTCTTAAATCAGCCTCAAATAACATTAGGCTTTCTTGGTTCTTGTATCACACTGTTCACTCACATTGATCTTACAGTCCATCTTGGCTTCCTAAAACTTGCTCGCTCTCTCTCTCTCTCTCTCTCTCTCTCTCTCTCTCTCTCTCTCTCTCTCTCCTTCCTTTCTCTCAATTCTCTCTGTCTCTGTGTCTTCTCTCTCTGTCTCTCTCTGTCTGTCCTTTCTCCCTGTCTCCTCTCTCTGTGTTTCCTTTCTCTCTTTCTCTGTCTCTGTCTGTCTGTCTGTTTCTATGTCTCTGTCTCTGTCTCTCCTTTCTCTCTCCCAATTCTCTTTTTCTCTGTGTCTCCTCTCTCTGTGTCTCTTCTCTGTCTCTCTTTATCTCTTTCTCCTTTTTCTGTCTCCTCTCTCTCTCTCTCTCTCTCTCTCTCTCTCTCACACACACACACACACACACACACACACACACACACACACACACACACACACACACACTCCCCCGACCTCTCTCTCCTTCTCAGTTCAAAAGTTGTTTTCCTTGTAAGAGTAAAGAAACAAAAAAACCAGAATGAGTTGAACAGTCCAGTCTTCCCTTTCTCATTCATTATTCTCCTCCCATCCACCCCCAGCAAAAATTCTCTCCAGTCATCGATCCTTCTCTTGTTCCCACAGAGATTTTTAAAAAAAGGAGAACATAACCACATCTCACAGAAGGCAAAGGTGTGGCTGGGTAATGGTCATTAATGATGAGAGGGGGTATCTACATTGCTGAGCTTGTGGATACATCTAAAGCATGAAGGATAAGATAGAGCAGAGCAGGAGTTTAGGGCCTGACTGGAGTGGAGGAGAAGCCAGCTCAGGTTGAAGTCTACTCTGCAGCAAGGACTTCCCTGGGAGAAGAGACTGCTGGCTAAATGACAGCTCCTGCAGCCGTCTTAGAGTAAAGATGAAAACAACAGTGATAGTATTTCTGCAGCTCAGCCTCTGTACTTCGTCTGTGACCTCTTCTGCACTGCTCTTGGGAGGTACAGAACTATGTCTCCCTGGGTCTTGGACAGGATATCTGAATTTACATCTGTCCTCAATCTGTCGGGTTCAGGAGTGCTGGTCTTGTGAAGATGAATTATGTAAACAAGTTACAGTAATGGAATTCTTATTTATAAACCATATTTTAGGAGGCTTGCTCCTACCATTAAAAAGAAAAGGCTATGCTAAATTTCAGCTTGTTAAGAAAATTTATTGTGCTGGGGAGGGGGGTGGGTGGTTGGGGAAACCATTTGGAGTAGGGACTTCAATAAATGCAAGCTAATGATTGTCCACAACTGCTTTCCTCGTTTTGGGAGTGCAGTGAGTGGGAGGGAGAGGAAGTGTGCCTTCTATTTTCCATTTCTCTTCAATATAAGGACATAGGCTTTTCTTCTGATGGGCTAAACACTGAAGAACTAAAGAGTCTATTATGCTCCCTTGTATTTTCTCCTAGCCTCCCCTCTTTGGGGGGGGATATTGATTTTTTTTGTCTTGCTTCATCTCTGGCTCCCCTCCTGTGATTGGTGCCTTATTTTTTACTTTTGTTATGAGGCAACAAAGTAATTGGGAACTCAAGCCTTCCATGTTGTGTCCCCCATCCCCCACCCTATCCTCACCTACATCCCTGTCTCTGAGCGCAGCACTGAGAGAGAAAGCTACCTTCTGGCCCACCGTGGTCTGCTAAGGTGCTGGAGTTTATTCATTAGTGTCATACAAAAGCAAACAGCGCTTTCCCTGACAGGAATACTCCATCACTCGGCACCCTTTACTCATCGGACTAGCGAACAAGCTTTCCCTGCTGCTTGTTACTGCCCAGAGACATTGAGGCCTTTCAAAATAGCCTGGAGGATGGGTCTTTCAGAATCCAGATAGAATGGATTCGATCCTTACTAAGACACTCCTTGGCCTCTCTTGCCTCAGCAACAAATGGCTTTAGGCCTTCTGCTGTCCAATTCAACAGCATTTATTAAGTTCCTGCTTGGCACCAGGCTCAGAGCTGGGTCTTAAGGATATAGAAGACAAAAAAAGAATATTTCCTACCCTCACAGAGCTCACTTACTCCTATCTGCTTCTAAAAGATGAGACTGAAATTCAGAACATCTTAATTTTACAAAACAAAACTAAACAAAACCAACCAAACAAAACAAAGAAAAACCCATCTCTGCTTGCTTATCTAAAACTCCCAGTCATTTTTCTTGGCTGGGTGCAAGCTTTCAGCCCAAGTCAATTTAAAAAATAATAAAACATATATGGAGGGCAAGGTGCTAAAGATAAAACGAAACTGATCCTGTCTTCAATCAACTTCTATTCTCTTACAGAGGGGGAAATGCACCACATGTACAGAGAAGTAAATGTGGAGTGGCTGTAGTTTGCAGTTGTGGGTACAGCATTCAAAGAAAGCATGGGTGCTGCAGAGCCCAGATGTTGGTACCTTCTTGCTCTGTAACATGTGGGAGAGTGAGAAGGGCTGCAGAAGGGATTTGAACTCCCTTGTAAGATCACTGTAGATACAATCAGGCAAGAAAGCTCCCAGTCTCTGAAGCCTGTAATGTGTGAAGGGCACACTCAATAGAGCTCTGTGGTGTTTCTAAGCTAGAGCAGAGGACTTGGCAAATCTGACTAAAGACAAACAGGGGGCTGCTATGGTCATTAGCCAGGATGGGGAGTGCCCGCTTTCTTGCTGCCCATTGGCTCCCATGACTGAATGAGAAATACCACTGGAGAATACATACATACATCCTTATCCAAAGGCAGATTGGCAGTCGGTCACCTATGGAAGCCTTTGTCTACCTCAGGAGCAACATCTGAGCGATGCTGAAGGAAGAAGGAAGAGTTATCCACCAAGGAATGGAATGAAGGGGGAGGGTATAGCTGAAGTTGAGTGACAGGGCTTCTAGGGATTGCAATGAGGGGCTGTGTGCCCCACAATGGCAGATGCTTCTGAGTCAGAAATCACAGAGCCTTGTTTTACAAGTGAGGAAAGTGGTCCATTAAAAGGCAATTATTCAAGTGGTGTGAGTCAGCCCTGCAGCTCCTGGCACTGCTGAGCTGAGCACGAAGGGGGAGTGATGTGGGATGTTAGATTATTATTATTGTTTTTAGCACAAACCTTAAGCTGGAAAGGAACGCTTGAACCTACTTTGAGCTGTCAGATCATCAGTGACCTGACCCACTGGGGCAGGCCACAAAGAGCAAAACACAGGAAGGAGCTATCCTCTGCTCTCCTTTGAGCACCATCAAAAAGATGTCACACCAGACTCAAGATGTATAGAGGGAAATAAAAGGCCACGAGTGGGTAATGTTATACTTTCCTCCTGCATACTACATGGAGGAGCACTGGACCATAGATGTAGATATGGAAGGGATCTTGGAGGCCATTTTATCCAAGCCCACCATGTTATCGATGAGAAATCTGAAGTCCTTAAAAAGAACTTGTCCAAAGTCATACAATTAGTTACAGGTAAAGTCAAGATTTGAACCAGGCCCTCTCGCTCTACATTCAGTGCTCTTTCCCCTGTACTTCCCATTTGTATGAAAATCACAAGCCATCTATACTTCCTTTTTAAAAAATATTTTTTTCATTTTATTTTTATTATAGACTTAACAAACACCCAAATAAAGCAGGAATTTCCATATCCATAGTAATATTGGGGAAGTGGATAGCACTCTTGGGCCTAGATTCAGGAAGACCTGAGTTCAAATCTTGCCTTAGATATGTATTAGCTGTGTGACCCTGGACAAGTCATTTAACCTCTTTCTGCCTCAATCTCTCCATCTGTAAAATGGAGAAATTAATAGACCCTACCTTCCAGAGTCACTGTGAGCATCACATGAGATAATATTTGTAAAGTTCTTTGAAAACCTTTAAGTGTTTGATAAATGCTAATCATAGCTAGCATTTTAGGGGTTGCTATCAGTTGCTTTGCTTTCATGGGAATTGAATTTGGCAATGGATGGTTTGCAATTTCCCAGCAGAAATATTACCCATTCCTCTCCTCCAATTCAATTCCTGGCAAAACTTGCTGTCCATCTGAATGTCACTGGGGAGGTCTCTGTCTGTATGTCTCCCTCACCTCACTTCTTGTGTGACTTCATACAGGACTTTTGCTTGTGTTTAGAGTTGTAGCTCATCATAATCCCCTCTTTTCCCCTCTCCACAGTATCCAGAAAAAATATGTTTTTCTACCATCTTAGAAACTTCTACCTTACCCATCTCTATGGAAAGGGAGGATTGAGGAGGGTAAATCCTAATTTCTCAACTGGCTATACTCCTCTGGGTTTCTCCATTTTGCCTTTCCTATCCTCCATGATCATCCTGGAAGAACCTATAAATCTTGGTTGTCACACTTTATCAGTAACCTCTGCCCTTCTGATTGGAGGCTGGAGTGATAAACTCCTCCCCAAACTTCCATTTATGTAGAGAGCCCAGGTCAGCTATCTTATCATTTCTCACCCAGTTGCACTTCTTTGGACTTTTCTGTTGAGGACCTATGCCAGATGCTTCCCTCCTTTATCCATTTTCAGCTTCATTTAATGTGCTATCTTCTCCCATTAGATTGTATACTCCTTGAGGGCAGGGACTGCCTTTTTTGATATTAATTTTTATCCCCAGTACTTAGCATAGTGCCCTGCACATAATAGGTGCTTAATAAATGTTTGTTGACAGATTTGTTCCTTCTTCCATGCTACTCTATGGTAAAACTCCAAATGGTGGCTACCCAAGTTTCCATCTTGGACAAATATTTATTTTTCAGGTCTTACCATTAGGGAGCTTGAAGATGAAGACCAAATCAGCCGAAGGCCAGAATGAAAGAACACTGATCTTGATTCTTTGTGTCTTTTGAAAGCAGGTTGAATTCAGAAAAATAATCATAAGAGATAAGACGAAGTGAATAAAACCAAGAGAGTAAATTCCATAATAAAAACAACATTATAAAGAGAACAACTTGGAAAGACTTGGGGACTCTGATCAATTCAAATGACTAACCATGATTCCAAAGGACCAATGTCAAAGCTTGCAACCCACCTCCCATCAGAGAGATCTGGGACTCAAGATGAAGAGACATATATATGTATATGTGTGTATATATATTTATATATGCATGTGTATGTGTGTATATGTGTATATATATAGAGAGAGACAGAGAGACAGAGACAGACATGGAAACTGTTTTACTTGACTATGTACATTTATTTTTATTTTTGGTTTTATTTTTCCTTGTTTTTGTTTTGGGGGTAGGTGTGAGGAAGAGAAAAGGAATTGAAATTGAAAAATGTGTGTGTGTGTGTGTGTGTGTGTGTGTGTGTGTGTGAGAGAGAGAGAGAGAGAGAGAGAGAGAGAGAGAGAGAGAGAGCGAGCGAGCATAAGCAGGTGGTCACAAAAGCCTGCTTAGATTTTTCCATCTCTGGGTCATTGTGCTTACAACAGGATCATTGGTGTTGCTGCAGATAAAGGTTTTGTGAAATATGATGCCATCTCAGGTCCCCAGTCATATAACTCCTGTTGAGGAAGCACAAATAACCAACAGAATAGCAATGGCAAAGTCACTTCTGCACATGCTGCTGTGAACAGTAAGGAGGGACACCTGATGTGCCACTACAAATCATGGCTGTTGGTGCTTCCCTAACAGCCTCAAGTGGGTTATTGCCCCTCATCTCTGAACATATTTCCATCTGTTTCTCTCCCTGAAAGTATGTACAGGGATTAGTGTTATACAAACAGAGGTACTTGAGAGGCCATTTTAACACTGGAAGAAATTATAAGGGAAAAATCTCCCTTTTCAGGACAACAACATACAAGAAGTTCATAAATTCATCTAGGACTGACTGACTGTTCCCAGAGCCAGGAGGGAGACTTTGTTCATCTTACAGGTATAGCTTCTAACTCAGGCAGTTTTTCTGAATAAAGGAAACATTTCAAAGATTTTCGTGTCCTCATAAATCCTCTGGGAAAATCTGGACCATGATGGATAGACCCACCCTCCTTCTTATGTGCTATCACCTTCGATTTTGTTATTCCCTAGCTGAAATCTCAAATTGCCTTCAAATCATCATTCTTTTCCTGACTTAGACCCTACAAGGTCAGTTAGACTTTTTTTTTTCTGAGCTAAGAGCCAAGACTAGAGTTTGGGTTGGGGTGGGGGATCTCCACTTAATATTTCAAGATTCTCTTAATATTTCAAGTTTCAACTTACATTCTGCCCCCACTCCTGTGAAGCTTTCTCTGGTTACTTATAGCCAGCATGATCTTGTTCTCCTATAAAATCAGGTTCCTCTTTGTTTATGCCACCACTTTGTGGCTTAATTGTATCATGTCAACCGGACCATAAGGACAGAATCTCCTGATACCATGGAAAGGAAATAAACAAAACTTTCTCATGGGCTTGTACTCAGGCCAAAACTTATGTCAATTGGGCTTCCTGGGCTGCTTTTTCTAGGGTGATTGAAGTTAACTGAGGTCTATCACCCAGTCCTTTTCCATAAACCAAAGAAAAGAGAGGTTTTCCCTCAAGTAGGCATGCAGATGATATTAGCTCCCAGTGGCACCAACTTTCCAGCTACAGTACAACTCAAATGTAGTATATTGGAAATTGAAGTCAGAGCACCTGTATTTGAAAAAAGTCCAGTGGCAAAAACACTGGCATTGGAGTTAGGGAACCTAGATTCAAATTTCTCTTCTGATATTTGCTATCTGTGCAATCTTGGGAAAGTCAGTTAAGTCTCCCTGCATCTATCTCAGTTTCTTCATCTGTAAAATTAGGGACTTGACTTCGGAGATCCTTTTTGACTCTAGATTTATGAGTTCTATGAGTGATAGAACTTTGAGCAAGACAGTCCCCCTTTTTGAATCTTAGCATCCTCACCTATAAAATAAAGTGTTTGGAGTAGATCAGGGGTTTTCAAACTTGTTTTTGTTATGCGTGACCCTTTGGCCAAAACTTATGCACCTCTTCTTAGAATAATGTTTGTTACATCCATAATTGAAAGAAATAGGGGGCAGCTAGGTGGCACAGTGGATAAAGTACTGGCCCTGGATTCAGGAGGACCTGAGTTCAAAACTGACCTCAGACACTTGACACTTACTAGCTGTGTGACCTTGGGCACATCACTTAACCCTCATTGCCCCACCCAAAAAAGAAAAAAAGAGAAAGAAAGAAAAAGAAACTAACTAACTAAATTTCAGGTAGAAGTCAGTGATAATAAAGATGTGATTTTTCCTCCCATTCAAGTTCATGGACCTCCTGACATTTACACATGGACCTCTTGGGCATCTATTGGACCCCAGGTTAAGAACTCCCGAACCAAATAATGCCTAAATTCCCTTTCTTCCAGTTCTAAATCTATAATACATTGGAATCCTGGGAAAGGTCATTTGGGGAACAGATTCCAACACATTTTGGGCATAAAGAGAGTCCCAGCCCCAGCCCCAGCCCCAAATCTTTTTCTGTAAATGCTAGAATATATTTCTGCTATTATGCTTCAATATTGACACTCCCCAGCACTGACTGACCCTTAGTACTCACCTCAGATAAAGCAATCAGCAGTAGCTGCCCTTAGACTAGTAATGAGCATCTTCTGTGCCTGCTCAGCTTTCTTATAGATCCAGCTTTCCCTGCTGCAGAGGGGGCTGTAGTTCCCTGAGCCCCTGCTGGGATGTTTTTTATCCCTCAATTATTAGCAGAGGAGTCTATAACTCGCAGGGCTTCTGGTGGAGTGTCTAATATCAGGCACCAGAGCAGCAGAGATGCCTACAACACAATTCCTACCTCTCCAAAGCTAATTTATAACCCATTTCTTTCACATAGTAGGCACGCAATAAATATTTGTTAAATGAATGAAAGCACAAACCATCTTCCAAGTATGGTTACCTTACTAATTACCCCAGTTGTTCTAATGATCCCATAGCTGGCACTCCCATAGGTGTATATCGTGTAAAACCTTGAGAACAAAAATGAAACCCGGGTGTCTGAGCAGACCGCAAGCTTAAAATGAATCATCAGAGTGATATGGAAGCCAAAAAAAAAAGCTAATGCATTTTGGCTGCATCAATAGAATAATAATGCAAAAAGTGAAGGAAGTGATGGTCCCTCTGTGGCCTGACCAGGGCAGATGTACATCTGGAGAACTGTGGTCAATTCTGGCTGCTACTTTTAGAAAGGACAATGACAGACTGGAGCCTGTCCAAAGAAGGATGCCCTAGGATGATGAGGGCCTGGAAACCAAACCAAATGAGAATCTAGCGAAGAAACGGAATCTGCTTAGCCTAGAAAAGAAGAGACTCACGGCAGGGCAGGGTTAAGTAGATATATTCAAATATGTGAAAGCTTGTCATGTATCAGTCCTTAGGATCATAGATCAGTGTCTAGCACAGTGGTTAGTTAGACACTGCTCAGCTGAGGTCTTAGGGCCTAGCAACTTCCATCAATCTCTGTCCTTCAGCAGCCATCCTGATTTGCCTGGGTTCATTATTCTCAAATAGCCTAACTTCTAAATAGGGGAATTTGTTGTTGTGTTCAGTCACGTCTGACTCTTTGTGACCCCCATTTGGGGTTTTCTTGGCAGACATACTGGAGTGGTTTGCCATTTCTTTCTCCAGTGGATTAAGACAAACAGGGTTAAGTGACTTGCCCAAGGTCGCACAGCTAGTAAATGTCCCAGGCCAAATTTGAACTCACAAAGATGAGTTTTTCTGGCTTCAGGCACAGTGCTTTATCCACTGTGCCACCTAGCTGCCTCTCCAAAATAGGGAAAGCAGTTGCCTCTTTTTCCCCCATTCATTGGCTTCCCACCATACTCTTTAATACAGATACTTTGGGGACAGTTGCTACTTACAGAGTTGCTAATTATAGAAATAGGGGTTTAGAATCTAAGAATCATATCTTATCTTCTCAAAGGCTGCCACCAAGAGACCCCAGAGGCAGAATCTGCCTTGTCTTCTGCCAAGTGTAGCACTTCACCTCTTTTGTCTCAGCAGTCAATCGAGTTGACTCAACTTGGTGATGCATCATACATAGCTAGCAGCAGAAAGAGCAGAAAGAGCTTCATATGTTCCAACGGGGAGGGGTTGGGACCTGTAACGTTCTGATTCTAGATCTAGATCTGAGATAAACCTAAGAGGGCATCCAGTCCAACTCCCTCATTTTATAAATGAAGAAACGGAGTTCCAGCAACATTAAGTCACTTGTCCAATGTCAGATAGCAATTAACAAAAGCGGGATTCAAACCCACATCCTCTGACTCCAGCATAAAAGATCTTTTCACTGTATTGTGTTATCATTTGTTCTGTTGGAAGGCAAAACTAGGTTCAATGAATGGATGGACATAGCAGAGAGGCAGATTTCAGCATGATAAAAGGAAAAACCTACTAACAGAATTGTCCGATATTCATTAAATGAATGAAAGCACAAACTATCGTCCAGTATGGTTACCTTGCTAATTACCCCAGTTGTGCTAATGATCCTACATCGGGGACTCCCATAGGTGCATATTGTGTGAAATCTTGAGAACAAAAATGAAACCTGGGAGTTTAAGCAGACTGCAAGTTTAAAATGAATCATAAGAGGGCCAGTTATGTGGCGCAGTGGATAGAGCACTGGCCCTGGAATCAGGAGCACCTGAGTTCAAATTCGGCCTCAGACACAACACTTACTAGCTGTGTGACCCTGGGCAAGTCACTTAACCCAAATTGCCTCACTAAAAAAAAAATGAATCATAAGAGAGCTACCCTTTGAAAACACTGGTCTAGGACAGGAAAAGGTCTGTCTTTGCATTGGGAGAGGTGTCTTCTATGTCCCTTGTCAGGCTCCATTACTGCCTCAGAGAGGGATAGAGAATCATTTACTATCCCATCTCAGATTAATTCAGTATCTGATATGATATTCACATGAGTCCTGGCTACAATGGTTGCTTGGTTTTTGATTGCTAAATACAATGATTTCTTTATCTTCTTTTCTTTTTTCTTTCCACTAACCATCAGCTGTAGGTAGATGGACTTGTTGGGTTTAAAGATGGTCATAAACACAATGAATTATCTGCCTCCTTTTTTCTCCCTGCAAGTCATGAGCTAGGAGGAAAGATCTGAATTTTACCTCCCTTCTTTCTAAACCTTCCTCTTTTTTTTTTTTTTTTTTTTTTTTTTGGATTTTCCAGACTTGTGAACTTCTTGGCCTTTGTGGCTCTGTTTGACTATAAGGGCTGTGTGTGTGTTGTAGAGAAATGGGTGGCAGCCGTCCTCTGGAGGTTTTGCCTCTTTTTGCAGTATAAATTGGATTCCCCTCCTCCCCACCAGGTTCTCTGCATGACCAACATTGCACAATGTATCTTGCATTTGACTACCCTTTCCTTGAAAAGGCCTCCTGTGCAAACCAGGCTGACACTTGTCCAGTAATTACCTCCCACTGGATTTAACTTATTCAGATGCAGCCTTCCTTTCTTGATAAATCTGGGGGGGGGGGGTCTTCATTGTCTTTTAGTGCATGTATACTTGCTTAGATCAATAGTCCTTGATAAAACAGATAGTGGAAAAAGCCAAGATGTCCTGCTCTTCCCTGTATGTTTTTTTAGTATACACATTTTATATTCTGCCTTTAAAGCTATTTCTGCCGCACAGCTGCTTTTCTAAGAAGGCTCAGACTCCTTCCTACAGGCCCAGCTTGTCCCGATATCTACCTTGGTTATCCTTTCACAGGGTTTGATTTCTGCATTCAGTTGTATAATAAGGAAGGAGTGTGCAGTAGGTTTGGAGATTCCTATTAACCAGGTCATCCATGAATCTATTTTTGTGGATTTCTTATTAGAAATAGCAGGGAACACAATGATATTTAAACACAGCCATTTATGAGAGCTTGGCAAAAGAAAAGGAAAAAAAAATATTGGCGAGTTTTCTTTACACTCTATATTCAAAAATGTTATACTATAATTTGCCAACTTCTAAGCACTTTGATTCCATTTACATTCCAGGGTATCAGTGAAGGCCGTGGAAGATGAAAACTGACTTTAAAAGCCAAACTTAAATGTAGTGCACTAGTCAAACTCCATTGGAGTGCTGAGTCGAATTCTATGTAGCTCATATTAGGAGGAACTTCGACAATCTGAGTTTATCCATAAGAGGACATTCAATTTGGGGAGGAATCTTGGGAACCATGTTATACAAAGAATTGTTGAAGAAACTAAAGATTCTCTGTGCAGAAAAGATTAGAGGGAAATATTTTTTTCTCTTCTCTTATTTGAAGACTATCATATGATAGGAACATTAGACTTTTTTGGGGGGGTGGGGGGGTGGGGGGGTTCCAGACAGCAGAAGCAAAGTTAAAGAATGGTAGATTTTGGCTGAATACAAAGAAGAAAACTTTTGGTCAATTAGATCTGTCCAAGGGCAGCTAGGTGACATGGGGGATAGAGCACTGGACCTGAAGTCAGGAAGACTTGAGTTCAAATTTGGCTTCAGATACTTACTAGCTAAGTGACTCTGGACAAGTCACTTAACTTCTTTTTTTCCCAGTTTCCTCATCTGTAAAATGAACTAGAGAAGGAAATGGCAAACCACTTCAATATTTTTTTTCTTTTTCTTTTTGCAGGGCAATGGGGGTTAAAATACTTGCCCAAGGTCACATAGCTAGTAAGTGTCAAGTGTCTGAGGCCAGATTTGAACTCAGGTCCTCCTGAATCCAGGGCCGGTGCTTTATCCATTGTGCCACTTAGCTGCTCCCCTCCAATAACTTTTTCAAGGAAACCCAAATGGGGATAAGCTAGAAGCTTTCTGAATACAATCAGAGATGAAGCAGGGATGCCCATCATCACCTCTATTATTTAATATTCTACTAGAAATGTTATCTATAGCAATAAGAGAAGAAAAAGAAATTCAAGGAATTAGAATACGTAATGAGGAAACAAAACTGTCACTGTTTGCAGATGATATGATATTATACTTAGAAAATCCTAGAGAATCACCTAAAAAGCTACTTGAAATTATTAACCATTTTAGCATAGTTGTAGGATACTAAATAAACCCACATAAATCCATCATAAATCATCAGAATTTCTATATATTACCCAAAAAGTCCAGAACCAACAGAAAGAAAAAGAAATTCCCCTTAAAATAACCATGCCAAATATAAAATACTTGGGATCTACCTGTAAAGATAAACACAGGGACTATATGACCAGAACTACAAAACACTTTTCACTCAAATAAAGTCAGATCTAAACAATTGAAAAAATAATATTTGCTCATGGAAAGGCTGACCCAATATAATAAAAATGACAATCCTACCTAAGTTAATTTATTTATTTAGTGCTATACCAAACTGTCAAAAATATTTCATATATCTAGAAAAATAATAACAAAATCCATCTGTAAAGACAAAAGTACAAGCATATCATAGGAATCAATGAAAAATATGAAAGAAGTTGGTCTAGCAGTACCATATTTCAAACTGTGTTTTAAAATGGTAATTATCAAAACAATCTGGTACTGGCTAAGAAATAGAGAGGTAGATCAGTGAATAGAATAGGTATAAATTACACTAGAGGAAATGACTATAGTAATCTAGTATATGAAAAATCCAAAGATCTAAGCTTTTGGAACAAAAACTCATTATTTGACAAAAACTCCTGGGAAAACTGGAAAATAGTATGGCAGAAACTAGGTATAGACAACATTTCACACCGTATGCTAAAATATGGTCAAAATGGGTACATGATTTACACATAAAGGATGATACTATAAGCAAATTAAGAGAGTATGGAATCATTTATCTGTGAGGTTTATGGGCAGAGGAAGAATTTGGGACCAAAGATGATATAGAGAGTAAAACAAAATGAAAAAAGGTCATTTTGATTATATAAAGTTAAATTTTTTTTTGCACAAACAAAACTAATGTTCTAAACAAAATTACAAGGTAAGTAGAAAACTGGGAAAGATTTTTGAAACAATTATCCCTGATAAAGGCCTCATTTCTCAGTTATATAGGGAACTCAGTAAAATTTATAAAAATACAAGTCATTCCCCAATTGATAGTCAAAGGATATGAATAGGCAATCTCCAGACTAATAAATAAAAGCTATCTATAATTATATGAAACAATGCTCCATATCACTATTGATCAGATAGATGCAAATTAAAACAACTCTAAGGTATTACCTCCCACCTCTCAGAGTGGTAAATATAACAAAAATGGAAAATACTGGATGTTGGAGGGGATGTGGGAAAGCTGGGATGTTAATCCACTGTTGGTAGAGTTGTGAAAAGACCATTCTGGAGAGCAATTTGGAACTATGCCCAAAGGGCTATAGATCCAGCAATACCACCGCTACATTTATATCCCAAAGACATCCCCCAAAAGAGAAAAAGACCTATTTGTAAAAAAATATTTATAGCAGATCTTTTTGTGGTGGCTAAGGACTGAAAATTAAAGGAATGCCTATCAACTGGGGAATGGCTAAAGAAGATATGATATATGATGGTGATTGAATATTATTGTGATATAAGCAATGACAAGCAAGATGATTTCAGAAATGCCTGGAAAGACTTGTATGAATTGATGTATAGTTAAGTGAGAAGAACCAAGAGAATGTTGTGCACAGAGACAGAAATATTGTTTAATGAAGAACTGTGAATGACTTAACTATTTTCAACAGTACAATGATCCAAGACAATCCCAAAGGACTATTGATTAAACATACTATCCATCTCCAAAGAAAGAACTGATACTGATGGAACATAGACTAAAGCATGCTATTTTTCACTTTCTTTCATTTTTTCCCCTTTATTCAAGTTTTCTTATACAAAATGGCTAATACAATAATGTTTTACATAATTACACATATATAACCCATATCTAATTGCTTACCACCTTGGGGAAGAGGGAGCAGAAGGAGGGAAGGAGGGATAAAAATTGGAGCCCAAAACCATAAATAAAAATGTTTATTACTAAAAAAAATAGAAAAAAGAAAACCCAAATGGGGTCACAAAGAGTCAGATGACTGAAATGACTGGAAAACAATCAGTCCAACCATAAAATGAATTACCATTAAAGGTATTCAAGCAGATGTGGATGAACATTAAATGTTCACCTGATCTATTAAGTTGTTGTAGAACAGCTTTGGAAGTTGAGATTAGAGAGTTTAAATTATTACAATATTAGCAAAAACCAACTCATAGTGATATACTGCTTCCAGGATTACAGAACTCCTTCTTCACAAATGTTCCAGTGAGGTAGGTAGTGTAAGTGTGCTTCCCATTTGGTTGGCAAGTGAACAAATGCTTAGAGAATAAGTAATTTACTTTTTGGAGGCATTTTAAATTTAGGTTTGTTTTATTTAAGTTTAATGTTAATTTCATGCTATGTTTCAGTAAGAACAATACAGATTCTGTATCTGTGACTCCAGTCAGATATCCAATAGTTCAAATTAGCTTCAAGTTACACATGACTTTCGCTCACATCGGGTTAGTAATTTACTAATGGCTACATATATAAGGAGTGTCCAAGATGGGATTCAAATCCAGGTCCCATAAATTCAAATCCTATGTTCTTTCTATCATGACACTTGAATCTAAGATAAGCATGATGGATTCTACCCTTGTATGAAAATTTGGGAGTGGATATAATTATGGATATATTTACTAACTTCTTGGAAACTTTTTTCAGAAGTAGACATGTTGAATTTGGATCATTTAGCCCATGAAGAAGAAAGTATCCTGGGAGAGTCCACTGTAACCCAAATGAGAAATGAAAGATGAACTTGGAGCCATTAAGATCGCTGGTCTGACCAGTTCAGGAAAACAGAAATTATTTGGCTTAGTAGTTGAGATATTTTTAAAGAATTGGACATTGTAACTTAAACCCATTCTTTTCATTTGGTCTCTAGACCAAGACTTGGTTTGTCTAAGTACTAAGATTCAATACAAATATTGGAGTTTGGTTCTTGCCTTGACTCTTCCAGTAACTAATCAGATAATTTTCATAATATCTCTTGTTTCTAATTTCCTTGTTTATGAATAAAGTGAAAAAGGGAAGAATTTAGAACACTAGGTCTTATAGAAGAAATAGGATAATGGTTTTCTTATATGTCATAAAACTAGCAGAAGAAAGCCATAGTGGTAAGAGGAAAGCCACTTCATCTTCTCTGGTCTCAGTTTCCTTGATTTCCAGAATGAGGGGACTAGACCTGATGATCTCCAGTATATTTTTCAACTGTTAACATTTTATGAGCCTATAGAGTGCTTCCATTGCCAAAATATCTTACGCTGTCATATTCTTTTAAAGAGCATCTGAAAAATTCTCAATTTATAATGACCTTTAATATGTAAGTGTTGACTGTTGATTGATCAGTGCTGATGATAAGGAAAATGGGAGATTTCTCAAGAGACTAATATGGTGAAGACTATTGAGTTTAAATTCATAATAGACACATAAAGAAGATGTAAGCAGGAACATAGAACTGAAGAACACAAAAGAGTTACATGCATGTATAAGAATAGTGTCAGGAAGGCCAACATTCTCAATAAAATAGGGCTTTTGAAAAATCCTGGGCATAACAAAAGGGACTTTTCTAATTATATCTGAGCAAGAGTAAGAACAAAGAAAGAAAAGACCTATTTCTTAGGATAGTTAAGATAATAATAACAGATGTCCTAGGAAAAGAATAACTACTCTATTTCTTTTTTGCTTCTGACTTTTTTGTCAAGAACTATCTTTAGAATTGAAAAGATAGAATAAACATGGTTAAGGATTAATTGAAACTGGATATAGTAAGAGAATACATAACACCTCAAAATTTGTTAAGTTCTCCTGGCCTGTGTATATCACAGATCATTCCTCAGGAAGCAGTAGGTAGGTAATAGGTGAATGCCAGATCTTTGTGGAGAATGGAAAAGGTGATGAAAGATTTGACAAATGTGGTTGTGATTCCCTTCAAAGAAGGTGGTTGTTTGTTGTTTAGTCATTTGCATTATGTTTCATTCTTCATGATCTCTTTTTGGGGTTTTCTTGGCATAGATACTGGAAGTGGTTTGCCCTTTCCTTCTCCAGACAAAGATGGTGGATTTGCATGTCCAAAGGGGGTTGCTCCAGATGGTGAGAGAATCTCAAAATGATTTCCCATGTAGATATCTGAAATGTTGTTAGGAATGGAGAAGTCTTGGTGGATATCTCAAACTCATGATGTCCTAGACAGATTTAATCTTTCCCCTCAAACTTTCCCCTTTTCTACACTTCTCTATCATTGTTTAGTTCAGTTTTACTCTCTCAGTCACCCAGACTATCAATGTCCATGTCTTTCTTGAGTCTCCAATCTCATTCATTCTATATATCCAGATCCATTGTAAAATCCAACTATGCTGCCTACTCTGCCTGTCTTCTTGCCTTTGCATGGGCTTTATCCTGTTCCTGGAATGCTTTTCCTCCTAACCTCTGCCTCTTAGCTTCCTGGCTTTCTTCATTCCCCTGCTTAAAAATCCTAACTATTTTGAGGAGCCCTTTCCTTTGCCCCCTAACTAATGGGCCTTTCCACTTGATTACCTTTAATATATTCTGTATACATCTTGTATGCACCTAGTTATTTACATGTTTTGTTCCCTATTAGAATGTGAGCTGCTTGAGGTCAGGGACAATTTTTTGACCTCTTGTATCTCCAGTGTTATAGTATATTGGCTGGCACACAGTAATCATTTAATAAATGCTTGTTGACCAAGTGACTTATTGGTTGACAAGATCTACTATCATAGAAGTGGGAGGGTGAATTTATCCTGTGATCTACCTGAGGGCAAAATGAGGGGTAAATTATTTTAAGCTTCAATAGACCTCTTGGAAGGAAGTACTTGCCAATGCTTAGAAGTGTCCAGATATGGAATATACTGCCTTTGAGGCAGTCTGTGCTCTTTACTAAAGTTCAAAGACAGGCTTGATGATAATTTGTGAATGACAATGAGGGATCAATCTGTGAACTGAGTGTCAGGTTAGTTATATGACGTCTAAGGTCTTTCTGAAATCCTGTGATTGTAGGTACTTTCTGCTCTACAATTCTGCAATTCCCCTACTTCCAATATAACACCATTGCAATGATTCCCGCAGCCATTTATGAGGGTTCAGAAAATTGGAAAACAGCTGGTTTTGCAATAAGAAGGACGTGGATGTGGGGGAAAATGGAAGTAAACTAGGTCAAACAGTAGGATGGGTCAGAAGAAAAACAGAGAAGTGTGATAGAGTGTCAAGGAGAAAGGGATGGGGCTCAGGATAAGGATGGCCAAGAGGAGAAATGAAGGTGTGAATGTAGCAACAAGTCTCCTCCATGTACTTTTCATTACAATTGCATTACCCTCTGGCAGCTTCAATAAAAACAAACAAACAAACAAACAAAAATTTGACCATGATTTCTTTTCTCCCCTGAAAGTTAAATGCTAAGTGCTATATGGTATATCTATATGCATTTCATTTTATATGTTTGTATATAAATGAATTGTGTGTGGCTTTTATGAACCTGAATATCTTAGGAATATTTATCATAAGGTCAGAGTCTCAGAGATCTAGAATGGACTTTAGAGGTCAATTAGTCCAAACCTATCATTTTTAGATGAGAAAATTGAGGTCCCAGGGAGGTAGGTGGGCATTCATCTAAGGGCACTCAGGTGTAAAGATCCAGAGACCAGGATTTGAATCCCAGAGGTTAACCAAGTCAGTTCATACCTAATCAGATATTGTCTCCTAAAAATCACTGACAATTGTTCACCTAGTCTCTGTTTGAAGACCTTCAGTGAAAGGGAATTTAGTATCTTCAGGAGCAGCCCATTTTGCCACAGGGCAGCTAGAATTTTGAGAAAATATTTTCTTACATGAAGCCTAGATTATGCTTTTAGTCACTTCCATTCATTGTTCCTATTTCTGCCCTCTGGGGCCATGTAGCTTAAATCTAATCCCTCTTCTATATAATAGCCTTTTAATTATTTAAATGAGTGAATGAAAATAATTTATTAAGCTCTATGTGCCAATCACTCTTCTAAGACTGCCATAGTTTCCCTTAACCTTCACAAGTCTTTTCTTCTCCACCTTAAACTTGCCCTGTTTCCTAATGACATGGTTTAGAATTTCCCTCAACTTCCTGCTCATTCTTCTTTGAATATGTACTAGATTTTAAGTTTCCTTTATAAAACCGGGAGACAAGAACTGAAGAAAACTCCAAATAGGCTCTGATCAGAGCAGAGGCCGGTGAGGCTAAAACCCTTTTTTATATTTTGTTTATATATATATATATGTTTGGTGTTAAATCTAAGCTTACTTGACTCTAATGGCATACTCTTGATTCATATAGAGTCTGCAGTCCACTAATTTTTTTAAAGAATGTGGGGCCATGTTGACTTGCTCTTTAGAACCAGGCTGAGGGAAGGAGGGGAAGGGAGGGGGGAAGAGGAAGAGAGAAAGATAGAGGGAAGCAAAAGAAGAGAGTGGGGAGAGAGAAGAGGAGAGGAAGGTAAGAGGGAAAGGGGGAGAGAGATGCTTGTAGTTCAGTGTTAACATATGACTACACTGCACATTCTTAGCACACTATGGTACACAATATTAAGGAAGAATGGCAGATCTAATTCAGCCTTCAACCTCTCAGTATAGCAACTGAACTCAGAGACTTAATTTTACTTTGCTTAGAGGCAGTAGATTTCAGTTCAATTTCCTTGAGCAGAAGAATTATCGAGACTTCTTGTTTCTTATGGGAACAGAACACACAGTTAGGTGTTTTATGAGAAAAAAAATTCCTATGACCTACTTTGGAACCATAACAAGGCAGTTAGATAGCATAGTCAATAAATCTTGGACTTAGGAAGACCTGAGTTCAAATCTAACCTCACACATGTGGCTCTTGACAAGTCATTTAACATCTGTTTGCCTCAGTTACCTCAATTGTAAAATGGGGATCATAAGACTCCCATGATGGTTGTGAGGATCTTATGATATAATATTTGCAAAGCACTTTGCATAGTGACTGACACATGGTAGGTACTGTATAAATCCTTATTCCCTTCTCCTTTCCCACCTCCCCCATGAAGAATAGGAACAAGGTTGAAAGAAACCATGGTCAATTTCTTGACTGAAATATGGTTCAGGTTTCACATTTTACCGCTGGTGCTTATCATCAATGTTAACCTGGGCCATTCACTTAACCTTTCTGGGCCTCAGTTTCCTCTGCTCTAAAATAAAGGTTTGAACAGGATGACCTTGGAAGTTCTTTCCATCTTTCAATTCATGAACCTATAATTGTATTTTAGACTTCCCTAACCTTTTCTAATATAAGATCTTTTCCATGTTAAAAAAGGAAAATTCACAATCCTCTGCATGATATATGATTGAGCCATTGACAAAATAATGATAACTTGTATACTAGAAATTTGTGAACTATCCTAAATTATTTTATATTTCATTAATTATGACAACATCTATATATGTTTGAAAAATAGCAATGAAAGTAGCATTTTTATTTTATTTATAGAAGATACTCTTGCTTATTTTATAGATTCACAGTTCCGTTGTAAAAGTCTTCATGATCTAAGGCAGCTAGGCAGTGGATAAAGCACCATCCCTGGATTCAGGAGGACCTGAGTTCAAATCTGGCCTCAGATACTTGACACATACTAGCTGTGTGACCCTGGGCAAGTCACTTAACCCTCATTGTCCCACAGCAAAAAAAAAAAAAAAAAAAGGCTTCATGAACCCCTAAGGGCCTATATAGGTCACAGGTTGGGAACTATAGGCATGAATTATTACTCTTATTAGAATGTAAACTCTTTGAGGTCAGAGTCTGTTTCATTTTTGTGTTTGAATATGCTACACCTAACACCTTTCTTGGCAAAGGGTTGGTGCTAAATGAATGCTTGTTGATTGATTGAATGATTAATAAATTTGAATTATTAATTCTTACTTGAGTTATAGTAATATCAGAAAGATAGATTCATTTCTGTTTTTTTCTGTTGGTCTCATTTTAGCCAGATGAAGTCCCCCGACTTGGACCCAGATTTGTTTACAGAAAGTTACTGCAAGGTATGCAGTGCTCAGTTGATCTCTGAATCTCAGCGTGTGGCACATTATGAGGTTAGTACTTGTTTTTCATTCACAACATAAAGTTGGAAGAGTGATATTTACGTTGGCTCTGGGGAAGTGCAAGAGTCTTTAGAATGCTCTCTTCTGAACTATGGGTCTGGCTTCAGTGATGCATGATGGATGTCCATTTGGAAACTGAGAGCAAAGGTGATGTAGGAAAACTAATAAAGGCCCTTTGTCCTGACAATATTCTCTGCTGCTTATTCATGCCTTAAACTTTTTGGCCAGGAGAAAAAAATAAGAACAAAAACAAAACAAAACAAAACAAAATAACAACAATGTCTTCCTCTCTAAAATGAATGAGTTGGAGAAGGTAATCTTGAGGTTCTTCCTAATTCTAAATCTATGATTCTGTGATTCTTTTGTACCCATGATAACATGGTGTAGTGGGAAGAGTGTTAGACTTAAAGTCTGTGGAATTTGGGTTCAAATCCTGCTTAAGATACTAACTATGTCATCATAAGCAAGTCATTTTACTAGCCCATCTCTCAAGGAGCTCATATTCTGATGGAGGAGATTAGAAATAAATAACTAGGAAAGTGTAAGATTATATACAGGGTAGATGGAAGGTAATCTTGGGAAATTAGCAGTTTTGGGGATTGGAACAGGTCGCACTTGAGTATTGAAGAAAGGCAGGGAAATCATGGGACAGAAATGAGGGAGAACACAGAGAATTCCAGGCATAAGAGATAGCCGGTGAAAAGGCATAGAGATAAGTGAAATGGAATGGCGTTTTTGAGTGACATTTTTGAGTATGCCAGTCTAGTTGGGTCAAAGATGCAGAGAGCAAGTATAGAAGACAGAAAAGGTAGGAAGGGGTTAGGTCATGAAGGATTTTAAATGCAGAACAGAGGAGTATATATTTGCTCTTGGAGTCACCAGAACTCATTTAGAAGTGGAGTGACATTGTTGGACTTATATTTTAAAACAATTAGCCTAGCAGCTAAATAGAGGATGGATTGGGGTGGAGAGAGACTTGAGGCAAAGATACCATGCAGAAAGCTATTGAAAATGTCCAGGAGAGAGGCAATAAGACCCTAGACTATGGTGGTAGCTATGTAAATGAAGACATGAGGGAATATATAAAAGATGTAATGAAAGTAGAAAAAAGATTTAATGATGATTGGATATGTGGAGTGAATGTGAGGAACTTAAGATAACAGAGTTTGAGAATCTGTTTGACTGGGAGGATGGAGCCTTTGACAGTAACAGGACATCTTGAAAAAGGGATGGGACTGGGAAGAAAAAAATGAGTGTTGTTTTTGGAGATACTGAGTTTGAAATTTTTATGGGACATCCAGTTTGATATGTGTAAGAGGAAGTTGTAGATATATGACTATAGATAGCTCTGCAGAGAAACTAGGACCAGATATACACATCTGGAATTTCTCTGCATAGAAATGAGCACTGAACTCATCAATGCTGATGAGATGACCAAATAAGGGAGTGTATTAAAAAAGAGAGGTGGTGGGGTGGATGGGGCAGGAAAGAAACTTGGAGGAAATTCACCATTTATGGATGTGACATAGATGAAGAACCAGAAAAGGCATGTAAGAGGTAATGGACAGATAGGAAGACTGGACAGATAGGAAGACAATCAGGAATGAGTAATCTGAGTTTTATTATTATTATTTATTTCTTCTCCTTATTCCTTCTCTTCATTCTCTGGATACTTCCAATAGCTTCTGTTTACTACTTATGTGATTATGGGAAATCAATTCTAGAGGCAGTGGGTAAACTGCTGGGGCAGTTGGTTGCCAAGTAACCAAAAAGAAAAGTCTTGTGCCATCTTTTTTCCCCTAACACATGTTCATGTTACAAAAAAATGAGGAATTAGTGTTTGAAGAATGCATTTTTTGGGTGGGCAATGAAGGTTATGTGACTTGCCCAGGGTCACACAGCTAGTGTCAGGTGTCTGAGGACAGATTTGAACTCAGGTCCTCCTGAATCCAGGGCCAGTGCTTTATCCACTGCACCACCTAGCTGCCCCCAGAATGCATTTTTTCACTAAATACTTAGGAAGACCTGAGTTCAAATCCAGTTTCAGATACGTCCTAATTGTATGACCCTGGGCAAGTCACTTAACCTCTGTTTATTTGAATTTCCTTACCTGTAAAATGTGGATCATGATAAAGTACATACCTTCCATGGTTGGTATGAGGCTCAAATGAGATAATATTTATAAAGCACTTAACACAGTGCCTCCTTCCCCTTCTTTGGGACTCAACTTCTTCACATGGAAAGGGTTAGAATCAATGTGTTGTGGGGTTTTTTTTGTTTTTTTTTTTTGCGGGGTGGGAAACAGGGGTTAAGTGACTTGCCCAGGGTCACACAGCTAGTAAGTATCAAGTATCTGAGGCTGGATTTGAACTCAGGTCTTCCTGAATCCAGGACTGGTGTTTTATCCACTGTGCCACCTAACTACCCCTGGAATCAATTATCTTTTCGGTCCCTTCCCATTTAAAAATCCAATATAAAGTTCTTTGATCCCATAGAAATACGATTAGACTGCTCTCAGGAGGAAATTTGGTATAGTGGAAAATATTTGTGCTAGTCAAGGGACTTGGGTTCAAGTCCTCTTTATACTTATCTACTACATGATTTGGGGCAAGTCACTTATTCTCCCTGGTCCTCAGTTAAGGATATCGGTCAAGTGAGAAAGTTGGACTAGTTGGTCCCTGAATTTTCTTCAAGCTCTAGAGCTATAATGATCATCATCAGAGTGACATCAGAAGTTTGGCTATGTACAAGGGATGGTGGGAAAAAGTGTGAGGGTATTTCATGGCTTAGGAAGGGTTGTACCAAAAAAAAAAAAAAAGATGTTATAGGTAGTGTGGTAGAAAAGACACTAAACAGGGAGACAAGGGGGCTCTTATGACAGAGACATGACTTGCTTTGAATTTTGATGAGGGTTGGTCCAGACTGAATCCCTTTTGTTTTCCAAAGAATTCCTATCAGTGGAAACATGAGATCCCAAGTGTAACAGCTCGGGAGTTATTTTTGATTGGCGAGTGAGCCAGCAACTTTCGTGTTGCCTGTTAAGTCTGACAAATGCCTGATGTGACAATCTTTGCCGTGGCTTGCCAGAGTCAATATTTTTGATGAAGGCAAAAAAATTACTCTTCAAATGATGATTCCACAAATTTCTTGTAAGACGAACATTTGTGGGGGAGAAAAAAAATGGCAGACACCTTTTTTTTTTTTTTTGTTACTTGGCAACAAAGTGTTAGGGAAAGGAAACAAAAACAAAAAAAGCAGGCTCTAAAAGAAGACCAGTAGGATTTAAATAAAGAAGTGTGTTATTGTGGGGTGTATTGTGCTATCTCACCTAAGCCACATTTAAATGGTATGCTTGTGACCCTGTACACTGTTTCTTTTGTTGTTGCTATGTGAACTTGCCAAGTCATGTCTGTGATTTGATGACAACTAAGGGGGAAAAACTGTTTGAAGAGATCCAATTACGGAATTGCAGAACCTCAGATTTTGAAGGGTCTGAGAAGTTACCTAATCCAAACCATATATGAGCAGACATCCCCTCAGCAACATCCTTGGTGTATAATTATCTGGAATATATTTGAGAACCTCCAGGGAGGGGAACACATTACATCCCAAGAAAGCTCATTCCAATTTTGAACTCCAATTGTTGGTAGATTTTGCTTCTATCTGCAAGTACCACCCATTGTTCCTGGTTAAATCCTGTGCAGCCAGGCAGCTTAAGACCAATCCCTCTTTTACATGAGAGCCATTCAAATACTTAAAAGGCAGCTACCATGTATCCCCTAAGCCTTCTCTTCCTCAGGCTAAGCATCCTTTAGATTCTTCAACTGATCTTCCTGAGGCACAGTTTACAGTCCCCTGTGCTACTGATCACCTTTAGACTTCAGCCATTGTAAACTGGAGAGCAGGAACCATGTTTTTTGGTTTAGTTTTGACTGGTTGGATTTTAAATCTCTAACTTCTAGGGGATATTCTTATCCCTTGCTCTCCTTCACCCCATATACTCAACATTTTCCAAATCTGATCATTTCTATTTCTGCAATATCACTTGCCTAGGTCTTTCCACTTTATTTATTTATTTGTTCATTTATTTATTTATTTTGATGAGGCACTTGGGTTTAAGTGACTTGCCCAGGGTCACACAGCTAGTAATTGTTAAGTGTCTGAGGCCGGATTTGAACTCAGGTCCTCCTGACTCCAGGGCTGGTGCTCTATCCACTGTGCCACCTAGCTGCCCCTCCACTTTACTTACAAAGCCCTTACCATTTTTCATATCTTCATCACCTCTCATCCACCTTCTTGTGATAACTTTCCATCCTTCACACAGCTGACAAAGATATTTTGCTAAAGTGCAAGTTTAATTATGTCCCCATAATTGACAAACTCCAGTGGCTCCCCATTACATTTATTTATTTACTCATTCATTCATTCATCTATCTATTTATTTATTTACTTACTTACCTGTCTATCTGTCTGTCTGTATGTTGGTTTGTTTTTTGTGGGGCAATGATGGTTAAGTGACTTGCCCACGGTCGCACAGCTAGTAAGTGTCATGTCTCTGAGGCTGGATTTGAACTCAGGTCCTCCTGAATACATGGCTGGTACTTTATCCACTGTACCATCTACCCATTATTTTAATCATTAGATATAAACTCCTCTATTTGATATGTAAAATTCTTTACAACCTGGCTCCTGTTTTCCTAATTAATCTTCTTAGACTTCACTTCCTACCTCAATCTCTACATCCCAATCATCTGGGCCTATTTGTTGTTTTGCACTCACAATGCTCTATTTCCTATCACTGTGTTTTTATGTTGTCTAGCTTCCATGCCTGAAATGTACTCTCTTCACCTCCACCTCCAGGAATCCTTTGTTTTCTGAACTTAACTCAAGTTTCAACCTTCTTCATGAAGCCTTACATGGTTTCCCACCCTTCCCAACCTCCCCTTTAACTAGCTCCCGGTAACTTTTTTTTAAAAATTCATTTTGTATATATTCCATGTAGACTTGTACATATTTGTGTTGTATCCCCCATTATTATGTGAGCTCCTTGAGGAAAGAGCATGTTTTTCTTCTTCTTTGTATCCTCAACATCATAAATAGAACACACTTAGTAAAGGCTCATTGACTGATTGATATGTTAGATCCTTAATAAATGCTTTTGGATTGGATTGTCCTCTATCTTCAGGTGATACAGTTTTTGCTTTGCACCCTTACTGAGGAGGAGAGAATTATGTGGAAAATGTATTTGTGTTTATTAGATGGATCAGAGTACAGAACAGGTAGAGGAAATAGAAACAATGGCAATAGTTATATCATTAGAAGCATGTAAGCTCTGCAATCAACATTGCTGCAAATCATCCAAACATTACATAATTTCCCATTAAACACGGATGAGAACAGCTGAATGATATTCCACAGAGGAGCTCTAGGCAGAGCTTAAGTACCTCTGTCAATGAGATAGTGTCACATTCTGTCTCACCTCAAAACTCAACCAGACCAAACAAACCACTCTTTTCCCCAGTAGAGCTGTGAACATAAGCTATGTCTACATGGCATCCAAACAACCACTCAGTCCATTGGCGGGAAAACTCAAATTGGCTTTTTAGTACTTGGTATTGTATGGATCCAGAAACTCGTTTGCTGATTAACTTCTTTTTTCTAATTTTCTTTTTGATTAATTTTAAAAATAATTTTTATTTAAAATTTAAATGTTTTATTCATTTTCATTATTCATTTTTATTTTATTTTATTTTATTTTATTTTTTTTTGGTGAGGCAATTGGGGTTAAGTGACTTGACCAGGGTCACACAGCTAGTGTGAAGTATCTGAGGCTGGCTTTGAACTCAGGTCCTCCTGAATCCAGGGCCGGTGCTTTATCCACTGCTCCATCTAGCTGCCCCAATTTTTATTTTAAAAATTTAGCTGCTTAACTTTTTTTTCTTATTTTGGCATTATAGAGGCAGGATGTTCTGGTATAGTGGGTAGCATGATAGGCTTTGGTGAAGAAGACCTCAATTCAAACCTTTCTTTTGACCTTTATTAGCTATCTAATCTGTGGCGAGTCTTCTAACTTCTATGGGTCACAGGCAGCTTCCTATGACTTTTTTTTTGTTTTACCAAGTCCAAAATAGGTTCTGATCTGTATTGGTAGAGCCAGTTCCCATACTGGGAGTTTTCCAAACTGCAAAATCAAGGATGTTTTGCATATTTGTTTGTTTTGGCATTATGTGGACATAGACATCAAATTGAAAAGCTTCTAGAGAAAGAATAAATCTTTTTCTTTTAAAAAATATAGTTTTAATGGATAAAGCACCAGCCCTGGATTCAGGAGGACCTGAGTTCAAATTCAACTTCAGACACTTGACACTAGCTGTGTGACCCAGGGCAAGTCACTTAACCCTCATCACCCCACCAAATATATGTATGTGTATATGTATATGCATATGCATATGTATATGTATATGTATATGTATATGTGTATGTATATACATACATATATATGTACACACACACACACATATATATGTATAATTCATCTTTTGTTTTACTTCACCTACAATTCCCAATATATTTTTCTTCATACCCTTCCCAAATAGCCAACCCAGATAGCTAAGAATAAAATAGGGGCGGGTGGGGGGGCAGTTCAACAACATTAAACAGCCTATCAAAATCTATTTTAATATTTAATTTTAACCTATTTAATATTTAAGCTTATTTTAATATTAAATGCGCTAAATATTCATTAAGTGCCTACAATGTGCTGAGCTCTGTATTAAGCACTGAGCAAACAAAAAGAGGAAGAACAGTCTTGCCCTCAAAAAGCGTCAAACTTAATGAGGGATATGTAGTATTCCATAGCTATTGTACCCCCTCTGCAAAGAAGTGGAGGGAAAATGTTTTCTCTTTTTTTAGGGCCAAACTTGGTTATTACAATTTTCCAACATTTGATTTCAATTGTTTGGTTGTAATTCTTGCCATTCACATTAATGTATTCATTGTGTATTGCTTTTCTGGTTTTGTTTATTTCACCTTGAGCCAGGTCACATCAGTCTTCCCATGCTTGTCTATTAATATTTATTGTTTCTTACATACAGTAATATTTCCTTATGTTCACATACCACAGTTTGTTTAGCCTTTCCTTAATTGATGGGCATCCACTTTGTTACCAGTTCTTTGCTGCCACCTAAAGTACTGTGATAAATATTTTGATGGAAGCTGATTAGTTCAAATAATGAATCCCATGAAGTGGCCACATATATTCAAAACTGTAATTATATGAAATATCATAATTGGTTCCAGCCCAATAGCAACGGGCAGTGTGAATTTAAATCATGTCTCCACTTTTTAGGATTTGTTACTTACACTAATTAGGACCTACTTGTATATGTGGCCTTCTCTTGCCATCAATCTCCTCAGGGTATATGTCTAGGGGAGAATTTCTATATTCAAGAATTTGCACATATCATTTTCTTTGCATAATTCCAAATTGCTTTTCACAAAAAAATGAAAACAACATTCTTTCTCCAATGTTCACTTGAACAAAACAAAACCAAACATACACTGTTTTCCTACTATATGTCCATGATTGTGTGCATTGTCACACAGAAAACAAATTATAAGTGAAGGCAACACCTACACACTTGAAACAATTATATAGCAATATAGTTACATATAATTAAATATAAAAAACAAATGGCAGAGGACATACATGCTATCGGATTCCTGAAGAAGAACAATTGGTGAAGACTGAAGTTGACAATTTCTCAGTGGATATAAATATTTATTGATTGGTTGATTGTTCATGTTTTATTACCAATCCTGGAATACTTTGCTCTCCATTTCTTGGTCTTTCCAAATGCTACCTATCTTTCAAGACACAGCCTACTTGTCCTATCCATTCCACTTCTGTGGTTACATCAACTCAGAATGAAATTTTTGTCCTATGAATAATAGGCCATAGATTCGTGGATTGTTAAAGTTGGAAGACACATAATATCATCTACTCCAACCTCCTCATTTACAGATGACAAAACTTAGTCCCAGAGACATCAACTTGTTCAAGGTGATGAAGCTAGTTAGAGAGCCTTAGCTCTAGTACAGATCTGACACTGATTCCTAGCCCATTTCTCTTCTATCTATAGTATGCTGTCCATACCACTCTTTTAAAAGTTATCATATTATCATAACTCAGTTTATCATTCAACAAGCATTTATTAAGCACTTACTAGGTAGTTCAGTGGATAGAGCACTGGGCCTCGAGTCAAGAAGACCTGAGTTTAAATCTGGTTTCAGATACTGCCTATCTGTGTGACCTTGGGCAAGTCACTTAATCTCTGTTTGCCTAAATCCACTAGGGAAGGAAATGGCAGTATCTATGCCAAGAAAACTCCATGTACTGTATGGTCTATGAAGTCAGAAAGACCCAACATGACTAAACGATTGAAAAACAACAAAGACAATATTCTCGGTACTGTGCTAAGTGCTAGATATACAAAACCCTTCAAAAAAGTGAAACAAAACCCAAACCAAAAATGATCCCTTCCTTCAAGAAGAAGACATTCTAGTTGGGGAAAACAACATGAAAATAAACTAAGTACATGCAAAATATATAATGAGTAGATGGAAGGCAATCTGATAATGGAAGGTACTAGTGTCTGGTGGGGATTGGGAAAGTTCTTTTGTAGAAGGTGAGATTCGAGCTGAGTCTTGAAGGAAGACAGGGCAATTAAGAGTATTCCAAGGAGCAGGGTATTCCAGGCAGAGATGACAGATATGGCAAAGGCATGGAGATGAGAGATGGAATGACATATTCTAGGAACTGAAATTAGGCCAGTGTACCTGGATCATAAGATTGCATGGAGGAGGGTAAGGTAAGGTAGAAGAAAACAGGAAAAACAGGAAAGGGGCTAGGTTAGAAAGAGCTTAAAATGGTAAACAGAGAGGTATATATTTGATTCCCAAGCAGGAGATACATATAGAAAGACCCATAATTTTGAAAATTCACCTTTGGAGATGAGTGGAAGATGAATTGGAGAGGGGAGAGACCAACTAGAAGCCTCTTGCAATAGTCCAGGAAAGGTGATAAGGACTTGAAATACCACGGTTAATGGCTGTATGAGTGGAGAGAAGAGTAAAATTAATATAACATGTTAAGGTTTATCCAATAATGTTTATCAACAACGTTGCTATACAGTGTTAAGTATCACTACCACTATTTTATGGAAGAAGAAACTGAGGTTCAGAGAAGTTAGGCAACTTGCTCACGGTCACACAGTTCATATAGGCTAAAGCTTGGATTTGAATTCATGTTTCCTGACCTTAAGTTCACTTCTTTTTCTTTTCCTTTTTCTCTTTTTCTTCATTCTGCTCTCTTTTCCTTTCCTCCCCTGCCCTCCTTTCTCCTCCCCTCCGCTCTCCTTCCTACTCCTTTCCTCCCCTGTCCTCTTCTCTCCATTCTCCCCCTCTTTTCCCCTCCCTTTCTTTTCCCTTTCCTTGGTTTTATTGATACTTTTAGTTTTTACACCATTGTCACTTCCCCATAACTACCATGCCTTCCCTGTGAACTCTTCCTAGGAACAAAGAAAGACAATTAAACAAAACAAAGCACTACTGCAATGACATCTGACAGCTTGTGCAGCATTGCACACTTGTGGTTGACAATCTCTCTTTAGAGAGAAGGCAAATGTGTTTTTCATGGGTCCTTGTTCAGTCATCGCATTTAAACTGAATTTGAATGTCTTTTAGTGTTAATTTCATTTACATTATGGTGGTCATTGGGTATATTGTTTTCTTGGTTCTGCCTTTTTTTTTCACTCTGTATCATTGCATATAAATCTTTCCATGTTTCTTTGAATTCCTCATGTTCATTGTCTTATGGCATATTATTCTCCTATATTGCACTGAGTTTTCTGCCTTTGTATTTTATACACACACCTATAATATATATGTGCATATATGTATATATAAATATACACAGAGATAAGACACACATACATATATAAATACATCATATCTATCTATCTATATATATAAATTATTTCTTTTCCCTCTACTAATGTAAGGAACACGATTTTATGTGTCTTCATATCTCCCCATGGTCTCTAACATAGTCATAGGTTTACAGTAGGGTGCTGAATAAATGGATATTTGTTTTATTGATTTTTAGATATTGATCCTATAGAGAAGGGTAGAAAGCATTGGGGAGTGGCATTATACTGTAAGCATACCTTTGAGCTCAAGGATAACTGACAATTAGGAAAGTGCTTTAAAATTGGAGGTGACATTTTTTTGTAGTAAGAGATAAAGAAGGTTCTTAACAATGTTGGGAAACTATCCAGATGTCTATGAAAAAGATTTTGTGGCAAAAGAACTTAGAGAATGAAATTTTGAAGTAACAACATTACCCATGAGTCTGGCTTCACTGGCCACAGTTTGGGAATGGAAAAAAAAATGCATCAGCGTAACTCAGTACCTGAGACTGTGAAAACTATCATCATACCTCCATCCATTTAGTGATAGGCACATTGGCCCAGGGAGGCTTCCAAAAACCTAATTTTCTTGCTTCAGCTGTTTTGACTGGCCTAGAAAAGAGTACTGACCTTCTGTAGCTTTTGCTTAATATAAAGGAACAATTGACAGGGGCTCTATTCTAGCCTTTATTGGGAGGAGAACCCAATCTCAGCTTTCAATAGGCAGGCACAGAAATGTGAAAAATAGGTCCCCAAACCTTTGATGACTGACATTTGGTTATTTTCTTGCTCTCATGAGTTATCTTTCCTTTGTCTAACCCCCAAGAGATTGCCCCCTCCTTTCTTTTCAATCTTCTTTTTCCTCGCTTCCTTTCTTTTTCTACCCCCAATTTCCTGAGAGAAAGTACAAGCTGAGAGATTCTTTATAAATGGATTAGAGTTGTGGGTATTGCATTAAGTCATGTTTCTGTGTCCCTGCAAGCCATAGCTTAGAGCAGGTAGCCAAATGTGTCTCCTCCAGGATCACTGTAGATTGATGGGTAGCCCAGATTGATCAATATAATAAAATACATAGGTTTTGATTTATGGTAGTTGTATGAGGAAAATATTAAGGCAGGCTGTGTGAATCGAGGGAAGGCTTTTAATATGCCAGTGTGCCCAATTTCTGTGGGTAGGGTAAAAAGTACACTGATTGAGAATTAGGGTTCAGGTAACTCTGAGTGTTTAAGAGCAAAGTGGTTTGCTTATCAGAACATAGATCTTGGCCAAGGGTTCTTAATATTGGGTCTATAAACCTCAAAAGGATTCATGGATAGATTTTAAGGGTTCCATGAACTTGAATGGGGGAAAAATAAAATCTTTATTTTCACTAACTTCTAATTGAGATTTTGCATTATCTTCAATTACTTAAAAATATAATAATCATATAGTTTCAGATTCCTGAGAGGATCCATGGCTCAGAAAGATTAAGAACCTGTGATCTAGCATTTGTAGGAATCTTACAAGTCAGCTAGTCCCTCTCTCTCATTTTATAGATGAGTAAACTAAAGCCCTAGGAGATGAATTGACTTGTTTGGGGCCACATATAGAAGAGTATCAGAAAGAGCATTTGAACCCAGTTCATCTAGCTTCAGGGACAGTGCATTGTGCTAGGTCAGCTCTGTAGGAAAGAAGGAAGCAAACAAATATTTTTAAAGCTCCTACTATGTGCCAGACCCTATGTCAAGTGCTTTACAAAAATTACCTTATTAAATCCTTATGAGAACCCTGGGAGTTAGGTGCTATTATTATTCCCATTTTACAGATGAAGAAACAGGCAAATAAAGGTTAACTGACTTATCCAAGGTCACAGAGCTAGTAAGTGTCTGAGGCCAGATTTGAACTCAGGTCTTCCTGATTCCAGGCCCAGTGCTCTATCTACTGTGCCACCTAGCTGTCTCATAGAACTCATCCTGGATCTGGGAGCAGAAAGAGGTAGAACTAGCAAATTAAGAGTCCTGAGAGTGGATAGAAAGATAAAGTACCAAATGTTGAAGACACATTGACCACTGATAGGGCTTCATGGTCATTGGCAACCATTTGACTTCCTCGGGGTTTTAGAAGGCTGATACCTGCCTAAAACCAGGATAAACTGGAATGTGTCATAATCTGTGCTTATTAAGTATTGAGTTGCCATTTACCTTCCCTTTCCCATTGTTACTTTGTATTTATTTGATATTATATCAATGCATTTCGTTTTCTCCAATAGCTCTCCTCCAGGACAGAGACTGTTCCTGTTAAGTTTCCATATACTCAGCTATTTGTTAGTTCTTGGGATATAGTAGGCACTTAATAAGTGCTTATCCAATTAGTGATGTGGCCCAGGGTACAAAGCTATCTCTTAGTTCTGTATTTTTGGGGCTAACTTGAAAACACACACATGCATACATATACATATTCCTAACATCCAAGTCTTCCATCTGGACATATTGTGTTTTGTTCCCATATCTAAGTACAGAAATAAATCATATGGGGGTAACTTCTCTATCATCAGCCTAGTTAGAAGCCATCAGTGACTCATTAAAACATTATTTTTTCCCCTATGAGATAGACCCCAAGCGTGGCTTTCCATTTGCTATCTGCAGACCTTTGCACAGACTGTTTCCCCCAGAACTGCCATGCACTTGCCTCTTAGAATCCCTAGCTTCCTTCAAGGCCAACAGATAACATAGCCCACTAGAAGCCTTTTGTGAGTCCCCACAGTTGGAAAAATGCCCTTTGCCTCCTTCAATTACCTTATGTTTATTAAACTGTGCATATATTTTATCTCCTTTCCCAGTATATGGGGGTTCTTTGAGGTCAGGGATTGTTTTTTTTTTTCTCTCTGTATATCCCAGTGCTGATCATAGTGCCTAAAACACAATAAGGGCTTATTGAATAACAGTGAATTGAAAAGTCTTTGCTTTCCAACACAGCCCTAGATCTCGTCAACTGGTGAAAGGACTGTTTGAATATGCCCAGGAATAAACTGAGTTCATTTCAGTTTGTGCCACTTATGAGCCATCCCTTCTGCAAAGATCCAATCCAGATGTTGCCGTTTCAGGCAATTCAGACCAAATGTTTTAAAAAGAGAGATTTTAAACATTTATTAAAGGATGAGTATGAGAATACTATCAAGCATAGCTTCAGGAGCTAACAAAGGATTACTCAATTTTAAAACTATGACTGCTAAAACATTGAGGGCAAGTTTTGACTGGTAAAATATTGAGAACAAGGGTGAGGGTTTTTTTGGTGGTTTTTTTAGGGGGTGGGAAATGAGGGTTAAGTGATTTGCCCAGGATCACAAGCTAGTGTCAAGTGTCTGAGGCCAAATGTGAACTCAAGTCCTCCTGAATCCAGAGCTAGTGCTTTATCCACTGCACCACCTAGCTGCCCCCCTTGAGGGCAAGTTTTGGACAACATACACGAATTGTCCTTGGTTAGTGTCTTTGTTAGGGCAAATGAGCTTCCTTTCCATTTTTTGTTTTTGTTGCTATCTCTGCCATCAGAATGATATGATAGATTCTTGTTGTTTGGAATAATATTTTGGTGGGTGTTGTTTTCATAGGTGTGGAGTCTCCATCTCAGAGGTACATTGATTCCTACCCAGGCTTTCTTATCCATGTTTTCCCATATAGCCTTCATAGCACATCTTTCCAATGCCTTGGAGTCTTTTCCCTTAGTATCTAGAGGTACCACCATACCTTCAAAAGCCTATCTGTTGTGTTTCATTCATGACACATGACTGGTGCACTTCATTTTCTATATATCTCCCTGATAATGTTTGTTTATGTCACTTCTTGCATAGAATTCATAATTGATAACATGCTACAATCTGCTTATGCCAGTCGTGCATGTGAACCTTGTTCTTTGGGTTATTTATAATAGCCCATTTTTGGTAACTAGGTTATTAATAATTCTCTTGAGAGTTTGGCGCTCCATGCTTTTGAACTCTATAGCATGTATTTATATTAAAGAGGTTGGCTTTTCTAGAAGAAAACATTTTGAAATCTTTGGAAAAAACTGTAGTTTTCCAATTGCAATCTCTGCTCAGGTCTTCCTCCTACTCATGTTTCAGTTCTAGGTTCTGTTCATTATCTGTTTTCAGTGCCTGTCAAAGATGTAACTATACATGTATATATATATATATACATGTATAGTTACATGTATATACATGTATATGGATAATATATATATAATATATATATATATTATCCATATACATGTGTTAATAAAACTAAATATTTATATGTTATAACTAAGTGGACTATATATGATACAAAGCATAAGCAACATGAATTTTTTCAACCACTTTGTTAATTCAATGTGTATTCTTAGACAATAGCTATAGATTTCACTAAGGAGGTCTTATAACATTTATGATATGGTTTCATAATTCATTTTATTAGATTGCAATGAGGTATCTCTGCTTCTTGAAAGGAACTGGGTACTTGATATTACTGCTTTCCTTAAACATTTTCTGTCATGGATGTAAATGGGATAGCCCTGGGTCAGTTCAGGGTAGACTAAAGGCCTATTTCCCTGGCTCTTGTTATTGTTGCTGTTATTGGTTTAACCAGCAGAACCTTTTCTTCAGTAGACCCTTGTGAGACAGGATGATTTTCCCAAAGATTCTATGTGTGTGTTAAAATGTCACTCCAAGATGATCGGGTTTAGGTACAACTGGAACCACTGATTTCATGGAGAATTTTCGCTCAAGAGTTCTCAGCCCAGCGTTTTCCTCCGTGCTTTCCTCCCCCCACCTCCCACCATACCTTGGCAAGCATAAAATTTCAAAATATTGAGTTCTTTGTCCTACATTTCTCTTCCATATGGAATGTTCTTAGGCCATATTCTCCTAAGATGCTATATCTGATTCATAGTTTTAAAAATGGAATCTGGAGGCCATCTAAAACATTTTCACTCTTCTTTTAAGCATATTCCTTGGTTCATTTGGGAGCACAACACTTATTTTGGGAGAATGGAGTGAGACATTCTGGTCACAAGTCTGGCCTAGAGAATCTAGCATTTGATAATCAGTGCTGAAGAATATTGTGAGTGCTCATGAATATACTTGGTCTGAAGGTTTTTCCACAGCTAGTATTTATGGTATTTTTCCAACCCTTCAAGGTATTTTATGTGGAATGGTGGAAATTACAACTACATGGTAAATTGCAAACTTAGTTTTACATCTCCCATTCTTAGTGAAGCAGAGAATCATAGCATCACAAAATTAGAAAGGATGTCAGAGGTCATAAATTTCTTCCTGTCCCTGAATAGAAATCTCCTATTGCAATACCCTTAAAAAGGGTCTTTGGGGGCAGCTAGGTGGCACAGTGGATAAAGCACTGGCCTTGGATTCAGGAGTACCTGAATTCAAATCTGGCCTCAGAAACTTGTCACTTATTAGCTATGTGACTCTGGGCAAGTCACTTAACCCCCATTGCCCTGTAAATGAAGGGGAATCTACTACCACTTGAAATGGCACATTTTACTTTTGTATCACATAATTTTTATATAAATATATATATGATATATACATATATTTATATGTAATAAATGTATAAATATATCTTTCATCTTTTTTGTTGTTATTGTTTAGTCATTTTCAGTCATATTTGACTCTTCATGACCCCATTATGGGTTTTTTTTGGCAAAGATACTGGAGTGGTTTGCCATTTCCTTCTGAGGCATACAGGATTAAATGACTTGTCTAGGGTCACTTGACTGGTAAGTATCTGAAGCCAGATTTGAATTTAGGAATATGAGTTTCCCTGACTCCAGGCCCAACACTTTATCTTTTGCACTACCTAGTTGCCCCTTTCTTTTATCTTTACCTCTTTTCATTTCCAAATATATTCCTTCCCTCTCTTCTTTCTAGAACTTCATTTATTAAAACAAAGCAAAACAAAATTCAAAAAGCATTTTAGTAAAACTAGTCAATACATTGACTACAACTGACAATATAAGCAACATTCCATACACATAGTTCCCTTATTTGCAAAGAAGTGAAGTGCACTTTCTCCTCTCTTCTTGGTGGTCAAGGCTGATTATATTTTTGCAGTAAAAAATCTAATTGTTTAGAAGTTTTCTCTTTTTCCTTACATTATACCTAGATCTATCATAATGTGATTTCTACCTAGTTCACCTAGTTCTCTCTATGGGACCAAACAGAATAAGTAAAATCCCTCTTGTGCATGGCAGCTCCTCAAATACTTGAAGAAAGCCATTATTTCCTGCCATGTTCTCTTCTCTACATACATATCTGCAATTCTTTCAACTGATCCATACATGACATGGTCTCCAGTTCTTTAGCAATCTGGTTGTCCTCATCTTGACTCTTTATAGTTTGTATTTTCTAAGGTGTGGCACTTAGAACTCAACAAAACAGCCAATATATGGTCTGACCAAGGCAAGGGACAGTAAGACTATTGCTGACCTCGTTTTGGACATCTTGGCATTATTCAACTCAATATACTAAGTGTTATTAAGCACCTACTATGTGCAAGTCATTGTTCTAGGAGCTGAGGATAAAAAGACAAAAGCAAACTCACAAACAAAACCCAGTGCCTGTCCTCAAGCTTAGTATAGGCACTGCTTCCATGCTTCATTCAATTCAATTCAACAACCATTAAATCAGTATTACTATGTGATAGGGTGCCACAAAAAGGAAAACTAGTCCAGTCGTGGACAAACTTATATGGAAAGGCTTATTTGTGGGGATCCTTCTAATGGAGGAAATTTTCCCTAAAAAGAACATTTCTCTCCATCTCTGATTCTTCTTTCTCTTCCTGCTTTGTAAATACAGGCATTTTCCAAAGTTCTATTCTCAGACTTCTCTCTCCCCACCCTCTTTCCCTTGGGAATCTCATCCATTCCCACGGCTTCAATGATCACATTTGTGCAACTGAGCCATGTGAATCTCTATTTTTTTACCTCTCTCTTGGCTCTTAGGCTTGAGTTTCTGACTGCTAGATATCCTTCTCAGAAACTCCATTTCAAACATGTTTAAAATCACCTCCATCCCTCAAAAATTTGATTCTGTTTTGTGAGTTTTATAATATGATTACCATGATCTGAGTCTTAAATAACTTTTTTTCTCTCAGATGGCTATAGATTTGCCTGGGCCAGGAAAGGATGTTGATCACCTAGTTATTTGCCTACTCACTGTGCAATTTGTTTTACTTTAAGAGACACAAAAAGACTTTTGAGTAGAGAACTGACATGATCAGACATATATTTAGGAACAAACATTTGGCAGTTGGATTGACCAGAAACAGGGATCTCAACTAGGAGGTCTCCTCACCCCCAAATACTGTGATGTTCAATTGGAAGTTCAATTAAAAGTAGAACAAATGAGCTACTTTGGTAGGTAGTGAATTCTCCATCACTGGACGTCTTCCAGATGAGGCCAGATGACAACTTGTCTTATTGGTGATAATTTAAAATCAGTTTCCCATTTAGTTATAGATTGGACTAAATATTTAGGTATATGTAGTTGAAGACCTTGGTGTCCCACTTCTTTCTGAGATCAGGATTCTGAGTTTCTACTCAGGCACACATTGGACTAAGTGGTCCATGAGTCTCCTATCAGCTCCGAGAATCTAGTGTTTCTGTGGGCTTCTACTTCTATACAACTACATTTGCAACCATTAGGAAGATGTTAGCATTTATTTCCAAGCTGCTCCTTTAGAACCCTGCAATAAAAAAGCCAAAATAGGCCTTTATTTTTTCTTTGTATTTACCTTTAAGCTGCATTTTCATTACAACATTTGCTTTGCAAAGTGCTATAACTCTTTTCTTACTGAAAGCTTTATTGTTTTAGGTGTTCACAAAATATCCTCCTCTCAGTATAGAATTCTTAAAACTGAAAATAGCCATAAGAGAAAAGTACTACAATGGTGCTTCTTTATAATGTTGTTGCTGTGTGACAGCCCAATCTTCTAGGCTTACTATTGGTTGTCTGCTCAGAGTTTCACCCTATGTAATACTTGAGAGGCAGCATGAAAAGAAGGAAAGAAGGGAGAAAGGAGGGAAATAATAAAGAAAAAGGAGATAAGGAAGGAAGGAAAGAAAAGAAAAAGAAGTTTTAGATAGAAAATTGGCATATTCAGACATGTATTTAGGAATATAACATTTGGGCATTAGGTGGATGATTGAAGAGGGGAGAGACCAGAAATAGGGAACTCAACCAGGAGGTAGGAAGAAAGGAAGGGAAGAAGGAAATAAGCATTTATGTGCCAGACATTGTTTTAAGTCTTTTACAAATATCTCATTTGATTTTCACATAACCCTAGGAGGTTGCACTATTATCCTCAATGCACATTTGAGGAAACTGAGACAGATTCTGTAAAGTGATTTGCCCAGGGTAACACAGAGATAGAATCTGTCAGGATTTGAACTCATTCAAGGATAGGAAAAATCACTATCCTTCAAAGAGGTCTATGATATTTTGGAAGGCTATTAGGGAATTTTTGCCTATATGAATTCCCAAATCTTCCTCCTTGTAATTTCTATCCACTGGTCCTAGTTTGATCCTTTATGCAACTTGAATATGAGACCTTTATCAGAGAAACTTTCTGCAAACACTGCCACCCTCAATTTAGCTGTTTCTTTTATAATTTTTACTACATTGACTTTGTGAAAAATTTTAAAAAGTTTTATGTAATCAAAGTTTTCATTTAATCAACTGCAATTTTTTCCTTTTCTTTGGTTGGTCATGAACATTTCCTCTATCCACTGTTGAAGTTATTTTCTCCTTTCTTTTCTAATTTGTTTATGGTGTTACATTTTATTTCTTAGTCCTGTATGATCTTGGCATACAGTATATGAGGTGTTGTTCTATACCTACTTTTTGCCACTCTGCTTTCTAGTTTTCCTAGCAGTGTTTGTGAAATAATGAGTCCTTAGGCCATTTAACTTGGGCATTAGGGTTCATCTAACATTGTGCTTTTATGTTTCTCTTATGTATGTAATCTATTCTGCTGATTGATGGCTCTATTTTTAAACAAGTACCAAATGGTTTTGATGATAACTGCTTTATAATGTAGTTTGAAGTATTGCTAGGCCCCCTTCCCTTGCAACTTTTTTCATTATTTCCTTTGAGATTCTTGACCTTTTGTTGCATCAGATGAATTTCATTTTTCCCCTGGCTCTATAAAATAATGCTTTGGTGGTTTGATTGTTATAGCACCAAAGAGATTAATTTAGGTAGTTTTGTCATTTTTATTAAATTTAGTTGACCTATCTTTAAGAAATTAATGTTCCTCTAATTATTTGGGTCTGTCTTTATTTTTACAAAGAATATTTTGTAGTTGTGTTTGTATTTTTCCTACACATGCCCACAGATAGACCCCTAAATGACTTTTACATTATGTAGTTATTTTAAAAGAATTTTCTCTTTCTACCTATTCCTGCAGGGTTTTTGGGTACAATAGAGAAATACTGATGATTTGTGTGTTTTTATTTTATATTCTGATTCCTTGCTGAAATTATTAATTGTTTAAATTAAATTTTGGTTCATTCGTTTGCACTCTCTTGATCAGGAGTTCTTAACATGGTTTCCATCAACTTTTTTTTTTTAAGTTGATAATTATATTTCAATAGAATTTACTTCCTTTGTTATCATATGTATTTTATTTTATGCATTTAGAACCATTATTTTCACGAGTCTGTAGCCTTTATTAAACTACCAAAGGTGTCCAACATGCAAAATAAAGGTTAAGGATGCCTACTCGAGATATACTATCATGTAATCTTCAAAAAGTAATAGTTATATTTCCTCTTTTCCAATTACTATTCTTGCTATTTTTCTTTCTTGCCTTATTGATGTATATAGAATATATATGTGTATATGTATGCATATGTTTATAGCCTTTGTTATCAATAGGTTAAATAATATTTTTGAGAATATGTCTTGATTTTATTAGACAGTTCTATAAACTTTCTGCATTATATATTATTTTGGTACTTGCCTTTAGATGTATAATACTTAGAATATTAAAGAAAAGCCCATTTATTCCTATGCTTTTGAGTTGTTATTGCTGGATTGTTTTTGTGTGTGTGTGTGTGTGTTAATAGAAACAGGTATTGGATTTTTGCAAAATATTTTCGGTATCTCCTAATGTAACCATGGAATATTCATCATCATCATCATCATCATCATCATCATCATCATCATCTTTGTGGGTCAGTGAGGGTTAAGTGACTTGCCCAGGGTCACACAGCTAGGAAATATCAAATGTCTGAGGAGGCTGGATTTGAACTCAGGTCTTCCTGAATCCAGGACCTGTGCTTTCTCCACTGTGCTAACTAGCTGCCCCCATTTAAAAAAAAATATTTATTATTTTAAATGTGGTTTTATGTTTATTATTTCCCTTATATTGAATGTACTTCATCTTCCTGCTATAAATCTGACTTGATCATATTTTTAATATATTGTAACCTCTTTACTAATGTAACGATTGGAATGACGCCACCTGCTGGAGACTTACTGTAGAAGAGTTCTGCCCATGAAGCAAAGGTCTTTGAGGGCAAGACCAGGCTTCAGGAAGTGACGCGGACTAGTGGGAGGAGGAAGGAAGAGACTGGCGCTCGGTCTCACGCTCTTTCCTCTGGACTCTGGTGGAGAAGGGAGCTAGAAATGTGCTCTCCCTTTAATAGATAGGAATCTAGGCCTTTCTCTCTCTCTTTACCAAATTCTTATTCTCCTTAATAAATGTTTAAAAGTCTAACTCTTGCTAAAGCTTATAATTTATTGGCGACCACTCATTAGATATTTTAGACAGTTTAGCTAGAATTTTAGCCTTAACAGATGGCTGACCACGAAGAGGAAAGCTAAACCTCAGTCTTCTTCTGATCTTCTGGTTGGGTAAGAAATTTCCCCTCCCTCTCCCTTTAACTGCTAAGTACTGGTGTACTGGCTGTGTTTTCCTTTAATTTTTTTTCGAATGGACCTTTTAAACTCCCTAATTATCCTATTTTTGATTTTAGTCTGTTTAACCAGACAAATGGGAGATGAGATCATGTTAATGCTTTGTTTTTGTGGATTTTCTATTTTTCTTTTTATTTTTGTTAAAAGAGCCAGCAACTTACTCACACAAGGAAATATCTCTTCCTCTCCCAACCATGCTTTTTCAGAGAAACCTGAAGAGATTCCCGAAGCTTTTCCCAGTTCTAACACTAATTGTTGCTCTAATTTTGCATGCCTGGAGGCAATGACCCACCCTCTAGAAGCTTTTAATCCCCTAGCACCTGGAGGCAAAGTGGGGGAAGAGGAATCCAGGCCTGAGTTCAAAATCAAGTCTGATTCAAATTGCTCTGGTCCCTCCCCTCCTCTCCAGACCCCACCCTCTACTCCTCCCATGGCCAAGCCCATTGCTTCCCCTGCCTGGGAAGTCCAGAGATCTAATGCTCATGAGCAACTTTCTCTAACTATTTGCAGCTTCAGGCTCAGCCCTTCCCCAGCCTGGCTGTGCTTTTGAGACAATCTTAGAAAACTCTTTAAATTCCAGATATGCTCGTTTTGTTCATAATTTTGCTAACCTGCTTTTGTCTTTAATTAGTAATCTTATAAAGCATTTGTATGGTGAAAAGACTGACAGACAATATAGAGGGGTTAAAGAAGAAAAACTTAAGCTGAATAAGAATGACAATCATCACCATAGTTCAAGACTCCGCTTCTTTTGCCATGGAAGTATATATATTTTACAGAAATGTAGAAGTAAACAGCAAGGTATTGATATGAGTATTGGGGATTTTAGATATCAGAATCAAAAGTGTTCTGAATTCACTCAGAGTAATAGTATCAGTTCAGAGGTTACATAGGATTTCTATGCTATTATATATACATTTTGAAATTAATGGTATGGGTTTATTTTCATAGAGATTTTCATGCTTTTGAGATTGTGACTTATACTTAGTTTCTAAAACAAGGAGAATATTTGTAAAGCTTTTTATAGTCATATGATCAAGTTTATATTTTATAATACTCTTATTAATATTAAGTTCATATTCATTTAGATTTCCCTAGTTTGAATTTCATTGTCTTTTATTGTTCCGTGTGTATTTTTTTCTATTTATTCATCTCTCTAATTTTGAAACATTGCAAGATGGTTTTGATTTCATAATACAATGTTAATTCTAGGAGTATTGTGCTCCCATATTCTGAGTTGTTTGTTTTTGTTATTTTTTCTCAACTGATTATTTGATCAAACTCTTTAAAGCATTTCCCTAGCAAATTGTTTGCCATGGCAAGTGTAAATTGATTCTAGAAGTATTATTTTTGATAAGCATATTCCAAAAAAAAAAAAAAAAAGAGGGGAACATTTGTAAAAGTTGTCTTTGAGATTGTGTTGTGCTTTAACTTGTATTTAAATATGTTCAGATTTTTCAAAAAAGTAATTGTATGCTAAGTAAAAAAAAAGGTATTATTTGAAATTGTTGCATAATTATATATTATATTCTGAGTCAAGATGTATTCACATTTTTTGCAATCATTTATTATCCTCAATTTTTAAATCCATATGAGACTTGGATTATGGGAACTTATCATTTAAGACATTAATTGCCTTTATTCTGAGTTATCAGATGCCAGTTGGCCAAGATGCCATCCAATCACAAGAGGAATACATGCAAGAGCAGACACTGAATGAGGGGAGACATGCATGAAGTCAAGGTATGGCCAAGGGAACGGCTTTTGACAAATGTTGAGGTTGGATTCTCTTGGTTTAATATTTTATTTTATTTTTCCCCACAATATTGTACAGATGGCTGGAAGTATTGATCCCACCCATCTCACTTCTACACCTGGCTTCTATGCTCCCTCCTATATGCCTGATGCCATGGACCATCTCAATCCCATGCATCTGATTAAGTCTGACTCAGTTTCCTCCAATATGTTCGGTGGCATGGACATATATTCCATCCACCTATTTTAAGCCTGGCATACTGTATGGGCAGTACATATTGCTCAAGTGTGGGAATGCTCATATCCCATCATTTCTCTGTTCTTTTATGGTAACCCCCATAATTATCTCAGGTGTCATGATAAATAACAGTGTTGAATTTGGCCTTGACATCTGTTACTAATTATATTAGATTTTAAAATTTCTCATAATGGCATGAGGATAATTAGGCAGATGATGCAAAAAGTGATGAAACAGATAAAAATTATTTTTAATAATTAATATTGCAGCAATTGTCTTCTCAATTACCCTCCATAAGGGGGGGGGACTATAGTAATATTATAATTTTAAAGAATGTTTCAATTTTTGTTTTATTATATGTTTCATGTGTAACAACTAAGATTCTATATTCCCTTAGACATGTTTTTGAGAACTTTCATTGTTTGATTTTATTATTGACAAAGCTATTTTAAAGTTGTGTTAAGCTCAATTTTGTAGGAAATTTTCCTGGCTGATTACCAGCATCCATACCTCAACCCCTGAAAAGACTTCCATTCCATGACTACACCTAGAGGACATCTGAGAAAAGACTTTCAGAGACTTTAAATGAACAGTTTTGATTTGTTGTTTTTGTTGTTTTTTTTTCTCTTTCTGTTATAATATACACCATCTGTAACATGTATTCTCTGCAGAGGCCCTCCCTTTGCAAGACCAATGTCAAAGCGTCGGTTCATGAGGACAAAAAAAAAAAAAATCGCCCCTCTGGACAAAACTTTCCTCTCTTCCTTTTCTATATTGTTGTTCACATATTATTAGTTAGCAATAGTTATTATATTGTTTTTACTGTTCCGTCAAGGAAACATTTTGTTTCTTGAGGAACAACAGGGGGGACTGTAACGATTGGAATGACGCCACCTGCTGGAGACTTACTGTAGAAGAGTTCTGCCCATGAAGCAAAGGTCTTTGAGGGCAAGACCAGGCTTCAGGAAGTGACGCGGACTAGTGGGAGGAGGAAGGAAGAGACTGGCGCTCGGTCTCACGCTCTTTCCTCTGGACTCTGGTGGAGAAGGGAGCTAGAAATGTGCTCTCCCTTTAATAGATAGGAATCTAGGCCTTTCTCTCTCTCTTTACCAAATTCTTATTCTCCTTAATAAATGTTTAAAAGTCTAACTCTTGCTAAAGCTTATAATTTATTGGCGACCACTCATTAGATATTTTAGACAGTTTAGCTAGAATTTTAGCCTTAACACTAACATTTTATTTAATATTTTGCTTTGATTGTCATTAATGATATCCATAGTTTTCTTTTCTTTAAATATTTGTATTTTAGTATATTTGTATCAGAGAGTGAAGTCAAACCAATAAGCTTTTGTTAAGCTCTTATGATATACCTGGCACTGTACTAAGCACTCAAAATACAAAGAAAGGTAAAAATAGCTGTTACCCTCAAAGAATTCACTTTTTTTGTGGTGCATTGAGGGTTAAGTGACTTGCCCAGGGTTACACAGCTAGTAAGTGTCAAGTGTCTGAGGCTGGATTTGAACTCAGGTCCTCCTGAATCCAGGGTCAGTGCTTTATCCACTGTGCCACCTAGCTGCCCAGAATTCACATTTTAATGGGGGTAGATAATATCCCAAAAAAAGTACACACCCAAGAAATATACTGCATGAAATGGATGTAATCTCAGAGGGAAGACTCAGGCATCAAAGGAGGCCAGGAAAGGCTTCTTGTAGAAGGGAAGATTTGAGCTGAGACTTAAAGGAAGCTAGGAAAGCTAGAGAGAGGGACATCCAGTGCAGATGTGCAGTTAGGAGCTAGAGTAATGCATATGAAGAAATGCAAGAAGGCCAGTGTCAATGTTTCAGAATCAGTGGAGGAAAGAAAAGTGTCAGAACTCTGGAACGACTTATGAAGGGTCTTAAAAGCCAAGCAGAGGACTTTCTATTTGACCCGGTAGGTAATAGGGAGCCACTGAAGTTCAGTAAATGGGGAGGTGGGATTGATTACAGGGTCAAACATACCCTTTAGGAAGATTCACTTTGACAGCTGAATGGAGGATGGACAGGAAAGAAGCAGGGAGACCAAGCAGAAGGCTATTGCGGTTGTCCAGGTATGAGGAGATAAAGGCTGTGCCAGGTTAGTGTCAGAGAAAATAAGGATCTGTATATGAGAAATATTGTGAAACTGAATAGACAGGACTTTGTAAAAGATTGGATATGAGGAAGGAATGAGCGTGAGGAGTTAAACATACCTAATTTGTGATTGGGAGAATGGTCATGCATTTCACAATAATCAGAAGAGGTGAAGGTTTGAGGGAGGGAAGATAATGAGTTTAGTTTGGCACATGTTAAGTTTAAAATGTCTACGAGGAAAATAGTCTTATATTTCCAGTAAACAGTTGGAGATGTGATTGTTGAGGATGGGAAAAAGGTTAGTGATGGATAAACAGATGTGAGGCTTATCTTTATAGGAAAGATCATTTAGTCTATGGCAGCTGACATAAAATCACCAAACAAGATAGCATAGAGGTAAAAGAAGGGCCAGAACAGAGCCTTGAGGTATTCCCATGGTTAATGAGAATGACTTTGATGGAGATCCAGTAAAGAGACTGAGAAAGAGTGGTCAGACATATAGTGAGAGAACAACACAAAAACCTGGAAATGAGAGAGCATCAAGGAGAATAATCAATAATATCAAAAGCTGCTGAGAGGTCAAAAAGAATGAGGACTAAGAAAAGACCACTGGATACTGGATATGGCAATTAAAATGTCATTGGTAATGTAATGATTGGAATGATGCCACCTGCTGGAAACTTACTGTAGGAAAGCTCCAACATGAGGAGAGGGCCTCTGATGGCAGGACCATGCGGCTTTTCTTTGGCATCAGGAAGTGGAATTGACTTGTGGGAGGAAGAAGGGGGAGGCTGGCGCTCTGACTCGCTCTCTTTACTCAGGACTCTGGTGGAGAAGGGAGCTAGAAATGCGCTCTCCCTTTAATAGATAGATAAATCTAGGCCTTTCTCTCTTTACCAAATTCTTATTCTCCTTAATAAATGCTTAAAAGTCTAACTTTTGCTAAAGCTTATAATTTATTGGCGACCACTCATTAGATATTTTAGACAGTATAGCTAGAATTTTACCCCTTACAGTAACTTTGGAAAGAGATACTTCAGTTGAATCATGAGGTCAGAAGAATTTAGAAGAGACTGAGAGGAAAGGAAGTGGAGATGCCTAATGTAGATGGCTTGTTTAAGGAATTTAACTACAAAAGGAAGAAGGCATATGGGAAAATAGCTAGCAGAGATGGGTGGATAAAGTGAAAGGGTTTTTTGTTTGTTTTCAACAGATGGAGAAATATAGGCAAGTAGGTATGTAGCAGGGAAGCAGACAATAGTTGGAGAGAATGAAAGTTATTGAGAGAGTAAGTATAAGAGAAGGGACAATATTTCTGGAAAAGGCAGGATAGAATAGGATCACTTATAAGTGTAGAGGGGTTTGTCTTAGCAAAGAGAAGAGTCACCTCTTTATTTGAGACAGGTGATAGAGAAGATAGTGGAGAATAAAGCTGAGTGATGTGAGATGACAAAGGGAGAAGAAAGAATTCAGCAAATAGCTTCATTTTGTTTTTAGTGAAATTTGAGGCAAAGTTCTTAACTCAGATTGGGGGAGCCTTGAGAGATTTAAGGAGGGGTGAAAACATTTGGAAATGCTTTTTTGGTGAAAGGGACAGTAAACCAATTAAGTAGAATTAAAAGGATTGGATCACTTGAGGCTATGTAGCATAAATTAGTATAGGAAGAATCCCTTCTTTTCATATTTTTTGAAAATAGATTATGCAATATTGGAATAAATCATCCTTTGAATGTTTGATAGGATTAATTTGTGAATCTATCTGGTCCCAGATTTTTTTCATAGAAGTTCATTTCTGGCTTGTTCAAATTATTTTTTGAAATCAGGGGATATTTAAATCTATTTCTTTTTTTAATCTTGGTATTTTTATTCTGGTAAATATTAAAAAAATTACCTTTTTGGGAGACTTATAATTGGCCAAAATGATTTCTGATGGTTTCATTTATTTCATCTTCAAGTGTGGTTTTTCTTTTTTTTTTCCATTTTTGATACAATTTGGTTTTCCTTTCTTTTTAAAATCAGATGATCTAAATATCATTTTTATTTAAAAATAACTCAGATTTATTTCTCAAATATGTTTCTTTCTTTAATTTTGTTAAATTTTCAATGGTATTATGATCAAGGGAGTGCCTAAGTACAGAAAAATGATTCTATATGTCTTGAATACACTTCAGATCCTTTTGTCATTTGATGTGGGGATAGTTCAAAGCCATTTTGTAGCATCATATCTCTATTTAGGAATTTCTGTAATTCTGGAAGAATTCTTTAAGATATTTGCCAGAGTTCATTATTTCCTCATTAGAAGCAAGCCTTCAAGTACAACTAGATATTTTTAAAAATTTCCCGCCCAATTTTTGGGTGGATATTTTATAGCTTGATGAAGATCTTATTAACTTACCTGGACTTCTGACAATAGTTTTGGTATATAGCCTTATATGAAAATGTGAATTTTTTTGGTAAAAATTTCTTTTTCCCAGCTATCAGTGCTTCATATTTTGTATCACCTTTTTCATGGTACTTATTTTTCTTTAGAGCAAGTTAGCAGCTTGTTGTTGTTGTTGTTGTTATATTTTGTTTTCTTTTTTTTGTGAGGCAATTGGGGCTAAGTGACTTGCCTAGGGTCACACAGCTAGTAAATATTAAGTGTCTGAGGCCAGATTTGAACTCAGGTCCTCCTGGCTCCAGGGCCAGTGCTCTAGCCACTGCACCACCTAGCTGCCCCTGTTATGTTTTATTTTGACTAGTCTTCTCATATTTCTTCCAACTTCAAGAAGACTTTGCTCTAAAGTAAAGGAACCAATATTGTTACTATCTTTTTAAGTGTGTTCCTTAACAGCTACAACTTTTACACATTTCCTTGGCAGAATGCCCATTCTTAAAACCATAAAATTAATTAATAAAAATGCATGGCACAGGATCCAGAACTCAACTGAAGAAGAACTAACTAAAATGCAAAACCCAGCTCAATCTAATGTCAGCTGATCATCGACAGAGGTTCTGAGTCATCCTAGTGTCAGTAGACACACACATGTCACACACATGTCACAAAAATATTGCTTTTCCTAAGTGCTTTGTGATTTGATATTTCAAGGATCCATTATTTCACTAGAATGGGATCTTCCTCCTTTTGCCCTCATTGATGGATATTAAAATATTTCCATACCTTGGTATGTGGTCTTCATGAGTACCTTTGACCAAAAAGAATTTCCCAGTGACTGGTGATTTGTTGATGAGTCTCTTTACACATTTAATAAACTTAACCTCAGAAGATAGACTGAGAAGGCATAGAAGGGCCTGTGCACGAAGTCTTTTCATCTCAGTAGGGCCTTTCTGTAATCAATTATTATCTGCACCAGTGCTTATGACACCCTCCCCCCATTTGCCAGAATAATGAGATTGCTTTCCTGGTAAGGAAAGTAAAGATCTGTGAGTAGTCTGTGGTGATGATCAGGAGCTGGGGGTTGTATTTGTGTTTTGCTGGCATAGCCTTTGAGGACCTAAGTTCTCTTCTACCTAAAGATAAGGCAGTGTGGTGTTCCTCCAGCGGAGGAGTAGATGAAAATCCATCTGATAAAAAGCTATAGGGGGGAAAAAAGGTTCTGCTGGTCAGAAAGGGTTGAGATTCTCATGTATTACTATGAAATCTAATGTTAAAGTACTCTTTTTCTGGTGACTGAGTATGTGAAGTGAATGTAGGCTAAAATTGAGGAGGTAATTAATAGTATAATGCTTTGTAATCTCAGAAAAGTAATGAAGGATCTTGCCCTGTGGCATTAGGACTTTCAGAACTGCCTTTGGAATTCTTGGCCATGCCACAGCTAAATGATTCCAGTGAGTGGTATTTTTGAGCTAATCAATATTCTGATTCTGTTGACGGTCAAGGGGAGTTTTGAAGTTAATCTGCTGTCAGCTGAGCACTATAGGATATGGAATTTTTTATGAACTGTTTTCTATGGAAAGGAATACTAAGAATTGCTTACAATATTAGTGCCTTAAAGTCCAAAATGTGCTTGCCCAGAAAAGCAATCCTGTGCTTAAAATATTAATGTGGCAGAAATGCACATACTCTTTTTAATAAAAGTAAAGTGCTGCTCTGGGGTATAAGGTTTAGGGGGATGGATATTCCTTGAATCCTTAGGGAAAAAATATTTCATGCAGGATCCCTCAGGCAGCATGTAACACCTGCAGAATGACTGCCTTTTTCTATCACCATCTATCCTAATCCATTTTCCTTTGCATTCAAATGCCCATAATTCAAATGGGTCTTGTAATTAATTCTCCACAGGGGAAAGGATTCTTGTCCAGTGACTCTTTTGCTTTTCTCTCACTCTCTTTTTAAGTTAGGGTAGGGTCTTAGATTTTTCTGACTCATACCAGAGTCTACAAGCCAAGCCCTTGTAGAGGTGTCTCTTCACCCATGACTCCTCCCAAGCAGAGTCTTAATGAACAGAACACTGGCATAGGTTTTAAACCATGCCTAGGGGCAAGAAGCACAAAAAGCTACATCGGATCAACTTCCTTAAACTGGGACTCTGGATTCTGGTGAGAAGAGGCTCTAGGATATCACAATGTTACTGCTATGGAGCCCATCACTGAAGATACACAAGCAGCTGCTAGGGGAAGGAAGCTGTTCAGCTGGTAACTTCCCATTTCAATGAATTCTTCTTGCTAGTCAGGTGCTAAGTTCTTTTGTGGAGATACCGTTGGAGAACAAATACTCTCATCAGCCTCTAAATGCAGTGCCCTGGAACACCCAGTGACCCTGCTCTGGATACAGGAGAGTCTCTAAGAACTGCACTTTTGACAGCTCATGCACACTAGTGGGACCTCCTCATAAGGCCCTTCTATCCAATCCAGCTAAACAAAAAGAGGGCAATAACACATTTCTAAAGAAAGTAAAGTGTGTAAGACATTACCCAAAGAGTATAAATGAGTCAGAGGGGCAGCTAGGTGTTGCAGTAGATAGAACACTGGCCCTGAAGTTGGGAGGATCAGAGTTCAAAGTTCACCTTGCACACTTGCTAGCTGTGTAACTCTAGGAAAGTCACTTAACCCCAATTGTTTCAAATATCTGGGGCTATCTTCTGTCATCCTGATATATATGAGGTTGATGATCTTGCACAGCCCTCCCTCATTTAAATCCAGTTCACTGCAAGTCATGACATTACCACAATGTCAAGGTCCTCTTCAGAATGAAGGACAAACAACAACCAAATCAGACTTATTATTGAGCCAGTGAATGAAGCTCCTAACTTTCATCAGAGCAGACAAGATTCATATAACAAGGAGAAAGTGAAAAGTGTGAATTAGCTGAAGCTGTAGATAGGAGGAGGCCATATCAGCAATAGGTGAAACTCTTCTTCTAGTCTTTCTAAGCCTGACATTGTGTACATGGACAGGTGCTGCTATATTTAATAGCCCTGTCTCTGTGATCCTTATCAATTCAAAATTTAGCAAACACTTGCTTAGTACCTACTATGTGCAAGGCTTTGTTCTAAGCACTGGTGATATAAAGATGAAAGAAAAAAACACACACAAAACAAAACTCAGCCCATTCTTCCCAGGTCTTTATTTTTTAATAGAGATAATATGTACCCCTTTACCTCTAACCCTCCTGCCACTTCCTTTATGGAATTAACACCAGTAGCTCCCTACTACTTCCAGGATCAAATATATAGTTTTCCATTTGGCTTTTAAAACCCCTTATAACCTGCCCCTTCCTTTCCAGTCTTATGCCTTATTCCTTTCCCCGTATTCTAATCCAGTTGCATGAAGCTTCTTGCTGTTTCTTGAATCTGACACTGAGCATCATCACTGACTCTTTCCCTATGCTTATAAGTCTCTCTCTCCTCATTTTCACTTCTTTGATTTCAACCTTCTTTCAAAATCCAGATAAAGTCACACACTTTCTGCAAAACAAACAAAATAAACAGCCTTAACCAGTACTCCTTAATATCAGTCCCTTCCTTTTGAGACTGACTAATGTATCCTGTATGTAACTTGTTTGTTCATAGTTATTTGCATCTTGTCTCCCCCATTAGACAGTGAGCTCCTTGAGAACAGGGAATTTTTTTTTCCTTTCTTTGTACCTCTAGTACTTAGAACAGTATCTTACACTCATGAGGTACTTGCTAAGTGCTCATTGACTGAATATGCCATGTACACAAACGCCTCGATTACAGGATAAAATGTGGTAGGAACAAAGCAGGAAACCAGACAAGCACTCAAGTACAACTTGAGGAGGAGGAGGAGATCACTTTCAGCTGGCAAAGCAGAAGTTGGCAAATGAACTGGTGCTTGAGAGAAGAGATGGCTATCAACAGATAAAGATGAGAAGGGAGTGCCCCCCCCAGCCATGGAGAAATACCACTTATATATAAAAACATCTATAGGAACATGCAGAATGTGACTGGAGAAGAGCTAACAGATCACTGTAGCTAGAATGTAGAATTTGTCAATGGGAGTAATATGCAATAAGGCTGGAAAGTGAAGTGGGAACTAGATTTTGGATGCCTCAAAGATCCTAGAAGCAATATGGAGCTAACGAAGGTTTTTGAGCAGGGGAGAATGAATAATCAATCTACAGACATTTATTGTATGCCAGCCACTAGCTTAAGCACTGGGGATACAAAAGCAAAAAGTGAAATAATCCCTATCCTGAATCAATTTACATTCTAGTAAGGGAGATAATATGCATACACACATTTATATATATATATATATACACATATATACACACATACACATATATGTATAAATACATATACATATATGCATGCATGCATGTGTATATATACACACACACGCACACAAATATATGTATGTATTTATGTATGTATATTTTTGTTGCTCAGTGGTTTCAGTCATGTCCATTTCTTCATGACCCCAGTTGGGTTTTTCATGACCAAGATACTGGAACAGTTTACCATTTCCTTCTCTGACTCATTTTATAAATGAGAAAACTGAGACAAACAGGGTTAAGTGGAGTAGTGCAGGATCACACAGTTGGTAAGTGTGTGAGGTCAGATTTGAATTTAGGATGATGAGTCTTACTGACTTTAGGCTCAAAGCTCTCTATCCACTGTGCTACCTAGCTGCCCATATAAACATATTGTTGTTCAATTATGTCTGACTCTTCATGACCCCATTTGGAGTTTTCTTGGCAAAGATACTAGAGTGGTTTGCCATTTCCTTCTCCAGCTCATTTGCAGATAAGAAAACTGAGGCAAACAGGGTTAAGTGATGTGCCTAGGGTATGAATCTGATCCAGATTTGAACTCAGAGATGTCTTCCTGACTCCAGACCTAGCACTCTGTCTACCTGTACCACCTAACTGCCCTATATAAGTGTATACTAGAAATACAATGAATATGTGGGAATTGGAGGGAGGATGGGCACTAGCTCAGAGTGTGAGGGGATCCTGTACCACCTAACTGCCCTATATAAGTGTATACTAGAAATACAATGAATATGTGGGAATTGGAGGGAGGATGGGCACTAGCTCAGAGTGTGAGGGGATCAGGGAGCTTTTCATGTAGAAGGTAGTATTTGACTTGAAGAAAGACACCAATTCCAAGAGGTGCAGGTTAGGAGGGTATGCGTTTAAAGGATAGGGAATAGCCAGTCCAAAAGTTTCAGCACAGGAGATGAAGCTTTTTGCACATCTGGATTGAGGAAGGGAAGAACTAGATTTGGAGTGACCAATTGGAAGTTGCAAAGGGAGAAAACAATGAAAGTCAAAGTTAGGGCAATGTCAGTGAGAGTGAAGAGGAAGGGACAGGTGTTAAAAATACTGTAGAGGAAGTAGCAGCAGGACTTGACAACTATTTGGAGGTGTAAAGTGAGAGAGAGAGAAAAATCAAAGCTAACTGAGGATTTGAGCCTGTGTAGTTTAAAAGATGGTGATTCCAAAGCACTGGTTTTGGTCTCTTTGGTGCCCTGCAATGGTGACCAGGTCACTGCCCTAAGAGAGGGCATCAGTACAAGCTGGGCACATATCTAGTGGAGCTGCCCAGGAAGCTTTTTCCTCTGTGCATGCCTAAGATGGGGTAGGGGACAGATCAGAAATAATTCATAGGAGAAAGCTGCTTGTCTTGCCAGGCTATCAAAAAACAAAAAAACAAAAAACCAATGTCTAAGGTAGCCTAGCCCTGATTACAAATTTTCTACACTGTTAGAGGATTAGGGTTGAGTAGCCCTGCTCTACCATCTCAACAATTTAGGATATGAATTGGTAGGGAGGAAAATGTAATTAAGAACCCTATTATTTAAGATGAAAAATGTTAGTGAAATGTACTACTTGTTCAGAAAGTGCTGGCTATCTTTAGTCCACAGAAAGATATGTGAAGTCAATTGTTCAACAGGCTGGATTAGGCTTGCCTGATACATAGAGCAATACTCTGAATGCTACACAACCTTACTGGGTGTAGATCACATAGAAACAAAGTTCCTCAGAACAGGCTTTGGGAAGTTCTGATTTTAAGTAATCTGGGACACTCTGTGTGTGTGTGTGTGTGTGTGTGCATGCATGTGTGCGTGTGCGTACACATGTGCACGCATGCATGCAGCCTGGTGTAATAGAAAGAACACTTGACATGCAGTCAAGAGACTTGGGTTTGAATCCTACCTCAGAAACTTATTAGCTGTATGAATACTGGCAAATCAGTTAATGTCTCTAAGTATCAGTTTCCTAATCTGTCAAATGACACACATTTGGCTTTGACTACTTATCTCCAAGGGCTGTAAACCTAGAAGCAGTACAGAAATATGTTATTTAAAAATCTAGGAAGCTACTGTATGAAATACACTTCTTTACCAGGCTATTGCTAAGTGACTCCTTACCTGTCATGCGGTATACTATGGCCCTCTTAGAGACTGGAAGATGTTGCAGTGTGTTGAGAATTATTAGGCTTGGAATCAGGAAGACCTGAGTTCAAATATGACATCAGACACTAGCTATGTGACATTGGACAAGTCATGTGACTGCTCTCTGCCTCAGTTTCTTTAACTGTAAAATGGGGATAATAGCACTTATTTACCAGGGTTGTTGTGAATATCTTGAAAGTGGGAATAGAGAAGATGCCCATTGGCTATGTCTTTGAGTTGCCCTATTAGCCCACTGAGCAGGTACAAGAGAAGTGGATCAGAGGAATAGTCCTATGATCGTGGATAGAAAGACAGCTTCTCATTTATTCTGTGTCATTTTTTGTGTTAAAGTTGGGACTGGTTAGGAGAGAACAGCTATTTGTCATATGCAACAACCCTTTGAGATGGGAATGATTATTCCTATTTTATAGAAGAAAAAGCTGAATCTGGGAGGTTGTGACTTACTCAGATTCATGCAGTTAATAAATATCTGGGACAAGGCAGCTAGGTGGCGCAGTGGATAAAGCCCTCACCTTGGATTCAGGAGGACCTCAGTTGAAATCCAGCCCCAGACACTTGACACTTACTAGCTGTGTGATCCTGGGCAAGTCACTTAATCCTCATTGTCCCACAAAAAAACCCAAAATCCCAAAACAAAACAAAAAAACAACAAAAAATAAGTATCTGGGACAATAGTAGGTAGAGTACTGGACTTGGATTCAGCAAGAGCTGAGTTTCAATCCTGCCTAATTGTGTGACCAGTGACACATCACTTAGTCTCACTCCGACTCAGTTTTCCTAGTCTGTAAAATGGAGATAAATAATAGCACTCACCACCTTAGGGTTATTGTGAAGGTCATATGAGGTAACAAAGACACCAGGCTTTCTGACTTTTAAAATGCTATGTCAATACTAGTTATTATTATGAAAGAAAACATTGGTTCCAGTGATGACTTATTGACAACCCTGAGCTGCTATAAGTGGCCAGAGTTAACAGTCTCCATCAGAAGAAAGCTGCTCCATTAGTGGCATCTAAATGCTATCTTCCTTTAGTGGACAGTTTAGTAGCTATGTTAGAGTTTGACAAATTAACTCTCTTATTTTCTGACCCAAGCAGTGACCTTTGACCTTGACTTTAGGATCTGCTTCCAGTCTGTGTAAGGTTCCCTAAGCCAAGCATTAACCTAGTTCATTAGAGTTATCTAGTAATGCATCTGGCAGGGAGCCAAAGTCCTCTTCAGGTAACCTAGAAACGCATTCTCCTTTGAGCATCTGAGACTGCAGAGCCCTGTAGGAGATGTCATACTATCTTATCATGCATCTCTTCTCTGTTTTAGCAGAACTATCAGATGGAGCACCACTTATTCTTTGGGGAAGTCTCAAGACAACAGTCCAGACACTATGGGGAGAATACTGTAACAAGGATAAAGAATGCAAGAGCATGACAAAAAGGGGGGATTGCATTATGTGCCAGTGACTGGCCTGATGTGTTCTACAGATAGGCTTTTTTGCCCCACTGAGGCAAGACTGTTAAGGTCTCCCTTCCTAGCATCAGAAAGGAGGGAGAAAGAGTGACCCGGCACTGACAGAAAGGCAAAAGTAGATCCAGATTAGATTTAATGAAGAAGTCAAAGGGAATATGGGGAAAAACAAAGTGTCAGCCATGCAAATGTGATTGTGTTTTTCCTCTCTGGTTACCAAAGCAGCTGTGAGGGGTGGTTTGCAGGCAGGGGAAAGGTACCATTCTAATTAGTGCATTAAAAGTGGATCAGCAGGGTTGCGGGTTTGAAAGGTTTCTTAAATGCCACAGAGATGATGATAAAGGACTGAGTGCAACTCAAAAAGCTTCTGGTTGGTGGACAACAGTTTTAAGAATAGCTGACTTAAGCACATACTCTTAAAGTCTTACCCACTCAGACTCCACTTCTCTGCCTGTGATGAAAAGTGTAAGGAGTAAACATCCCGAGATATTTAAGAAAAAAATCAATTTTCCTTTTCAATCTTATTACTAACCCAAGTAAATCATCAGAGTACATTTTACTTGTAGCAAAAGACTGGGGGAGATATGATTTGAAGCAGTGGAAGGTTTTTTTGCTGGGCTCGCCTGCTTCCCAGTGCAGCCTGATGTATCAATCTTCTTTGGCTCGCTTTCAGGCTGCTGTTAGATGTTAACACCAGTACAGATGCGCAGTGTCTGCTGATACACTTGTTTCCTGACTGTGTTAAATATGGAGAGTAAAACACGTCCTGCTTTAGAGATGCTCCCCTCTCTGACAGCCAGGGTGGGGGTGGGGGTGGGGATGGGGGGATTGAGGTTTTCCTGGGTGGACAAGTATCTTTAAAAACCTTTCTGTTTCCTTCCAAATTGCAGTTGCTATTTAAGACTCTAAACGGAAGGAAAGGGAAGGAAAGGGAGAAATCAAAGATGAGCTCAAAAGAGAGGCTTTATTTTTAAACCCTTTCTCTCCCCCTCCCCCTCAGCACTTTCATTTTGTAATAGAAAGGGACAAAGTCTTGTTTGGACAGTTCTCTTTCTACCCAATAAACCTTTCTGTCTCTCTCCCTCCCTCCGCCCTTGGTGCATCCAGGGCTATGGTAGTAGTAATCTGACTATAAAATGCCACCCACGTCCTCTACTCAAGAAAATGCCATGAGTTTTCAATTTGCAGAGTAGGAAATATTTATCATAGGGTATGGGAAAAATTTTATATGCAACATTAACAGAGAAGATTATATAAAATAAATCCGAATAGAAAGTTTATGCCCTGAAACCCAGACTTGGAGACCTTTTAAATCAATACTTTACTCCGTGGATACTAACATTTTGCACTATTGATATATTAGGGCAGATATTCAAGATAGAAAAGGAGCCCCTGGGAGAAAACAGATGTGCCACTAAATCCTTCCTTTGACATAGAAGCCTGTGAGGACAGCCAAGGATCAGAATTGGATTCCTATAACTGTAAATTCTAGCGTTAAACACATTGGCCAGACACCACAGTGAGAAGTAGTTGCAAGGCTGAATTCATATGAATTCCTCTCAGCCTCTGTCTTCAGCCCTTGACTGTCCCATGGTAGGAAACTGATGGATTTTTAATTTGCACCTTCAGGAGCTGGGTGTACTTGGGCTTCTACATATGGCTTGCAAAGCTGACCCAGCCAAACTGGGACTAGAGAGTATTAGGGCTATGACGAAGTCAGATTAATGAGATGGATGGGGAAAAAACTCAACAGTTCTCCCAGTTCTTTTCCTGCTAGTTTGAAAGGCTATGTGGAAATGAGCCAGCTTAAAGTTGGGTGCTCTTCTTCTCATCCCTAAACCGGAGACTTCCTCAAGCGTGTGAATACCACCTCGCTGCACAGAGTGGAGGGAAGCCTCCAGTTGTAGCTGGATCACTGTACTACTAGGAAAAGTTCTGGATTTTGAGCTCCATTTCATTGGGGAAAGGCTTGGGGGGAAGGAGAGGGAAGACTTACTGAGATGATGGTTGAAATACATAGTATATTGCTGTCAGGGAAGAGAGAAGGAAAGAGCTGTGTCATTCCTGGGGCTGTCTGAGGCTCTTAAAAGTATGTTGAGATTTATTAGGAATCCTTAGCTGTCCAATGGTAAATAAACATCTTCAGACTCCATAAGTCTTGGGAGGACCCTTTGCCAAGATTGAGGAAACAGCCTTGGGGCAAGGGAAGGACAGGTTCTCAGAAGCAGGAATGAGCTTTAGGGTGAAGCATACCCAGATTTTTATACCTCTGGAGATGCTTCTGTAGATTGCTTTAGAATCCTCTGTATTGATCTGTTGTTCTGAAACTGTTAATTTTCCTCTCCACCTTCGTGGTTTACTATAAAGGTGTGGTGGTGTGAAAAGTACACAGGTTCTCTTTTTCTGGCTCTGTGTGATTCTGAGCCTTAGTTCCTTTGTGTGTAATAGCTGACCCACATAATCATTATCTTCATTAAATATGTTTATGTATATGAATGTGATTTGTAACCACCAAAATCTAAATAATTCTTCAGTCGGAAACCTGCTAAAGGCTTTGTATAGGTGGAAGCCTTCTCTAGATCTTCCCTGTTTGCCACCTTGAATCCACATTTCTTTTGATGTTGGGCAAAGCAGTCAGACTCCAGACTCCGCAGACCCAAACCAGATTAAAATGTATTGGGGGGGGGCAGCTAGGTGGCATAGTGGATAAAGCACCAACCCTGGATTCAGGAGGACCTGAGTTCAAATGTGACCTCAGACACTTGATGCTTACTAGTTATGTGACCCTGGGCAAGTCACTTGACCCTCATTGCCCTGCCCCCCAAAAATGTATTTGGGAAATGTTTAACAAAATCAATACAATACAATATAAAACAACATAGATATATTTGTGGTTTTCTGCATCAATATGTGGTCCACAGTTTCTTTTTGAGTTTGATACCATGTTTCAGGTGAGGAAATTCCCTCTATCATTATAGATTACCTATTGCCCAGCCACAACTTATAGTTTGAGAGAGTTGATTGGGGACACTTAGAAGTTAAGTGATTTTCCCTGACCTATAAGGAAAGAAAAAATATTTTATGCATTGAACATTTGGAATATAAGAGGGACTGCATCTAGGTAGGGTCCTAGGGTAGGTGGTAATAGGGAGAGAATTGGAGAAAAGAAGGCTTAGAAACACGACTGAGAATAGATGTTGGTTATAGGAGTTGGGAAGAGGGGTGTAACTGGTAGTATGGTTGAACATAGGTCTAAATGGAAACCAGAATCCTAAATTTGGATAATGTCAGAGCTAGAAGGGGCCTTAAAGATTGTTTAGCCTATCTCCTTCTATTTGCAGAGGAAGGAACTGAAATACAGAGAGGAATTCTGTGAATTTGTTATTTCTCTTGGTTGGGCCTTATCTTGCAATCCCATCCAATGCTGGGAATTCTACCTTGGTTGAGGGAAGCCAAGTCCAAACTGGACATTCCAGATAAACTTCATTCCCCTCTGAATCCTGAGAGCCTAGTTCCCATTTCTGTGGCTTTTCTGGGAGTTACAGGGGTTGTACTCTTTTTTGTTAAATCTGTTTTACCACTTCCCCTCCCCCCAACTCCTATTCTCCTTAGGGTCATTGCTAGAACCATTGCACTCTGTGGTGACAACAGGGGAAGAAACAGAGACCCTATGGTGACAATCTATCAGTACCAGCAGTCACTGTTTAAATGACTATTCTTTGGTTTCATAGACTTCAGAGGATTTCAACCTAAAAGGAAGTCAGAAGGCATGTATAGTTAAGAGGTGGTACAATAGATACAGTGCTGGACCTGAAGTCAGGAAGACCTGAGTTCAAATTTGACCTCCAGCACCTACTAGCTTGTAACCATATGTAAGTCACTTAACCTCTGTCTGGTCAACTATTGACTCCAAGGTAGGAGAGCTGGGATTCCAAATTGGGATCCATTGCTCTTTCCTTTACTCTGTGATTCCCAAATTTGGTGCCCTGCTGTGGTTGTGGAATTGACCAATAATAGATTTAGATATGGAAAGGATGTCTAAAAGTCAGTCAGTTTAATCACCCCACAGTCCTCCTAAGATGAACAAATGAAGACCCAGAGAGATTAAATACCTTGCCCAGTTTCATATAGATAATAAGTAGCAGAGCTGAGTTTGGAACCTAGGTGCTCAGATCCTAAATCTTGTTCTCAAGTCAGTCACTTAATTAATATTTATTAAGGGTCCACTGTGTTCCAAGCACAGTGTTAAGTGCTAGAGACACAAAGAAAGGTAAAAGACAGACCTCGGCTCTTCCAAAGAGCTTGCAAGCTAATGGGGGAGACGATGTGTAAGCAACAATGTGGGAAGAAGATAGATGCAGAATAAATTGGAGATAATCAACAGAGGGAAGGCCAGCATTAAGGGGATCAGGAGCGATTTCTAGTAGAAAATGGGATTTTAGCTGAAGGAAGGTGAGGAGGCCAGGAGGTGGAGATAAGGAAGGAGAGTATTCTGGGCACGGTGTACAGCCAGGGAAAATACCTGGAGTTTCAAAGTGGGGTGTCTTATACAAGGAATAGTGAGGGGGTCAGGATCACTGCAGTGCAGAGCATGTGGAGGAATGACTCCAAGATAGGAGTCTGAGAATACTGGAGAGGTAGGAAGCAGTCAGGCTGTGAGGGGATTTGAACACCAAATAGAGCATTTTGCATTCGAATCTGGAGGTGATGGGAAGCTACTGGAGATCATGAATATGTGTGTGTGTGTGTGTGTGTGTGTGTGTGTGTGTGTGTGAGAGAGAGAGAGAGAGAGAGAGAGAGAGAGAGAGAGAGAGAGAGAGAGAGAGAGAGATTGAGAGAGAGATCATTAGATCTCTGCTTTAGGAAGATCATTTTGACAGGAGGATGGACTGGATTGGGGAGAAGCTTAAGGTGCCACTTAGCAGGGTACTTCAATTGTGGAACCATTGGTATGGAATGTGGTGCTCAATAGCATAGAGATCATCTGGTGCTTTTTAAAAAAAATTTTAACTGGACTATTATTTCATTAGTATAGGGAGCTATTGGTAAGAAATATTTATCCATGTAGATTTACACCTTCTGAGTCCATGAGAGTTGCCTGAGGACCCTCAAAGCTTGTGTGACTAGCCTAAGGTCCCAGGAATGTGTTGGAAGTGGGACTTGAACCCAGATGTTCTTATTTCTAAGGCCAACTCCTTATCCACTATATGGTACTACTTCCCTATGTGGTACTACCCCCTTCGTTTTATAGCTGAAGAAAATTGCAGCCCAGAGAGAGGAAGTGATCTGCCTGAAGACACACAGCAAATCAGTTGAAGTCATGGGACTAGAACCCAGGTTGCCTGATTCCTAGTCTAGTTTCTTTCCATAGAAAAGTTCAAGAGAAAAGCTGTATTAGCCCTTGACCAATAAAAAAAATGTGCCTTAGATCATTTGGACAGTAGAAACACATAATAAAACACAATAATGTCTGCTCCCTTCCTTGGCTGTCAGCAGACTTGAGCTAACATTAATGGTAGAGACTCCCTTTATTATACAGGTGTGTAAATCCCACGATTATGTAGGCACTAAATTGTCTCCATCAGTTCATACTCGGGTGTTCCATTAACACTAATGGAATCTATCCATGCTACTGGACTCGAAGTGCTTTTTCCATCTATAATAATTGGGGCTGTTCCTTCCTTGATGTATTCAGTCTTCTTGTTAATGAACCTCACCAGCATTATCATCTCATTATTGTTAATGGGGAATTTTGCACCTGTGCTAAAGGACTTCATTAATGGCATTTCTCTTGTTGCAAAAGACATTTTATTGGGGTGGGAGACATCAGATCAGAAATCACATAAGGAACTGAAAAGAACCTTGAGAACACCCAGCTCAACCAGCCCAACCACCCTCATTTTATCCATGTGGAAACTGAGGGTCACAGCGATAGAAAATGACTTACCCAAGACAGACTGTCATAAGGAGCAGAGCTTCTCTTTGAATGCAGGATGTGCAGCGTGGTACAAGGGCTCTCCTTCCATACTGTACTTGGAGTCAGAGGGCCCATGTTCCTGTCCCAGCTCTGTCACTTACTATCTGTGTGACCTGGGGCAAGTTTCCTCACTTTCCCTTTTGGGAATCTCCATTCTTCTTTTAAATGGAGATAGGGACTGGACTTGTGAATTCACTGAAATACAGAGCTATCAGGCCAGGGAACTCCCTCTCTCAATGCAAGATGTCTCCTTTTCTGTCTTAGAGAGGTTTTTTTTTAACATAGAGAACAGAATAATGAAAACAAAAAGAGTAACTAGCATTTATATATCATTTCAAGGTTTTCAAAGTGCTTTCCAAATATCTCATTTTTTTCTCATGACACCCTTAGAGGTAGGTGCTATTATTATCTCCATTTTAGGGATAATCCTCCACCTTCCATTTAGAGATGAGAAACTGAGGCAAACACTAGTTATGTTACTCACCCATAAGTACAATCCTAGTGTTGAATGTTGGGCTTGAACCCAAGTCTTCTTGACTTTGAAACCAATGCTCTTGACACTTTAGCACAAAGCTTTGCCTTCTAAGATGAGGGGATTGAATTTGATGCCTTCTGTTGTTTGTTCCAGCTCTTAATCTGTGATCTTTAGATCCCATTCTAGAAGATTTAGCATCTGGCTGTGCAGTCTTTCTACACTTAGAGTGTTCCTACATCATCTTTTGGAGAACCTTAATTTCAAATGATATTCCCTTCAGTCAAAGTGGCAAGTTTCCTTCTGCACAAATGAGAGAGCCAGGGGGATGGGGAAAGTAAACATGCTTCATTTAGGGAGGTTTAAAATTTTCGGGCCTCATTAGGGAAGAATATGAATCTGGGGCAGAAAATATATGGAAATATAGCTGCTGGCCCAGATGGCAAAGGAGAGGGCAAGCATGCCACTGTATTCCCTAAAGAAAAGGACTGGAGGAATAACCGGGTTGATTGTAATTAAAGATGTCAGGTCCCCAGGGGGAAGTGGAGGTGGAGGGGGGACCCTCACTCTTGTGAAACACCTCACTTGGGAAAGTGACACAGATACAAAAGATTCCCTTCACTGCTCACAGACCAATGGGCTCAGGCACCTCTGGGACCACTGCCACTGATTTTACTCTAAAACATTTGCAGGATTCAGACCATTTGGGAGATGGAGTTGGGAATCATCAGGACCTATGAACAGTCCTCAAATGGAAGCTTTGTTCTCCATTCATCAGCAGATCTGGGACTTCTGTTATGTGTGTGCAAGGGAAAGAAAAAATTTACTTCTGGGCAGAATTCTGAAGTTTACCTCTGCCAATTCTCATATCCCTGGCTAATTCTCCCTTCCTTCTCACTATCTTGTGACCTCATACAGTTCCCTAGATTCCCTTGTCCTTCCAATCCAGGCTCAGGCAGTGACCTCATGTCAAATATGAACTCCCTCCAACCTCTTGACTTGAAGGAAAAACAAATGTATCTGTCCTATATCCCCTATCCTCAGGACCTTGGGTTCCCTTATGTGATAATAGGTTCTCTGTTTTCATACAAGGCTGTCCTTGAATGAATGTGTGTGCTTACAGTTAGTAGCATGTATTGGCTGGCAACATAGTTAGGAAACACAATTTGGCAAGCAATACAGGAAGATATATTTCATAAGTCTTACTCTCCTGGATATTCCATAGTTATGCCTCACAAAATAACATAATCTCCAAAGAATAAAAATTGGGTGACCTAAAGAGTAACAGAAAGATGCAGCATGTAACCAATGATGACTTGCATTTCACAAACATTGTCAAGATCAAGGGTGTCAAACTCTACTAGAAACAGGTCCACTAAGCCATTCTTGAGGATCCCTGCATGTTGGCTTAGTTTTAAAATGTACTATTATCTATGTTTTATTATAGTTTTATTTATTTTGTTAAATATTTCCCACTTACATTTTAATCTGGTTGGGGTTACACTGAGGAATATTAAGAACCATATGTTTAACACCTTTGGTCACAATCATATAATGGGGGAAAGAGATGCATGTCACCTGGTAAGAATGAGAAAGGACAGATGACAATCTAAGTAGTGGGTTAAGGGAAGGAGGGTTCCAGATTTGTGATTTCATCAATGTAGAGAACTTCCATAACCAGGCAGATCAGTCATGACTTGAGATGTTATGCTACAGTGAAAACAGTACTGGTTTGTGAGTAAGAGAACCTGAGTTCAAATCCTGATTCTGTCACTTAACTATAAAACCCTGTACAAGTTTCCTCATCTGTAAAATGAGGGGTTTATGAAGGACTTTGAAAAAGAAAATTTTTATTTTATCCTAGAGATAATGGGGAGATATTGAAACTTATCGAATAAGGACTTGATATGGTCAGACCTCTGCTTTAGGCAGATTAGTTTAACAGCTGAGTGGAGTTTGGATTGAAGTGGGGGAGAGACTTGAGACAGGATACCAGATAGCAAGCTATTGTAATGGTCTGGGTATGAGGTGACCAAGGTGGTGGAACAAGAAGGGAGTACAGATGAGAAATGTTGCCCATAAGAATTTTTTTTTGCCTTAAATAGTCTATGATTAAAAGAAATGATATTGTAAACCTCTAGAAGTGTTCTCACTCTTGTATATCTGTAGATGGGACCAGAAGGTATTTAAGAGGGATGTGACAGGCAGGAGGAAAGGGATGGCTAGTAACTTACAGTTTATGAATGCAAGAAGCAGGGATAAGAGATAAGGAGTGACCAGTCAGTGATTGGAGAATTTGACAAGGGAATGAATGAATGGTGGTGATAGATTGGCAAGGATCATCATGTCCAACCTCTGGCTTGAAAACTCTCAACTATCATGGACTCCTGTGGTAGGAAGTAAGTTTTGACAATAAGCATTCTAAAGAAAATTGGTTTCTTTGCCAAAGTACATATTATGAGGATTTTCAATTTATAGTTTATGCAAAAGTGAATTGATGCTATTTTATAACTTCACGTGCTGTACATCTACAATATCAATAATGTCTTGTGCTTATCTAAGTTAATTCAACTACTAGAGAAGACTCATGGGGGTGTGTTAGTTCTGTTCAAGTATTTGAAGAACTATTATGTCAAAAGGCCCTAGAGGGCAGAAACAGGCACCATGAGAAGAAGATGTAGAAAAGACAGAATTAGGCTTTCTGTGAGGAAAAGAGAAAAAAATGAGCCATCCAAAAGAAATTGCACTAATTGGGTCCACCACAATATTTTGTTTCATAATTGCAACTGATCCTTCATGCTGCAAGGCAATCTTTTTATACCTCCTTATTTAACTCACTTTTCCATTCACCACAAGTGGCTTTTCCAAATCTTTTTTATCACTCCTTGAATCTCCCATAGCTCTTTCTCTCCCAAGCATCTCAGTTGAGAATGTTGCTTCAAATTTCACTGAAAAAAAAATTGTGGCTATTCATACAGAAAGCTCCCTCTTCTCCCCTGTTCCTCACCTCATCTTCCCCCATTATTTCTTCCTTTTCTTCTAATTCCAATAATGAGGTAGTCTTCCTTGCCAAAGCCAATTCCTCTACATGCTCAACTGATCCCATTCCATTCTGTCTTCTCCAGCATATTACCTCCTCTATCCTCCCTATTCTCTCACTGACCTTCCATCTTTCCCTGTGTACTAGTTACTTCCCTACGGCCTATAAACATGCCCATATATTATTCCCTGAAAAGAACAACAGCAGTAGCAGCAGCAACAACAGGAACAACAATAACCTCACTTTATTTCTTCATTATCACTAGCTATCATCCTGTCTCCTTTTTTTGTGACTAAATTCCTTGAAAAGCCTGTCTTCAATAATCGCCTACATTTTCTTTCTTCCCATTCTTCCTTTACTCTCTACAGTCTAGCTTCTGATCTCAACAATCAACTAATACTGCTTTATTGAAAGTTACTAATAATCTCTTACTTGTCAAATCTAAAGGCTTTTCACTCAATCCTCATCCTTCTTGACCTCTCTGCAAACTCCAGTGGTTCACTCTTACTTGCAGAATACAATCCTCTGTTTGACTTTCAAAGTCCTTCATAATCTGACCCCTTCTTCCTTTTCCAGTCTTCTGACACTTTATCCCCTGCATGTACTCTGTGATCCAGGGACACTGGCCTCTTTGCTGTTCCTTGCACATGACACTTCATTTCTCAACTTGGAGAATTTTTATTAACTTAAGTGTTCTCTGCCTGGAACCCTCTCCCTCCTCATCTCCACCTCCTAGATTTCATGGCTTCCTTTAAGTTTCAACAAAGGCTTTTCTTCTCCAAGATGCGTTTTCTACTTCTTATTTTTTCTGTTTAGAATTTTATTTTCCAAATTACATGTAAAACAAATTTTGACATCAACTTTTTAAAACTCAGTTCCAAATTCTCTTCCTCCCTCCCTCCTCACTCCCCAACACCAAGAACTCAAGGAATTCAATATAAGTTATACATGAGTAATCGTGGAAAACATCTCCACATTAGGTAGGCTGTGAGCGAAAACAGATAAAAATAAAACTTCAGATTAAGGAACTGTCAAAAATTATGCTTCAATCTGTTTTCAGATACCATCAGTTCTTTCTCTGTAGATGGATTGCAATTTTCATAAGTCCTTCAGAATTATATTGGATCATTGCCTTGTTGAAAATAACCACATACTTCCCAGCAGATCTTCTTACACTACTGCTGTTATTTTGTATATAGTACATTTCACTATGGTTCAGTTCATGTAGGTCTTTCCAGGTTTTTCTGATGGCATCCTGTTCATCATAACTTTTATATAGTACCTTAAACTTGGCAAAGAATTTTCTTCACAATAGCCCAGCAAAGTAGGTACCATATGTTTCGCCATTATAGTCAATCATCATAACTATTTTCCTCCATCCTATTCCCTTCCCATGATATTTACTCTATTTTTATCTTCTTTTACCCTATTCCTCCTCAAAAGTGTTGTGCTTCTGCCTGCCCCCTCCCCTGCTCTGCCCTCCCTTTTTCACTCTTTCTTTCTCATCCTCTTCCCTTCCTACTTTCCTGTAAGGTTAAATAGATGACTCCTCCCAACTGGGTATGTTATTCCTTCCTTGAGTCCACTCTGATGAGATTAAGGTCTTTGAGCTAATTCTGTGATCTAAATTTTTCTTCCTCCCTCCCTCCTTAACCCTCCCTATGAAAACAAGCAATTCAATATGTCATACATGTGCAGTTATGCAGAACATCTTCACCTTCCTCAAAAGTGTTTTGCTTTTTAGTGCTCCCTCCCTCAATCTGCTCTTCCTTCTTTCTCCTCTTCTCCCCAACCCCCCACTTTTCTCCTTCCCCTCCCACTTTCCCTCAGGGCAAAATATATTACTATACTCACTTGATTATGTATGTTATTCCATCTTTCAGCCAATTCAGATGATAGTTAAGGTTCACTCACTCCCCCACTCTCTCTCCCTCTTCTCCTCCACTCCATAAGATTTTTCTTGTTTCCTTTCTTATAAGCTACCTCTCTCCACTCCACTTCTCCTCTTCCCCTCCTGCAGTGCATTCCTCCTACCCCTCAAACCTATTTTAAATATGTTATCATGGTTTAACTAGGTGGCACAGTGGACAAAGCACCAGCCCTGGACCCAGGAAGCCCCAAGCCCAAATCTGGCCCCACAAAAACCCTGCCTGCACCCATAAAAACAAGGATAAATAAAAAAAATAAATGCTTTACAGGTATCATCTCTTCATATTCGGTTAAGACCTGTGTAATCTAAATGTATTCCTTTTGGGATTTTTTCAGAAGATAATTGGTGGATTCTTTCAATTTTTGTTTTGTCATCTGTTTATAGAATATCAGGGCAATTTTCCCTGACAATTTCTTGGAAGATGCTGTCTAAACTCTTATTGTGGTCATGGCTTTTAGGTAGTCCAATGATTTTCAAGTTATTTTTCCTGAATCTATTTTCCAGGTCAGCTGTTTTTCTAAGGAGATATTTCATATTGCCCTCTATGTTTTTTTTTAATTTGGATTTGTTTTACTGTGTCTTGATTTCTCATAAATTCACCAGCTTCCATTTGTTCAATCCTAATTCTTAGGTAATTATTTTTTTCTGAGAGTTTTTGTATGTCCTTTTCCATTTGAATTTCCAAGCTGTTGACTTTTTTCTCATGACTCTCCTGCATTGCTGTCATTTCTCTTTCCATTCTTTCCTCCACTTCTCTAAATTTTCCTTCTATCACTCCTATTTTCTCTTTAAAGACCCTTTTGAGTGCTTCCATGGCCTGAGACCAAGTCATTTGTTTTCTTGGAAGCTTTGTGTGTAGGGGACCTGAGGTTGCTATCCGCTTCTAAGGGTGTACTTCAATCTTCCTTGTAGCTAAAGAAACATTTTATTATTCTCAACTTTCTTTTCTTGCTCATCTTGCCATTTTTTACTTGAGTTTTAACTCCCTCTTACTGTGGGGCCCTACTTTCAAGCTACACTGTCCCAAGCTTCAGAGGGTCCCAGGTGTTTTGGTGAGGGAAGGATTTTCTCTTGCTTGGCCTGTTCTCTGGTGTGAAGATAACCTCAAGCCAACTTGCTAATTAACCAGCATGCAGAAGTTTGTGTGCTGTGGTGGTTCTTAGCTGTGATGAGCCTGCAACCCTCCTCCGCCTGGGCTTCCCACCACTCATGATTTCTTCTGGTTCCCTGCTGGGGTGGGATAGTTGAATTCCTCCTTAGGTCTTGCAGACACCCCTGTATTCCCCCCTTCCCCGTACAGCCATTCAACCCTCTCACCCAACTGTAAGCTTAGTTCCAGAAGACTCTGGTGCTGATTTGGAGGCTCAGGGGTAAGTTCCTCTGGCACCGAATGCCTGGGGTCTCTGTTAGCATGATTGCAGGGTTGGACTCTTCTTGTAGCCCATCACAGCACCCTCTAATCTGTCTTTGGCTGGAAAATAATCTCAACCCATCTTTTTGTGGGTTTTGCTGCTCTAGGGGTTGTTTTATTGCTGTTTTCAGGGTAATTGTGTCAGGAGCTCTGTGTGTTTAATGTCTTTCCTCTGCCATCTTGGCTCCACCCCTGGAAGTCCCCGCCTTTTCTACTTCTTAATCTAGGTGCCTTCCCTCTGAGACTACCCTTTCTTTAACCTGTTTATATCTTCTTTGCAAAAAAGTTTCTTGAATGCTATCTGATGTACTATGAGCTACTTGAGAGCAGTTATTATCTTTTGCCTTTGTTTCCCCAGTACCCAGATCAGTGCCTGGCTGACATGTAGTAGGTGCTAAATAAATGCTAGTTGACTCACTGACTTATAAAAGTGGAATTGAATACAGTTTTACTTGACTGGAGATAATCAAAGTATGTCCTTATAGATATAGTTATAGTTTAGAATAAATGGCTGCTGAAGTCCTTTTTGAGTCTGAAAATTCTGTGATTATGTGGCAGTGTTTTGTACTGAATATAGCTGTGTATTGAGAATCAGGAGACCAGGATCAAATTTCACCTGAGATTTCATTAATTCTCCATCTCAATTTCCTAATCTGAGATAGGGATTATAATACTTGGCATACTTTACTCATTGGGTTGTTGTGAGTAAACTTCAAAGCATTATAAAGATGTGAGTTAACATTTCTATCACTCATATATTTGAAAGTAATTCATTATTTATGTAATTATAAATAATATATTATGTTTGATAAATATATTATGATTATAAATGGGGAGGAAGCTGTTTAATCCTTTAAAGAATGATACAGTAGAGCAACAGAGCTATCAGATGATAGACCACCCAGTAACCATGAGAAAATGAAGAGAAGTGTAGTAGTAGTTAGTGAGTCCCTACCCAGTCATTTGTTGATGTGATAAAAATGGAGATGTAAGTTGTCTTTCTGGGGCATTTGTACAAGATGAAACTGAAAACCTTCCAAAACTTATCATAATGAATAACAAACATACTCTTCCAGTGACTCATGTGGTTATAAATGACATGATCAGAAGGAACCTATAAATATTGCCAACAATTGTAAAGTATTGAGCAAGAAACTGAAGATAATAAGATCACACTGTTCCCCAGTGAGGAGAAGGGAAGCACAAGAGAAAATTATTTTTAGAAGTGAACAGTTAACTTAGAACATGGTGTCTGAAACATGGGTATAGGGTTTATGGATCATAGCCCTTAAAATATGGAGATGACATTCCTGGTCAGAGACAGAGTATACCTGGCATAGGCTTTTAGGAGTGTATTCCCCAGATGTCTTAGAAATCTAATCAAAAGGGCTTTAAAATAAAAAGGTGGGGTAGGGAGAGGGTAACCTCTGTATGTTCCTGAGTTAGATACCATAGAAGGTAGCTACAAACAAGGAGGATGAATAGCAAAAGAGGCACCCAAATGTACAAAGTAAACAAAATCATGAAAAGATCCAGTACTAAAAACAGCTGACTTCAAATGTTCATAGATACATGTGAAAATTTAGACCACAGTGGAAGAATTAGAACTCTATTGCCTCAAAGAAAAATGATAATGGGACCAAAGTCCAAAAATAATTCTTGGAAGAGTTAAAGAAAGAGATAATAGTGGTAGAGGGAAAAATGGGAAAAGAAATGAGAATGGTGCTAGAAAATTATGAAAAGAAAATTAATAGCTTGGTAAAAGTGGCACAAAATATTGAAGAAAATAACACCTTAGAAACAGAATTGGCCTAAAAGAGTCACAAAAATTGACAGAAGGAAAGTGCTCCTTAAACAAACAAAAGTTATTGTCCAAATGGAAGAGAGGTACAAAACTCGCACTGGAGTAAATAATGCCTTAAAAATTAGAATTAGGCAAGTGGAAGCTGATGACAATGAGACATCAAGAAACAATAAAACAAAGTCAAAAGCATAAAAAAGTAGAAAATATGAAATATCTCATCAGAAAAACAACTCACCTGTAGATTAAGGAGAGATAATTTAAGAATTATTGGACTACTTGAAAGCCATGATCAAAGAAAGAGCCTACACATCATATTTCAAGAAATTATTAAGAAAAACTACCCCGGGGCAGCTAGGTGGTGCAGTGGATAGAGCACTGGCCCTGGATTCAGGAGGACCTGAATTCAAATCCAGCCTCAGACACTTAACACTTTCTAGCCGTGTGACTCTGGGCAAGTCACTTAACCCCAATTTCCCAGAAAAAAAAGAAAAACTACCCCAATATTTTAGATGAAGAGGGTAACATAGAAATTGAAAGAATCAACTGTTTATCTCCTAAAATATATCCCAAAATGAAAATTCCCAAGAATGGTCTTTTTAAAAAAAAATAATAATAAACATTTTTATTTACAAGTTTGAATTCAAAAGTTTATTCTTCTTTCCCTCCCTACCCTCCCCCCACCTGAGGTGGTAAGCAATCAGATGTCAGTTGTACATGTGCAATTATGTCAAACATTACCGTATTAATTATTTTGACTAAGAAAACTTGAGTAAAAGAAAAAATGAAAGTGAAAACTAGCATGTTTTCATCTGTGTTCAATCAATATTAGTTTTTCCTTTGTTGGTGGATAGTATGTTTCATCATTAGTCCTTTGGGATGGTCTTTAATCATGGTATTGCTGAGAATAGTTAAGATATTCATGGTTCTTCATCAAACAATATTGCTGTCTCTATGCACAATGTTCCCTTGGTCCTGCTCACTTCACTATACATTAGCTCATACAAGTCTTTTTTTTTTTTTTAGTGAGGCAATTGGGGTTAAGTGACTTGCCCAGGGTCACACAGCTGGTAAGTGTTAAGTTTCTGAGGCCAGATTTGAACTCAGGTCCTCCTAACTCCAGGGCCGGTGCTCTATGCACTGCGCCACCGAGCTGCCCCCACATATAAGTCTTTTTGATCCTTTCTGAAATAATCATGCTCATTATTTCTTATAGCACAATAATATTTCCCAGGAATATTCTAAGCAAATTCCAGAGCACTCAGGTCAAAAAGAAGATATGTAAAGTGGCCAGAAAGAAACATTTGAAATATTGTGTCAGGATTACACAAATTTAGTGGTTGCCAATATTCTGGAAGACAAAGGAGCTAGGGTTACAACCAATCTACTCAGTAAAACTGAATATAATCATTCAAGGGAAAATTGGATGTTAAAAAAAAGAGGACTTTCAAGCATTCTTGATAAAAACACTGGAGCTGAATAAAAAATATGGCATTCAAACACATGACTCAAGAGAAGCATAAAAGATGAAGACAAAAGAGTAATCATAAGGGTCTCAATAAAGACAAACTGTTTAAATATCTATAAGGGAAAATGATACATGTAACTCCTAAAAATCTCCTAATAATTGTATTAGCCTGTTAAAAGAAGTTTACATAGATAGAGGGTCTGGATGTGAATAGATTGTGTTGGAATGAGCTCTAAAATTGATGGGGTGAGAAAAAAAGAAATGCAATGTGAGATGGGGCAATAGAGAGGTAGAATGGGGAAAATGTCACATAAAAGAGGTGCACAGGAAAGAACTTTAACAGTCCCCACTGTAAATGGGCAAAATGGGGGGAGTTGTGGGTAATGCTTGAACCTCACTCTCATAAGAATTGTTACAAAGGGGTAAGAAAAAAATATATATGTATGTATGCATGTATATATACACATACACATATATAAACATATCCATACACATTTACATACACATAGACATAAACACACATAGACATAGACATATATGTGTGTAGACATATACACACACATTCAGTTGTGTATAGAAATGTAACTTATCCAATAAGGAAATAGGAGAGGAAGGGGATAAGAGAAAAAGGGAGGAATGATAAAAGGGAAGGTAGATTAAGGGAGGCCATGGTTAGAAGCAAAATGGACTTTTGAGGAGAGAGAGAGGGAGAAGAGAGGAGAGGAGCAGAAAGGAGAGGAGAAAGAGGAGGAAGAGAAACAGAAGAAAGTGAGATGGAGGGAAATATACAATTAATAATCATAACTGCAAATATGAATGGAAAGAACTCACCCATAAAATGGAAGTGGATAGCAGAATGGATTAGAAACCAAAAGCCAAAAAATATGTTGTTTATAAGAGACACATTTAAAACAGAAAGGCACAAAATTAAAATAAAGATCTGGATCAGAAGCTAATATGCTTCAGTTGAATTTAAAAAAAAGACATGATCTCAGAGAAAAAGCAAAAATAGACCTAATCAAAAGGGATAATCAAGAAAACTATATTTTGCTGAAAGGTACCATAGACAATGAAGTAGCATCAAAAAGTTCTACAGCAAGTTTCTTTGATAAAGGCATCATTTCTCAAATATATACTGAGTATAGAACTGAGTCAAATTTATACAAAGAAGATCTATTCTTTAGTTGATAAACTGTCAAAGGTTATAAAGAAGTGGTTTTCAGAAGAAAAAAATTAAAGCTATTTATAGTTAAATGAAAAAAATACATCACTATTGATTAGGGAAAGGCAAATTACAACTCAGACACCACCTTACACCTATCAGAAATGACAAATGCAGGAGAGGATGAAAGGAAAATAGATACAGTAACAAGTTGTTGATGGTCCAACCATTCTGAAGAACAATTTGAAACCAGGCTCAAAGGGTTATAAAATTGTGCCTTTGACCCAATTATACCAATATTAGGTCAGTATTTCAAAGAGATCAAATAAAAATAGAAAGGGCCTATGTGTACAAAAATCTTTATAGAAGCTCTTTTTGTGGTGGCAAAGAATGGGAAATCAAGGGGATCCCCATCAGTAGGGGAATGGATGAACAGTCATGTTAAATGATTGGGGTGGAATAATATCATGCTGTGGAAAATGTTGAAGGTGTTGTTTTCAAGGAAAAAAAAAACATGGCAAGACCTAGATCAACTAATGCAAAATTAATTGAGAAAAAAACAGAAGGTCTTTGTGCACAGTAAGAGTAATGTTGTAATGATGATCAAGTATGAAAGACTTGGCTACTCAGAGCAATAAAGTGACTCAAGACAATTATGAAAGACTCATGAAAAAATGCTATCTACCTCCAAAGAGAAAAGTGATGAAAATGAGTGCAAATTGAAGTATAATTTTCTCACTTTATTTTCTTTGCCTTTAAAATATTGCTAATATTGAAATATGTTTTGTATGATTTCACATGTATACTTGGTATCATATTGCTTGCCTTCTCAGTGGGTGTGGGAGGGAGGGAGAGAATTCAGAACTCAAGATTTAAAAAGAAAAGAATGTTAAAAATAAATAAAAATGGGGCATCTAGGTGGCGCAGTGGATAAAGCACCAGCCCTGGATTCAGGAGAACCTGAGTTCAAATCTGGCCTCAGACACTTAACACTTACTAGCTGTGTGACTCTGGGCAAGTCACTTAAACCTCATTGCCCCGCAAAAACAAACAAATAAAAATAATATTTTTAAATAGAATAAAGAATGCTAAAATAAGAATGAATTGAGGTTCTCAAGGTAAATTCAGGACAACAAAAAGGGGATTTTTTGTTTTAGTTTAAATGGGAGAAAAATGAAGATCAAAGAAAAATGAAGAGTTTTATATCAGTGGAATAATGATAATTGTTAACAGAGAGGAGGCAGAGCCGCTCAATTCTTAGCTTGTTCCTGTTTTCTCTTATCATTCAGAATGGCTTCCCCACTCCCCTGGAAATTATAAAACAAAAATAACTAATATGGAGTTGATAACTAAGATAGAGACTGAGAACTTCCCTTCATGTATTCCAGTCACTTGTGCTAAATGAACCACACTCATAGGTATCAAAAGAATCAAAAGATAAGATTCCTGAGCTGCTGTCAATGATACCTGAAAAATAATGAAAAACAGGAGAAGTACAAGATTGGAAAAAGAGTAAATGTCCCAATTAAAAGATTACTTTTTTTTTTTTTTGCTTTTTGCGGGGCAATGGGGGTTAAGTGACTTGCCCAGGGTCACACAGCTAGTAAGTGTCAAGCGTCTGAGGCTGGATTTGAACTCAGGTCCTCTCGAATCCAGGGCTAGTGCTTTATCCACTGCACCACCTAACTTCCCCAGTTCCAATTAAAAGAGAGAGAGAACATAGCCTGCAAATTATAGATCAGTGAACTTGTTGACTTTTTAGAAAATTCTATAATGGATTACTAAAGAAATGGTTGGAGGACATAGAAAAAGGGAAGCAACAATTATAAAGATCGCATCATGGCATGTACAGGTCTTATTAGGCTAATATTTTTTTGACACAGGACTATTAGATTGTTGGATAAGGGAAATATCATCTATGTATAGGTTACCTCAATTTTAGTGAAAATTTATTTTTATTTTTTAATTAATTTTTTTTTCTGGCAGGGCAATGAGGGTTAAGTGAATTGCCCAGGGTCACACAGCTAGTAAGTGTCAAGTGTCTGAGGCCACATTTGAACTCAGGTCCTCCTGAATCCAGAGCCAGTGCTTTATCCACTGTGCCACCTAGCTGTCCTTAGTGAAACTTTCAATACTTTATCTGATACTATTCTTATAGAGAAGATATAGAGATATAGATTAAGCTAAAACACAATTTATCGGATCGAGAACTGGCTAAATGGCCAGACTCAAAGAGTAGTTATTAATCACTGTGTCACCAGTGGATCTCTAGCAGGGTATTCACAGGCATCTATGCTTGACCATGTACTGATTAACTTTTTTTTTTTTTATCAACAACTTAGGTAACATCATAGATGGAATGCTAATCAAATTTAGATAATACCCTGAATGGCAGAGTAAGGATCCTTGAGCATCTTAAAAGGAAAAGATTGAGTTGAATCTGATAGGACATTTAGTAGGTATAAATGTAAAGTCTTATACTTGAGTACAAACAAGGACAATTTTACAATTACATGATGGGGAAAACATGGTTAGATAGCAATTATTCTGAAAAGTAAAGATGCAAGGTCAGTATGAGTTGGCATCCTCATGTGGTAACCGAAGAAAGCTAATGAAATCTTGGGCTGCAGTCAGAGAGGGAATACTCTCATTATACTCTGCCCTAACAAGACCTCATCTGGTTTGCGGTTTTTGGTTCTGGGCTTAAGAAGGATTTTGATAAGCTGGAGGATGCCCAACAAGAACAAATAGAATAGCAAAGGGCTTTGAGTCCATCTGATATGAGAATTGGCTGAGGGATTTGAACATGCTTAGTATGGAGAAGAGAAGACTCAGTGAAACTTGATTCCTGGCTTCAAGTATTTTATGGATGATTGGATAGAGGAGGGATTAGACTTTCTTTATTTGGTCCTTCAAGGAAGAACTAGGGGCAATGGGAGGAAGTTGCAAAGGGGCCAAATTAGGATTGATATCCAGAAATAAACTTCCTAACAATTAGAGCTTCCATAATTAGAACGAGCTGCCTTAAGAGTTATTGGGCTTTTCTCTTTCCTTAGAGGTCTTCAGAAGGAAGGAGGATGACTAAATCTTATGTTTGGTATAGTGGGGATTCCTTTTTTTCTATGGATTGGGTTGGATGTCTACTCATGTTCCTTCCAAAGATCTAATCTTGTGCTTCTGTGATTGCAGCTTTGTTGTTTAGAATACAAGGATGACAACTATATTTTTTCATGTGAAACAGAATGAATGTCAGTGAAGTATTGAGAAGAGGGAAAATTAATCCCTTTTAAAAAATAATACTTAGGGGACTTCTTGGTCACATGAATGACAAAATGGCAGACTAGATATTTTCTCCAATCCCCAGGATCTCTCAAGCATCTCCTAAATAGAAATTATGCACCAAAGACAGAGCAATGACAACTGTTTCCATGGTCTAGGATACCCAGAATGCAAGAGAAGTTTTAAAAAAAACCAGGAGCTGGGGGCAGCTAGGTGGCACAGTGGATAGAGCACTGGCCCTGGAGTCAGGAGGACCTGAGTTCAAATCTGGCCTCAGACACTTAACACTTACTAGCTGTGTGACCCTGGTCAAGTCACTTAACCACAATTGCCTCACTAAAAAAAAACAAAAAACAAAAAAACAGGAGCTGACCCTCCCTGACCCCACCTCCCATGTTATGAGCAGTGAGGCTGTACTAGTGACCCAAAGACACAACACAGACTCCTATCAAACTCACTCCTGTACCCTATTCTTCCCTCCCTCTTTCCAATACCATGGAGACCCAGGCTCCAGGATGTGGAAGTTTGCTTGGGCTTTAACAGACAAATTGGCTACAGCCCTTCAGAAGCATAAGCCTGCCAGGGACAGCAACCCAGATGTACCAACATTGCAAAGCTCTGAACTGCCGGTACTGAATTACTGGCAGAATTGTCACTCCAGGGAAAGAAGGTTCTAAACTGCTGGTGTCTGAGCCAGAGAACTAAGGAACAGAGGGAGGGAGGGAGGTCACCAGGACAGGGCACTGTGCATAAGGGGGACTGTGCAGCCATCCACTGAGCCTGAGGGAAGATTACAGTATCCAGCTGCTGGGCCAGTTCTGACTACCCAAAAGTGAATTGGAGCAGAGACTAGGCTGATTAATTGTAAATTGCCCAGTGTGGAAGGAACCTGAGGCATTTTCAGATCCAGCCTTCACAGAAAATACAATCAGAGGGAAGGGGATCAAGAAGTGAATGATAAGGAAAATGTGTGTGTGGGCGGGGGAGGGGGGGGCAAGACTGAAAGTATCAAAGATACTTTTCAGGAAGAAGAAATCTCAAAGATCTTGAAAATAAATAAATCAACAGGAAAAAAAAACCCAGGAACAACAGAAGGAAATATAGCCCCCAAATCTAGTAAAGAAATTCAAGAATCTGGGAATAAACAGTGTAAAACAAAGGAAAATGATATATTTGATGAGACAAAGGACCCTGTGGAATCTGAGAACATGGAACTACAACATGGTGTTTCTGAGTGATTTAAAGGAGAAATGAGAATTATAAGAGCAGAATATATGTCCTAGACATTAAAAATAATGATCAGAAGAGAAAACTTGAATCTGCAATGGCAAGCATCACCAAAAAACCAAAAGAGAAAACAATAGATTGGGAACATGAATACACAAAAGTGAAAGATAACCCAGAAAAAGAGAAGCAAAACCCAATAAGATTAAAAAAGAAAATATGATCACTATGCAAGCAAAACATATTGAACTCAAAGACAAGATCACAGGGATAACTTAAGTATCACAGGTCTTCCAGATTAACAAGACTTTAAAAGGATAGAGGTATTAAACAAGAAGAAGGGATCAGGAGTGAGGGGAAAACAGTTAATGGAAACAGGACTACATTAAAGTAAAATAACCAAGGGAATGTAAAACTGTTTATAACAGAAGAGGGAACTTGAAATTGAAAAGCTTCTTCATGGACAACATTTATATATCTAGGATAAGATGCAACATGGTCAAATGGGAAAAGAAAATTTGTATCAAATTTCTCTGATAAGGGTCTGATATTAAATATTTATTAACATATATATGTATAGATATATAAATAAAATATATATGCATAAATATATGTGTAAGTCAAATATCAGATGCAAAAACAAGATATAGAAACACACACAAAACTATTAGCCATTCCCTAATATATTAATAGCCAAAGGATTTGAACGGTTCTCAAAAGAAAAACCTCAAACTATTCACAACTACATGAAAGTGTTGTATGAAAGGAGAGGTTAGCACAACTACATGAAAAAGGCTCCAAATGACTTCTGATGAGAAGAATGCAAATAAGTAAATTGGCAATTATGACCAAAAATGGGAATAGTTAATGTTAGAGGGGTTGTGGAAAGATAGGTACACTAACACATTGTTGGTTTAACCATATTCAAAAATACTTGAAGAGAGGGTAACCTGCATTGTCCCTGGAAACATTAGGTACTAAAAAAGCTGCTCCCCCATCCTCTTTTTTTTTTCTTCTGGGTATGATGTTTCTTGTGCAGAATCACCAGATCATCTGGGCAAGAGTCCAGTTTATAGATCCAACTACTCTAAATTCATTGGCTTTGATGGATGGGCTAAGTTTTGAAGGAAAATCTGAATCAGGATTGAGTCTCTAAGGATGGTAACAAACAAGAAGCATTAGCTTTCTAAAAAGTTTTCCTTCCTTCCTCCCTCCCTCCCTCTTTCCCTCCTTCCTTACCTCATTTCTTCCTTTTTTCCTTCCCTCCCTCCCTACTTCCTCCTTCCTCCCTCCCTCCCACATCCCTCACTCCCCATCCCTCACTCCCTCCTTTCCTCCCTCCTTCCTTCCTTCCTTCTGTAATGGGGAAAATGGGGTACAGGTTTGGGGTAGGGGTTGGGGTTCTTAGGAATTCCTCTTTAAAGAATTATACCCTCTTGCACACAAAAGCAGTTAGAATAAAATGGTAGTTTATTTAGGGGCAAGGGAAGGGAAGGGTGGGGGAAGGGAAACCATGAAAGAAATCCTTGGACTTCTCGTGGGGAGATAGGCACAAAGCACGTGGCTCAGAGGTACCAATCTCCTCGAGCAGGAGACTGGCAGGTACTTTTATAGAGTACTGATGGGGGTGGACCATCTGCCTGTGGAAAGTTCCTTTAGTGAGGGAGGACCAACCCGCACTGATGATATTTGGGGGAATTGGGTGAGGAGTGGAGGACCATCCCCCACTAGTAGTGACTAGAGGAATTGGGTGAGGGGTGGCTATGGATCTCTCTTCAGGACACAAAGGCCGCAGCCACACCCAAACTTATCTCCCCAGGGGTAAAGGAGACCAGAATGAAGGGTGGAGGTCCCAAAGCTAACTCTGTCCAAACTGGTTCTGCTTATCTCTCTAGGGTATCTGTCCTCTGGTTTAGTTTCTCAAGGAGAAGATTTCTTGATGTGTCCCAGAGAACTTCTGGGGTGCTCTGCACCCCATGACATTTCCTTCCTTCCTTCCTTCCCCAGCATATCAATAACTCTGTAACTCTCACTCTTAGAGAATTTCCTGGGGCACTGAGAAGTTCAATAATTTGCCCATTATCATGCAAGCAGTGTATGTCAAAGGTATGACTTGAACCCAAGTTTTCCTGATTCCAGGATTCTATCACTTTCACTATGTTTAATTTCCTTTGTGATCTTAGGTGAGATACACACACACACACACACACACACACACACACATTTTTAAATAGTGTCAGAAGGAAGGAGGTAATAGTTATTTGTATGGTAATTTCATAAGACTTCTCATGAAATATTGTGCTCCAATCTAGGTGTCCCATGGAATCATCAGATCATAGACATAGAACTGGGTCCTCAGAAATCATCTAATCCTTTTACCCTTATTTTATAAATGAAAACAGGTCGAGATAGGGGAGTTGATTTAATCCAAGTAAAACAAGTAGTAAGTGGCTCGGCTGAGATTTGAATTCAAGCACTCTGTCTCTACTTCCTGTATTCTTTCTACTGTATCATGCTGTCATTATCATTTAGAAAAGACATTGACAAACTAGAATATACTAAGAGAAATAAAAACTGTTCTGTAGAAAAATCAGTAGAAGGAATTTGGATGCTCATCCTGTCAAAGAGACGATTTAATGGGGACATAATCACTATTTTTATTTATATTGAAGGGTTGTCATCCAGAAAGGGTTAATTTGTTTTGTCCTAGAAAATGTAACTAGTAACAGAAAGTGCCAATTGTGAGGAGGTAGATTTTGGCTGGGTAGAAACACAAGTTTCTTATCAATTAGACCTATCCTGTAAAAGAATGGGTAGTCTTGAGAGGCTGGGAGTTCACCATTACTAAAAGTCTTCAAGGATCTGCTGAATGACCACTTGTCCAGATTTAGAGCTGGACTGGACTTCAGAGGTCATTTGTCAGAATAGGAAACTGAGCCCCAGAGTAATTAAGGGACTTGCCCAAGGTCACACAGGTGGAAGTCAGGATTTGACTTCAGGACCTCTGACTCCAAATACTATTCCTTTTGCAATGTACCAAGCCACCTCTCTAGCTTTTAGCAAAACTCTTGGGTAGATACAGTTTGTACTACATCATATCTGAGGTTGGGGCAGGTAGGTGGCACTGTGGATAGAGTGCCAGGCCTGAAGTCAGAGATTCAACTTTTGTTCCCTCTCACCTTTGAATCAACGTTGTAGCCAAATGTGATGGCACACACCTGTCATCAATACTGCAATAAAAGCTGAGGCAGGTGGATTGTTTGAGCCAAGGAGTTCTGAGCTGCAGTAGCTCTAAAGCTTATCAATTATATCTGAGAAGTCTGGTGCTATATTGGCCCCTAGTGAAGTGGTGGAGGAACCAGGCTACCTATGGAGGGAGAAAGGGTCAAAGTTTCCATGACAATTATCAATGGAATCCAATTTGAAAGTAGCCACTGTACTTGTAGTCAAGATGAGATGGGAAGACCCAGTCTCGAAAAACCCCAAAAAACCATAAAAACAAAAACTATTCTGTATTTACTTTATACCAGTGGTGTTCCACATTGCCTGCCATCCCCCTCTGACAACCATGTAAACTTCTTAAGAGCAGGGCTGTTTCATATCTGTCATTGTTTCTCCAGAGTGTTCATACAGTTCATTGTCTGACACATAGTAGGTACTTAATAAATTCTTATTCATTTGAATAAATCTTTGTCACAAGTGATGGGTTTTATCCACAAAAGTGACACTGACAAGTTTTCTTTGAAAGGACTAAGAGAAGTTTCCTTCGCACAGCTATAGATTTTCTTGGAGGAACCCAGAGGCCGCTAGGAAATTATAGCCAGGGATTAGCTCCTGTAGCCTGAGTTGTCATATTTCAGAAGAATTCGACTGTACTGTCATTTTAAAATCACCTCATCATCTCCCTCTGCTCTAATCACCGATGACACTGGCTTTAGGGGGTGGAGGCTGGCTGGCTTTGACTTGATTTGCTTTCCACATACAGATCCAAAGAGGCTGCTAGGAGATGGCATATTTTCTCCAAGCATTACAAAAGACCAGCTTGGAATGAATTTTTGACATTATTCATCATCCTGACTGCCTTGGTTTCCTCGTGTTACCCTTCTCCACAGGCATAGACACAAGCAGACATGTTCAGCTCCCTGTGCATGCCACAACCTAGAATAGGACATCATGCTTTGGTGGTATTAATACAGTGGGAGAAGTTGCAAGGTTTGTACTCAGATAACCAAATGGCACAACTTTTCATTTAGGTAGTCAGAAATGTAAGGTACTGAAGTTGTGTTGGCAGCAATGAAGATTTTGCTCCTTTGTGGGCTACAGATTTATTTATGTTGTTTTTTTTTAATTGGAGCAGTTAGATGAGGCAGTGGATAGAGTGCTGGACCTGGAATCAGGAAGACCTGAGTTTAAATCTGGCCTCAGATACTTACTAGGTATGTGATACTGAGCAAATCATTTAACCTCTCTTTGCCTCAGTTTGCTCATCTGTAAAGTGGGGATAATATCACCTATCTCTCAGGGTTATTGTAAAGATAAACATTTTTTTAAAATTGTAAAGCATTTGATACAGTGCATTTGTTGTTGTTCATTTGTTTCAGTCGTGTCCAACTCTTCATGACCACATTTTTTTTTTAGTTTTCTTGGCAAAGATCCTGAAATAATTTGATAATTCCTTCTACAGTTCATTTTTACAAGTGAGGAGCTGGGGCAAACAGGATTAAGTGACTTGCCCATGGTCACACAGCTAGATACAGTGCCTGGCACATAGTAAGGGCTATATAGATATTAGCTCTTTATTATTAGCATTATTACTTCCTTCAGCAAAGGAAAGCATAGATTTAGTGCTGAAGGGAACTTCAGAGATCATCTAGTTCAACTTCATTCTGCAGGTGGAGAAAACTCAGGATCAGAGAGAGAGAGAGAGAGACTATCTCTTATCTAAAGTTAAAAGCCAATACTTGGCAGAGCTGGGATTTGAACCCAGATCTTCTGACTCCACGGCTAGCATTCTGTCCAGTTCATCAGATATTTTAGGCTTATTTCTCTTATTATCCTTTGTAAATGAGAGTTGTTCATTTTAAATGATACCTTTGAAAGATTTTGGTATCAAACATGTCTCAAGAAATTTGGAAGGTTTGAATTACCTGCCATTAAAAACAAAGTACTTGATAGAGTTACTTGATCATAGGCTGCGCGAGGTTGGCCCAATTTAATGATATCTTTGAAAGGCCATTGAATTAAATGTTGAAAGATCTTGGTCTGAATTCTAGTTTTGTCATCTGTGTGAGTTTGGGCTAGTAAAAACCTACCCAGGCCTCATTTTTCTCATCTGTATAATGGAGTGGACTAAATGGCCTTTGTGACCTTGATCCTATGATCATCAGGTTCTTTTCAGCTCTAAATTCTAATGACTCAAAAGTAAGGATTCTGGCAGTCTTGTAACCCCCCTTGGATCATCTTGGAGCTCTTTCCATGGTCATTGAAAAACAAAACAAAACAACTTACCTGAGGCTGAGGCAGTATTGCTTTTCATTCAATAAAAATTGCTGGGGCAGCTAGGTGGCTAGTGGATAAAGCACCGGCCCTGGATTCAGAGGGACCTGAGTTCAAATTTGACCTCAGACACTTGACACTAACTGTGTGACCCTCATTTCCCCCCTACCCCCAAATTGTTGGAATGCTTTCTAAATTCAGTGCACTGGTTTAGGGAGTGGGAAAGCTATTCAATCAAAAAGCAATTGTCAATCACCTACTGTGTGCCTGGCACTGGTGATATAAAGACAAAAATGAAATAGACAATATACTCAAGAAGTTTACATTTGATATGGGGAGATGATATGTTTATAAGCAAGTGTATTTAAATATGTAAATAATAAGCCCAAGACAACTTCTTGGAGAAAGAGGACAATAGAAGCTGGGCATCTCAGGAAGCCATCATCTAAAAAGTATGCTTACTCACGGTTTTAAAGAAAACAAAGGATTTTTAACAGGAGTTCTTAACTTGGAATCCATGTACTTGTTTTTAAAATATCTATCTAAGTATCTAGAAATATTTCTTTCTATAATCCTAGGTATTTTCCTTTATGCATTTAAAAATATTATTCTGAGAAGCAGTATACAGGTATGTTGCCAGAGGGATCTTACAATAACAACAACAAAAAGTTAAGAAATCCTATTCTAAGGAGTATGTGTGGAAATGCATTCTGGGAGTGATGGATAGAAAGTATAAAAGTGTGTGTATGGGAAATTGAATGTCATGGTTGAGAAGAGTACAAAAGTGAGGCAAACAATACAGTGGTATGTATTATGACGTATAAAAAGTTCAAGAGACAAAGTTTCTGGGTAATTAATTATTTCATTAATCATGCTAGCATAAAATTAATAAAAGGGTCCATTGACAATCAAATGGCAAAGACCCCTCATGGAATTCGCTCAATGCTTATATGCCCTTGGAAGATTGGTGTTCCAGAGGGTCACCAATCAACTCTGATTAGTTAACAAGTAATGAGAGAATGAATATTAAAACGAAATGTTGTTTTATTCTAATGAGGGTCTGGGGGATGACCCTGATTGCTCAGTCTTGGCCAAAGACACTTATGTATACCCATATCACCCTATCTAAGATAATGTAGACAAAAGGGTGAATTTACTTTTATCCAGACCTGTCTAAGGAAAACACAATGGACCAGAATCCATCAATTCACCTAAACTAAAATGTATTTACCTTTTGATCAGATCTGGGTTTTCTCTCTCATTATCAGCCTTGCACTTCAAAGGCTGCCTGAATAATTTACAGGGGCTGATTTTGGAATGAGGAATAAGAAAAGGGGGAAAACAGTCCAAATTCAATAATTGGTTATTCATATAAGAGAGAAATAATTTTTTCTCTCAGTATCCACTACCAAAGGTCTCTGACTGGCAAGGGCATCCTCATTGGCTCAGGCAGTTACTAGGCATTTTGGGCTTAGGATCATTGTAGCCATTACTTTATGTTGTTTAAATGACTGTAGGCAATTGTGATAGTCCATAGCAAAATGATCAGTGCATTAGAAGTTGTAAGATCTGAGTAAAGGGCCCAACTCACCATTGTGACTATGGACAAGTCACTAGAACTATCTGAGCCTGTTTACTCATGAGAAAAATGGGGATTGGGGGACCTAACTCACAAGGTCAATTGAAAATACAAAACACTTTATAAATTGTAACACATTATATAAATATGACTTATGAGTTCTTTTTGCATTTCATTAGATTATTTTATAGCTAGTTATTTGGGTATATGTTGTAGATACTTCATCCTTCTTTAATATGAGGTAATCTCCTGAGGACAGGGAATTTTTAATTCTAGTATCAACAGCAACTATCACAGTGCATCATATACACTAGGGACTTAATAACTGCTCCTTAAATTGAATCAGTCACCATCCAGAATCCCAATTCTCAAATCTGGCCAGCAGAAGGTCAAATATGATTGGTGGTGGCTCTGTGGACCTATAATTTTGGTCTTCTTTGATGAATGCAGAGTAGCAGAATCATAAACAATGATCTTAGGTTCTAGGTCTGCTTTTGCCATTTACTAACTGGGGTTTAAATTTAGGCAAGTAATTTAACTTCTCTGAATTGAGCTACCCATCTATCAAATCAGAGGGATTCAACCCAACTTTCAGGTTTTCTATCATCCTCAAAGTCAAAGTCTTTTGAAAAATTTGAAAGATAAGCACCAAGACCAGGAAGCACTTTCCCCCTGATTCCAGGAATAAGTCTTGCTGCTGGAAAAAGTTGTTTTGGGACTTTGAAAGAAGAAAGTGAAAAATATTTGTAAGAACAGTTACTGAGGGGGCAGCTAGGTGGCACAGTGGATAAAGTACTGTTCCTGGAGTCAGGAGGACCTGAGTTCAAATCTGGCCTCAGACACTTAACACTTACTAGCTGTGTGACCCTTGGCAAGTCACTTAACCCAAATTGCCTCACACAAAAAAAATAATAAAAAATTTTTAAAAAAAGAATGGTTACTGAGGGAAAGTATAAAATCACATTCTACCCCCTTCCTTTCCCAGGATTGGATCTGAAAAGAGCAACTTGTTTTGTTCCTTTTCTCCTCAATGAACAAGCTTCCCTGAGTTGCTTTTGGCTCTCTGCCTTTGAATACTAGGAGTATATTTCAATAGTGGAAATAAACCTCCAGAAAGCCCTGACCCCAGCATGATGTAAAGCCCTCAGACACAAAAGTGCTATTAAAATGATGCATTTACTGATTTCTGGCCTGTTGTCAGTACTAAAAACCAATGTAGCTTGAGTGACATCACTGAAAATGCAAATACCCATGTTAAAGACACTACAAAATGGCTTAACTGATTCCTTTTTTCTGGACTTTTTCTCCTTGATTGTAACTGAGAAAAACAACACTTTTAAGATATTGAAATTCCTTACATTTGGTTTCAGGTTGGCAGTACTGTTCCTCCCTCCCCCTTTTAAGCCAAAGAAATAAAGGAGGGAAGGAAAAAAGAAAAAGTAAAGGAAGAAGAGGAAAAAGAGGAAGGGAAGAAGAAAAAGGAATGAAGGGAGGAAGATGAAGGAAAGGAAGAAGATTAAAAGAAGGAAAAAAGAAAAAGAAAATTAAGCACTTAGTCTGTGCAAAGCACTGGTAATATAAGTACAGACAGTTCTTGGCATTAATGGGGAGACAAGAGTTGTGGAAGGTTTCAGTCACAAGTTACAAGAAAGAGTTCCTTGATCCTTAGCAAGAGATGGGAAAGCAGTTGTAAATTCCTCTTCTTCAATGTGATTCCCATAGAAAGCTTTGATTTGTGAAAATTCAGGAGAAAGGTATAATGGTGAGGTTATATTGTTCATATTTATTTGAGTGAAATAATACCATGCTGCTGAAATTAGTTCTTTTTCTCCAATGATTTCTCCATGGGATTACAGACTCTAGAGCTAAAAGGAACCTCAAAGGTTATTTTATCTTAACTATACCTGAGCAAGAATGCTCTGTCTAGCATCCCTGACACATGGTCATTGGCCTCTAAAAAGACTTTCAATGATGGATAACTCACTATCTTTTAAGAAAGCCCATTTTACCTTTGGGAACGTCTCATTTGTTAGGAAGTTTTTTTTTATTACATTAAGCCAAAATCTGTTATATGTAATTTCTACACATGAGTACTATTTCTGTCTCTTCAGGCCAATTAGAAAAAGTCTCAGCCATCTGTTCTTTTTGTTTATTTGTTTGTTTTTGTTTTTGTGAGGCAATTGGGGTTAAGTGACTTGCCCAGGGTCACACAGCTAGTGAGTGTCAAGTCAACTGTCTGAGTCCAAGTTTGAACTCAGGTCCTCCTGAATCCAGGGCCAGTGCTCTATCCATTGTGCCACCCAGCTGCCCCCATCAAGCCATGTGACAGGAAATTATACCCACACCTTTCAAACAATCATCTTATGGCATGGTTCTAGTCTTTCTGACATCCTGATTATCCTTCTCTGGATGCAGTTGAACTTGTCAGTATATACCCAGACCTAAGCACAATCATCAGATATGGTTTGACAAAGGTTCCTTCTCTTGTTCTGTATAGCATGAGCATGTTAACATATTAATATATTGATATTAATAATAATATGTTAATATATTAATAAGCTGCTATAGCAGCCTGAGGGTCACATTAGTTTTGGGGTTGTAATATCGTATAGTTTCAATTCAACTTAACAAACATATATAGGAACCCAATATGTTGGAAGGTGTGGAGAAAACAAAATAATCCTTGCCTTCCTATATGGAAATCCTTCCAAATCTGCTTTCCATATAAATCTTTTTTATCATCATTTTATTTTTTATCATAATTATATAATCTTTTAAAGGGAATAGGTTAATAAAAATCCACAACTTAGAACCAAGGTTAAAGGTGATAAGTTATAATATGAAAAATTTATGAAATTAAAATAGCCCTAAAATGGCCTATTTGAATATGCTGTTATATTTAAAAATAGGACATGGGTAAAGGAATAGACATTATCAAGGACTATCATAAATTGCCATAGACATTTATAGCTAGGTCCTGATTAGTGACAATAATGGATCCTATGATGTGGTGGCATTATTTGAATTTGTACCATATATTTGCATTAGGCTGGAAACAATTACCATATTTTACATAAGCAAATTTCAAATAATTTGAATTAAATAAATATGTGAGACCACCTCATTGGATTCATTATTTACACTAATTAGGACTGTATTCTAAATAACATAAAGTATTGGCCACAATGAGGAGGCCAAAAAGAGTCACTGCTTCAGGCAGGGAGAATTTAATTGTGAATTAGAGACCCCTGGCAGCCAAGGGCAGCCCAGACTTGGGATATAAATAGATTTATAAAATCTTATAGAAGAAGATGATGGATGATTATGAAGCATACTGATGTATAAAACTGAGAATTTGAGAGAGAAAACAACCTTTTCAGACAGCTTGGTGTGTGATCCTATCTCGGTCTGGGGTTCTTTCTGATCTTATGCAAATGGTACACTAGGAACCATAGTATTTGAAATGGCTACTTTTACCACAAATATATACATTGAACACCATTCCTTGCTCTCTCAATAACTCCAGATAATAATGGTCCACACCATTGTTCAGTGAGACCTGAGGGGCAGAGAGGTGGTTCCTATATTCTCCTTGGAGAGGTTCCTCTCCTCCAGATGTTTGCACATATAAGAACCTATTCCTAAAACCCACATCATACAGATAGGGGCAACTCTCCATTGTCTCATGACATCTATCATATTGGTTCTTTTATCATATACATAGCCCAGTTCCATTCCTTAACTTACTCTAGATCTAATTAATCAAGGCCATGCAAAAAATATTTGAACATGTAACTGAAAGGAGCAAAAAAAATTAGACAAAAAACAAAACCAGAGAAGACCAGTTCATATTTCAAAAATAAACTCTTTTCTTTATTAATGTTAATGGAGCCTCCATACTGATGCTCTAACATCCTAAACCTTGATATATTATTGCATGAGGAAGTAAAAATGGCATTGAAGAGGACAAAGAAGGGAAGAGTAACTGAACTTAAGCCAAGTATACACAGATGAGGTTCAGTCTGGAAGTGATACAGTTTTGACACTGTTGATCATTTCTCAGGATATTTGGATGAAGTAAAGATACAGAATAATTTCTATAAGTCATAAAAATCATTCACTATAAAGACAAGGCACATTAGTTGATGCAAAAATTTACTTGGTGCTTTGAGGTATTCTTAAATCCTGTTCTTTCTAGTGTTGTTCATGCCCAGAAAATTGTGATGGAAAGAATATCAGTAATTACTGACCCATATGCTACTTTTTCACCCCTCAAAATCTTTATGAGAATCAACTCAATATATATTGAGGTTTTCCTTAATGAAAATGTCAGAAGGAAATACCCATGTGTTCACCCCTGATATTCTAACACATCTTAGTTATGTAATTGAAAAGTACAAAGAACACAGCATCTCACTTCACTTAATTTGATTTAGTAGAGCAGAATGCAGCCCTATAAACTTCTTCCCAACAAGGTTTCTTCCATGCATAAGCTAATATAGGAATACTTGAAAGATATGACAATAGCAATGACTTTGACCCCTTGATTATTCATAGGAGATGAGACATAAAACAGGGAGACCTACAATCACTAAAGGTGTTTGCCACTGTCATGGCAGAAGTCCAACATATGGCCCCAGGAGAAGGATTCCATATATAGGGGGAGATCCTCCAGATGCTTCTATTTTCAGATGGTTTTATCAAGCCCTGAAACAATGAAGAAATCAATAATAATAATAAACAATAACAACAACTGTATTTTAATCCCTATTTTACACCTGAGGAAACTGAAGCAGAGTTTGTGACTTGTCCAACATCACACAGCTAATAAGTCTTTGAGACTAAATTTGACGTTGGGTTTTCTTTACCCTAGATCTAGAGCTCTATCCATTGTGTCACCTAGCTTCCTAATAATTCCACGAAATCTACAATGACACATGTTCAGCCTCACAATTTATATAAAAAATTATGACAATAAAGAATGTATGTTATTCAGCTTTTGCTATGTGATTTGAAGAACAATCCACAGAGAAAGTATATCAGTTCATATGTTTTGGAGACATTGCCCATTTGGACAATCAACAAAATTCAGAATTAAATCAGAGAAACAAACTACATTTCATATTTTTGGAAAAATATTATTTTTTCCAATTACATGTAAAAAAAACCATTTTATTTCATCTTGCAGAGTTCCAGGACTTTATGGTTGGAAGGGACCTTAGTGGTCATCTTGTCCAACCCACAGCCCCAAAAGATCCCTCCCTCCCCCATGCACCCAAATGGATCATTGCCCTTTCTTGAAGACCTCCTGGGAGGGAGAACCTACCACTTCTTAAGGTAACCAAATCTTCCCTGGAATAAATTCCCCTCCTCTTTTTTAAATTAAATTTTTCTTTATGTCAAGCCTAAATTTACTTCTTTGTAACTTTCACTCTCTGGGTCAAAAAGAAACAGGGCTAATCTTTATTTCATAGGGATTTAGACTTTTAAATACTGGAATAAAACTATCACATCCATACCAAGTCTGCTTTCCTCCAGAGTAAACATCTCCAAATTCTTCAGCCCATCTTCATATGGCATTAGCTTCAGTTCTCTCACCATCTTCCTTGCTCTTGTCCAGAGAAGCTCCACTTTATTTATATCCTTCTTAAGATGTGGTTCCTAGAACTGAATGCAATACTCCATATAGGATCTAACTGGATCAGAGCACAACAGGACTGTCCCCTCCTTTTTCCTGGAAGCTTTGACTCTCTTAATGTAGCCCAATATCACATTAGCTTTTTTTTTTTCAATTTGGTTGACACATCACTCTGGTAATTGATATTGAATTTACAATCTTCTGTTTGGGAACTCACACATCACTTTTGATGTCTTCGAACTCTTTCCTGAGAGAAACAAAAAATATTCATTTTTAAAAACACCATGATTTTTCTAATGATTTTCTATGGGTGTGACTCATAGAGTAGAATAATTCCCAAGAATCAGATTTGTAGATCATCAAATGGGCAGTGGAGTGATATATAGTGGGTTTAAATAAGTTTCAGGATTTTAACAATGATAAATGACACATATTAAATTGTCTAAATTTTATCAACAAATAGATGTATGACTAGATAAGGAGCTGAGGTGGTCATGCAGAGAAAGTGAAGGATGATGCATAGACAGCTTATTTGTTTCACTGGTACCTATGGGAGAGGAACATTCTCTGGGGATCAATATGACTAGTGGTCATAGAATCTTTGCTTAGCCTCTTACCTAGCCTTTAACTATTGAATGGATGTTGCCCCAGATAAACTGAGATCTGAGGAAAACCTTTGTTTAAAAAGGCCAAGGTTTCCCACTGCATCTACGGTCATCACCAGTCCTACTGAGCTATGTCTTGCTATTTGACCTTGATGACTCTGTAAAAGAGAGATGATGACTTTGAACAGCCCTGCCTTACTTAAATCCAATTTACTTCCAAGTCAAGATATCACCCTCTTGATGTCATTGGTCCTCTTTGAGAATAATGGATGAACAAGGAGAAGACTCTAATTGTGGCAACTTATTTCTGATGCTTCAGAATTCAGGAATGTAGTGGGGGAGGGAGGGAGAGACACAGAGTGACAAAGTGGAGGTAATGACCACAAAGCAAATTGATTCCTGCTGTTTTCTGCCTCCTCTTGCTTCAGTTGGCAGACTTTGAAGGTCCCCCATGCCTGTCCTTTATGTTTGCTGGCTTTGACTTTTAGACCAGAAGGATGGTTTTAGCTGAGAGCAGCTAGAAAGGTATATGTGTTTGTCCTAATGGTGGGAAGCTGGAGAGTACTCTTAAATTTTCTTGGCTAAGATATTGCCCAGAGTTTCAAGGATGGTTCAATCCATAGATCAAGGTGTGGAAGTTTGCTGGCTTATCATAAACCTCACATCTCCCAAACCAAACAGGAACAGAAATTATCTCAGTCACTCCTGATACTTTCTAGGGAAATTGGTAGCTGCTAACCTGGCATTGCTGGTTCTGACTTATATATTGAGTGATGCCTGAGGGTTTGAAGTAACACTTTCACCATCATATATAAAATGGTGGGTCAGGATTTCAGAAGCTGTTTCTGAATATTGGGCTAGGAAAAAACAAATGGCTGTAGCATAAACTTAGACCAAAATGAGGGAACTTGAAACTAAAGGATTCATGCCTATGACTATATTAATATTACCCACTGGATTTATGTGGAAATCATATGAATGTTCATTTACCTGAGAGGGGAGTTGGGGGATTTACAGGAAATATACAAATGGGTTTGTCAGTCTGCATGTATGATTCTTAGAAAACTATAGAAAATAATGGTGAATATTTTTAACATTTGCTTCCCCAAGCTACATTTTTTTAATATTCTGGTGCCAGCTGCCAAGGGAAGGAGGCTAGAACTCTGTTATTCAGTTTCAGACAGGCAGCTCTGGATTAAATTTGTAGCACATATATCCCCATTGCTCAAATCTTTTTTCCGACGCCTTTTGTGCCCAGGTTTTACAGAAGCATAAGACCTAGTTTGGGACCCACCAATAGACCCTCTGGGGAATTTAGACACACTGTAACAGAGACTGCTTTTTTCTACGTCAGAGTGAGGAGCCTGGACCAAAGAGAATGAAGAAGGGGGAATGTGATGGAATACCAATCCCTGTATCTAAGTCCCTGAAATCCTCTTTTGAGCCTTATCTGACAGCTTCCTCCCACATACTACATGATGAATACCCCAAAGAGCAGGCTGGTTTGATGTCTGAGCACCATTACTGTTCTGCAACATTACCCCCAAATCCCAAGTTCTATTTGCCAGTAGTCCAAGCAATGGGTAAAGAGGCAGCAAAACACTAGATTTATAGTCAGGAAGGATATGGGTTCAAATCCCACCAATGACCTTTGTAGGTATATGAAGATACACAGGTGACTTAAATTTCCTGTATCTCATTTTCATTGTGTAAAACAAGAATAATATTATCAGTAGCCCATATTTCACAAGATTGTTCTGAGCATAAAATGAGAACATGTGTCCTTACCTTCATCTCTGTTGTACAATGCCTGCTGTGTTCCTCTACTTTTGGGTACCTTTTGCAAACATTCTATAATATGCAAGCTTCGTTAATTTCAGTACAAATAGAAACATCAGTTCCTAGAGCATTTATATATAGGGTCATAACTAGGACAGGATCACTAGAGCTTTGCTTCTGGGCCCAGTTTTATAAGGAGCTAACAGTCGCTTGCAGTCCTCAGCAGCATAGAAACAACAGAACTTAGAACCTAGTTAGCAGAAATATCTAAAGTGGAAAGTACCCAAAGAGTAGACTGGAGTGGTCTTAGATGCCTTGTCCCAAGTTGTGACTTCCTAGCAATCTTGTATAATAAGAATATTTGAGAGTATTAGCTTGTTTCCTCCTTTTTAAAATGCAGCTGATTATATGTGTTACCTCTATATCAGGGCAGTCATGCAGAAGGCTATTGGTAAAAGCACAACAGTCTATAGAAATCAGATTTCATGATGGTGCTAACAGTCACCAAAACTAGTTATTTAAAAATGTGCAGCCACAGCCAATTGAATCCTCTGTGGGGTAGACACAGGAGACAACAGTGGGTAGCCTATAATGCTCATCAGAAAGCGTTCATTGCACAGACAGTACAATAAAGGTCTAGTCTACGAGAGGGTTGCCCTAAGTCTTCTGATGTAAGCTGGCTGCCATGCCATAGCCCTTTATGTCACCTATCTGCTCACCATTGTGCTTCAACAGTGAATAAAGCTGTGGTGATGTGTAAGTCACACACTCTGGTCTCTTTGGCAGGCAAGGGTCTTGTCTTTGTGTTTCTCTCTTTTTACCAAATTATGTTCCTTGGTAAAAGGGGGCTCTCAGTCAAAGGCAAACCCTGCCAAGTGACTTATTCACTGTTTGACAAAACCAACAATTCATTAACTGAAAAGCACAAGGAAATAAATGATCAAATCTGTGTTGAATCCATTTGTGATTAAAGATGTTGGGAGTTAGGGCATGTTTGTAATTTGATGCTAAGTTTTTTTATTTATTGACTGATTCCTTCCTCCCCTCCCACTGCTCCCCCTCCTGCCAAATTATATTTATATGTATGTGTATATATATATATGAATGAATGCCTATGATGAGGCCAGATTACATCTGGAGCATTGTGTTCCAGTCTAGGAACCACATTTTGTGGACATTAATGAATATCCAGAAAGGTGAGGGCAGGTTAGTGAAGGGCATTTACTTGGTTGAGGAACTGAGGATGCTTAGCATAGGGAAGGAGGGACAAGATAGCTCTCTTCAGGTATATTAAGCACTATCCTTAGTTTTGTTTTGTATTTGTTTTTGCAGGGCAGTGGGAGTTAATTGACCTACCCAGGGTCACACAGCTAGTAAGTGTCAAGTGTCTAAGGTTGGATTTGAACTCAGGTCCTCCTGAATCCACTGTGCCACCTAGCTGCCCCAAGCACTATCCTTTGGAAGAAAGAGCAGATGTTTTCTGCTTGGCCTCTGAGGGCAAAACTAGGGAAAATGGACTCATTTGGCAAAGAGGCAAATTATCTTTAAAAGATTTCAATTGATATTCATGAGTCATATGATTTCATCACTATGGAGAGAACACAGGTTCTAGAGTCAGGAAGGCCCAAGTTTCAATCCATCCTCAGACATTTATTAGCTGAATAACCCTGGGCCAGTCATTTAACCTCTGTGTGCCCCAGGTTCCTCAACTGTAATATGGGGTTAATAATAGACCTACCTCTTGTGGTTGTTATGAGAGTCAAATGAGATAATAAATGCAAAGCACTTCCCATGGTACCTGGCACATACATAGTAAGCACTGCAATGATGTTAGCTATTATCATTATTATTCTTTCAAAATTTTTCTTTCAAAGAGTAAAATTCAATATAAGGAAAAGATTCCTATAAAGGAAGGCCATCCAAAGTGCATAATGAATGCTACAAAACTGTTAAAAGACAGCATCGATGGTCCCTGCCTTTGAGATCCAGAGGTTTTTGCCACTATTCAAATAGTGGCTTTTGAAGTCTGAATTTCATATTAGTAATAATAATGATAGTAGCCTATAGTTACAATTTACACTTGAAAATTTGTAAGAGTAACCCTGTGAGGTAGATACTAAAATAATTGTTATCCCCATTTTATAAATAAGGGAATGGAATATCAAAGAGCTGAAATGTCTTGCTTGCCCATGGTCATGTCATTAATAAGTGTCAGTTGCAGGATTCAAACCCAGGACCTTCTTAATTCTTTTTTCAGCACTCTTAGCATCTTTAGGTAGAAGTGAACATCACTGAAGTCAGTAGAATAATTTATGGGAAAGATCTCCTTTTCCATGTGTAACTTCCAAGTAATTAATTACAGGCAGTGTATCATAAGATCAAAAGTTTTAGAATAGTAACAGACCTTTGGAGATCATTTACTCCGTCCTTTAGAGTAGGAAGTAGAGGTCTATCTATTCCCTTTGGTATTTGGAGATGGGAAGGCTCTTTCTCCTGGATCCAAAGTTTATGATTCCTTCCTATCTGAATGAAATTAGATGAAGGTGGGCACCAACACTCCTGTGAGTGGGCACCCTGCCCAATGGCTAAGCAAAATGAATCATCAATGTAGCATAAGCGCCAAAGGAGCTAATGCAACATCAAGCATCATTAATGGAAACAGAGTGTTATCCATAATGACATAGGTCATGGTCCTGCTGTTCTCTGCACTGGTTAGGCCACATGTTCAGTATTATATTCATTCCTTTGCACCATATTTTAGAAGAGACACTGACAAACTGGAGTTCATTCAAATAAAGAGTGATCTGGATGATGGAGAGACTGGAGAACAAATTGTACAAGAATATGAAGAAGGAAATGAGAATGTTTAGCCTGGGGAAGAAAAGGATTTAGAGGGGATATGATCAAGTCTTCAAGTATGTCAGGGATAGAATGGGATTGCATTTTTTGTCATGGTGTCATAGGTTATAACTAAGGATAGCATTTGGAAGTTAGCCTTAGCATAAGGAAAATGACAGAAACAATTAGAGCACTCTTCACCCCCAAAACATTTGTTTTTATTTATTTAATTAAATATTTCTGAATTATATGTAACATTTTGAACAATTTTTTAAAAAGTTCCAAATTCTTTTCTTCCTTATTCTTCCCCCACCTTGAGAAAGTGAGCATTTTGATTTTGATTATGTATGTGAAGTCATGTAAAACATGTTTCTATATTAGCCATGTTGCAAAAGAAAACAGAAACAAAAAAGTAAAATAAAGTAAAAAAAATTATTATTCAATCTACCTTCAGAGTTCATCACTTCTCTCTCTGGAGTTGCATAGCATTTTCCATGAGTCCTTTGGAATTGTCTTGGATCATTGTTTTGATCAGAATAGCTAAGTCTCTCACAGTTGATATATATATATATATATATATATATTTTTTTTTTTGGTGAGGCAATTGGGGTTAAGTGACTTGCCCAGGGTCACACAGCTAGTAAGTGGTAAGTGTCTGAGGCCGGATATGAACTCAGGTCCTCCTGAATCCAGGGCCAGTGCTCTATCCACTGCGCCATCTAGCTGCCCCACAGTTGATCAATTTTACAATGTTCCTGTTACCGTGTACAATTTTCTCTTGGTTCCACTCACTTCATTTTGCATGAAATCATTTAACTCTTCCCAGGTTTTTCTACTCATCATTGCTTTCTTCTTTTTGTTAATAATAATAAATTTCTTTAGAATTTTCTCTAAGTTACATGTAAAAACTTCCTGTTCCAAATTCTCTTTCTCCCTCCCTCACCACCCCTCTTTAAGAAATCAAGCAATTCAATGTAAGTTATACATGTTCAGTCATGCAAAATATCTCCTTGTTAGTCAGGTTGTGAAAGAAAATAGACAAAATAATTTTTGAAAGAGGAACTTAAAAAAATACTTCACTCTGTATTCAGATACTATCAATTCTTTCTCTGTAGATTGATTGCATTTTTATAAGTCCTTCTGATAGCATCCTGCTCAACATTTCTTTCAGTTACTATTGTTAACTGTATTATCCTCTATCCTATTCCCTCCCCTTGATCTTTACTCTATTTTCTATCTTCTTTCACCCTATTCCTCCTCAAAATTGTTTGTCTTTTACTGCCCCCTCTCCCAATTTGCCATCCCTTCCTTCACCTCTCCCCCCTTCCCCTCCCACTTTCTTGCAGGGCAAGATATAGTACTATACCCATTTGAGTGTGTATATTATTCCCTCTTTGAGCCAATTCTGATGAAAGTAAGGCTCACTCACTCCCCCATTCCTTCCCAATCTTCTCTTCCACTCCATAAGCATTTTCTTGTTTCTTTTATGTGAAGTATTTTACCCCATTCCACCTCTCCCTTTCCCTTTCTTCCAGTGGATTCCTCTCACCCCTTAATTTTATATATATAATTTATTTATTTATTTTAGTTTTCAGCATTTGTTTAGATAAGGTTTCCAATTTCAAATTTTTCTCCCTCCCTTTCCTCCCTCCCCCCCCTCCCCTAGACAGCAGGTAATCTGATATAGGTGTTTTATATATATATATATATATATATATATATATATATATATATATAAAATAACATTAAAAAATTTCTGCATTAGGGGCAGCTAGGTGGTGTAGTAGAAAGAGCACCAGCCCTGGATTCAGAAGTACCTGAGTTCAAATAGGGCCTCAGATACTTAACACTTATTAGCTGTGTGACCCTAGGCAAGTCACTTAACCCCAATTGCCTCACCAAAAAAAAAAATTCTGCATTAGTCATATTATATGAGAAGAATTATATTTTAAAGGTGCCATCATGGGGCAGCTAGGTGATACAGTGAACAAAACACCAGCCATGGACCCAGGAGGCCCTGAACCCAAACCCAGCCCCAGACACAAGCCAGCCCACACTGCCTGCCCCACAATAAAGGATAAACAAAAAATAAATGCTTTACAGATATCATCCCTTCATAATCAATTCCCACCTGTGCCCTCTGTCTAAGTTTATTCCTTTCAGTTCCACTAATACTGAAAAGTTCTTATGAGTTAGAAGTATCATCTTTCTATGTGGGAATGTAAGTAGTTTAACCTTTTAACATCCCTCATGATTTCTTTTTCCTGTTTACCTTTTTATGCTTCTCTAGGGTCTTGTATTTGAAGTCATATTTTCTATTCAGTTCAGGTCTTTTCATCAAGAATGCCTGAAAGTCCTCCTTTTCATTGAAATCCCATTTTTCTGCTGAAAGATTATACTCATTTTTGCTGGGTAGGTGAGTTTTGGTCATAATCCCAGTTCCTTTGCCCTCTGGAATATCCTTCTCTTCCTTTAATGTAGAAGATGCTAGATCTTGTATTATCCTGACTGTAACTCCACAGTTCTTAAATTGCTTCTTTCTAGCTGCCTGCAATATTGACCTGGGGTCTCTGGAATTTGGCTATAATATTCCTGGAAGTTTTCCTTTTGGGATCTCTTTCAGGAAGTGATCGGTGGATTCTTTCAATTTTTATTTTACCTTCTGCTTCTGGAATGTCAGGGCAATTTTCCCAGACAATTTCTTGGAAGATGATGTCTAAGCTCTTTTTTTTCATCATGGTTTTCAGGTAGTCTAATAATTTTCAAATTATCTCTCCTGGATCTATTTTCCAGGTCAGTTGTTTTTCCAAGGAGATGTTTCATATTGCTCTCTATTTTTTTTATTCATTTGGATTCGCTTTATTGTGATGTGGTTTCTCATAAAGTCATTAGCTTCTATTTGCTCAATCCTAATTCTTAAGCAATGGTTTTCTTCAGAGAGCTTTTTTTACCTCCTTTTCTATTTGGCCAATTTGACTTTTCAAGCTGTTGACTTTTTTTTCCATGACCCCCCTGCATCACTCTCATTTATCTTTCCATTTTTCCCTCCACCTCTCTTATTTTATTTTCAAAGTCCTTTTTGAGCACTTTTATGGCCTGAGACCAATTAATATTTTTCTTGAAAGCTTTGGGTGTAGGAGCTTTGACTTTGTTATCTTCTTCTGAGGGTGTATTTTAATCTTCCTTGTCACCAAAGAAACTATCAATTTTTTTCTGCTTGCTCATTATCCTAGCCTATTTCTTGGCTTTTAACTTCTTCGTAAAGTGGGGCACTGCTTCCAGGATGCACTGTCCCAGACTTCAGGGGGCCCCAGGTTAAAATTTAAGGAGAGGCATGTTCTCAGCTTGCCTGATCTATGCTCTGGTCTGTGAGTCACCATGGGCCTGTTTACTTTTTAACCCAGAAGCAGAAATCTGATTCACTGTGGTCACAAGCTTGGCTTGCCTATGTCCCTCCCGCACTGGGCTGCTGCCACTCAAGTCTGCTTCCTGAACAACACAACAACGCTCCACCTCAGCTCCAGCAGAGACCCCTGCTATCTCCCCCTGGACAACTACTTGCCCCCCTCACAGGTCCATGAGCCCAGTTCCAGAAGTAGCCACTGACACTGATTATTCCAAGGCTCTGAAGGCGCAGCTTTCCTGGGGCTCTGTACAAAACAGCTTCATTTTTCTCTCACCCTGGTATAGCAGACCTTCCCTGCTACCCTTTTAAGCCATCTTTGGCTGGAAAATGATTCTTATTTTTTTCTTTTGTGGATTCTGCTGCTCCAGGAATTATCTTATGGCATTAGTTGAATGTATTTGGATGGATCACAGGGAGCTCCGAAAGTTACAGCCTTTCCTCCACCATCTTAGCTCCACCCCTCCCATCATTTCTTATATCACAATAGTATTCTATCACAATCATATTCCATGTATCTATTCCATTCTATCCATTGTATCACAAACATGTTCAGCCATCCCCCAATTGATGGGTATCTTCTCAATTTCCAATTCTTTGCCACCACAAAAAAGAGCTTCTAAAAATATTTTTGTACAAATAGGTCCTTTCCCTTTCTCTTTGATCTATTTGTGATACAGCTTTAGTAGTGGTATTGCTGGATTAATGAGTATACACAATTTTATCACCCTTTGGGAGTTTTTCCAAATTGTTCTACAGAATGATTGGATTAGTTCCCAACTCTATCAACAGTGCGTTAGTGTCCCAATTTTACCACATCCCTTCCAATATTTGTCATTGTCCTTTTCTGTCATATTAGTCTGATAGGTGTAATGTGGTATCTTAGATGTCTTAATTTTCCTTTATCTATCCAGTAGTAATTTAGAATATTTTTATGTGACTATTGATAGCTTTCAATTCTTCTTCTGAAAACTGCCTATTTATATCCTTTAACCATATATCAACTGAGGAATAGGTCATATTTTTATAAATTTGAGTCACTTCCCTGTACACACACACACACACACACACACACACACACACACATATGATAGTTTTAGGGGGTTTTGTTTTATTTTTGTTTTGTTTTGTTTTGTTTGTTTTTTATGGGCAATGAGGGTTAAATGACTTGCCCAGGGTCACATAGCTAGTAAGTGTCAAGTGTCTGAAGCCAGATTTGAACCTAGGTCCTCCTGAATCCAGGGCTGGTGCTTTATCCACTATGCCACCTAGCTGCCCCCTCACTTCCCTATATATTTGAGAAACAAAACCTTTATCAGAGACCCTTGTTGCAATTTCCCCCATTCCCTATTTTCCATCTATTTTGGACTGTATTAGTTGTGTTTTCGAAAAGCTTTTTAATTTCATGTAAACAAAATTATTCATGTTACTTCCCATGATCCTTTCAGTCTTTTGTTTGGTCATACACTCTTCCCTTATCCATAGATTTGATAAGTACATATTTCCATGCTTCTCTAATTTACTTATGATATCACCCTTTCTGTTTAAATCATTTATTCATTTGGTAAACAATGGGAGATGTTGGCTTATACCTAGTTTCTGTCAAACTTTTCTAATTTTCCCAGCAATTCTTATCAAATGTTGAGTTCTTATCCTAAAAGCTTGGTTCTTCCAGTTTATCAAACATTTGATTACTATGGCTATTTACTACTATGTCTTGTGTACCTAATCTATTCCACTGATCCACCACTCTATTTCTTAGTCAGTACCAAATTGTTTTGATGATTGCCACTTTGAAATCTACTGTGAAACTTTTAATTGCTAGGCCACATTTCTTTTTTTTCCTTTCTTTCTTTCTTTCTTTCTTTCTTTCTTTCTTTCTTTCTTTCTTTCTTTCTTTCTTTCTTTCTTTCTTTCTTTCTTTCTTTTGTGGGGCAATGAGGGTTAAGTGACTTGCCTAGGGTCACACAGCTAGTAAGATTCAAGTCTGAGGCCAGATTTGAACTCAGGTCCTCCTGAATCCAGGACTGGTGCTTTCTATACTGCACCACCTAGGTGCCCCCACTAGGCCATATTTCTTAACTTTTTTCATTGATTTCCTTGATATCCTTGACCTTTTTTTCTTCTTTTAGATGATTTTTTTCTATTTTTTATAGTTCTATAGAATAACTCTTTGGTAGTTTGATTGGTATGACACTGAATAAGTAAATTAACTTAGGTAGTGTGAGGGCCAAAATTTGATATACTGAGGTATTGTTACCACAGTAGGATTGTCATTTTTATTATATTATCTCAACGTACTTGTGAGCAATTTATATTTCTCCAATTGCTTAGATTTGTTTTTATGTGTATCAAAAATGTTTTGTAATTGTGATGCTATAATCCCTGGGTTTGTCTTGGCAAATAGACTCCCAAGTATTTTATATTTTCAGCAGTTATTTTAAGTGGAATTTATCTTTCCATCTTTTGCTGCTGGGTTTTGTTGTTAGTATATAGAAATAATGATGATTTATATGAGTTTATTTTATGTTTTTCAACTTTACTGAAGTTAATTGCTTCAACTAGTTTTTTGGTTGTTTAGAGGACTCTCTAATAGAATGAGATCCCTTAGTAGGTAGTAAATTCCCCTTCACTACAGATATTCAAATGAAAACTAAGTAACTACTTATCAGAGCTGTCAAATCAAATATTTTCAAAATGTTGATAAGTCTTGTGAATTTTTTTCTTCCTCCTTAAAAATATTTGTTTTAATTTAAATCTGTGTTATTAAGGATAGCTTTTTTTGGAGAAGAAAGAAAAATCCAAGGGGAAATCTAATTTATATAAAAGCAAAATATTTAAATAAGGGTTTATTTTCTTGAAAACTGGAGTTGTTGAAGAGGGAATTCTCAATCAACTGTGATTTGGAATCACTGAATGATGAAACCTTTCCATATACATATTATAGAGTCATGATGAGTAAATCCTCAAGGATTTTCAAGGTATAACTTTAAGAGATCATGTTTTGTTTTGTTTTTTAATTGAAAGAGCAACCCTTCTTGAACAGCATCTCCTCTATTGCATGGCTTCTTTTTGGGGGTTGGCACCAGTATATGATAGAGAGGTCTCCACTCTCAGCCAAAATTATTACCAATATCATTTCCCTGTAAAAGGCTGAAATTCTCTTTAAGTTGAGCCAAAAGACTGGAAAGTAGTTTAGAACTTATGGCTCATTTTACATGGCATTTTAGTATAGGGTAAAGAATGCTGAAAAATTAACCTGGATTGGAGTCCTACTTCAGGCACTGACTAATTTTGTGGTCTTGGGCAAATCTCTAAGACTCATTGTTCTTATCAGAAAAGTAAGTGCTGAAGTAGATGATTTTTACTGTCTCTTCTAAGCCTCAAATTCTTTGAATACTATGGAGGGGAAAATTTATGCAGTCACAGAAGTCTTGGTTTTTCCATATGAAACTCTATAGGATATGTAGGCTGGTATGACCCACCCTTTCTAACCACCAATCAATTGGCTGGATTAATTATAGAATCATAGATTGAGAGTTTGAAGGGACCCTGGAGGCCATCTAGCTCAAAACACTCATTTTATAGATGAACAGACTGAGGTGCAGAAAAGTCAAATTGCTTCCATGGTCACATTGGTAGCACATGATAATGGCAGGAATTCTCCTGACTCGAAAGCCAATGGGTTTTGTTTTGTTGGTCACACTGTTGGGTTTGTTTCCAAGCATGGATTAATTCACTTTTCTTTCCTGGATGTAACCATGCGAAAACAAGATCTTTTGTGATTTCTGATTCTCAGATGAAAAAGATATAGAGCCATGTGGCCTCTTGGACTGAACTGGGTTTATGGCTGGCTCTCAGGGAAAGTGAGTGTAGAGCTTTCTCAAGGTAAATTCTGCCGAAAGTTCCCTTCTAAAATGGACAGAGCAGGGCAGCTAGATGGCATAGTGGAAAGAGCACTGGCCCTAGATTCAGGAGGACCTGAGTTCAAATCTGGCCTTAGACACTTAACATTTACTAGCTGCGTGACCCTGGGCAAGTCACTTAACCCCAATTGCCTCACCAAAAAAAAAATAAAATAATAATAAAATAAAATAAAATGGACAGAGCACTGGACTTGGAATCAGTATCATCTGGGTTTGAATCCCATCTCTGACACTAGCCATGTGATTAGACTCAAATCAAATAATTTCTCTGGGCCTCAGTTTGCTCATCTGCAAAACTGAAATATTAGTTGCTATAGTTTTTCTGAAACTCAAGTGGGATAATATAAGCATTGCCCTTTGAAAAGTGGAAAGTTTTACATAAATGTCAGTTATTATTATTAGGCAGAGATACATTAGAGCTCAAGAGGTTGTACAGAGAGAACAATAGATCTCAGATTAGATGCCTCCTAAGATGGTCATAAATGACCATGTATCTTCTCCTCCTACTTGAAGTTGCATTCCCCCATCGCCTCTCAATGTCTTGCTACTGGGGACAAGTAAAAATAGTAAGTTACATTTGTCTGGGGTTTAAAGATTTACATAGCATTTTCTTTTCAATAACTCCAAGAGCTAGTTAGTATGAAAAGTGTAATTCTATCATTCCAGATAAAATACTAAAGCTCAAAGGACTAGTGACTTGCCCAAGAATGTGGAATTCACGTTAGAACTGAGTTTCAAATACTGGTGTCCGTATTCTAAGTCTAGTGTTCTTTCTACCATAAGAGCCTGGAAGGAAGGGCATCTTGTATAAGAAAGTACCTCCTAGAAGACATCTCCCACTTTGATGGCTGAGAAGTTCTAAGAGGGACGATAGGGTGGAAACTGGTATTTCACCAACATTGGTTGTCATTTTTTTATCCTAAAATGTATTTTATGTTCAATTTTCAATCATCTCAACCAAAATATTTAAAAAAATTTTTTTTAAGTTTATGAGCATAGTAGACAGTACCTTTTGGGGATTAGAAAGACTCAGGTTCAGGTCCAGCCCCTGAGACATACAAGCTATTTGATTGACTATGGGCAAGTCACTTCAACCTCTCATTGCTCCTGGCAACACTATCAATCAATTGGTGAACATTTATTAATCACTTAGTATGTGCCAGACGCTGGGCTAAGCTCTGGGGATAAAAAAGGAGGCAAAAAGACAATCACTGCCCTCAAGGAGCTTACAATCTAATGGAAACAATATGCAAACAATTATATAGGAAATAATAAAGAGGAAGAAATTTAAGAGGGGTTGGGTAAGGCTTCCAGTAAAAGACTTTAAGGCACAACACTCTAAGATTTTAAGATACAGAAATTTGTGATCACAGTAAGCATTGTTGTAGGGAATTGCCGTGCCAGTAGTTCTCCACATCAATAAAAACATGAGTGTTGGTCAATAGACATTCATTAAGGGCTTAATACATACTAAGTGCTGGGGATACGGAAAAAAGGCAAAAGATAATCCTCTATCTCAAGCTCACAGTCAAAAGGGGGAAGGCAGCATGCTAATAACTGTGTACAAACAAGCTATCCAAGGAACAAACTGGAAATAACAGAGGGAAAGCAGTAAAATGAAGAGGGATTAGGAAAGGTTTCTCTGGAGAAAGCTGTGTGAGTGTGTGTTTGTGTGTATGTTTGTATGTGTGTGTGTCTGCATGTATATCTTGTCAGTCAGGGAGGGGATATTAGTAAGGAAGATACTTTCTAGGTTCTTCGGACAGTTATCATTTGTTTTAATACTGAAATTTCCAAGCAGATAATGATAAATTTCCTTCCCCTATTTCCAGCCTTTTCTTCTCCAAGGGAAAAAAAAAAATCTGTTGCTCTCCACTTTCCATGTTGTTTCTGTTGTCTAACTCTAAAATAAGACTATTTGTGTGATTCTTTGTAAGTCACTTAAGCACTCATGGCTTCTTCTTATAAACCTGGAATACTACTTTCCATATGACCTACCTCATGGGCTTGTTATAAAGGTAAAATATTAAGAATACCATCAATAAATAGTTACTAAATTCCTTTTCTGTGCCAGGCATTGTGCTAAGTGCTACTAATACTAAAAGCTGACATTTATAGAGCACCTTAAAGTTTGCAAAGTGCTTTACAAATATCTCATTTTATCTTGACAACTACCCTAGAAGGTATGTGGTAGTATTATTCCCCATTTTACAACTAAGAAAATGGAGTCAGTGACTTGCCCAGAGTCACACAGCTAGTAAACATCTGAGGCTGGATTTGAACTTAGGTCCAGTGCTTTCTCCACTGTGCCTATGCTACCCATGTGGGGTAGTGTATGGGGGCAGTGGGGGAAAGTGCCTTACAAAAACAAAAAAGGATCTATGATGTCATACTATAAGAGGCTTTAAATGACATCTAGTTCAACCCCTTCATTTTCTAGATAAAGAAACTGAGCCCAAAAGGGATTCAGTGATTTTCCCAAGGTTATAAGAGGCAGCAAGTAGCAGACAAAGGCCTTGAACTTGGATCCTCTGACTCAACATCCTCTACTCTTTACAATTCACTGGTATTTTTTTCTTATCATGTTTATGAAAGCCCTTTTCACCCACTGTATGCTTTCAATTTTGTTTCAGAGTCGAAAACATGCAAGCAAAGTCCGACTTTATTACATGCTCCACCCTATAGATGGTGGGTGTCCAGCCAAGAAGTTGCGATCAGAAAATGTGAGTATACCATGCACCTAGAGGATTCCCTTTATGATTTGCCCTAATATTCTAAAAGTCATTTTATCACCACTGATGTTTGAAATCACCACTGTAATTGAAGGCCATGTCCATATTACTCAAAATGTTGAGTTAGTAGGATTACTTTTCCTAAAACATAATATAGAACATTTCATATGTATCTGGTCCTTTTTTTGCCAGCTAGAGCACATCATCACTATAGTGACAACAGACATTCATGAAGTGCCTACTGTATGCAGCGGATTATTCTAGGCTCTGAGAGACACGTAGAATTTAGCCAAAATATAGTCCTTGCTCTTGTTGGACTCACAGACTAATAAACATGAGCAGTAACTGGGACATTGTGATGAATTAGGCTTGGGAGCAATGGAGGGAATGAATGGTGTGGCCATAATGAGATTGTAAGCCTAGGGCAGGTCTGAGATACAGAAATGGTTAAAATACAGTCAGAATACAAAGCAAAAGACAAGTAAAGGAAAGATCCAAGCTCATCACAGGCAGAACTCACATTTCAGAAGGGAGCTTTTAAAGACTTTCTCATACCAGCCCTGTGACGTAAATAAAACCAGCATTTATCGTTCCCATTTTACTGATGAGAAAATTGAGGCTATTAGGATGGGAACTCAGGGCTTCAGGGTCTACATCATTCTGCCTCTCAAAGAAAGAACTTATTTTATAACAGTAACAGCAGCAACGATAATAACAGCATTTACAGGGTACTTTAAAATATGTAAAGCATTTTACAAATTTTATCTCATTTGAGTCTTACCACAACCCTGGGAGATAGATCCTGTTATTTTCCTCATTTTACAGTTGAGGAAATGGAGACTGGGAGAGAGGGAAATGATTTGCCCAGGGTCATATAGCTAAGAAGTGTCTAAGGCAGGAGTTGAACTTGTGTCTGCTTGTGTCCTATCCAGTGCTCTATCCACTATGCCTGATTCATCAATTTTTTTGTTACACTAACAATGATGTTTACTAGAGAAGTGTTACCCTAAAATCCTTTGGGGAGGCCCTAATTCACCTTGGCCAAATCTTAGTTTCCTGGCTTCTTTAGACATACATAGTTTCAGGAAGCCAGAATGCAGGCCGAGACATATGGCATGTAAGCACAAGCATCTTGAGGATTTTTCTTCCATTTGGGGGGATAAAATGATGATGTTTTGACATGGCATAAGGAAGTTTTGATTAGTGTTGATTTGTTGGAATTCTGCTATGCTACAAAATGGGGCTGAGCTGCTCACATATAGCTATATAAAGAAGGGGTATTTTGCTTAGAAAGTAATACATTGTGTAAAGATGTCTGATATCAGGAAAAGGTCCCTGGACTTAAAGTTAGATACTCTGACTTCAAACCTGCCTCTGAAACTTACTGCATCTTCAATGTGTTTTTAAAAATTAATTGCTGTAGCTATAGATACTAGTTTGGGTAGGCATATTTTCAATTTCATTAATATACCAGTAAAGAACTGACTTCCTAACTTCTCATGTTCTCAGGCAGTGTGGTAGAGAAAGCAGGGAGAGAGTTTGAGCACAGCAGTTAGCGCAAACAGGAAAAAAAGCCCCAGAAGACCCATGCTGCCTTCTAGAGAGACAGCACGTGGTCTCAAGGAGACCTAAGAAAGTTCAGAAGATCTACAAACTGGAGAGCCAAGAGAGTCTCTAACCCTGCCCCCCCCCTCCACTTTCCCCATCCCATGCCTCCCAACATGAAAAGGCTCAAATGGTATCTTCAGAGGGTTTATATCCTCAATTGAGAGGCAAGTCATTATACATTGATCAAAGTTAATTGGTTAGTATCATTCAGTTCCATTTGTTGAAATGATTTGAAGGTGGTCCAGATTAAAATGAACTCTACAGATGACTTCAGGGAGAAGTATGTACAAGACCCTCACTTAAGCTGCTTAAGGCAAAGTCCATTATCTAGGTGTGGTTTGATCCCATCAGTCCTTCTTGAGCCAGACAAAAGAATGAGCCTCCATTTCTTTTGTTCCCTTGGGTTTGTCCCAGACAGATCTGAACTATCTGGAGTGGGGTGGGGGTGGGGGTGGGGGTGGGGAGGGGTCTATTATTAATAACTATTTTCTCATAGTAACCTTTAACAAATCACTTAATATTTCCATGCCTCACTCTAAGATCAGCCATATCATGGTCTGTGGGTATTGCCAACTCTTTCCTGGATCCTCTTCTTTTTTCTCTATACTACCTCTTGGTGACCTTATCAATTACCATGGGTTTAATTGTCAGTTCTCTGAAGATAACTTGAGTTCTGTTAATATATCCAAACCCAGTCTCCCTCTTGAACTTCAGCCCTGCAATTCCTCTTATTTTAATTAATATTTTTTCTAATGATAATCTACCCTCTCTTCCTCCTGCCTCTTCCCACCCCCACTAAGAAAGCAAGAAAAACTAAACTCTATTAAAAAGATGTATCATCAAGCAAAACAAATTCCTATATTGGCCATCCCTCTAAAATGTCTCACTCTGTACTCTGAGGCCACCTCTTCTCTATCAGGAGGCAGGTTGCATATTTCAGAATGAGTCCTCTGGAATTGTGGTTCATCATTGCATTTGATGAGTATGCCTAAGTTTCAAAATTGTTTGCTATTATTGTATATATTTTTCTCCCAGTTCTGCTCCCTTTACTCATATCAGTTCATATGTCTTTGGAGGTTTCTCTAAAACTATCTCCATCAAATTCCTTATAGGACAATGGAATTTTATCACATTCTTATGCCATTACTTATTCACTCATTTCCCAATTGATAAGCACCCCTTCAGTTTCCAATTCTTTACCACAACAACAACAAAAAAAATTGCTATAAATACTTCTTTGAAGGCACGTATAGTTTATTTTCCTCCATTTTGCAGTAGAGTCACTTGATTGAAGAATATGCACATTTCAATAGCTTTGGGGGCATAGTTCCAAATTACTTTCAACAACTGTACTAGTTCATAGCTCTACCAAGAGTACATTAATGTATGTGTTTTCATAACCCTACCAGTATTTATCATTTACCTTTTTTTGTCAACTTCGCCAATCTGAAGAGCATGAGATGGTACCTCAGAATTGTTTTAATTTGCATTTCTCTATGTTAGTGATTTAGAGCATTTTTTCATTTAGCTATTATTAGCTTGGATTTCTTCCTCAAACTGCATGTTAATATCCTTTGACCATTTATCAAATGGAGAATGGATTTTATTGTTACAAATTTAAACATTTCTCTATATATCTTAGAACTAAAACTATCAGAGAAGCTTGGAACGGATTGTTTTTTCCTATTTACTCAATTTTCTTCTAATTTTTCTTGCATTGGTTTTATTTTTGCAAAATCTTTTCAATTTTATATAGTCAAAATTGTCCATTTTATCTACTGTGATAACATTTATCTCTCATTAGGCCATGAACTTTCTCCCTATCCTTTATCCCTACCTTATGTGTAACTTCTTCCTTGCTCCTCTAATTTGTGTATGATGTCACCCTTTGTGTCTAACTAACTTGTACCCATTTGGAAATTATCTTGGTAGAGTGTATATGGCATATGGTTTGTGATATTGAACTATATCTAGTTTCTGTCAGACTGCTTTCTAGTTTTCCCAACAATTTTTGTTGAATAGTGAATTTTTCCCCCAGTAAAAGGGATCTTTGGGTTTATCATTAAGCTTTTAGGTTCATTTGCATCTGTATGTTGAGTATCTATATCCAATATTGTTATTTTTTCTGTTTCTTGACCAGTTGTTTTATTTGTGGCTAGGTAAATGTAGACTCTAAAATATTTTATATTTTCCATAGTTATTTTAAATGGAATTTGTCTTTCAATTATTGCAGGATTTTGTTGATAGTATATAAAAGGTGATTTATGTGGGTTTATTTTATATCCTTCAATTTTGCTACAGTTTGAAATTGTTTCAATGAGATCATTATTTTAAAGTGCTTTGCAAAGCTTCAATCACTACATAAATGTTTGCTATTATTATCATTTCACTTGGGTTTTTAGTTAACTCTTCTTGAGTTCTCTAAACCATCACATTGCCTAAAAAAGAGATAATTTTGTTCCTTCTCTATGTTTTTTCCCTCAATTTCCTTTTTTGTCTACACTAGCATTTCTAGTACTATATCAAATAGTGATGATAAAAATGGACATATTTGCTTTATGTCTGATGTTATTAGAAAATCCTCTAGTTAACCACCATTACAGGTAATGCTGATTTTTGGTTTTAGATATATATTACTTTTCACATTAAGGAAAGATCCTTTTATTCTTATTCTTTCTAGGTTTTTTTTTAAATAGATGTGTGTTATACCTTGTAAAAAACTTTGGGGAAACTAGTGATATAATAGTATGATTTTGTTGTTTGTGCTATTAATATCACCAATTATGTCTATAGTTTTCCAAATATTGAAATAACCCTGCATTACTGGTGTAAATCCAATCTATGGTCAGAGAGTATACATAATCTTTGTGATATATTAGAGTGCTTTTGATTATTTTTTTAATCAATATTCATTAGGAATATGGGTCTATAGTTTTCTCTATTTGACCCTCCATGGTTTAGGTAGTAATACAATATTTATATCATAGAAGAACTATGTTGAAACCCTTTATTTTCCTATTTTTGCCAAATAGCCTATGTGATGTCGGAATTAATTGTTTTCCAGATGTTTAATAGAATTTGCTTATAGATTTATCTGGGAATTGGTTTTCTTTTTTTGCGGACATTCATTTATGGCTTGTTCAATTTCTTTTTCTGAAATCTATATAGGTCTAGGACTTCTTTTTGCCCTAGTCCACAACTTTTGTCTTCTTTCAGTTTCTGAGAAATTGGATGTTCCATGTGGCATACTGCTGGCTAGTCCTTATCTCTACTGTCTACAGGTCTCTCACTTACCCTAAGATGTCTGGATTGGAATTTGACTCCCTATGATTTTTTTTTTCTTAGATTTCTGAATCAGTGCTCAGTCCAGTGCATTTTTCAGATCTTTGTGGAGGAATTGTGTTGGAGTGCTCAGCTGTACTTCCTGCTACTCTACTATCTTGGCTCTTCCCTCTCCTATTAGATATTTCAAATTAGATGTCCCATAGGTATTTCAAAATGTACATGTCTAAAACAGAACTCATTATTTCTTCCCTAACACTCTCCTCATGTAGACTTCCCTTTTTCTCTCTAAAGCACAATGATCCTTTTTGGTTGACCATACTCATAACCTTATTGTCATCCTCAACTCTTCACTCAAGCTCATTCTAAATATCCAATTTGTTAGCAAATCTATACATGTCTACCTCAACATCTCTTGCATATGACCCACTCTTTCTACTCACTGTGATACCACCTTATTTCAGGCCTTTATCACTATTCACCTAGATTATTGCAAAAGACTTCTAATTGATCTCCCTGTCTCAAATGTCTCCTCTTTGTAATCCATCTTCCACACAGATGCCAATGGGATTTTTCATAGGTGCAGAACCGATCCTGTCACTCTATCGCTCAATAAACTCCAGTGGCCCTCTATTGCTTCTTCTTCTTCTTCTTCTTCTTCTTCTTCTTCTTCTTCTTCTTTATTTTTTTTGGTGAGGCAATTGGGGTTAAGTGACTTGCCCAGTGTCACACAGCTAGTAATTGTTAAGTGTCCGAGGCTATATTTGAACTCAGGTCCTCCTGACTCCAGGGCCTGTGCTCTATCCACTGCACCACCTAGTTGCCCCCCTCTATTACTTCTAGGATAAAATATAAACTGCCTTGTTTAGCATTCAAAAACCTCTCCTGGGGCAGCTAGATGGCGCAGTGGATAGAGCACCGGCCCTGGAGTCAGGAGTACCTGAGTTCAAATCCGGCCTCAGACACTTAACACTTACTAGCTGTGTGAACCTGGGCAAGTCACTTAACCCCAATTGCCTCACTAAAAAAAAAAAACCAAAAAACCAAAAAACCAAAAAACCAAAACCTATCCTTTACATAATTTTCTATCCTCATATGCATTATTTCCTCTTAAACTGCATGATCCATCCAAACTTTTCTTCCTTCAGTCCCTCACAAATTGTATTCCATCTGCCATTTCCTACAGTCATTCTCCTTTGCCTGGGCTGTCACTGATACATATAATGTACTCCTTCCTCATCTTTATGTTTTTGTTTTTTTAAGGATTTTAAATTTTGTTTTATTTATTTATTTTGTGGGGCAATGAGGGTTCAGTGACTTGCACAGGGTCATACAGCTAGTAAGTGCCAAGTGTGTGAGGTTGGATTTGAACTCAGGTCCTCCTGACTCCAGGGCTGGTGCTTTATCCTCTGAGCCACCTAGCTGCCCCCTCCTCACCTTAATTTTGTAGAATGTCTCTCTTCCCCCAAGATACAGCTCAAATGCTTCTTTCTACATGAAGCTTTCCAGATACTTTCCAACTTCTTTCCCAAACTACTTTATATGTAAATGTTTTATATTTATTCTCTTTATATTTATCATATATATATACATATATATACATATACATATATATATACATATATATATATATATATATATATATATATATATACTGATATCAGTACTTGCTGTCCTCACTATTAGAATGTAAGATACTTCAGAGTAGTAATTGTTTCTGTTTTGACTCTGTATCTCCAGTGCCTAGAAAACAGGAAGCACTTAATAAATGCTTATTAATTGATTGGGTGAGTAGAACACTTGCGTTATCCTAACCACAGGACAGAGCCATCATAAAGTACTTTCCAAGCCTCAAAGCTGTATAGAATTGTGAGTTATTTATTAAGTAGTTGTCAAGTCTCTCTGCGGAGATCTCTGGGGGGTATAAACTGTACAATCTCCTTCAAGGGCTCCTTGGCAGTGTTTCATCATTTTGAAAGTCAAAAGTAATAGGGTTCATGGCCTTTCAGCAAGTGGCCTTTTGGAAATGGATTCTTTTACAGTAATTCACTTTTAAAATCATGGAAATTGCTCCTGGATTTGAGACCTAGGACTAGATCTGAAGCTTAAAAGCTTCATAGGAAGGACAAAGGTCACCAGTATGGTGAGAGGATGGAAAGTCAGGCCGTAGGAGGAACATTTCAAGAAATCTGGGTTGTTTAGAGAAAATAAACCTTAGCTGTCTTTAAGTCTTTGAAGGGCTGTTTTATGAAAGAGGGATTAGAAGTATTCAGTTTAGCCCCTTAGAAGTATTTATCTTAGCCCCAAAGGGCAGTACAAGGATCAGTGGGTAGAAATTGTAAAGAACTTAAATGTGATGTAAGAAAAAATGTTCTAGCAATTAGAGCATGGAGAAGTGTGATGCACTGCCCAAGTCTATGGTCTGGGATCTTATGAGTACTTTTTTTTGGGGGGGTGGGAGGGGAGTGAGGGTTAAGTGACTTGCCCAGGGTCACACAGCTAGTAAGATTCAAGTGTCTGAGGATGGATTTGAACTTGGATCCTCCAGGCCTATGCTTTATCCACTGAGCCACCTAGCTGCCCCTTTATGAGTACTCTTTATCCCACTCAGCCCATCTTGTTTTCTTGCACAAACAAACAAAACCCAGCCTCAGTTTTTATTGATAGCTTTTTTGGGGGGGGGGGAAGGGTGAGGCAATTGGGGTTAAGTGACTTGACCAGGATCACACAGCTACTAAGTGTCAAGTGTCTGAGGCCGGATTTGAACTCAGGTCCTCCTTAATCCAGGGAGGTTCTCATTTTTTGTTTTTATATCACCTAGATTCCCAACCCCCCATCCCCCATATCTCTCTCACTTAGTCCTTGCCCTCAAGGAGCTTGCATTCTAATGAGGGTAAGACAGCACATAATAAAAGGAGCTGGGGAGGTAGAGGAGAAATGAAGATATGAAAATACCCAGCAAGGAGAAAGTCAGGAACAGAGTTAGGAAGAGGGGCAAGGAAATGTTTACCTATTATTTGAGGGCGAGCTTATTGGTTATGGCAAAAGGAAAAAGGGTTGGCAGAGGATGATGTGGATAAATAACGTCATGGAGAAAATGAATTTGAGCTTGGACAGACTTTGAGATACAGTGGAGGATAGTAGGGACTCTTATTCTATGGTCCATGGGGTCAAGAAGAGTGAGACATGACTGAACAACTGAACAATAGCAAATTATTTGTTATAATTTCACAAATTCAGTTTTAATTATTTTGTGTTCTTTATTTCCATTACCATTGGGTTTTTTTTAGTCATTGTGTATTTTGTTTTCTTGGCAATGTTTACTTTGTATCAATTCATGTGAGTCTTTCAGTGCTTTTTGTCATGCCCATTATTTCATAGAGCATAATAATATTCCATTATCTTCATGTACCATCATTTGTTTTGGCATTCCCCAATTGATTGGCATCAACTTTGCTTCTAGTTCTCTTCTACCTTGAAAAGTTCTGCTATAAATATTTTGGGTGGTATATAGAATCTTTCCTTTTGACAGTGGGATATATGGCTAGTGGTAGAATCCCTAAATCAAAAGGTACAGTCATTTTAGTCACTAGATTCACATAATTCCACATTATTTTCCAGAATGTTAGTGTGAATATACCAATTCATAGCTCCACAAACTGCACTGGTGTGCTTATATTTTCACCAATATTGACTACTTCTGTCTTCAGTCATCCTTGCCAATTTGCTGGATGTGTGGCGGAACTTCTGCGTTGTTTTGATTAAAATTACTCATAATTAGTGATTTGGGGCATTCTTCAATATTTTTACTAGTTTGTAATTTTTTTTAGAACTGTTTATATCATTTGATCACTTCTCTATTGAGGATCTGTTTGTCTATCAGTTGTCTATATATCTCAGATATCAAAATGTTGTTGTTGCTGTTGTTGTTGGTTGTTGGTGTTGTTTGTGGGGCAATGAGGGTTAAGTGACTTGCCCAGGGTCACAGAGATAGTAAGTGTCAAGTGTCTGACCTCAGATTTGTACTCAAGTCCTCCTCAATCCAGGGGCGATGCTTTATCCACTTCGTCACCTAGCTGCCCCCCAGATATCAAAATCTTACCAGAGGTATGTGATAGAAATATTTTCCTACATCACTTTCTAATGCATCAGGCAAAAATGGACATCTGTACCATTCAGTAAAGAGGAATGGGAAACCCTGTTCTGGAAAACTTCTGAATTCTCATCCCTGGCTTCCTACTTAAAACTGAAATCTAGGACAGTAATTTAATTTGTCAGTGAATTTGTTGGGGTAGGGGGAGAAATATAAGTGACACAATTCTTATTCTTATTTATTGTTTTACATGATATTGACCCCTTCCATAGATTTCCTTAACTCTATACAAGCAAGACAATTTATAACAAATAAAAAATAACACTTTTATTATAGTCTTTATTTACCCCCATTTATATTTTAACGTTTGAAAGAGTAATATGTTCTTCCTAAGGCATTGTCTCTAAAGAGTAGAGATGGGAAGCCGGTGAGCAGCAATTGCTAACAAAAACCTAATTAGTCTAATCTAGGGATAGTTCTTATTGGTGTCCATTACTCTTAGCAACCTGAACAGCTCAGGTTATATGTCTGTCTGCCCATCTATTATTTTTATCCCTGCTCATAGGTGGATAAGGGCTTCTAATCAGGAATTTTTAAACTCCTGGGAGCACAAAAATAGGAAGAAGATTTCCTTTGTCCTGGACCTTGAAGTCCTCATTCGTAAAGATATGAATGGGTTAGTTAATTAATAAGGCCATCTTTGGGGCAGCGAGGTGGTGCAGTAGATGGAGCACCAGGCCTAGAGTCAGAAAGACTCATCTTTCTGAACTGAACTTTGGCCTCAGACATTTAGTAGTTTTGTGACCCTGGACAAGTCATTTTAACCCTGCTTGCCTCAGTTTCCTCATCTGTAAAATGATCTGGAGAAGGAAATGGCAAACCACTATAGTATCTTTGCCAAGAAAACCCCAAATGGGGTCATGAAGAGTTGGACATGACTGAAAAATCACTGAATAACAAGGTCTTCTCTAACTCTAGAACCTCTATGTCCTCTGTCTGCAGACCTCATTGTAGTGTGGGGAGGATATAACTTCTGCTGAATATGAGTGGGCTTGCTTATTTCTTGTCAAGCACCTATGACCCATACCACCTGATCTATTCTGTCATCATTGGCCATGCCAAATAGATGCTGCTGGTAGTGTGGTCTTTGACTTTTGTTTTATTTATTTCTGTGTCTTTGTCTCTGCCACTGTCTTTGTATATTTTTCTGTTTCATTTTTTCTTTCTGTTTTTCTTCCTCCTCTGTCTTTCCTCTCCTACTTTTTTGGTTGTTATTTTCCACTTCTGGGTTTTGATCCATTTTGCCATACTCCTTGCAATTTTCTGAAAACTTTATCTATGTTTTTCTTCAGCTACTTTCTTCTCTGCAGTTCTAGAGTGACTCGTTTTCTTCTCCAGCCATAAGGGAAAAGTAAAAGGGGTATAAATATTTTATATTCCATTGCCAGACAGGAATATTAGCTCTCAAGGGTTGATGGGATAAACACAGAACCAGATATTTTCAGAGCTGGGAGGTATCTTTAAGGTCATCTAGTAATAACGACCCACCCTCCTCATTTTACACTTAAACACAGGTATATCTGTGTCACCACTCTCTAATCTCTCTCTTTGTTCTGGTTCAATCATCCAACCCACAATAATGATGGAAAGTTGATGAGGAAGTTGGAGAATGAGAGCAGTTAAATAGGTTGCTTAAGTAGACACAACCAATTAGTAGGTGTTGCAAGTTTCCGGGGAAATTCACTTTGTTTTTGTTTTTTTAAAGATGTCCAAAAAAATCCCTTGAAGTAAAGAGGAAGATTCCATTGCTATTACTTAAAGAACCAAGAGAAAGGCCTCCTCTCTACATTCCAATATGTTTGCCAAGAAAACCCCAAAGAACTGTCAGTTCTTTGTTTCAACTTTGTAGTACTTGTTATAAACTGTATTGAGATTTTTACTTGAAAAATCAAAATTAGATTGTGCTTCCCTCCTTAATTCTTTGATTTTCATTTGTTTAAGTCCACTGACAATGCTACCAACCAGTATGATACAGTATCTTGGAGATATCAGTATACCCTATCACTCTGGAGTCTAGTACTTCATTGAGAAGTAAACAACCTTACACTCATGTTGTTCCTCTACTGATCTTTACCTCTTTGTGTAACTATTCAATATACTCATTTAATTGCTAACTACTATGTATTCAGCAGTAGATTATGGTGTGTTTTTTTTGTGGGGCAATGAGGGTTAAGTGACTTTCCCGGGGTCACACAGCTAGTAAGTGTAAAGTGTCTGAGGTTGGATTTGAACTCAGGTCCTCCTGAATCCAGGGCTGGTGCTCTATCCACTGTGCCAGCTACCTGCTCCCTGGATTATGTATTTTATCATACTTATATAGTAGGCTTAAGTATTGTCCTTGGGACCTTATAATATATCTTAAGGCAGTTAAGTGGTACAATAGATAGAGCTCCTGAACTGGAGTCAGGAAAACCTGACTTCAAATCTGGCCTGAAACACTTACTAGCTGTGTGACTCTGTGTAAGGCACTGAATTTGCTTCAATTTACTCATCTGTAAAATGAGAAGGAGAAAGAAATGGCAAAGCACTCTAATATCTTATCCAAGAAAACCCCAAATGGGGCCACAGAGAGTCAGACACAATTGAAATGATTGAACAAAATAATATCTCTAGGGAGAGAACACTGCAATGAACAGAAGACCTTTGATGTTGCCCAAACATTCAATAGGAACTGAGAAGAGAGATCATTCTTAGGAAGGATAAATGAAGTATCTTATTTAATGTCACACAAGTAGAAAATAACAATTGAAATTCAAACAAGTACATTTTGAGTTCAAATCCAATGCTCTTCCCACTCCACCAGATTTTCTGAATATGATTCTTGGAGATTGTATAGGACATGGAAAGGGGGAGAGAAGAAAGGAGGGAGATAATTTCAACCTGGGGAAGCAGCATGAGCAAAATTTTGGATAAAATTGAACGTGGTATGGTACTGAGATAATTGTACTGGCCTGGATGAAGTAATGATCACATATTAAAGATTAATAGGAAGCAATAATCTTGGTGAGGCAAGGTAGAGGATTTTGGATTTCATGAGGCAGGCAATAGAGAATCACTATCATTGAAAAAGAGAGGAACATGATAGATTCAAGTCATGAAATGGTCAAATTAAAAAAAAAACACTTTATTTTCTTGGTTTGAATAAAGGGAAACTGAGGTCTAGAGAAGTGACTTGACAATCCAGACTTGATAAATTGATCTAGGAAGTTCTGGTGTCAGCATAGTGACAATTACAGTGGTGGAAGCCCTTGTACATATTGATTACCCATGAGGCCTTTCTCTGCTATTCTGAATTAGGTTGAGTCACTTAAATTCCTTGATTTCATCAAGGGTAACACACATATTCTTTCTCATTTCATCCTCTTGAATCCTTATAATCTCTTTTAGTGTTCCTTTTCTAATTAGCCAATGTTGAAAGTACTCTCTATAGTATTATTGAATCCTGCATGACTCTGTCTTCATTTTGTACTTATATTAGAATCAAAAGCCTTTCTATCCCATTCTAGACTGTCATTTTTAATGGAACAAAATACCTTGGGAAATAGAAAGTCTTGCCCAAAACATAATCATTATCACAATTGGGGCTTTTGTTGGCTCTTGGGCAGGTCAGGCTGGTAATGACCTGGATCTGGAGGCCAGACAGTTAGTTCCACAGGGACAAAGCAGGTGATCAGGAGATATGCCAGCAACAGGCAATAGGAAAATGTCCAGGCAAGTGGGTAGTTGGCAACAGGGAAGTGTGGGACTAGACAACAGGCAGAGGTCCCAGCCAGTGGGCAGAGTGTCAGGGGAATTTGGCAGCAGGTAATAGAGTTTGAGGCAGGAATATTAATTATTATATAGTATATTGACAGTGTGAAGAAGCAGCATGACATAGTAGATAAAGGGATATCTTTGGAAATCAGGAAAATCTGGGTTCGTCTTTCTCTGATAATATTACCTGTGGACCTCAGTCAAATATTTTAACCTCTCAATACCACAGGTGAGTAAGACTTTAATTGCTTAGTAGAAGCAATTTCCCAATTGTGGGTTCCCTACACTGTTGAAGTTTCATGTCAGGATTGATTGATCGATCCTTTCTATTTATCCAAAATAAAAACTTATTATATCTTTGGAGTGAAAACGTATGGGCCCCATATGTATAGAGAGGCTCATGTTATAGCAATGGGCTATCCTTGTGAGTGTGGCTTGAAGTCAGCCAATATACCGATCTCTAGCCTCTTTTCCCCTCACTCTTTTTCTCTGAGAGACTTTCATTCCTGCCAGAAGGAGAAACAGGAAGCTGGGGCTGGAGGCCACAACTCTCCTCTCCTCAGAGAGAGGGGGTACTGGGCTATAAGATATAATCTTATCACTTAAATGTTGTTCACCTAGGCGATATGCTTGGGTTTCACACAGTCTTTGATTGCTTTGTCATTTTGGTAGGAAGGACCACTCCGAGCTCTCTATCCACTATGAACACATCTAGAGAACAGCAAAGAAACCTCTTCATTCACATCTTAGCAAAACAGAAATCAAAGAAGATGGACACAGGAAAATATATACCAGAAAATGCGGAATGAAGGCACTCTCCCATTTGGAGTGAGTTAATACAGCTCAACCAAGAGAGTGTCTGTGATACAAATGGAAACTATCTGAATTCTTTAGAACAGCCAGCTGGGGACATGGACATATTGGAAACTACTTGCTCCTCTCATATCTTCCCAGTGTCTTTTCCTTCAGTTACCTGAAGTGGTGTTGGCTTCTTCCATGTTCTTTCTCAAAGCAGAAGCACCCAAGTGATCTCTCCCCAAAGTGTGACTGAGAACTGAACCTCTTGCCCTGCCCCTCGTATAGGTCATGGCTTTCATCTCCATCAAAAAAGGAGAGAATCCCATACCAATGGACTTTGGGACAGAGGCTACTAATACAGTATCATAATATCATATCAATATATAATTAACACCTATTCAATCTATTATATGCAAAGGACTTGGGGAGGGGGTGGGGCATGATAACTGCCTTCAAGGGATCTGAAATTCTGTAGCATAGAAGGAGGATTAAATTTATTCTGCTTGGTTCCAGCGGGGAGAGCTAAAGGCAAAAGGCAGAAGTTGGATAATGTTTGAATTAAGGCTTGATGCAAAGAAAACCTTTTTAGCAGAACTTTATAAATGCAGAATAAAAGACTCCCCCCTGACGCCCCCCCCCCTCAGAGGAAGTAGGTTCCCTTTCAATAGAAGTCTTCTAGCAAAGACTGAATGACCATTTGCTGAGTATGTTATCAAAAGAGTCCTTGTTCATGTATGAGCTAGACTGGATGGTTTCTGAGATTCTTACAATTCTGAGACTGTATTTCTATAATGTAACCCCAGCTGTAGATTCTGGAGTGGTACCAGAGGAGAGAGTTATGGTCCAGACACTTGACTCATTCTTGACCTTGAGTAGAAAGATATATTGTCCCTTAGAGTCCTAGCTCAAGGGATGCGAAAGATTTACATCATGGCCTTGTGCCCTTGCTTTATCTGTTATGACTAATCTCTCACCTTTTATCTTACTCCTAGTCCTATCACCTTCTTCATGGTGTAATTCCCTCTCCAAGTCTCCTAGCTGTAGTCTACTTTCTTGGGGACAAGGACACTCTATCACAGTCAAGTCCCTGCTCTTTTTTCTTAGGCTTCCTTGATGCAGGTTGTCTATGTGTGAACACAGTAAGCTTGGTGCCCACTGCTTGCTTGCCTTACTACCTTACTTGGCAGCGAGGTGGTACACTGTATAGATTGGTGAATATGTAGTCAGGAAGGTTTGAGTTCAAACCCAGTTTCAGAAACTTACTGCTACATAGTAAGGTTATATAATGTTAATTATTATTAATTACTACTTTGTTGTTGTACAGTCATGTCCAACTCTTTTTGATCCCATTTGGGCTTTTCTTAGCAAAGATACTGAAGTGGTTTTGCTATTTCCTGCTCCAGCTCATTTTATATCAGGAACTGAGACAAACAGGGTTATTAAGTTACATAGCCAAGAAGTATCTGAGACCAGATTTGAATTCAGGAAGTTGAGTCTTCTTTGTTCCAAGTCCAGTGCTCAATCTACTGTGCCACCTAGCTGCTGCTGCTCCTGCTGCTGCTGCTCCTCCTCCTCCTCCTCCTCCCCTTCCTGCTGCCACCCTAGCACTACTTACTTCCCTTTGGCCCTGCTGCTGCTCACTATTGAATGTGCCAGGTTTTTATTTACTACTGATTGCCATACTCTACTAATGTCTCTACTATATGCCTAAACCTATTTTAGCACTTATTTCTAAGATACTGTTGCGTATGTATGTATGTACATATACAAGCCTATATACGCATGTGTGTATACATATACGCATGTACATATATATGTGTGTACACAAATGTATATGCATATATACACATACCCACATATGCATATATATGCACATATACATATAGTGTGTGTGTGTGTGTGTATGTGTCACTAAGGTAGATGCATATCTATTCCTCACATCCTGGTGATTTCTGATCTGGCCTTGACCACCAAGATCCAGTACTGAAAATAACCCTTTCCAGTCTCTACCTAGACTTACTGCTGCATCTTTCTTTTCCTTAATTTCATTAAAGCCAGTATTGGGATTATAGGGTTTAGACCTGGACAATAAATCATCCAATACAAATCCTGTTTTAGAGATCACTCTGTCAACAAATATTTCTTATGTTCTTACTACATTCCAGGGACTGTGCTTAAGTATTAGGAATACAAATACAAGCAGAAAGAAAGACAGTGTCTGCCCCCAAGGAGTTTATATTCTGACTGAAGAAGACAGCACATAAAAGGAAGTTGAAAGTAAATTGTAGAAAAAGATCTGTGGAGAAGAATCAATAATGCACCTGATGTCCAGAAAAGGGAAGTGATTTGGCCAAGGTTACAAAATTAATTAAGGGGCAGAGCCTGGATTTGGAAGGGGAATGAGGGGAATAGGCAATTATATTGTGTATACAATATGCCAGTGCTACATGCTGTATCTCATCTGATCCTCCTAAAAACCTTAGGAGGCAGCCCCATTTTACAGTTGAGGAAACTGAGGCAAAATCAAATACTAGCTCTGGTAAATAAGAAGAAACTGCAGGAGATTACAGTGCTGTTCCTCTCTGTAAATGGAGGCATTTATGCCTCTAGCCCCTAATATGAGAAATTTGAGAGTAACAAGATTGAATCGATCTTACACATGATTTCCCAGTACGGCATTCACTGTGCAAGGGCTAGGGACAGGACCAAGGGGGCATGATGGAAGAGCCAAACAAGACCAGAATGAATGATTCTAGGGAAATCAAAGATGTTGAGAAATAGTCTTACATTTTCCTTTTCTCCATACCTTGGACTGTGGTTAAGCTCCCTGGTCCTTTAATATTCCCTAAGGGAAGTAGAATGGTTCTGATTGTATTACATCAGCCAGTCAACAAGGCAGAGGCTGCAGGAATTAGTTTATTGCTGGCCAGTTCCCTATGCCTATAGTGTATATCAGATTCACAGGTAACTTGCCATTATAGCTGCAGACATGCCTAGTGAACTGAGGGGACACAGATGGAACGAGATATATTGGTTTCCTTTTATGTAGTGGAGAAGTCACAGAAGATCACAAAAATTCACTCAAGGGAAACTATGCCTAAGGCCTCTAATCCCCAACTTGCTGTTTCTTTCCCACTAAGATCCAACCTGCTTCCTAATGTCACTTACCATAACCAGCTGTTTACATTGCTTCTCTTGAATATTATTTATCTGGCTGAACTGTACTAACTATATATGGCCCAGCTTGGGTAGGAATTGAAGCCCATGCCATCTTCTGGCACAGATGGCTAGATCAGCTCCCTTCCTATGTTTCTACTATGCTGCCTTCCTCACTATAGAATACAAAAGTGTATTCCCAAAGTGAATATGTAAGTTTGTTGTTCGACATAGTAATGCAATTCCTAGACTATCTAACAAAGACCTATTGAACACAAAATGGAGCTGGAACAATAGCCAATAACAAAAGACAAAAAAAAAATGCTTAAAATTTAAAGGCAAATAGTAAATTTCATGGGGCAGCTAGATGGCATAATGGATAGAGCACCAGCCCTATTGTCAGGAGGACCTCTATTCAAATCCAGCTTCAGGAACTTACTAGCTAGTCACTTAACTCTTTTTGCCTTGGTTTCCTCATTTCTAAAAAGATCTGAAGAAAGAAATGGCAAAATACTGCTGTATTTTTGCCAAGAAAGTTCCAAATGGAGTTATGAAGAGTCAGACATGACTGAAAATAGTAAATTTCTCAGTTTCAGTAACAAACATCAGATTTGGGGAATAGCCACAAAACTATCAGAAATCTTTCTTTTCAGGGTTGCAGTTATGTTTGCCTTTCTTGGTTTAGTACAGTGGCTAATACATGGCCTAAAAGTACTTGTTGATTGAGTGAATGAACTCTAAAGAAACATGAGTTAAAAAAACCCTAGGATAATTCCATAGTCACAAAAAATTGGGGAAACAATAGACTCTAGCATTCAAAAGAGCAAAGGAATTCAAGTTGCAAACTAAAAGAATATCCTGCAAAGCTCTCTCATCATCCAGAAAAATTTAGACCTTGAAGAAAAGGGAGACATTTATAAGTACTCTATACTAGAGAAGCATGAATGAAGCAAATAAGTACAATTATTTTTAATAATCTGAGTAATAAAATCAGTCATTCCATTATTATAGGCTTTTAAATTTTTTTATTATAGCTTTTTTTTTTTTTTAGTGAGGCAATTGGGGTTAAGTGACTTGCCCAGGGTCACACAGCTAGTAAGTGTGAAGTGTCTGAGGCCAGATTTGAACTCAGGTACTCCTGACTCCAGGGCCGGTGCTCTATCCACTGCGCCACCTAGCTGCCCCAATTATAGCCTTTTTTAAAAGAAAAATTGAACTGATGGATAAAAGGAAGAACAAAGATAATTAAAAAGCAAAATATTTAAAGACACTTTTAAAATTAGGGGAAGGAAAAGAGAGATGAGTTATACCGCATAGACTAAACGCCAAACTTACTTTTAAGTGAATCCATATATTTTTGGAGAGATAACACAGAGAGAAGAAGGAAGTTGGAGGCATCCTCAGCCAGTTTATAGGTTATCAAAAAAGGGATAAAAATTTCCTTATTTTCTCAACAAAAGTATGGACTGTGGGAGAATAGAACAAAAGCATCATATGGGAGGGAACTGGATGGAAAGAGCAGAGGATGATTTTACTTCTTACTAAGGGCTATTTCTATGATGCGGGGTCTGAGAAGAGATAGGGGCCTTATAATTTTTTTTTTAATCTGGGGAAAACTGAAGAATAAGCGACCATCTTTACCAATAAAAAAAAATACACAGTAGGATTACATCCCACTCCAGGAAAGAGGTGATATAAGTTCCCAAGGGCAGCTAGTAACCATGTTTTTAGGGGAAAATAAAACCAAAGATTGAATCATTTTGGCATTTGAAGTGGTCAGTGATCCTGATAAGAGGAAGGAAGCCTCATCCCAATGAGTGATTGAAGACACAACACTGTTTCCATCCATCATTACTTCCTCCATGAATAGATGTTTCTAAGAGTTGGCCACCGTGTAAACAGTGAAGGATGTTTAAGAACTCCAAATACAAAAACATAAAAAATGGAGTTCAAATTTGAAATCTATGAACTCCAACTTTATGGGGAAGTTAGAGAGAATAAAGAAGTAAGAAGTAAAGTTTCATCATAAGACTTGCAGGATGTAATTCAAAACGCAATAAAAAGGAGAGACATAGGAGGAAAATATTAAGGAAAATTTCTTAGAAAGGGGATACTACAAAAGAATGTTAATAAACAAAGGGACTGAAGGAATGCTTTTGATCCATGCAAGTAGTTAGAAATAGGGGTGTCCTTGGATAAGACAAGTCAAAAATGGGAGAGAGACATAAAAAAATTAAGTTAAGTTAATAATTTAAAATCAATTTGAGAAATTTAGGATAGGGCAGACAAAAAGGAAACAGACTACTATCAAAATAATTTAGGCACAACTAATCTCAGGGAGAAAATACTGATTTGAGTAAGTGTATAAAATCAAAACAATAGAAGTAAAGGGGGGAAATATGACTAATAACCACATCGCTAATTAGAAATATAGTAAAGCAGTAATGTTAAAATCAAATGGAAGCATATCTCTGTGGGACACATTTTGATTTAGAAAAACACAAAGTAAAATTATTTATGTTATATTTTTATTTTATTATTATTTATCCATGTTTTTGATTACAATTTAATCTAGGTCAGACAATACTATAATCTGAATTAATCCAGTAAAACAATGAAATAGCATGATGGAAAGGAAAATCAACTCAAAAAATTTTTTTTTGCATTTGTTTCTCTCTCTCTTTTTGTTTTTACCCAGCAAAAACCTTTAAAAAATAAATATATGTACAAAATGAAAATGAGAGACAGGACCAAAATTTGATGTGCATTAAGTAATTTTTAAAAAGCAGGAGTCATGTTCAGACCATAAAATAAAGCAAAAATAAAAAGTCACAAAGTCAAGAGAAACAAAGATTTAGCATTGTGCTTAAAGCTAATATTGAAAATGAAACAATATTGATTCTAAACACACATGTGAACCAAATGACAGAGCATATAAATTCCTAAAGGAAAATTTAACTGAATTGCAAAAAGACTTTATATGAGACTTTATATGGGACTTTAATGATCTTCTCTTAGAGTTGAATAAACCTAACATAAAGATAAAAAGGAAAATATAGAACTAAACAAAATCCGATGGGATAGTAAGAGCTGAAAAAACAGGTTATATTCTGAAAGGTAACATTAGCCATTCTATATTTGGAATGGTAAGCTACATCATAGTCACTCAATACAACCCCTTTATTTTAGAGATGAGGATACTGAGGAGTAGAGATAAGGAACTCACACAAGGTTATAAGTGACAGAGCCAGGATTCAAACTTGGCATCTCCAATGATCTCTGATGATCTCTATTGCCCAAGCTAGTGGTCATTCCACTATACTACGCCACCTCAAATAATTGATATATTTCTCAGCACTACATGATCTCTTTGCCAAAATAGACAATGTACTATGACTGTGCAATTATTAATGTGAAAAAGCAGAAAGACTAAACACATTCTTTATAGATTATAACACAATTAAAACAGTTATTAATAGAGGGAACACACAAAACATACAGAACTGAATGACATCCTGAATAATGAGGTCAAAAAACAAATAATGGAAAAATTAATGACTATGTGAAAGAGAACAAATAGTGATGCAACATACTAAAGTTTTGGGGTTGTAGCTACATTAGTTTTCAGAGGAAAAATTATCTCTTTGGAAACATCCATTAACCAAATAGGAAAACAGAGAATTAATGAACTGAATATGCAATTAAAAAACAACAACTAGAGGATAATAAGCACAAAGAAGGAAATCTTTAAAATTGGAGGAGATAAAGATGATGTAGAAAACAAAAAGAATAAACAAAACTAAAATGTTTCTTTGAAAAGACTAGCAAAATTCATATACCTTTAGCTAACCTGATTAAAAAAGAGAGCAAAATGAAGTTGCAAAAATAAAATCTGAACAAGATATACCCCCAAATAGAAAGAAAATGAAAAAGAATGATTAGAATAGCTATCTATCCATCATCTCTCTATCGTCGATCATCTATCTATATCTATCCATCCACCATTCATCCATCCATCCATCCGTCTGTCTGTCTATCTATCTATCTACCTACCTATCTATATTTTCTATGTGAGAGAAAACTAAGAATTTTTCTTTAAAAGTGCATGGCTGGGGAGCAGCTACATGGCGCAGTGGTTAAAGCACTGGCTCTGTATTCAGGAAGACCTGAGTTCAAATCCGGCCTCAGACACTTGACACTTACTAGCTGTGTGACCCTGGGCAAGTCACTTAACCCCCATTGCCTAAAAAAAAAAAAAAAAAAAGTGCAGGGCCTACAGCAATAAAAAATACTTAAATTAAAAGAACATAAAAAAGAACGTGAAATAGAAATTTTAAGTAACCCAATCCTAGGTAACGAAAATGGACAAGTCATAAAGGAATTACAAAAAGGGAGAGGTCTAGCCTAGGTTTATTTATAATTGATTTCTAACTAGTTTTTAAAAGGCAGTTAATACTCATGCTATATACTTTTTTAAAAAATTGAAATATATGTACTGAAACCCATTTGAAATGGCCTGATGTTCTACCATTGACATTATTCCATCTACACAGTACACCAAGAGGAGAACTTCATATATCTCCTTATGCGATGCTTTTTGGTCACCCTCCTATCCAAGCTAAAACTTTTCCCCCAGTTTATATATCACTGGTGTGAGGTGATACTTCTGTTGCCTCCTATATACAGGAATTACAAACTAGACTATGTGAACACCATGAGGCAGGAGTTTCTGTACAAGCTGGTCCTTTAGATTTTTCCTTGCATGATTTAAGTCCTGGAGGCAACGACCCAGCCTCTAAAAGCCTTTTAATCCCCTAGAAGCAAGGGAAGGGGAAACCAGGCCTGAGTTCCAAACCAAGCCTGATTCAAATTGCCCTAGTCACTTCCTTCCTCTCGGGACCCCACCTCCTCCCCCTCCTCTGTTGCCACCTCCTACTACTCCCTTGGCCAAGCCCCTTAATCCTAATGCCAGGGAAGTCCATAGATCTAATTATGTGCAGCTTTCTCTACTTACATTTGCAGCTTCTACTCCGTTACCAGAGCAGTCAGGCTCAGCCCTTCCCCAGCCTGGCTGTGATTCTGACTTGACTTGCTGTGGTTCTCCGAAACCAACCTTAGAAAACCCTTTAAATTCCAGTTATGCTCGTTTTGGTCATAATTTTGTTAACCTGCTTTTGTCTTTAATTAGCAACCTTATAAAGCATTTATATTATGAAAGGACTGACAGAGAAGATGGAGGGGTAAAAGAAGACAAACTTAAGCTGAATAAAAATGACAATAATAATCATATTTCAAGAAGACATATTTTACAGAAATGTAGAAGTAAGCAGCAAGGTATTAATATGAGTATTGGGGATTTTAGATATCGGAATCAAAAATGTTCTAAATTCACTCAGAGAAGTAATGTCAGTTCAGAGGTAACATAGGATTTCTATGCTTTTACATCTACATTTTGAAATTAACAGTATAGGTTTATTTTCATAGAGATATTCATGCTTTTAAGATTGTGTTTTATACTTAGTTAAAAAAGGGAGAATATTTGTAAAAGCTTTTTATAGTCATGTGATCAAGTTTTTATTTTGTAATACTCTTATTACTGTTAAGTTCATAATCATTTAATAATAGTCATTTACATTCATTTTATTTCACTAGTTTGAATTTCATTGTCTTTTATTCATCCATGTGTATTTTCTTCTATTCATTCATCTATCTAATTTTGAAACAATGCAAGATGGTTTTTATTTCATATTACGATGTTAATCTGGGAGTATTGTGCTCCCATGTTCTGAGTTATTTGTTTTTGTTATTTTATTCTCTCAACTGATTTATTTGATCAAATTCTATAAAGCATTTCCCTGGCTAATTGGTTGCCATGGCGAGTGTAAATAGATTCTAAAAGTATTATTTTTGATAAGTATATTTTTTTTAAAAAAGGGGAACATTTGTAAAAGTTTTCTTTTTTTTTAAAGTTTTCTTTAAGATTATGTTGTGTTTTAACTTGTATTTAAATATGTTCTGATTTTCCACAAAATTGTATACTTAGTAAAAAAAAAGGGGGTATTATTTGAAATTGTTGCATAATTGTATATTATATTCTGAGTCAAGGTACATTCACATTTTTCTGTGGTAATTATTACCCTCAATTTTTTAATCCATATGAGACTTGGATTATGGGAATTTATCATTTAAGACATTAATTGCCTTCATTCTGAGTTATCAGATACCAGTTGGCTAAGATGCCATCCAATCACAAGAGGAATACATGCAAGGGCAGACATTGATCTGTCACATAACAGGAGACATGCATGAAGTCAAGTTATGGCTGAGGGAACTGCTTTTGACAAACATTGAGGTTGGTTTCTCTTGGTTTAATTTTTCCCCACACTATTGTACAGATGGTTGAAGTTTTCATCCTACCCATCTCATTCTACACCTGGTTTCTATGTCCCCTCCTATATGCCTAAAGCCATGGACGTCTCAATCCCATGTATCTGGTTAAGTCTGACTCAGTTTCCTCCAATATGTTCAGCAACATGAACATATATCCCATCCACGTATTTATTTTAAGCCTGGCATACTGCATAGGCAGTATATATTGCTCAAGTGTAGGAATGCTCATATCCCATCATTTCTCTGTTCTTTTATGATAACCCCCATAATTATCTCAGGTGTCACGATAAATATAGTGTTTGATTTGGCCTTGACATCTGTTACCAATTATATTACATTTAAAAAATTTTTCATAATGGCATGAGGATAATTAGGCGGATAATGCAAAAAGTGATGAAACAAAGATAAAAATTATTTTTTTAAAATTAACATCACAGCAATCGTCTTCTCAATTTACCCTCCACAAAGGAGTACTATAGTAATATTAAGTTTTAGAGCATGTTTCAATTTTTGTTTTATTATGTTTCAAGTGTAGCAACTAAGATTCTGAATTCCCTTAGACATGTTTTTAAGAACCTTCATTGTTTGATTTGATTATTGACAAAGCTATTTTAAAGCTGTGTTAAGCTCAATTTTATAGGAAATTTTCCTGTCTAATTACCAGCATCCACACATTAACCCCTGAAAAGACTTCCATCCCATGACTATGCCCAGAGGAAATCCGAAGAATTATCTGAGAAAAGACATTCAAAGACTTTGAATGAACAGTTTTGTTTTGTTGATTTTTATTACCTTCTGTTGTTATGTACACCATTTGTAATCTGTATTCTCTGAAGAGGCCCTCCCTCTGTAGGACAGTATCAAAGCGCTGGTTCATGAGGGACACCCCCCCCCCCGAACAAAATTTCCTCTTTCTCCTTTTTCTCTATTGTTATTAACATATTGTTTGTTAGCATAGGGCATTATATTCTGTTCTTTTTGACTCTTTCATCAAGGAAACACCTTGTGTTTCTTGAAGAAACAGAGGGGGGATTGTGACAATTGGGGATGACACCACCTGCTGGAGACTTACTGTAGGAAAGCTCTGCCATGAGGAGAAGGCACCTGAGGGCAAGACATATGGCTTTTCTTTGGCATCAGGAAGTGATGTTGGTTTGTGGGAGGAAGAGGGGGCAAGGCTGGCACTCTTGCTCTCTTTTGTCAGTTCTCTGGTGGAGATTGGAGCTAAAGATGCACTCTCCCTTTGAGAGATAGATGTATCTAGACCTTTCTCTCTCTCTTTACCAAATTCTTATTCTCCTCAATAAATGCTTAAAAGTCTAACTCTTGCTAAAGCTTATAATTTGTTGGCGACCACTCATTAGATATGTTAGACAGACTAGCTAGACTTTTAGCCCCTTACACTATGATGCTCTTTTTAAAGAGCTAGTTGGTTCTGAAGTCTAAACTAGGAAGTGATAAAGTAAATAAAAAACTATATAGATAACTACTTCTAATGGCTCTGCAGAAAGTATAAATAAAATCCTAGCAAAAATAACAGCAATATATCCCTATAAAAACCTTCACTGTGACCAAGTTGGATCCTATACATTAACTAATACCAAGATGGCTCAACATTAGGAAAACAATATAATGAATCATATATGTTAAAATAATCACTGGAAATTGCATAATTATATAAAAAGTTGCAGAAATATATTATATAGATAGTGCTTAAATATGTTAAAAGCCCTATGAAGTATAAACATAGAAGGATCATTTTTGTATGATAAAAGAATATATCTAAAAAAATCCGAGCATTATTTGAAATGGGGATACCATAGAATTTTTACCAATAAATAAAACAGTAAATCAAGGATGCCTTCTTTTCCTTATTATATAATATGTTTTTAGAGATGGTAGTAATATTGATAAGACTAGATGTGGAAATAAAAGGTATGAACAGAGACAAAGAACAGACAAAAATACCTGTATTTCCATATGACATACATATGGTATAAAGACTCAGGGTATTAGTAAATAAATAAATTGAGATAATAGCTTCATTAGAGTAAGAAGATAAATTTAAATTTATAAACCTCATCTTCATTTATATGCCGATAATAACCAAATACATGAGGAAACCTTAAACAGGAAAACCCTGTTAAAATAACTAAAAAAATGCATAAGATATTAAATTCATCTACCAAGCCATACTCATAAACCAGAAAGAACCGGTTTCAAATTCTGTTTCTGACAAATAATGACTATACAATTTTACCCAGTAACTCTTAAATACTCTTTTTTTTTCCTTTCTTTTTTTGCGGGGCAATGAGGGTTAAATGATTTGCCTGGGGTCACACAGCTAGTAAGTGTCAAGTGTCTGAGGCTGGATTTGAACTCAGGTCCTCCTGAATCCAAGGCTGGTGCTTTATCCAGTGCTCCACCTAAGTTATGAACAGTTGTTAATCTGCATGGGAAGGGCAAGTTTCCTCTTTTGACCAAACGGAACAAAATCTTTCACTATTATGATTGTGGGGGAAATAAATTTTTTTTCTAAAAAAAATATGAAACTGTACAGTCATCAACTAATACAGTGATTTTATGTGCAAAGAAAAATACAAAAGAAAATTGCATATGAAACCATAAATATCAAGTCTGTGTGGCTTCTTTTTTATGTATATAATGAGTATAACACCCTCATGCTAAGATTGTCCTGTTTATCTATGGCTCTGCAATTTCTTCTTCTCTCTTATGTATATTTTATTTTTTTTTATTTTTTTTAAGTGAGGCAATTGGGGTTAAGTGACTTGCCCAGGGTCACACAGCTAGTAAGTGTTAAGTGTCTGAGGCCGGATTTGAACTCAGGTACTTCTGACTCCAGGGCCGGTGCTCTATCCACTGCGCCATCTAGCTGCCCCTTATGTATATTTTATAAATGTTTCACTAATGCTCTTTTCTTCTCTTTTTGGACATCATTATTAATATCCTATCTTCCCCTCTAAACCCTCCTCACCGACAAACAAAATAAAACATAACAAAATTACAACAGAAATAAACCATAAATAACCTTTCTGTTGCAAATAAATAGCAGCAAGCAAAAAAGATCCATTACTTGGTCATGGTGGACAATAGATGTTTCATTCTTTCTCTCTAGTCTATCACCTCTCTGCCAAGGTGGCGAGTGTGATGCATCATTGATCTTCTAGAGTCATAGTGAATCACAGCATTGACTAGAGTTCTTAAGTGTTTCTAAGATGTTTTTTTCTTTTATGACTATTGCAGTTATTATATACATTTTTCTTGGTTTCTAGTTTAATCTTCATCAATTCATATTTACCCAACATCTAATCCTTTCATCATTTCTTATAATATAATAATATTCCATTATATTCATATATCATCATTTGATTGGCCAATCCTAGGGTAAAAATTCTTAACCAAATAAGAAATATCACCAGTGATAAAGCATATGATGTATATGACAGGACATTGAGAATATTTTATGTAAAAAAAATCAAAGCAACTATTATAAGGGGGAAACTATTGATTGGCAGGGGTTGGGGAACTTTATGAAGTATCTCTGCTCAGGGTCTGATGTCCATGGTAAATAGGGAATTAATACAAATATATAAGACAATGAGTCATTTCCTAATGAATCATCAGTCATAGTACATGAAAAATGGCTCAAAAGAATTGTAGACTATTAACCACTATAGGAAAGATTGGTTCTAAAGCAAATAAAATAAATGAAAATCAAAGTAATTCTGATTTTTCACCTTATGTTTAATAAATTGATGAAATTAACAAAATGTGGAAATACTATTAATGGAAATGTAAGAAGACAGGTACAGTAATACACTATCCATGGAGCTATAAATTGTTCTAACAATTCTGGAATGCAACAAATAAATTTGCTTAAAAATAAATACAATACTCATATGTTTGTATCCAGAGATTCTACTTTTAGGCACAAATGCCAAAGAAGTCAAATACAGCAGAAAAAGTGTCATATCTTCCTTCTCTGCGTGTGTGTGTGTGTGTGTGTGTGTGTGTGTGTGTGTGTGTATAATGTATATGTATGTATATATAAATATATACAACCATAATACAAATGATTATTTAAGTATTTTACAAAGTTTCCAAACAAAATCTTTTTTGTGAACTTCAGTAAAATTGGCATTAATATTAAAGGGTACTAGATATTTAAAGAAGCCTTTGTGACAGGAGAAAGTGGTAAGGAAGACCTCATGGGTAGTAGTAATATTGAAAGCTAACATTATAGTGCTTACTATGTGCCAGGAACTGTGCTAAACACTTTACAATCATTTTCTCATTTGATTCTCACAGCATCATAATTTCTCCCATTATCCTGCTCCCTCCTCCTTCCAGAGAGCTATCTTATATCTCATATAACAAAATAAAGGGGAAAGGAATTAACATTGGTAAGCACTTACTATGTGCCAGACACTGTGCTAAACACTTTACAAATATTATCTTATTTGATCTTCACAACAATCCTGGAAGATAGGTGCTATTATTAACCCCCATTTTACAGAGGAGGAAACTGAGGCAAATAGAAATTGAATGACTTGTCAGCAACTGGATTTGAACTCAGTTGGTCCTGACTTTAGTCCCAGAGTTCAATTCTCTGAGCCACACAGAGGCCAGTAGCAATTCAACAGGGAAAAAAAAACCCAACAAAAAACGGAAAGAAGGATATTCTGGGCACAGGGATCAAATAGCATGAATAAAGAGATAAAGGTGGATGAGCAGAACCAAGAGAACATTGTGTACAGTAATAGCAATATTGTTTTAAAAAGAACTTTGAGCCACTAAGTGATTTTGACTATTATAAATATCACTATCTATATTGAGAGAAATAACTGATAACTAGAAGTATGTAGTGTGTGTGTGTGTGTGTGTGTGTGTGTGTGTGTGTGTGTGAATTTTGTGTCTAGTGGTAGCCATCTCTTGGATGAGGAGGGGAAGGAAGAAAAAAAGTTACATGATAATGCTATTATATATTTAAAAGGAATAGCAAGTTGTACATAATTGATTTGGTACAATCATCTTTTTAAAATTCTACTATGTTATAGAAATGTTTGTGTTATTTCATAAATTTTAAGAAAAGAGATAGAGGTGGAAAGGTCAGAGAATGCTCAGGATGCAGAATAGTCCTGTTTCCTGGAGTATAGCATATAGGGATGAGAGTATAATAAAATAAAGCTAGCAGGGAAGAGTAGTTGCATGTTTGTGGAGGGCTAGATTGCCAGACAATAGAATTTGGCCATCCCTGCTACTGTCTTAGTCTGTGTTTTCTTTTGTTTCTAGCTATGTCTCATAAGTTTATAATTTCATAGATTTAGAGTTGGAAGGGACATCTCAGGTAATCTAGTCCCTGTGCCCACCCCACCCCCACCCCTGACCATTTTACAAAGGAAGAAACAGAAGACAGAAAAGTGAAGTGGTTTGTTTATGGTCACACTGATATTGAGTAGAAGACAGTGGCTGTAAACCTAGGTGCTCTGACTCCAAATTCGGCATTCTTTCCCACTAAACTATGTTGTGCCTCTCTTTGTCCTTCATCAAGGAATTGATGTTTACTAAGTGCCAAGTACTATGCTAAGCACTGAGGATACAAAGAAATTTCAGTTGGTGCACGGAGTCAAACCTTTCATGTGTTGTACATATTTTTGTCTCCTTTTTTTCTTTTTTCTTCTCTCTCTCTCTCTCTCTCTCTCTCTCTCTCTCTCTCTCTCTCTCTCTCTCTCTCTCTCTTTCTCTCTCTTTCTTTTTGTGTGTGTTTGTTTGTTTTGCTGGGCAATGTGGGTTAAGTGACTTGTCCAGGGTCACACAACTAGTAAGTGTCAGGTGTCTGAGGCTGGATTTGAACTCAGGTCCTCCTGAATCCAGGACCAGTGCTTTATCTACTGTTCCACCTGGTTGCCCCCTTCAGGTATTCTTCTTGTAGAACATAATATGGTGCAGTTGATACCATATTCTCAGACTGGGGCCTGCTTTGCTACAGTGTCCTGTTTTCTTTCAGCTTTCCTTTCAGGATCTTTGTTTCTCTACCAGCAGGAGGTAGTATGAAATCTGAATTCTAATGGAAGACACAATCATACATATAATACACTCACACTGGGCTCCTGCAATGCTATGTTAAGGATGGCTGATTCTTAGGTAAACACAATAAGTCTTTGGAGAAAAGTTTCTTTTTTTTTTTTTGGTTTTGTTTTGTTTTTAAATAGGAAGGACCAGGTAATTTCATGCTATTAATTTGTTTTCTTACTTAAAAGAGAAATGTAAGGGAGTCTCTTACTACATGGTGGTTTTTTTTCCGAATTATTGGAACAAAATTTTAACCACCTGTTATTTACTATACGAACCTAAGCAGCTTCTTCCCTAGCAGTGCCTCAGTTTCCTTCTCTGATAATATGACTGTCTAGCCCTAAGGAAAAGAAATAGCTCATACTCACAAGCAACTTTTTAAAATAAAGGGTATGATGAAAATATATGGCCGACTGTGGTATGGTCTCTTAGGAATATTTTATATTGCTTTGGCACATACCACAGCACAGAGGAACTGGTTACCTCTCCCAGGATGGTAGACTGACCTAAAGGGCTTCTTAATTTGGGAGTCTGGAACTTTTTATATTCAGAAGGACAAAGGGTGGGAGAGCCCTTCAGACAAAAACAATCTAGGGTAAACAGCTGCCTAACACCTTGGAATGCACTTATCCTTTTTTTAATATTTAGAATTTTATTTTTCAAATTACATATAAAATAGGGAAGCTAGGTGGCGCAGTGGATTAAGCACCGGCCCTGGATTCAGGAGGACCTGAGTTCAAATTAGGCCTCAGACACTTGTCACTTAATAGCTGTGTGACCTTGGGCAAGTCACTTAACCCTCATTGCCCTGCAAAAAAATTACATGTAAAATACAAATTTTCACATTAAGTTTTAAAAACTTTGTGTTCCAAATTCTCTTCTTCCCTCCCTCCCTCCCTCCCCATCCTGCCCCCCAATAACTTAAGCAATCCAATATAAGACTTACTCGAACAGTCATGAAAAACATTTCCATATTAGCCAGGTTGTGAAAGAAAACCGACAAAAACAAAACTTCAGATAAAGGAACTAAATTATGCTTCAATCTGTATTCAGATACCACCACTTCTCTTTATATAGTCGGACTGCATTTTTCAAAAGACCTTCAGAGTTGTCTTGGATCATTGCATTGCTGAAAATAACCAAGTCATTCACAGTCTATCATCTCACAGCATTGTTCATCATCATCAATCAGTCCTCATCAATCCTCATCTTCCTCTAATCATCATTAATCCATCCATCAACCATCATCATCATTCTCGTTATCATCTTACATTAATCTTGCCTCTGCTTCAAAATTTTTTTCACAGTTATTATTGTTAACTAGAATACACTTAACCTGAAAAAGTTAGAATAGAATGCCCACAGAATTGGTAAAATCATAAGTGCTGACTAGGATTTTTCCATACAAGGAGTGGCAAGAATCATGAAAGTCACCCTTAAATCAACTTTTTATGATAGGTATCTATGGGAGATATGGAGGAAATGAGATGGAAAGAGAAATTAAAGCTTGTCTGACATGACTGATTTTTCTTTCCTTCATACTCTCCTTGATGTCCTCTGTATTCCAAACAAACAGATCTACTTGTTCATCTCCAGTTTTTTCTTGGCCTTCTAGCTTTGCCTCTTTGCCTGGACTATATATACTCTTGCCTCACCTCTTTCTTAGAATCCTTAGCTTCCTTCAAGGCTTAGCTCATGTGTTCCCTCCTACAGGAAGTCTTTCTTAACACCTTCTCCCAATTTCCCATTAGTGATTTCTCCTTTTTTAAATTGTGTTGTGTTCAATTTTCTGACTGTGTGTTTTTCACCCAGTAGAATGTGGTTTTTTAGGTGCAGCAATTGATTTTGTGTCCTGGCACCTAACATCAATCCTTGTATGTAGTTGGTAGTTAATAAATGCTTGTTGAACTTAATTGAATTCAGTTTGGTGCTCAGCTGCTGCCTTTATTGACTCATCATCAGTCCCTGTAGCTGTCTATGATTTCTCTTGTTGTTGTTTGTCCTTTGTTCTCAAAGAGGACCATGGCATCAGGAGGTGATGTCATGACTTGCAGTGAATTGGATTTAAGTGAAGGAGGGCTATGCAAAGTCACCAACTTCACTCTCTCCTCCAGAGCCATCTGGTTCCAGTGGCAAGATACACACACACACACACACACACACACACACACACATACATACATACATACATATGTATGTGTATGTGTATGTATATGTATGTCTTTGTGTGTATGGATGTTTAAGGCAATTGGGGTTAAGTGACTTGCCCAGGGTCACACAGCTAGTTAAATACCTGAGGTGAAATTTGAACTGAGGTCCTCCCAACTTCAAAGCCATTGCTCTATCCACTGTGCCACTTAGCTGCCCCATCACTTCTCTTAAAGCAAAATAAAAAGAGAACCTAATCAATCAATTAACAAGCACTTATTAAGTACCTACTACTATATGTTGCCTACTTGGTGTCAGGAGGAAGTCTGAGCAGACTGTCATAGATCACATGTCTCTAACATTCTATAATCCTATGTTCCTGTGCATCTGTTACTATGCCCTGAAGTAGGACCTATGGACTTAAATTTAGCTGCATGGATGCTTTTCATCCATATGATTTGTAGGGTTCAGCAGAGTCCAGCAAAATCCTAGCCAACCTGGGTAAATGTGCTTTGGTTGTGGGATTGATTTAGTGACTGCTGGTATTAGGGATGGTCTCAAGGAAGGTCTCACAAGCAAGAGTTTATACATCCTTGTCTCATGGTGGGGGTGGGGGGGTAGTATCTGCCTGGTGTGGGCAATTCAAATAATCAATAATAATACAGGATATTAGGAATCAGAATGAGAACTCAGGCTGAACAGAGTGATCAAGAATAGTCTGGGAAGTCAAGTGGTTAGAATCAAAACCCAGATGAACCAGGAAAAAGTAAGTGCAACTATAATACAAGAATGAAGACATTTGTCCTCCAATTGGGCTTTGAGTGCCCAGACCCTCCGATTCCCTTGCATGAGAAAATGCCATTGAGACTCAATATTTTAATGAGGTGGCACCTTGAGGACCTGAGATTTGATACTTATTATTTCAATACAGCTACCCCCAAGTGGAGATCAACTTTATGAAACCAAAAAAAAAAAAAACCATCGCTTAGGCACTAGGAGGGACATTTAAGATCATGTTGTCTAACATCATTTTAGAAGTGAAGAATCACAATTCCTCCCACACAGGAGAAGCAACTTTTTCAAAATCACAGTAATACTAGATTAGTAGAAATGTCAGATTTCAAATCTAGGATTTATGACTCCAAATAGAATGTTCTACCACATCCTGCAGTACATTCTACATCCTTTGTAATATTAATTGTTCCATATCCATTCACCTTTATCCATTATTTGTGTAGCTGATTTTCCCAACTAAAGTACAGGACTTGCTATTTAATACTACTTAATATGTTTAATGATTTTTAAAATTAAAAATATTTATTTACTTTCTGTCATACTCCTCCAGCCCTCCACTTAAAAAAGAAAAAAATACCCTAGTAATAAATGTTCTTAGTCAAGCAAAACAAAGTCCCACATTGGCCATGTCTAAAAAATAAGCCTTATCTGTATTTAGTCTAGCACATTTCTGCCAGGTGGTAGGATAGCATTCTTCATTATCAGTCCCCTGGAATTGTAATTGGTTATTGCACTCATCAGACTTCTTAGTTCTTTTAGAGTTATTCATTTGTACAATGTTATTGTTGTTAGTGTGAAGATTGTTCTTCTGGTTCTGCTCACTTCATTCCACATTCCTATTGTTGATTTCTGCCCTCCATTCTAACCTATCCATGTCTCTTTAGGTCCCAGTTCTGTCATTCAGTATATTAACTCTCTCTCTGTCATTGTTGTGTTATCCACTAAGTGATAAACATGACTTTTATGTCTTTATCAAAGTTAGGTGTTGCTTTAAGGATGCCACATAAAAAGGCAGACTCAGAATGCGCTGAAAGATATTTGAAGTTAAGTAACTTTAATTTAAAATTCCTATTGTATGTGGATTTGAGACCTGGTTCCCAACTTCTAAATATATTTTAAAGGTCTATAGAACTAGCAGGGATGTTGGAAATCTTTTCTATCCTCTTCTTCTAAGAAATGAAGAAGGCCTGAAGCTGAAAGAGAGGGAGTAGTTTCCCAGGAGAACACAACCAGTGAATGTTAAAAGCAGAATAGAAATTCAGGTCCCCTGACCTGAATTCTAGTGAATTTCTAGTGCTGGCTACACTGTACCAAACTGTCTCTCAGGCCATAAGCAGAGACTGATTCAAAAAAGAGTTTATAACTCATCCTAAATTGATTTGTAATGGCCTCATATGCCTGAGAACCTAGAGAGAAAAAAATCAGACAGAAACAAAGCTGGCCCCCTACCCTTGGGGACCTTAGAAGTCATCTTGTACAACTTCTTCATTTCACAGATGAGTAAACTGAAGTCCAGGGAAGTCAAATGCTTCACCCAATGTTGTGCAGGTAAAAAGTGTCAGAGGAAAGATTTGAACCCATATCGTCTGACTTTATAACCAGTTCTCTTTCTGCCATGTCATAAGGTTGGCTTGCTTTACAAGTGTAGCAAGATATTCTTGCTGTCTCTTTCATATCCTGCCAGGCTACACCTGACCCTCAGGGTCCTAGGGTATGTTAAAAGATATTTTGGGGACTCTTTTCTCTACTATAATTGCCGTAAGCCTCTGCATGCTGTGTTTACCTTCCACCCTCCATTATTAGACACTAACGACTACTACTCTAGTTCCATTTAAGCACTTAACATCAAAAACATGTTCATTTCAAACGCAGAGCAAAAAAAAAAATTCACAAACATTTCTCCTTAGTACCTCATGGATACACATTTAGTTTAGTTAATACATAACATTGGTCCCACCAAGTTCATGTCCACATGTGGCCTGACTGTTAGATGAGTGCCTGATGCTCAGAGGTCATTCTTTTTTTAAATTTATTTAAATTTATTTATTTATCTATCTGTTCATTCATTTATTTATCCATTTATTTATTTGTTTGTTTATTTTTGCAGGGCAATGAGGGTTAAGTGACTTGCCCAGGGTCACACAGCCTTAGTAAGTGTCAAGTGTCTGAGTCCAGATTTGAACTCAGGTCCTCCTGAATCCAAGGCTGGTGCTTTATCCTCTGTGCCACCCAACTGCCCCCTCGAAGTTCATTCTTAAAGGTCACTCCTTGCTCCCCTAGGCCAATGCCTGGGGGCTTGCTCCAAAACTTGGCCTGGGCTCTTACTCCCAGATTCTTGTGGCTTACTCTACTGACATTTTGAATCTCGTAAAGTCAGAGCTTCCATTCCCTTTATCTAGGACAGAAAAGAAATGTAGAGACCTAGGACCCAGGCTTTTTTCCTGAGGCCACATGCTTATGAGACTTCTCTCCTTACAGCATTGTCTACCATCAAATGCTGTGAATGAAATCCTGTGGCCAGAGCTCAGCTGAATAGAGAATGATCAAAAGGAGTTAGGCAGAAGTTTACCTGGCTTTTTGAAGACACTTTCATTTCTAACCACACAGCTAATTGAAAAATGATTCTTCTCCACCCCCAACCCCCTGCAACCACTTTGGACCAGAACCAGCCAAGGGATATCTACATATGTTCTTCCAAAGCACTCTTTCCAGGATGTAGTCTTCTTCATATGGGGAAATGCCAACCTGGAGACTGTGTAGGTACCATGCTTCTATTATGTAAGTAGAAAACAATATGGATATTCAGATGAAGCTCCAGAGATTTTCTGAGGAATGAGAGGAAAAAGAGAAAAAATAACATGTTATAATTTCCCAGTACCATTTGTGATTAAGAGAACAAACAAATGAAAACTGGGAAAGTGTTGTGTGGGCAATTAGGCATCTGGGCTTTGTGCTCCCTGTCATTCCTTGGTTCCAATCCAGCCACAGCATTTAAGTCTAGCCAGGGGAGAGGTGAAAGATGGAAACTAGTTTCCAGCAACGGCTTGAAAGGATCATTCCTTTGCATAGTGTAGTGATATCCCACTCATTCAATTTGGCTAGTGGCTTTATTTTAATAATGGTGTGGTCATTTTAGTGGCTACTTATACCATTGCTTTAGTATAACATTTGTAGAGCCCTTGGAAGCTTTCTATAGGAGCTAAGACAGCCAACATGGTCTTTACCTTCTTAGAAGAGTTTCTAATCTTCCTGTTATGTGGCATAACAAAATTCTGATGTAATTGTTGAAAGTTTCTATATTAGATAATTGTCTTGTCTTTTGGCCAAGTTCATTGAAGGAAAGAAACTCTGTAGGGGCATTATTGTCTCTTATTGTACATTCCTTATAGTGAACAACATTTATCTTGCTGCTTTACTAATACCATTTTCCCTCCATCTGACCTTTAGATTAGGTGGAGCATAATATTTGCTGAGATCCAGTGCTAATTTAGGCAGGAACTGACTCTTAAACAGACATAATGCTTTTCTTATAAAAGAATGATGTTCAGAAGCCAGGCATGTAGCATGGTTTTGGAAAATACGTTATTAATATTTTATTGTTGGAAAAAAATTCTTGGTTCCTTGGTACATTGAGTGATTGTTGACCTTTTTCTTTTAAATGTACTCTTAGCATTTCAGTGGAACATGTGCCATAAAGGTCACTGGCTACATCCACAACCTCCTGAAATTAACGGCCCCGATATCAAATTGTATCGTGGACAAATTAGTTTGTTTGATCTCTCATTATCTAAATAAAGGGCTATAATTGAGGAGAAAGGGATTCAAGATGCAACCAGGGATATATGGAATATTCTTCCAGGTGTCAAGGAAAATGGCTCCTGGGTATGTTTTCTTTTTTCTTTTTTTTTTTTTTCTGCTGCACCTTCCTTATGAACACTCATTGTCTATCAAAAAGGAAGAGAACAAGGAGTTGACTTTTTATCAATATGTTCAAGGCAAGAACTATATTGATGATAAATAATAGTAATAATAAGAATAACTCACACTTCCTTGTCCTTTAAGATTCACAAAACACTTTCCTTATAATGGACTCATGAGGCAGGGTATACAAGTCATGTCAATCCAATTATATAGAGGAAGAAACTGAGGTTCAGAGAGATTAAATGACTTGTATATAGTCGGACAGCTAGTGCCAAAGCTGGCACTGGAATTCAGCACTGATGATTCTCAGGGCAGCACACTTTCCACTGTTAAACAGGCAAAAAAGAACAAGTTTCATTGTTTTCAGAAAATTGTGATGCTTCATTAGTAACACCAAAGATCTCCTAGAAACTAGGGGCCATGTTTTTAATATAGATATTCTAGCAGCATTATTGCATGTTTATAAGTCATGGAACTCTATGTTCCCCAAATGATTAAAAATGAATTATCACATAGAGGCTGATGGAGAGGTGTAGAGTAGGTGTGAGCAGGCTGTAAAAATAATAAATAAGGAATTAACAAGAAGGAACAAAGTACATGATATGATAAAGGATATTATCAAAGGAATATATATTTGAAAAAAAGGGTAGCTGGTAGTATTGCAAGAATGAGCAATAATAACCAGTGGACAGCTTGTGTCTTCCACTGATATTCTTGTGACATAAAAAGCAAGGAACCTCCCCACCCCGGCATATTATGTAGATCATAGCTGCTGCTCCAACTCCCCAATAGTGAAATTATAGGATGGTATGGACAAGACTCAGAGTGGATCGGCAGATAAGGATCAGCTATCTGCATCATAAAAGGGATAATATGCTTCACTGAAATCAGATTTATTTGTGTATTTGAGAGGATAGATGGTTAAACAAATATCACTTTTGAGTAATCAGAAAATGGTTTTACTAAAAAAAGGTGGAGGAACAACCAAAAAGACATTAGTAACTGTTAATCCATATATCAACTTATCAATCACTGTAAAATCATTATAAGAATGGTCTATGTATACTCCAAAGGTATCCTTGATGAAAATGTTGGAATAGTATAGGCAGGCTTTTTCAAATGATTTTCTATCTCAGACCGCATATTTAGTTACACAACTAACTTGAGAGGTATAGAGTATATTCTCCAAAGCATATTTTCTATTTGGTGATTTCAAAAATAACATCTGGCATGGTAGAATATAGCATACCTTTATAGACTCCTGAAATAATATATCACCAGTGAAACTATTATGACAGTCTTTAATAGATGTGACTATGGAGATTACTTTGTTCAAAAAGATATTGAGTCATTAAGCAAGACATTAAGCAGGGGAATATACTCAGTTAAAGTGTTTATTAGTGTCAAGTTGACTTTTCTTTGGAAATTTCAAACAAATGAAGAGTTTCCTCTCAATGGTGAGATTCTCCAAATATTCTTATCTAGCAGATGACATATCAAATGCAGTGAAGAGAGTATTAGGTTTTCAGTAAGATCTGTTGTTTTTTTAATCCTGACTCAGATACTTGCTAGCTGTGTCTCAGCCTCAGTTTCATTATATGTGAACAATAATAGCACAGTGCTCTTTTGAGACTCAAATGAGATAATTTATATAAATGTATTGCAAACCTGCAAACATCATCCAAATGTCAGGGCCGCTGCTGCTGCAGCTTCTGCTGTTGCTACTGTTACTACTACTACATAATATAAGTATTAATAATACTAATTAATTAAACTCCAGAACACCATGAAATCTGCTCATTGAGGTCTGTAATTATTCAGAGCTTAATTCCTTAATGCTGTTGTTGCTGTTTGTCATTCATTCTCAACGAGGACCATGACATCAGGAGGTGATGTCACAACTTGCAGTAAATTGGATTTAAGTGAGGCAAGGCTGTGCAAAGTCACCAACCTCACTCTCTCCTTTAGAGTAATCTGGGTCCAGCGGCAAGATATACATCAGGACAGCTGGAGAAGGCCCAAGATGTTTGAGGAAATTGGGGTTAAGTGACTTGCCCAGGGTCACACAGCTAGTAAGTGTCAAGTGTCTGAAGATGGATTTGTACTCAGGTCCTCCTGACTCCAGAGCCAGTGCTCTATCCACTGTGCCACCTAGCTGCCCTATTTTTAATGCTAATTGAACATCAAACTCACAGTAATTCCAAATCTCAAATCCTGCCCAGATTAGGTAATACTCGAATCTCATTTCTAAAGGGTTTCAGATGGGTGCACAATTATGACAAAATCATGGTCTTCAGGTATTTCTGTTGACCTGCCAGGTCAATGATAATGACCATTCTTGACTAATCGTTTTGGTCCATCCATGGCTTCATGTTTATTTAACATGGAGTGCTGATATTAAGGTTATGATAAGGTTCTAATCCTGGTTCTTTCATTTGCTTACTTCTTATGTGGCCTGAGTGAACCCACACTCTCTCTGGAAGTCAGGCTCCTCATCTGTAAAATGAGGCAGTTGGATTAGATGTATTATAAGGTCCTTTCTAGTTCTAAAACTATAAAACTATGAAATGCCCTTTCCCCTTCACCCAGTCCTACATTCTCAGCCCTGAGTATTCCATTAGCACACTAGCATAAGCACCCTTCTCACAGGATTTTCTTTCCAACCCCCCCTCCCCCAATCCTCCTTTTGCTTGCCACTTCTACTCCCTCTTCCCATAAACTTATCCTTAAAGGATTAGGGCTGTCAGAGTTCATGATGGTTTAGGCCAAACTCTCTGACAATCATCTCCCACCTCTGTGCAACTATGTCTGACCATGATCGACTGTCCCCCAATCACAAACTAAATTTGTCATAGGTACAAGAATTTCTAGTAATAACTCTACTTTTAGGACACCAAGAGATGGCATCAAATGAGTATCATCTGGCACCAACAGAGTTACAAATCACTACTTTAGGAATAAGGAAAATTTAGGAACTCTCTAAATTAGAATGTTGTTCCTAAAGATGAGATACAATGGCTATTTTTCAAAAACTAGAGTCACTGACTTAGAATGCATTGATGGTATGCCTTGAAAATGGGTTATTCTGTGGTGTACCAATAATTTTAATGTTAGATTAAAATCATCATCAGTCAGAACACACGTGATATTTTAAAAATATAAAAATATTGACCAAAAAATGTGAAAATGGAAATCCTGCATTTTATGTTGCAGAGGAATTTTATTTTATAATTAATTTCATTAATATCTCTTTCTTCACTATAAATTATTCCCCAATATATTCCTTCCCTTTCTCCACACAGGGAACCCTCACTTATAAAAAAAGGAGAAAGGAAAAAAGCATCAAAACTATTAACAGTTAATTCAAAGTTGACAGTATATGTAGTGCTCCACATCTGAAAACTCCCATCTTTTAAAATAAGGGAAGGCTATACATTATCATATCTTGTATCCATGTCCCAGCTTGGTCATAGTTGCATAGCTTTGAGTTTTCATTCTTTTTGTTGTTTCTTTTTTCATTTACATTTCTATAGTTGTTTTTTTTCTATTTTACTTCATATTCATTTATACCTTCCTTTGCCTTCCTATGTTATTCATATTTGTCAACTTGTGGTTCAGTAATTTTCTTTAAAATTATTATAACATATTTGTTTATCTTTTCCAAATCAATGGATATCTATACAATTTCAAAGTCTGTTGTAACAAAAAATGCTGTTATAAATATCTGATCTATATTGAACTTCTCTGTCATTGAACTTTTTGGACCACATGCCTAGGGGTATGTTCTTTAAATCAAAGGATACTTTACTTTCTTAGGATAATTTTAAATTGCTTTCATGAATGGTTGGGCCAATTTGTATGTATCCCAATAGTGGATTACTGAGTTTCCACAACCTCTTCTATATTGGCTGCTCTTAACTTTTATCAGCTTTGCAAATTTGTTCTGTGTGACATATAAAAAAATCAAAATTATGTTGATTTATATTTCTCCTATTAGTGATTAGAATATTGGTGTTGATACTTTGCAATTCTTTTTAGAACTATTGTTCATATCCTTTACTTATCCTTTTGAGAATGGCTTTGGGTATTATATATTTGATGTCCTTATAAATCTTGGATATTAGATCTGTTTCAGAGATAATTTAATGCAATTTAAAAAATTTGACCATTTCCATTCTTATCACAAGTCTTTGTAAATGCAAAAACATTTTAGTTTCACACCATTTTATATTTTGCAATCATCTCTCTTCTTTGCTTAATTAAAATTTCTTTCCAACCTATAGCTATGAAAGGTCTTAGATTTCCTTTTTAATTTTTTTATGGTTTCACCTTTAATATTCAGATCTCATATTAATTTGGAGCTTAATGTGGTATGTGGTAGAGGTTGCTAATCCAAACATAGTTTCTTCCAAATAGTTTCCCTATTTTCCCAGGACTTCTTGTTATATAAAAAGTTCTTTCCCAAGTAACTTATTCTCTCAAGTTTATTGAATACTGTATTATTGTGTTCAGTTGATTTTCATTTATCCTCATTTGATTGTTAGAGGATTTTAATTTTAAAATTTTCATTCCATAATAAAATTAATAATATGCATTACTTTTTAGTATATTTGTTTCTAAAAATACATATGTTAAATGAATCTTTGCAACTAGAATCATATTTCTCCATTTACATGAATTATACTCTCCAAAATCTTTACTTCAATTTCATATGGATCTATAGCAAACCATTGTCATCCTCACCCCACCCTCCCTTCCTCCTTCAAACCCTACCACTACTTCTGGCTAATAGAAAAGGAGAGTTAAAAGCTTAAGAAAATCTAAAATGGCACAAGAGATATATTGAGGAAAGACAAGGGTAGGAAATCCACCAAGTTCAAGCCATCCTCTTTTACAGAGAATTATTCTACAGAACAATGGACAGAAGGAATGATAGTATGGAGTGTTAAATAAAGAATAGACTAGGAAAATCTACCAGTTAGCTGAATGTAGATAGGAGAAATTAAAATGGACAAGATAAAATTCATGAAATATGCTAGCAACTTAGTAATGCATTATTTTTACAAAGACTGCTGGGAGTAATCAGCTTTTCAAAACTGCCTCAGTTGGAAAGATTGTTGAGTCTCAGCTGGCACTGATAGTAATAACTTAGCTTTAAGTCCAACCATCTGGAGAACCTCTGTAGTTGTTGACCAGCAATCAACACCCAACTTGGCGCTAGCTTAATTTCTAGTTCCCAAATTTTTCCTCTTGTCCTCTTTTGGATATGCTCCCATTTGACAGTGCTCTTCCTAAGATGTTGTACCATTAAAATACAAATTTCCCTTGAAGGGCTGATGCCTTAAGCCATTATCAGAGGTTAACATTTTTTTCCTGAGGGAATTAGTTGATTTGTTGTTTTTTCCCCTATCCTCTTAGTGGCATTTCTGATGTCCCTTCTTTCACTGTGTGTGAAAATGAACATAGTCTGCTTCACAATTTTGCAAAGGGCCAGCCATGACTTAAATCTAATAAGGAGAATATTGCTTAAAGGACCTTTAAATAAATCCTTTGGTAATTTATAGAATCTTTTGGTGAGGATAAGAACTTCCCTTTAATCCTTTCTATAATTTGGGGTTTTTAATCTCTTCAGTTTCCTAAAACAGGGTCCCCCTGTTGTCAGTCTTAAGTATCCAAACTGGATTTTAGTCATAATGAAATCTGAAAGTGGAGCCTAGGGCTATATTAAATAGATTTTATTTTGCCTTTGCTAACCACCTCTTGCCTGCCCCTTCCTAGTCCCACATTACCCAAAGGACCAGACAGAAGTGGTAATAGTCTGTTTAGTCTGTGACTGCCCAACATTTTCAAAGGTTCTTGCATCTTACCACCTTGTTAACAGGATTGCAGAGCCACTAAAGTCAATTCTGTTGGATGCACAGGATTTGCTTTGAAGTTTGTAATATTATTAACACAAGTCCTGCAAATTGACATTATGACCAAGCATGCATAGCAGATTAGAGGCAGTTACCCTCATTCTGGGGAAGGGTTTTTTTTTTCTTTTAAGTGCAGCATAATGGAATTTCAAGCCATTTAGAGTCAGAGATGAAATATATCAGACTTTTAATTTATGCAAAGACAACAGAGAGTCTTCTAAGAGGCCAGAAAATGGATGGAGCCCAGCCAATAAGCCCCCTGGCAGTGACATTCTCATTGAGAGAACTGCAGTTGGGGTTCTTAGATTAGGAAAGATCTTTTCTTTAGGTTTACATCAGCTATAAACATAGAAAAAAAAATTAAAACCTATTTCCATTCAATTCAACAAAGATCAATTAAGCACCTATTGCATTTAAGGCACTGCTGGGTGCTAGAGATATAATGAAATGACATCCAGGTGATATCCTCAAGGAGTTTATATTTTAAAAGATGAGATTATATATGCATACAAATAAATCATAAAACAAGACAGAATGGAAGTTAATTCATCTGAGAGGCCAAGCAGGGTGGTCCATGAGATCTGAGGGTGTATCACTTTATCTGCAAGGATCAGGGACCAAGGATTTATTAATGTAGGAGACCCTTTGAGATGGGTCTTGAAAAGAGGAAATCATTTTCATAGGCAGTGATTTAAAACAAATCTGTTCTAGAAAAGGACATGGGGAATGTGCAAATGAAAAGGGACAGGAGAAAGTACAATAAACTTGGTTTATGGTCCTACTTGTCTACACTCCTTTGGACTATACTATTATCATACCTCCAGGATCTTCATCATCTCTTATTTTCATCTGACAGACTTATCAACCAATATCATCCTTCAAGATTGAGTCAGCCTTGGTTCTCACACCCTTATCAAATCCTTAGTAACCTCTTCCTCTCTGATTGGTTGACTGGAGGGAGGAACAAAGAACTCCCACCAAAGCCTCCATTTACAGAGGGCTCCCATACAAGGCATCTCTTCATTTCTAACCTGGCTGTACTACTTTCAACTGGATTCTATCATCCCCTGTTTCACCTTCTTTTTTGTGGCTGGAAAGACAGAATGGAGACCGAGACTGGAAGGCCTTGAATGCCATGATGATAGTCATACTTATTTAGTAGTAAAAGATGAGCCACAGAAGGTTTCTGAGGGGGATAATTTGAGTGAGGCATTGTTGTGCAGTAGAAAGAATTTAGAGTAAAATGACTTGAGTTGGAATCCTAATTTATATATATATATATATATATTAGTATGATCTTAAGGAAGTCAATTAGCCTCTCTGTAATATGACTATCTCAGTGTGACTTAAAGGGGAGCACAAAGGACATATCTAGATTCTCTTCCCCACCATCTTTCTCAAAGGGAGATTTCAATTTCTGCCAGGAGAGGAAGCATTTATTATTGCGACGATGATGATGATGATTGATGTCGTTTTTGTTTCTGAAGTTTCAGTTATATAGTTATTCTTCTTACTAGTGACATTTTGAGACCATCGAGGTTTACTTAACCTCCATTTTTCTTGGTAACCAACCACAAGGAAGCGATTGACTAATATATTAATCACTCTTCTTGGGAACATTACAATAGCTGCCTTTCCTTTCCCAATAAATATTTGCATACTTAATCTCTCTCCTCCTTAGAATAATTGCTTTCACTGGATAGGTTTGCTTGAGTGATAAGGTTGTCCACAAATGATCATAGTTTTATTATGCATTTCAGATACAATTAGGTCTCTCTGCTCAGATATCACAAGTCAGCCTCTTGCTTCTCCACTGGAGATCTCCATGGAATAAGGCTGTTTCCAGAATTATACTACTCCTTCCCGATAGGCCAATGGTCTCTAAACCAACTATAGCACCACTCACTCTAATTCACAATGGAGGAATATGGAAGGGAATATATCTAAAACTACATATCTCTATTTAAATGTAGATTAAAATTCCATTTTTTCCATACTAAATTAATATCATATCTGTATAGAATGTTAAAATTTGCAAAGTTCTTCTCAGTAACTCTGTTGGGTTAGTAGACAAGTATTAAGATTTGTAAACTGAGACTCTGAAAGATGAAGTTCAGACTTGCAATCACACAGTGTTTATAATAATAATAATAACTAATATTTGCATAGCACCTACTATATGCCAGGCACAGTGCTAAGTGCTTTACATATTGATTCCCATAATAACTCTGGGAGATAGATGCTCTTATTACACCTATTTTGTATATGAGAAAACTGAGGCAAAAGAGGTCAGATAGCTGCCCATGGTCAAATATTTAGTAAGTGTTAAAGGTTGTTTTTGAACTCAGATCTTCCTAACTCCTAATACTCTATCCACTGTGCTACCTAGTTGCCCTGTGATAAATTATTATTAACTGACTATTCAGTCACATCTAACCTGATACATTTCCTGTGAATATATGTATTTCCAAGATACATGGGTTCTCTTTGAAAGGAAAAAAGTGTTTGAGGTGGGGTGGGAGTAGGAGGTGTGTATGTTTGTACTGAAAAAATTACTGAACCCAGGTTGTATGCACGGTAGTCCTGAACCTGTCCATGATTCTGAAACTAGCCCCCACCCCAGCCATGCTGCTATTAGATGATAGGACAATGGTTTAATATGCCCATGGGTTCAGATGCAGAATCTACTAACAAGTGTTGAAGCACTGAACATATCTGTAGTTATCCTTAAGATGGTTTAGATAGAGGGAGAGATATCTCTGTGTGCGTGCCTGTGTGTGTGTGTGTGTTTGTGTGTGTGTGTGTGTGTGTGTTTATGTAATGTGCAACTTATATTTGGCTTTGTAGAATAATACAATTTTAAAGAAATGTCTTTTTCTCATAAATTGATCATTTCCATTTTATAAAGGATTTAAATGATGCTTATTATTTTTATTTGTTTTATTGAGATAATACATTAAAAAGAGAAAAGGAAGATCACTTGTCTGTGTGATCTTTAATTATTATTCAAATGGAATAGCATAGCCTCTTTTTTCCAATAAATGTTCGAGGATAAATTACCAATGCCGGTTTTGCCAGAAAATCCATTTTTATGGCTTGGTCCTGGTCCCAGCCCATTTGGTCAGGACACAATTTTACTGCATATGTATTCATGAATATGCTAATACATCGACACATCTGATTTCTGTTTATACTTCGACTAGAAGGATAATAATTTGGTAATTTAAATAAGACCTGGTGTTGGCCACACAAGAGTATTTTGACTGAGCCTATATAAGAGTACTAAATTCAAACAGACTTTTGAAAATTCAAAACTATTTTAATAGATTTATGGAGGTCAAATATCTTAATAAATTCAAGTCTATATATTTTAAAAATCTGTTTTCCATGTAACATGAAAAATCACAGAATCATAGTTCTAGAGGTGGAATGGATTTCAGAAGACACTAGATCCAATTCTGTCTTTTTATAGGTGAGGAAGTGGAATTTGAACCCAAGTCATTTGACTCTAGGACCTTTGTTTTCTCCACTCTATTACCCTGTCTTGTTCTTTGGGCCCAAGTCTCTTCATTTGTGAAAAATGTGATAGTTAGACAAGATGATCTTTAATGTCTTTTCCAGTTCTAAATCCCTTGATTCGAAGTATAAATGGAGCAAGAATCTATGTAGTTAGATAATTGTCCTCCTTTTAGCCATCATCATGTCGTTTCATCTTTAGGCATACAATGCAGATATATGACTATAGGATTGCTTTTTAAAAATTACATTTCTATTACTCAATTAACAGATATTTAACTGGCTAATTATTTTAGGCCACATTTCATGACTTGGCCAAATGCATGTGAGGGAGACAACCACTCCTAAGCAGGTTCCTATTTTCCCAGGCACCCAAGTTTAATGTCAATAAGATTATAGATTAACCATTTAGAAGCACAATCTTTAGATGTTTCCATGAAGACTCACATGTTCAATATATGTTATGAGTTTTGTGGTTTAATAGATGATATCATTCAACTTATTCACAGAATTTGGTTTATTTTGCTAGTAAAGGATTTACATTGATTTTGCTGTAATTTCCCAGGGATGTAAATCACTGAATCTCAGATTTGGAAGGGACCTTCTAGGTCACCTAGGCCAAACTATACTTGTACAGGAACCCTCTATTCAGTATCCTTTACAATTGTTTATTGCTTCCACTTAAAGGACTTCTAGTGCTGAAGAACTTTTAAAAAGTTCCATACTTTCTACAGCTCTGATTATGGAGGAGGGGGAGAATTCTATATTCAACTGAAATTTGCCTTTTTATATCTTAGCTTGGGATCAGTTCTTGTTTTGTCCTCTGAAATAGCTGGCCAATGCATAAAAACATGTACTAATGACCAGAGAAACTGTTCATCGTTCTAAATTTGTCTGTGATTCTAAGCCTGACCATATAGTTGGGTTGCTATCAGATGGCATAGCCCATGGTTACAGAAACAGAGACAATAGGCAAAGTGTTTGCACACTGCCCACTTTTGCTAAATTAATTCCTCACTCACTTATTTGGGAAGATGTCCCAGGGTATAGTGCACATAAAACACTTCAAGAAGACCTTGCTAGGGGGCCGCTAGTGGCACAGTGTATAAAGCACCAGCCCTGGATTCAAGAGGACCTGAGTTCAAATCTGGCTTCAGACTATGAGATTTAAAATTGGATATAAGAGCATTAAACTCCCCTTTAACCTTTCCCTTCTATATCTCCCAGACCAGTGAGAGAAAGAAGCCTCTGAGCTTTAATTAGAGATGGATTACTTAGCTTTTATTGTTTGGGAATTAATTAGCCAACAAACAAGGTGATGCTGATTAGGGAAATAGGAAAGTAGAAATACAAATAAATAGTCTTAGATCTAAGCTTAGTCCATATTCTTTATAAAACTCACCGAATCCCAAAGTTACCCCTCAGGCTGAGAACCAGCGTTAAGCACGTGCTGCCACCGAGGACCAGGGCTGATCACCAGAACACACCGTCAAACCTGAGCCAGTGTGTGTGTGTGTCCAGAGTGAGAGACGACTTTCGTTCTTTCCTCGTTTTTTAAGCTCGCACCCTGGAAGTGGAGTGCTTGGTCACACTCTCCTGAGCATCAGCAGGTGAATGGCTGTTCATCATGGTCTCCTCCCCAAAAGGGTGGTCCTTCAAAAACTGGCAGTCTTTCAGTTATTGTTAGCCAACTCTTAAATGTTAGTTAAAAACTTTCATTTTTTACCACAAGGCACTTGACAGGTATTAGCTGTGTGACCCTGGGCAAGTCACTTAACCCTCATTGCCCCACAAACAAACAAACAACAAACAAACCTTGCTAGTTTTCTGAGGAAGTGTGGCATAGTTAATTCACTGCTGGGCTTGAAGCCAAGAAAATTGGGACTTAACTCTGGCTTCTGATATTTATTAGCTTTGTCATTCTATTCAAATTATTTAACCTCTCTAAGACTTATTGTCTTAATATGTAAAATGGGGATATCCTTAGTATTTACCTCTTGGGATTGATAGAATTACGCTTGTATAGTATCTTTTAATTGTTGAGAGGAAGCATGGTATAGTCTAAAGGTGTCAAACACATGGCATATAGGCTACATTTGACCCACAACACTTTCAAGTGTGGCCTGAACCAGATTAAAATGTAATTGGGAAATACTCAACAAAATTATTAAAAATAAAATGCTATTGTTTAGTCATTTTAGTCATGTCCTACCCTTTGTGATCCCATTTGGTGTTTTCTTGGTAAAGAGACTAGAATGGTTTGACATTTCCTTTTCCAGCTTATTTTGCAGATGAGGAAACTGAGGGAAACTGGGTTAAGTGATTTACCTGCATCCACACAGTTAGTTATTAAGTATCTGAATCCAGATTTGAACTCAGGTCTTCCTGACTCCAGGCCTAGCACTCTATCCACTGCACCACCTAGCTGACACCCCACAAATACAATAAACTTAGGTAACATTAATAATAAATGTTTTTCAAAGTCCATATATGGTCTACATATTGTGTATTACATGATGTGTAGTGATCCTTGTTTCTAGGTTAGCAAACTTTCCTAATCACAATGACACTACAATTAATAACAGTATGGGACTGAAGTCCCCCACCCACCAGGGCCACCCAGTGAGTGATTGATTGCTCCTAATATCCCTTAACCACTCAGTCCCTTTGAACTGGCTTGCCACTAACAGTCAGATATAAAGGCAGAGACCCAGGGCTCTTTGTTCTCTCTTGGGGTATGTATCCTACTGTACACCTGCACCACCACTACCCATGTTTGTTTCTAGACTAAAGGGTTGGGGAGCTGCTACTTGTATATCTGGGTGACATATGATCCTTTGTGTGCTTGTGGTCCTTCTCAGGACCTTACTCGTGATCTCCTCTCACTAATTGACTTTAACGTATTATAAACTGTCAGTTATCATAATTATTGGTATTATTATTGTTACTGATCACTTCTCCACCTAGTTGAGCATGAAATCAAAGCAGTGATTCTAGATGAATGTTGTGGAAGTGAGCTTTTGATGGATCTGTCTTTCAAAGAAACTCTGTCTTCATATTGGCTGGTGGTCAGTTCTTCTTTCCCCAGTATTATGAGTATACATATCCTCATGTCTAGTCTCTTTGGGCACTAATTCATAGCGCCTATATCTTATATATTCTGTCCCCAATAGAATAGGTCCCATGCAAAGCCCAGATTGTCTATCCATGTCTGTGTAAGGCTATAGATATCTGGTAGTAAAGCTACCAGAACTCTGAGATCAGTGATGAAATAGCCTTGGGTTAGTCCTTTTTTTGTCTCACGTATAAATCTCAAAGTTTTCAAGTTTTATCTACTACTATATGATGAAATAATGGGATTTAGCAGATACTCAAAGACCCACCTGGAGATTAATCTATACTGACTGAATCAAGTGAGAGTGATTGACTGCTGATTAAGCCTACTTCAAGTTAATTGGATTGTAATCACACCTGGCCAGCCCTTAAGAAGGTATTGTTCTCAGAAACTAGACTGTGAACTCAACTTGAGAACACTTTCAAAGCCAATGGATTTGGATGACGCCAACCAATAACCTTGAAGCAGTGTGTAAGGACCGCCTCTGTTCCAGATCTATAAAAAGCTTCCACAAACAGCTTGCTAGAGAGTTCCTGATTAAAGCAGGCTTGTGGAGGAGGACTTCAGGAAGAACCCAACCAGGCTGGAACTCTAGGCTAGGTAGGACTTCTTTTGCTTAACTCCTTGTGAATTCCTCTATGATTTAATAAATGTTTAATGCCTAAAGACTGGTGCTGAAGCTTCTGATTTAAGGCGACCACAATTTAGATTTTAAACATCACAACTAGAAGGAAGAATCTAGTGAGAAGCTGAACTTGTCACATTCATTTTTGGCGGCACATTATTAGTATTAATTGAGTTCTGAATGTATCCTGACTAAATTCATTAATTGCTATAATAACCATTTATTTTGTACCCACTATCTTCAAAGTACTGTGAAAATACCCACATTTTCAAAAAAGTCTACAAATCCCTTGGACTATGCCTATGGAACTAACTTAACAGGTTCATATTTTCTTTTCTCTTTTATTCACTTTATTGCTATTGATGAAACAGTTGTCAACAAGGAAGGTATCAACAGTCCTGAAGTCAGTCATTAAGAAAAAGGGATAGTGGAAGTTAGGTGGTGCAGTGGATAAAGCAGTGGCCCTGGATTCAGGAGGACCTGAGTTCAAATCCAGTCTCAGACACTTGACACTTACTAGCTGTGTGACCCTGGGCAAGTCACTTAACCTCATTGCCCTGCAAAAAAAAAAAGAAAAAGAAAAAGAAGAAAGAAAAAGGAATGCAGTCATACCCCTTAGGCATTGGGCAATTGATCGCTGCTTCTTCTTCTTCTTCTTCTTCTTCTTCTTCTTCTTCTTCTTCTTCAGTGACTTGCCCAGGGTCACACAGCTAGTAAGTGTTAAGTGTCTGAGGCTGGATTTGAACTCAGATACTTCTGACTCCAGGGCCAGTGCTCTATCCACTGCGCCACCTAGCTGCCCCTGATCACTTCTTTTTTAAAAAAATGAGAATAAAGATTTAGGATTCTTTAATTTCTTTTTTAATATATAAATATTTTATTATTTTCCAGTTACATTTAGGGATAGTTTTCAACATTTGCTTCTATAAGGTTTCCAGTTTCAAACTATTCTCTCTCCCTTCCCTCCCTCTCCCCACCCAAGACAGCAAGCAATTTGATATAGGTTATATATGTACAATCACATTAAACATATTTCTGCATTAATCATGATCACTTCTATTTTATTTGTTTTTATTTGTATTATTGCATTTTATTTGTTCAAAATGCATTTTATTGACATATTTTGTTTTATATCCTCTGTATTTTTCAATGTTTCCTTTTCCTTGCCTTCCCAGAGAGGCATCCTTATTATAAAGAAAAATAAAGAGAAAAAATGATTAAGCAAAACCAAGGAATATATCAAAAAATTTCTTACATTTTCTGCAATGTTCTACCTTTATAGTTCCTCATCTCTACAGAAAGAGGGAGGGGATGTCTTCACATGTCTTTTCTTTGGGGACAAGTCTGGTTATTGTAATTTCACAGCATTCAATTTCAATTGTTCTGTTGTTATTCTTTCCATGTACCTTGGCATAGTCATTGTGTATATTGTTTTCCTAGTTCTGCTTCCTGTACTTTGCATCAGTTTGTTTAAGTTTTCTCACACTTCTTGATGCTCATAACTTCTTATGGTACATTAGTATTCTATTACATTCAAGCAGTATGACTTGTCATTAGATGAATTTTTAAAAATCTGACTACAGAATCCTATCAATTCAATGCTACTGCATGATTGAGAACAAGAAACCTGCAGCTTCCCTGAAGCCTCTCTGTTTACACATAAAAGATCTCTGACCAAGCAAAGAACAACACAATTATCCATCATTGTTAGCTCCAGACTGAGCATCTGGATCCTTTTATGTAGGGAATATGTTTTAATTGAACAAATAAGGAAAGAAATATTGCCAGTACAATATTACAGATGTGTATTTGCTAGATTAGGGACGTTAGTTAGATGGATTCCTGATTTTATCAATGTAGGTTTTACTTCCATTAATGCAGATATCAGCCCTTCCATGCTTTCTCATTTTATGCTATCCATGTCCATGTTTTCCCATCTACATTGCCTAGAGATCTCAGGGAAGAGTATGTACTAGTCTTCTCAATTATGCCTTGAATGAAGGCTCTGCCTTCTGTAAAATGGGAAAGCTATTTTAAGAAGAGCAGGTAGAGGTTACAATGTCCAAAGTTATAAAATGGATAGTCAGGAAACTAATGACAGTTGACAGAATCCCCTTCAGTATTCATAGAAAATGTTATCAATTCCATAAGGAAAAAAAATTCTCAAGGACATAAGAAAACAAAAAAGAAGCAAAATTTTGAATTTAGTTTATTTTAATTAGATGAGATAAATGTTGCAAAGACATACTAATTCACCAAAAGAAATTCAATGCATGTGAATTAGTTTGAAAATATTCCCCAGTCCCTGATAGAACCCTAGCCATGAAAGGAAAATGAAATAGTCATATTATTGAGGTAGTCAATTGGTACACAAAGGTTCTAGTTCCCCCAACTTCCTAGCAGGTCTGTTTTTGAAACAAGGTCTCCCTTGAGGTTTCTCTATCCATTGTCACCATTGATGATCCGTGAGATATACACATCTTTGACTCTGAACTTGTCTTTCAAGTGATTGTTCTTTGAAACTCCTCTTTAAAGGATCAAATTTAATAGAAGTGTGACATATATTCCTGCTGATAAATACATTTGCAAATCTTTGGGTACTCAAAGTCTTGGTTTATATAGATGAAAACAAACACAAAAGATTACCTGTCCAGGCTCTCTTCCTAAGCAACTTCTCTACAATTCCTTAAACCACTGCCTGGAAATATGCAGCAACCACCTCAGGAAAGACATTATCTTTTGCAAAATTTTGAATCATGTCATGGTGCAGGATGAGAGTGAACCTGGCTGTTGGATGAGCTGTGAATTTTACCAGCTCTAGTATCTCTGTTCTCTCTGCTTCTGTTAGTCACTTTACAATTAATTGAAAATACTGTGATTTCAGGTTGACACCAGATGACTTAGCAGCACTAAACCACAGGCATAATTCAGGAAAAAAAGCCAAAAGGCTTGCTGCTTCTTAAGCATCTTTTTATAACCATTGTCCTCCTTGTGGGTTAACATCCCTATAAACAAAAGGATTTCTTTCATAAAGTGTGTTGCAGCCAGAGAGAAGAGGAATTATTACAGCTTCATCCAAGAAAAAAAATTGATCAAGAAAGAGAAACATTTTTGAATCCTAATGCTTCGTCAAAACTATTTATTTCACAGAGGGTCAGGAAGGATTGAGAATTCTCTCAGTAACTAAGGAGCAATTGATGGGATTAGGAGGATGCTTCAGGTGTTATTCTGTGCTATATAATAATGCACTGATCAACAAAGGAGTAGAGAAAAGAATCAATGCATGTTCGTTATAAACATTGTTGTACTAATCACTCAGTTGTATTTCATGTGTTAACATTTATAAAACACTTTATCTACCAATAACTCTGTGAGGCAGGTAGTAGATATTATTCTTGTCATTTCACAAATGAAGAAACTGAGGTTCAGGGAAATATATGAATTTGTTCAACATCATATAGTAAATCTTGTAGCTTATATTTAAACTCAAACCTCCTGCCTCCAAGGTGTTTCCTACTATATCACACTGCCTTTCTATCATATTGGTACCAAACCCTCAGCTAAATTCAATGTAAAAAAAAATCCTTGAATTCTCCAGATTTTTAAATTTGCTCCATGTCCTGAGCTTACCATACGTGGTACATCAAACTCAAAGCAATTTTCTTATTTCCTGCTATGAACCAGCATGTGGCAGGATGCAGTCCTCAACAATGAGGCCATTGATATGTAGTATCAATAGAAGAACTGGGCATATTTAAGTCTAGAAAAAAATTTAATTGGGGAGGGATGTGTCATATATCTTCACATACTTGAATACTTGTCATGTATATGACAAGGAAATGTACCTATTCTGTTTGACCTCAGATGGCAGAACCAGAAGCAATGGACAAATGTTATGAGAAAGGCAGATTCAGATTGAATACAAGGGGAAAACCCCAACTTCCTAAAAATTGGTGATAAAAAGAAGTGGAAAGGACTAAGACAGGAAGTGTAGTGGCTTCTCCTCATACCATCAAAAAAGGTCTTCAAGTAGAGATCTTTTGCCCATTTGTGGAGTATATTGTAAAGGAAGTTCCTGTTAAGGTATAGGTTAAACTAGATGGCTCCTAAGGTCCCTTCCAAACCTGACATTTTATGAAGGCTAGTTCTATAGCAAATTCATTCAGCATTCTACCATAGTCTAGAGACTCATCTTCCTCAATAAGTGGCAATGAAAATGATGGATGAAGACAGCTTGGAAGTGGGGGGGGGAGTCAAAGAAATACTACTGATCCATTTAGTAATGATAATAACGCCATAACTTTTTATTTCTGCTTTATATCTACAGAGAAAAATCATACCTTATGTATCTGTTTGAATTAGAGATGGCACTTTAAGTCCCAAGTATTCTGGATGATAACAAAAGACTTCAATTCCCATTCATGTGCATGATGATTCATAACTTGAGAACTTTAAAGAACCTGAATAATACCTCCTTTCACCCCTTCACCATCCAAATCCCCTCTCCTTTGCATCCCCACCCACATCTCTCTTCCTTTATCTCTGCCTGCCTTTATCTCTGTCTCTATATTTATCTTTAGTTCTACTCTTTCTCCATATATTTATCTCTCTGTCTCTTTCTCTCTCTTCCAACTACACATACACACATTATATAATTAAAATGACATTGAATTAGAGTCAGAGGACCTGAGATCCTATTCCAGCCCTGCCATTGATTTACTTCATTACATTGGGCAAGTCACTTAAAACTTTCTGAGATTCAATTCCTCCAATTCCTTCATCTGTGAAATGGGGATAAATTACTTGTGCTACTTATCTCAGGTGTACTATGAAATTCACATAGGAAAATCAATAAGGGATGAAGCAGTTGGGTAACTATAATGAACTCTATAGAAATACAATTATTATGGAATGTATAGATGTCTTTCAATGCATTCATGATTTCATTAGTTTGGGGTATTTATTCCATTAGTACAGATTGAAACCCACCTAGGCCTTCTCAACTTCTGTGATGCTTCTCATGTTCTGTCATAGTTCATCCCCAGAGGATCTTCCCAAGCCATCTGAGGTCTTCTTCTGGGTCTTTGCATATTTTGTGGGTTCTGGAGGAGGACTTTTTGTCCCTTATACAATTTGTCCCTTATGCAATTATACATTTTGTCCCTTCTACAATTTCTCTTAGTACACTTTTTATATGTAGGTTACTCTTTGAAAAGGATAAAAACTACTTGTGTTAACTGTTTCCATTCATAACCCTTTGGGTCATTGCAACATCTGATTAGTCAGAAGTTGTGTTGGCTTGAGATTTTCAATCATATCATACCACTGGCATAGTATTGGCTTTAAAAAGATGTTTTTGTGTGCATGTGGAAGAGCAGTTCGATACCATTAGAATCACTGCACAATTCCTCAAATGCAACCCAACCTTCCTTATTCCTTCTATTCAATTTGATGCCCAGATCATTGTCTTTCTTCCTTGCTATGGTTACAGAAGTATTTATTTCATGTACTTGTTCCCTAACTATGATGTGGTCCAGACAATAGTAATTTTTATCCCTTTCATTTTTCCTGTATAGATTAATGGACAATCACTTTTAAATATTCATGATTTCTTTAGTAGTTTAAAAAGAAATATTTCTTGAAAAAATAAATCTTTATGCTACTGGGAAGTTATCCAGTCTCATTTATCTCTAATAACCTAGTTACAGATACTTAACTTAAGTCTGATGATCAGGTACAATTTTCATATTTTGGAGTCCTGGCACTTATCTGGAGTAGTGACTCAGAATCCACACATTTGTATGCAGCATTGTGCAATGGCTGTGTAGACAAATGATCCATGTCAGGGGCAGCTAGGTGGCGCAGTGGATAAAGCACTGGCCTTGGATTCAGGAGGACCTGAGTTCAAATCCAGCCTCAGACAATTGACACTTAACTAGCTGTGTGACCCTGGGCAAATCACTTAACCCTCATTGCCCTGCAAAAATTAAAAAACAAACAAACAAACAAAAAAACCCAAATGACCCGTGTGAATCCTATCTCAGCTACTTACTGAGTGACCTTGTGACTGTCATTTAACCTCTATGGCCTAAGGTTGACTCCTTAGTCATATTAGAGATTTAGAGCAGATGATCCCTAAGACTCCTACCCAGTGCTGAATCCTATATAAATTTTTACACACACACAAACACAAATACACATACAGTAAATGTACAAACAGAAAGGTGGAATATATTGAACGGGGTTACTTTTTTATTATAGTATTTTATTTTTCCCCAATTACATGTAAAGACAATTTTAACATTCATTTAAAATTATTGAATTCCAAATTTTCTCCCTCCATCAGACCTTTGGAATTGTTTTGGATAATTTTATTCCTGAGAATAGCTAAGTCATTCATAGTTGATCAACATACAGTATTGCTGTTATTGTGGACAATGTTCTTCTGGTTCTGTTCTGCTCACTTCACTTTGCATCAGTTCATGTAAGTCTTTCTAGGCTCATGATTTCTAATAGCATGATCGTATTTCATTATATTAATATACAACAGTATCTTCAACCATTCCCCAATTGATGGCTATCCCCTCAATTTCTAATACTATACCACCACAAAACAAGCTTCTATGATTTTTTTTTTTTTTTACAAATAGGTCTTTTGCCTCTGTTTTTATTTCTTTGGGATACAGACCTAGTAGTGGTATTGTTGTATCAAAGGATATGGACAGTTTGATTGCCCTTTGAGCATAATTCCAAAAGAACATAGTTACTTTAGAAATATAATACTAATATTTGTAAAGGGGATGAAGCTGGCAAATTAAGGTTTTACTGCTGATTCTGATATTGAATAATTAAATAAATTTCAGCAAGTCACAGTCATTCTGTTCCTTATTTTTAAAATTAGGCTAATAATGTCCACCTCATGGGGTGGTTGGGAAGGTTCATTCATGAACATATGTTGTGAATGAAATTTAAAAAAGATAATAAGCTTTCCTAAATATCGGTGTTAATAAGGCTACTACAACTGCGATCTTCATTAATCTTCTATGAGAACATGAGGTGGTATTCATAAGACAATCACAGGCCATCCTAATGTTTAATAGCAGATTATTCCTGAAGATGATAGTGAGAATCCTTTTTTTTTTGTGGGGCAATGAGGGTTAAGTGACTTGCCCAGGGTCACACAGCTAGTGAGTGTTAAGTGTCTGAGGCTGGATTTGAACTCAAGTTCTCCTGAATCCAGGACCAGTGCTTTATCCACTGTGCCACCTAGCTGTCCCCAATGGTGAGAATCCTAAAGCTATCTGATCTTGTCTAAAGTCCTAGGCAGATCCAAATTTCTTAAAGACCATAATCAGAGACATTTCATAGAATCACAAGATTGAGAGCAGGAAGGAACAGAAAGGGATGTGGTTTACTCAGGGTCACAACCACCTCAGAACTCATTAATTCAGGAAAACTTTTTTTAAAAAAGAACTATCCAAAAGCAGAATGGGCTGCTTTAGGAGGTAATGAAGTATCCCTACCCTAGATTGAATAATCATTTATGAATATTCATTTTGGGGTATAGGTTGAACTAGATGTTTATTGAAGTCCCTTTCAGCTCTGAAATTCTGAGTCATCAAGAGAACCTTATAATATTATGAAAGTGGATGCAAGTAGGACAATATCATATGCAAACAGGAACATCTGTAAGAACTTACCACATATTGGGGATTCCTGTTCTATCTGACTCTCCACAGGTGTGGACAGTGGTAAATACCTTGGGCTAGTATACAACTCCATGTTTGTTGATTCCATTGGCATTAATAATCAGATGGACATTGAACATGGCTGTCTCTAATAAACATGATTTGTATGCTCTTTATATATATTGCGTATGTGTGTGTGTATATATAGAGAGGGTGCATACAAAGCATGAGGAGTCATTCTGTGTATATGTATACATACCCATATACATATACATATACATACATATATAAGCCCATTTATATACACACATACACATGCATATGTATACATGCACACATACACACATCTATATATGTTTGTATGTATGTATCTATCTATCTATCTGAATGACTCCTCATAGAAAGAAAGCCTTTTAAATCTGTCTTTTATTCCACTGAGGCAAATGCTATTTCATAATTGACAATCAATAAAAAAGAATGGAATCTTGCAAGCTGTGTTCCTTTCAGTCGGTTGTACAGTTTGCACAGTCAACTGAAAAGAAATGATTTGCTATAGAAAATAATTTGTGAAATGGTTTCTTTTGCCACCTCACATATGTACTGTTGTTTCCTCTATGTGCATGCAAATCATTCATTCTCATAATTTTTTTTAAGTTTTGAAAATAGGTACAAGAAAGAATCAGTAGTCATTGATGGGCTCTCAATGACATTTTTTCTGTTGGCAAAACAGTGATTTTCTTCCATTCTTTTAAGGTATTTCTTCTCTCAAAAATAACTCATAAAATGCTCCCTTGGTGCCTTTAAGATGGTGTTAGTGTCAGCATATATTCCCTATCTATGTGTACGGTTTACTCAAACTGCTCTTTATAACTTCATCTTCTCAGTTCCCATTTCTGTTTCCCTATATAGCATATTAGGGTTTGATTGTTAAAGTCCATTATTTAACAACAATGAGAAATATTGTATACTGAGTATTTCATGTCCACATGGAAAATTGCTCTCTGTGTAAAAGATGTCAACACAATAGTGTAAAAAACAATTAATATAAAACTTGACATGTTTTAAGGAAGTATTTTAAATCTATTTGGTTCAAGCCAGATATCACAACAGATGAAATACAACTGTTTCTGGAGTTGTGAACTGATCTACCCATTCTGGAAAGCAATTTGGAACTATGCCCAAAGGGCTATAAAGCTGTGCATACCCTTTGATCCAGCAATGTTACTACTAGGCTTATATTGCAAAGACATCCCCAAAAGAGAAAAAAAACCTATTTGTACAAAAATATTTATAGCACCTCTTTTTATAGTGGCTAAGAATTGGAAAACAATGGAATGTCCATTCATTGGTGAATGAGTAAACAAGCTGTGGTATATGATTATAATAGAATATTATTGTGCTATAATAAATGTTAAGCAGGATTTCAGAAAGGCAGCTGTGAATGACTTAATTATTCTGAGCAATACAAGGATCCAAGACAAACCCAAAGGGCTAGTCTATCCACTATCAACTTTTTTTTTTTTCAGGGCAAAGAGGGTTAAGTGACTTGCCCAGGGTCACACAGCTGTTAAGTGTCAATTGTCTGAGGCCAGATTTGAATTCAGGTCCTCCTGAATCCAGGACTGGTGCTTTATCCACTGTGCCACCTAGCTGCCCGCCCTTTTTTATCCACTTCTTAAGAAAGCACTGATATTGACTGAATACAGGCTGATGCATGCTGTTTTTCAGTTTCTTTCATTTTTTCTTTAATTCAAGTTTTCTTATACAAAAAGACTCTACAAGATGAAGGAGATGTTTTATTTGGGGGAGTTTCTTTCTGGCTCTGGATCTATAATCCTTTAATATCAAGCCCTCCCCCAAATAAAACATCTCCTTCATCTTATAGAGTCTTTCCTAATATTAAAATTTCATTTGGGTTTGATGAGAAAAGGGGGACGCTTCCTGTGCCAAGATGGCTGAGAGAGGAAGCAACCCACTGAAGCCCTCCCAGATTTCCCCTCTAGACTGACATAAAACTGCTTCTGAAGCATTTCAGTTGCAGGGAAACAGCCTAGCAGCCCAGCAGGAAAGCTCTGTCTTACCTGGGTGGGAGGGAAGTGAAGTCTAGGAGTAGCAGCAGCAGCTTCTGGGCTCCCAGAAGGGAGCCCCTGATACAGGGCTCTGAGCCTGGGGCAGTCCACCAGTAAGGCTTCACCCACCCGCAAATCAGCAGCTCCCTGGGAGGTAAGCAGTCTGGGTAACATAGCAGGGATCCTCACCAGGTACCCTAAAGCCAGCACAGACCACCCTGGAGACATTGACCCAAGTAATGATGCCCTGACCAAGCAGGTCAATTCCAAGTTCCCACCCCTGTGACCTCCCAGCAGAAAGACTATTTTCAGGGCAAACCAGCTCCAGGGACTCAGCAAAGCACAACAAAATTACCCTTCCAGGGACTGCTAGCAGAGGGACTGGTTACCATAGCAACCTAGCAGCCGGCTTCTCCCCCTCTACCCTCCCCCCCCACCCCCCCCACACTTGGGCTGATTGGAAACAAAATTACTCCTCCAAGGCCTGCTCTCAGAGTAACCCACCAGTAAAGGTCCTGCTAACAGAGTAACCCACCAGCAAGGCACCACCCCTGTGGCAGAAGCCTCCAGAGCCGGCCACTAGAAAGACTTTGCTAACTTTAGCAACCCAGCAAAATCAAGTGGCTAAGCTCTGAAGCCCAGTGAAAACCACCCATAATACTCAGAGCCTCAGCACAAACCTTGGGACAGTTTAGGAAGATTGCCAATTTTGAATAAAAATATCAAGGCACAAAAATAAGCAAAAAAAAAAAAACAATGAAAAAAGGCTTCACTATTGACAGTTACTATGGTGATAAGGAATATCAAGGCATTAACATGGAGGACAGTAACAAAATGTCTGCAGGTAAATATTCGAAGAAAAATGAAAATTGGTCTCAGGCCCAAAAAGAATTCCTGGAAGAGCTTAAGTTGAAGTTGAAGGAAAAGTGGGGAAAGAAATAAAAATAATGCAAGAGAACCATTAAAAAGAAATAGAAAAATTCACTGAGGAAAATAACTCCCTAAAAACAGATTTATCCAAATGGAAAAGGAAGTAAAAAAGTTCACTGAAGAAAATCATATTTTCCATTTTTGTTATATTTGCCACTCAGATAGGTGTGAGGTGGTACCTCAGAGTTGTTTTAATTTGCATTTCTCTAATCAATAATGATCTAGAGCATTTTTTGGTGGGGAAATGGGGGTTAAGTGACTTGCCCAGGGTCACACAGTTACTAAGTGTCAAGTGTCTGAGGCCAGATTTGAACTCAGGTCTTCCTGAATACAGAGCCAGTGCTTTATACACTGTACCACCTAGCTCCCCTGAGAGCATTTTCTCATATGATTATAGAAAGCTTTGATTTCTTTGTCTGAAAACTGCCATTCATATCCTCTGACCATTTATCAATTGCAGAATGACTTGTAGTTTCATAAATTTTACTTATTTCTCTATATATTTGAGAAATTGTGCCTTTATCAGAGATATTTGTTTCAAAAATTCTTTCCCAGTTTTCTACCTCTCTTGTAATCTTGGATGTTGGAGGAGATGCAAACAGGGTTAAGTAACTTGTCCAGGGTCACGTAGCTAGTGAGTGTCTGAGGCTGGATTTGAACTCAGGAAGAAAAGTCTTTCTGACTCTAGGCCCAGAACTCTACAATGCACAGCTTAGCTACCCTATGTTAACAAATACACATCAGTAAATGAATGCAATAATTTTAGTTTGTGAAAATGGAGGGATTTATGATGAAAAAATAATTCTTTAAAAAAAAAACAAACAATGGCCCCAAAATAGAAAGAGTATGGTTCAATATGCATTCATAGTCAACAGTTCTTTTTCTGGATGTTGAGAACATTTTCTGTCATGCATTCTATGAAGTTGTTTTGGATCATTGTACTACTGAGAAGAGCCAAGTCTATCATCATTGTTCACCACACAATGTTGCTGTTACTGTGGACAATGTTCTCCTACAATGTTCTTCTCTTCTCAGTCAGCATCAGTTCATGTCAGTTCTTGCAGGTTTCTCTGAACTCTTCCTGATCATCATTTCTTACAGCACAATAATATTCCATTACATTCATATAACACAACTTCTTTAGTCATTCCATGCCATTTTCCACCTTTTTTTCCTTCTTTTTTGAGATTTTTCCCTTGTGCTCAGATTCTTCTTTCATGATATGACTAATGCAGCAATATGTTTAATGTGATTATACATATATAAATTATATCAAATTGCTTTCCACCTTGGGGCAGAGAGAGGGAAGGGAGGGTGGGAGTAAAATTTGGAACTAAAAATCCTACGAAAACAAATGTTGAAAACTAGCCTTACATGTAACTGGAAAATAATAAAATACTTTTATTTTTTTTTAAAAAGAAAACAGGGGGCAGCTAGTTCATATGTTCAATAAAAAACTTCAACATGTTATTGACTATTAAATGCAATATAAAAATGTACAATAACCCTGGAAAACATGTTTATCAGAAATTCTCGATATCCTTAATAAAAAAGTAAAGGGTAAGTCAAAATGTTAAGGCAATATAACAAGTCAAAGCAGTGCAAAAAACAAAATAAACAATTTCATATCAATAAAAAGTGATATTAAAGAGGCTTGAGAAACTGAAAATTAGGCGAAGAGAGAACCAAAGAAAGAAGATATGGAAAATCTCTAATCATTTATATGGTCAAAAGAACTCCAACACAATAAAAGCTCAAATTGCATCAAGACAGAATGTGTACTATTCAGATGATGAACAGAAAAATTATGGCAAACGAGGTAACTAAAATTCTAGATTTGCTGCAGTGCTCATAGGTAGCAGGTATGGATAAGACACATTAATAGTTAGATAAAACACTTTACAGTGGCACACAAATTACTATCAGAACAGCTTCCTAGCTTCCTCTCTGTTGAAAGCATGATCTCAGCTTTCTGAACAGAAGGCAATACATATTTATAACCAAGTGATGACAGTACCAGTGACCTTTCCAAATGCAGGCCAGTTGTGTGTTTCTGTACCATATAGAAAACATTCGCAGCTTTTTTTGCTCAAAATATCTAAAATAATTAAGAAGAAAGCAGTGTGTTTTTTGAGGAGCACAAAAGGGGTGCTAGAAAGTCCTTGGAATATAAAGAACTACTTGTTATATCGTTAAAGATTATTAGACAAGCCACATAAAAGCACCATAATATTATACTGTTTTTTATTTTTATTAAACCTTTGACTCAGTTCTGAACTTATGGCTTAGTTTGGTATTGCAGATATATAAGATATATCTGAGCCTAGTGAGAATGCTAGAGGATTTTTGCCAACATGGAAAACTTCTCCTTTTAAAATATGCCCCTTTACAATAATGCCAAGAAGAATTGATAGTCAATATGGCACTTTCCTGGGAGACAGTTTAAGCCTCCATTCATTCTCATACCAGAAAGTTGTACTAATCACTTGATGCACATGCATGACTTCCAGTTATTGGTTTCTAATACTGCCAGTTGGCAGAAGTAATAAAATCAATTACCTGGTGTTTGATAAACCTAAGACCATAACTTTCTTAGGAAAATACTCCCTATTTGATAAGAATGACTGGGTAAACTGGAAACCAGTCTGGCAGGAATGATGCTTAGACCAACAATTTATGCCATTTCCATAATAATTTAAAAATATACTACTGAAATAATAAAGATCATATTTTAAAAAAATAAAGAGAAACATTACAAACTGTTCAAAGGTATGCGAAGGATATGACCAAATAAAGGATTAAAATGATTATAGAAAATAAAATAGATAATTTTAATTGCATGAAATTGAAGAACTTTTACAGAAGCAAAATTAATACATCCAGGATAAAAAGTGACACAATTGACTGGGAAAATATCTTTGTATCAGGTTTATTAGATGAGGATTTGATATAGAAAGTTAACATAGATATACCAGTCCAAATACTATATTCCCTAGTTGATTAGTCAAGCATATGAATAATCACTTCTCAAAAGAATCACAAAATATTAATAGCCATATGAAAGAATATTTCAAATCACTAATAAAAATTGAAAGGAAAAATCTTTAAGTTTTTACCTTATATCCAGCAAGTTAGCAAAGATGAAAAAAATGGAAAGATAGGCACACTAATACATGCTTTAATCATACTAGAAACAATTTGGGATTATGCAAATAAATGATTAAAATGGCATATTCTTTGACCCAAATATTCCACTGCTGGCCATACATCCCCAAGAAGTAGTTTATTTTTTTAAAGGCCCTATACACGTAAAAATATTTCTAGAAGTACTTTTTGTGGTAGCAGAGAACTGGAAACAAAACAGATGTCCATTGATTAAGGAATAGTTAAAAAGATTTTGGTGGATGAATGTAATGGAATATGACTGTGCTGTAAGAAACAACAAATATGATTACTGAAAAGCATAGAAACACTTACCTTGAACTGATAGAAAGTGAAGAAGACAGGGCAAAGTTAACAATATATTTGATGACTACAACAATATACTTTGAAATAATAGTCACTAAAAACCTTTTGAAAATTAATGTTGTAGGGGCAGCTAAGTGGTGCAGTGGATAAGGCACTGGCCTTTGATTCAGAAGGACCTGAGTTCAAATCTGACCTCAAACCTTGACACTTACTAGCTGTGCGACCCTGGGCTAGTCACTTAACCTCAATTGCCTTACCAAAAAAAAAAAAAAAAACCACCAAAAAACAAAAAAAGAAAAAGAAAGAAAATTACCATTGTAGAATTACAAAGAACAAGCTTGGCACGAGAGAAACTAAGAAAACACTACCTTCCACTCCTTTACAGAAGTGGTAGGGGTACACAAGTGTGCAACATTGTATATACTGCTAGACTTATTCAATTTACTTATTGGTTTTGTAGACTTTCCTTTAGCCTTTTTATTTTTAAAGAAAGTTTTTTTTAGTTATAAGGTGGAATGGAAAGTTGCACACCAGACTGTCTAAGGAGGGGTGCTGAGCCAGTCAAGGTTGGAAACAGAGCAGGTCAATATTCCTGTGATGATTAGCATTGGAATTGGCTCTATGAATGGCTGATTCACTTCTACCCTGGATGAAAAAAAAATAATACGTACTTAAATCCTAATCCTCTTATTCATTTTCAGAAAGTTATAGTCATTGTATCTATCTGTATAACACTTTATGATCTGAAATATATGATAGTAGCAGAAAAGTGACTTGTCTTCAGACCATTTCTATCTGAAACCCATCAGAAAAGATAAGTAACAATAATAACAATAATAACAAAAATAAGCATATGAATAGTGTTTTAAAATTTCTAAAATGTTCAATACACATTATCTTATTCACTTCTTTTAGGAATCATTGTATAGTGGAAAGAGTGTTGCATATAAGCTCAGGAAGATCTCGGTTTGAATCTTGCTTCATACCCTTACCATGTGATCCTGAGCAAGTCACTTACTTTAAGTCTCACTTTTTGCATCTGTAAAATGGGCATAATGATAACACCTACACTCTAGGGGTTATTGTGAGGATCAGGTGATAGTGTTAGGGAAAATAATAAAATACTTTTATAATTAAAAAAAATTATAGGGGGCGGCTAGATGGCACAGTAGATAAAGCACTGGCCCTGGATTCAGGAAGACCTGAGTTAAAATCTGGCCTCAGACACTTGACACTTACTAGCTGTGTGACTCTGAGCAAGTCACTTAACTTTCATTGCTCTGTGAAAAAAAATTCAAACAAAAAAATGATAGTGTTAGTCTAAGGGGAACCATCTCTAGGGCAAGGGATGGAGAAGAGGGAGGGAAGAAAAAAGAAATTTATAGGATAAAAGGGATAGTAAATTATACAAAATAGAATTTCAGCTTCATATGCATTCATCTTTTTTACACTATGTCATAGAAATGCTGGTTTTAGTCCATAAATTAATAATTAAATATGCAAAAATTTACTAAAATTTGCTAAGTGCTTACTATATGCCAAACACTGTTATTCACTGGGGATACAAAAAAGTTAAAAAAAAAATCCCTGCCCTCAAGAAGTTCAAAGTCTACCAAGAAATAAGAAAAGAAACAAATGCACATGTAAAGTACATAGAATATAATCTCAGAGAGGAGACACTAACGGGGACTGAGAAAGTCAGATTGTGGAATCTAAACTGAGTCTTGAAGGAAGCCAGGGAAAGGAAGGGGCTGATATTAGAAGGGAGGGCCTATCAGGCATGGCGCACAGCCACTGCAAAGGCTGAGATGAAAGGTAGAATGTTAATGGGAAGAAGTCCTAGTAAGCAATATAGATTATATATGTTTGTATGTATGTATGTATGCATGTATACATATATGGAATGGATGGCATGAATAAAAAGTGTAAGAGAGCTAGCAAGATAGGAAAGGGCCAGGTTTTAAAGAGCTTTAAGTATCCAACAAAAGATATTTTTTTTAATCCTGCAGGTAATGAGAAATTCATTATAGTTTGTTGAGTGCCTTGTATGCCTGGGGATTGGGAGTGACATCACACCTTAGTATGAGGAAGATCATTTTGGCAGTTAAATTGAAGATGAATTGGAATGGGAAGAGTTGAGATTAGGAGACCAATTAGAAGTCTATTGTAATATTACAGGCAAGAAGTTTGGTAAGGGCCTGGACTAGGTGAAGGCTATCTGAGAGGAGAGGATAGGTATAGAAGAGGTGTTGATATATAACCTATATCAGATTACTTGCTATCTTGGGGAGGGTGGAGGGAGGGGAGGGAGGAAGAAAAATTTGAAACTAGAAAATCTTACAAAAAAACAAATGTTGAAAACTATCTCTACATGTAACTGGAAAATAATAAAATACTTTTATGGAAAACAAGAAGAGATGTTGAAAAGGTGGAAATGACAAGATTTGGCAGCAAATTGGATATGTAGAGTGAGAGAGAGAGAGAGAGAGAGAGAGAGAGAGAGAGAGAGAGAGAGAGAGAGAATGGAAAGTCAAGAATGACACTGAAATTGTCCATGAGAGGATTGCAGTGCTCTCAGTAGTGATAGGGGAGATGGGAAGAGGCAAGCTTATGAGGTAAAAATAATTGATGCTAATTTACATGTGTTGAGCTTGAGATGCCTCTGGGTAAAAGCTCTTTGCAAACTCTAAAGTATTATAGGAAAATGAGCTATTAACATGATTCCCATTTTACACAAGAGGCAAGTGACTTAGTAAAACTAAGAGTAAAAGCCAGAGGTAGAGTATCTAACCAGATCTTCCTAGCTCATAGCCCAACACTTCATTTACAAGGTGTCTTTTGCACACCATCCTGCTTCACTTTGTTGTGAAAATTGATGGTGATAGAAACGCTGAATGTGTTTCAGGTATAGTGCACTTAATCATACTTGTACAGATAGAATGCTGTGATTCTCTCAAGTATTCAGGTTGTGATGATTTTGTTGACTATGTTGCAAAGCACTTTATCAATGTTATCTCATTAAATCTTCACAACAATTCAAGGAGATAGGTGCTATTACTTACTAGACCCACTTTACACATGAAGAAACAGAGACCATTTGCCCAGGGACACACAGCATGCTCATATGTTCATGTTTATTTACTGGTATATTCTCTACAAAAGTCCTCCTCGATTGCTTCTTTTCAGCTGTACCAGTAGAATGCAAGACCAGCTTATACATGAGGAAGATCAAAGTACACTACCCCTTAGGGGGGGTAGTGTTTTTCTGTTTCTTTCCTAATTGTGGTATAAAGAGGTCAGAGAGAACACAAATTCACAAAGGTTTTTAATTATCCTACTTCAATACACCGGCAGGTCACAACACTCCAGAGTATGGCCCAAACTATATTTGAATGTAATTGGGAAATACTTAGCAAAATAAATAAAAATACAATAATGGAGATAATACATTTAAAAACTAAGTCAATATATGGACTGCAGAGATCCTTATACATGGATTAGTGACCCTGTTCTCTTTGAGTTTGACAATATTTCTGTAGAGGATCACTGGTCTCCTGAATGCATGTACTCTAATGGGGGCAAATCACAATCCATCCATGTATTCTCATTGCATGAAACCCTTGTCCAAATCCTTCCATAAATAGTTTACTTGATAATGGAATGACTGCTTTGTCTTTGACATTCTCTGAGTGTCAGTGCAGCAGAAAAGCTATGCTTCTTTGATCTTACTACAGGATTGTAATAGCTCTCCTTCCACCTGCAACCCCTCCCCCCCCCCACAGCCTTACATTCCCTGGTTGATGTATTTGCCACTCCATCTTGCATGCATGGAGCTGATAACATGCTGTGACCTACTTCCATCCACCATTTGCCATTCCTTCATTCAATGGGTCACCTACAATTTGGATTCCTCAAAGATGATAGTGTTTGATGATTTATAGTCATAAAGCATCCCTGGGAGAATATTAGGGTTAAAGAGATTGGTTTTTGTATCAGGTGGCAGCTTGGGGTTAGTAGAAGTAATGCGCATTTTCCAAATGGAATACAGCCTAATCTGTCCCTGGGTTTACACATTATCCATCTGTAATATCTGCAGAAGGGATATGTACTTTTTAACACATGACCCAGAAACTTAGTTCCAGGTTCAATCTTGAGACTTCTCCATAATTATATACTTTATCTCATTCCCCAGGCAGGACTGATTAGTGACTCTCTCTCCATAAAGAAGGGAAAAGGACCCTTAGCTCCCATGTAAGCACCAGGGCTAACAATACATCAAATACAGAATAGGTTTTATTTTGCCCCAAAGAAAATGAAGAGAACACACATCTGAGCCCCTAAATTGTCACAACAATTCTCTTATGGCCTCCAGCAGGCATCTACCTCCTTCAGGGATATATGAAGTCATCCAAATATTCAGTATTATACCAGGTTTGAGATATCGTGATAGAGGAAAATATTCAGAATTGTTCCATTAAGAAATTTCTTTCCCCTGGGTGGGCCTCACCTCCCCATTCAATAAACTCCAGCAACTTTGTTACCTTGAAGATCAAATATAAAATCCTCTACTTGGCTTTTAAATCACTTCATAAACCACTCCATCTCTATGTTTCCAGTCTGCTTATACTTAACTGCTTTCATGGGTGATGTGATCCATCTAGAGACACCCACCTCCTTGTTATTTGTACCTGCCATTTGATGTCCAGACTCCTAGTGTTTGCACTGGCTGGCCCCCATGCCTGGAAAATGCCCCCTCCTCATCTCCATTTCCTAGATTCCCTGGCTTCTTCAAATCTTAGCTAAAATTCTCTCTTCTGCAAAAAAAAAAAAAAAAAAAAAAAAGGCTTTCTTAATCCTTAGCATCTTCCCTTGGAGACCACCCCCAATATATTCTGCATGTACATATGTATGTATGTGCATGTATATGTGTGTATATGCATAAGTGAATGTGTAAATATATATGTATATACAACTATATATATACAACTCTCTCTCTACACACACACACACACACACACACACACACACATCTTATTTTTACATAGTTGTTTGCATGTTATCTCCTTTATTAGACTGTGAATACTTTGTGACCAGGGACTGTTTTCCACCTTTCCCTGTATTCTTAGCACTTACCACAGTGCCTAGAACAGTCAGGGCTTAATAAATGTTAATTGATTAACTGACTGATTTTGCCGCTATGGTGAGAGGAGCTGAAACCTAGCTTAATCTCCTGGAACCATCTGGGTCCCTGATGCACATGATTCCCTGAAAGTGATACAATAGTGGAAAGCCAAGTGAATTTATTTACACTGACCCTCCCTTTGGCCATATCAACTTAATTCTTTACATACCTCTCCCTTTATCTTCCCAGCCATCCTAATGTCTAAGTGAAGTCCTAAGACAAATCTAATTGCAAAGGTCAGACATAGAGCAAACCATGCCATCAGCCATCTTCAAATATATTCAGAAAGGCCAATGACAAGCCAGGGGCAAATTGATTGTCCATAATTTTTTGCTTTTTGTTGTTGTTTTGTGTGTGTGTGTGTGTGTGTGTGTGTGTGTGTGTGTGTGTGTGTGGTTTGTTTCTTTTGTGGGGCAATGAGGGTTAAGTGACTTGCCCAGGGTCACACAGCTAATGTCAAGTGTCTGTGGCCGAATTTGAACTCAGATCCTCCTGAATCCAGGGCTGGTGCTTTATCCACTAAGCCACCTAGATGCCCCCTGAATGTCCATTTTTATCAAGGAACTGTCATCCGTGCTAGAACAAAAACATTATTCACAAGATGGCCCTGCCATTCTCCACATATCGAATGATTAACTCAATGGACCTAGACTCAAGAGTCTTGGGGGCTTCTGGCCATGTGGTAGGAACAACTTAATTGGCTCAGGATATTGGCATATCTGGCTGGTGCCTTTAGTATAAATGCCAAGACATGAGGAACCACCTGCCTCCTCCCTCAGGCTTCTGACCCAAAGAGCAGAAGCATCATCAACAGTGACACAAGGAAGCTCTGCTTGGCTGAATTGGTACAAATTCTGTACTAAGGAGACTTTGCCATGCTCTATCCTTCCCTAACCATGGCTAAATTTAGTGAGTGTGTGATACTGATCCCTCCCACCAAATATTTTTGTCTAATATGGATGACTGACTCACTTCATTTGCATGCACATTGGCAATTCAAGCTGGTTTAACAAATGGATTGCCACACCATTACAACTCACATTTAGGGTCCTGGCTTTAGGGAAATTGTCTACTGTTCACAACTATAGGTCTTGGGTCCCTTCTTGCTTCACATTTAAAACAAATTAATTAAGATTATAACAATAAGTAAATAATAACATTTATATAGCATTTACCATGTACCAAGCAGTGTGCTAAAAACTTTACTATTATTACCTGATTTTATCCTCCTAACAACCCAGGGAGGTAGATGGTATTATTATCCCATTTTAAAGATGCAGAAATTGAGACAAACAGGGGTTAAGAGACTTGCCCAAGGTCATATAGCTAGTAAGTATCTGAAGCCAGATTTGAACTCAGGTATTTCTGACTCCAGGTGTGGTGCTCTATCCACTGCACCACCTAGCTGCCCCTATTAACTCTTAATAATGAAGGCAAAACCAAAGGAAAATCATAAAATATTAGCCCATCTATAAGTATGGATCACATTATCTCATCTAGGCAAACAGTTTCTCTTGGAAAGAATGGTCACAAACTTGCAGAAACCTGGTGGGAGGCATATGAGTAGGAAAACCTTTGTATCTGGGGTAATTCCCTGCTCTGGACCACAGACTTTGGGTGTCATTGGCCTCCTTAAAGAAACACTTTGCATCTGAAGCCACCTCCTGGGCAGAGCAATTGCATTTCTGGGCATCTCCACTCTCCTTAGGTTCTTTCTTGAGCTGAATTGACAAGTACTCAAACTCTACTGAAGAGAGCAGAACTCCCATGGACTGGTCATGTTGTTCAAATGCCAGACATACATTTGCCTAAAAATTATTTTAGAAAAAACTCACACAAAGCAGGTACTCACATGGAGGTTATAAGAATTGATTCAAGGGGAGGCAGCTAGGTAGCACAGTGGATAAAGCACTGGCCCTGGATTCAGGAGGACTGAGTATAAATTTGGCCTCAGATACTTGATACTTACTAGCTGTGTGACCCTGGGCAAGTCACTTAACCCTCATTGCTCCCCCCCCTCCAAAAAAAAATAAAAAGAATTGATACAAGGACACTCTTATGGTCACTCTGAGGAACTTGGGATCAATTGTGAGACATGAGAGACGCTGGCACAGGACTGCCCAGCATGATGTGTCCACATCAAAGAAGGCATTGTGATCTTATGAGTAAAGCATAATTGCACTAGCTCAAAAGAAACGTGAGATGCACAAATTTAGAGACATCTTCACTCCAAATGTTCATACAGTCTATTTGTGCCCTACCTGTGGAAGAGCCTTCCAAGCTCGTTATTGGCCTGATCACCCACAGTTGGACACATTGTACCTTGACCCCAACATAGCGATATCATTTTGGTCCTCTTTAGGCATGAAAGACAACAACCAATATGGAAAATCGATGTGTGTATACATATATACATATACATATACATGTACATGTACATGTACATGTTACACACATCAATATTTCACAGAACTATGATTTTGTCAGTATAAGAATTCCCACCATAAGCATGCAGAATATATAACATGCCAACACCTTAGAATTTCAGCAGTTTCCCCAAGATTTATTAGAGAGGTTCTTGGCTTTGCCCACCACCATCATGCAAAGCAATCATCAGCTTCCTTCACAGCATTCCATCTCCTGTCCCCATGCTTTTTCACAGCCTATACTATATATGTGAATTATTCTCTCTTTTCAATTCTACCTTTGGGAAGCTGTAGCTTCTTTCAAGGCTTAGCCCAAGGACTATCTTTAATATGAATCCTTTATTGATATCCCCAGTTTTTCGCATCACCCACATTCCCCCGCCCCTCCAAAAGAAACTGCTTTATATTGACTTTGTATTTATTTATATGTGTACATGCTTTCTCTCCCCCTGGCCCCTGCAGGAGAATGTAAGCTTCTTGAGGGTAGAGAATTTCAATTTTGTCCCTGGATGCTTAGTGCCAAGCGTAGCACCTGGCATTGTGTATGTGTTTATAATAAATTTCTGTTGAGTTGAAATTAATTGGATTTTGAACTCAATGTCCGTTACACTGCTGTATCTTATATCCATACATGCATGTGTGTGTGTGATTTTCTACCTCTGTGAACTCTTCATTCAGTGATTATCACACCATATAATAGCAGCTTAATTCAGTCTCCCTTCTGATATGTTTTACTTAAAGAACAGAATGGACTTTTGTCAGTTTTCAGCACTTGACCTCCTTTCCCCTTTGTGCCCCATTGAGTACAACCTTAGGTGCTTTCTCTTTGTGGAGCAAAAATAAAAGAACAGAATATTATTATTATATTATTCATAAATACCTTGAATGTGCATTTATCACTACCAATGACACTTGATGATAAATACAAATGTGGCTTAAAAAAAAAAAGTTGGAGATTTTACCAATAAATCACACCCACCTAGGTAGGTGCTGACAAAAGAAAAAAGTGAGGAGATGCCTGTGATCCAATCATACATTTATCTAGTAATAGAAACAAATGCCCCGCTCTGCAAGATGCCTCTAACTAATGACTTTAACGGGTAGCTTCCTGGCTTGGCATCGAAGCAGAGCTCTGTGATGCAGGAAACCGGTTCTGACAATATAACCTTAAGATTTAAAAATAGCTTTCTCATTTTGATGCTCTTTACCCGGTTGCTGTGTTTGTGTTTCTCCACCTGTACACGCTTACTCTGCTCTCAGTGGACAAGGGCTTTGTTAATAATCATAGCTCAAATTTCTGAAGCACCTTAAAATTTACAAAGTACTTTTCCCACAACCACCCTTTGAGGAATATAGAACAAGACTTTCCCTTCCCCCTCCCACCTTGTGCCTGGACCTATGATTTCATTGCAAAGGGGACTTCCTGGTATAGAAACTTCCTCTACCAAGGGATGTAAACAGTGGAAGGCTGCTGTAGGACCATCTTCATATCATTTTTGGGGAGAGGCAATCAGGGTTAAGTGACTTGCCCAGGGTTACACAGCTAGTGTCTGAGGCTGGATGTGAACTTAGGTCCTCTTGACTCCAGGGTCATTGTTTTACCCACTGTGCCACCTAGCTGCCCCTATCTCCATATCATGGTACCAGTAGCCTTAGATTTTTTTCCTTTACCTAGAACTCCCCCTTCCAGACTTTGGGCTCTGATAGATAAGCCTTAAGATTATTTATTCATTGTCCTGGGTCCAGCATGACACTTTTTAACTATCTCCATACCATGCCATCTGCACAGTAGCCTTCTCCCCCTCTGCTGGGACTCCCACCACTGTGACTGCCACACCCATCTTTCTAACTCTAAATTTAGGTATTGCCTTTCTTTATTAGAATATAAGTGCCTTAAGTGCAAGGAATGTGTTGCTTGCTTTTATTTTTCTCCTTAGCACAATATCTGTCAAATTATAACTCAATAAATGTCCATTCATTCATTCATTCATTCATTCATTCAGGGTTAGCTAGTCATCTCTAGGATATTTTATTCCTTTTGTCTTTGTGATCTGAATTCCTTCTTCACACTTCTTTACTCTATCCTTTACCATCAACCCATGGACTTTAATATGCACATCATCATCCCTTTTAACAATTTGACCCTCACATTTCCTCCTCAAATTCAAGGATCTCCTTTTCCAACCCACTTCAATGACATAACAATTGGTTCTGCATTAGATCTTATTACTTCCACTATCTTTGTCATTAAAATTCCCCATTCTTATTATGCTCCCTAACTTTTACGATTTATCCTTTTCCATGGTACTTCTTTGCATTGACCTCATTGTGACCTCCAGGTCCTGGTCCCACACTCCTCTGTCTTCTCAAATCTTAGCAAACTGTCAATTTCTAACCTTATTTTCAGATTCTATCCTCTACATCTCTTTGGTTTTAGACAAAATAGACTGTTCTTTGTCCCTCAAACACATTCTATAACATCCCTCCATTGTGTCCTTGCTCATATGCTCAAAATGTCTTTATTTTCCCTTTGTTTGTTGAATTACTACCCTCTTTTTAAAAACTCAATTTACATGGCACATTAGCTATCCCTTTATTTATAACAATATTTCTTCTTGGACTTTGTATAGGGCTTTATTTGTCAACTTCCTAACTGACTCATTTAATTTTGTGTATCTTAGCTATTTGCATACCTTTGAATTAGAATGAGACCCTCATGAAATAATTGATCCTGAAATATATCTACATCTTTTTACCTAGTATCTGTAATAGTTCTCTGTACATATGTGTGATTAATTAAAATCTGATGACTGAATAATAATATTTTGAATACTAAAGTCACAGAACTGTTGTAAGGAAGATACTTTGTAAAGTGGTATAAAATGTGAGTTGTTATTATAATTATTATTGGAGGTATGACTCACAAATCAGTAAGTACTTGCTAATTGCCTGCTATGTCTTACATATTCAAGGGAAAGAAAAAAGTGGATTGAGCAAATAAATGATAAGAAGCATTTAAATGTAAATTATATGCCAGTTAATTTCCTGGGTACTACAGAAGAAAAAAAAATAAGATCATCTCTGCTCTCAGGGAGCTTACACTCTAATAGGGAAGACAAAATATATAGGGAAGTGGTGACCAGGGAGGGTTAATTTGGTCAAAGATATAAAAAGGATGATGCATGAAGCCATGAGGAATTGGTTGATGTACCATTTCCAAGAATGGTAAAATTAATTATTCAAGATTCCATACGTAGAGATATAATATGTAAGGGATGGGATGGGGGGGGGATATAGACAAGCAGTGGCATGGTATGAAGATAGCCTGAGAGCAGTGTAATGGACATGAATTAGGCTAGATATGGTGAACTCAAACAAATGAGAATAGATCCTGCCTTGAAGGGCTTTTTTGGGTTATATGAGATACTTAGAGCTAGCTGAGGCTAGAATTTATTTTTCCTAGTAGAGAACAAAAAAAGGTTTAAAAAGCAGCAGAATTGCATATCTATGTACATTTTTTATCCAATTGACACTCAGTTGTCTTTGTAGATTCTTTGTTTTTCATAGGTCACATTAACAGGTGGGTCTTTAGTACAGAATTTGACTTAGGATATTAAAAAAAGTGACAACTGGTTTCTTATCAACTGTACAATTTGCACCTGGAAATAAGAATGCATTTCTAGGGGAATCTAAGCAGATCTTCCATCTGGTGCCACCAAAAAGTGCCTGAAGTAACCTGCTGAGAGTACAAGACTTAACAGCCAAAGGGTGATTACACCCTACTGAGAAAAAATGACGTTACTGGGACAAAATGAAGATTGGATTATAAAACAGAGACAGAGGATTGCAACTACTCTCTTTGTATAAAAATACAATTGTCTGAAATTCCTCATTGGATGGTAGTGATCTGTAGCTAAAATTTATTTCAGGGTTGCTTGTAAGTGAAAGTACTTTAAAATGGTTGGGGATATTTTTAGTTGAGGGGATAGGATAGTGGTTGGGTGGAAAGTATAGAATCAGGAAATATCAAGGGATTATCCTCCTATGTCTGGACATAATTAATAATGCTCCTTATAATAACACCTTTTGCAACCTGTAGAAAGGACACGGAAAAGGTGAAGATCATTGAGAAGAGGAAAGCCAGGGTAATAAAGAAATTGGAGACAATGCAGTATGAAAATTGGTTAAAGAGATTAGGAATGTTTTGCCTGAAGAAGTAAAGACTTGGGAAGATAGGGTCACTCCTTTCAAGTATAAGCACTGTCATGTGGAATAGTTAATAAACTCGTTCTGTTTGACCCTAGAGAGAGCAGGGACCAGCACGTGGAAGTCATAGGCACATTTTAAATCAATGTAAGGAATAAACATTTAAAAATTTTGAATTGTTCAAATGTGGATTGGGATGCTAGAGTCGTTCCAAGGAATTTTGGATTACTAATTGCCAAGGATGTTGTACAAGGAATTTCTGTTCAAGGTACACACTGGATTAGTTAGTTTCTGAAATCCCTTGACTTTTAATAGGAAGCCAAATGTTTGGGTTTTTTTTTGGGGGGGGGGAAATTTGGATTATTCTGGAAACATTATAAAAGTCTTACTTCATCTACCTTGTTCTTGCCCCACTTCCATTCTCTATTATATAGAGAGATAGATAGAAAGATAGATAGATGATAGATAGATAGATTAGATAGATAGATAGATAGATAGATAGATAGATAGATAGATAGATAGATAGATAGATAGATAGATGATAGATAGTTGTATATATGGTATATATTATACATTATATTTTTTCATATAGTCATTTATTCAAAATTTTTACTTAGTAATGTATGTATCCAGCCTCATGAATTCTTGTTGTTGTTTTTTATTCCCTTCTTGTTGTCTTATAGCTACTATGATCATCAAGTTAAATACTTCTTAAGCCATCACTAAAACAAACCAACATTTTCTAAGAGAAGTGTACAAATAATCTCTTCATTCCTCCTAAATGGTAACAGGTCCTCTCTGTTCCCATTCCAGCAAAAAGTGACCTTTCTTTGTTAATACTTGGCAGACCTAGCAATTTCTCACACTGGGTAGTTGAGCTCTATCCCAATGATAGGCCTATGACTCAGCAGCACAGAAGCATTAACTTAGTATTGGTGAATTTTACCAGGCAGCTTCTCAATAGGATATCTGAACACTGTACATCCTTCTAGGAGCCAGGGTATGCCCTTTGTAAATGAATAAAGGATGATTACACCCTACTGAGCAAACACACTGTAAATGAACAAACACATTGTTTGTTACTTGTCATTACCCCCACATCTAGTTCTGTGATCTCTACTGAATTCATGTGAGTTCTCTGTTTTCTCAAAATAAGAAAGATAAAATCCTGGCATAACATTTACAAAAAGAAGTGGACAGAATAAAACAGTGTAAGATAGTAGAGAAAGTACTTGCCTTGCCTTTTCTCAACCCTTATTCATCTTGACCTCTCTTCAGCCTTTGATACTTGCCAACCATCTCTTCTTGATGATCTCTTCTCTTTAGTTTTTGTTGTTGTTGTTTTCTCCTGATTCTTCTTCTACCTTTCTTATTCCTCCTCAGTCTCCTTTACTAGATCTTTATCCTGGTCATGCCCACTAATTGTGGGGGTGTCTAAAGGCTCTGTCCTGGAACTCTTTTTTTCACTCCAAACAATTTCACTTGGTCATCTTATAAACTCATGGATTTTATTATTGTCAAAATGCAAATGATTTTTAGATCTATTTATCTAGCTTTCTCCTTTCTCCTGAACTCCAGTTTCAAATTTCCAGCAGCCTGTAACATCTTAACTCAATATGTTCACATCTGAACTCATTATCTTTCTCACAAAACCCTTCTCCCCTTCTAATTTCAACATTACTGGTGGAGGCAAGATCATCCTCCTAGACACCCAGACTCAAAACCTATTCGTTATCTTCAATTTCTTATTCTCTCTCACCCTGCCCCCAATATCCAATCTATTGCCAACTCCTGTCAACTGACCATGTCATTATTTGTCCTTCATTCTTAAAGAAGACCATGACATCAGGAGGTGATGTCATGACTTGCAGTGAATTTGATTTACGTGAGGATGGGATGTGCATGGTCACTAACCTCACTCTCTCCTCCAGAGACATCTGGGTCCAGTAGCAAGATATACATCAGGACAACTGGAGATAGCCCGAACATTTTAAAGGCAAATGGGTTTAAGTGACTTGCCCGGGGTCATACAGTTAAATAAGTGTCTGCCATCAGATTTGAACTCAGGTCCTCCCTACTTCCGGGCCAATGCTGTATCCACTGCACCACTTAGCTGTCACATTGACCATGTCACACACTTATTTAATAAACTCCAATGACTCCCTATAACTTCTAGGATAAAATATAAAATCTGGTTTGACTTTTAAAGACCTTACTTTTCCAGTTGTCTTATGTATTTCTTCCTTGCTTCCTTCCTTGTACTCTATGATCCCTTAACAATGGCTTGTTGGTTGGTCCTCACACAGGATACTCTATCTCCCAACTTTGAACATTTTCACCACCATTCCACATGTTAGCAATGTTTTCTCTCTCTCTCTCTCTCTCTCTCTCTCTCTCTCTCTCTCTCTCTCTCTCTCTTTCTCTCCTCATCTCTGCCCCTGGGTTTGTTTGGTTTTCCATGTCTCAGTTAAAACCCTACCTTCTCCAAGAAACCATTCCCAGTCCTTCTTAACCTTCCCTCTGGGACTACTCCCAATTTATTCTGTATATATCTTGTTTACATGGAGTTATTTATCTCTTTCACTGGATTGTGAGTTACTTGAGAATGGGGACTGTTTTTTACCTTTCCTTGTATCCTCAGTGCTTAGCATAGTGCTGCCATATTTATAGCAGGTACTTAAATTCTTATTAACTTCCTAACAAATTGGTTAACTTGGACTTTGGGGAGGACAGGAGTTTAAATCTATTCATAGATACTAGCTTAATGAAACTGGGTAACTAATTTAACCAATTTTTACTTTAGTTTCCTCGTATGTAAAGTGGTGATACTTGTATCTACCTCAAAGTGTTGTTGTGATGACAAAATGGAGTGATATTTATGAAGCATTTTGAAAATCTTAAAACACTATACAGATATAATTATTAGTAGTATTAATTGCATTTTAATATAATTAATTTCTTTTGAAATCTTATAAATTGCATTTAATGCTTTTAAATCATTTTTTCTGAAAAATGATCACATGGGATTCACAAAACTATCAAAGGGGTCTATGACACAAAACAGATCCATAGGAAGATTAAAAAAAAAAACTGAAATGAATTCACTGTCATGTGACTTATCATGATGCTAGGGAGACTCTCTTTATCAATGCATTACATGAATTTTAAGATTTATAATGTTCTTTTCCCAACACAAATCTTTCAGATAGTGAAAATATAAATATCTGTCTTTTACAAATAAGAAAACTGGGGCTTAAAGACATTAAGCTTTCCCAAAATAATAGAACTACTGCAAGAGTAGACACTTGACCCTAGGTCTTCTGTTTTGTTTCGACTAAAGGATCCTTTGGTTATTGTGCTTCTGCTATGGGCTCAGCCCTATATCCTTACAGGGTTGTGATAAAAAATAAAAACAAAAAACAAACAAAAAACACCCTATGCGTGATTATAAGTAGGACCTTATAATCACACTGGGGAAATAAGATGAATACATATGAAACAATTATGGAATAGTGCAACTGGAGACAATTATCAACCAAATTGTGTTGCTACAGGCAGTGAATGAGAGGGGTGATTCCATAAAGTAAGAGTAGAGTAGCCTTAGAGACTCAAATGGAACAGATGAGAATTAGCCTAGGGTTCTGAAGTATATGGAGAAAAAAAGGTAAAGACAGGATGAAGAGTAATGAGGATGTTGCAGGCAGGGAGAAACTGAGGAGCATGGAGTGGGTAGAATACAGCCCAGAGAGAGAGGGTGTTGCAGGAGGTCCCATGTAGGAAAGTATTAGGTTGTAACACTGGATACTCTTCCGTCCAGTCAAACCCTATGAGCAGGATCATGAAGAGAAACACTTGACTTGATTTCAAGAGACTTGGGTTTGAATTCTGACATTGCCAGTTGCTATGCATGTGACTGTGTAAAAAGAACTCACTGTATTCTCATCTAAAAATGGTGGAGATAACACTGATATTACCAAGCTCACAGGATAATGGTTGTAAACTGTGTAGAGCCAAGAAAATATACATTATTTTTCTAACACCTAGCCCAGTGCTTTGACTTAACAAACTTCTAATAAACATTTAGGGTATTGAATATAAAATGGTTTCTGAAAGGTTCCAGAAAGGAAAAAGAGAAGCAATATGACAGGCAAGAGGACGAGCCTGCTGGTCTTTGAGTGAGGAAGATGTGGGCTCAAATTCTTTCTTTGACAGATATAGGCTGTTTGGCTCTGAGCAAGACATTTAACCTCTCTGCACCCCAAGTAACTCTAAAAATAGATGAGTGGCAGATCTGCACCGGAAGAGGCAATTTCTACACTGGGAGATTCCTTCCCCTTGATGAAATTGCAGGTGCAAACTCCCCTGTCCTTTCTCTCTGCCCCCTCCAACAAAACCCAAAACAAACCAAAATGCAGAAGTGAAGGAGAAAAGAACTTCATTGCTCCTCCTTGCAGGTTTTTCTGGTGATGAAAGAACAATTACTCTGCTCTTGTTGAAACAAGCAATAATGCAACAAGCGATAACACCCATAAAGCTGGAATTAGCACATTTATTGGGCATTTCTTCTTCAGCTGTCCTTGCTCCCTGGATGCCCTTATTTCCATCCTCAGCAGGTGGTGTCAGACTGCTCTTGCCTTCAGGTGTGCTTGGTAAGCAGCTGCTGGTAGAGTCCAGGATTACCTGACACTAAGAAGGAAGCTTTGTTGTTTTCCAATGAATATGTATCTCAAAGGTTACACAGGGAAAGTAAGGAATGGCATCAGGGGAGTATATTTTATTTTATGCATTTATAAAAGGTTATTTGAAGAGAAGTTCCATATTAGCATGGTGAAGTCCAGTAGGCTGACCCAGACTGTCAAAGGCTTCCATGGCACAAAAAAGTTAAGAACCCTAGCTATGTATGGTGAGACCCTCCAGATGTTATTCTTTGTCCATAATGCTGTTTTAATACATCAAATCCCAAAAGGAATGAAAAGCTTCCTAAGTTAGGTCTTTAATTTCTCAAAAGAGTTTGACATAATTACACAGGAAAAAAAATCATAGAAGAATTCTTGGTTTTTGGGCTATGATAAACACTTGGATGGACACCTTATGAAGATGATATCTATATATCTTAAACCCATACTGTGAATTGATCATGAGTCAGCCCTTGGATTGAACAGGAGGAGGAAAATGGGTTATTTTGCCTTTGGGAAACCATAAGGTTATTTTAATGATGACCCCAAGATTCTTCCTGAGTCAAAAGCGTATCTTTTTTTAACATCATCATTCTTCTGGCAATATTGTAGAAGTGTGAGTAATAGAATGCTAACATACTGGGGGGAAATGGAGTTGAAGATCAGCCAAAAGGCAATGGAGAGGCTCCTGGTGTGCATAAATAGACTGTAGAACATGACAAATAAGTAACAACATTGAAGAAGTAATGTAAAAGATTGTTATCAATTAAATGTATGCTCATACAATGAGGTGAGCACAAAATAACCAAGAGGCTGCCAACCTGCTCCATTAGTATACTAAGAAGATCAGGTGAATGTGAGAAAGATCTTCCTAATACATTGGGAAAGATAGCAATGATAGGACTTTCACAGGATGGGAAGACATAGGTGGGTTGTGAGCTGCATTTTTGGAAGGAATATCCAAATCAATGGGATCTTAGATAGGTTGGAATATTGAAATAATGAATGAAGCAAGCCAAGCTAAGTAGAATGACTCTGACAAGAACCCCCTTGGTGAGACCCTTTTGGTTCAGCAGTGGAACTTAATAACGAATATGGACGAATTTGCAAATCTCAGCAAAGGAATCAGGCCAAGGCTGAAATCTAAAAGGTCTTTGTGTTGCTAGTACTATTTTCCCTCATTGCACTAGATACAGTATTTTCCCTAGTAAGTGTCTGCCCATTTTTCTTCACATATGTGAGCATTCTTTTTTGTTTGTTTGTTTTGTTTTGTTTTTGTTTTGTTTTTTTGGTGAGGCAATTGGGTTTAAGTGACTTGCCCAGGGTCACACAGCTAGTAAGTGTTAAGTGTCTGAGGCCGGATTTGAACTCTGGTCCTCCTGACTCTAGGGCCGGTGCTCTATCCACTGTACCACCTAGCTGCCCCTATGTGAGCATTCTTATTAAAAACAATACAAATTCTAAAAAAATACCAGAGGGTTCAGGTCAAATCCTAACTCTGCCACTTCCTTCCCTGAGTGACTTTGGGCATGTCACTGACTTTTTCTGTGCCTTAGTTTGTTCATCTATAAAATGAGGGGATTGAATAAGATAATTCCCAAGATCCTTTCTAGCACCTGATCCTCAGAATGTGTTGTGAGATAAGGCGGTGATCAGTAATAATAATACCTGACATTTATATGGTACTTTAATGTTTGCAAAATACTTTACCCGCATCATCTTATTTGAGCCTCACAGCAAATGGGCAGGGTAGGCACTATAATCTCCATTTGGCACATTAGGAGACTGAACATCAAAGGGGTTAAGCAGCTTGCTTGTACAATGCTAGTAAATACCAGGCCAGGATTAAAAGCCTAGGTCTTCCTCACCACCAGTCTTGTCCTCTGCCTCCTAGAGCACACTGGCTTTTGAAAAGACTGCAGGAAAGAAATAAAGCTGTTCAGCTTTTGCTAACCCAGTCTTGTGATAGATCTCAGATGGAATAGAAAGGATGGGGCCTTTCTGCAGCCTCATGGGCCCAGAGCCTTCTCTGTTTTCCCTCTAATATTTTTGTTTCTTTTCTTCTTTCCTTGCAGGGAAGCGATGATGACATGGTGGATAAGAACAAATGTTGTACCCTCTGTAACATGTCTTTTACCTCAGCAGTGGTGGCTGACTCACATTATCAAGGGAAAATCCATGCTAAAAGGTTAAAACTGTTGCTAGGAGAACAACATCCAGTCAAGGCCACAGGTAGGTCTATGAACAATAACCATCAGGAGATGTTGGAAAAAGAACAATGTGTATAGCTCATTAATTACACTCACTATTCAGAGGTACAATTGGTTAAAGCAGCAACTTAATGGTGGACCATATTCAAAATAATAATAAATGGCTGGCTAAGTAACCAAGTCAAGTAACCACCATTCTTGTTGCTGTCATAACAACCTTCAAACATTTGGAGAAGTTCATTGTGTCATTTTGGTTTGTTTTGATTCGTGGGTTAGCAGCCTATATTAGCTCTTCTTTCACATTCTGGGAAATGGCTTGTATCCTAGGAGACTTTGAGCATTGGAAAGAACACTGAATTTGGAGTCAGGAGACCTAGGTTTGAGTTTTGTCTCAGTTACTTGATACCAGTATTACCTGGAACAAGTCACTACACCTCTCTGGGCTCAGTTTCCTCATTTCTAAAATGAATGAAAAAGTTTTTCAGGTTTCAGCTCTAAATCTATGACCCTTTAGACATGAATGTGAATCTTTAAATTTTAGATTTTTTGATGGTTATATATTTATAAATGTACATACATATAGCCATGTAGACTTTAATAGAGCATTAGTGACAAAATAGAGCATTTTTTATTTTGAATCAGGCAGGGGTTACTACAGTTCTTCAAAGAACGTGAATCCGTTGGCCATCTGTCTGTGTTTGTGATTTTGCCACAGTCATAATAAGATTCATTTATTCTCATATTTAAAAAGCAAAATATGATTGTAACCTTATTTAGCTTTGACATAATGGACAACATGCTGGACTTCCAATCCCATCCAAAGAACCTTTTTATAAAACAGTTACTTCGTCTGCACAACCTTGCTATGCAATGGGTATGAAAAGGAAAAAGGGAAAAGAATGGCCTTTGGTCTCAAGAAACTCATCTGCTACTTGTGGAGATAACGCAGGTAAACGGAAAAGAAGATGCATGATACTTTGAGGAAGAGGAAGACACGAGCCACTAGGGGCATTTAGAAAGGCTTCCCACAAGAGATGACTCATGAGCTGAGGCTTAAAGGAAAGAAGAAAGATCTGGGCACAAATCCTACCAGTGACATATACTATCAATCGAGCAATCAATAAACATTTATTAGCACCTCAACAATGTACCAGACACCGTGCTAAGGACCCAAAAGAATGCAAAAGACAGTCTTGCTTTCAAGGAGTTCACAATCTAATTCTCGAAAACTCATTTAACTTCTTAATGCCTCAAGAAAACCACCTAGTACTTTTTTTTTCCTCTTGGAGACCCGCTTGCTTTATTCAGCTTATTTAATACGCAACAACATAAATGTGGCTCCAAAGTGTGCAAAGTTAAAGCCTTCAGCCGTGGCTGGGGATGGAGAAGGGGCTCTGCTATGGGCTGGAGCAGCAAGGGAATGAGAACGAACAGGTTGCCTTCCCTCTCGGCAGTCTCTGCTCCCCATAGCCTCCAGGGAAGGCAGAATTAAGACCCAGTCCCTGTGGGCATCTGGAGGGACCAGGGGAAGGGGGCAGAGACTGCCCTCTGGCAAAGAAGTCTCCTTGGGGTGGAGGCCCACAACAGCTACCATCTGAGGAAGTAGACTGTAGCTGGACAGAGGTGAGAAGGGGGAGGCAGGGCCAAGGGGAGCACCATTTGCTGTGGGGTGAGGGGGCTGGGAAGCACCCTACAGGACAAGAAGCTAGGAATGGTACTTTTCTACTAAGTCAAAGAAGTATGACTTGCAACACTTATGTATCAGTCCAATCAAAAAGCACGTGCTGTGAGCTAGATTTTGTACTGAGTGTTGAGGATTCCAAAAATTGTCTGTGCCCTCAAGTAGCTTACAGACAAACATGGAGTTCTCATACTAGGAATCCTGCAAACATAGAAAATCAGGGATCCTTTACATATTTGCTATTTTCCTGATGATAAGGAGTGTCTAATTAAGAGCTGAGTGTTGTAGATCCAGAATCAAATAATTTGGATTCAGATCCCAGCTCTTATTACCTGAGTGATCTCTTGAGCAAGTCATTTCCCATCCATGCTTGGACCTTAGTGTTATTGTCTCTAAAATGAAAGTTTCTCCTAACTCTAAATTACCTAAAGCCTAGGTAAGCTCTTGTCCAACTCTATGATTCTGTGAAATAGTGCTTCTGCTGCAGTATAGTGAGAAGAAAGGGAATTTGAACAAAATGGAATTGTTTCGTAATTCTCTAAAGAGGTGGGAAATATTTCATAATTATTACGCGTGGCAGGTTAGTTACCCTCACAGAGGAATTAAAGTTGAGCTCTGCATTCTACTTTACTGTCTAATGAGTTGTGCATAAATCATCGGTACAATTAAATGGCTGTTTAAAAGGGGGGAAAAGAACATAGATTGTAGAGAGTCTGAGATATTGCTGGCCTGTTTTTTCCTCACCAGTGTTCCTTTTAAGAAAGTCTTATTCTTTGCTAAGGCCAAACATGACAAATAGTTGTTCTCTGACCATGCCTGAAACTTTCTTGCCTCTGTCTTTTACTTATTTGTTCATTCATTCATTCATTCATCACCCCCATCCATTCATACATTTATTCATTAATTATTTCCTTTATCAAATCAGTCAACAGGCATTTATTGTTAAGTACCTACCAAGTGGCACTGGGAGACACCATGGTAGGTGTTGGGGACACAACGAAAAAGCAAAAACAATGCCTACCTTCAAGGAACTTTTATTCTGATGGGAGAAAAGACATGCATGAATCACAACATACAAGGTCAATACAGAGTAAATGGAAGGTAACAATAGAAGGAAGGGTACTAGAAGCTGAGGAGGCCTCCTAGAAGTGATATTTGAATTGTCTTTTTGTTTGTTGTTTTTTGTGAGGCAGTGAGGGTTAAGTGACTTACCCAGGGTCACACAGCTAGTAAGTGTCAAGTGTCTGATGCCGGATTTGAACTCAGGTACTCCTGATTCCAGGGCCGGTGCTCTATCCACTGCGCCACCTAGCTGCCCCTGAATTAAGTCTTAAAGGAAGTCAGAAATTCTAAGAATCAGCAGTTTGGGAGGGAGAGTATTCCGGGTATGGGAAATATCTAGTAAAAAGGCATTGAGATTGGAAATGGAGGGTCTTATGCAAGCAACAGCAAACAGGTCAGTGTAGCTGGATTATATTGGGTTTGTGAAAGGAAGTAGAATGGAAGAAGATTGAAAAGGTAAGAAGGCTGTAAAAAGCTTTGAATGGCAAAACAAAGGACTTTATATTTGATACTGCAGTTATTAGGGAGTTGCTTCATTTGTTTATTTTTTTGGCTTTTTGGTTTTTTTTACAGGGCAATGGGTGTTAAGTGACTTTCCCAGGGTCACACAGCTAGTAAGTGTCAAGTTTTTGAGGCTGCATTTGAATTCAGGTCCTCCTTAATCCAGGGCTGGTGCTTTATCCACTATATCACCTAGCTGTCCCAGTTTTCCACTTTTAATTAATTGCATGATAACATGAAATGTAATTTTTAGTATTTATAATAATGATATCATGACTAGGCACATGCACACTCAGATACACAGTAAGCCTTCAGTGTTTTGTTCTGAATGTTGGTGCCTGCAGACAGACTAGAGTCCCAGATAAATTCCAACTAGAATCCCACCTTCTACAGGAAGTCTTCCTTAATCCAGTTTAATCCCAGTTCTTTTTCTCTTTTAATTATTTCCTATTTATCCTGTATATAGCTTGCTTTGTATATAATTGTTTGCATATCTCCCCCATTAGACTGTAAGTTGCTTGAGAGGACAGGAACTGTTTTTTGCCTCTTTTTGTATCCCCCCAGTGGTTCTCATTCATAGTTCCTAGAGTTGCCTCATTTAGACATGATTAGAGGTGACATGATTAGACCTTCACATTAGGAAAACTATTTTGGCATCTGAAAAGAGGGTTAATTAGAGGTAGGGAAAGACTGAGATAGGGAGATCAATCAGGAGGCCATGTTTGTAGTTTAGGTGAAAGGTGATGAGGCCCTGAACTAGGGTGGAAGCTAAGTTAGAGGGGAAAAAAGATGACATATAAGAGAGATTATAGAGAAAAGAAATTACAAAATTCGACAGTTGTTTAGATATGTGGAGTGAACAAGAAAGAGGAGTCTAGTATGACACTGAAAGTTCAAACCTGGGTAACTGGAAGGATGGTGGTGCCCACAATATTAATAGGGAAGATTAGATGAAAGTAGATTTTGGTGGTTAATAATAATGAGTTTTCCTATGGACATGTTGTGTTTAAGATGCTTTTAAAGGACATCCAGTCTACCAGGATTTTGGTGACTTTGGACTGGAATTCAGGATTGAATCCAGCTCTGGTAAATAGATTTGAGAATTATCTGCATAGAGATGATAACTGAATCCTGGAAGACAATGAGATCACAGAGAGAGAGAGAGAGAAAGAGAGAGAGAGAGAGAATGGATATATAGCATGTTCTCTCTGATGTCACTCTCTGAGAGAGTTAGGCTCTCCTTGAGGGATTGGGTGTTTCATCTCCACTGCCATTGACTCAAGCCCCCATTCCAGGTATGGTTCCCCAACTGTTCTCTGTCAGTGACTAGCAACACAGTTCTACTTAACCAATTAACATCAATTACCTTTTTTTTGGTGAAGCAATTTGGGCTTAAGTGACTTGCCCAGGGTCACACAGCTAGGAAGTGTTAAGTGTCTGAGGCTCGATTTGAACTCAGGTCCAGGGCCAGTCTTCTATCCACTGTGCCTCCTAGCTGCCCCTACATCAATTACCTTTTGTAAAGGTATATTTACTTAGAAGATATAGCAAAAATAGAAGTATAAACATTTTCCCCAGCATCTTAGAGGTGTACTCTCCATTATACCATCTCAGTCTCTGGTAAGTGTAGGTTCAGATTTGACATGGTTTATGCATGGCATTGGCCCCACCAAGTTCAAATCCAAGTGCAGCATGGCTCCTGGATGAGTCCTCATCTTAACTACACCTGGGCCAGTTTCCAAAGTTTGACTCTCACTCCTCTAGGTACTGATATTGGTCTGATTGGAAAACTTGTCATGGGCTGAACTCCAGGACTCTGGGACCTCTGCAGCCTGATTTCCTCACCTTTCAAAACTCGCAAGGTCATTGTCTTTAGATCAATCTCATTTACCTAAAACAAAAGGGCAAAGGCCCATATTCACTGAACCCCATGTTGTCCTCAGATGGAGAGGGCCCAAGTTCTCTGCCTTTAAAGATCTGTCTCTCAACAGATAGCATCAGCCAGAAAGAAGGAAACCAGAGAGAGAGGCTGAAACTTCTACTTGACTAATTAGTGCCTTTTGAAGGTATTTCCAACCAGTCAAGAAGGGTCTTCTTCACTATGTGATTAGTAGATCAGTAGCAGTAACAAATAACTATGAATGCTCCCTAGTCTCTCCAAAGCCAAGACTTCCATTATTTCTTATCATAACTATCTCAGAAGCAGATCTTTTGGTCTCTTCTATGTGAAGAATTGTATCAGTGACACTTTGCTTATTTTTATAAAGACTGACCCCAGTGTCCAGCCCTCCATACAAAGAGAGAAAAGAGGAGAGGGTCACAGACAGGACCTTAAAAGATACCCCAGACCTCTTCTTAATTATTTAAAAATTAGTAAATAAAATCTATTTTCTCCCTCTTGCCTCCCTCTATTAGGAAAAAAGAAAGAAAAACAAAACTCTTGTAATAAATGGATATAGTCAAGAAAAATTAATTCCTTTGCTACACTGTTCATTTCTATTTTTTAACTATCTTTTTGGGGGGGAGGCAATTGGGGTTAAGTGACTTGCCCAGGGTCACACAGCTAGTAAGTGTCAAGTGTCCCAGGTCAGGTTTGAACTCAGATCCTCCTGACTCCAGGGCCAGTACTTTATCTACTGAGCCACCTAGCTGCCCCTTACACTGGTCATTTCTTAAAAGTATATGGTTTGGGGCGGTTAGGTGGCGCAGTGGATAAAGCACTGGCCTTGGATTCAGGAGTACCTGAGTTCAAATCCAGCCTCAGACACTTGACACTTATTAGCTGTGTGACCCTGGGCAAGTCACTTAACCCCCATTGCCCTGGAAAAAAAAAAGTATATGGTTCAATCTATACCCTGCATCCATAAGTTTTTAACTTTGGGTTTTTTTCATTTGTTTTGTTTTGTTTTCATCAGGACATGGGTTTGATCAGGGGTCCTCTGAAGTGGGACATGAACAATTCATTAGCATGACATGGATGAAGAACCATCAAAAGAAACCAAGAACATAAGCAAAAGAAATAATTTCTTTATAATATTTTCATAATGATGATTTGGCTAAAGACTTTTTTTCAAAAGTTGATATACTATAGACTTCTATTGTATTGCATATGCGAAACTTAGCCAAGAACACATCTTTGATTTATAGGCACAGTCAATATAATCACATAAGATAATACTAATAGTTTATCTTCCTACATAATTTTAAGTTTACAAAGTGCTTTCTTCACAACAATCCTGTGAGGTAGGTAATACAATCATTAGTATTCCCATTTTACAGATGAAGAAACTGAGGGTCAGAAAAGCAAAGGGACGTGTCATGATGGACATGTACTCATTTGATAAAGGCTGCATCTTGCTTTTCCAAAAGGTTTCTTAGCATCCACCAAAGAATCCACTCCACTGGATCTCTAAAATAGACAAAGAAAACAACCATCACCATAACTTGTAAGTTTAACCAGCCCTTTTGTTTTCTATGGCTAAACTCAACAATTATTCTAAGCTTAGGTTTGGGAAGTAGTGAGGGAACAAGAAGAACAATGTCTTTGTTTATAGTCTCTATTAGCAAGTGCTAAAGTTATTCTTTTTTTTTAAATTTCACTTTCTGATAAAAATAGTTTTCTGTGAATTTAAATAAAACCTCAACACAACAAAATACCAGTTTGTTTTCATGAATCCAAACACCCTCAGAGCTAGAAAATGTTCTCAGAATAATGTGGGAGTTGCTGTCAATAAAATAAGTCTTCTCTGAATGTAGCTGAAGCTCCCAGTGCCCACACGTGTTCATCGTCACAGAACTGTTTGGAGCATTCTACCTGGCGACTTCGACATCCCATCCATAGAGCTGTCCTTAGGTTTTGACAAATTTAGGGGATTGTCCTGTCCCTGTGTTAACATAATGTGAATAGCATTTGACCTGTCAGTCAACAAGTATTTATTAATGTGCCTGATATATACAAGATGCTGTGTTAATAAGCACTTGGGATACAAGGAAAGGCAAAAAACAAAAAACAAAAAAAAAAAACAGTCCCTGCCCTTAAAGGGCTCACAATCTGCCGAGGGAGACAATGTGAAAACAGCTATGTGCAGATAAGCTAGATACAGGACAAATTAAAGAGAATCCATAAGGGGAAGGAACTACCACTAAGGGGTATCAGGAAAGCTTCTTATATGAAGTAAGATGTTAGGAGGGACTTAGAAGCCAAGGAAGTCTAGAATCAGAGATGTGAATCTCTGATTCATCCATCAAAAATGCCTAGATTGGGAGATGGTGAGTATTGTTTGAGAAATAGCAAGGATGCCAGTGTCATCGTATTGAAGAATATTTGGTGGAAATATAAGGTGTAGGAAGAATGAAAAAGTAGACAGAGGGGAGAATACATTATGAAAGGCTTTTAATGCCAAACAGAGAATTTTATATTTGATCCTGAAGTAATAAGGAGCAACTGGAGTTTATTGAGGGGTAATATGGTCAGACTGGAATTTTTTTTGGTGAGGCAATTGGGCTTAAGTGATTTACTCAGGGTCACATAGCTAGTGTCAAGTGTCTGAGGCCGGATTTGAACTCAGGTCCTCCTGATTCCAGGGCCGGTGCTCTATCCACTGTATCACCTAGCTGCCCCCAGACTAGAACTTTTGGCAGATCACGTTCATGGCTGAATGGAAGATTGACTAGATTGGTGGATGGGAAAGGATGGCTGTAGCTCTGCTAATAACCCCGATGAGGGTCCCAGCCCCTCTAACCTTCTGAGACCTCCTACTACCATCCTATAAAGCCTAAACCAAGCTTGACTTCAGCGAAGGAATTCCTAAACAGAGCACAATGCTATAGCTGACTATGCTGTCAGGAGAGAGCTCAAGAGAGCCAATGGAGAGCTCCCTGTTAGAGAGTAGTATAGTTCTTGAGAGTTTGGTTAAGTGGATGGTATTCTATGTTTGCCTATGTGTTCCTGTACTGTACTTATTCCCGGGAAAAGTCCTGTGCTATGTATTGCATTCCAACAGAACCCCTCATGGGGGGGGGTGTCATCGTATTGAAGAATATTTGGTGTAGGAAGAATGAAAAAGTAGACAGAGGGGAGAATACATTATGAAAGGCTTTGAATGCCAAACAGAATTTTGAATTATGAAAGGCTTTGAATGCCAAACAGAGAATAAGGAGCAACTGGAGTTTATTGAGGCGTAATATGGTCAGACTGTAATTTTTTTTGTTGGAGAGTGGAACAGAGGTGGTGATGAGCACATGATGCTACAATCAGATACTAAAAAGACTTCATTTTCACTGCCACAACTCTTATTCAGCTCTCATTTTTCTTGTCTGGCTTATTGCACTAGTCTCCTGGGTCCCAAATTTGCCTTCCCTCCTCTCCAACTTAGATATTATTTGATATTATCCCCGCCCCCAGAATAACTCTAATCCTGTCACTTTCCTTTTTTGTTTTGTTTTGGTGAGACAATTGGGGTTAAGTGACTTGCCCAGGGTCACAGCTAGTAAGTGTTAAGTGTCTGAGGCTGGATTTGAACTCAGGTCCTCCTGACTCCAGGGCAGGTGCTCTATCCACTGTGCCACCTAGCTGCCCCATTGTCACTTTCACATACAAAAAACGTTTTTAAAAATTAAATAAAGGATTCATTGTTGCCTTCTGCATTAAAAATAGATACTTTAAGGGGCAGCTAGATGGCACAGTGGTTAAAGCACCGGCCCTGGATTCAGGAGTAACTGAGTTCAAATCCGGCCTCAGACACTTGACACTTACTAGCTGTGTGACCTTGGGCAAGTCACTTAACCCCCATTGCCTAAAAAAAAAAAAAAAAAAAAAGAATGGATACTTTAGAGTTAGCTAGGTGGCCCAGTGGATTGAGAACTGGCCCTTTAGTCAGGGGGACCTAAGTTCAAATTTGGCCTCAGACACTTATTAATTATGTGACTCTGGGCAAGTCACTTGACTCTGATTTCCAGAGAGAGAGAGAGAGAGAGAGAGAGAGAGAGAGAGAGAGAGAGAGAGAGAGAGAGAGAGAGAGAGAATAGATACTTTAGCTTGCACTTTACCTTGACATGCTTATTTTCCCAAAAGATAATTTTGGCTCACATTTCCAGATCATGTTTCATTCTTCTACCCCTGAGCCCTTACTAATATTATTCATCTTTTCCTTCAACAATAAAATTTATTTAAAAACCTACTGCTGTGGAAAACACCATGCTAAGCAGTGAGAGAAACACAAACATATATAGATAAACCATACTGTACATGGAGTTTTCTTGGCAAGGATACTGGAGTGGTTTGCCATTTCCTTTTCCAGTAGATTAGGGCAAACAAGTGAAGTGGCTTGCCCAGGGTCACAGAGCTAGTACGTGTTTGAGGCTAGATTTGTACTCAGATCTTCCTGAATCCAGGCTCAGTGCTCTATCCACTGAGCCATTTAGCTGACACAGACAGAACTAAGACATGATCCCTGCCTTCCTGAAGCTTAGGCTTTTGCCATTGCTCTGTCTAGAGTGTCTTACCTCCCTCTTCCATTACATATTGGGGGAAAAAATGTAACTATATTTAAATGCCCAACACAAATGCTAGCTTCTCTATATAAATTTTTCTTGACTGCATGTCATCTAGTCTGACTCTGGAAATTTCCTTTATATCTGCTTTATTACATTTAGCATTTTCTGACTTATTGTTAATTGAATAATTGTCTCAGCCCTTTTTATTAGATTACAAGAACTTTTAGGACAGGGTTCTTTATTTTAATCATTTTTCATCTCCTCATCCCCTATAGTAACTTATATAGTCAATCAAACAATCATATATGAACTACTTACCACACATCAGGCACTGTGCTAAATGCTGAGGATAAGAGAAAGGCAAAAACAGCCCCACTCCCAAGGAGCCAAGATACTAATAGGGGAGAGTAAGTAACCATGTACAGGCAAAAAGTCAATGAAAATTCATCTTGGAGGAAAGGGACTAGTATCAGGTTGAGGTTTATTGTAGAAGGCAGAATTTGAACTGACTTTGAAGAAGATTAGTGGGACTGGCTTGTTGAAGGAAGCAAAAGGTGAGAAGACTAGAAGGGTGAGAAGAAGGGCTGGGTTAAGGGACTTTAGATCCCAAACTGAGGATTTTATGTTGATCCTAGAGGTAATAGAGGATCACTGGAGTCTATTGAGTAGAAGGTTTTTACATGGTCACTTCAGCAGCTAAGTGGAGGACTGATTAGAGTGGAGAGAGACTTGAAGCAGACCAACTAGAAAGCTCTTGCAATATACCACACACGAGGTGATGAGGGCTTGTGAAAAAGTGGTGTCAGTATGAATGGAGAGAACACTATTAGACACTCAATAAATATTTGTCGCATTGAAGAAAACATTCAACCAGTGCATGGTATCTATCTGATGAGAATGGGAAGCTTGGGACAGGTGGGCATGTTTTCTTCCTTCCATATATTACCTTCTGAGATTTCATGGGGCCTTTTGGCTCCTGGCATCTCTTCTCCTTATTTTCTACTTCAAGGTTCCTCTTGATATTAATTTAGCCAAATTTCAACTATATATAAAGTTATGGTGGAAGGGACCCATAAAAGGTGATCATCCCTATGCCTTGTTCCCTCCTTGTTCTGCCCTGACTTCATAGTTCCTAAGAGACTAATGCCCATCCACTGTCCACCCAGGCAAGCCAGATAGGTTCAATGCAAGAACCAAGGATTGTTCAAAGACTGAATCTCCCTCTATCCAGATGAAGTTTGTTTATATAATGTGTAATGGCCTCATGGCACTTTCCTATTTAAGGATTTCACCCTTCACTTAGGTACTGCACTATGGAGTGGCTGCAGGGATTCTAAAAGATCCCAACCACAAAGGCCATGTGATCTTCTATAGGTGTGTATCACTGTGACCTTGGGAAATAATAAGTCACTTGGGTGACTCACAATTTTGTCTAATCATTATTCAATATTTATGATATTAAAATGAAAAAGAGAGGGAGGAGGAGAGGAAGAAAGAGAAAGAGGAGGAAGAAAAGACAAGAATAAGGAGAAGGGAAGGAAGGGAAGGAACGAGGGAAGGAACGAAGGAGGGAGGCAGAAAAAGAAGGAAGGAAGGAAGGAAAGAAGGAAGGAAATAATGAGAAAAAGAAGGAGGAAAAGAAGGAGAGAATGAAGGAAAGAGGTAAGGAAGGAGAGAAAAAAGGAGAGAAGGAAGGAAAGGAAGGAAGGAGGGAGGCAGAAAAAGAAGAAAGTAAGGAAGGAAAGAATGAGAGAAGGAAGAGAAGGAAGGGAGGAAGGAAGGAAGGAAGGAAGGAAGGAAGGAAGGAAGGAAGGAAGGAAGGAAGGAAGGAAGGAAGGAAGGAAGGAAGGAAGGAAGGAAGGAAGGAAGGAAGGAAGGAAGGAAGGAAGGAAGGAAGGAAGGAAAATACTCAAACTTCACCACATGAATTATGTTTGTTGAGACAGGCATGTTTTTCTCTTAGCTACACTACTCATTCTGCCTCTCCATAGAAAACAGGCTCTTCAACTGAAGTAATCAGGGGATAGGCACAGTTTGAGCAGAGAGCACTGCTTTTCTGAGCTCCTCCATCTGATGAGGGTGAACAATTGGAAGATGGGAATCAGTACCTTCCCTCACACACTGAAGCTGCACTTGATCAACCAGACCTTCTTACAGTATTTGTTTCTATTGTGCCTTCTCCTTCAGATTGATACAGGATTACTCCTGCCCAGAAAGGTTGGCAGATCTCAGGTAACAAAAGGTGTCTGATGATCCCTGAAATCCCATCAAAATCTGAGATTCTGTGTTTCTATGATACTGGTTGTAAATCAAACATCAGAGCCTGTTCTCTGAAAGGCAGGCTGATTTAATCTTCCTTGTGAACCTCTCATTAATCTTTTCGGCTCATTATGCATCCAGCCAGGGTTTTTCCTGGGCACAGAAGAATCTGGCTCATGTCTCTTAAAGGTTCTACAGCAGACAGTCAACAACATTTATTAAATGCTTACTTTGTTTCAGACAGTGTGCTCAGCACTGGAGAGTCAAATAAAAGCAAAATAAAAAAAAAAAAAAGAGAGAATTCCTGCCTTCAAGGACTTCCTTTGGGGAAGACAATACATAAAAAATGACTAACTGGGGTGGGAGGAGTTAGAAGGTACTCAGATGAAAGCTAAGGTCCAGAGGGTCAAAAGCACAGCACATGGGGGAATAAATGATGACCTGACTGGACGTGTCCCCAAAATGGAGACCCTGGAAGGAATTCACCAATGGGAAAATGGGGCTGGGATGGCAGAGGGATGTTTCAGCGTGAGAAGGCCCCAGGTGCTGAAGGAAGTTCCAGCGTGAGAAGGGAGCTGAATACTAGTGGTGATGGCCCCCACAAACATAAAAGCTGATTAAAAATTACCTCTAGGGGCAGCTAAGTGGCACAATGGATAAAGCACCAGCCTTGGATTCAGGAGGACCTGAGTTCAAATCCAGCCTCAGACATTTGACACTAGCTGTTTCACCCTGGGCAAGTCACTTAACCCTCATTGCCCCGCAATAAATAAATAAACAAACAAACAAATAAATGAATGAATGAATGAATAAATAAATAAATAAATAACCTCTAGAATAGGGTTAGCAAAGGCAGGGAGATAAGATTTACAGTTGAGCTTCCTTTAGCAATATTAGAGTTTCACTCCTCATTTGGGTCATCTCCGTTTCCTTGCCTTCAGAAATTCAGATCTAATCCTCACAAAAACTCATAGTCCACCCTTAATTCCCAGGGGAAAAAATGGTGGATGTTATTCCCAGAAACATGCACTTGAATTAAGGCCCTTGGTGAAGGGGCAGAGGCCACTTCTTCCATTCATACCTTGCCCAGAGTGCTCTGTTCATTTCCTTACCCCATTGTCAACACACCCACTATTATAACTGCAGCATCTTTCAGTCTGCATCCCTCCCTTCCTAATCCTACAGTTCTTAAAACACTCTACAGGAGGTTTCTAGGTGCTAAATTTTCTTAAACTCCCAGGTTTATCTTGGAATCATCTATATCGTCAGTTCCCATGGCTGGCTCCATATTCCTCATGATTGTTCTGCCCCAACGCTCCAGCTTGATACATTATTTGACATGAACCTTCTGCTTTCTTTCATCCTGAATAAAGGAGGGGAGATTCCCTACACTAATAAAATCAAAACAAAAGTACACACACACACACACACACACACACACACACACACACACACACACACGGTTCTCCCTCTAAATTTTAGTCATTGATCCTAATTTCCCCTCTGGGTAAAATTAGTAGACCAAATTAAATCCTGCATCCACTGTGTTGATTGATCGATTGATGGAGCCACATAACAAACTTTCAAATATCTGAAGGCAGCTCTCATATCCCCTCATCCCCACCCCAGTTTTCCCTTACCCAAGTCTTTCAGTGGTTACTCTAATGAGGGGGTCTCTGGTTCGCTCATTTGGCTCCTTGCTCCTGTCTTAGAGAATTAGTGTCTCACATCTATATCTCTTATGAAACTGATGGGCACGAGCACCTCTTGAATATTAATAATGATGATAAAAATGTGGGGCAGCATGGTGTCATGGTAACGGAGCAGTGATCTAGGAGTTAGGAATCAGCTGACTTGGGTTCTAATCCCAGACCTGCCACTAATGAGCTGTGTGATTTGGCACAAGTTACTTACCATATCTGAGCCTCCGTTTTCTCATTTGTAAGATAAGCCAGTTCATTTGGATAAAAACAGGGCATCAGAATTTCAGAGCTAAAAGGGAACTTTTTCATTTCATCAAGGAAGGAAACTGAGGCTTAGAATAGTGGAGGAATTGATCTCCATTCCCAGGATCTCTAAGGTACCTCCTTAGTCAATGTATCTATGAAAAGGGAAGGGATAAAGGGAACTAAATTCTGTTGAAATCCTCTTAGTACTTATTTATGATTCACTGAATTTAAGCTTGTGCCTTAAGGTTTTGTTTTGTTTTTCTTTTTTAAAAAATTCTTCCTTTGAGAGCTAAAACCCAAACTCAGTCTTGTTTACCTCATGAGACTTGACAAAGGTCACAAACCAAAATATCCTGCCTTCAGACTGGTGATTTTCTTCTTCCTTTTGTATCTAGCGAACCCCTACAAATAAGGTAATAGGAATAAGAATGAGACTGAAGTCTCATTCAAAACCCTGCAGAACAATATAAGCTATCATGAGAACATCAAAGATAGGGAATCTTTCAAAATAATATATTAGAATATTTCTTGGTGCAGATGTGTTTGTGAATTATTTAAGGTAAAAAACTGCAGCCACAGAGAAGCAGTGGGTATTCTCCACTTCTCACTCATTAATTATTAATACAATTTTAACATTAGACATACTCAGGCTGGTTAGGCATTATTTTTAGGATTAGCAAGACTATGCTTCTTCAATTTACTGTGAGTCATATATTAATTAGCTCCTTTAAATAGATACATTATCTTGAGCCAAAAGATAGTGTGTTAATAGCCATGAAGCCCCCTTACCCCCTGCCAAACAGCCAATTCTGTTTTCTGCCCAGTAAAATCTCAAGTTTGACCAATAATCATGCGCAAATTCCCCTTTGTACAGTCACATTGGCTTAAGAACACCAGAAGAAAGTGACTAATATGTTGTATGCATGCACAGTAGATGACTTAAGAATGGAAAGGTATTTAAATATTTATAACTTTATTTCCCAGTCAAGTTTCTTCATTGTTTATTTAATTTTCAGTTATACAAAGAGACAGTGAGGTGATTTCACTTTGGAAACCTTGTGACACCTGACCTCTGTTTTATTATGCAACTGTCTCCTTCAGCTATTAAAACACACACACACACACAAACTATTCTATGGCATATCTTGGGTGCAGCTGTAATGGGAATGATTCTGTTATTTTAGTGCATGTTAAAATTTGTTAATGTTACTATTAATTAAATTTCCTAGCCTATGGCTTGTTAAAATTTATGAATTTGTGTATGTTTATTACCTCATTTGTTCATCGCAGCAACTCTGTAAAGTAAATATTATTAATAGACCCATTGTACAGATCACATGACTTGCTTAGGGTTACACAGTTATTAAGCATCTTAGGCAGAGTGTGAAATCAGGTATTCCTGACTTCAAGTGTAGCACTTTATTCACTTTGCCAACTAGCTACCTCTACTGAATAAACTCCAGTGGCTCCCTACTATCCTGCAAATAAAATATAAGGTACCCTTTGTCCCTTTCCAGACAGCCTTACCCTTAACTCTCCCCTCCACTTTATCAACTAGTTGAATCTGCCTTAAAACTTCATGGCTATACCTTGTATTTAATTCCATGTTTCAAGGTTCTCTCTGAGTCCGTTGGTATGAGTACACTCTATAGCCATGTTATTATCAGCCCTTCCAATCCTACCAAATATGCATCTATGAGGCATTCACATTTTCAAGGCATTGTGCTAGATTTACTAGGGATACAAGGACACAATGAAAAATATTCAACACTGTAGCAGAGTATGAATTTCTGTGGCCAATTGTTTGGCAGTGAACCTTTCTGAGTTTGGCTAGAATGGTTTTCAGAAGGTAGACATAAACTCTATCACCAGGACTCTACACCAAATGTTTCCATCTTGAGAAGACTTGATAGAGCTTGTGATTCTTTTTGACCTTTTGAAAACTTACGGTCATTGGGAGGCAGCTTGGCACTGTCAAAAAACAATCATACCTATGTGACATAAATCAAGTCACTAAATTTGCCTGGGCCTCAGTTTCTTCATCTGTAAAATGTATATCTGTAATCTGTAAACTTCATATCTGTAATCAAAGGAGCCTTCACACAACAATAAGGTCTTTAGTGCATATGAATCAAAATGAATTAATTGTAGATAAATTAGAATTAATTTTGTTTGGGGAGCTTTCTTCAGAATTTCAAAGCACCCTGAAGATTCTTGGAGGCTACAGAACTGGTTGGCTTGGTTGAGGCCATCCTATATCTGTGCACATGTCCAAGTTGGATTATCAGAAGAGCAATCTTTTACTCAAGGAGCAAATCACTTAGAACTGTATGGCTGTCACTAAGATGGCTAGGGACAATATTTGATATGGCTTGATAGCGTGGGGAATTTTTAAACATGAAACCAATATTTTGAGGTCTGTAGGAGCAGTGAACAATGAGAGAAAAATGCCCATGTAAGGAAAGATGGAGTCTTGCCCTGCTTATCTTCTGTGTAAATGTATTAGATGTGCATTGCTCTTCTCCCGGAATGCTGTCAGACTTCAACTAATTCCCTTTCTCCTTTCCTGATGGAGCCGAGAGAGACCGAGGGAGCTTCAGAGCTCCTCCATCAATTTTCATGCCAGGCACAGAATTGTGTATTTGAGTTCTATATTGAATTAATAAAGATCAGGGTATTCTGGATCTGTTTGAAAGTTACATAAATCCAAATTTTGCATAATGCATGCACTCAAAGTTCAAACAGTGACGCTCATTTGCATATAAGGTATTATATGCCACAGCGGTTCTATCACCAGATAAGAGTTATTTGGGTTCTTCTGGTATAATCTCTCTAGATCCTTGTTCTAATGGGTGTAAATAATGGTCTGTTTGTCAAACAGGCAGAGCTACATATAGTAATAATATTTTTCATAAGAACAGATACATTCTGCGGTATTCCACAGCCCCTCCCCCCAATCCATACCTCCTGATGACATCTTTTGCCTGTTCTAATGGCTGCAGAAAGTACCAGCTATTTCTGGCATAGAAGAGCCCTGAAGAATCTGAGATCATTATCATTCTTTCCTTCTTGGTCCTATAATACACCCAAAGTCCCAGCTTCAAAGCCTTGGAGTTACTTTTGATTTTTGGCTCTTCCTTACTTCTCATAGCCAGTCATTTATCATATCCTATCAATTCCACTTATTAAAAATCTCTTGTATTCTGCCCTCTCTATTTTTCCTGCCATCACCCTTGAAAAGATTGTTACTACTGTTACTGAACAGCTGCAAATTGGTCTTCTCATCTCTAGGTGCTACCTTTTATTTTTTACTGTCTCATTCGTATACCTGCCAGCGTATTCTTTCTTAGGTATAGTCATAGCCATATCATTCTGCTAAAACAAAAGAAACAAACCTTCAGTGGTCCCCTGTCACTTATCTGGACATTGAACTGATCAGATCCTTCCACAGCCCTGACATTCTAGCCTTATGTCATGTTATTACTTTCCACACCTTGGTCAAACTAGTGTCCTGTCTGTCCCCTAACTGAACATGAACTTACCTGTCTTGGTGCCTTTAATCATGATGTTCTCTTTGTCTGGAATGCCTTTCCTTCCTCTTATCGGTTTCAGCAATCCTACCCAGCCTTTAAAACCCATCTCAAATTATACCTTCTTCTTTGTTGAATCTCCTGTTTAATAAGGATCTTCTACCTTAGACCTTCTAAGGCAAAATATGCTTTATAGCTATCTTATCTACTACTGTTAGCTAGATAGCATTTATCTTTAACACTTTCTGGTTTGCAAAGTGTTCGACAAATACAACAATCCTAGGAAGTAGGTATTATAATTACTCTCATTTTATAGACAAGGAAACAGACGTAAATAGAGGTTAAATGACTTCCCTCAGGTTACACAGGCAATAAGTGTCTGAGGTCAAATTTGAACTTAGGGCTTTCTGACTGCTGGCCAATTGCTCTAACCATTGGACTACCTGGCTAACGTTAAGACTGTTCATCTGGGCCCAAAGCGACTAATTTATGTATTACAGTACTCCTATTGCCACTCAAAGGCAATCATCCAGTTTGGAATAAGGAGACTGACCAATAAGAAGAAAGGGTTCCCTTTTTTCAGATTTTTTTTTTGGCTCCTATTGGTATCCTAACAACCTTGCACTGTGTTTGCCATATAATAGGCATTTAATACATACTTGTTGATTGGTTAAATCACCACTCTGGTGCTGCTAGGAATTATTTCAATTATGGCTCATGTATAGGCCCTCCACAAAAAGGTGGGAGTGGCAAGATACTCAATGAATGATAGGAATCAGGTATGAAACAGGTGTTTTATTCATATTCACACAAGAAAGGCTAAACATAGAAGATGCACCATTGTGCATTAACAAAATAGGGTTCAACAACTTGGAACAACTCTTTCAATCTTCAGGGAGGTTTAGAATTAAACCCCATGAGAACATAAAACAGTTCAATGACTAGTCAGGCATTTTGCATTTCACCTTGACTCTACAGTCTAAAGTTTTCCTCTTGGTATGCTCTGTACACACTATGTGCCTGATAAATGTCAGTAATAAGTGAATGGACTCAGATTGCCTGATTGGGTAACTTCTCATCTCAATTGATTTCATTTTCACAAATAAATTCTTTAAAACAACCCAAGATCTCTCCACAAAAGTCCTCCTCTGATGCATCATCATTCAGGTGGCCAATAAACATTTATTAAGTGCCTATTGTATGCCAGGCGCTGTGCTGAGCTCTGGGGTACAAAGAAAGGTAAAAGTCAGACTTCTCTCAGGGAATTCACAATCTAATCAGGAAGATTTTGCATTTGTCTTCTAAGGGCAAGGCCTATCCATGCTTCTAGGGGCTCAACACCAGAAGGGCAGCCATCAGCTGAAGAATTTTAGTCACAGCAAAACTAAGTCATAAAGAGTTTTCAGTTCACAGTGGCGAACTGAACCACCAATGCAATCACTTGCCTTGGAAAGTATTACAGTGTAATCAATCTTATGTATGATTCATTTGGCCTGTTCAAATGGCTGAGCAGTTAGAGGTAAATGGAATCTCTTAGGCCTTCCAATCTTCTAAGTCATTTGAAGCCTAGTCAGAGGATTTGATCAAGGAAACTATGTTTTCCTTTTAAATTTAAGGACAACAGGCCAGTGACAGGATGGTGTTAAAGATATTATCACTGAGACAACTGGTATAAGCAATTTTTGACAATCTTTTCAAAGACCATATGCTTATCTTTAATTTTTTGGTGATTGAATTGTACAAAAAAGCTGTTGATCTCAGCAGTTTTCATGACGTAGTTATGCTTCAAATCCAGAAACTCCTCTTCAACATAGTTTTGGTGGGGGGAAGTTTTAGGACTTTTTCAGTGCCCAGCATAGGATAGAATTGTTATTGGGTCTTTGTAAGCAAAATGTGTAGCATAAATTCATAAATTTAGTCATTCAACAAACGTCTTTTAAGTGACTTGAAGTGGCACTGCAAGCACGGGCCCTGGATTTAGGAGGACCTGAGTTCAAATCGGCCTCAGACACTTGACACTTACTAGCTGTGTGACCCTGGGCAAGTCACTTAACCCCAATTGCCTCACTAAAAAAAATTAAAAAATAAAAAAAAATGAAGTGGCACTGCACTAAATATCCAGGATATGCATTCTTTGTACACTACCAGGTTATGGCAGTTGTGTCTAACAAATAAATATTACCACATTTAATATGATATACCACCAGTTTCTCCCCCATATAGTCTTTTGTCCAATATTAAACTCAAAATATTTGCCATATGAAAGACCTATTTATTCACATATGATTTGGGGGTTAAATGTTTTATGGCATTTCAAATTTGAAAGTCTTACTTGATAATGATACAGAAATCATTCACAATTCTCTTATTACTTCATGAACTCTCATAGGTTCCATTATCATTTTTATGCAGATTATATCCCTATATCCAACTCTTCCGTAGCCTGTGCTTGAAACCTACATCATCAGTTGCTTATGGGGCATTTCCAAATGGATGTACTGTAGATATCTCAAATTCAACATGTCCAAAACAGATATAATTTTCTCTGCTTTGTTTCCCCCAATCTTGTTTCTGTTATCATAATGCCTGAAATATAATTGGATATTGTTGATTGATTGATTGATTGATTGATTGGTTAATTGAGGTAATTCTGTTGAGGGTACCATTACCTTTCCAGTAGCAAGGTTTACAATCTATGACTTATATTTAACTTTTTTTTAAATCTCTCTCTTCCTACCCAGTCACCAGTAGTCAATTTAGTTGCCAAGTCTTAATTATTTTATCTCCACAGTATTTATCATATCCATCCCACTCTCTCCACTCATATCACAATAACCCTAGTTCAAGAAATCCTCACTTCACATCTCAAGAATTGTAGTAGTTCTCTCACTAGTCTTCCTGCCTCAGGTCTCTACCTGCTCCAACCCATGCTACATATAGTTAGCAAAGGAATGATCTTCCTTCACAAGTCTGAACACATCTCTCTCTCTCTCTCTCTCTCTCTCTCTCTCTCTCTCTCTCTCTGTTTGTTTTTTGCGGGGCAATGGGGGTTAAGTGACTTGCCCAGGGTCACACAGCCAGTAAGTGTCACGTGTCTGAGGCTGGATTTGAACTCAGGAACTCCTGAATCCAGGGCCGGTGCTTTATCCCCTGCACTACCTAGCCACCCCCCATGAACACATCTCTCTTGCTCAAACATATTTAGTGCTTTCTATTGCCTCTAGATTAAAATAAGCAAACTTTTCAGTCAGGCATTTAAATCTCTTCACAATATGAATTACAGGTTTATCACATTTTACTCCATGCCCACTACAATTCAGCCAAATTGGCCTTCTTGTTCAGATACCACATCCATCTCCTATCTCCATGCCTTTGGATAAGCTAGCCACTTCTTAAGATACCTAGCTTCTTTCTTTTCTTTTTTTTTTTAGACTTTTATTTTCCAAATTACATTTAAAAGCAAATTTTAACATCAATTTTTTTTTAAAACTTTGTTTTCCAACTTCTCTTCCTCCCTCCTCTCCCATCCCCACCCCATGAACTCAAACAATTCAACATAAATTATACATGAGTAGTCATGGAAAATGATTCTACATTATCTATGTTGTGAGAGAAAAAAGATAAAAAGAAAACTTCAGATTAAGGAATTGTCAAAAAAAAATGTGTTTCAGTCTTTTTTCAGATACCATCAGTTCTTTCTCTGTAGATGGACTGCAATTTTCATAAATTCTTCAGAGTTATATTGGATCATTGCCTTGCTGAAAATAACCATGTGCTTCCCAGCAGATCATCTTACACTAATGCTGTTATTTTGTATACAGTACATTTCTCTCTGCTTCAGTTCATGTGGGTTTTTCCAGGTTTTTCTGATAGCATTCTGTTCATCATAATTTTTATATAGTACCTTGTACTTAACTGAGAATTTTCTTCACAATAGCCCAGCAGAGTAGGTATCATACATTTTGACATTGTAGTCAATCCTCATAATTATATTCCTCCATCCCATTCCCTTCCTATGATATTTACTCTGTTTTCTATCTTATTTTGCCCTAATCCTCCTCAAAAGTGTTCTGCTACTGACTGCTGCCTCCCCGACTCTACCTTCCCTTCATTCACCCTTCCCTCCTTATCCTCTTTCCCTCCTACTTTCCTGAAGGGTTAAATAGATTACTCTTTCCATTTGGATTTTCAAGCTGTTGACTTTTTTCTCATGACTCTGCTGCATCACTCTCATTTCTCTTTCTATTCTTTCCCCCACCTCTATCTCTCCTACTTTCTCTTCAAATTCCCTTTTGAGAGCTTCCATGGCCTAAGACCAGTTCATATTTTTCTTGGAAAGTTTGGATGTAGGGGCCCTGTGGTTGATTTCCTCACCTGATGGTGCCCCTTGATCTTCCTTGTCACTGAAGAAGCTTTCTATAGTTCTGATCTTTCTTTGTTTGCTCATCTTTTACCTGACTTTAAACTCTCCACTTGGAGGGGGGGCTGTTTTTCAGTTCTATTACTGTTCCCATCTTCAGAGGGTCCCAGGTGTTTTGGTTTGAGGGAGGGCAGGTTTTACTCTCGCCTGGTGTGGTTCTTCGGTTTGATGAGCCTCCCTGGAATATCAGGGGAGCACCCCTCCCCCACCTGGACCTCCCACCACTCAGGATTTCTTCTTGGTTCCCTGCTGGAGTGGGACAGCTTAATTCCTCCCTGGGTCCCAATGGTACTCCCGCACTTCCCCCCCAGCCAGACATTCAGCCCTCTCACCTGACTGCTCAGTTCTAGAAGACATTGGTGCTGTAGATTATTCAGAGGCTCTGGGGTAAATTCTTCCAGCTGTGTGGATGGGGTCTCTGTTGGCATGATCATAGGGTTGGATTTTACTCACGGCCCCCTGTAATCTATCTATAGCTGCAGAATAATCTCAGTCTGTATTTTTGTGTGTTTTTCTGCTCCAGGGGTTCTCTTATTGCTGTTTTTGGGGGTAATTGTATTAGGAGCTCTGTGCGTTTAGTGTCTTTCCTCCGCCATCTTGACTCTGTCTCTGATACCTAGCTTCTTTCAAAGCTGAACTCAAGTGCCAGTTTCTAGATGAGACTTTTTTGGGGAGGCAATTATGGGTTAAATGACTTGCCCAGGGTCACACATCTAGTACGTGTCAGAGGATGGATTTGAACTCAGGTTCTCTTCTTCACTGTGCTACCTATGTGCCCTATGGTTTATACTAATCCCCACCTCACCTCAAAATTAGTACCTCCCTCTTAAGTTACTTATTTATTTTATATACCTAAAAGATCAAATGAAATATAATATATGACATGCTTTACAATCCTTAAAGTGCTGTATGAATGTAATTGTTGTTGTTATTATTACTAATATACTTTTCCCCCATAAAATGCAAATCCCTTTAGGGAAGGTAGGTCTGCTTTGTTTTTAGCTTTGTATTACCAATTCCAAGCATGTAGTAAACTAGTAAGTGCTTACTAAAAGCTTACTGATTGACTGATTAGTAGATAAACCTTTGAGCCCCACCGTCCAGCTGCCCCTAACTGGGTACTGAGAAAACACAAAATTTAGATGGGACATTTGTGTGTGTTAATAACCTGAGAACAAACACTTGTCTTCATTTGGAGCCACAAAGTCTTTCTGAAAGATCAATTCTCATCCAGGGATTATACAATTCAGAGTTTAAAGGGGATCTTAGAGATCGTCTGTTCAAATAATCTCCTTTTGCAGTTGTGATCTGGAGGTGTATGTTTACTTAGAAGAAGAACGGGGACTAAAAGTCAGATTGCCATACAGTGTTCTTCCTTCTATACCATCTGTCTATAGGCAGCTTTTTCTTATAGCTTAAATTTTTGGACTAGAAATCTAAAACATTCTCCCAGGGAAACTAGATTGTTGTTCAGTAGCATCTGACTCTCTGTGACCCCACCTGGGGGGTTTCTTGGCAGAGATACTGGAGTGATTTGCCATTTCCTTCTCTAGATCATTTTACAGGTGAGGAAACTGAGGCAAGCAGGATTAAGTGACTTGCCCAAGGTCACACAGCTAGGAAATGTATGAGGCCAGATTTGAACTCAAGATGAGTCTTCCTGACTCAGGACCTGACACTCTATCTACTGTGGCTACCTAGCTGCCCCTAAACTAGACTGCAGATCAGTAAAATATCTAGATTTTCATCTTCAGATCCCTTATGCCCTTGTTAGATTGATCTCTTGGGACTATCAGTGGCTCAGGGGACAAGGACCAAGAGTCAGAGAAAATGAGGGAGATTCAGGAGGAGAAGGAGTCAATTTTTCAAAGTGAGAGGTTTTCAGGAGTAAGGATTTTTGCACTGATCAGTAAAAAATGGTTACTGGTCCCCAGAGCATTTAGTACTAATCTTTAGGAAACACAAGACTAAAGAGAAGTAAATCTGCAATGGTTTTCCCCCTCTATTCCACAAGACTTCTTGCTATATTTCTCCTGGTTAATTATGCTGGGATTAGTGTGACCTGCTAATCACTGGCATCTTCATTCTGTTTTCCTTTCAGAAGAGGAGATGAAGCCATAATTCCAGGATCTTTCTTTTTCAATTTAGTAGAAAAACAGAGAACATTGATTAGGGAGGCCAGGCACTAACTTTGCTGCATGCCAATTGAGAACAAATCAGTTTATGGTGCATGATGGTTGGTTAATTGAATAAACATTTATTAAGTGCCTAATATATGCAAGGTATAGGATAGAGGTCAGTGAAGAGATGAATGAGTCAGTAAGACCTAGATTCAAGTCCTGATTATGACACCTGTATACTGGGAGACCATGGGCCAGTGACTTGACTTCTCAGAGACTTCAGATAATTCCCTAGAACCATAAGCTGAAAATTAGTTGTTAATATGCACTTGTGGAGACTGAACTAAATGTTCCTATCCCAATGACATTATAAGTCTGAAACACCTATCTCTCTGTCTCTCTGCCTCTCTCTCTGTCTGTCTCTGTCTCTGTCTCTGTCTCTGTCTCTCTGTCTGTCTCTCTCTCTCTCTCTCTGTCTCTCTGTCTGTCTCTCTCTCTCTCTCTCTCTCTCTCTCTCTCTCTCTCTCTCTCTCTCTCTCTCTCTCTCTGTTTCTCTCTGTCTCATGATCTTTGGACCATAGAGTCATAGATTCATAGATCTATAAGTGGAAGGGACCTCAGAGGTTATCTAATCCAACCTTATTTTCCCAATGAAGAGGCTGAAGCCCAGAAAAGTTGTGATTTGCCCAAGGTTACATATATAGTAAGTGAATGAAGTAGAATTTGACCACAGCTTTTCCTAATTCCAAGTCTATCACTCCACTATATTATCTTTCCTTTCAAGGCATTTCCTGTCACAAAGAAATATTTTGCAAATTAAAACATGGTTGTATAACCCATATGAGATTGCTTACCATCTCAGGGAGAGAGGAGGGATAGAATTTGGAACTCAAAACTTTAAAAAATAATGAATGTTAAAAAATTTTTTATATAACTGGGGGAAATAAAATTAAAAGCAAATCAAAATAAATAAATAATATGGTAGTTATAAGAAATTATGTAATTATATTAAATTATATAATAATAAATAAAAACAAATTAAAATGTGGTTATTTATTTTTGGAGGAGATTTGAGAAAGTAATGAGAGATCTGGAAAGAGGGGAATCATATTGAATTGAGTAGAGTCACGGAAGGCTTCTTATGGTGGACTTTAGGTACTTTAACTAGATATCAGTAGATGGAAATGGGTAGGGCCTGTGTTCCCCAGCCTGGGTCTGGCCAACCTGTGTGAAGTGGGAGAAGGAAGATTGAAGTCTGCAAAGGCTAGTAGTATAGTTCGCAAAGCTACTAGAATGTATAATATATAGTTAGAAATCAGCTCTGGGGAACTAGTCATGAATTAATACACAACACTACGAAGGACTTCTTCCTAACAGGAAGACATTTTATGCTTTTGCATGGAGCTGCAGCAGACATCACTAATGCCACTAGCAAATGGAGCGAGGGCTTCTAAGTGGAGCTCTCAGAACTGGGGAGGTGGGGGTCTTTATAAGAAGAGGGTACTTAAAAGTTTGAAGGAATGATTGCTATTTCCATGCCAACTGCTGAGATCACTTAACCAAAAAGATAAGACTGGGGTGAAAGGCCCACTCATGAATTCTCCCTATTAATTATGTCTTGATTGGTGGGAGCTGATAATCACTGATATTCTTAATCTGATTCTTAGTCATCAGTGATATAGAACCCATAATACCTGGACCTTTTTGCATCAGGCATGCTAAGCTCATCGATTAGGGATACCAGCTACTCACTGGTACATATAGAACATTTGGTTTCTAGTTTTGGAACTCTCAAAAAATGTAAGAGAAAGAGAAAGAAGGGAGAGAGGAGGGAAAGGGGAAGAGAGAGAAAGGGGAAGGAGAGAGAGAGAGAGATTGAGTGTGTTTATTGAAAGTGTGTGGCTTGTGTGTGTGTGTGTGTGTGCATGTGTTTGTGCACATGTGCATATGTCTATGTATGTGTCCCTTCCAGGTTCTTTTCTATTAAAATGGACTAATTCACACATAAGGAAAGCAACAACAAGAAGAACAACAACAAAAACAACATCACACATGAAACCTTTAAATTTGATTGCCTTTGCTGCCCTAGCATTGAAGAATGTTTGATCACCTCAATGACAGAAGAGGACGCAGGGATGCAAGAAAGTTGTGCTGACCAAATTGGAAAAAAAATTCTAAGAACAGAAGAATAGAATTGTAGTCATCTTATCCATCTCTTTGTCCCCAGGAAGGATTACCTTTAAACCATTCTAGACAGAGGAAAATCCATTTTCTTTAAGTGCAGCCCAGTTCATTAATAACCTTCACATCCTACACACCTGTCTCAGAGCCAGGAAGCCTCAGAGGAATGGGGGAATAGGGGAAAGAGTGCCAGACATAGAATCAGAAATACTGGTTTCAGTAGCTGATACTGTCATTTAGTTCTTTCGTGGTTATGGATAAATCATCTGGCCATTCTCAGCCTCAGTCTCCTTAAATGTTGAGTAGAGATAATGATGCCTACACTGCCTATCAGGCAGGATTATTACAAGCATTATTTAAACTACAAAAATGATGGATGGATGAATAAATGAATGGAAGGATATATAGTCAATAAACATTTATTCAGAGTCTATTATATTCTAGGCACTATGCTAAATGAACAGATCGAGCTAGTAAGAGATAAAGAGATAGAGATAATAGAGGATAGATAGATAGATAGATAGATAGATAGATAGATAGATAGATAGATAGATAGATAGATGGATGGATAGATAGATGGATAGATGGATAGATTTCCAATCACTTGACAAGTCTTGCCAATTCATCCTCTGGAGCCTCTCTATCTTCTATTCCATTCTTTCCTGTCCATAGTTACCACCCTATTTCAGGTAGTTAGGTTTCTATGCAGCTAGGTGGCACAGTCGATAGAGTACTGGATCAGGAGTCAGGAAGATGTAAGTTCAAATCTAGCCTCACACATTTACTAGCTGTTTGATTCTTGGTAAGTCACTTAACTTCTACCTGCTTCGGTTTTCACATCTGTAAAATGGGAATAATAATAGCACCTAGCTCCTAAGGTTGTGGTGAATATAAAAATGAAACCCATCATTTAAAGCATTTTGCAAATCTTAAAGCACTATCTAAATGTTAGCTCTTATTATTATATCACTTCTTGCCTGGGCAATTGCAAGAGCCTCTTAATTAGTCATCATCTCTCCTATCCCTCTCTCTTTCCTCCACTCCTTCCTTAACACAATTACATATATGGCCTTTTCTTGGTCCTCATTGTTTCTTGCCACTGTTGATCACCTCCTCCTATATGTACTCTCCAATTTGGCATTTTGTGACATCACTCTCTTTTGCTTCTCCTCCTAGCTTCTAAAGTTCTGTCTTAGGTCCACAATTTATTGTCTTACCCTACTCTCTGTACATATACACACATACACATATGCATTTACATATATGTGTGTATATACATATATGTATGTGTATATGTATATAAATTTCCCTCTACTTAAAACCAGCATAATTCAGGCCTGCACAACCTCTTGCCTGAATTACTGAAGTAGCCTTCTAAGTGGTCTCCTCTACCTTAAGATTCTACCTACTTCAATCCATCCTCCACACAGGCACTAAAGCATAGGTCTGACTCTGCCCCCTCTACATATTTCCTTACTGCCTATTAACAGCTAGCACTTTACAATGATTGTCTCATCTAACCTTCCCAACAATCCTGGAAGGTAGGTGCCATTAGTATTCTCTGTTTACAGATGAGGAAACTGAGGCAAACAGACGTTAAGTGACTTGTCCAGAGTCACATAGCTAGTAAGTGTCTGAGGCTGGATTCCAAGTCCTGTCTTCAGGCCCAGTGTTTTATCTACTGTGCCACCTAGCTGTGCCACCTAGCTGCCACGGAATCTAATATGAACTATTCTGACATGTAAAACTCTTCACAATCTAGCTCTTGCTACCTTTCCAGTCTCCTTGTACTTATTCCCCCTTCTACTTTAATTAAGCTGACCCACTTGCTACTTCTCAATCACAACACCCCGACTCCTCTCGTGGTGCTTTTGTCCTGAATGTCTCCCATGCCCAAGATACTCAAATCCCACCATTTTTTTCCAGCTACTAGTGTCTTTACTCCTGCATTGCCTTCCAGTTCCTTCTCTAGTGATCTTCTTTATACTGTCTTCCTGGTTATTTACATGGTGTCTCCCCCTTTACAACATGAGCTTGTTGAAGGCAAGGACATTTTTTTTGTCCCTAGTACTTAGAATAGTGTCTGCACCTAGTGTTTAATTAATAATTCTCCATTGATTTGACTTACTCAAGGTTCTGCTCCTCTGGAATAGCCTTTGAGAGAATCTATTCATTTCCATGACAGCTAGGTGGTGCAGTAGAGAGAGTGTTGGGTCTGGAATCAGGAAAAATTATCTTCCTGAGTTCAAATCTAGCAACAGATACTTACTAACTTTGTGACCCTGGGCAAGTCACTGGCCTCAGTTTCCTCATCTGTCAAATGGACTGGAGAAAGAAATGGCAAACTACTCAAGTGTATTTGCCAAGGAAACCCCAAGTGGGGTCATGAGGAGTTGGACATGACTGAACCCCAACAATAATGGGGCATTAGTATTAGACTCAGCAGACTTTGCCCAATAGAACATAGTCAAAATGGTGTTGAATGAATGAATAAGAACATCCATTTCCATATCACATTGAAATGTTAAGGAGATTCTAGTGGATGACATACAAACAAGAAGCATTGTTGCTTAGTGGACAGAGTGGATTGTCTTTAGAGTCAGCAAGATCTAGGCTCAAGTCCCAGTACACACTGGCTATATGAACCTAGCCAAGTGACTTGATCTCTTTGTGCCACCAGACAATTCCCTAAGTATAAATCATAGATAGAGAAGTTGTAGATCTACATCGATAGAGGGAATTTCTTCATTAGGAGTTCCCTATAGCAATGAAAGTGCAGGTCCTCTCCCCGATATGCTTTTATTTTTAAATCATCATTAATTTGGTATGGACTGGTGATTTCATGGGTCTGCGAAATTCCTGGGGTGCAACTCCCTCCATCTGGGTAGATTGGCAATTCTTCTATAGTTAACACTCCTAGCCAGTCTCCTGGGGACACTGAGAGCTTGAATGACTTACCTACATTCATATTGCTTCTATGTGTCAAAGATAGGACTTGAACCCAGTTCTTCCTGATAACAAGATTGGATATTGACATTAACTCCCCTAGAAGTACAAATATCTATCTGTATTTTTTTTTCAATCATGTCTGACACTTCGTGACCCCATTTGGATTTTTCTTGGCAGAGATACTCGAGTGATTTGTCATTTCCTTTTCTAGATCACTTTATAGATGAGGAAACTGAGGCAAACAGGGGGAAGTGACTTCCCCAAGGTCACACAAATAGCAAGTGTCTGAGGCCAGATTTGAACCTTGGTCTTCCTGACTCCAGGATTGGCATTCTAACTACTGAACTACCTAGCTTTCCCTATAGCTATAACTCTCTCTCTCTCTCTCTCTCTCTCTCCCCCCCCCCTACTTGTCTACATAAATACACACACACACACACACACAGACTTTTTTCAGAAACACACACATAACCTTGAAGTGACCCAGGCAACACTCTAAGCTGATTTATAATAATAGAGGGAGTTCCCCTCACTGATGAAAGTGTAAGTCATCCCCCAAAAAAGGACATCTGTATTTATGTGGAAACATTTCTTTATCTAATTTAAAGCCTCCTTTTCTAGTTTTAAGTTCTCTTATTCTGTCTCCAGTAGATAGATAGAGAGAGCGACTGGCCATCGTCCAAATACCATAATCCTCTATGTACTTGAGGTGTTATGAAGTTGCACTTTTGCTTCATATCTCCTGGCTACATAATTCCAAATCCTTTAACCTTTACTTAAAACCTTTTTTTATTTAACTGTCTCCACAACAGTCCTCTTCACCCTCTCAATTGTTTCTCAAAATAGCCTGAAAACAGATAAGCAGCTTTGGAAGGGTGCTGAGCTTCTGCAGTTACATGAAACTTATTATATTGCATGCATATATTTCTAACATTAAGTATACTATTCTGACTGTTCTTTTAACATTGTCCTAAGAACAACAATAGCAACTAAAAACTCACATGATTATGGCCATATTAGGTTTTGAGAACACTGTCAGGAACCTTCAACAATTATATTATTTTCACCAATTTATGGGTGAAGAAACTGAAGTTTTGGTTGTGGATGTTTCGTCATGTCTAACTTTTGTGGCCCTGTTTGGCATTTTCTTGGGATAGGTACTGGAATGGTTTGTCATTTCCTTCTATGGCTCATTTTACAGATGAGGAAACTGAGGTAAACGGTGTTTAATCACTTGCCCAGGGTTACATAGCTAGTAAGTTTCTAAGGTCAAATTTGAACATCAGCCTTCCTAACTCCAGGCCTGGTACTCTATTCACTGCCCCCCCAGCTGCCTGTCACTGAAGTTTAGAGAGGTGAAATCATTTGCTTATAATCATGTAGCCACACAGCTAGAAACGATCTGTGTTTGCCTTTGTTCCTCTCTCCCAGGATTTTGAGGGGAGGGACACTGAGTTGTTTAATGTTGTTGTTTCTGCTTTGCTGTTTGTATCCCCAAGGCCTGACATAGCATCTATCACATATTTAATAAATGCTTATTGGTGAACTGAATTGACCATCAACTGGTCAAGATGTCCCCAGCACACTGAAGTGGCACTGCCAGTCAGTCAATGAGAATTTGTTAAGCACCCACTATGTGCCAAGCCCTTTGCTAAGAGCTGGGGATGCAGAGAAAAGGAAAAGACAGTTCTTGTTCTCAAGAAGTTCATAGTGTAACAGAGGAGACAATAATGAAAACAAATATGTGCCAATATACAAACATGCGCACACACACACACACACATGCCAATAGATGGTAGGCACAGAATACACACACAGGATAAATGAACAGATTAAAGACCCCCTTCAGCTCTTTGGGAACCAGTTTCCTCATTTGTGACCTGAGGAAGTTGAAAGCAATGTTCTAAGGACTACTTCAAGTCTTAAATTTCCTTTATTCCTTCATTTCCTTTCTTATTCTTAGACTCCTTGCTGTTAATGAGGCTGGAAGGCTAAGACAGAAAACCATAAAATGATGCTGTCTGTAACTACAGAATCCGTGGGTATCTAACATAATGTTGTGTCCAAAGTAATTAAGGTTCCAGGTAATAGTTTGATTATTGAATACAATGCTGGCAATGTGTTTTGAAAAAAGCTCCAAGGGCAGCTAGGTGGCACAGTGGATAGAGCACCAGCCCTGGATTCAGGAGGACCTGAGTTTAAATCTGGCCTCAGACACTTGACACTTACTAGCTGTGTGACCCTGGGCAAGTCACTTAACCTTCATTCCCCACCCCACCCCCCAAAAAAGAAAGAAAGAAGCACCAAAGAGTCCTAGAAATGTAGGAAACCATTATTAGTTACTCAGGATCTGATTGCTAAGAGAAGTCAAAGTTGAGTTTGCCCACTTAGTTTGCTTTCATTTTTCCTTGCTGATTTCACCACTTGGGGCAGTTAAGTCCCTGTCATAGACTGAAGACTTTTCCTGAAGCATAATTCTATGACTTACCTCATGTACCTGCCTATAAGCTGTTATTACACAGCAAAAAGAAAATGGTGCAATTATTTGGTCAATCATCTGGCTACTCTGACCACCGAAGATACTGCTTCTGAATAATTCATACCCCATTGTAGATTTTCAAGGACTAGAATTTCTCTTATAATTTTCCCATACTTATATGAAAGACTTTATCACCTTCATTTGTCTTTGTGGAGTCAACCTCTCCATAATAATCTTTATATGGTCACTGTGAGCTAGCGTGCTTTTCTCAAGAACTCAGAATCATAGTAACTAGATACATCTAGAGCATCTTAGAATTTGCAGAGTGCTTCATGTGAATTATTTTATTTGAACCTCACAACAACCCTAAGTGTTTCAGAAATAATTATTTTTAAGGATGAGATTATTTTATTTTTTTAATTAATTAAATTTATATTTGTTACATTTAATTTCAAATCTGTCTCCCTCTTTTCCTCCCTACCCCACACTAGAGAAGGCTACCATTTCACACACACACACACACACACACACACACATATATATATATATATATATATATATATATATATATATATATATATATAAAACTACTTCTATTTATCAGCCCTTTTTCTGAAGGTGGATAGCATCTTCCTTCATAGGTCCTTTCTAATATATATATATAAAACTACTTCTATTTATCAGCCCTTTTTCTGAAGGTGGATAGCATCTTCCTTCATAGGTCCTTTCTAACTCAAGTATTCATAATACTCAGAATAGGGGCAGCTAGGTGGCGCAGTGGATAGAGCACCGGCCCTGGAGTCAGGAGTACCTGAGTTCAAATCGGGCCTCAGACACTTAACACTTACTAGCTGTGCGACCCTGGGCAAGTCACTTAACCCTCATTGCCTCTCAAAAAAAAAACAAAAACCAAAACATAATACTCAGAATAACTTAGTCTGTCACAGTTATTCTTCAAATAATATTGTTATTACTGTATACCTGGTTCTGCATGTTACAGGAATTATTAACCTCATTTTACAGATGAGCAAACTGAGTCTCAGAGAGATTAAATGACTTCTCCACGTACACTAAGTATCAGAGACAGTATACAGATTAGGGTCTCCCAGTCTCTTAAATTCAGCACTATTTACTCTACAACGTAGTGCTTCTTTCATGCCAAATTAATCTCCTTTCCTTCCCCTGCTTTCCTCTCACAGGTTTCCTAGGCTCATAGATCAGGGGACTGTGGTAAGCATAGCATTCCTCGGTTACCAAACAACATAAGACACAGTCTCTTACACTGTCCTGGCAAATGAGATGAAAAGCCATGACCTGGAAATTGTATAGGTCGATGAATTCAGAGCAGTTTAAATATGTAGACCCAAAGAGAATGATAAAAAAGATTAATGTTAGCCTGGAGGGAGGTCTCTAGTAGAGTGGCTGTAGGCTCTATCTTTTGCTTTATTCTGTTTGAGATTATTATTAATGACTCGGTTGAAGGCATAAAGGACATGCTTATTAAACTTTCAGATGACACAAGACTGGGAGGGAGACTTGACATATGGGATGAGAGAAACAAAATCGTGAAGCTCTTGACAAGGTGAAATAGTGGCTTGAATCAAATAGTATGACATTTAATGGGAAGGGGGCAACTAGGGAGCACAGTAGAAACAGCATCAGCCCTAGAGTCATGCAGAACTGAGTTCAAAGCCGACCCTGGGCAAGTCACTTAACCCTAACTGCCTCCAAAAAGAAAGAAAGAAATTTAATGGGAAGAAACACAAAGTCTTAATATGGGGGAGATATGTATGGATAGATAGAATTTTGCTCAAAAAGGATATGAGGAAGGGGCATCTAGGTGGCGCAATAGATAAAACACCGGCCCTGGATTCAGGAGGACCTGAATTCAAATCCGCCCACAGACGCTTGATACTCACTAGCTGTATGAACCTGGGCAAGTCACTTAACCCCAATTGCCTCACCAAAAAAAAAAAAAAAAAAAAAACGGATCTGAGGAATTTTGTGGACTTCAGGCTAAATGAGTCAACAGTGTGATACAGCAACCAAGAGAGCTATTGCAATCTTTGACTGTATTAAGAGGGCAATTTATAGGCCTAGGGAGGAAATAGTGCTATTGTATACTGCTCCATCAGACCACATGCTGAATATTATGTTAAATTCTAGATACCTCCCTTTAGAAAGGGCAATAATAAGATGGAGAGTATCTAAAGGAGTCCAAGCAGGATAATTAATAGATCATGACATCTGAGAAATGGTTGAAATAACTAGTGATTTCTAGCCTGGAGAAGAGAAAATTTTATTTGAATGTCTAGCATGTGGAAGTAGGATTAATGTTGTTCTTTTTGGTTACAGAAGGCAAAAGAACTAGTAAAGATGGCTGAAAGTTGCAAAGTGCAGATGAGCTTACTTAGGAGTTGGAGAGGAGCTATGATTTCCAAACAAGGAGAGCTGTTCCAAAGTTCAACAAGCTTGTCTTGGCTGGTAGTAGTGGGTGAAGATTGGAGGTCTTTAAGGAAAGCCTGCATGATCATTTTGGGGGGGGGTGTCCTCGTTTAGGTCTATATTGGACTAGATGTCTTCTGATGTTTCTTCCATCTCTGTCATTTCCTACAGTCTGGTGCCAAGATTCCCGGCTTAAGTATTGGAAGGGATCCAAAGAGGGTTGGGACACATTTTCCTTAGCCTCAAAGGGTAAAACTAGTGGCAATGGGTGAAAGCTATACATGGTAGTAAATTTCAACTCAAAATAAGGGAACGCTTCTGAACAATTAGAGTTGATCAAAAGTGACTTGAGCAACCTTGGGAGGTTTTCAGGCATGGTCTGGAGGTGCCATTATACAATAGACTCCTGCTGAAATAACAGTTGGATATGAAACATTCCAAGATTGCTTTCAGCTTTCTAATCAGTTCCATTCAACAAGCATTTATTAAACACCTCCTCTGCTAGGTAGGTGCTGAGACCACAAAGTTGTAAAGAAAAACCAAATATCAAGGAACTTACATTCTACTATATTTGAGATCCCATGACTTTGTTTAAAGAGGAAGGATTTCCATATGTCTTTGAGATGGCAAGGTCCTCTTGCAGTTAGTATTCCATATAATGGAACATGACTTTTTGGTGAGATGTTGAGGGTGGGATCCAGAGGTACTGGAGCAAATGCAAATTAAACCCATGAGCCCTCTCTATGACATTGTCTCAGATGCTTGCAAGCCACTAGAATCATTATTCTGAGATGAAAGTTGGAGAGATAGAGGAGGCCTTAGCAACTATCCGATCCAACCTGTACATTTTATGGTCATTTAGGTGATGTCATAGTGCACAGGATGCCAGTCCCGGAGTCAGAAAGAGACCATCCTGAATTCAAATCTGGCTTCAGACACTAGCTGAGTGACACTGGGCAAGTCAATTTACTCTGTTTGCCTCAGTTTCCTCATTTGTAAAATTAGGTGGAGAAGGAAATGGCAAACTACTAGAGTATCATTGCCCAGAAAATATAGGGTCATTAAGAGTCAGTGTAACTGAATAACACCTGAACCAGCAGTAACTGCATCTTATAGTTGGGAAACTAGGGCCTAGAGATGTTAAATGACTTCCTGGAAGTGTCACAGGTATTAAGTGACAAAGGTGAGATTTCAACCCAATTCTGCAGATCCTAAAGGCAATGCCCTCTCTGCTATACTCCTTCCTCTCACAAATAAATAACAACACAAATTATGCTATAATGGGCACAGACTTATGGTCTGAACAAAATACTGGGAGGCATTCCAGGAATTAGAAATCACTTCATTAGAAAACATAGAACTGGGGCAGCTAGGTGGCGCAGTGGATAAAGCACTGGCCCGGGATTCAGGAGTACCTGAGTTCAAATCTGGCCTCAGACACTTGACACTTAATAGCTGTGTGACCGTGGGCAAGTCACTTAACCCCCATTGCCCTGCAAAAAAAAAAAAAAAAAGAAAACATAGAACTTTTCAAATATTAATTCAACAGATATATTTAAGAGTAGAAACAGAGTTAATGCCCAAATACATAGCACTAGTTTTGTACTCAGAGGAATTGGGTTCAAAGCCTGACTTTTCCTCTTAGAAGCTCTCTGGCAAGTCATTTAACCTCTTGGGACCTCAGTCTCCTTATCTGTGAGATGGGAACTGTAATAAAGACCTGCCATGTCTATGTGTCAAGGTCAATCAACAAACATTAATTAAGAGCCTATTATAGGCCAAGAATTGTGTTACGAACTGGAGCTACAAAGAAAGGCAAAAGACAATGCCTGCTTTCAAAGAGTTCACAGTTTAATGGGGAATGACCATGTGCAATCATCTATGTATAAATGCATATGTGTATGTATACACATATGTATATGTATATATACACACATATACACGCCTATATTATATATACAATTTATATGTGTGTATATATATGTGTGTGTGTATGTATGCACATGCATACATATACATAAACAGAATACATTGGAGATAATAGGGGTGCTGTTATTTTGGCAGCTAGAAGCTAGATAATTCTGTGACTAGAGTGCTGGACCTGAAGACAAGAAGACCTGAGTTCAAATCTACTCTCAAACACTTACTAACTGTGTGACCTTGGGTGAGTCACTTAATTTCTGATTGCCTCAATTTCCTCCATTGTAAAATGGAGATAATAATAGAACCTACCTCACAGAGTTATTGTGAGGATGAAATGAGATAATATTTATAAAGTGCTTAGCACTGTGCTAAATTCTATCATGTAGTAGGTGTTTAATAAATGCTTATCCCCTTCCCTTCCCCCTACCCCTTCCTCTGTGAGGATCCAATGAAATGTCAACAAACTCTAGGTAAACTGCTAAGCTCTCTAAACCCAGGAGCTATTATTTTGTTTATTATTATTCTTGTGGACACATAATGTTACATAATCATTTCAACCTTCCCTTCCCCCAGAGTTTATCATTTGCGAGTTAATTGCATTACATAACCTAATAAGGAAGTCAACTTGTACTGAGTCTAGCCTTAGTTTCTCTGCCCACACAAGAGTCCCATGGGTATTTAGAACCTGACTCCTTCATATCTTCAGGTCTTAGAAGTCAAAGAATTCTCTTCCCTTCTGTTTCCATTTGACAGTGGAATTTGAAAAGGGATCTCTCTTTCCTTCTCTCCCCCCGCCCTTTTGGAAAGTTTTATTCAATAACTGATCTTCAAAGATTATGCTTCTGTGGATGCTAGACATATTTCAGACATTTAGACACTAATCAGTGAGTGAAACAAAGGACGATTATTCTCTCTTAACGAAAAGCAATGCTCAGTGGATTCTCCTTTAGCAAGACTGATAATCTATGGATATAGCATGGGTGAAAAGGCAATTTCCATTAATAGGCTGATTATACTTAGAATGTTGGTACAGAAAAGGAACAGGAGTGGTGCCAGGGTGATCTCACCCACTGTTTACTCTTGCCATGTGTTCAATGTCACATATTCTAAAATATCAAATACGTGATGTTGCTCTTATAAATGACATTTGTTGTTTTCCTCCTCATTTTTGTTTTTGTGAAATGTCATCTTTAAAAAAAATAAGAATAGGATTATAGGATTTAGAGCTAACAGGGATCTTAGAGACCACCTAGTCCAATAATAGTTTTGCAGAGGAGAAAGATAAGGGCCCAGGAGGTTAAATGACTCACCGCCAGAGGTCATGCAGGTAGTAATTAGCAGAGCTGGGACTAGAGCCTACTCCTCCTCTGGCTCAAAATCTGGTGTTCTTTCTACTATGCCAATCCAATTCAATTCGTCAAGGACTTATTAAGCACCTGCAAAATATTCAAGGCATTGTAATAGAGATGGGGATACAAAACAAAACAAAACAAGTCCCCCCGCCAAGGATTTTATGGTCTATTATAAGAAAGGGAAGCATAAAATGGATAAGCAACCATGGATAAGTAATATGAGGAAAGGCAGGGTGAGTATTAGGTGTTTCATTTGGCCTCAGAGGACAAAACTGGGAATAATTGTTGAAGATTGAAGGGAGGGGTAGTTCTGCTCAAAATAAGGAAATGCTTCCTGACAATTAGAGCTGTCCAAAAGGTGAAATGGAAAGCTATTGGTACTTGCTTTGCACTATACATTTTCAAGCATAGTCTTTTTTTTTTGGGGGGGGGGCAATGAGGGTTAAGTGACTTGCCCAGGGTCACATAGCAAGTAAATGTAAAGTGTCTAAGGGCAGATTTGAATTCAGGTCCTCCTGAATTGAGGGCCGGTGCTTTATCCACTATGCCACCTAGTTGCCCGCTCAAGCATAGTCTTGATAGGATTCCTCCTGAAATAACAATTGGACTTAAAGCATTCTGAGGTTCCTTCCAAGACAGTTAAATACAATAAGGCTATACTAAGCTAGTACCAAGAGGGGATGAGTAAAGGCTTCCTGTAGGAGGCAGCATCTTCATTGTTGTTGTTTGTCCTTCATTATTCAAGAGAACCCTGACAAAGGGATGATGTCATGACTTTCACTGAATTGCATTTGAGTGAGAGAGGGCTGTGCAAGGTCACCAACCTCACTCTCTCCTCCTGAGCCATTTGGATCCTGTGGCAATATATATATATATATATATATATATATATATATATATATATATATATATATATATATATCAGGATGACTAGAGATGGCCCTGGATGGGGTTTTTATGGCAATTGGGGTTAAGACTTGCTCAGGGTCACACAGCTAATAAGTGTCTGCAGTGAAATTTGAACTCAGATCCTCCTGACTCTAGGGCCAGTGTTTTATACACTGTGCCATCTAGCTGTCCCAACTTGAGCTAAGTATTGTTAACAAAAGACCCCCCCTGGGCCCGTAAAGGGACCTGAAGTGAAACAGAATTTAACATACCAATCAAAAGCAGTTATTATCTGAGAAGAACTTATGAGAGAAGAACTTATAAGGGACCAGAGAGGGAGAGAATTCTCAGCTCAAAGGGTAGTGGAAAAGAGGTGGAATGATATAATTTCTAGAGGCTTTTGAGCAGGGGTTGGGGCTAAAGGGAGGAGGACATCTATAGATACAACAAGCCAGAATGTTTAGAAAGTCCCGAATAAAGTCTCGAGTCTGTAGTTTCTGCTCAAGGCTGCCCTTGAGCTGATCAAGGTTGATTCTGTGGTTTGGGGCAGCTACGGGCATCTCCAAATTCACTCACAAAGGATCACTGGTATGTCAAACAGCTCTAAGCCTCAGGAATCCTTCTGATTGGTTGGTTGTTGTGTCGCTCCAGTGTCCTGCTGCAGTTCTAACATATAGTATAGTCATTACCGAGCCCATGTTCTCAGTATTCTAAGGAGAAAGGATGGGGGGAGACATTGTAAAGATTTTAGTAGTCATAGAATTTTAGATTTAGAGCCAGAAATCATCTCAGATCATCTTGTCTATGTCCATCTTTTCACAGATGGAGAAATTAAGATGGAGTATTTTTCTTGAGATCCCAGAAGTCAATCCCAGGTCCTTTGACTCCAAATTTACCAACCTTTCCAGGGTACCACACTGATTCCAGTCTCTAAGCATATTTTAGGGAAGGGAAACTATTCCTGTTATCTTTCTTTTTTCATCTCTTCTTTACAGGGAATGCTGGCAAGGAGCAGAGAGTGGAACACAGCGAAGGCACCCAGCTTGAAGAACTACGGGGTAAGGCTTCCAAATCTACCAGCGGATGCTTCTTTATTGCTTGGCAACCTTCACTCTACAGTAGTGAATCCCAGACCCTGATAATTGGTGGTACCTCTTCCTCCTACCTGGTCACATGATAAGGCAATAGACATTTTGCCATCAAGGAGACAATTTTTTTTTTTAAATTGGGTAGTGGTAGGAAGGGGAATGCCATGCAATGAGTAAGCAGTCATATAATTAAGTGAAACAGTATGGCCTTCTCAGTTCCCATAACAGTCAGTCCTTAAGGATTTATCAAATGCCTACTATGTGTCAGGAACTGTGCTAAGCATGGGGGATACAAAGAAAGGCAAAAGACAGTTCCTGCCGTCAAGGAACTTGCAGTCAAATAGGGGAGAGAAGACACAAACAATTATGTACCAACAGGCTATGTTCTATAAGCTCCATAAAAAAATAATCAACAGAGGAGAGGCACTAGAATTATGGAAGGGTTAAGAAAGGCTTCCTGTTGAAGGTAGAATTTTAGCTGCAGCAGAAGTGACAACTGTCCTGATATCTCAGCAGGGTATCTTTGTAGGAAAGCAGTTTCTTGTATTTCCAAGATAATGTGCTTGCATTTAGTCTCATGAATCATGAGAAGAAACGTGCCTGCTGAGCTAGTCACTGGTGAGTCACTTATTGAGTCACCCAAAGGTACCGTGCCACAAGAGGCAGCAGAGAAAGATTTGGGTAGCTATCAGCAGCAACCACCTCATTACCTTGTCATTTTCCTGCTAATGTATATACTGTGGAGTGGGCATCAGGCACAGAAAGCATCATTTTTGTCAGTGTCCTATAACTAGGTAAGTCTCAGAGGCTAAGCCTTGATATATCAAGTCCAGGGCTTTATCTCTAATGCCAAATTATAGACAAGAAAAAAGAAAAGGAACCCATTCCTTTACCTTTAAGGTTTGGAAAGATCTTTACTAATGATAGTAATAGCAAATAATAGTTAGGATTTATGCAGCTCCTAAAAGTTTACACCACATTTTACAAATATTGTCTTATGTTATCTTTACAACAATCCTGGGAGGTAGGTGCTATTATTATCCCCATTTTACAGATGAGGAAATTGAGGCACATGGAGATTCACTGACTTGCTTAAGGGTCACGCAGTTAAATGTTGGAATCCAGATTTGAACTTTGATCTTTCTAACTCTAGTTCCAGAATATGGGTCATTCAAATGTTATTAGCACCAATTCAAATCAATTCAACAAGCATTTGCCAAGCAGCTAATATTTGCCAGGTACTGTGCCAAGCACTGGAAATCCAAAGAGAGGTGAAAACAGCTCCAAGGAGTAAATAGACTAATGTGGGGAGAGGACAACATGCCCAAAACTATCACCTTTTTACAGATAAAGAAACTAATTCTCAAAAACGTATAATGACGTGGACAAAGTCACACAACCAGTAAATGGCAGAACTGAGATTTAAACCCAGGTTTGTTTGTTTCCAAGAATGATAGTCTTATTCTACACTTAACAGAGATTGTTGGAGGTAGAAGGAAATGAAGAGATTATATATAAAGATTGCTGGATTTGAAGTCAAAAGACCTAGGTTCGAATATGAGTTTAGTTACTATCTGTATGATCTTGGGGAAGTCTTTCAACCGAATTGAGCTTTGATTTCTCATCTGTGAAATGAAAGAGTTGGATTAGATGATTCTGAAGAGCTTTACAAGTTAAACAGAAGGACTTATTATCCATCTCAGAGGCAAAAAAGAGAGAGCTATTGGAGCTTCTTGAACAAAGGACCTTCTCATACCAAAGTTTTCTGACTCCAAATGCAGTGAACAAACTAACAAATGGATAGATGGATGGGTAGGTGGATGGGTGAGTGCATGGATGGATTAATATATAAAGGAAAAGGGGCAACTAGGTGGTATAGTGGATAGAGCACCAGCCCTGGAGTCAGGAGGACCTGAGTTCAAATCTGGCCTCAGATACTTGATACTTATTAGCTGTGTGACCTAAGGCAAGTCACTTAACCCCAATTGCCTCACCAAAACAAATATATATATAAAGGAACAAATGTTTGTACTGTATTTATTTATTTATTTATTTTTATTTTTGTAGTGAGGCAATTGGGGTTAAGTGACTTGCCCAGGCTCACACAGCTAGTAAGTGTTAAGTGTCTGAGGCCAGATTTGAACTCAGGTACTCCTGACTCCAGGGCCAGTGCTCTATCCACTTGTGCCACCTAGCTGCCCTGATTGTACTGTATTTAAATCATAACCTCATAATCATGACCCTTATAACCTTGGGCTTCTTACATTTGTCCAAATTTCTTTCTTTCATGTCACACTATCTTTCCCTGCCCTTTTAAAAATTCCTGATCAGCATCTTATAGGTTTACATGTTAAGAACATACAGTAAAGGAAAGCTGAACCTGGGTTTTGGTGGGAGAGAGGAAACAGTCACAAAATACTCAGAAAAATGAAATATTGAGCAGAATTATTTGAGTGAAGCTCAGAATGTTATAATAAGTGACAGAGTGTTTTAAAGTTTACAAACTCTTCATGAGAGGCCTGTGACAGATTATAAAAATACTTTTATCCTCATTTTATAGATGAAAAAACTGAGGTCAAGGAAAATTAAATGATTTACTCAAAGTCACACAACTGGCAAGTGGCAATAGTGACTTGAACACAGATCTCTGATTTAAATAAAGTGCTCCCCCACTGCATCATCCTGCCTCTGTTATAATATATAAGGCAAAGCATATTTTTCTTTTCAATGAATTAGGTGCTATCATCTCATTTGATAAATATTGGATTTTGGGGGCAGCTAGGTGGTATAGTGGATAAAGCACCAGCCCTAGATTCAGGAGTACCTGAGTTCAAATCCGGCCTCAGACACTTAACACTTACTAGCTGTGTGACCCTGGGCAAGTCACTTGACCCTAATTGCCTTACCGAAAAAAAAATAATAAAATAAAATAAAATAAAATAAAATTTAAATGTTGGATTTTATGTCATTCCTGGTAGTATATGATATAGTAGGTTATTGTTATTCGGTTGTTTCAGTTGTGTCTAACCCTTCATGAACTCATTTGGGGTTTTCTTGACAAAGATACTGTAGTGGATTGCCAATTCCTTCTCGAGCTCATTTTACAGATAAGGAAATTGAGGCAAACAGAGTTAAGTGTCTTGTCCAGAGTCACCCAGCTAATAAGTATCTGAGGCCAGATTTGAACTCTGGAAGATGAATCTGCCTGACTTCAGGCCTTACACTCTATCCTCTATGCCACCTAACATCCTGGCTATATAGAAGGTATCAATTGATAAAATCAATTTATTTCATCTAAGATTTTATATTAAAGAGGATGGCTAGGTTGGGGGAGGAGGTGTAGCCAATGGTCATCCTATGACCAACAGTTTGGCAATACTTTGTAGGGGTCACTTCAGCTCAGTAGGCTCAGAAATATCACCCCATTCAATTCACCCAGAGGTGTCCAGGTTCAGTGATACAAATCCATACTACATAAACTAAAAAGATAATGAATTGTAAAGTAGGATATTGATTTATTAGTTTAAAATTAGAATTTCTCAGGCCTTTGCATGGGGCTGTTCTAATCCTAGACAGTGGGTCCACTCAAGAAACCAAATTATAAAAGAGATTGGTTGGTGATCAGAGAACCAGAGCAAAATTTATATTTGTAAGGGATGTTTTAATCAAGCTGCTGAAAGCAGCTGGATTTCACTTCTCTAATCTCAGGATATCATCTCTTAGAATGGCCTATTGCTACAGCTGTCTAATATCCTCTCTTTATGTTGCTTCTTATTAACTTCAATTTTAGAAGGCAATACCTTTTGACCTTGTCTCTAAGTTGCAGTATAGCCTATTTGAAAGTTGATGCACGTGTGCATTTGTGTGTATGTGTGTCAGCCTGGGGAAAGGTAAATGTATACTCCAAAACCACCAGTTTTTCAGATTGTGAATTTTGGCTCTGTTTGCCCCATTCAAGCACTTTTTTTTCACCTTCTAATGCACTTTCTATGAATGATTATCTGTTATGCCTATTTGTATCTGTGTTTTTTACCCCCCCCCATTTGAGACCTGTGACTTTTGTAATAATAGGAACCCCTTCATATATAAAACCTTTAGGTTAGTGCAGCAACCTCAGTTTGTGTCAGTTTCCTCATCTGTAAAATGAGCTAGAGAAGGAAATGGCAATCCACTTCAGTATCTTTGTCAAGAAAACTCCAGGGCAGCTGGGTGGCGCAGTGGATAGAGCACCCGCCTTGGAGTCAGGAGGACCTGAGTTCAGGCGGCCTCAGACACTTAACACTTACTCTCTGTGTGACCCTGGGCAAGTCACTTAACCCCAATTGCCTCACCAAAAAAAAAAAAAAAAAAAGAAAAAGAAAACTCCAAATGGGTTCGTGAAGGGTCAGACACAACTGAAACAACTGAACAACAATAACCTTCTATATCATATACTACCAGGAATGACATAAAATCCAACATTTATCAAATGAGGTGATAGTACCTAATTCATTGAAAAGAAAAACATGCCTTACCTTATATATTATAGCAGAGGCAAGATGATACTGTCGGGGAGCACTTTAGATCAGAGATCTGTGTTCAGATCACCACTGCCACTTGCCAGTTGTGTGACTTTGAATAAATCATTTAATTTTCTCTCCATCTAAAACTTGCATCATCTCTGTGAAGTAGAGACCTCAGGTATTCTTATCCCCATTTTTCAGATGAGGAAACTGAGGAAGAATGATCAAGTGACTTGCTTATGGTAGTAAGTGATAGATTCAGTATTCAAAAGCAGGGATCTGTCTCCTGACTGTCATTTTCAAGTCCTCTAGACTTTTGGTATGATCTGGTGACCCCCGAGTTCACTGAGAGCCTTTCAGCAGGGCCATGAGATCAAAAGTATTTTCATAATCATATAAAGTATTTTCATATCTAATAGAGTAAATATTGGTAAATAAAACTGCACATTTAAAAAAAAAACTCTTGGGGGAGGTCCTCAATAACTTTTAAGATTGTATGAGGTTACTAAGACCAAAAAGTCTGAAAGCCATTACCCCAGAGCATTTTTTATGTTGCATATTCTTTTTATTTATTTTGTTAAACATTTCCCAATTACATGTTTTTGTAATAAGCATTTTTATTTATAGCTTTGGGTTCCAATTTTATCCTTCTTTCCCTCCCTCCCCTCCCCCTCCCTGAAGCAACAAACAATCAGATATGGGTTATACATGTAGAATTATGGACTATTGCTGAAACATACTATCCACCCCCCAAAGCATGTTAAACTCCATGAGAATATAGTAGATAAATTATTCAACACAGCAAGTATTTAATAAGTATTTGTTGAATGAATCAATGAACAAATGAATGGTAAATTGAATTCTGCTGGTATCAACTTCAAGAACCAAGTAGCACAGTCCTCAAGGACCAAACCACCATAAAAACATCAAAGGAAACTTTTGATCAATATTATTATTGTTTTAATAGTAATCCTTCTGAGCCATGGCATTCCAACAGTAGTTTTCTGCATTCCAAGATGAGATTACTTTGCTAAAAAAGTTCTTAACACAAAAATCAAGCAATAAAGTTACTTTCTCAGGGGCTCTTCTCAAGTATTGTTTTGTTCCCCAACCTCCTGATCAGAAGGAATCTTGAGAAGGAAGACAAAAAAAAATTCTGAGTTTACTCCCATCATACCAAGAGATGTCTTCTAAGAAAATGTCATTTGCTAAGTAATTACTTCTGTGTCAGGCATTTTATCTAAAAGAGAAAGACCTAATTAAAAGTAATTTGTAAGCTAGGTGTGCTGATTAAGTGTTAATTGTGCTCTGCAATGTAACAGTATTACTCCCGTTCTCACCCTCTCTTTTAAGCAAACCCATATTTTATTATTTTGGCAGCTGCATTCTGTGCTGCAGAAACACACTGAGAGAAGCAGGAGCTATGTTGCAGTATGACTAATAGATCACGTGAGGATTTGCTTTTTGTCCTCAAGACATTTTGGATCTGAATTATTTTTTTTTTCCAAAGGAAAATCAAATCCTGTTTAGAATATGACAAATATACAGGAGATGAGGAAGGGAAGCAAAAGGTCCTGTTTGGGTCACCACTCTAATTCCAAAGCCTTTGGAGAGACAGCCTAATGTGGGGGAACAAGCCCTGAGCTGTGAGTCAGGAGACCTGGGTTTAGCTCCCAGCTCCTCCCCTTATTAGAGCCTAGGAAAGTCTATGAGTTGCTGGAGATGACCTCAAAGGGCCCTTCTAGCTTAAATATTCTGTAACTTCATGATTTTAAAAGAATCGTGAGCTATGGCCTTGGCGAGCAGCTGATGTCTTTGTTCTCAACTTTCCCTTTAAATTCATATTCTCTGGATCCTAGACCAAATTGTAAGCACACAGACTGAGAATATTTTAGATCAATAACAGAAACTGTCCATATCTTGAAATGCTGTAGCTTGTGATAAATTCCTTATCAATTCAGCAAAGAAACATCTACTGCTACATACTCTGGCAATCACTGCAAACTTCCCACTCCCTGCCCCTCCCCCCCGCAAAAAAAAAAAAACACACCAAAAAAAAATTGTAGTTAAAGCATCAACTAGAAAATTCATTTTTCAAAGTAATCAATCTCTTTTTTCTTTCATTCTTTCCTTCTCTTTCCCTTCCTTCTCTTTTCTCTCCTCTCTTCCACTTTTCCCCTCCTCTTCCTTCTATCTTTATATCCCTGTCATTCTGTCTCTCTGTCTCTCTGGCTTTCTCTGTGTCTCTGTCTCTGTCTCTTTCTCTGTCTCTCTGGCTTTCTCTGTGTCTCTGTCTCTGTCTCTTTCTGTCTCTCTGTCTCTGTCTCTCTCACACACACAGAATAAAAGCAATATAACTTCTGTGACTTAGAAACATAGACTTACAGAATGTAAGATCTGAAACAGATTTTGGAATATTAAATGAAATAGAATGCCAGGATTGGAAAGAACTCTAGAATACAGACATAGAATATAGACGCAGAATGTTACATAGAATATAGACCTCAAAAGAACCTCAGAAAGTAGAACATACACTGACAGCATGAAATGACTTCAGACCAAAGGTTCTTAACCTGGGATATGTGAATCCTTGGTTATATTTCAGGGACTCTGTGAAATTGTATGGGTAAAATATACATATATTTTTAATCTTAATAAAATTAGTTTCCTTCGCAATCCTATATTTTATATCATTAAAAACCTTATTCAGAGAAGGGGTCCATAAGTTTCAACAGACTGCCTGAGAGGTCCATGACACAGTGAAAGACAAAGAACCTCTGACAGAATATAGATACAGATATGAACTGCATTTTTTTTGGGGGGGGGATAAGGAATTCACAGGTAAGGAAACTTCCTTGACCATTGCAAGTGGGCAGCTTCTTTTACATTTTCTAGCTTTAGAGAGTTGTTTAGACCACGGAGGAGTAAATAACTGGCCTAAGTTCACATAGCCAGTAAGTATGTCCCCAAGGTGAAACTTGAACCCAGGTTACCATGCCTCCAAAGCCAGCTCTGCACACATGACACCATGCTGCCTTTCATAGAACATAGGCATTAATTCAATTCAACTCAACAATTATATGGTTAGTAAATGTCAACCTTGAAAGGGCATCTAGGAAACAAAATAAAATGAGTTAGAGGAAACAATAGAAAGCAGGCAGTTTGCCATACTGGCAAGAACATTGGACCTGGATTTAAGGGAGAACTGGATTAATATACCACCTCTGACTATGGATGACCATGGGGCAAGTCACTTAATCTCTCTAAACCTCGATTGTATATCATGGGCATCTTCCTAAACATGCCTCATACACATTGTTCCTCCAATGTCTTTCTATTGTAGATTTCCAGGGTTGTAACTGGCATAGAGGAAATCTGAATTTATCTAAGTACTTGACTGGGAACCCATAGCTCAAACTAATGCTATGAGGATAAAGCTTGCTGAATAAAAGTCATTATATGTATCCCACTTTTTCCTATGAAGGCAGGACCTCATATTCAATAAGGCATCCCTCACTCCTCCCATCCCTGGGTTCATTTTAAGCACCGTTCTTCCTTCCCTTCTCAAATGTCACTCGAATATCAGTCAAAAGGTTGCCTCTCTTTTGCTGTTTCCCCTCACCATAATAGGATTTGCATACACTTGGCATAGCCTAGTCTAAACTTCAGTAGCAGGAGTGGTTCCTCTGTCATCCTGCTAACAGCTCCAAGGTGTTGCTTGTCAGCACCCCCTGTACTTGGCTTGCTGAGGCAAAACTCTGGGTATAGCTCTACTTGTCATACCTACATCCCAGGGTATTTATAAGGCTCCAGTGATATAATGTATGTAGACCACTTTGCAAACCTCAAAGTCTATGTAAACAACACCTATTGTTATCATTTTATGGGACAATATAGATTATCATCATTATCAATATCACTATCATCGATGGAGTTTAGTGGATGGAGAAGTAGACCTGGGAGACAGAAAGACCTGAGTGTGAATCTTGCCTCAGACCGTTACTAGCTGTATGACCTTAAGCAAGTCACTTAACCTTTATTTGCCTCAGTTTCATCATCTGCAAAATGGGGATGATAATAATAGTACCTGCTTCCAAGGTTCTTGTGAGGATAAAGTGTAAAGCACGTTGCAAACCTTAAAGCATTATATAAATACTATTACTATTTTCATTGTTATTATTATTATTAAACTGGAAAGACCTTTAGAGCATAAAACATAGAACAAGAACCCAATGGGGATTTCATGATGTAAATGACTGTGAGAGCAGCAAGGGCATTTAGAAAAGAGTCCATCAGAGGGAAATGGACATTATAGATCATCTATTTCAGATCCATTTTGCGGAGAAGAAAACTGAGGCTCTGGTTGGGAAAGCCAATTCCCCCAGGTTATAGCACTCCTAAGAAATCGGTCATCATTTTTAAAGGATTTATTGAAGTCTCGGTTTTATGTCTAATATATTCAGGCTAGAGAGAGCTGTGATGTCTGAAATGAGAGAGCAGGGCTCATCCACTAGTGGTTCACTTTCTCATTCTTTGCATTTCAAATAAAAATGAATTTTCACTTCAATGTTGATTTTGGGGGGAAAATATTTTTTCAGAGTTTAGGAAAGGATGCTGTATCTTTTCTCCTGGGGGTGGCTTGTTCCTTAGACTGTAAGGTTTTTGCATAACTCTGAAAACTCAGGAATCAATAAATTATGAGGCCTTGGTAACTGCTCAACTCCATTAAAGTTGGGTGGCCAAAGACAATTGATGGGTTAGTCATAAGGAATTAACAATGACCCTGCACTTTCTCCCTTGTCTCCCTTTCTGTCTCCCTTGATGCAAACATAACTAGGGTTACTAGATATTAGGCCATTCCTACCTTTTCTGTGAATCCTTTATAATCATAATGCAGTATTATTTTGTTAGGTCTGATGATCTGTCTTAGGTTGTTATATTTTCTACTGAGTAGCATTCTTGCATAGGAAGGAAGGAGGAAGCAAGCACTTATTAAGTGCCTCCTATGTGCCAGGCACTGTGCTAAAGACTTTACAAATTTAATCTCATTTGATCCTCATCATAACCCTGAGAGGTAGGTGCTATTATCATTCCCATTTTACAAGTTGAGGCACCTGAGGCAAACAGAGATTATGTGATTGCACAGGATCACATAGCTAGTAAGTGCCTAAGGCTGGATTTGAACTCAGATCTTCCTGAATCCAGGTCAAACACTATTCACAGCATCCTCTTGCTGCCTAATGTAGCTTAAAGAGCATCCCCCCCCCCAAAAAAAAGCACCAAAATACAGGTTCTAACTTTGGGCGTTCTCCCTTAGTATCTGGCCTTAGTCAAGGAATTTTCTCTCTCTGGGCCAGTCAGTTTCTCTTTCTGTAAAATAATGGGCTTGGACTAGTTATTATCCTTTTTGCCTGTTAAAAATTCCTTTGAAACTTTTGCACCCCTTTTTCAGAATATCTCTTTAAAGATTCTTAAATAAAGGAAATGCTCAATTTCAGCTAGAGGTTAGTAAAAGTAAATGTAACTTCCTCCTCTTCCAAGTTCATAGACTCCCTGAAATCTACCAACAGACTCTTTGGGGATGGGGGGTGGTCTGTGGATTCCAGGTGATGAACCTCTGCACCAGAGGATCTCTAAGGTTGCTTCTAGACCTAAAAACACGATCCTATGACCTCTTTTAGCTCTACAATGTACCATTGGGCAACTCTATCAAGCACTGAGCCTCAGTTTTCTAGCTATAAAATAGGGGGATATGAATGCATTCACTCTCTACCTCACTGAGTTTACTGGAGATCAAGTGAGATCATGTACAAAAGTGACTATAAAGGGCTATATAAATATGAGCTATTATTATTGTGCATGACATTATTTTAATTAAGTAGCTATGTTTAATATTCAGCTCTCAAGTTGCTATATTTGATTCTTGAGCTCGGTGACTAATGTGGGGGTATCTTTCAACTTCAGATGTTGGGAAGAAAATGTAGGCAATAATGGCTTCATTACAGCCTTTATTTCTGAATGTTTCCTCTTACAGAAACCCCCTTGAGTCCACTCAAGCCGCCCCACTCGGCCAGTGCCCCAGGAGTGGCCATGTCTTCACCCCATCGTCGAAGAGATTCAGACAGATACTGTCAGCTCTGTGCAGCCTGGTTCAATAACCCTCTGATGGCCCAGCAGCACTATGAAGGCAAAAAACACAAAAAGAATGCCGCCAGGGTGGATTTGTTAGAACAACTAGGAAAGACACTGGATCTGGGGGAGTTGAGAGGTAAGGGGGATGAAGGTGCCTGCTCCAAGACAATGGAGACGCTTCAGGCCTATTCTGCATCTTCTCCATCTTTGCGCTCTGTGCGTGTGTGTGCCTATGTGTGTGTGTGTGTGTGTGTGTGTGTGTGTGTGTTTGTGTGTGTGTGTGTTTAAAAAAACAGGGTCATAGCCAACAGGTAAGTTTGGGCAGGAATGATCACTGACATTCCTGTGTTATCTCCTTTGATGCTCACAACAACCTGATGAAGTAGGTGACAGCTGAGGTAAATAGAGGGTCATAGAGGTTCAGTGACTTGCTAATGGACATATTGACTAGCATCAAAGGCTAGATTTCAATGAAAGTGTTCCTGATTTCCAGTATGGGCCTTTATGCATTTATTACACCACACTGACTCTAGACCAGGGGGTCTTAACCTGGGACCTATAACCTTGGTTTTCTTGTTTTGTTTTTTAACATTATAAAACCATATATGACACAGATGTATACTACTAATAATAACACATGCACATATTTATATATATTGCTTATTATGTGCCAGCCATTGTCCTAACTGCTTTTTACAAATATTATCTCATTTGTTCTTTCCTCACAATCCTGCAAGTTAGGTGCTTACTATTATATTACAGATGAGGGTTGCACAGCTAGTAAATGTCTGAGGCTGCATTTGAACTCATGTCTTCCTGATTTCAGGCCCTGAATTCTGTTTACTTCATCACCTAGCTGTGTCACCATATATATGTGTGCATCTATGTCCTCTATCTCTATTTATCTCTGTCTCTATCTACGCACAAACATATACGTGTTATGTGTGTATTTGTATACACACACACACATAAACAATTTCATATATTTGTAGGGGTACCTAGGTGACACAGTGAATAGAACACTAGTCCTGGAGTCAAGGGAATCTGAGTTCAAATCTCACCTCAGACACTTATTAGCTTTGTGACTCTGGGCAAGTCACTTAACCACCCTTAAATATCTGGGGCCATCGCCAAATATCTTGATCTATATCTTGTCACTAGACCTAGATGACTCTGGAGGACAGAGTGAGGTTGGTGACTTCCTTCACTTAAATCCAATTCAGTGTAAATCATGACATCACTCCGATGTTATGGTCCTCTTCAAGAAGAAAGAACAAACAACAGCAACATATATTGCTTTATATATGGTAGCAAATATTGGGTATATACACACTTATATACACAGATACACACTTTCCTTTGTTATCCTGTGCCTTTTATTTTATGCATTTAAAAAACTTTTTTTTTGGGGGGGGGAGGCAATGAAGGTTAAGCAACTTGCCCAGGGTCACACAGCTAGTAAGTGTCAAGTGTCTGGGGCTGAATTTAAACTCAGATCCTCCTGAATCCATGGCCAGTGCTTTATCTACTGCACCCCTAGCTATCCCCTAAAAACATTCTTCTGAGAAAGGATCCATAGACTTCACCAGATTGCCAAACGGTTCACAGCACAAATAAAGGTCAAGAACCTATAGAGAATAGTATCATGAAATAAGTAGTAGCTGCTTCCTTTTTCCTATCTCTGTTTAAAAATTATGCCCACAGTGTATTTTCATGGGGAGGCATTAGGGTATTATAAAAAGTGCATTTGTTTTGGAGTACTGGCCTTGAGTCCTGATTCTGTCACTCAGTGACCTTCACCAAAATGCTTTATCTTTCTGGTCTACAGGATCCTTCCTCCTTTATAAAATGAGGGGTTCAGATGAGGAAATTCCTAGTTCTACATTATATGTCTCTACCAAACCCAATTAAACTTGGTGCTTTCTTGTAGGCCATTTTTTCAACATATCTTGTGATGAAATAAAAGATACAACTTTAAGGTATTATAGCTTTCTGTATCCCTCTTAGCTAAAAGAAAACACATGGTTTAATATTTCAGAACAATAAATGATCCCTCTGTAAGGGCCTTGGAAAACCTGTTATTGCTTTTTCTTGGGGGACTGTCCTCAACATGAGCTTGTCCAAAACAGTGTAAGAAGCTTCTCATAGCTGAAGGCCAAGCTACACCTCCCTCCTCCTAGGAATGAGCACAGTTTGTTAGGGAATTCCATCATGGCAGGGCACTGAAGGAGAAAAAGAGGGCTTTATTTATGTTTTCTGCCAGATATTATGACTTGAAGAAGAGTTATTCCTCGAGGAAATTCTCCTTCCCTGTTCTAAATGATTGGTGCTGCATCTTTTATGTACAGACACATATCTTAATGACTTGGGCATCTGAATTCTTTAGCATTTAAGCAGCCAGTCTTTTATATAAAAGACAAAAAGGATCCACCTTGACTTGATAACTCAATGTGACTCTGACTCAGTCGCACGTGGAATGTGATTAGCATCGAACAAACTGTCCTTGAAACTAACCTTTTCCCTGCCATATGACAAATCCTGATAATACTTGCTATATACACTTACTTAAAGGTTTATCATAGTACACTGCCAAGCCCTGAGAGCAGAGCGCTTGGTTAGCCTGGCTTCTTTTAAAGATATTGATTATGTCATGATTGCTGGGAAATCTCCAATGGAATCACAGCGATAGCCTGGAAAGGAGTTGGAAGTTACTAAAAGAATAATATTATTGGGGGGGGGAGGGGATCTTTGCTGTGATCACCTACAGAGCTAGTGCTGTCCTTCTATTGATTATTTCTAAATTATTCTGTATATCGCTTGTTTGCTCATACTTGTTACAAAGCTGTCATCCTCATTAGACTGTGAGCTCCTTGAGGGCAGGGGTTGTCTTGTGCCTTTCTTTGTATCCTCAGGGTTTTGCACATGTCATATACTAGGCACTTAATAAGTGCTTATTGATTGATTCTCTCACCTTAGTTAAGCAATGAAGTTTGCCTGGGGTAGGGAAGAGTAAAGAAGTCTGAAAGTTTACTTACTTGGGATTCAACAGTAGGCCTATATCTGGCAGGAGAAGGCTGGGAACTAAATGGGGGAGTGGGAGGGGGGAGAGCAAAATCTGCAAGTCACACTTTAGCTACTCCTGTTCTCCTATCCCACTCTCATATAATGATTCATGGATCCCTTGAAGTGCTAAAATATTCTCTCCTCTCAAATATATATGTAGATATTTATATGATTGTGTGTATATATATATTTTAGAGCACTATATATATTTCTGTGAATCTGCTTTTTTATGTATGCATATATAAGAAAGGACTATATTACATAGTTATGTAATTATATATGTACACATACATCTAAATGCACATATATGTTTATACAAATGTGTACATGTATGTTGTGGGTTTGTGTGCATACATGTGCATTGTGTAAGCTCATGTATGCACGTGTGTATAAGCAAACACATGTTATGTATGTGTGTGTCTCTGCATGTATGCATATAGGTGTATATACACAGAGTGTCCCAAGTATCTTAATTCAGTTTTAAGCTATTTAACCTTAACATCACTCTGACTTTGGGGAAAACATATATAAGATCTCTCTTTCTTACTCTATAGTTTTGGTTTTTATATTCTGTGTTTGTATTAGTTATAGACCTTTCTTGTACCTAGGGAGATGGTGTTGCCATTAATAGAAATAGGCAATTTATGGCAGGGTCCAAGGGAAGACGAAGATTTCCATTTTAGCCAGGTTGAGTTTGATGTTCTGCTGGGACACTGAAATTGGAATGTTCAGGAAGCATCTGACAATGTGGGTCTGGAGCTCAAGGAAGTGAGATGAGAAGAATCTATACATCTGGGAGACATCTTTATAGAGGTGACAATTGAAGTGTCTCCAATGGAGAGGGTGTAGAGAAAGAAAAGAGATGAAGGTCAAGAGTATCTTTTTTTTTCATTTCATAGTATTTTATTTTTTCCCAGTTATGTGTAAAGATAGTTTTCATCATTCATTTTGAGTTCCAAATTTTTTTCCCTCTCTGTTTTCCCTCCCCACTCCCCAAGACAGAAAGCAATCTGATATAGGTTATATATGTACAATCATAAACATATTTCCACATTAGTCATGTTGTGAAAGAAGAATCAGGACAAAAGGGAAAAACACAAGAAAAAAAGTGAAAATAGTAGGCTTCAATCTGCATTCATACTCGATAGTTCTTTTTCTGGATGTGAAGAGCATTTCCTATCATGAGTCTTTTGGAATTGTCTTGGATCACTCTATTGCTGAGAAGAGCCAAGTCTGTCACAGTTGATCATCACACAATGTTGCTGTTATTGTGTACAATGTTTTCCTGGTTCTGCTCACTTCACTCAGCATCAGTTCATGTAAGTCCTTCTAGGTTTTTCTGAAATCTACCTGCTCAGAATTTCTTATAGCACAGTGCTATTTGATTACATTCATATACCACAACTTGTTCAGCCATTTCCCAGTTAATGAGAATCCCTTCAATTTTCTATTCTTTGATACCACAGAAAGAGCTGCTATAAATATTTTTGTAAATGTGAATCCTTTTCCCTTTTTTATAATCTCTTTGAGATATAGACCTACTAGTGGTATTGCTGGATCAAAGAATATGTATAGTTTGATAGTCCTTCGGTCATAGTTCCAAATTGTTCTCCGGAATGGTTGGATCAGTTCACAGCTCCACCAACAGTGCATTAATGTTCCAATTTTCCCACATTCTCCAACAGTTATCATTTTCCATTTTTATCATATTAGCCAATCTTATAGCCTTGTGGCTATACCCATATATGGGAAAGGCTTCGGGAGTTAACCCCGAGGAAAAATCAGGAGTCGGAGTCCCTTAGGCAGTTGGATGTTGGACATCACATCCCTCTGGTAACTCCTGTGGCAGCACTGGTGCCAAACTGTATTGCCTCTGCCTCTCCTTTGGATCCACCAATGTTGTGAAGAGGGAAAACCTGCTGCATGGGCAACAGCTTGTTTTCCATATTGATCTGCGCAGGCCAGCGCCCTGGAGAGGATACTCCAGCTACTCCTCATGGGGTAGATACAACCATGGGATGTGGCAGTTACCGGTTATAAGTCAGTCACTCAGGAGCTGTGGCTCCCATATCAGACTGCACAGCCACTGTAGCCTGTGGCTCTTCAAGGCACTGATCCATAGTCGTCCATGACTGGTGGAGGCCTACTACTATAGGTATGAGATGGTAGTTCAGAGTTATTTTAATTTGTACTTCTTTAATCAATAGTGATTTGGAACAATTTTTCATATTACTCTAGGTAGCTTTAATTTCTTCATCTGAAAACTGTTCATATCCTTTGACTGTTACTCAACTGGGGAACGACTTGTATTCTTAAAGATTTCATTCAGTTCTCTATATATTTGAGAATTGAGGTCTTTATCAGAAACACTAACTGTAAAAATTGTTTCCCAGCTTTCTTCTTTCCTTCTAATCTTGCTTGTATTAGTTTTGTTTGTGCAAAATAATTTAAATTAATTAAAATTATCCATATTGCATTTCATAATGTTTTCTATCTCTTATTTGGTCATCAATTCTTCCCTTCTCCGTAGATCTGACAGTTAAACTATTCCTTCTCCTAATTTGCCTGTGGTCTCACACTTTATGCATATATCATGTACCTCTTTTGACCTTATTTTGGTATATGCTGTGAGATGTTGGTCTATACCTAATTTCTGCCATATTGTTTTCCAGTTTTTGTTGAAGACTGAGATTTTATCCCAGGAGCTGGAGTTAGGAGGTTTATCAAACAGTATATTGCTATAGTCATTTACTACTGTGTCTCCTTTGCTTAACCTATTGCTCTGATCCACCACTCTATTTTTTAGCCAGTACCAAATTTTTGATGATTAGGGCAAAGATATCTTAAGGGAACCATGAGCCTTAAAATCAGGCATCAGGCAGATGGAAAATGAACCAGGACATACAGCATAAGCCCTTGAGGTAGAGAGTACCATGACAAAAAGGAATGGGTGATCCCTAATATACTTCTGGGGGAAAGACCAACAAGAATGACACCTGAGTAAATATCACTGGATTTCACATCAAAAAAATCATGTAGCTTCCATTCTTTGGAGTAAGATGATGAATAAGTAATTGGGAGGGAATACTACTATCCCTTCTACCTTTCCTGCCCCCCAAATTGAACTGTCATTCAGTCTTTATTTCTTCATTTTGCCCCCAAGAATATAGTGAGAGACTACATCTATTGAATCTTCTCTGACTTAGGTCATACAGATAATAAATTGCGGACCTGGGATTCAAACACAAATTCCCTAACTTCAAATCTCAGATTCCCACTCTAATAGAATCATTAAATGGCAGACTATAGATAGATAGATAGATATATAAATGCTTTTTCATATCATAAAAACGCATATTTATTAGAAGTTATATATATGGATATATGACTATACCATAGCTCTATATAGCTTTATATATCTTTTATAGAGAACATCTCTCTTTTTCTTCTTTTAGTTGCCTATCCTTCATATATCCATCATATATATCCTTCATATATCCATCATATATATCCATATATATGATAGCCTCAACTATCATTCATATATATGGATATGACTATCATATATATATATGGATATATGTGATGAAAAGGAAGATAAGTAACCGAAAGGAAACATAAATATATAACTATATATGACACATTTATATATACACACATATAATGAAAGTGAGGATAGATAACTGAAAGAAGAAAAAGAGATTTCTTGCCTTCCTTTTCATAATGACATATATATATATAAACATGTATATATACATGCATACACACACACATACAAATATAATGTTTGAATTACTTGGGAAAAGTAATAATGTTAAATTTCATTTTGTAACAACAGTGGTCATTCATGCCCATCTGTTGACACCAAGCTGATTCAGAACAGATGACCTTAACCATATGAAACTAAACTGAGCTAAATTCTCCAGCTTTAATTAGCTCTCTGTCATTTGAGTGGTGGATTTCAAGCCATAGACATGTGTTTCATTGCTCTTTTGTTATGTTTTTAATTTGGTGGTTTTAAAGAATGGATATTTTCCTAAGATGTGGTTCTTAAAGAGCATACTTCATTGACGCCTAGAGATATTACAGTGGTTTTGGTGTGCGTAAATCAAGCATGTCAAAGACCCTTCAACCCCACAATGAAACAAGATCAGGAGCACTAAAACTCAAAAGAAAATGTGGCCCCAAGTGGAAAACAACAGTATGAACTGATAGATTATTGCTGTGGAATAGAACTTTTAATTCTCAGAAAACAAGAAAAGAAGGGCATGGCAGGTGGAGGGGTTGCTTCTGCAGTGAGGCAGAGATTACATGAAGTTAGAAAATCAGTGAGAAGGGCAATGAAAAATGAAACAAACAAACAAGAAATCCAAACAGCTGTTGGCCTGTGTTAGGAAGAAAAAACTGCTTCTCATGGGCAAGACAATACAAATACAGAAATACTGAAGATTTACAAAATTGGAAACTTTACTAATGAATCTCATAGAGTATACCAAAATCATTGCCTAAATCCTGTCATCTGGACATCTTCATCAGGCTGTAAAATGCCTCTCAAAAAGATATTTTAGGTTGTTTTCTGTTTGTTTTTTTACTTCCAGTTGTTCTAGAAGAAATCCTCATTGAGAGAATGATGAACTCTGATCAATATGAGGTTATATTAACAAACATAGGGGCAGGTAGGCAGTGGATAGGAGTCAGGAAAACCTGAATTCAAATCCAGCTCCAGATTGTGTGACCCTTGCTGTATGATCCTGGGCAAGTCACTTAACCCTGTTTGCTTCAGTTTCCTTATCTGTAAAAAGAGCCAGAGAAGGAATTGCCAAGAAACCACCAAATTGGGTCAAAAAGAGTTGGACACAACTGAAATAACTGAAAAACAAACAGAAATAGGTGTTTATGGAATTATAGAAATAATTACATACATTATATATCATTTTCCATGGGGTTTAAATTATGTGAGTTCTAAGGTTATTGAATCAAATTTGTCTGCATCCTTTATAGATGTGACCAGAAAAAACATTTATTAAGCACTTACCACGTGGCCGGCAGCCTACAAAGCACTGAGAATACAAGGAAAAAGAAGAGTAGTCCCTTCCATGAAGAAGGTTAGGCTCTACCAGGCAAAGACAGCCAGGGCAAGGTGGAAAAATAATGTAACAGAGTAGCAAGTGGGGAGAGCTGGGACAGAGATGGGATGAAGCTGGGTTAGAAGGGAATATGGTTGTCATGGATACTTCTACAAATGGAAGTTGGGGAGGAACTCACCAGAAAGAGTAGGATGCTGTCTAGTGGAGTCATCTGTATGAAGGAGCTGCTGGGAACGAGGTGGGAAAGTCATGGGAGGCTGGGCCAGGTTAGCAGTTGAATAAATTTCTTAACCTTTTTATAAGCTATATATAATTATAGAAATCATTAGAATTCTAGAATTCTAGAAATTATCAAATGGAGATAGAATTGATGGTCAATAAACATTTATGAAGCACCTACTATGTGCTATGCACTGTGCTAAATGCTCGGGATACAAATACAGAAAAAAGAAGCCTGCCCTCAAGGAGCTTACAATTTAAAGGGGGAGACAAAACACAAAAAAGAAGCTGAAAGGGGGTGGCGAGGAGGAGAAGGTACCAGCAAGGGGGCACGGTGGAGAACTAAGCCAGAGAAGTGCCAAAGTAGTACAGCCAGGTGAGAAATGATGAGATGTCTCAGCTAAGCTCTCTCTTTAAATTGAGGTTTGGAGTTCGTAGCCCACCCTCCAATCAGAAAGGCAGAGGGAATTGATGGGGTGGGGGCAGCTAGGTGGCACAGTAGATAGAGTGCTGGGCCTGGAGTCAGGAAGACTCATCTTCCTGAATTCAAACCTGGCCTCAGACTCTAGCTGTGTGTCACTTAAGCCTGTTTGCCTTGCTTTCCTGATCTGTAAAATGAGCTAGAGAAGGAATGGCAAAGCATTACAGTATCTCTCCCACGATAACCCCAAATGGGGTCAAGACTAAAAACCATAGATGATATGGGCTAGCAAGGCTAATGAAGTCTTACAGAATGATGAAGGAGCTTCCTGGGACGTGGTGCAGAATATTGAAAGGTGACCTTTTATCATGGCACATATCACAAAAGGTTAACAAATTTATACAACTGCTAACCCGGCTCAACCCCCCATGACTTTCCCACCTCTTCCCCAGCAGCTCCTGCACACTGACAATGAATCCACTCACTAGCCTCCTACTCTCTTTGGTGAGTTCCTCCTCAACTTCCAATTGTGGAAGTATCCATGACAACCATGCTCACTTCTAACTCAGCTCTATCCCATTTCCCTTCCCAACCTCTCCCCTCTTTACTCTACTGTCCCACCTTGTCCCTGTTGTCTTTCCCTTGTAGAATGGAACTTCCTTGAGAGAAGGGTCAGTTGTTCTTTCTGCTAATATTTTCAATACTTTGCAGGGTACCTGGCACATGGTAAGTGTTTAATAAGTGCTGCTTCTAATAAAATCTATAAAGGATGTAGAGAAATGCTGCTTCTAGTCAAATCTATAAAGGATGTAGATAAATTTGCTTCAATGACCTGAAAGCTCACATAATTTAAACCCCACTGAAAATTTATAGACTATACTCAAGGCTAGATTTTTTAAAAATGGGCTGTTAATGTCCAGGTATGTTTTCATAAGGAAGAATTAAAGAATGTGTGTCAAAATCTTGTGAGCTTGATGCCAAATTGTGTACAAGTGCTTGCAGTAAAAGGGGAACCTATTGCATAATAAAAATACTTAAAGACATAAAAATTTTTAAGGATTGTTGTATAAGTCAATAAATACAATTATTTTGCTTGGTCTCAAGTAAATAGGACTTTAGCAACTCACGTTCTCAAGGCCTCAGTTTCCTTATCTGTAAAATGAGAGGATTAGACTGAATCATGTGGAAAGTGCCTGCCTTTGGAAAGACTCTGACCCTATGTTTTATGGCTAAGTTTTCCTGTGCATGCTCCTATGTTATGATCCCATCTTGGTTAGGGATTTAATGATTTGTAATTGACTCTTAATGCCTCTGTATTTAGTACCCAGCTAAGACCTCTATATGATTCCCCAAAGGCACCATTTCTAAAGGCCTTGGCAGATATCCTTTGCTTCAATATAGCTAGGGATGCTACTTTGTGGGTTAAAGAGATAAATAATTTTCACTTTAAGTCTTTCTTTTACTTTGCATACACTTTGTACTCCTTTCTTCATAAAGAGGCAGCTCTTGGCCCAGTGGATAGAGGTCTGAGCCTGAAGTCCGGAAGACCTGAGTTCAAATCTGACCTCTGACACCTACCGACTGTGTGACCTTGAACAAGTCATTTAACCTTTGCTTCACTTTATTTATATGTAAGATGAGAATAAAATAATAGCTGTTTTGCAGGGTTGTTGTGAGAATCCAATGAGATAATATTTGTAAACTGCTTAGCACAGTGCCTGGCATAGAGTAGGTGGTTAATAAATACTTACTCCTCCCTTTCCCTTTGCTTTATTCCCCAGAAAGACAAAGTGTAGTGCCTGCATCTTCTTGGAAAACTCAGTTCAATCCAATAAATAATTATTAAACACCTAATGGCATCAAGTCCAGTGTTAGGCATGGAAGATATACCGGACTTTATGAGCTACTGGGAGTTGGGAAAGGAAGTTAGATAACATATGGATAAATAATAAAATACAAACTATATGCAAAGTAATACAAGGTAATAGGGGCAGCTAGGTGGTGCCATAGTGAATAAGAGCGCCAGATTTGGAGTCAGGAAGACCTGAGTTCAAATCCTGCCTTAGACACTTACTAGCTATATGATCCTGAGCAAGTTATTTAATCTCTCTTTGCTTCAGTTTCCTCATCTGTAAGATGGGTATAAACACAGCATCTCCCTCACATGGTCATTGTAAGGATTAAATGAGATATCACATAGATAATGTTTTATAAACCTTAAAATTCTGGTAGTAATGATAAAGATAATAATGATAACTTATTTCAAGAAGGAAAGCAAGTAAACAACTTGGTGAAATAAAAAAAGACCTGCATAATAGAAACTGATATTAATGAGAAAAACTGGAACTTTTTGAACTAACACATCATAGGCATTCAAAATGAGGTTGCCTTAAATATGTATAAATAGGCATAATGTGTTTCTTCCTGAATGGGACTGTAATTTGTGGTGGGAAGCCGTTATGGAAAACTGAAGCTCCTCATTGCTCTCTCTTCTTCCCAGTACTAATTCAAAGTTGGGGGTGGCAGTGGTGGGAAACAATCACCTCCTCCTAAATGTGAAATATAACATACACAAAAGGGAAAGTCACTGAATTATGGAATCGTAAAATTTCCTGGGCCAGAAAGTACCTTGCGGGTCATCTCCCCAGCTTAAATCTATCCTGCTACATAAAACCCTGAGAGAATGCAGTTTCTTATTTTGAAACATTGGAAGTAAAATATAAAGTGTAAGTTAGGAGAATCCATCAAAGAGGAGTCGGAGGGTTCATTTGACACATGTCTGAACCCCTTTGGGAAAATGTTCCCCTCTTTATACTTTGAATAAACTTAGTTTATTTCTTTGTTTCAAATAGAACTGCAATTAGTTGGATGAACTCCCGGCTCTGTATATAAAAGAAAAGGACACATCTTTTAAATTGAATGAATCCTAGAACCATGGAATGTCAGACTTGGAAGGGACTAATCTCTGTATTTCATTGTAGAGACTGATCCCTTGGCTTGAGGTAAAGGGATGTGAGTTATGGCATATGTTGTTCTTGTTTGTCCTTTGTTCTCCAAGAGGACCAAGACATTAGGGTGATGTTATGACTGGCAGTGAATTGGAGTTAAGTGAGGCATGGCCGTGCAGTCACCAGCCTCACTCTCTCCTCCAGAGCCATCTGGATCCAGTGGCAAGATATACAACAGGACGACTGGAGATGGCTCTGGATGCGGTGAGAGGTCTTGGCCTTTTCAAGCTAAGGTCTTTCACATAGTTAGTACATATAACTTGTTAGTGGCACAGCTGGGAAGACCACCACTTAAGGGCTTTCCTCACTATAATTTTAACCACCAGGTGGCAATAGGGAGACCCTCACGGACCCTGGCACTGTGAGTGTGACCCATAGGGGTCAAAGTGCTGAATCAGTGCTATGCTCTCTGTAATTACCATCTATCACTCCATTCAGCCTTGCTAATCATAAGGTGCTTAGCAGAGAGCCTGGTGCATAGTGGGTGGTATAGAAATGTTTATTTCTTCTCCTCTATGGGGCAGTACTTTTCTTGAATGGAGTTGAATACATTTGATGTTCTATCAAATTTGGCCTTGGTTCTGAGTCTCCACCCTCTGTTTAACCCTGCTTCATTGTGAGATCAGATTTAAAAGACCCTAATATAGTAGGTTTGGTCTTCCTGGAAATAGATATGCTCCATATATCTTCCTTTTACTCTTTTTATTGGGGGGGGGGGCAATGGGCATTAAGTGACTTGCCCAGGGTCACACAGCTAGTAAGTATCAAGTGTCTGAGTCCAAATTTGAACTCAAGTCCTCCTGAATCCAGGGCCAGTGTTTTATCCACTGTGTCACCTAGCTGCCCCTCTCCTTTTACTCTTAAAAAGAATAAGTAATTTAATCAATAATTCTTAATGACCAGAGAACAAAATGCTATGACTCTCTCTACATGCTGTCCTTTTGTTAATGCATCCTGTTAAGGTAAGACTGTGTGGGGGCATTATTCTACTTATCCTATCGTACCACTTCAGTAGCATGCCTAATAATAGAAAGGGTTGTAGCACCTAGATACTGAGAGCCGGCTATGCACACTTCTGGGAAAGTCCTCCCCCAGGATCACATCATGGTATGGACATTTTAAAAGAGTAACCTATCAGGGCACCAGCTAAGGTGTGCTACACCAGGTTAGTTCCAATATTGGCCAGGTGACAAACTACAGTCTTTTCCTTCTGCCTCCTTTCCCTGATTCTCTCTTTCTTCCTCTATCTCTTCCTCTTTTTCTTGCTTTCCATCCCATCCTTTCCCCTTTATTCTTCTTCTTTCCCTATTCTTCTTCGTTTAAAGATGTTCCTCACAAAATAATTGGACTCCAGACATGTTTTAATGCATGTATATGTATCTATATATCTCTATCCATATTTATAGATATGGATATGGATAGAGATAGAGATATGGATAGAGATGATAGAGATAAAGATAGAGATAGATGTAGATGTAGATGATATAGATATATCCCATACATATATATGTATTTGGGAATGTGTATATATATTTAGATATATGTATTTATCTATATGTGTATGTGTGTATATATATATATATATATATATATACCTATTGGGCACAGCAATTCAAGAAAGCAACCACCTACTGTGTCAAGGAAAAGCTTCAATTAACATCAAAAGAGGGGTTGCCCACACTTAAGAAAGCCTAACTCTTTTGAGGTTGAAGTATGGAACATACACAAACACACACACACACACACACAGTGAACAGTTTTGAATTATTTAATTCTGTGTCATGACTAAATCTATATGCAATATCTGTTTTTCTTGAGTGAACAAACACATGTTTGTAATGCAGGTGCTGCTTTCATTAAATAAGAATAAAATCAAGGATTTAAATTTGACACTGATATTTTGGCACATTCCTAAGAAAAGCAAACTCACAGTGAATACAGTTGAACACAGTAGGTTGTATTTCTTCTACACCTAAAACCTGATTTTCTATAGGCTTACTATGATTTCTTTTAGATTCCAAGGTTGTGAGCTGGTTGCTTACATTCATATCTGAACTGTAGTCAACATTTCTATGGGAACAACAAACCTGTTGTGCAATAATTATTTAAATAGCATGTGTCTTCATCACTCCCTCCCATCTTTACAAGGGAACAGAACTTAAACCTGGATCTTGGCCTTTATAAAAGTCAGTTTACTAACATTTGTTAAACACCTATTATGTGCCAGGCATGGGGTCAAGTAAATGCTTGTGATACAAAGAAAGGCAAAACAAAACAAAATGAGATAGCTCTGGCTCTCTGGTAAAACACAGTCTAATGGCAGGTGTGTTTCAGAAATAATCTGAGTGTATACAGGTGTAGGAAGTAAGTTTTTCATAGATATAGCTGATAAAAATGTATCTCATGTCATTCAACAAATAGTGTTAAAGCATCTACTAATCTATATGAAAGGTACCAGACCCTAGTAATCTTAAAAAGAGCCCCTACTCTCAAAGAGCTCCCATACTTTAGGAAATGAAGAAAGATACAATGTTTGCTCAAATAAATATAATACAAGGTAAATTGAAAAAGAAAAGAATACTACTTGGGGTACTACTAGAGAAGACTTCATAGAGAACATTTCAATTGAGGTAGGAACTAAGGGGAGAAAAGATGCTAAGAGGCAAAGATGAGAAGGCTATACATTCCATTCATGGGGAGACTTATTACCTGCAAAAATTCAGAGACAGAGACAAAATGTTTCCCAGAAATCCTGTTTTCAGAGTGGTCAGGTTCATCAACAGAAAGTGAGAGTGGTAGAATTTTGGAGCCAAACATCATACATTTATTTGCCATTGCTCAACTCAGCCAACACAGCCAGTTGCTGTGGGTTCTCAGCAATCTTTCCATTTGCTACCCTAGAAGTTGAAAGGGCATCAGGTCCACATGACGTCCAAGTGCCAGAGTCCTGACAACAGACATCTATAAGAGCACAAAGAAGGGGGCAAAAGTAAAAAATGTTACCATCACTCACATTGGGACATAGAGTCATCATCACCCCAAGTTCTTTGCCATATTCTACCTTAGGACATACAGCATCTTTTGGTACAGTCCACCACTAGGATCCTCCTCAAAATGGACATTCTGAAAGGAATTTATAGAAGAAAAGGGCTACAAGGATGGAAGGATAAAGGCAGCAGAGGAGGCATGGTGACTACTTAAGTCCAAAGAGTAAAGTGTGACTAGTCTGGACCCTTCTCAAAATGGAAGTTGTAGGATGGATATAGGTACATCAAGGGGGAAGGGGGCTGGTGCATGTTGGTTATAGGCAGCAAATTTGGGTTATTTGCATAAAATATTTTGTTATTGCACCTTTCTGTTCCACAGATCAGATCTCTTCCTCCCTGATTTGAGTTAATAATAAGAGGATCTAGACAAGACTTCTTAACCATTCCTGTGTGTCATGGACCCTTTTGCCAAACCCTGGTGAAACTCATGACCCCTTTCTCAAAATATTGTTTTTTAAATGAATTTTTTTAAATAATCAGGAATATAAAGGAAAACAATTATATTAAAATACAGTTATCAAAATATTAAAACAAGTTCCCAGATCTTAGGTTAAGAACTTCTGGTCATAGGTGGTACAGTAGATAGAGTGCTGGGGTTCCTATAGTCAGGAAGACCTGAGTTCTGTAGGGACCAATTTTTAATTGGGGAGTGTTAGCTAAGCAGGTCACCACAATATTGGGGAAAGGAAGAAGACCAACAGCCTCCCTCAAAACAGAGCAGGATTTATTTAACAAAAACGAACTTTAAAAAAAACAAGATTAGTAGGATTAAGGGAAAGGAAATAAAATGGGGAAAGGGAAATTATACAACCTGAACAACACTACCACCCGGCAGTCAGCTGAGAATACACAACAGCATTCTGTCACCTTCCAGCTTCAAGCTAGAATGGTGAAAAACCTCCCTTCCCAGAAGACGCCAGGCTGACCACACACATCCTTCTGCCAATTGGCTGGCCGCTCTGACAGTCACATGACTGCCCTCACTGGGCTTCCAATCATTATAATTTTGCCAGGCCCATGTAGGCATCAGTGAGTGGTGACGATGTGAGGTGCCAGCACCATGGTGATGGCTACAACCAGTGGGTGGAGCCCCGTGCCGTTTGCGGAACCCCAGGCCAGTGCGCATGCCGAGTTTTTTATAATTCTAGCCAAAAGATGGGGGTCATAAAAACCTCAAATAACAATTAATTCTTTACAGTTCAAAGTCTGGCCTTGGACACCAGATGTGTGATCACTTAAATTCTGTTTGCCTCAATTTGCTCAACTGTAAAATAGGGATGATAATAGCACCTACTTTGCTTTCAGGGCTTTTGTGGGGATGAAGTGAGATAATATTGGTAAAATGTATGTCACAGTGCCTGGCACACAGTAGGAACTATAGAAATGCTGTTGCTGCTGCTGCTGTTGCTTCTGCTAGTCTCCTAGAGAGCCCTGAGAAGGCTGACATTGGCCGCTTCTAGCTCTTCATAAATTCTAATAACCTTAGAATCCAGATTATAGAATTTAAAGTTAGAAATAGTATTTCTCTTTATCTAAGAGGTTACCCCAAACCTGACTTTCCAGTCATCCAACAAGCATTTATTAAACAACAATTAACCAATCAGCCAGCTTCTGATCTCGAGTAGTTTACAGTCTAATGGACAAGAAAGTTTGAGTAGCCAAGGCTGCAGAGCAAGTGTGACCCCCACCCCACCCCATCCGCTGTTATTTTCTTGATTCTCTGTGGCTAGGCACTTTCCAATTCATGACACTGACCTGATCATATATAGATTAATGATTTCCAGATTCTAAAAGGACTTTAAAATTACTGATTAATTAAATGCAATTGGATTAATCATAAAAATTTAAACTAATACCTTATTTATTATCATATTTCCATCCCGGCATCATCACAACAGGTCACATTTCTATTGCACTTGAAGATTTGTAGAGCTCCTTTTTTCCAACAATCATCCGACATGCGGTACCAGCAACCAATTTCCAGATGAGGAAACTGAGTTTCAGGCTAGAATGACTTGCCTGAGGCCACACGGATGCTGAGTGCTAAATCCAGGACTTGACCCCAGATGTTCAAACTTCCAATACAGTGTTCTTTCCCCCATGCCAACGATTTGCAATAATGTTTTCTATGTATTTTCCATAGTCAAGATTCAGCAGAAAATAGGACCTTTAAACAGATATAATTATAGCACATAATTCTAAATTGAATAGTAGGAAACAAGGTGACAGAAGCAAATATTCCAGTTAGCTTACACCTGGTTATTTTTATATTATTATTTTTAGTGTGTTTTGACACCTCAGCTGGTACGTGCATTCTCACCCTGATCTTTATAGCTTATATTTTGGGTAGCATAATTAAATTGCTTAAGTGACTTATGTGCCTGGCACATCTGGTAGGGAGTGGGGCAGAGAGGGAGATGGTGGCATAGCATATATGAAAGGATGAGCCACACAAAATAATTACTCACATATATTTTATTTGCAAAGACTGTCACTCTTCAGGGAAGTAGACAGGCTAATAGGAAGGCAAAACAAAATTTCAGCCCCATCATTATCATAGCTTCATTTCAACTCTGCTGTCTTTGGGACTTGACTTACCTGTAGGCGGTGGGGCAAATGAAATAGCTTTTTGAAGACATTCGGGGATAGTACTTGACATCTTTTTCCATTCAGAGAAATAAGATTGCATTATAACTTCCAGTAATGTCATACCCAGGCCATGTAAACACTAATGCTAAAAATGGGAATTTTGAAGTATATATACATAATGTAATTATCATTCATAATAATGACTCCTTTAAATAAGGCTTTAAAAACTATTATTGTACCCGATTTTACTTCTTTTGATCTTCAAAACCCTAGGACAGGAATGCCTGGCTTAATAATGTCTTCCTGTTTTAGGGAGAAGGAAAACTGAGACTTCAAGGGAAGGGATTTCCCCTTGGTTGCACAGTGAGTTATTGGTAAGGTTGGAACTCAGATCCAGATCTGCTAAGTTCAGTGATTTTTTTCCCAGTTCTATTTGGTCTTACATTCTAATAAAATCTAAAAAATAATAATAAAGGGTCTCTTACCCTCTCCTAGAATAATCTTTCTCTCTAAAATTCTAATACAAACTTAGAAGTTTAGTGCATTGGTCATGGTATATAAGGTCTCTTCTATCTTGCACTCCAGTGATTCTATGATAAATGCATGCAGAAAAACGCAATAATAAGTGATAAATGCACATAAGGAGCAACTAATTGGCACAGTGGATAGGCCTGGAGACAGAAAGACCTGATTTCAAATCTCAGACATTTACTAGCTGTGTGATCTTGAGCAAGTCACTTGACCTTGTTTGCCTCAGTTTCCTCATCTGTAAAATGAGCTAGAGAAGGAAATGGCAAACCACTCCAGTATCTTTGCCAAGAAAGCCCTAAATTGGCTCAAGAAGAATTGGACACGACTGAAACAACTAAAGGACAACAACAAAGTGCACATAACAGATGTTCACATTATAGAGCAGTGTCTAAGCCTGAGGGAAAATACTTTACCTAGGGTCCCACAAGTAAAGAGAGGCAGAGTCAGGATTGAAATCTAGGTTATCTGAATCCAAATTCACCACTCTTTTTGGCTTGCTATATGAAACGATAATCAGTCAACAAGCATTTCTTATGGCACCTACTGGGTCCCAGGAGCTACTCAAGGTGCTGGGGATACAAAAATAAAAATGAAACAATAGGTGCCTTCAAGGAAGTTATATTGTGTCCAGGGACCCAACTATAGGGTTTTCATATAGATATACATGACATGGTATATTTATATGCACATGTATACAAAAATATGCACCATATGAATAACACTATGTGGTTTCCATATAAATATACACAAAATTACAATAAGTCAATATGGGAGATGGGTGAGGGGGTCACAAAAGGCTTCATGAAGGGTGAAGGATTCAAACTCCTTGAAGGCAGGATGACTTTTTATTTAAGCTTTACATTTCCTCTTCCTCTCCCCCCTCAATCTGTTCCTGTTCTTATCCTCTAACTCACTATATGCTGAATCCCTGATAATGACAGAACCAAAAGCAGAACACAGGCATCCTGACTCCTCACCCTGCATTTTAACTCTGCACCACAATATTTATCTTAGTCACACTGCCATCAATAAAGGCAGAGACCTCTCTTCCCACCCCCAGCCCCTTCCTCCTTGTGGATCACCACTTTTGTTTGCAAGAAGGAAAGCAACGTCATAGGAAGTTACTGAACAATTCCCTTTCATCCCCCAAGTGCTGAGATTCATTGTCAGTATTGATTGAAGGTCTCTATTGTTCAGTTTCAGCTGAAACACCTGAGTCATTTTTTCTTAATGCACAGCAGTATTTGTCACAAGGTCCTATAGGATTATACATCAATTCTGCCACATCTAAATAGTTTCTTCTCTTAATAATACCCCACATCCATTCTATAATATAAAGGAGCCTCCTGAAAATATGCATGTATGTCTAAAGAGAGATAGATGGATAGATGGATGGTTGGATAGATAGATAGATAGATAGATAGATAGATAGATAGATAGATAGATAGATAGATGGATGGATGGATAGATAGATTAATGATTGATAGATGAAGGAAGGAAGGAAGCAACGAATGAACAAAGAAATGAAGGAAGGATGGAAAGTAGGTAGATAGATTTAAACAATCAAGAGAAACTTGACTTTCATATGTGGGAGGATTTTGAAGTGGTTTATTCTGAAAAAACCCATATCCTCTCCTCACAGTGCAAATATTAATCATGGGCTTTTTTGGTTTGTTTTAATACATTCATAGTTCAAAATCACTTTATAGGTAGATTTGATCCTGAAATGTTGGCTATGAATTACATTTTTGTAAATTAAATCCTATTTAAATGCATAAGGAGATATCATTACGGAAGAAACTCTGTGGTAAATCCTTTTGTGCAGCTTTTGGTCACTCAGTAATTACCTATTTGATATATTCAATTTAATTCAGCCAACTTTTTTTTAAGTTCCTACTATTGTTAAAGGTCTGTGTTTGTGGCTCAGGATACAAAAATGTGAAACAACATGGGCCTTGTCCTCAAGGAGATTACAGTCTAATGGGGAGGAAGGGTGGCATATTACTGGTACACAATTACACAAAATTGAATGTCCTAAGGCCCCTGATGACATGGATGCACTCACTTTGATGATTTGTCTCTGGGTCCAATTGCTGTCTTTTCCCATCAGAGTCTGTGAGGGGGTTAAGAAGAATGTCCCAGTATGTAGCCCTAGTCTGGATTTTGCATCACTTTCCCAGTTGCTAGACTTATTCCATGGGAATCCTCCATTAGATTTTAATCTCCTCAAGGGCAGGAACTATCTTTTGTCTCCTTTTGTATCCCCCACCCTTAGCACAGTGCCTGGAACATTGTAGGCACTTAATAAATGTTTATTAATTGAATGATTGAATGATTGATCAAGATCGCTTGCTTAAATATACAGAGTTGAGGTTTATGCCTCTATTTGTTGTCTTTTCCTTTTCCTTTACTTTTTTTTCTTTCTTTTTCTTTTTTTCTTGAGGGCTCAATGAGATTTAAGTGACTTTTCCAAGGTCACACAGCTAGTAAGTGTTAAGTGTCTGAGGCCAGATTTGAACTCAGGTCCTCCTGAGTCCAAGGCTGGTGCTTTATCCACTGAGCCACCTAGCTGTGCCCTTTTCCTTTACTTTTTAACCCCTTTTAAAACAAAAAAAAAATCCTTTAGTTTTTCAAAAACCTTTAAAGATTTTGTTCCTCTAAAACTCCGTTCCTTCACCACCCTTCGCACCAATACACTCTTCTGCTCTTTCAGTACCACTTGCTTTTGGTGAAGTTCAAGGTGAGAAAGAAGAGGAAGGTCAATTTTTGCCCATGTAAATAACACTATTTTCAAAACAAAAGACAGTTTCAAATCCTGGCTCTGCAGCTCTGACCAAGGGTATTTTTCCCTTTTCTGTGACCCTCAGTTTCCTTCTTTTAATTTAACCATTAAATGGCACTTAGAGCCAGTAACCTGATTTTATTTACCAAAAGAACTAGGAATTAGAAAGTCTCAAACTCACCCACCATCAGAAAACTCTGGGGAAGTTTTAAGTTCTACGTGGTTCCCAGGGGACAACATTCTTTCCCTTGATTCATTTCTTTCTGATTGACATTCGTCTCATCAGTCTAAAGGTAAGTGTGTTGCTATTCAGTTGTTGCAGACATGTCTGACTGACTCTGATCCCATTTGGGGTTTTCTTGGCACAGATACTAGAGTGGTTTTTCATTTCCTTCTCCAGTTCATTTTACAGATGAAGAAACTGAGACAAGCAGGGTTAAATGACTTGCCCAGCATGACACAGGTAGTAAGTGACTGAAGCCAGATTTGAACTCAGGAACATGGGTCTCGCTGACTTAAGACCCAGCACTCTATCCACTAGGCCACCTAGATGCCCCTTCACACAACTAGTAAACATCAGATCCAGGAGTGTAAGCCAGGTTCACAGCACTCTTCTCACTATGCCTGGTATCCCAGGCTAAAACTCTAAATGAGATTCTCCATAGAAACATTGTTATAAATAGTTCTAAAGTTCTATAATTGTATTTGAACTGCATGTCAGTTACTTCAATAATTCAAGTATTGGTGATTCCATCAGTGGGAGTATGCCTTTGCCTGAGCCAGATTCAATTCTGTAGTGATTTAGGAGGTAGTCTTTCTAAGTTGCTATGGTTAATTTTTTTTTCTCGAGTATTCTCTGTAGCCAGCCTTCCAGTGATGAGTTTTTCCGCACTTAGATAGGCTTAGAAGAGGACAAAAGATATTCAAAACCTCTCTGGATCCATAGGGTACCTTTCAAGCCTTAATGCATTATAGAAAATGAGAATTATTATTATTATATGTGTGTCACCTATCAATAAATATTTATTAAATAAATACATTCCCATCACTGTACTAGGTACTGAAGATACTAAAATGAAAGTGAAGTGGCCCCTCTCTTAAAGGCTCTAAAATTTTATTTGGGGAAGTCAACACCTACATGTATATTTATATATAATGTCCTTTTTGCAGGGGGAGGACTTGGGGATACTAGTAGCTGGGAAGAACAGGGAAAGCTTCACCTAGAAGTGATTTTTGAACTGGGGGTTATCAATGGCAATGGTGAAGAGAGAGTGTTTCCAGGTATGGTTGCCAGCCAGTACAAAGACATGAAGCCAGGAATGGATTCTCTTATATAAGGAACATTAAGGAGCCCAGTTTATCTGGATTGTAGAATAAATGAAAGGAAATAAAGTACAAAAAGACTAAAAAGTTAGTCTGGGTCAGGCTTGGGAAGGGTTTTGAATGCCAGAGGAGTTTATATTTTAGGAGCCATTGAAGTTTGCTGAATAATGAAATGATGTGGTTAGAGTCGTGTTTCAGGAAGATCTCTTTGGAAGTTATGTGGAGGATAGGTTGGAATGAGGAGAAATTTGCAAAGGGAAGACCACTTAGGAAACTTTTGTAAGAGTCCGGGCGAGAGGTCATGAATGGCTGAACTAAGATGGTGTCAGCTTCAAGAGATATTTGTCGGGGCAGCTAGGTGGCACAGTGGATAAAGCACTGGCCCTGGAGTCAGGAGTACCTGAGTTCAAATCCAGCCTCAGACACTTGACACTTACTAGCTGTGTGACGCTGGGCAAGTCACTTAACCCCCATTGCCCCTCCAAAAAAAAAAAAAGAGACATTTGTCAAAGAGATTGGTAAATATGGCTTTACTACTATATTTTATACACATTAATTATGTGCATAAAATTATGAATTAAGTCTTCTTTATTTTTAATTTTTAATGCATTAAAACTTTATTTCGAAATATGAAAAAACATTCTTAGCTCTCAGTTGTACAAAACCAGGAGGCAAGCCAACTGGACCAATGGGCTATAGTTTGCCAACCCCTGCTTTAGAGGATTAGCCATACCGTACCATATCTATAGCAAAATCTGTTCCTGACAGGCATGCATCTAATTACAAGAAACTTCTGGAAGAAAAACAATTCCTAAGCTGATTACTTGATGACATCAGGATTTTCACACATAAATTTGGATCTAGAATTGAAAGGAAACTTTGAATCTATTTAGAAAACCCCTTTGTTGTACAGATAAGGAAACTGAGGCTGATGGAAGTTGTGATTTGCCCAAGAAAACAGATAATGAGTAGCCACTGTGGAACTGGAACCCACATTCTCTGATTCCAGAGACAGCAAATGGCAGGTTTTTACAAGTCTGGTCTGTCCTGGCAAGTGATGTTTTGTGGGAAGGTGTAAACATAAGCATCTAACTACACACATTTCTGCCAGGAAAATATTTTCAAAGTATTTGGAGCATCTGTGCTTCACCTATATCTTTTTTATTGTGAGGCAATTGGGGTTAAGTGACTTGCCCAGCATCACACAGCTAGTAAATGTTAAGTTTCTGAAGCCGGATTTGAACTCAGGTCCTCCTGACTCCAGGGCCAGTGCTCTATCCACCGCCTCACCTAGCTGCCCCTCTTCACCTTTATCTTAAAAAGAAAAAAGTTTTCCACTATGTAGCAACTAACCTTTCTTTATATTTATTTTTTATTATTATTATATTTTTTTTTTTTGGTGAGGCAATGAGGGTTAAGTGACTTGTCCAGGGTCACACAGCTAATAAGTGTCACATGTCTGAGGCCAGATTTGAACTCAGGTCCTCCTGAATCCAGGGCCAGGGCTTTATCCACTGCTCTACTAAACTTTCAAAAGACTAACTCATCAACAGGAAAAAAACATCCTTCAAGTGGTGTGGTGATGTTTGAAGTAAGGGATATGAATCAAAAAATTTCCAACCATATTGTTTTACTGTGTCCTATGAAGCCTAAACAAGCAGCTGGCAGGCTACTTGCTAATTTGTGAGAAGTGAGATGAGGGGCTGACTTTCAATTTCACAGAATCATTGGATGTGGAAGTGGAAGGGTCCTGTGATATCATTTAGTCCAATCTCAACACATTAAATGAGGGAATATTTTTAATGCATTTAAGGACTTTTGTTATTATTGTTCATTCATTTTTTCAGTCATGTCTGACTCTTCATGACCCCATTTGAAGTTTTCTTGGCAGAGACATTGGAGTGATTTGCCATTTCCTCCTCCAACTCATTTTATAGATGAAGAAATTGAAGTAAGCAAGGTTAAGTGACTCGATCAGGGTCACACAGCTAATAAATATCTGAGGCCAGATTAGAACTCAGGATGGTGAATCTTCCTGACTCCAGGCCCAGAGCTCTGTCAACTGTGACCCCTAGCTTTGTAAAACAAAGTGGTGGAGATAGATCTATTTTAAAGGGGTTCATGAGGAGGAACTCAGTGGAAGGGAGAAGGGTAAGAAACAATACATAGGGCAGCTAGGTGGCACAATGGATAGAGCACTGGCCCTGGAGTTAGGAGTACCTGAGTTCATATCCAGCCTCTGACACTTAACACTTACTAGCTGTGTGACCCTGGGCAAGTCACTTAACCCCAATTGCCTCACTAAAAAAAAGAAAAGAAAAGAAAAAAAACAATACATAAAAGAGATATCAGTTAAAAGTCAGAGGGAAATGCATAGGGGACCTTAAGGTACAGGCACTAAGCAGATAGTGATGGTCCTCCTTAATGTTATTTCAATTAATAATATTATTGATAAAATTGCAACCATGTCTGAGATCAATCTACATGACAGTGCCACTAAAATGTTTTTTGGAGCTTTAGTAACTGTCACAGGTGAGGAGGCAGGGACTCAGCCCCTGTAGAAGCCTGCTGCCAGGAAGCGTCTCCACAAGCAATGTGCCCTTCCTTCTATGATGATCTCAGGAGCTGGACTGGAAACAGGACCAGTGATCTGGAAGCTACTGTTCCTCCTGATGCTATTCCCAGTACTCTGTGTCCTGGGTTATCTCCACTATGGTTTTGGAGAGGAGATGGTGACAGTAGTTTGATTCACCGGCTCACCTGATTCATACCAGCTTCTGTCTCTAACTTAGAATTCTCTTCTACTTAGCTAGGCTGGTTTATCTGCTCCATCAGTTGATGTTGGTAATGGTAGAGATGGTTTGCCTTTTCTCCATAGGATCTACTCCTTGTTATGATGTTGGTGGGGACCATGCTACATATAGAACTTGTCATCAGTAGTTGTTGGTGGGGAGAGAAGGATTAATGAAACCCAGAGAGATTAAACAAGTTGTTCAACATTAAGTGGTAAATGTCAGGGTCCAGTGGTCTTTGCTACAGACATGATCAAGAGAATCATGGAGGGTTCAGAATATTTTGTCAAGGATGCAGTTTTTGCTGACCTTATGTCATGTCGTCAACATTGTTATCACTCTGTAGTACACCTCACTGAATGAGTCTTTCTATTGAGACAAACAACACAAGGATACATGGGAGAAAAAACAAAAACAACAAGCCTTACCCTCTTTAGTGGTACTCACCTGGTTTTCATCCTGCTTCTTTTGTCAACACATCCCACTCTTCCTAATTAAGACCAATTTAAGAATATTGGCCTACAGGCCTAGATTATCTCTCCTCATAGAATGGCTTATGATTGACCTCAGAACTGAGGAAAGGCTGGTGATTTTGCTAAGTCTTGCCTTCCTGTACTACAGATCAATTGTCCCATAGTGCTGATCATGACAACAGTAGGGAACAGAACTGGGACTCCAATACAGAACCTCTGCCATCAAATCTATTGCTTATAACACTCTAGCACAGCCAGCTCAAGCTTCTCTTCTAACTACACCCAAACTTGAGGTTTGCCAAACAATCCTTGAAAGAAATATTTCCATTTGAAAATGTCTAGCAACAGAACTCCAAACATCTTTGGGCTGGCACAGCTCATCCTTATCTACAATTTATCTATGAAAACAGCATCTCATTTTGGAAATTTATAGGTGTACTTTGGACTTGAATGAAGAAGGAAAGAAAACAGAAAAATTTGAGTTGGGCAAGTGGTTTTTATAGTGTGATGAGCACTAACTGTTAGTCTCAGGTAGGTAAGGGATGGATGATGCAGTGGCACAACCATTCCAGGGATTCCAGCTGACAATGTGTTAGATGCTTTTAAGTAAATCATCTTGCTTTAATATTTTAGGAGTGAGAGGCTTAATCCCTCTCCATTTGTAGTTATGTGTGGAAGGCATTTGTCAGAGATCACAGACTTAATTCCTGGGTGGGCCAGCAAGCTTTGTGCTATTCCGAGCCCCATGAGTTACCTCCCTACCCCTTGCTAGCTCTCTCACAAAGGCATACTTTCATTTATAAGAGAAAGCCCATTTCTGGCAAAAAATTAAAATTAGAAAAAAAAAAGCTCATGATCCCAGCATGATCTGTAGATATTTAGGTCAATGCATTTGATACCACATAAAGGATTTACCTTCATAGAGAAACTAACTGGGATGTATACACACTTATCTTCCTGGGGCAAGGAGAGGCTGAATATTTCTTAGGTTTGGAGTGGGGGTTGATGAATTGGTGCCTATGTCATACAACACGGTCACTTTTCCCTTTAAGTGATAGCACGGTATTTGTCAATCAGTGCTCCTGGCTATGTGGGAAACCTGGGATTGACAAATCAGGTGAAACTGAGTAGATTCTACATAAATGACTATACTTGTATTCATCCATATTCATTCATGCCATTGTTTGATAAATGTACATATAGATTAATTTCTCTAGTAAGGTAAATAATGGGAGAAAGAGGTACATTAACAAAAAAGTCACCCCAAAACATTAGATTCCTTACCTAGCATATTCTCTCTCTCTCTCTCTCTCTCTCTCTCTCTCTCTCTCTCTCTCTCTCTCTCTCTCTCTCTCTCTCTCTCTGTCCCTCCCTCCCTCCCTCTCTCCCTCCCTCCCTCCCTCCTTTAACATTAGTATAATGGGTCAGCCTATAACTAAAAGTAACCAACAATCTCTGGTTTCCCCTCCTTTTATGTGCTGCTTGTCAACTGTGTCTAGCCTGCTATCCCCAATTCCTTGAATATATTAGTCAATTTGGCAATAGTAAGCATTTATTAATTGCCTACTATGTGCCAGGCACTGTGTTGAAGATACAAAAAGAGGCAAAAGACAGTTCCTATCCCTGAGGGCTTACTTTCATGACCTGGTACCTTCTTGACCAACAAACCCCACTCGTTTGATTATGGTAATAGTCAAAAATATACCTGTTTATGACTTTCCCTATCCCCCAAAATCTCAAAACCAAACTTAGGTGAGGTAGACCCAGGTATGTGTTTAAAGCCCGTGGACAGTTAGTTATTGATACTTGCTCTGGGAAAATAAAGCCCACATAGAAATGTACATAGTACCTATCTAGCTTCAAGTTTTGAATGTACAAAAAGATGATCCCTGATCAGTGTCACTATTTTCTGCTAGAATGAAAACACAAGAGAGAAGGTATCTTCTATAGTCCACATCTAATTGGATGTGTGTATGTGTATGCATGTGCATGGTCAAACAGCCTAGGGCATCTGCCTTGTGGAAATGGGAAGACATTCTAAAGCCCCATAAAAATGCACACCTGCATCTTCTGGATTAGAGTCCAATATTACAACACAGGTAATGCAGAAAGGGCTTTGTAGCTTCTAAATCTCACTCATCATCTACTCCAGACAGTCATTTTGGAAAAAAGTAAAACTTAGGTATTCGGTCAGTGGCTCAAATTAAAAGCTACCTGCCTTCTGACAGCACTTTCTACCTAGTGACAAACTGAAGTTTAAACAATCATATTTCATAGACAGAAAATTATTCATCTCTCTGCATATGTGTAAATTATGCATATATATTACATTTCTGGAAAAACCCCAATCCTAATAACTTCCACATATAAAGTGCTTGAAGTTTTCCAAACACTTTACTCACAAGAATGCTATGAAGTAAGTAGTACAAGGGCTCTTATCCATTTTAAAGATGGGGAGCTGAAGCTCAGACTGGCAACATTATGTATTTGTCTTGAGCACTTAACTTTTCCAATTCTAATGAACAAATGCTAGTGTGATTCTTTTTTTTTTTTGTAGGGCAATAGGGGCTAAGTGACTTGCCCAGGGTCACACAGCTAGTAAGTATCAAGTGTCTTAGGTCAGATTTGAACTCAGGTCCTCCTGAATCCAGGGCCAGTGCTTTAGCCACTGCACCACCTAGCTGCCCCCAGTGTGATTCTTAATGTACAATGAGGGTTCTTTGACACCCTCCCCCCAAAAGCACCATACTTAGTCTAAAGCTTAGCCCATATAGCCTAGGTAGAATTGATAAGAAGCTGATTTTCCATCTTTAGTAGATAGGGTTTATTTAGCTCTGATGTTGACAGTTGATCCTAATCCATCCACACATTCTGTTCCTGGGTCCCATGGCAACAGAAACACACTTGTGGTACAGTTGGCCAGGTTTGGGGGTTAAATCTATAGTACTGAGACAAAAAAGAGTTGTGGGGTCAGATGATTCTCAAACCCATTACCCTGTCATCACACGAACAAATTAAAAGCACTACTGAATGTCCCCAAACCCTTGGATCTTCCATTTCCTTGGACATGACCTTGATTATGTAAGTCTCAAGCTTCCAGGCTTCTCCTATATAGTGGGGATGTGAAGTTGGACTGTTGGCATATCAGATACACTGAATGTTTGATCCGCTTTGTTCTACATTGTTTATGGCCTTTCACAACATAAGTGGCCAAAGACATACAGATATTCTCTCAGCTCACATTACCATTAGAGCTTCCTATTCCCTTCAAGTGTACATGTGTTGTGGGCTAGGCTGCCTTTTATCTTTCGGTTCAAATGCAAACTTCTGTTTGTCATTTAAAGTACTTCACCACCTGCCCTCTTCCTATCTTTCCAGTCTTCTTTTTAAAAATTAATTTTCAGTGAACAATTTTTTTTTCTTTTCCTCCCATCCCCCACTTAAAGGGAACCAAAAAAATTCCATGTAATATCTATGCATTGTTGTTGTTGCTTAGTTGTTTTTCAGTAGTGTTTAACTTTATATGAGCACTCTAGGGGTTTTCTTGGCAAAAATACTGAAGTGGTTTGCCATTAACTTCTCCAGTTCATCTTATAGATGAAGAAGTGAGGCAAACAGGGTTAAATGAATTGTCCAGGGTAACAGCTAATAAGTGCTTGATTCTGGATTTGAACTCAGATCTTCCTGATTCCAGACTTGACACTCTATCCACTGTTAGCTAGTTGTCCAACATCTATGCATAGTCAAGTCAAATTAATTCCTTAATTCACCATGTTGAAAAATATGCCACTTTTTGTGCTCTAAATCAATTACCTCTCTATCAGGAGGTAGGTAGCATCCATGTTTCATTGTCAATTTCAGAGTTATGGCTTTCAAAGTTATTTGTTGTATACACTCTTCTCTCAGTTCTACTCATTTAATTCTTCATGAATTCTAGAAGTCTTTGAAATTGTTCATTTTTATAATATTGATGTTATAGTATAAATTGTTCTGGTTCTGCTCACTTCACCCTGATCCTGCTCACTTCACTCATGTCTTAAAGCACAATAGTATTCCATTACATTGATATTTCCTAATTGGGGACCAATCTCCTTGTATATTGCTTCCCTCCATGCACTCTATGGTCCAGGCACACTGTCCCACCTGCCATTCTGCACACATGATGCCCAATAACAAATGAGGAAGTGCACTGGGTAGTGTCCATCTATCTCTTGTGTCTGTCCTGATTCTGCCCTATTTTTGTTTGTCTCTGTTTCTCTCTATACATTTCTCTCCCTTTTCTTATCCCAATCCCAACTTGATTCTAGAAAAAGGCTGTTTATACACATCACTTAAGCTCATTGCTATAATAATTGGTTATCAAATAAGAAATGTCATAAACTGATTATTCTGTCTATACAATGCCATAGGACCAGTTTGACTGATCTTTTTTACTCAATTGACAGTTATCTAACGCCCAACCCCCAACAAACTGACCAGGTGGTCTGTCATCATGTAGTTGAAGTTTTTGTTTATAGTGCATTTCCTTGCTTCTTTTTGTAAGCTTCCTCAGCCAGAACTGCCCAAAATTAACCATTTCATTCCTTCTCCATTTTAGAAATTGAAGAGTTTACTTGCCATCTAAAGACTGATCCTTAAAGAACAGTTGGAAATATTTAAGGAATTACAGAATGATTATTATTGTTATTGAGTTAAAGTTGTCATCATTCATTCCAGCTGCCTTGTCCAAAATGTGAAAGTTCATGTTTTCTGAAATAAGTCATGTGTCTTTTCTTTTATAAATAGCATTCTTTCTTTCCCCTCTTACTTTCTGCTTCCTTCCTTTTTTTTCCTTCCTTCCTTCCCTAATTTCCTTCCTTCCAGAAAAGGAAGTAAAAAGTTGACATCTAGTTCATTCTCCTGAGAATTTGCCTTTACTCAAAGTCCTGATTATCATGTGGTATATAGAAGCTAGTGTTGTATTTGGAATGTGGAAGACCCAGGTTGAAATTCTACCTCTGATGTTAGATGTATGTCAGCAGGTAAATTACTGAACTTATTTGAACCTCAGTTTCCTGAGTTATGATACCTATGTCACAGGGTTTTGTGAAGTTCAAATGACATGCCTTTAAGAACTATATAAATGCCAATTCTTATTATTGGAAATAACCTCAGATATCATCTAGTCACACATGTATTTGTTTACATTTATCAAACATCTCTACTCATTAAGTTTTCCCTTTGATTGAGCTAAAGTTTGTGCCTCTGCTTGTGCCCCACATTCCTAGTTCTGTCCTCTGGTGTCAGAGCAAATCAAAATCTTTTTCCTCATGTTGTTAGTGTCATTTAGTCATGTCCAACTCTTTGTGATCTTCTATGGGGTATTCTTGGCAAAGAAACTGGTGTGGTTTGATATTTTCTTCTCCAGTGGATTAAGACAAACAGAGATTAAGTGACTTTCCTAGGGTCACACAGCTAGTGAGTGTCTGAGTCTGGATTTGAACTCAAGTCCTCCTGTCTACAGGTCCAGGGCTCTTATCCACTGAGCCACCAAGATGCCTCCACATAACAATTCTTCCAAAACCTGATGACAGCTATTGTGTCCATCACCTCTTCCCCCATCCAAAGTCTTCTACTTTCAAGGATAATCATTCTCTGTCCCTTCGAATGATCATCACATGGCATTGCCATTAGGCCAATTATGATTCTCATCACAGTTCTCTGGACATTCTCAACTTGTAAGTTTCTATCCTGTAACGTGACCCCCAGGTCTAAATACAGCATTCTAGCCAGTGTCTGATCAGGACGGAGTTCTGAGTGATTATCTCCTTAATCATTGTGTCATTGTAGACATCATGTCCACAGCTTCCCTGAACTCCTTTGTGGTGGTGGTGGTGGCGGTGGCGGCGGTGATGATGATGATGACTATGAGGAAGAGGAGGAGGAGGAGCCTTCTTTATTTTTTTTATTTTATTTTTTGTGGGGCAATTGGGGTTAAGTGACTTGCCCAGGGTCACACAGCTAGTAAATGTTAAGTGTCTGAAGCCAGATTTGAACTCAGGTCTTCCTGAATCCAGGGCCAGTGCTCTGTCCACTACGCCACCTAGCTGCCCCGAGCCTTCTTTATATTGTGCCTTAAGGTTTGCAAATCACTTTACAGTAAGCTAATGCTCATTTTATCCTCATAACAACTCTGATGGGTAGGTGCCACTGTTATCCCTATTTTAGATTTAGAAAATGAGGCAGACAGAAGTTAAGTGACTTGCCCAGCATCACACACCCACTAAGTATCTGAGACTGAATTTGAACTCAGACCTTTCTCACTCTAAATATGGCTCTCTATTCATTATGCCACCCAGCTACTAGATGGCAAATCATATAATGAGAAAATTAACTTATGTAACTTCAAATAATCTGACATAAAATCCAACCTAGACTTTGGGGGAAAAAAGGTATGTTTTCTAAAACAGTAAAGAAACAAGGAAATGAGTGGCCATTTATTCTTTTCTTACTACCAGGCCTTGATTTTTTTTTCCTTTTCCTCTTGTGGCAAAAGAGAATAATGCTGAAGATGGAGGACCAGCAAAACTTGTTTACTATGAAATTAAATTGGAGCCATGTTAAGAATTATTTGTGACTCACTCTCTCTGGCTCCTGTTCCATACCCCTGATAATCTGATTAAATATCATATCATGACCCAGCCCTTGAATTCTTCATACAACCATCCAAATGCATTACATGCAAAGAGGGAATGATGAGAGAGATTTGGTAGGATGACAACGGCATGAAATGTTAGAACTGAAAAATACTTTAGAGATAATCTAGGCCAACTCTCTTTTTTATAGGTGGGTAAACTGAGGCCCAGAAAAGAAATATGATTTGCCCAGGTCATATAGTATGTGTCAGAGTTTATATTCCTCCCAGTTATTTTGAGTCTTTTGACACCAAAGTCAGGGTTCTCTTTGGTATATCATGGATCTGAGCTGTTATTTACCTACAATTTAACTGAAAGAGGGATCAGAGAGAAACATGGTTGAATTTCCATTTCTAGCCAGGCAATACAACAGCTTCTCACCTCCAGGAATGTGAAGTGTTTCTTTATGTATTTTACTATCAATCCAAGATATATGAATTGGGCTTTTAAAATTCATATTTAATTTGCTTGAGAAAACACTTATATGTAAAATACAGAGAGTGACCTTTCACCAAGTGGTGAGTGGGATTAATTAATTAATCCCTCCCCAAGTGGCAAGGAATTAGATGTGTATGCCACTCTGAACAAGAACCTGTGCTTACTATAGAAACTTAATCTTTTTTCTGGTGGGGTTTTTATGGGGTTTTTTTTTGTTTGCTTTTCCTTCATTTCTTTTTTAGATTCTTGTCAGGTATGCATTTTTATTAATATTTTTAAAATATGCTTGGAAAGAGAGAGTTCTGACTCACAGAATTTCTCCAGTTAATTAGAAAAACTGTCCCTCCAAAAATTCCTTTGACATAATCTGCTTCTGACTTGTATGAAACTGTTAGGAAGGACTTATCCCCACCTCTGTTCAGTATAACGAAGGGAATTGGTAATACTTGCCAGGTGGCTAGATATGGTGATATCAAATGGAAATGGGCTGATATTTGTGACTGATAAGGCAACTCTCTAGAGAGGCCCTTTACTACCTGGGGCAAAGGAGCAGGGTGTTAGTTGGTAAGATAGATAGATAGATAGATAGATAGATAGATAGATAGATAGATAGATAGATAGATAGATAGATAGATAGATAGATAGATAGATAGATAGATAGATAGATAGATAGATAGATAGATGATAGATGGATATACATCTATGTACATGGGTGTGTGTATATGTGTATACATATATATACACACACACATATATATATATGTGTGTGTTTATATATATGTATGTGTATACGCACATACAAAAATGACAAAAGCAGTATATTTATGTGCGTGTGTGCATGTGTCCCACAAATGACAAAGGCAGTTCAGGTTGGTACTAATGTATTTTTGGAGTAGTGAAATCTAAGAGGCTAACATGTGAGGATGAGCGCATTTTGGGAATAGAAATTGTGCCTGGGAAATCCATACTAGAGAAGTAATAATTTAAAAACAAAACAAAACAAGGGGCAGCTAGCTAGGTGGTGCAGTGGATAGAGCACCAGCCCTGGAGTCAGGAATACATGAGTTCAAATCTGGCCTCAGGCACTTAACACTTACTAGCTGTGTGACCCTGGGCAAGTCACTTAACCCCAATTGCCTCACCGAAGAAAAAAAAAAAAAAAGAAAAAACCGAATGCTGCAGATTTGCCTGATTCCACCTGTATCCCTACAGCCTTAGACCTCTTTATGATTGCTGCTGCTGTTCCCTGCTTTGTACTCATATGCCAATGTGGTGCATAATGCCCAGTGCTGACTCATCCCAGTCCTTCTTCTCAGGAGGCTCCCATACCAAGACAATGAGGGACCCACAGCAGAGTGGAGACTCAAGGAGAACAACATTAGATTATATTGGGAGCATTTGACTCTTTTTACCCAGACCTTCCGCAAAGGAAGCAAAAATTGAGCAAAAATGTTTAGCTATCCTAAACATATAGAGACCTTTGCTTGAGTAAGAGTCTTACTACTATGGCCACATGATTTTTGTGATATTCAAATGCTATTGTGATATGCAAATTAATTGTAACTTGCAAGAAAAAAGGAAGACAAACCTAATAATAAAGCAGAAACAAGAGATCAAGATTAACTATTAATACGGGATGATGAGCTCAGTTTTCAATTCAATAAACATTAATTGCTTAAATATGCAAGAAATTATCCTCGGTGCTGGGGAGTCAGCAAAAACAGGAATAATCCCAAATTTTAAGGAATTTACCTTCTGCTACTTAGATCTCAAATAGACACAAATTAATTTTTATAAATTTTTTTTTTTATAAAAAGGTGCATTGAGGAGGGAGAGAACTCTAATAACTGTTAGGAACAGGAAAAAAAGGCTTTTCACAATCAATCAACTAATTAACATTTATTAAGTTCCTGCTATGTCAAAGGTACAGTGCTAAACTATGGGGAAAACAAAAGACAGCACACCTGAGCTGCACCTTGGAAGGAAAACTAGCACTGTATTCTGAGGCAACAATTTAGTAATCACCAGTAATTATCATACTTGGAGATTACGTAGAATTTGTATTTTACAAAGAGTGTTGTATGTCCTTATCTGACACTTATATAGTTATTAAATTGAATTGTAATCAACAAATACTTTTAATGTTTTTGCTATTTGCCAGGCACTTTGCTGGGTGCTAAAGATGCAAAGGCAGAAATCAGTCTAAATCAGGAGCTTATATTCTGCAGGAAATAATTTCCCATATGTATTCCTCCTAACACAACAGTGTGTGTTGAACCAGAAGCCCCAAGCTTAGTGGAAACTCTGTGAAACAGAAAAATTGCTAGGTCACTTGTTAATAGCGCATTTTCCCAAGTGCATGCATGACATTTTTTATAGGGCTTAGCATTTTTGAAGCTTTCCCTAGAGTCTGTCCTTGGCAAATTGAAATATGGGAAGTGTGGCCTTGGTATTGCCATCTTTCTCCTTATGTACCCTGGTGGTTTCCTTTTCCCACTATTCTTCTTTATTCCAGGTCCCCAGTGCCTTTCTACCTTCCCCTCTATCTGTGGCTGCCTTCAGCACTTCTAGACACTCATTTACTACCCTGTTCTGAATCTAAGGCAATGTGACAACCTACCCAGGAAGAGTTATATTTAATATCTCAGCTCTCATAATGGATGGAAAGATTTTGACCCCTTGCTAGATGTGCAGTTTCAGTGATCAGGTAGTATAGTATATCCCTTGCCTGTGAGTGTGTTTGGTATTTTGTGGGCAGAAGTCCTAGGACCCCCAAATTCTAGCCATTGTAAGACACAGCCTACTTCTATAATAAGGCATATCAGACTCTAGGGATTGGCCAGGTGTTAAAAACGATCTCTTGAGAACCAGGAAAAATGCCATCCTCACCTCCCAGGTTGCACAAAGACAGGCACAGCTGTCCTTGAAAGTATAACTGGCACCAAAGCCAAAGTTATCAAGGGAAGATGGGTCAGGTTAGTTTTGGTTTTCCCTTTTGGTGATACAACCAGCTAGGGGTCTTTGTATTCTTTTCATGGAGCCCTGGGGCACTTTGTGCTTTTTCTCCCAATACTCGTCAGATAGATGAAAAGTTTTGTGTTTTTTTTTTCTTTTGGCATGATAATAAGGCATTACACGTTAATTCTTTGTTCTGAGTCACTTTGTCCAGACCTCAGCTAGATTAGAAGGCCTGTATTTTATGAAATCGCCCATTTAGCAGGGTTGGCAGTCTTTAAAAGTCTGAGTCAGCCAGAATGTCATTAACTTTGATCCCGTAGGCTGCATTTCCCCACGAGGACTCTTGCCCTTTATTGTCTGTTTAAAATTGGTTCCATTTTGAAAATTACCTGAAGCTAATTTTATTTCTCTTTGTCATATCACTGTAGCGACCTCCATCCTTATTCCCACACCTTTCCCCTTCCCTAGTCCTCCTCCCAAACACACTCACACTTAAGATTTGGGCAGTCAAATGTAGCCTCAAGATACAAGTGAAAGAAATGTAGCTTCTCTATTTCACAAGTTCTCCCTATGCTGAAGAGAGCTGCAAAGTTTTTTCTGCTTGATTTCTTTTTAAAAAAATTTTATGGATTTTTTTTAATTTTTCATCACCTTCATTTCCCAATAGATCTCTCCCTCCTTTTCTATCCATAGAGATCTCTAGTATAATATAGAGGGGGGAAAAAGTTCAGTAAAACTAAGAACACAACATCAGCCAAGTCCAAAAGTACACTCAGAGAATTATACCTATACTTTCCCACTTCTATAAAAGGGAAGGGAGCAAACATTGATTAATTATATACAATGTGCCAGGCATGATGCTGAACACTACACATATTAACTCCTTTGATCCTTTCAGAAAGCCTACTGGTTAAGTGGCATAATTAACCTCATTTTACAGTTAAGGAAATTGAGTTTACCAGTCTCAGTTCTCTAACCACTGTACCACCTTCTTCTTTGTTTTTCCTCTAAAGAAGGGAAGGAGGTAGCTTCTCCTGTCTCTCCTTTGGGACCAAGCTGGTTCATTGTAATTTCACAGTATTAAGTTTTGTTTGCTTCATTGTTATTCTTCTTTCTATTTATGGCCCTGAGCTGTTTTCCTGGTTCTGCTTCCTCAACTTTGCATTAGTTTATGGAAGTCTTCCCAAGCTTCTCTTTATTAATCAAATTCATTGTTTCTTACAGCATAGTAATATCCTGTTACATTCATGCACTGAAACCCTTTCACCCATTTCCCAAGTGAGGGATATCTGCTTTGTTAATGTTTTTTTACTACTACAAAATATGCAGCTTTAAATATCTTTGTCCACTTGGACCTTTCTTTTTATTATCAACCTTCTTAGGACATGTGTCTAGCCAGGGGAGGATCTCTGGGTCAAAGAAGATAGGCATTTGAGTCACTTTCTTAGCATAATTCCAAAATATTTCCCAAAATGGTTGGTACTTTGGTTTCTCAAAGTCACCCTCAGGAGCATTTCTTTTCATACCTCTGAAGTTCAGCATCCAAAAGCACTGAAATTAAAAAGAGGTAGAGGCTTCCCTCTGAAGGGAAATATTGGTTGAAAAAGATGAAAGATTCCCATTAAAACAACTGAACAAAACACCTGGCAAGAGGCATTTATGAACTCAGTGAAATTAAAATTGATCCAAATGTTCTAGCTCCTTCTGAATGCCCATGTTAACAAAGGCTTGATTGACTGAGACACTAACATTTGAATGTCTTGTTGATTCATCAAGAAGTAGCCATCCCATTTAACTTTAGGCTTCTCTGGGCTCTTTCCAGTCGTTCCTTTTTTCACTGGTTTTAATGCTTTTGGAAACAGTATAATTGTCTCCTAAGGTTGGGGGGGGGGGTTATTGCCCCTACAGAGTAATATGAGTCAGCTAAAGAAATGTGAAGGCAATGAAGACTGACCTGCTGTTTGCCCAAAAGACCAATTACTCTGTCCTTCTGATTGTGTTTGTCAGGGCCAATTGAGCAACAGCATAAGGCATGAGAGTTATATGTATTTGGAGGCATGTGTTTGACATTAAAATCAGAGACACCGGGTTTTTAACAAACCTCAAATTCTTGTATACTGTAATTCCTTCAGTGCCATGGAATCACTTTCTCCACAATAACCAGGCACTGCATTGCAAGTCTCTTTCTCATAAGTTGGGGGGGTGGGGGCGGGGAAAGAGCAATTCTATTTTTCTGAAGAGATGTTTCTGTGACCTTCAAATGTGGCCTGAGATATTTTTGAATCCTTACCAGGGTTTCTTTGTGAGATCCTTAATAAAGGGACAGCAAGCTTTTTCACTTATGCCTTTTTGTCAGGTCAGCTGTCTGCAACAAGCTGGGGGTCAGTAAGAATTCCACATGACAAGACTTCATTAATGCACAACTATACTAAAAGCCACTGAAGCAACTATAACAATTAAGATGAAAGAGATCTTGTTTTTACTTTTTTTTTCCTTTGGTGTCACAGTGCTTGACACATAGTAAGCATTTGATTGTTGTTGTTCATCCTTTATTCTAGAAGAGGACCAATGACATCAGGAGGATAATATCTTAACTTGCAAGTGAATTGGATTTAAGCGAGCAGAGATGTGCAAAGTCATCAGCCTCACTTTCCCCTCCAGTCATCTGAGTCCATCCATATGACCTGGGTCAGGATGACTAGAGATGGCTCCAGATGCAGTGCAAGACTCTGACCCATTTAAGTGAAGGCCTTTCCCAGGTCTCAGTTTGTCTGAGGCAAGGTCCATTCAGTGATTCAGTGATTTAACGTTAGGTAAGAAATGAGGCAAAAGTTGCACTAAGTTTGCCTACTCAAAAAAAAAAAATCAATCTGGGAGTGGAAGACCCTCTGAGTTTTGGGGCAGAACAGAAACAATTGCTATTCTGAGCCATCAAAACCCAAACAATGACCAAGTGAGGCCTGGGCTGGGACCCATTATTGGCCAATCAGTGAGAACCATTAGGCCAAAGCTTCTTTAATTGTAGGTTGCAGCCCCATATGGGGTTGTGTAACTGAATGTGGGGGTTTCCAAAAATTTGGCAGAAATGTTTGATTTGTATATCTATTTTATATACCTATGTTAGAAACAGGTAAACTGAGGAACAACTCACAGTATGGTGCAAAGAAGGAAGGCCATTTTAATCTCGATCTTGTAAGAATGGGGAGGCACTCCAAAAGGAATGCTGCAACTTGCCCCAGTGAAGTTCTCCTTTTTATCCTAGATATAATGCAAGTTCCATCCCCTATCTAGGTTCACATTCTTCACAACACTTCTAAACATGTAGACTACCCCCCCAGATGTGGCACAATTGCTGCCCTCAACCCATGGGACAACCAGACCCTGAGATTTATGATTCTTTGTTCTCTAACTTTAGAAAACCTCTGTTGACTCAGCAGGGAAAAGGAAGGGAAATTTTAGGGAGTAGGAATAAGCTCTTAGGGTTTGAATGAGAGGAACATATTCTACTGGGTAACTGTTAACTCAGCAGGAAAAAGGAAGGAATGTTGGAGATGGTGGGGAGAAGCCCCCAAGACTTGAATAAGGTATCCTGCCCTCTGAGGCATATATATACACCATCCCTATCAATCCCTTCTCTTTTTATTTCTTCATTTGTGTCTCTCCTCACACATTGTTCTCCCCCCATGCCAAATCTCCTGATGTAGATTTTTTTAATCCCTCATTGAAGAATCATCATTTGATACCCTTCTTCAACTCTTTTCAGTAGGGTTACTACCTGCATTCTCTCCACCACTCTAATAATTAAGTTAATAAAGCAGGAAGTTAGGCAGTGTATGACTAATAAAGCTGCCAGGGCACATAGGAGAAAGAACCCCAATTGCTTCCACCAGGTTCCATTTAACCATGATAACCATCTATGCTCAAACCAAGAATTGAATTTCTGAACAGGTACATGAACCACCTTCCTAATTTCTGTGGCTATAGCTTTAATGGCTTCATACAACTGAATACCCAATCCTGTCCCTTAGGTATCTTTCAGGAGAAAATATTGGGGCCTAATCATCCCAATATAGCATATACTTGTCCAGTTCTTAGGAAAACATGTGTAAGCAGTTTTGGGTCACAAATACAATAGTGTCCTCTCAAGACTGGTTTTGCTCCTTGGAAAATTCCTTCTTCATCATATTTTTGGTAACAACCCCCAGATATAACACAAGGAATTGATGTCAATAACTACCAAGATTATAACAGCAAACTGTGTTGTTTAAAATTTGAATTGTGGGTACTTATCTGCCCCGGCCCCTGCCCACCTTGGGGGGAAACTGGCTAAAATCACTGATAAATTCAAAAAGAGTTTAGGCTTTTAAAGATTTATTAAAATAGATATTATAAGTTAGTGAAGAGAGAGATCGCTTGCGAACAGATTCCTCATAGCATAGAAATCCTAGCTCAGATCTAATTCAGTATAGCCGAGAGAAAGAAAGCAATTTTCTTTCCTAACAGCCCATGTGGAATCTCTCACCACCACACCTGTGCCTGAATGACTAAGAGGGCCCCCTTCCCCTGTTCTCTCCATCTGCCACCACGCTCGTTTCCAGGACGAAAAGAGGCCGATCCTCAATGACTTCTCCCAGAAGCCATCTGTAAAACAGGAAGCAGGGCTGTCCACCCACACAGCTCCAAGCTAATTGGCTGGTAGCTCTGATTGACATGACTACAGGCGGTTCTATAGACTTCACTTCCGGCACCAAGTCACATGCTTTCTTCTCAGGGCAGAGCTGCCCTAGTTCCCATTATTTTATCACATTCTGCTATGTGCTTTGTTAAGAAACAATTGTTTCCATAATGAAGCAATAACATTACAGATACTTATGACTAACAATATAAAGAGAACAGTGTAAAGAGAAAAGACATTGAGTGACACATTGACAATAAACTAAAGGGGGCACTCCCCTTTAGTAAGTAGAAATTATAACCAGTGTATACAATGGGGAAAAGGAAAACAGGAAAATGTCCATTTAAGTCTTTGGAAGTCTTTTCTCAGATGATTCTTGGGATGCCCTCTGGGTGTAGTTGTGGAATGTCTTTCAGGTGTGGATGTGTGGATGTGTGGATGCTGGTAATTAGCCAGGAAATTTCTTACAAAATTGAGCTTAACACAACTTTAAATAGCTTTGCCAATAATCAAATCAAATAATGAGAGGTCTCAAAAACATGTCTAAGGAAATTCAGAATCTTTTAGAGATTTTACAATTATTGTCCAGTTGTTACATATGAAACATAATAAAAACAAAAATTGAAACTTTCTCTAAAACTTAATATTGCTATAAAGCATGGCTAACAGCATTAGCTAATATCAAAGTCTCTTTGTAATTTCAGAGATGTACTCCCAGTGTCCATTCAATTAGCAATTTCAACTTGGATCGCCGATGTCCCATTTAGTTATCTGGTCTCTGGAACTCTTTTCCTTGGGGCAGTCTGGAAGATATCTTATCTCCAGGGCACCTCTTCAATGGATTCACTTCTCTGGTTTCAAATTACTTGTAAAGACTCCTCAGATGTTCCTGTTAAAATCTCTTACAAAACAGATCTTAATAACAAATACGACTATTTCCCAACTCTTTTCCATGGAAAGAGTAATTGCTAACTGATCCCCTCAGAGCCAGAGCATCCCTAACTGGACTCCTGCTATTACTACATTTCCCCAGTTTTTCTTTTAATAACTAAGGGAAAAGAGTTGAAAGATCTCTTCTTTTGTAACTGTTTCAAGCTGAATAAGGTTGTAGAGCTGGCCCTAGGACTTAGTGGAAAGAGTAGAAATCCTTGCAGGCCTGGTCCAGAGGGTGAAGAGGTATATAGGCTGGAATTGCTACCATAAGGTTGAAAGCCTTGAGCCTAGAAGAAACAAACTACTGAGAGGTTAAAGAGACAAAGGCCAAAAATTAAAAGGATGAGAAAACCAATATTACTCTAGGGAGAAAGGGGCCAAACCAAAAGAGAGAATCCAGGAACCACAGGATCCTGCATCGGGGGTAAAAAACTGTTCACATATGTTCTTCATCCAGTGAGAAATGTCACAAATATCCCATGTTGTTCAAAGCTTTATCTAATTCTGTATCTGACAGACATTATTAATACCAGGCCAAAGGGTTAACACTACATTGATACATGCAAGCCATATAACCTAAATGTTTCAAAATACCACAGAAGGCAGAACCCTTAAATCTTTCCAAATTACAAATACATCCATTTGACCTTATTTCTCCAAAAATTTTCACTCAGTTGTTTAAGATCTAATCCTCACATAAAACTTAGGTTACAGAATACCTTTGTACGAAGATGACCTCAAATGAACTTACATAAAAGATACCAAGTTAACTTAAATTGTAATAAAGGACTTAGGATGACACTTAAGCAATTAATTCCAAAATACTGCACATCAAATAAATTGTCCATAATAAACCATGTTTGTATTACAGGACATGCTCTACAGACATGTTATTTCCATATGACATAATAAACTTATAGTTGACCCTTCCATAGGTGTAACAGAACATTCTTTATTTTACTCCCCTCTACTGTTCTTGAAACAAAGTTGAGAGGTTTCTGATTCACTTTTAAAATGCGTAACTAATAACAGATGACAAGGCTAAATGCTTATACATTCTAGTTGTTTAGAATCTGAAAGGGAAAAAAAGGAATCTGAAAGGGACTAAAATTTCTAAGTCAAATAGCTTGAATCTTATACCTGCATCTCATCCAGATATTACAGTATTAACCTAAGGGATGAAGAGACAATTTTGTGTTCATGCTGATCAAGTGATATTATTATAGGAATTTGCCATAAAAGAAGAGAGTCAAAGCTCTCAGGGAATAATACTCCATGTCCAATCCAGGAAGAAGTTCTACAGATGCTCAATGAAATGTGCCAGGCTTAAATTAAGCCAGATGGAAGAGTTTTCATTCCATATATAATATATGTAGAAATTGAGTCAGGAGATGCCTACCTCAGCCTTTGCCAAAAAGTCGGTCTCCCAGCCTTTCCCAAGAGAACTCCACCTGCAGTGCATACATGTAAAAACTCCATAGGGTTGCTGGCATCATGGATCATATGGCTCAACATTCCTTGATGGTCATAACTGGAATCAGACTCAGAATAATAATAGTCAATTGTCCCATAATGTCTCAAATAGCAAGTTCCAATAATCAGTACTGCAAGTGAATTCACTTCTCAACAATCACATATCCTATGTAGCAAGCATTAACTATGCTTGTACTTAAAAAGATGTTTTTCATCCCTAAGTTAGCACTACACAAATGTATCTTCCTTGAGATGCTCAATAACAAGCAATGATTGAAATGAGTATAAACAATCCCAAATTGCATACTGGGAACAAACTAGAAAATGTCCCAAACAATAGCACACAGTAAAACAGGTTTAGGTATTAAATATAGGATACTGCCCTCAGAATCCCTTTAAACATTGGGAACATCTTTAAAGTGACTGCTAGTTTGCATGTGTTTCTACACATGTTCTAATTCCAATTAAATAAAAACATAAGTAAGCTCAGATCCCCCATTAAGGGGTTATAAGATAGCTCATAAGTTGCTATTATTCACTAACATAAGACAGGTTCAGGCACCAATTTAACTATTGCTTAATACCAATAAATTCAGATCAAAACAGCAAGATCTTTCTCATATCTTAGTACAGTAATTTAGATGTTCTAGTATTAATTTAATTACCAATTGATTCAATATTGCAATAACAAACTTCTACTTTATAATAGAAATATGCCATGAGAGTTATACACCCAACCTTCATGAGATAATATACTTTCAAATGCTAAATATAGCTCTCTTATTCTATGCACAAAGTCAGAAAGGAAACTTTAAGAATGGAATTTCCCAAGATTAAGTTGAGGAAACTTAACTTTACCTCTGCCCCACCTCTCTCTCATCCAAAGTGTTTGCAGTGGGGAGGAATTTCAGCTTCTTCTAAAATAAAAAGGAAATATTCAATTAGCTTATTCTTATTATAATAACAAAATTTTACTAGGCCCTTTTAAAATTCTCTCATTATCTCTCTTCACAATACAACTTTAGTGAGACCAAAGGGAAAAAAAATAACCCAGCAGTTTCTTTTTAGCCAGACCAGGTCTTTTATCTCTAGATATTTTTCCTGTCTTTTAAGATAAGGGAGCTGCTCCAAGGATTTCAAAGTCCCATCCCCCACCCTGCCCCCCTCCCCACTTATGAACACCAAGCTGCATTTCACAAAGAAATCACATGAAACTTCCATAATTTTATCTCCTTGATTTTAAAAAAATCTTTTCTTTGTAATTTCTAACTCTTAATAAAAAGCAAATCGCTATACTTTACTGAGCATCTGGTTAGATCTTAAAGCCTTAACATACAGCTGGGGATCTTCTAAGAGGTTCTTACTATGCCCACTTCACAGAAAACCATTATTACAATCAATTAAATTCATAACCCAAAAGAGTTTATAGAATCCAAATATGACAAGATCTCTAATACAATGAACTATTAAACTGTTGGGCACTTTTCTTTTACATATTACAAATACAGATTTCCTGATAGAGCATCATAATAATAAATTTTAAAATGATATCAGAAATTATTCAATTATACCTGAATTTATTTTCCAAATGATATAAAATAGAACATCAATTAACAATTTCATTTTAGTATTAATTCATCCCATAACTACTTATTCTAAGCACTTCCTATTTTCCTGTTTGTTTTTTAACTATTCCAGTAAAAGAGTTTTTGTATTTAAGTGGCAGTATATAGTTTTTACAATTCCCAAAATTTCTTCAATAGATAGCCCAATCAAATTCAGTTATCCTTCTTGATTTCCTAGCATCACAAACTTTTCTTTTGTTGGTTTAAATGAATATTTTAATGCCACATTCAGTCCTTCAATCAGTCTGCAAGGCAATGTCAGAACAGCAAGCTTCCCCCTGCCCTTCTTCCATTTCCTTAACCTAGCCACGTTTGGGGGGCAGCTTTATCAAACAATTAAACAAAGCTTTCCTTCTAAATTCTAAGCTCAAATTTAGACACACATGAAACAATCTCATATAATTTCTTTTTAGTTTTTCTTTTTAACCTAATTTAGACCAGTCAATGGAGTTCCAATAGGCCAATTTACTTTATTATCTTTAGTCAATTCTAATCATTTTTAAACAACCTTTGTTCACATCAAAAACATATTTCCTAACCACTTGCAATGCAACAGATGTGTAAGAGGGCTCAGCTAAATTAGATATGCCTCAAATTTTTACCCTGAGACATTCCTTTCTAGAAATTGTATGATGGCTATCCTGTATTTTACCAGAGTTAAGTAATTCAAAGCCAAAAAATGTTCTTAGGCAGTATGGTTCAGTGATTAGAGACTAAAAAAGATATTTTTCCTTGAAACTTTAACACATTACAAATAATTCCTTATTTCAAGCTATTCTACTAGAAAAGATTTTAAGATAGTTCAAAATTTTAGGCACTAGAAGGTTATCAGGTGGTTCTCTCCTCCCCCACAGCAGAAACTGCCCTGTGGAAAAGGGAAGGGGTTGGGGCTTTATGGGTAATATCTCATTTGATTTACAGTTATTTCCAATTTTAACACACACACACACCAATTTAAAAATTACTTTGCCATTAATCTGTCTATTACAAAGTTCAGGTGTTCCCTAGGAACTCATTGAACAAACTTGAAATTAAAGAATCATATACTCACCCCTTTTTTTTTTTTTTGTGGTCAGCAGCTCAATGCTTACCTAAGGTTGTGAATAGATAGCAGGAAATCCACATTCCAATGGCTCAATTCAAATTCTGAGTAATTCACAATCCTGCAACCTCTCCCAACTCCCAGAGCAAAAAAGCCCTTAGTCCTTTTTCAGGGTTAGAATCAGCCCTATGAACTACAACCAAGAACACTTATTGTTCATACAAATAGAATGCTTTGACAAACACACAGTTTACACACACACACACACACACACACACACCAAAACAGATGAAGACAACAGCTATGAGATCTTCTTTTTCTCTTGTTTTCCCCATCTCCACATCCTACCCCTCTTCCTGACTGAGATCTGCCATCTCTGTCTACTGATAGGACCCACCCTGAGCAACAAGGCCTTACTTTGTGTCCCAGTAATGACACGTTTCAGACCTTGATCTATGCATAGATTTTTCCACTCCTGTGGCCTAGTCAGTTACCTAGCTTTCCCCACGCATTCCTTTGTTTGCATCAGACCACATTTAACAGTCTCCAGCCAGTGACTGCAAGACAGAGGGGAACCCCTTCACCAAGATCTACGAGGCTACCAATAATTTGGTCGAGGGCCCACCCCATCATTATCACTGGTGAAAGTTCCACCTACTTACTTGGTCCCCAAATTTCCCAGATGAGCCGCCAATTATTAGAAATGGGTAAACTGAGGCATGACTCCCAGTCTGGTGCAAAGAAGGAAGGCCATTTTATTCTTGATCTTGCAAGAATGGGCAGGCTCTGCAAAAGGAGTGCTGAGACTTGCCTAATGAAGTTCTCCTTTTTATCCTAGATCTAATGCAAAGTCCCTCCCCCATCTGGGTTCACATTCTTGACTCTTCTAAACATGTAGAGCTCCCCCGCCCCATGTGGCACCACTGATGCCCCAACCCCATGGGACAACCAGACCCTGAAATTTATGATTCTTTTTTCTCTACAATACAATAATTAGAACTGAATACAAACCCCTTATTGTCTCATTGGAGAAATTGGCACTCAGCAATTAAGAGACTTGTTGAACTTCTCAGTGCAAGCTAGTGACCCAGGTCTCCTGATTCTTAGTCCTGTGTGATTTCCATTACTTTTCTCTAGAGCAACAACAACAAAATCTGAGTAAAAAGTTTGCACCCTTTTAGACAAGATTTGGATTCCAGTTCTGGCGAGTGGAATACAGGAAGGGGAGGAGGAGTGGGCCAAAGGCAGAGAAAGGCTTCTTTTAGGTGAAAATTGAGTAGATACCAGATTTTAGATGTTAAGACTAATGTTTAATCTGATATTTACTCAATTATCGCCTCAAATAAGAACTGAAAGTGAGGTTACTCTGTTGAAGGAGGAGTAGGTTTGATTGATCATTGAGAGGAAGGGGGAATTTGAAAAGAAAGCAGGCCTAAGATGAATTATGGCAGCTAAAGACTTTCAAAGAGGAAAGTAGAAAGGCACTGGGGATGTGGGAGAGGGAGGAGACTGAATTCTCAGAGGTAATAAAAGAAATGCTAACTATAAGGCAAAGATCCAAACCAAGTTGTCTATTTTCAGTTTTGCAAAGGATCCTGGTGGTAGTAATGGTTCAGGTGCCACTGAATATCATTTCCCATGCTACCCTGAAGTATCTGAATTTTAGTGGCTCAAAGTCATGTCTAAGCAGACCTTTAAGAAATTCTAGAGAGTCTAGGCCCAGTTTTCCATCAAAGCTCTCCTCTGGTGCTTCAGCATGCTATGGAGGATATCTTGGGCACTCAAAGACATGTGGGCTGGAGTACAAAGCCTGACAGGATCTCCTAAGCTGGAAGGCCTTCCAGTGGATACCTCACTGAAAAGTCTGCTTCTACTGTCAGAGGACCAATTAATCAAACGGCAAGATTTTTTTTGAGTGCCTACTATGTGTCAGGCAAAGGACTTGATACTGGACATTCAAGTAGAGTAAATGAAACAACCTCTACTCAGAAAGAATGTGTTTGCTAATGGGGGAGATGATATGTGCATATGTATCATGGACTATAGAATATATATATATATATATATATACTATATATAAAGGTAATAAATAATGTGTATACATAGGCATATAGTTATTATAGCTATACTATAGAGATAATATATACACATGGATATATGTATGTGTACCCATATATACACAGCATATACGTGTGCGTGTGTATGTGTGTGTGTATAGTTGGGGGGGGAAGGAGCTAGCCCTAAGGAGAACAGGACATTATTCATGTACAGTGAGGTAATTGAGCTGCTTCTTAGAGAAGAGAGGGAGAGTTGAGGAAGGGATGCAATGCATTCTAGGCACAGGGGATAGCCAGATGCAGAGATGAGAGATGGCAATGTCTATCATGTATGAGGCATTGAAAGAAAGCCAGGCTTAGCACACTGCCTGGAACATAGTAGGTATTTAATAAATGTTTATTGACTGTTTAGTGACAGTTTGGCGAGATTGTAGAGTGTGGGAGTGGGAATAATTGGAATAAGTGGAAAGAGAGATTGGAGCCAGTTGGTGAAAAAGATTAAAAACTAACCAGAGGGGGCAGCTAGGTAGCACAGAAGATAAAGCACCCTCCCTGGATTCAGGAGGACCTGAGTTCAAATCCGGACTCAGACACTTGACACTTAGTAGCTGTGTGATCCTGGGCAAGTCACTTAACTCTCACTGCCCTGCCACAAAACAAAACAAAACAAAACAAAAGAACTAACCAGAGAAGTTTGTTACTTTGACAACCAAATATAAAATACTCTGTTATTTATGCCAAACCCATCTCAAGCAGAATAATATCAGTAGGCTGAAAATGCTATCTTTTTTCATTCTATCCCCTTCATGTATATTCTACAGTCTAGCTATGACAGATCACTTACTGTTCTTTGAAGGCAAGATTTCAAACCTTAGCTCCTTGTCTTTACACTGGCTTCTCCCTGTGTCTGGAATACTCTTCCATTTCTGTTTGCAGGATTCCTTCAAGACTCAGGCAGACTTCCACCTTCTGCTGGAGGTCTTTCCTTTCTCTCATTCTGTTTCCACTGCTACTGTCATACCGCTGAGATTCCCTTGCCAAAGAAACAAATAAATAAGTAAATACATATATTGACATATAATATGTATGTATAAATATATTTATTTTTCTATCTTGGGTGTTGATAGTTTGGGGTTTTGTTTTTTGTTTTTTTGTTGGTTTGTTTGTGGGGCATTGAGGGTCAAGTGACTTGCCCAGAGTCACACAGCTAGTAAGTGTTAAGTGTCTGGGGCCAGATTTGAACTCAGGTCCTCCTGACTCTTGGGCCGGTGCTTTATCCACTGTGACACCTAGCTGCCCCCTAGTTTTTTGTTTTGTTTCATTTTTGGTTTTGATTTTGTTTTTTTTGCAGGGCAATGAGGGTTAAGTGACTTGCCCAGGGTCACACAGCTTGTAAGTGTCAAGTGTCTGGGGCTGGATTTGAACTCAGGTCCTCCTGAATCCAAGGCCAGTGCTTTATCCACTGTGCCACCTAGCTGCCTCCCCTAGTTTTTAATACATTGTCTCCCTCATTTAGACTATGAGTTCCTTGAAAGCAATGGCCAGTAAGGGGTTAATAAATGCTTGTTGACTGACTGGGTTTAGATCAATAATGACAAGACTAGCTGAGTGTAGAGAAGCTCATTACTAGAAGATTTGGCATCAGATAATGGATTTTTTTTTTTTTTGGCCACAGCAGCTCATGAAAATGTCTATAAAGGCAATGAGGGGTTGCCATCTGCATTGTTGGAGTTTATTCCAGCAATCCTTGAAATAAGTATGGATATTTTATGTTCAGAAGAGTATGAGAACACTAATTTCAAAGCATCAATGAGAATGGTCATTTGGTCAAAGGGACTTCATTGGTCTCCTGAAACAACCTGGCTCTAGATGGGAAGCCACATGGGAATAGCAAAGAAACCAAAGCTACCAAGGCTGAGGGACTGCTATAGAATTGAATGCGAGAGCCAGTACCCTTGAGCCACTGAAGTAGAAGGTTTATCTTTTTAAAAAATTTTTTATCCATTTACATTTGATATTTATGTCAGAAATTATGATAAAATTTTTAATCTATAGAAACTGTGTGTTATTGTTGAATGCAGACTTGAAAGGTACACATGGAAATATCTTTTTTTGTTGTTTGCAGGGCAATGAGGGTTAAGTGACTTGCTCAGGGTCACACAGCTAGTAAGTGTCAAGTGTCTGAGGCCTGATTTGAACTCAGGTCCTCCTGAATCCAAAGCCAATTCTTTATCCACTGTACCACCTAGCTGCACCCCCCCTACACATAGGAATTTCTGGGAGGGGAGAGAGATAGATATTAAATGGTATATTTTTCCAGAACATGATTTCTGATGGGGGTTTAGAGAAGGAATGCATTCAACAATACAAGTCAACAATAGTCATGACTGGCTAACTGGTTGGGCTGATCTTGAGAACTAGTAAAAAAAAAAGTAGGAAGCAAGGAAGGGAGGGAGGAAAGAAGGAAGGGAGGGAAGGAGGGAGAGAAGGAGGGAGGGAGGAAGGAAGGAAGGCCGATCTTCTCAGAGGAGGGACCAAAGAAGTGGCTATCAATCAAAAAAAATGTATTAAGTGCCTCCTATGAACCAGGAACTATACTAAGTGGTGGGGATAGAAAAAAAGGACCTCAAGTAGCTCACAATCTAGTCGGGGAGACAACTAACAACAAGAACAAAAAAATACACATATATAAAAAGCAAGCCCTACACGAGATAAATAGGAAATAATGAACAGAGAGAAGACAGTGTGATGTAAAGGAATTGAGGAAGGCTTCCTATAAAGGATGGAATTTTAGTTGGAACTTAAAGGAAACCAGGGAGTTCAGTAGCTGGAGCATGGCATTGGGGACAGTCAGAGAAAGATGATAGGAAGGAAGAGAAAGGGAAGAGCCTAGGCTAGAGAGAAAGTCAGACCTATAGGAAGATGGAGAGGAATCAGAATGACTGAAACCCGCTTGCACAGCATATCAATGAAGTACTAGAGAAAAAAGAAAAGATGAATTTTTTTTTTCTTTTTTTTAGTGAGGCAATTGGGGTTAAGTGACTTGCCCAGGGTCACACAGCTAGTAAGTGTTAAATGTCTGAGGCTGGATTTGAACTCAGGTACTGCTGACTCCTTGGCCAGTGCTCTATCTACTGAGCCATCTAGCTGCCCCGAAAAGATGAAATTTTTGGAGCCTAATCATTAAGTAGATGAAGTCATCTACCATGGAGTTAGAAACCCTGAAATTAGATTCTGTCTCTAATAAAACAGCTGCATGAGCCTACGTATGTGACTTAATTCCTCTAAACCTCAGTTTCCTCATCAGCAAAGTGTAGTTCAGTCCTTTCTGACTCTCTATGACCTCATTTGGGGTTTTCTTGGCAAAGATACTGGAGTGGTTTTCCATTTCCTTCTCCTGAGGCCAACAGGGTTAAGTGACTTGCCCAGGGTCACATAGCTAGTAAGTGTGTGAGGTCAAATTTGAACTTATGAAGATGAGTCTTCCTTATTCTGAACCCAGTGCTCTATCCACTAGCTACAGTAAAATGAAGAGAATGAAATAACTGTTCCCTATTGTCACTTCTAGCTCTAAATTCCATTTCCTTTTTTCTCTCTCACTTTTTATTAATGTCTTTTGTTTTTACATTATATTTCGGTAATATATCTCCCCCTCTTCCTTATCTAGTTGGACCTCCCTCATAACAACAACAACAAAAAAAAAGCAGTTCAGAAAAACCAAATAAAATATTGACCATGCCTGACAGTATAATACGATATTCCATACTCATTTAGTCCATCCATCTACCACACTACAATAAATGTAAGAAAGCACATTTTCTAAACTTTTTCTATGAGATATTTTCCATAAATCTCTATAAACTTATTTCTTCCCCTTGTTTTCTGTTCACCAGATTCAATTAGATCCTTCTTGTAGAGGGAAAAAGCTACTGTAGCAGCTGTGTAAAATTAGTTTGTCTTGCTATCATAATTTATTATTTGTTGAGCCCCAACAGTGCACTTAGTGCTATATAAGGAAAAAATATCACCCATCATTCCCTATCTTCTTTTCAGGTGCTTAAAGTGAATAAGGAAGCCAAAACAATTTAGACATAAAATAAGAACTTGAAAAGTACTTAAAATTCACAGGTGTAAAGTTTTCCCCCTACTTAGAAGCAATAGAAACAACCTAGGATGGCAGAAAAGCATTTCTTTATCATTTGAATTATAACACTTTTAAATGTTATTGATGATATTACTACATAGTCACTCATCTTTCTCGTGTTTTTTGAAATGTACTACTTTTATTCATTTTTCTTTTTCTTTTTTCTTTCCTTCTTTTTCTTTTTTTCTTTTTCTTCCTTTTCCTTTTTTTTCAGGGCAATGAGGGTTAAGTGACTTGCCCAAGGTCACACAGCTAGTAAGTGTCAAGTGTCTGAGGTTGGATTTGAACTTAGGTCCTCCTGAATCCAGGGCCTGTGCTTTATCCACTGCACCACCTAGCTGCCTCTGTCTTTCTCTTTTAGCATGGGCAAAGGTGACTGGTGGTCCCTCCTATGTATCTTGTCTGCCTTATGCCCCACAGTATTGGCTAGAGATGAGCTTAAGTGGCTCTTCTTCATCCAGAAGAAGTTGGTTCAACAAGTGATTATCTCTAAGCAATATAGTAGAAAGGAGCCTGGATCTAGAATCAGAACATTTGACTCTGACACTTACTGGCTATGTGATGCTGCACAAATGACTCCATCTCATGGAGCCTCAGTTTTCTCATCTGTAAAATAGGTATATAGGATCCCTACCTTATCTACTTCATGGAGTTATGGTGAGAATCAAAGCAAAGGCCACCATACAAAAGCTCGTTGTAAACTACAAAATGATATATGATATATTGAACCCTCTCACTATGTCAGTCGCCCTCCTCTGGATGCTTTCTAGGTTATGGCCTCCTTAAAATGTGGCACCCAGAGCTGAATGTCATCCTCTGTATGTGGACTTACCAGGGCATATTTATGTTTTTTAAAAATTATCATCATGTCACAGTTACTATTAGGAGAGTCAGCAAGGTCAAGTAAAGGAGTCAGCAAGGTATGGTCTAAGGGACAAATCTACTCTCATCCTTTCATATGGCCCACAAGCTGAGCATGGTGAGTTTGTGTGCCATACAGAAGCTGGCAGAGGGCTGGACTGGGCCCTTGGGCTACAGTTTGCTGACCCCCCAATCTACAGAAGAATATGCAGGTTTTAGACTCAAAAGACTTAGATTTGAATCCTGTCTCTGCCATATACTTTGTGACTTGGGATGAGTCACTTGAAGGGAGTAGGGAAAGAATCTATTCATCCCAGTTCCTCATATGTAAAATGAAAGAGTTGAAGTAGATGGTTACTATGGTAATTTCCAACTCTAAATCTTTGATTCTTTGCTTACTCATTTCTACCATACTTTGATACCTTGAACCTTGGTTCTCCCCTTTTCTCCCACTCTATCAACCTTGTTGTCACCTGCTTCAATAAATAGCCCTCTCAACCCTTCAATCTTTTCTTCACTTGATGTGTTTTCCCATACCCTGCTAACTGCTGATACCACATGCCTCTTCTATTCCTTCTCCAAAGTTGCTGACCATTTCTGGAAGAAATCACAAAATCCTGTTGAATGTGTCAGCTATCAATTGAGGCTAACCTAGGCTCTCCCTCCTACCCTACAACCTCTTGATCCCTTATCTTATCACCATTTATCCCTTTTCAAAACTTAGTCCTGAAATACTTCCACCAACCAACCCCTGTACTCCTACTTATGTGCCCTGAATGGAGCTGGGGCAAGAGTTGCGACTATGCTGACCCTGTGAGCTGGTATATTGTAAATTCATGTTATGTTACTTTGGCTTGACCCTCATTTCAGCAAGACAACCCCTTTTAGATTTCCTTATTTGACTTCTGGTCTCACTTCCCACCAAAAAAGAAAAAGAAAACCAATCACTTTTCCAAAGCTCTTCTCTCCTTAAGTCTCCCATACCTCCACTCCTTGCTCAGCTGAAGACTTTGCCTTTTACATTAGAGAGAAAATTGTGCTTCCCCCTTTCCCCCCAATCTTCATCTCTAAACTCTTTGACATAATTCTCCCACTCTCTCCTCCTTTTCCCCAATCTCTGATAATAAGGTGACCCTTCTTCCTAATTTCCTACATGTACCCTTGATCCTCTCCCAACCCATCCTGTCTTTCTACAACAAATCATCTCCATTCTTTTCCTTCCCCCATCTTGAATTTTCAACTTCTACTTTCCTACTATCTTCAAATGTGTTCGACTTTCCCCCATCCTTAGGGAAACTTTCACTAGACCTCGAAGAGATCACATTTTAATGAGGGAGAAAACATGTATATCTATATCTATACATGTTAAACTTACAGTGCTAGGTGCTATAGGGGATGTGAAGCTGGGCATAACTTGGTCTGTGCCCTCAAGAAGCTTAAAATATGGCAGCAGATGTGGGGATAAGGTATATGCCCAGATAAATATGATATGATACAAACCAGAATGGGATATTGTTTCTCAGCCTCCTCATCTGTAAATTGGGAATAATAACAGAACTAATGAAAAATCTGAAAGTGCTATATAATACTGTTATTATTATTGTTATTATATAACTAGGCCATTATTATCATTATCACATCTGTGGGCATCAAAAAAGGTTTTATGGAAGGAGGAACATTTGACATGAACTGTGGAGGATGGGCAGGGTATAGTTAAGTGGTGATAGAGACATTTTAGGAAGAAAGACCAGCCTTTAAAGGTGCTAAAGGAGGGAAGTAGAGTATGTAAACAAGGATCTGGTTTGGCTAAACAATGAGACTCAGAAGAGAACTACCAGTAGAGTGGAGTTAAAGGATCATCTATTTAGACCAGCACGGAACCTTAGATATTATCTAATCCAATCTTCTCATGCTGTAGATGAGGAAATTGAGCTCCAAAGGGGTAAAATGACTTCCCCAATGTCATCCAGCTGAGTTAGTTTCAGAATTCCAGCCTGCAGAATCTAGTTCCCAGTGGTCCTTCCATTGCACCATGATATTGGGTACTTTGCTTTAATGATATTATGTATTCGCTATCTCAGTATTTACAGTTTCAGAGAGGATTGAAAGGACTACCCGGTACTGAACCCCAAGCTTCCAGAGACTGTTGACTTGGATTGGGGAGATATTTTCCTTCTTTGCACATCTTCAGACAGACCATCTAAGTATCCTACCACTTTGTAAGACTTGGGAGTTTTATGCTTGATCTTTGAAACTTTATTCATTTGGCATCTATGAAGACAGTGCTTAACCCCTGAGCTTCTAGATTAAGCTATTTTATTTTCTTTATGGTGAATTACAAATCACAGTAGTTGGTCATTGAAAATGAACTGCTAGATCATTTATCAGTTCCAGATAGCCTTGAACTTTCTGGCAGGATCTTCTTGCCTCTGTTCTGCAGGTTTAAAATTAGAAACTGCTTCTATTTGCAAGGTTGTAAACTAAGCAAGAAGGTTACCTCAGAATAGGGAAACCTTGACTCAAATCTAGATATTGCTCCCCACCCTACAGTGATTTGGGCTTGAGTTACTTCTGCTCTCTGACCCTCAGCTTCCTCCTCTTTAAAATGATCAAGCCTGACTCCATCATCTCTAGTATCACCTTTATCTCTATGATTCTGTGAGTATATTTCAATATGGTATCAAGAAAAGAACCCTGGCCTTGGAATCAGAAGGTACTTGGCTTCAAATCGAATCTCTGACATTCTTTAGCTGTGTAATCATAAGTATGCCATTTAAAACCCTCCAAACCTTAGTTTCCTCATATGCAAAATGAGAATAATAGATAGAGTAAGTGCCTCATAAGGTTTTATGCAAATCAAATGAGATATTATATAAAACTCTTTTTTAGCCTTAATGTACTATATGTCAGTTGGCTAATGTCTCTTCTAGGTTTTCTTCAGGGGAGTCAGTGGGAGTAAGTGATATCTCCTTACTAAAAAGCAATGCAAGTTTTTGTGTTAATGTGACTAACATCCAAATTCTATAAAGCAGTTTATCTGTTATAGTCTTAGTGAATAGGGACAGACATTCATTGAGTCATTTAACTAGCCAACAAATGTTTATTAAGAATCTTACTGTGGGGGGTGGCTAGGTGGCGCAGTGGATAAAGCACTGACCCTGGATTCAGGAGTACCTGAGTTCAAATCCTGCTTCGGACACTTGACATTTACTAGCTGTGTGACCCTGGGCAAGTCACGTAACCTCCATTGTCCCGCAAAAAAAAAAAGAAAAGAAAAAAAAAGAATCTTACTGTGAGGGGCAGCTAGGTGGCACAGTGGATAAAGCACTGGCCTTGGATTCAGGAGTACCTGAGTTCAAATCTGGCCTCAGACACTTGACACTTACTAGCTGTGTGACCCTGGGCAAGTCACTTAACCCCCATTGCCCAGCAAAAAAAAAAAAAAAGAAAAAAGAAAAAAAGAATCTTACTGTATTAGGCACTTGAAGAAGAAAAAAAATTTTAGTTAAAATGACACAATCATTGTCCTCATGGACTTTATAGTGTAGTAGAGGGAGGGGAGAAGACATATAGATACCAAGAATGAACAAATCTGAATGCTGCTTTAGCCCCAGTTGCCACTTCTAGACTCTCCTCTCCCATCATCACTCAGACACTTTTCCTCCTTTGAGGTTTTCTCTATCCAAATTTGTCACCCAGTCCAGATCTTGGTGGTTGTTATCTGCTGATGTGCAGGATATTCTCTCTTTCTCAATGAATGCATTTTCAGGTTCCAAATGTCTTTCAACAACCTAATTCTTGCCCTCATACTAAAAGACTTTAACAAAATATCTATGTTCCCACAAATCATCTAACCTCCCAGTTCATTAGTCTATTAAATTTCCATAGCCTTCTTCTCCCCTTTACCTCAGCCACACACAGATCCTCAAATACTTGATCGTTCCATGACTCACAAGTGTTCCACTTCCATGACCAAAAACTTTGAAGTTTCTTTATCTGGTCACAACGTCTTGTTTGATCACTCTCTATGCTTCACTCCTCAGAAACCTATTCTTCATCTTTACCTTGACCTGTAATCTATCCATAGTTATACATTTTTAGTCTATCACCCCTGCTCTAGCTACATTCTCCTCTCTTCCCAATTTCAACTGCTGGATGAGTCATTTCACTTCTTTACTCTTTCTCTAATCTCAAATCCCTTGCTCCTGTATTGTAACAATATTCTTACTTTGCCAATCCCTCACCATGATTTGTCTACTATCTGCTTTCTCTCCTTCAACACAATACTAAATTGATGGGAGAGAAGTCCCATAATCACCATGCTGACTGCACTCACTACAATTTTATGTTATCTGATTTTAATTGGGCTTTCATTGTAACAAAGCAATCCTTTTATTTCTCTAAAGTTGATACTTCATCCCATTCTCCACAAAGCCTATTTCTTTTTTTTCTTTTCTTTTCTTTTTTTTTTTTTTTTTGCAGGCAATGGGGGTTAAGTAACTTGCCCAGGGTCACACAGCTAGTAAGTGTCAAGTGTCTGAGGCCAAATTTGAACTCAGGTCTTCCTGAATCCAGGGCCAGTGCTTTAACCACTGCACCACCTAGCTGCCCCACACAAAGCCTATTTCAAATGATCTATTCTTTCTTCAAGCTTCCCACAACGCTTCTTACCCCCATATTGTTAAGTGAGTACCTGACTTCATAATTTACTGAAAAAATAGAGATCGTTTGCCAAGAACGTATTATTTTTTCATTGTTTATCTATTCAGACATCTTTTGCACTAGCTCTTCTTCCTTCACTCATATCTCTGATGAAGACATAGCCTTTCTACTTGGCAACACAAGGTCTTCTATATCCGTTCTTGATTTCATCCTCTCTCATTTTCTCTAGCAGAATTCCCCACTATCATACCCCTCTATCTCTTCAATATCTCCCTATATACTTATTCTTTACCTGCGGCCTAGAAATGTGTCCATACCTCTATTCTTAAAAGAATTTTTTTAAAAAACTCAGTTAATATAACCAACCCTATTGGCTTTTGTCCAATATTTCTTCTTTTGTTCCTAGCTTATACTCCTTTATACTCCTTGAGAAAACTATCCACCAGAGGTGCTTCCACTTTGTCTCTTCTAACTGAGCTTTAATTCTTCTGCAATCAGGCTTCTAGCCTATTTTCTGTGGGGAGGGTGAAACATAAGCCAAGGTCTTCTTCTGAGAGGGTAATGGTGGTTCAGAGGGGGGTTGAAGAAAAATAAAAAGGGTTTGGTATCACCACTGTGCTGAATGTGCAGATGTTATATCACTGGTTAGACCATATGCTCCATGAGAGCAGGGACTGTTTGATTTTTAGCTTTGTCTTCCCAGCACTTCAAATCATGCCAGACACACAGTAAGTGCTTAATAATTGCTTGATGACTCATTGATACAGCATGATAGCTGTTAGAAAGCTATGAAATTCAGTGAGGGCCAGGGAGGTCAAGATGGTTACCAAAGTGTCCTGGTGGCAATTCCTTGGGTAGTTAAGAATTTTGCAAGTTAAGAATAGGAATAAACACAGTCTACCCACAGGAAACAGTTGGATCCAAGGCACCAACCTGGAGTTCAGTGTGTGTTTGCTAGTAGAGCAATATGATTTGGCTAGAGCAGACAGTATGTGTAGGGTAGCAATAGGAGATAAGACTGAAAATAGAGGGTATAGCAAATGTGTGCAGAGCCATGAATGCTAGTTTCAAGAGTCTGAAATGTACCCAGGAAGGATTAGGGAGCCACAGAAGATTATTAAGCAGAGAGATGACACAACATTTATCATCATCATGATCATGATCATGATATCATCTTCATCATTCATTGATAGTCATATAACTTTAAAAGTTTCCAAAGATGCTCCTCCTAATAATCCTATGAAATAGCTAGCAAAAACATTACTCTCCTCCTTTTATAGACAAAGAAATTTTGTGTCTTTGTGGCAAAGTGACTTGCCCAGATCCCACAGCTAGAAAGTGTTAGGTAGCCATTGCCTGCTATTGTATGTCTTAATTGTTTCCCTGACCCAACTTTCTTCAGTCTGGCTAATTTTTCCTTTCTTAAAACTCTGTGCCTGGTTTCAAGTAACCTGCCCAAGGGCACTAAGTTAAAGAACTGGGATAAGAACTCAGATATTTGGACTTTTGCCCCTGGGCACTTTTCACTATACCAGGGTATCTCTTATCTCCATGTGTCCTCATATAACCTGAGAGAAAAATATCAATAAAATCATGGAATTCCCTTCTTAAAATGACACAGGCCTAAGCTTTGGAGAATGGAGCACTGTTGAAGATTTTGTTACAAATCCAGACAAGTTATTAAAAATCCCCGGTATAGGGGGCAGCTAGATGGCGCAGTGGTAAAGCACCGGCCCTGAATTCAGGAGTACCTGAGTTCAAATCCGGCCTCAGACACTTGACACTTTCTAGCTGTGTGGTCCTGGGCAAGTCACTTAACTCCAATTGCCTCACCAAAAAAAAAAAAAAAAAAAATCCCCGGTATAGTATGAGATGCATTGGAAATGACTGAGAGGTGGGGGTCACGTCCTCAGATTCCTCAGCAGAAAAATAAGTGGATAACCAAGTGGGCAAAGAAGCCTGAACATCAAACAACAAAATAGCTGAAAAAATGCCTGATTCAGTTGGAAGAAGTCTAGTGGAAAGAACATTAGATGTGGAGTAAAAGCCCTGTCATCTGAGCTCTTATTCTGCCACTTACTATTAGCTGTGAGAATTTGGACAAGCCACCAGATCTCTGAACCTTGGTATCCAGTATCCTTAAAGGATAGGGATAATAATACCTGTACTACCTACCTCATAGGCCTGCTATAATGGAAGTTTTGGCAGACTGCCATATTAATGGGTGATATATTTTTATTCACTGAGGTTTTACTCAATCTTATATTCCTAGAATTCTGTTGTACCTGGGCCATGGGCTAACAGAAAAAGAGAGTCACTGGATCACAAAGGTGAAAAACAACCAAACCTTATAGTCCAGCTTTCCTCATTTTAAACATAGAAACTGAGATTCAGAGAAAGGTGTGACTTGTCCAGGATCATAATGTTAGTAAGTAATGGAGCTCAGAATAGAACCCACATTACCTAACTCCAAATCTTTGCATTCTACCATGCTGACTATCTTCAGTCTCCATTCAGCCACTAACCAGCTGCTTGAATTTGGGCAAGTTATTTCATCTCACTGGGCCCTCAGTTTCATCCAGTCAATTCATCAGTCAGTCAGCCAGTCAGTTAATAAGCACTTATATGAGTGCTTTGACCTGGATTAAATCAGGTCATCTTTGAGGTCCCTTCTCACTCAACACCTAATCTGGAAAAATCTCGTAGCCAGATTTAAACTTAATAAAAGGCTAATTGACACACATGAAGGATGTGGGGAAGTTAGCGCTAGTTGAATTACTCATTTATTTTGGTAGCCAAGGCTAGATTGCACATTGCAAACTTCCTTGAATCTCAACAAGAAACTTACTTTGAAAATAAAATTATTCCTTTGCCCGAAGGGTTAGACTTGAAGGATGAAAATAACCTGGTAGAAATATGTCTGTAAGGTCCTTGTTCCTTGTTCTGCAGAGATCAATTCTCATAAGACTTGGAATGATTGCCTTGTGGTGCTGTACTCAAGGTGAACAGCAGTTAAGGGTAGAGTATGTTAAGGTGGGAGTGTGTACTAGGCTGTGGTGGGGCCATAAACAATATGCCCTCACACTTCCCCTTCAAATGCTTTTCCCCTTGTTCTGTTGTTTCTGCCTCATTAAAAAAATGGTCCCGGACCCCTTATCCTATATTTACTTTGTTTCCCAGTTTTCCTAACAGTTTTTTTTCAAATGTTTTTGTTTCAAAAGCGTGTATCTTTGTGTTTATCATATACTAGATTACTATGGTCATTTACGGTGTTGTAATTTTTATCTAATCTATTCCATTGATCCGCTACTCTATTTCTTAGCCAGTACCAGATTGTTTTAATAATTACTTCTTTTTTTTCCCTTTTTTTTAGTGAGGCAACTGGGATCAAGTGACTTGCCCAGGGTCACACAGCTAGTAAATGTTAAGTGTCTGATGCCAGATCCGAACCCAGGTACTCCTGACTCCAGGGCGGGTGCTTTATCCACTGCACCACCTAGCTGCCCCAATAATTACTTCTTTATAATACAGTTTGAGATCCAGTATAGTTAGACCACTTTCTTTTGCATTTTTTTTCACTGATTTCCTTGGTATCCTTAAGCTTTCATTCTTCCAGATAAATTTTATTATTTTTTTCTAGCTCTATAAAATAATTTTGATAGTTTGATTGGTATAGCACTGAATTAATTAATTAATTTAAGTAGAATTGTCATTTTTATTATATTGGCTCAGCCTACACATGAGCAATTAATTTTTTCCAATTGTTTAGATCTGACTTTATTTGTATGAAAAGTATTTTATAGTAATACTCATATAGTTTCTGGGTTTGTCTTGGCAGATAGACTCCCAGGTATTTTATATTTGTTATGGTTATTTTAAATGGAAGGGATATTCCTATTTTAGACTCCAGGGATTCAAAGACAAAATGACAAATGGTTCCTACTCTCAAGGAGCCTAGATTGTCCTAGGAGATACAACATTGAAACTGGTGAAAAAATGCATGATTCTTTGAAGAGGGAGATAGCAATATCAACTGGGAGGATCAGGAAACACTTTTCCTTCCAAAATGAATGAATGAATAGATAAAAAAATGAATTAATAAAATGAATAGTTAAATTAATAAGTAAATAAGTAGATATATAAATAATGAATGATACATTGATATGCAGATAGGTAAACAAACAAATATAAAGGTGACCAAACAATCAAATACCTATTCTGGTATTGTTTCAACAACTTCCTGAAAAAACAACAACAACAACTGAGTGGTTTTTCCTTCACTATTCAGCTTGACTTTGCCAGATTACTTAAACACCTAAAATGATGATGCTATAACTTTTACTAGCTTTTAAAATGCCCTTTATGATTAAGATCATACAGCCATAATGGGGTTGGGTGGGGAGGTGGGAGAGGGACTGGTTAATGAGGGCAAGTTCTTATAGCATGTACAGATATTTGAGTCAAGGATGTGGAAACTTTGGTGAGATGGTTTCTAACCATAATGGAGAAGTGTCTAATCGGCTATAGAGCTGGAAGAACCAGTGATTCAAGAACTGCCAACCCTGAGCTGAATGTGCACGGCGCATACAGAAGAAGCAGCTCATCCATCCAGATAATGAAATCACCATCACTCCCATCTACATGGCTGTTTCTTGTTAGTATGAAGCCCCTCTACGAACTCAGCTGGTTGGATCTATATACCATGCATGTGAGAAGCCCCTTTGGTCATTATACCGGGGTAGAGAAAAGCTGTTCTATTCCATCCTTTGCCAATAAAAGAGATACCCCGCCCCCAACAAACAAACAAACCACAATAACTCAGGCTCTCCAATTCAGTTTCAAATCTCACATTAACCAAATGAGGCAGGCATCCAGATTTTAATATAACAAAAGATCATTGAAACCCTTGGTGAAGTATGCAGGTATGTTTTGTCAACACAAACCAGAGTCCTTTGGAAAGATATTTAACACACAGCTTCATCTTTTACGCCTAGAGTATTGGGAAGACATTGGGAGATATATTGGGTGTCAAGGCAAAGTATTTAATCTTGCCTGTTTCCCAGGCAGTCCCTGGGACAGAATTGTTTGTGGGTTTTTAGCCTCTTCTAGCATGGATGTGGAAGATAGATACTAAAAGCTCCTAAGGGAGTGCTCTGCTGTAGATGCAGATCAATGCCTCATTTTTTCTTTTGTACCAGACACAGATGGCACATGGAGATGGATTGAGGGTAGGGGTGGGGATAAGGATAGCCATTAGGGAAGGAAGGGTACTGAATCTATAAGAACTTTTACTAACTTTTTTTTCATTTTTTTCTACTGCAACGCAATTGGTATTTAGAAATATCTCTAAAATGTTCTCTTTGGAAATTAGATTCTCTTTTAGATGAATCAGTTTGGAAAACACAGGTATACATTATGCAAAGCAAATGTCCACCAGAAAGAGGGAGGGAAAGTTAGTGGTGAACTTTAATTCTGGCATTTAATTCTCCCCCAAATCTGGCTTTTGAAGTCAGAATAAAAGACAAAAATCAAGTTGTCTGGCCTATTTACAATTTTTCTAAGGTAAACAATCAGGGAAGTAATTTTTCTTTATCAAGGACTTTTAAAAATAGGTCACTCTTTGAATCATTTATTTGTGATCCATTCGGTACATGATTCTATACCAAAGTATATACATTAGCAAACTCTGTCTTGCATTGGGTTTATTTATACTGTCATTTTGTTTCCCAAAGTAGGATGTAAACACCATGAAGTTAGGGACCCCACACCAACACCTCTTTTGTGTTCCCTATATCCCTTAGTACAAAGTCTCTTAAGGACAAGGAATATTTGTTTTTTGTATTCTCAATGACTAGCATAATGCCTTACATTCAGGAGATATTTAATAAATATTCATTGAATTGAAATGAATGGAGCACCTAGCCAGGTGCTCTGTAGAGTACAAAGATCAATAAAATAGAGCTCCCTTTTCTCAAGAAGCTTATTATCTAGTAAGGGAGAAAAGATGTATATGAACAAAAAAGGCTCCATTCTAGTCCTGGAGATCTATTTTAGACCTTAGAGATGGTTGTGTAAGGTAAGGTAATAGGCTTTAATCATAGCACATTAAACAAAACAAAACAAATCAAAACACCCAAAACAAAAACAAACACCTCACAGGAAGGAAGACTCAATACCTAAAATGAAACACCTTTGGACACTGGCAAGGAGAGAAGAGGGATATAGGAGAAAGTATGACACTGAGCCTCAGTTACTCAGTTACTGGTCAAGGCATACACTGGGTGAAATGGCTAGGCGCAGCAGGGATGGTCAGAAATGATGCTTCAGAGTGACTGCCTTCAAGCTTGACATAGCCGGCCTCACTAAACTTTCCATCATTACTCAATTGATGTATGGTTTCTTGTCACTCTTCAGGCAGTGAAGGTCATGGATTATATAGGGAAGGAAGTAGATTTTCAGGAGCAGTCAATTATTTTCTACCTCAGTGGCAGAAGTAAGGAGATATTAGATATTGGCATGGGTAAGGGAGAGAGACCTGAAAATAAATAAGGAATGAAAGCATGGGGGAAAGGGAAGTTTCCATAAAAACAGAAACATGTGGTCATGCTTAAAACAGAAATGGCTTTGCTCAAGTGAGTCTTAGGGGACTCAGAGAAACCTCCCAAAACAAACAACTATAATAAAAAACTAATAGTCTCCTAGTTTTTAGCCCCCTGTCTCTTTCCCCATAAATCTTTTTTATTCATTTTAATAAGAATAAGCTAGCATTTACATAACACCTACTGAAAGATAAAGACCTGTGCACTTTCACTGTGCTAAAGACATTAAAATAGTATCCCATTTGATCCTAACACACACTTGGAGGTAGGTACTATTAATACTATTTTCTAGTTGAGGAAGGTGAAGCAAACAGAAGTTAAGTGACTTTCCCAGTGTCACACAGTTTTTAAGTGTCTGGAGCTGCATTTGAACTCAGGTCTTCTTGACTCCAGGCTCATCACTCTATCTTCTATGACTAGACACAATCTTCCTAATGCAGAGATCTGATTGTCATTCCACTACTCAAATAGTTCAGTGATTCTCCACTGTCTTCAAGAACAAAATACACACTTCCAGGGGGAGTTATGTGAGCAGAGTAAAAAGGAGAAATAAGAAAGAGAAACTAGAAAAGAAAAAGTTGGAGGAAGAGGAACAAGTTTCACAGATGCAGGGGTGGGGTGGGGGGGCGAGAAAGAACATTTAGAAACATTGTGGATCAATGTCATCGGGTGATACAGAGACAATAAGAAAAGGTTTTGGATTTGGGGGCTAGGAGATTGTGAACTTTGAGCAATTTCAGTGCCAGAGTGGGAGCAGAAGTCATTGCAAGAGGTTGATGAGTGATGTGGGTGGTGAAGAAGAGAGAGTACTGCATTTTGATGATGTTTTTAAAAATTATTAATGAAGAGAGAGGGTAATGCCTTGCAGGAAGGTGGGGCTAAAAAGGAAGGTTTTATTCTGTTAAGGATAGAAAAGACATTTTTGTAAGATATGAATGGAGAGGAAGATTAATGGTTATTGGACCAACATCTCAAGGGAATGGAATCAAGGGTACAATGAGAGAGGCGATAGCCTTGACAAAAGTTAGTGTTCACTACAAATTTACCAAACTAAACTTCTCCATAATTTTCCATGACATTGTCTTTTGATTTGTATCTTGTATTTTCTGGAACAAACACAAACATGATATGTATTAATAATGGCTCATATTTTTATAGAGCTTTAAGGTTTACAGAGTGCTTTTCCTCAAAGTAACATTATGAGGCTGTTAGTACAAGAATGTTTATTTGACAGATAAGAAAACCAAAGCATCAAAGAGGGGGGAAATGACTTGACCAGGATCACACAGCTAGTATGTAGTAGACAGTGTGGGGACCAATTTTTAATTGGGGAGTGCTAGCTAAGCGGCTCGCCGCAATATTGGGGCAAGGAAGAAGACAGGCAGTCTCCCTCAAAACAGAACAAGATTTATTTTAACAAGAACGAACTTAAAAAACAAAACAAAACAAAACCACAAACAGGATCAGTAGGATCAAGGGAAAGGAAATAAAATGGGGAAAAAATACCACCGCCCAGGAATCAGCTGAACATACGCAGCAGACTGCCTGTTGCTTTCCAGCTTCCACCTAGAATGACCAATTCTCTTCCCCCAAACCTAGAAACACCCCCACACAGCCCCGGCCAATGGGATGGCCGCTCTGGCAGTCACATGACTGCCCTCACTATGCTTCCAATCATTATAATTTTGCCAGGCACATGTAGGCATTGGCGAGTGGTGATGACATGAGGTGCCAGAGCCCTGGCAACGGCTACAACCAGTGGGTGGAGCACCTTGCGGTTTGCGGAGTCCCAGGCCAGTGGGCGCCAAGGCATAAAAACTTCAAATAACAATTAATTCTTTACAATAGAAATAAGACTAAAACTTAGGTCTTCTGATTTCAAGACTAGGTCTCTTTCTTCTCCATGATGCCACCTTGTATATATGCTAAGTTCCCACTGATCATATTGGCTTTGCATGATGTTATCTTACTTAAAGCTGCACATAGGAAAATTTTTGTTCAATATGAGGGAGAAAACCCTACTAATGATTAGTGCTATCCAAAGTAAAATGGGCTTCTTTGGGAGATAGCATTCTCCTCTTCATTAAAGTTTTTCAAACACAGGCTAGATGCCAAATTCTCACAAACATTGATGTGGTAAAGTAAAAACCCAAATTGCAAAAAAATATTTATTATGTCTCCAGGTTTGCTTAAATGTTGGGCTCAGCTACTTTGGGCCAAATTTCCTGATTCTTGCAGAAGGGAAGTAAAAGTAAATGCTCACAACTTATTTTTTTTCCTACAATTTGGGGAATTGGGTTCATGATTTAGGAAATGCACTCATGGTCTCAGCAGCAGTACCAATAACTTGTCATTGCATATGTATTATATATTTTCCAGAAAGCCCCAGTATGTCCTCCTATCTACTGCAGTCTGCAAATGACACTTTTTCATACTTTATGGCCTTTTTTCCTCTGATTTTGAAAATCATGAAGGCATTTTCTAAATTAATCAATTTATCTCTTATGTGGAACCATCTATCAAGGGCATCTGCTTTCCCCTGTGATGAAAAAAAAAACACATAGCTTATATTTCTATAGAACTCTAAAGTTTCTAAAGCATTTTCTCCACAATTCCATAGCATAGACAGTGCTGACCAAATAATCCCCATTTTACAGATGAAATAAAAAGTTCAGAGAGGACACGTTTATACCTGTGTTTATATAAAGCAATTAGGAGAAGCTGGATGGCATGCTAGATAGTGCACTGGGCTTGGAATCAGGAATACTCATCATGAGTCCAAATATGGCCTCAAACACATTAACTATGTGACCCTGAGAGAGTCATTTAACCCTGTTTGCCCCAGTTTTCTCATCTGTCAAATGAGCTGGAGAAGGAAATGGCAAATCACTTTAGTACCTCTGCCAAGAAAATCCTAAATGGGGTCATGAAGAATCAGACATGACTGCAACAACTGAACAATATACAGCTAGTAGGTATTGGAATCATCCTCGGAACCCAGGTTTCCTCATGAGAAGTCCAGTTCTCCTTCTGCCATACCATTCTGTTTTTCAAAAGTCAGTCTCAGGCCTGTAAAATATCCCAGAGGGCATTTGGTTAAATGTATATGTGAATAGGAATCTCTACTTCAGCATCCATGATAATTTAACATACAGCCTCTATCTGAAGACTTCCAGTGAGGAGCATCTGCAATCTCCCAAGGAAGCCCATTCTACTTTGGATAGTTCCAATCTTTAGCAGAATTGTGTTTTATTTTTTTCCTTACATCGAACCAAATTTTTCCTCTCTGCAACTCCACCTACTCTGGCCTTTGGGACCAAGAAAAAGAGATTGAATCCCTTTTCTATATGATATCCATTCAATTATTTGAAAATACCTATCATGTTTCCCTTGAATCTTTCTTCTTCAGGCTAAACATCCCTTCAACCATTCTCTGTATAGCAAGGTCCCTTATCATCCTGGTTGCTTTTCTCTGGATAAATTTTAACTTAGCATTAGCCTTCCTAAAATATGACTCATAGAACTGGATACATAATTTCCATTGTGGTATGACCAGGGCAAAATGCAATGAAATTATCCCTTTTCTTATTTCTAGTGCTGTTCTTCTATTACTTCAGACTAGTTGTTTTTTTTAACTTTGTATTCATTAATTTGTTCTTTTTAATATTTTATAGCTGTATTTCCATTTAATTGGTTTCTTTTGTAAACCTATGTATTTGGTTTCATGTGTTTAAATTTTTTTTTTCTGAACAGTGGTCCATAGGCTTCCCCAGAGTACCAAAGGGGACCATGACCCAATAAAAAGTTAAAAACCCCAGCTCTATAGGAATAGCTAGAGACATATAAAGAGACAACTAGTAGCATAGCTGGTAGAGACCCAAATTTCCTACTCAGTCCCCTGTACTGGCACCCAGACTGACTTCCTTCCCATAAAGGCTGTAACAAATCTATAGTGGCTGTCACTGGGAAAGTTCCCCATCACAGTACAGAAGTGCCTATCTCTGAGGTCTCCTCCTCAAAGGTCACCAGGGAGAGGGAGAGATCCCACTCCTTCCCACACTAATCAGTGTCAGACTCAATGCTACTTGTTTTTGGAACCCTAATGGAAAACTGAAAAATGTGATTTGCAATCATGCCACCTATAATTTGGGCAGGTGATAGGCCCCCATTGGAATTGTGTTCATTTAGGAGCCCCACATTTTAAGCAGGTCATTGCCAAGCTGGAATGCCTTCTGAGGAGGGGGCCCAAAAATAAGAGGTCTGGAAATAATTGCCTTATGGGGATCAGTTGAAGGAACTAGGGATCTTTAACCTACTGTCACAAAGAAAATACTATGGAAACATGATCTTTATCTTAAATATTTGAAAGGGAGTCATTGTGGTAGAGAGCTTACACTTCTTGGTCCCAGAAGGCACAGGGAGGGAAAATGGGATAAGGTTACAAGAAGGCAAAATACCTCGATTGAATGCAATTTAATATCAAGAAAAATGGAACCAAATATTTCCTAACCATAAGAACTACCCCAAAACTGAATGGGCTGACACATAAGATAATGAGCTCCCCATCAACTGAAGACAGGCTGGATATTCTTTTGTCAGGGATTTTGTAGTTTGGAAAAGAGACAACTAATTAGGCTAAAACATGATCATTGTCTTCAAATATTCATAGTCTGAGCAGGCATTGCCCTTTCAGCTCTAACATTCTTGGATTCTATCAGAAAGAAGGCACAGCCCCATTTAACATCAGAAACAATTTACTTTCCATCAGTGCTACTCTGATTTGTAACACGCACAACCAATTGGATATTACTCAGAACAATGAGCATTCTATAAATATACGTACTATAGTGAATTGAAAAGTACTCTAGGGTTGGAGCCAGAAGAAATTATTTCAAATCTTAATTTTGCTACTTTTTTGTGGGATCTTGAATATATCAGATTCTTTGACCCTTCATTTCTTAATTTGTAAGATAAAAACAATAATACCTGTCTATGCTCCCTCACATATTTATTATGGGGATCAACTGACATAATTTATTAAAATGCTTTAAGATGTTATATAAATATTAGCTATCATTAATCATCATTATTTGGAATAAAAATTATCCATTGTTTGGGCATATGTTAGAGCAGTGTTTTTACATAAATTGACATTTGACTGGTATAATTCATTACTGTATAAATCAAGAGATGTGACACACTTACAGGTACCATGCTTTAGACAGAGATAATTAATGGTAACATATTAATGGAGTTGAAATGTGTACACCACAGCTCTGTGGTCAGAAAGCCAGGCAATCTGAGTTCTACTGTGACTGACATGCTGTGCCCATCATTTTGCCTCAAATAGATTTTCAACATTTGGATGGAATATTTTTGCATTTATGCTAAAATGAAACAGCATAGTCAAATAAGCTATTACATGCTCCATTAAAACGACTTTTAAGTGACTCTCTGTAGCAAAAGATTTCACAGCTTTAGCATTTCTAGAAGAAGCTTGTCAATTAAGCACAGGCCGCTTGTCTCCGACCTCTGAGAAAAAAGGCAGATGTTGCCGCAGAGGCTTCCTGAAGATGATAATTGAGTTTGTGTCATAAGGAGAATAGGAGGGATTGTCACACTGGCAGTCAGGTGGACCAGTGCCAACATGAGTCCTTTATGATTCTGGAGAAATTGAGGGGGTGAATTTTTCATGGAAATTTAGAAATATTGGCAAAGTGTGGTCAACAAATGACTCCACTGCATTTTGGATATAGCTCTTTTTGTCACCTCTGTAACCAGAGATACCCTGGGCATCTGGGTCATGGCCATAGCAGGCTGAAAAGAGGCTATAACTCTTCTTACATCTTCTCACATCACAGCTGTTGCCTCTGGTCCAAAAACAAGATGGTTTATGCTATATAACCCTTAATTGGGATTAGCTAGTAATTCTGAATGGTTCTTACTCTCAGCTGTGTGGAGGAATTATTGGAAAAAACAGTGATTTTGTGTATAGAGTAAGGAACTTGGGTAATATAGAACAGTATACTTAGAGATGGAAGGGACTGAATAAGTCTTCTGGTCCAAACCACATATTTTACAGGTGGAAAAAAAAACAAATAAACAAAAAATCTGAGGCTGTGACAGGCAAAATTGAGACTTCAACCACAGGCTTTCCTGAGTACAAGTCCAGTGATTTTTGTATAATAGCACATGCCTGAGAACATTTTAGCCTGTGGTGTTTTATATAAGGTTTGGTCCAACCCCACCACTATACGTGAGTATGTGTGTTTCCTTCTGTGTTGTCACTTTTACCTGCAGGAGATACAAATCTTAGGTACAGGAGATATGGATCTTTTTGCTACTAGGAGAGCACAGATGTGTAGTAGAGCCACACAAGGATATTGGTCTGAGAGAGAAGACTTTGAAACTGGTCTAAATTGGCCAGGTTACTAGTGGAGAGGCAGTGGTGGCCAAGGACAAGCACTGCTATTTAAAGTCTACAGCTAGAGTAGCTTTTGAGAGAACAATAATGAAAGCAATTTATAGAAGCTCAGAGATGGAAGGGCCCCGAGTGCTTATCTGGTCTAAACTGTATCTGAACAAGTATCCTATCTACAGCTTCCTCAACAAATGGTGATCTTTCCTTTTCTAAAATGTGTCTATTGTAGAGGAACTTATTACTTCCTAGGGTAGGTCATTTTTTTAAATTATTTTTTTTCTTTTTCCTGATTAGATTTGAAATATTCCTCTTTCATATCCCCAAAAAGGAGGAAAAGACCTACTTGTACAAAAAATATTTATAGCTGCTCTTTTTATGGTTACTAAGAATTGGAAATCAAAGGAATGCCCATCAGTTAGGGGAATGGCTAAACAAGCTGTGGAATATGATGGTGATGGAAAATTATTGTGCTATAAGAAATGACAAACAGGATGATTTCATAAAGGAGTGGAATAACTTCTATGAACTAATGTATAGTGAAGTGAGCAGAACCAAAAGAACATTGTGCACAGAGATAGCAATATTGTTTGATTAAGAACTGTGAATGACTTTACTATTCCCAGCACTACAATGATCCAAGACAATCCCAAAGGACTATTGATGAAACATACTATCTACCTCCAAACAAAGAGCTGATATTGATAAAACACAGACTGAGGCATGCTATTTTTCACTTTCTTTCATTTTTTCTTTTATTCAAGTTTCCTTGTACTAAATGCCTAATATGGTAATGTTCTACATAACCATACATGTAGAACCCATATCTGATTGCCTACTGCTTGGGGAGGGGGAAGGGGAGGGAAGGAAGGAGGGATAAAAATTAGAACTCAAAACTATAAATTAAAATGTTTATTACTTAAAAATATATATTAAATTGATATTAAAATATTTAGAAAAGGAAAATTTCCTCTTTCCAAATTATTCTCCTTATTACTAGTGCTACCTTCAAGAGTGAAGCAGAAAAAGTACAATTCTTCTCCACATAGCCCTTCAATTATATGAAGACAACTATTTTGCTCCTCATAAACCATTTTTTTTTCTCCAGACAAAGCATCCCCATTTTCTTCAGCTGATAGTGTGAGCTTAAAGATGATCAACATGCTGGACATCCTCCTTTGGACATCTTCCAGCTTGTCAAGATTTTAAAAAGTTGTGCCCATCATTAAATAGAAAAATCCAGAAGTTCTGTAATGGCACATGGTACAACTGCACTACCACTATCATCATTCTGTGCAATATGCTTCTCTAGATGCAATCCAAATTCATATCAGATTTTGAGGTTGCCAAATTATGCTGTGGATTCATACTGAACCCATGGTCCACTAAACCCCCCTTTTCTTTCTCTTGTGAATACCCATCTAGCCATAATTTCTTCCTTTATTATATGTATGAAGTTGATTTTGCAAACACAAGTATAAGAATTCACATTTAGTCAACTTAATCTTATTAGCTTTTTAAAAAAATTATTTTATTATTTTCCAGTTACATATTACATATAAGGATAGTTTTCAACATTTGTTTACACTGGATTTTTAGTTCCAAATTTTTCTTTTCTTCCCCCTTCCCTTCCTTCCCTCCTCCCCAAGATGGAAAGCAGTCTGATATAGGTTGTATATGTATAATCACATCAAACATGTATCTACATTAGTCATCTTGTGAAAGAAGAATCAGAGCACAAAGGAAAAACCTTAGACAAGAAGGAAAAAAACTGTCCAAAAGTAGAAACAGTATGATTAAATCTGAATTAATAATTCACAATTCTTTTTTTCTGGATCTTGATAATATTTTCTACAATGAGTTCTTCAAAACTGTTTTGGATTGTTGCACTGCTGAGAAGAGCCAAGTCTATCCCCATTATTCATCACACAATGTTGCTGTGACTGTGTACAATATTCTCCTGGTTCTGCTCCTCTCAGTCAGCATCAGTTCATGTAAGTCCTTCCAGGTTTCTCTGAACTCCTCCTGTTCCTTGTTTTTTATGGCACAATAGTATTCCATTAAATTTATATACCACAATTTGTTTAGCCATTCCCCTATTGATGGGCATTCCCTTGATTCCCAATTCTTTGCCACCACAAAGAGAGCTGCTATAAATATTTTTGTACATGTGGGTCCTTTTCCCTTTTCTATGGTCTCTTTGGGATACAGACCTAGCAGTGCTACCAGTGGGTCAAAGGGAATGAACAGTCCCATAGCCTTTTGGGCATAGTTCCAAATTGCTTTCCAGAATGGTTGGATCACTTCACAGCTCCACCAACAATGCATTAGTTTTCCAATTTTCCCACAGCTTCTCCAACATTTATTATTTTCTTTTTTTGTCATATTAGCCAATCTGATAGGTGTGAGGTGGTACCTCAAAGTTGTTTTAATTTTCATTTCTCTGATCGATAGTGATTTAGAGCATTTTTCATATGGCAACAGATAGCTTTGACTTCATCAGAAAACTGTCTGTTCATATCTTTAATTGTGGAATGACTTGGATTCTTATAAATTTGATTTAGTTCCTTATATATTTTATAAATGAGGCCTTTATCAGAAATGCTGGCTGTAAAAATTGTTTCCCAGTTTTCTGCCTCCTTTCTAATTTTGGCTATATTGCTTCTGTTTGTAGAAAACCTTTTTAATTTAATGTAAACAAAGTCTTCCATCTTGTTTATCATAATATTCTCTATCTCTTGTTTGGACATAAATTGTTTTCCTCTCCATAGATCTGAGAGGTAAACTATTCCTTCCTCTCCTAACTTATCTATGGTATTACCCTTTATGGCTAAATCTTGAACCCATTTTGACCTTATTTTTGTATAAGGTGTAAGATGTTAGTCTATTCCTAGTTTCTGCCATACTATCTTCCAGTTTTCCCAGTAGTTTTTGTCAAATCCTGAGTTCCTATCCCATAAGTGGGAGTCTTTGGGTTTATCAAACAGTAGATTACTATAGTCATTTACAACTGTCTCCTATGCCTAACCTATTCCACTGATCCACCACTCTATTTCTTAGCCAGTACCACATAGTTTTTTTTGTTTGTTTGTTTGTTTGTTTTTGCGGGGCAATGGGGGTTAAGTGACTTGCCCAGGGTCACACATCTAGTAAGTGTCAAGTGTCTGAGGCCAGATTTGAACTCAGGTACTCCTGAATCCAAGGCCGATGCTTTATCCATTGCGCCACCTAGCTGCTCCTACATAGTTTTGATGACTGCTGCTTTATAGTATAGCTTCAAATTTGGTATGGCTAGCCCACTTTGCTGTGCATTTTTTTTTCATTCAATTCCCTTGATATTCGTGACTTGTTGTTTTTCCAGATGAATTTTGTTCTTATTTTTTCTAGCTCTATAAAATAATTTTTGGTAGTCTGATTGGTATGGCATTGAATAGGTAAATTAATTTAGGTAGAATTGTCATTTTTTTATATTAGCTCGGCCTATCCATGAGCAATTTATATTTTTCCAATTACATAGATCTGATTTGATTTGTGTGAAAAGTATTTTGTAATTGTGTTCATAGAGTTCCTGGGTTTCTCTTGGCAGGTAGACTCACAAGTATTCTATGTTGTCTACTGTTACTTTAAATGAAATTTCTCTTTCTATCTCTTGCTGATGAGCTTTGTTGGCCATGTATAGAAATGATGATGATTTATGTGGCTTTATTTTATACCCTGTAACTTTGCTAAAGTTAACTGTTTCAAGCAGTTTTTAGTTGATTCTTTAGGATTCTCTAAGTATACCATCCTATCATCTGCAAAGAGTGAAAGTTTTGTTTCCTCCTTGCCTATTCTAATGCGTTTAATTCTTTTTTCTTTTCTTATTGCTATAGCTAACATTTCTAATACAATAATAAATAATAGAGGTGATAATGGACATCCCTGTTTCACCTCTTATCTTATTGGGAATGCCTCTAACTTGTCCCTATTACATATAATGCTTGCTGATGGTTTTAGGTAGATACTGCTTATTATTTTAAGGAAAGCTCCACCTATTCCTATGCCCTCTAGTGTTTTTAATATGAATGAGTGTTGTATTTTGTCAAATGCTTTCTCTGCATCTATTGAGAAAATCATATGATTTTGGTTATTTTTCTTACTGATGTGGCTGATTATATTAATAGCTTTTTCTAATGTTGAACCAGCCTTTTATTCCTGGTATAAATCCTACCTGGTCATAGTGTATTATCCTGGTGATCACTTGTTGCAATCTCCTTGCTAATATTTTATTTAAGATTTTTACATCAATATTCATTAGGGAAATTGGTCTGTAATTTTCTTTCTCTATTTTGGCTCTGCCTGGTTTAGGTATCAACACCATATTTGTGTCATAAAAGGAGTTTGGTAGAACTCCTTCACCTATTTTTCCAAATAGTTTGTATAGCATTGGAATTAAATGTTCTTTAAATGTTTGGTAGAATTCACTTGTAAACCCATCTAGATCAGGAGATTTTTTCTTAGGGAGTTTATTAATGACTTGCTCAATTTCTTTTTCTGAAATAGGCCTATTTAAGAATTTTATTTCCTATTCAGTTAACTTGGGCAATTTGTATTTTTGTAAATATTCACCCATTTCATTTAGGTTGTCAAATTTATTGGCATAAAGTTGGGCAAAATGCTCCTAATTATTGCTTTAATTTCCACTTCATTGGTGGTGAAATCACCTGTTTCATTTTTGATACTAGTAATTTGATTTTCTTCTTTTAAATCAAATTAACCAAAGGCTTATCTATTTTATTTTTTTCATAGAACCAGCTCTTAGTTTTATTGATTAGTTCTATAGTTTTCTTACTTTCAATTTTATTAATTTCTCCTTTGATTTTCAGTGTTTCTAATTTAGTATTTAGTTGGGGATTTTTAATTTGTTCTTTTTCTAGCTTTTTTAGTTGCATGCCCAATTCATTGATCTCCTGTTTCTCTTTTTTATTCATGTAAGCATTTAGAGATATAAAATTTCCCCTAAGCACTGCTTTGGCTGCATCCCATAGATTTTGATATGTTGTCTCATTATTGTCATTCTCTTGGATGAAGTTATTGATTGTTTCTATGATTTGTTGTTTGACCAACTCATTCTTTAGGATGAGATTATTTAGTTTCCAATTAATTTTCTGCCTACCTTTATGTGGCTCTTTATTAAATGTAATTTTATTGTATCATGATCTGAGAAGGATGCATTTACTATTTCTGCCTTTCTACATTTGGCTATGATGTTTTTGTACCCTAATACATGGTCAATTTTTGAGTATGTGCCATGAACTGCTGAGAAGAAGGTATATTCCTTTCTATCCCCATTCAGTTCTCCAGATGTCTATCATATCTAACTTTTCTAATATTCTATTCACCTCTTTAACTTCTTTCTTATTTATTTTGCTGTTAGATTTATCTAATTCTGAGAGGGGAAGATTCAGAGCCCCCACTAGTATAGTTTTGCTATTTCCTCTCATAACTCATTTAATTTCTTGCCTAAGAATTTGGATGCTATCCCACTTGGTGCATACATGTTTAGTACTGATATTACTTCATTATCTATAGTACCTTTTAGCAAGATGTAGTTTCCTTCCTTATCTGTTTTAATTAGATCTATTTTTGCTTTTGCTTTGCCCAAGATAAAAATTGCTACCCCTGTTTTTTTTATGTCAGCTGAAGCATAATACGTTTTACTCAAACCTTTTACCTTTATTCTGCGTGTATCTTTCTGCTTCAAATGTGTTTCTTGTAAACAGCATATTGTAGGATTCTGATTTTTATTGCATTCTGCTATTCATTTCCATTTTATGGGAGAGTTCTTCCCATTCCCATTCACAATTAAAATCATTAACTGTTTATTTCCCTCCATCTTCTTTTCCCCCTTTGTTTGTACTCTTTTTTTTCCATTCTTTCACCCTATTCCACTTGACCACTGTTTTGCTTCTGACCACTGCCTTCCTCAATCTGCCCTCCCTTTTTATCAGCTGCCCTTTTGTTTCTTGCCTCTTTTCCCCCTACTTGTGCCCTCCTTTCTATCAATACCACCTTTTTTCCCATTCCACTTTTGTTTCCTTAAAGAGTAAGCTAAGTTTTTTATAAAATGGGAGTGTATTTTATTCCCCCCCTGAACTAAATCTGATGAGAGTACGGTTGCAACAATGCCCACCCCTCCCTTATTTCCCTCTATTGTAATGAGTTCTTTTTGTGCTTCTTCATATGTTTTAATTAACCCCATTCAGCCTCCCCTTTCCTCTCCTTCCCCTAGTCTTCCTTTTTTCTGCCCCTTAAGTTTCTTTATAACATCACATCAAAGTTGATTTAATAACAATACCTTAACAGAGATACTGATCCCAAGAGTTGGAAGTATTATCCTCCCTCATAGGGATGCAAACAATTTAACATCATTTTATGACCTTCCCTCCCCACCTTGTTTACCTCTTTATATTTCTTTAGAGTCTTGTATTTGGAGATTACATTTTCTGTTCAGTTCTGTCTTTTTCTCAGGAAGCCTTGGCAGTCCCCTAATTCATTGAATGTCCATCTTTTCTTTGAAAGAGAATGATCAGTTTTGCTAGGTAAATGATCATGGGTTGTAATCCAAGCTCCTTTGCCTTCCTGAATATCATATTCCAAGCCCTGTGATCCTTTAATGTTGAAGCTGCCAGGTCCTGTGCAATCCTGACTGTGGCTCCATGATATTTAAATGGTTTCTTTCTGGCTGCTTGGAGTATTTTCTCCTTCACCTGATAATTCTGGAATTTGGCTAAAATATTCCTTGAAGTGTTTCTTTCACGGTCTCTTTCAGGAGGTGATCGGTGGATTCTTTCAATAATGATTTTATCCTCTGATTCTACAATTTCAGGACAGTTCTCCTTAATAATTTCCTGGAATATCATGTCTAGATTCTTTTCTTGATCATGGCTTTCAGGTCATCCAATAATTCTCAGATTATCTATCCTGGATGTATTTTCTAGGTCAGTTGTTTTTCCAATGAAGTATTTCACATCTTCTATTTTTTCAGTTTTTTTTTTACTCTGCTCACCAGATTCTTATTGTCTCATGGAGTTATCAGCTTCTATCTGCTCAATTTTAATTTTTAAGGCCTTATTTTCTCCAGTAAGCTTCTGCACTTATTTTTCCATTTGGCCATTTTTTCTCCCATTTCGCCATTTTTTCCCCTCTCATTTGGCCAATTGTATTTTTTAAGGAATTGTTTTCCTCAGTTAATTTTTATGCCTCTTTTTGAAGTGTAACTCTCATTTGTTTTGCCATTTTTTCTTCTACCTCTCTTATTTGATTTTTAGAAGCCTTTTTGAGCTCTTCAAAGCAGGCTTTTTGGTCTTGAGACAAGATCATGTTTCCACTTGAGTTGTCACTTGTAGGCGTATTGATCAACTCATCTGAGTTTGAGTTTGGGTCTTCCCTTTCACCATAGAATTTGTCAATGGTAAGGGTCCTTTTTTGTTTGTTGCTCATGTTTTAAGGTATTTTTAAACTTATAAAGTTGAAGTATGCTCCGGGGGCATAGGGTTTACTGCTCTCAGCTGCCCCACTCTCAGCTGTTTCCAGTTATAGCAGTGAGGAGCTGCCCACTAAGCTGAACTTTGCTGAAGTGAGCTACCAGCTGAGCTGAGTAGTGCTGAACTGCCCTCCCCTTTCACTCAGGTGAGGCAGACCTTTCCTGAAGTCTTCTAAAATTATCTCAAGTAGCAGGATTGTGTCTCACTTTTTATAGGTACTGTAGTTCCAGTTTCTGTTTAGAGACTTGATTTAATGTTGTTTTTGAGGAAAATACTGGAAAGCTCAAGCAAGTTCCTAGTTTTTCTCTGCCATCTTGGCTCTACCTGCAATCTTATTAGATTTTACTAAATATTCTAACCTGCTTAGTTCTTCCTTGATTCTAATTCTATTATTGAACATGTTAGTCCCCTCCCCATCCTAGGTTCTCCAGTTCTGTGTCATCCACATATCTGATAAGATTACCATCTTTGCTTTTAACCAAATCATTGATAAAAAATGCTAAATCATACAGAGCCAAGGACGGATCTCTGTAACACTCCAATAACGATTTCCATTCATCTGGACCATAACCCATCCTCCTTATGATTCTCTCTCTCTCTCTCTCTCTCTCTCTCTCTCTCTCTCTCTCTCTCTCTCTCTTTCTCTCTTTAATTTTTGTTTGAGGAACCAGTTTTTCCTGGTTGGTCAGAACTGGGTCTAGATTAAAAATTCACACTATTTCTTCTTCTACTTTTTGAATAATGAAATTGATATTTGTTCAAGGCAAGGAATTATTAGATGATTCAATTTTGGCAGGAGAGAATCCAGCAGCTGTCAAAGTGATTGTAATCTGTCATTACTATATCATATCACTATGCCAGGATAATATTTCCCAAATTCCTCATCTATTTTCTGCTTCTGTCAAATGTTCTGCATTCCTTTTTTTCTTTTTTTGTAATAAACATTTTATTTATAGCTCTGGGTTCCATTATTCCCTTTTGAATATGATATATACATTTAGAGACATATTTGGATATGTGTATCATAGTACCCATCTGCATAAGTGTCAGTGATACCTGTGAGGTCAAACTTGTCTCTTCTATTAGGTATTCCAATGGACAATGCTCAATAACCGTTATTTTGTACATTTATATATAAACATTTAAGGTCATGACTTTATTTTTCTGCCTTTTCTGAATTAATGGGCATCTCTGATTATTCTTCTCATATATTAAACAATTTCTCTGTGATCTTAATTGGTAGTTTTCTATAATGACAGTTGCCTCTATCTGTCTTCTTTTTTCAGTTTAAAGCCCTTTTGATTAGATTTATAAGACTTCGGGTTAAATGTTTTCTTATTTTCCTTGTTATGTACACCCCAACCCTCCTCAGAAACATGTTATTGCTACATTCTTTACCATATTATAGAAAGCTAATTCCCATTATCACATACCATCTTCCAAACCACTTGTTCATTTCTAAAAATATACTTTTCCCTACGAAAGCCCTACCCTCACCTTATCTTTATTGGACAACAGGTATGAAAAACATTGCCTGTATCCCTAAAGTATTCAGTTTTTCTCCTAGACTTCATAATCCTTAGGAATGATGTTTAGGTTTCTTATGTCAGTAATTTATGCTTACATGAATCATCAAATGAGCAAAAGTCATTCCATTTGACATGTCTTTCTTTTTTAAGCGTGGCAATTGGGGTTAAGTGACTTGCTCAAGGTCACACAGCTAGTAATTGTCAAGTGTCTGAGGCCCGATTTGAACTCAGGTCCTCCTGACTCCAGGGTCAGTGCTTTATCCACTGCACCACCTAGCTGCCCCCATCTGACATGTCTTAATAGGATCTTCATCATGTCCTGAATGCATACCATGGGACAACAAATCTCTCTATTACTGATGTCAGATTGAGAAATAAGTGCTTTAATGTCCTTTTCATACCAAGAGGGAGTCATGAAGTGCTGCTATTCACCTCTTCTTCCTCTGACCCTTACTGGAAGAGCTTTGATCCCCATTCCTTAGAGCACAGGTAGTAAGCAGTTGCTTCCTCCTTAAAGGGATTATAGAGAAAAGCATTTCTCCTATTACTATCTCTGAGTATTCAGTGGTCCTTCTTCCTTTTCTTTTCTGCATCACATTCTTCTACTTTTCAGTCTCCTAATGGAGATTAAAGTTCCCTTCTACCTCTTCAGATCTATTTCCTTCTCTTTTTTAACTGAAAATGCTTCTATTTTTTTGAACAGCAATTCAGTGTAAACCCCCTTTCCTCCTCTTTCATGAGGGATACTGACCTGTATTTTGAGTATACATTGTAGTTACTTGGCCACAACAGAAAGATGACCATACAGCTATCTATGCAGGTCACTGCAAAATTATCCTTGCACTCAATCTTTCTTGGACCCAAGATCCTTAGCTCTTGTGTCCCATTCCCTTGGCAAGCAACTGTGGCAAATTTGCCATAAGACACTGGTAGCAGTCAGATCAGTACCTCCAGGTTACAATTCTTTCTTTGAGGTCTTAATAATGTTCCACTTTGTATCCTGGACTCAGCCCCATGAGTGTTCTCAGCTCTTTTGCAGGCTCTACACTCCATTTGTTTCTAATAGGGAGTAAAAGTTACTAAGAAAGAGACAGTTCTATTCCACTGTTTTTCCTAATGCTTACAAATATGAATGAGGCTTTTAAAAGAGAAATTTTCTTCCAAGGGCACCTGAAGGTAGATGAGTACTCAATACTTAGTCTAGTCCTTATTTACAGTCTCAAAGAAAACATGGGAAACGTACAAGCAACTACTTTGATTTCTGTATAAATCTAGGCACGTTTCCCAGCCAGAAAGGATAACCAAATTAAAGTGTATTCATGCCATTTATGAGAGAAGCTGTTTCTCCTTTCATCCAAAAGAGGCAGACAACACATTTTCCCTTAAGTGGATCAATTGCAATCAAGCATCCCAGACAGATATTACTGAGTGAGTGAGTGCCTGAGTGTGTGTGTGTGTGTGTGATACATTGAGAAGAGAGCTGGATTAGGAAACGGGAGGCCTGGATTCCAATCCAACAGCCTCAGACATTTACTTTCTGAATAATCATGTAACTTCTCTGAGCCTTATTTAATTTATCTGTTAAACAAGAATGATAATAACTCTGATAGTATTTGTCTTACAGGGTGGTTTTGAGGTTCTGAGATAATGCATATAAAATGTGCTTTGTAAATTTTAAAACACTATGTAAATACCAATTTATAATTTTTCTGTTGATCCTCCAGTTGATTAGGGGTATCTCTGAATGAGTAACTCTAGGTATTTAAATATGGAAATATGCAGCCTGATTAGGTAATGCAACATGTGTGTGTGTTTCTATTTGAACCACAATGGACTTAGGAAACTTGGAGTTACGTCAAAAGTCAAATATTCGCAGATGTTTACTGTTAACATGGTAAAATTTAGCAAGAAACTCAGACACTGTGAGAATTGGAAGGGATTGCAGAAATAATTTAGTCAAGCTACTTTATTTTAGGGAGAAGGAAATCCAGAAAAAGAAAATGAATTGCCGAGGTACACAAGAGTAAGTGATAAAATGGAGCTAAAATCTTTATCTCTGGACTCTAAATCTGATACATTTTTCATTCTCCCATCTTACACTTTTGAAAAAAAAATTTTTGACTAATTCATTTTTGCCTTCGGTAAGAATGTCTAATTTTCCTAGATTTAACTAAGAAATGGCAAAATTAAAAATTAAATAGCTAGTGAACATTGCAGTTTTTTAATTAATTTTCCCCCTTTGGTTGGGGGAATTTTTATTGATAAATGGTGTGTTTATTCGTTTATTTATATTAAACTAAAGTTATGCTTTTATTTCCTAAATGTTACAGTGGATGGGTGTGTGTGTCTGTGTGTGTGTCTGTGTGTCTGTGTGTGTGTTAAATGACCTCTAAGGTCCTCTGTCACTCTAATTCTATAACATCACATTCTACAAGGGGATACAACATTTAAACTTTTAACTATATGATCACCATCCCTATGCTGATGACTTTCAAATCTATAATGCCCTCATCTCTTCCCTGAACTACAATTCCACTTCTCCAGTTTCCTCTTAGCATCTTCATTATTCTCTATCCAAACTGAGCTATCTTCTCCACTAAAACTCTTCCCTTCTTCAAGGATTCCTATTTATATGAAAAAAAAAACCACTGCCATTTGCCCAGGCTCTCAGATTTTATGATTCTTCATGAATCTTTATTCATCTTTGTTTTTTCCTACTTCTTGACTACCCATTTTCAACTGGTTTCCATCCTACAAATCTTTCCCTACTACAATCCATTCTTCACTCAATGTCTTTTTTTTTTCCTAATAATAAACATTGTTATTTATAGTTTTGGTTCCAATTTGTATCTCTTTCCTCCCCCCCCATCCCTAAGGCAGCAAACAATTAAATATGGATTACACATGTATGATTATGTTTAACATTACCATATTTGTACTTTTGTACAAGAAAACTTGATTAAAAGAAAAATTGAAAGAAAGTGAACTTTGTAAAGCATGTCTGATCATGTCACCCCTTTATTCAATAAACTCTGGTGACTCATTATTTCCAGGTTATACTTTACTCCCCTCCATGTACTTTATAATCCAACCTTACTTGACCACTTTGATGGTTTTCACATGACTCTCCTCTCCCCCAACTTCTGACTCCATGCCTTTAGACTGAATGTTTTCTGTTCTAGAATGTTCTTCCCCCCATCTTCACCTCTTAGCTTCTCTGACTTCCTTTAACATTCAGTTCAAATCCTTTCTTCTTTCCTGTCCCTTCCAAGATTACCCTCCCTATCTCTGTCTTTCTTTGTGTCTACATATAGACACATACACGGATATAGATAGATAGCTTGTATATACTTAGTTATTGTATTTTTTATTTTGATTCTTGTGTCTATTTAGGAATTGGTATTCCATTAGAATATGGACTCCATGAGGGCAAGGACTATGTTTTGTCTTGATATCCTTAGGACTTAGTACAGTTAGTAAAAACTTGATAAATGTGTGTTGACTGACTGACTAATTAGGCTTCAAGTCCTGTTGGTTACATATAATCTTATACATTCATCACCTTCTAGCCACTAAAATGGGCACTAGCAATGGGATTATTAACTGGATTATGACTCAAGAAGTGGGAAGTGGAAAGGGAGTTACAAAGGTGGCTGAAGGGCAGAAAATATATATCTTGCAGTAAGATAGTTATCAAAAACATGACCAGGGAATAAAATGAAGGAGCTGGCCTAAGTAGAGTAGGCCATGTAAGGTAGTCACCAAGGGGGAAGGGATGAGGAGAAGAGAGAATGTTTCAGAAATACAGTTTATTGGATGGCTGGAGGATAACAGTCATATTTGCATTTAGAGTAATTATTTTGATGGCAGTGTAGAAAATGAATTAGAGAGGAAAGATATTTAAGGCCAAAGAAGATGCTATTTATATAACAATATATATCTGAACCAAGATGGTAGCCGTGAGAATAGAAAGAAGGGAACGTATGTGAGAGATTTTGTGGAGATCACAATGACAAGTGCTTGTATATGTGGGGTAAGCTAGATTAAGGTGTCAAGAATCTTAGAGTTAAGACACCATGATTGAGATCATGGGTTCTCCAGAAGGATAATGGAAACTTTTAAAGTAATAGAGGAAGCAGTTAGGTGGTACAATGGATAAAGAACTGGCCCTTGATTCAGGAGGACCTGAGTTCAAATGCAACCTCAGACACTTGACACTTACTAGCTGTGTGACCCTGGGCAAGTCACTTAATCCTCATTGCCCTGCAAAAAAAATAGTAATAGAGAAGTTCAGTGGAAAGAGGAGAATTAATGAATTCTGTTTGGGGTATATTGAATGTGACATGCCTGAGGGATATCCAGATTGAAATATCCAATAATCAGTTGATGAGATGGGTCAGGAGCTTAGGCTCCAGAGAGCCTATTGCTGAATGTTTCAATCTAGGAATCATCTGCATATATCTGATCATTGAACCTTTGGGGGCTGAGGAAGTGAGAGAGTTGAAAATATGGATTCTTACCCTGAGGTCCACCAATATCCAGGGAGTCCATGGATAGGTTTAATAAAGTCTTTGAACAAGGATGGGAAAGGAATAAGATCTTATTTTCACTAACCTCTACTGAAAATGAACAATTCCTTTAGTTGTTTAAAAAAATTATTCTGAGAAGTTCATAGGTTTCACCAATATTCCAACTGAGTTCATGACACAGAAAAGATTAAAGACCTTTGGTCTAGAGAGAAAAAAGGAAAGGGCCCAGGACAGAACTTGTGGATATAGCCCCAGTTAGTGGATATGACATAGATTATGATCCCACAAAGGAAACTGAAAAAGAGCAGGCAGTCAGGTAAACAATGAATCCAGATATAAGTCTCTCCCCATCCCCACCGCACTCGTGTACACACACACACACACAAACACACACACACATACCCCCTGGGAAAAGTATCTAGGAAAATACAAATTCCTTAACCTAGCATTGAAGACTTCTATAAACTAGATTCAACCTTCCTTTCCACTCTTATTTCACATTATTCCCTTTTATACACTCAGTGTCTGGCCAAACTGGGCTCCTAGGTTTTTCCCCAAATTGTCATGCTGTCTTGCATTTGCACAGTGTCATCTCAGGTACCTAAAATATACCCCCCTTTCTTCTCCACCTTTCAGAATATTTTTCTTCCTTCAAGGCTCAGTTAATTCATCTTTCATCACTGGAGAACTTTCTCTGATCATTCCAGAGGAGAGGTCTCACCCCCCCCCCCCCATCAAACAACTAGCAAGATAAACTAGAGTCAGCTAGGTGGTGAAGTGCATTAATCACTTGGCCTAAAGTTACAAAAAGACCCAAGTTCAAATCCAGCCTCAGACACTTAGCAGCTGTGTGCCTCTGGGCAAATCATTTAGCCTCAGTTATCTCAACTGTAAAATGAGTATAGTAATACCTGTCTCCCAGGGTTGTTGTGAGGATCAAATGAGATGATTCTTGTAGAGTAATTTTCACAGTGCCTGGCACATAGGGCTACTATGAAGATGCTTAATTATCACTATTATTATTCGTCCTGTAAAAAAATGAATTATTAATAACTATAACTAACATGGAAAAATTATATAATTGGATTTATGAAAAATTATAGGTTTGGAGAAATTATAATTGGGCCATAGGTCCCTTCGTGGTCACCATTAAATTTGAAATATTTTAAAATTGACTAGCCTAATTTTGGGGCTAATCTAACTTGGGTACTAATTCTGGGACTGTTGACCACCTGGCTATCTGACTGCTGTTAATTTAATCTGGGCTGTTTATAAAGTTCCACCACACTGTTCCACTCCCCAAATTGATAAGCAGAAGATTAAGAAGTCTCTTAACTAAATAATCAAAGCAGAGTTTATTTATGAGATATTATTTCAAATTAAGAATACAGGAAAATAAAATGTACAACCTGACAGTCACATTGCGGTGTGTCTCTTTCCACTGCATCTCAACCTTTTTTTTAATACAATAAGGGCCTTAGCCACCTCTTGCCCTAGGGCACTCAGATACTTTATTCTAACTCTGAGCCCCTTTCACTTTGTAAATCCTCCTGCTTCTAACTTTCCTCTCCTTACTGCCACCGCTGAACCCCTGTGTTTCTCTCCCTCACCGACCTTCTGTCTGTCTGTCTGCTCTGTCAGTCTGCCCTTTGGCCTCTCTTTTCCCTGCTCCTAGTCCTTCTCGTCTTCTCCTGTGTCCTTGTAGCCCCCTTTCTAGTCTGCCGCGCTCCAACCTTTCTAATCTCATCAGCTGCCGCTTAACCTCTTCTCCGCCTCGTCTAGTCCGTCCCATCCCCCTCAGTCTAACCCCCAGGTCTCTATATATCTTTCTTTTCTCCACTCAAATCTCAGGGCTTCCTGCGCCCCCACAGACCAAGCTAATCTGCCAGTCAGGGCTGCAGCTGGGGCTGGGGGGATACTCCAGCATCAGGTGCCTCAGCACAGGCCCTTCAGGATCTTTCAGATAGCTCTGCTCAGGTCGGAGGGAGCTGGGGGCTTTTTTTTTACCCTTAGCTGTCTGACCTGGCGTCTTGTACAGCCCACGGGGCTTTTTGGCTCAGCTGAAACTGTGGGGGAGGGGGCTCTAGCACCTCCCACATTGAAGAGACCCTGAGGGCCTAAGGCTTTCTAATCTCAGCCTAAAGGTAGGGTCCCCAAATCAAAATAAATTTCCACAGTCCTAAGCAAGAAAGTATATTTGCCTGCATGATAATCACTAAGACTTGGTGGAATAAGACGTGTGTGTGTGTGTGTGTGTGTGTTAGAGAGCAACACTGAACAGTAATCAAGGCTGTTTTTGAGGAGTGAGCCCCTGACCAACTTGATGAGTTTACAACATAAGAAGGCTTTATTTGTGACTTTGGCTCTTTATCCCTTTTGAGCATTTGGTTCTTTGTTTCAATGACTGGGTATGAAGAGTATTATGATTCAGAACCTTTCTTTTGTCGTGGGCATATAAAGGATAAATCAATAAAAGGCTCAGATCTTGTGTCCTTTTCCCTCTTCTGAGCATAAGGCAGAAATTAGAACCATGAGAATAGACTCCGATTCCTGGAGACACCTTGCTTTGTTTGGCATATGCATAGCCACCAAGGGAATAATCAACTATCAATCCCCTTCTTTCTTCACACTCAAAGATGATATCAGTTGGTACAGTGATAGCTTATCAGGTTTTATCAGACCCCTTGTGTCTGAACCAAGCTATGTAGAGGCAGTGGTAGAAAAATATGGGCAGAGAAATACCCACAATGCAGCCTTGGGGAAGAGAACCATGTGGTATAAGTTGTGGGAGTACTTCAACTCCATATTTCTGAAGGAATACAAAAATATCTCAAGCCCCAACCCTCTTGAGAGTTGAGGGAGGAATTCCTGAGCAGCAAGTTTCCAAAATCTAGCCTCCTTTAGAAGGGGGGGACAGGGTGGAATTTCCTGGGCAGTGACAGTCTCATGGACAGAGGAGAGCAAGTTCATGTGGAATCTGAAATGGAAGAAGCAGACATGGAGTCCAAATAATGGTAAGGGTAAAACAAAATACCTGTGCTTTATCCTGTGAGGTTGCCCATAAGTTTTTTAGATGGTACAGTTCTGATAGAAAACAGATTGCTTTTCTTACAGCTCCAAATGAATTTCCATTCTGGATGAGGGCAGGGAGTCCAAATATACAGGATAGATACTTTTATGGGTCTCTGTAATGAAAGTGGGACTCCATGGAATGCCAGAGCCACTTGTCCAGACACCTCAATGAGGTTTTCCTTCAAAGACATTTAAGCAATAAGAAAAGTACCGTAAAGGTTTGTTTACCTTTCAAAAGGATTCAAGACACAGGATATTGCTTTGAAATTGAAACTCTATAGGCCCTGAGGATAAGCTAAGATTTGAGGAGAAAAATTGTATTGACTATTTCTGATGTGTATTTATGAAGTGTTTAACATAGTTCTTAGTACATAGTAGGTGCCAAATACATGCTCCTTTCCTCTTCTCTTTTCCTTTCCATTATTAGGCAGTGTGCCCTAGAGCCCTAGCGATGAATACCACTGGGAATGACTTGCTAAAGCTTCAGAATGGCTGAGGCCAGAAAAGATAAACAACAAATAGATGTTTTAGCTATTTGGGGTTGGGGTGGGGGTGGGGGAGGATCATCAAAGAAGGGATAGGCTTGCTGCTTGAGGAGTGAAAAAGAATGTTGTAACTGTCAGCAGCAGAGCTGCTCAATTTTAATTTTATTGTTGTTTCCTCTGCCAAAGGGTATGACCTTTGGATTTGAAACCTTTGGGTTTTGATACCCAAGATGAGTGAGTTGAAGCAAGAGAGAACTTAGTTGACCTTGATGAGTTAAAATCACCTGGCTCAGTTAAACTTTATCCTCAGATACCAAAATAATGTCATTACTGAACCATTGTCTATGATATTTGAAAGATTGTGACGAACAGTAAAGATATGGCACAACTGGAGAAAGACAAGAGTATTTCTGATTTTTAGAACTTCAGACATATGCTAGTGGTCTTGATTTTAATTAATATATGGGGGAAATCTAGAATTTTTACATGGATAGTTTGTAAAAGGTCAATAAGGTTTCATCAAAAAACAGTTCATGGTACACTAATGTTATTTTCTCTTATGACAGGATAGCAAAACTAAAAGCATTTATTAAGTGTCCACTATGTTCCAGCGGAATGTTGGATATATAGTTTGCCTAAACCTTAGTAAAACGTTCAATCAAATCTCTCATGTTTGTAGAAAAGTTGATCCATGGGTAAGACAAAATACAAATTTTAGCCAAGTCCTGACAAGTCCAAATAATGAATTCTCCTGAAGTGCTTGCATGTAGTGATTTGTACTATTTGAAGTTATAATTATATAAATTATGGTAAATGGTTCCAGCACATTGGAAATATGCCATTTGAATTCAAATAATGCATCTACTTGGGGAGGGAGGGGGATCATTATTTGTACTATTCAGGATTTAATTGTAGGTAGAATTAGGATAGTTTGAAAGGCCAGACCAAGCAAATAATCATTAATGGTTCAATGTCACCTTTGCCAGTGGAGTTTCCCAGGGACCTGTTTAACATGCTTATCAGTGACTCTGATAGAGGCATAAATGACATGTTTATAAAATTTGCAGATGACCCAAAGCTGGGAGTGATCATCAACATACTAGATCTTCTCTAAAAAGACCTTGGCAGGCTAGAACATTGATGGGAATTTTATTAAATGAAATTTAATAAGGATAAACATAAAATCTTATATTTTTTTTAGAATTTAAAAAAAGACATTTTATTGGCATGTTTATATTGCCTAGATGGCCCCCTGTAATGCTGTCTCTCCTCACTTCCGAAAAATGATCCTATATAAGACTTATACTTATTTAAAAAAAAAACAAAAAACAGACTTCATATGTACAAGATTAGACAAAGCATGGTAAGAAATTTTTTTCTGAAAAAGTTCTAGTGGGTTTGGGGGATTGCAAACTCAATATTAGTCAATCCTATGATTTAGAAACAAAAAAAATTCTATTGTGAATTGAGGCAGCAGTAAGAGGTTCATAGTGACCTTTATGGCTCCCAGTCACCCAAACTGGCAACTTCAGTGTTATTCTCGACTCCTCATTCTCTGTCACTCCATCTAGCCAAGCTATTGTCAAATCTTGCCCCTTCTATCTATGCAATGGCTCTCCCATAAGTCCTCTTCTTTAAAATCTCAGAGCCAACCCCCAGTTTACTTCGCACCTGAATTATTGCAATAATGTTCTAATTTGTCTTCCTGCATCATGTCTTCTCAGTCTAACCCATTCTCTTAGCTGCCAATCTAGGTTACCTATAGTCCACCCCCATCTTCCTTTAGTGGTTCCCTTTTACTTCCAGGATTGAATAGAAATCACCATGTTTGGCATTTACAGCCCTGAGTTCACAACCCTTTCCTGTTTTTCTAGTCTTCTTACCCTTGAATTCCCTCCCTGAACTCTGTGCTTTAGCAGTCTTGGCCTATTTATTACTGTTCCTTCCACAGGACACATCTCTTATTCCCAGTGCCATTGTACTGGCTACATCTTCTTCAACTGTGCTTCTTACCTCCTCTGGCTTGCTTAAAGACTCAGATTGAATTCTGCCTTCTGCAGAAGGTCTTTCTAAGTCTCTTTAGTTGCTAGGGTCAGTGGGTCTTCCCTTCTCAAGTTATCTTACATCTACTCTGTAGATATCCTGTTGAGAGAAATGATTATCAAATAACAAATTATTGGGGAGATCCCTGACTTTTCCCAAAAATTTACCCCACCTAGACTATTTTATCTAGGTGGCATTGTTGCTCCATCTAACCAGAGAACCTTGCAAAGAATTTAATCTAATGTGAATGCTAGCGCATTGTGTTCCACTCTGGCAGGTTTAGGCAGAGGGATAGATCCTTTGTCTATATTGCCCAAGGCTAGGACTGAATTGGAAGTAAATGACAGGATCAAAGACTTATTCCCCCAGACCCTCATTGGAATGGGTCTACCTCTCCTTGTAATGTTCATTCTCTCTCATGACTTGTTAACCAATCAGAGTCCATTGCTCAAGAACATCTGTTCTGCCAAGTGTAACGATTGGAATGATGCCACCTGCTAGAAGACTCTCAAAGACCTTTACTTCATGGTGGAGCTTTTCTACAGTAAGTCTCCAGCAGGTGGCATCATTCCAATTGTTACACAAGGGCATTTAAGCATTGAGTGGGTTCCACAAGGGTCTTTGACATTTGAGAGTGTCAATAACCCTTTTTATTAATTATATGCTAGGGTGATTAATAAAATGATTAGTTACCCAGAAATTATGTTTGTTGAACTTTTTATATGCCATCCTCTATGTGTACCCTCTAAGTTGCAACTTCTCTGAATTAGTATGCTAGCCCCAGGAAGGGCCCATACCCACCTACCTACCTGTCTACCTACCTACCTACCTACCTACTTACTTACCTACCTACATTCATACATACATATATGTATACACACATGTATGTATGTATTATGTGTTTTTGTGTGTGCATGTATTACATCTCAAGTGTTTAGCACAGGGCCTGGAACATAAGTTCTTAAGCCTTGGTTGTTGACTGATGGGACTGAATGAAAGAAAAAAGATAGCATCTTGCTGTTGTTGTTCGTCCTTTCTCAAAGAGGACCATTACAAAGGGGTGATGTCATGACTTGCACTGAATTGGATTTAAGTCAAGGAGGGCTGTGTAAGATCATCAACTTCACTCTCTCCTCCAGAGCCATCTGGATGCAGTGGCAAGATCTGTCTATCTATCTATCTATCTATCTATCTATCTGTCTGTCTGTCTGTCTGTCTGTCTGTCTGTCTGTCTATCTATGTACCTCTCATCTCTATATGTGTGAATATGTATATATAGATGTATTGTGTATATGTAGATGTATAAATATGTATATATGCATGTGTGTATATTTATGTATGTATATGTGTGTAAATATGTATATCTATCAATTGCCTTTAAACATGCAGTGCCATTTTCAATCATATATATATTTATATGCATCTTCATATATAGGCCCCACATGTTTTAAGGCAATTGGGGTTAAGTGACTTGCCCAGGGTCACACAGCTAGTAAGTGTCTCAGGTGATATTTGAACTCAGGTCCTCTTGATTCTGGGCCCAGTACTCTATCCACTCTGTGCCACCTAGCCACTCCTTAGTTTGCTGTAGTCTGCCTTGGAAGACCTCCTGTGTTCATCCTGGGCAGCATTTTTTTTGGGAATAACATTGACAAGTAGGAGTGCTTCAAGAGGAAATCAACACAGATGGTGAAAGGCTTCAAGTCCCTTCAGATGAAGCATCTACTAATGCTTAACCTGGAATAAAGAAGACTGATGGTGAATATCATGAAGAGATGACAACTGTCTTAAGTATTTGAGGAGCTGTTTAAGTAGAAGGAGGATTAGATATGTTCTGTCTGATCCCAGAAAGCAGTAGGAACAAGTGAAAATTCCATGAAGCCAATAGAAATAAAATTAAATTAAAATTAAAAAATTAAAATTAAATTGGTCATAATAGCCAAAACTTATATTACATTAAACTTAACAATACGCTTTACATATGTTATCTGATTTGATCCTGTAAACAAACTTCTAAGCTATATACATATTTGACAGATGAAGAAACACTTTAAGTGCCTGATCCATGGTCACAAAGCTAGTAATTGTGTAAAGCAGGATTTGAACACAGTCTTCCTGATTCAAAGTCCCTTTCCATGTTATATTTGCTATGCCACCTAGATACCTCAAATTTAAATGTGATGCCAAGAAAACCTCCCAGCAGTGAGTGCTCTGCCTATTGGAATGGGCAACATTACATGCAATGTCCTAGAGATGATAAAACAAAGACTGAATGACCTTGTGCCAGGATACATTGTCAATAAATTGCTTTACCAAATGTGGCTGCAGAAAAAGAAATATCATTAAAAGGTTCATTTCACAGTGAGTATTTCATTAAAAGAGAAGAATGGGGGTCAGCTAGGTGGCAAAGTGGATAAAGCACTGGCCCTGGATTCAGGAGGACTTGAGTTCAAATCCTGCCTCAGACACTTAACACTTACCAGCTGTGTGACCCTGAGTAAGTCACTTAACCTTCATTGCCCTGCGAGAGAGAGAGAGAGAGAGAGAGAGAGAGAGAGAGAGAGAGAGAGAGAGAGAGAGAGAGAGAGAAGAATGGAAAAGCTTCTTGAACAAAGTAAAGGGACAGATCTCCTGATCAGGGCAGTGTTGCTGAAAATATAATACACCTTCAAGAGTATAGAACAGACCCAGGGATAGGTCATGGTTTGCAAATGTTTTTTTTTTTTTTTTTTTGCAAGATAGGATTCCCTATTCTTCCCTAATCCCGGGTCTGGAAAGAAAACATTTTAGTATTTCCTCATTGATCATCTGATGGGTGCCACTTGGAAGCTAGAGTAAAGAAGATCCAAGTTCAAATCTATTCTTAGACACTTGCTAATTTGTGACCCTGGGCAAGTCACTTAACTGTTCTATGCTTCAGTTTCTTCAGTTGTAAAATAGGGATCACGATAGCACTCACTTCACATGGTTGTTCTGAGTATCAATCTAGATAATATCTGTAAAGCACATAGCGTAGTGTTGGAATATAATAGGTATGTTATAAAGACTTATTCGCTTCCCTATTAAGTATTGTTTTTATGAGATGGACATGGAGAGCACTTCCAATTCTTAAATTTTTTTGATTCTGTAAATGTTTGTTTCCTGGAGCACATAGTCAGGAACTTTCCTTTGCTTCCATCACTTGCTGGTTGTTCTTTGTTTGATCTTTTTACTTGTGTCTGACTCTTCATGACTTCATATGGGTTTTCTTAGCAAACAAACTGGAGTGATTTCCCATTTCCTTCTCCAGTTCATTTTACAGAGAAGGAAACTGAGGCAAACAGGATTAAGTGACTTGCCCAGGGTCACATAGCTAGTAAGTATCTGAGGCCAGATTTGAACTCAGGAAGATGAGACTTCCTGATTCCAAATCCAGTGCTCTATCCACTGTACCACCTCACTTCTCCATTATTTCCTACCTTATATTAAACTTGCCTGTGCATAAATCATATCACTCTACCACAATAGAACATAAATTCTTCAAGAAAAGGGACTGTACCATTTTTATATTTGAATCTCCAATGTTCAATATGTTGCTTTGCTCATAGCCTATACTTCATGCATACTTTTCCTACTTTTCCAACCATATTTGACATCATTCCCCTTTATGAATACTACAGTCTAGGGGGCATCCAGGTGGTGCAGTGGATAAAGCACCAGCCCTGGATTCAGGAGGGCCTGAGTTCAAATCCGGCCTCAGACACTTGACACTTACTAGCTGTGTGACCCTGGGCAAGTCACTTAACCCTCATTGCCCTGCAAAAACAAAAAACAAACAAAAGAATACTATAGTCCAACCAAACTGGCCTTCTTCATGAGCACTTCTCATCTTGTCTCTCTTTTGTACTGACTGTCCTCAATGCTTCAATTTTATTCTCTTCTCACCTCCAATTCTCAAGTTTCCCTTATCCTCTCCCTAAATTCTCCAAGTGCCTTCTCCCTAAAATTATCAAATTTCTATTTTGAATCTCTTTTGTATATTCCTTTAACATTAGATGTTCTTAACTTGAAATCTCTCTGGGAGTCTGTGGCTAGATTTGAGGGGGCTGACAAACCTGAGTGGGGAAAAAAAATCTTTGTCTTCACTAAGGTTTGTAATCCTTTGTATAAAGTTTCTGCTTTATTCATTTAAAAAGAATATTCTGAGAAAAGATATATAAGCTTCATCCAATGGCCATGACACACGAAAACGTAGGTTAAGAGCCCCTTATCCATAAAGACTTGTTATTTCTCCTCTCTAGATTGGAAGCTCCTTAGAGGCAAGGACTGTTTCACTTTTTGTATTCCTAATGCCTAGTACAGTGACAGACACTTAGGAGCCACTTAATAAATGCTTATTGATTTGAATTCCACTTTTATACAGATCTAATTCTTTGTAAATTCTCTGAGATGAAACCCATTTCTCTGCAACTTTGGCCCACTTCTCCAAGTTAAAATTCCATTTAAGAAATTCAAATGAATATTTCTTAAGTACATATTAAACTCTATTCAAGGCTTTGTCCTAGAGGATGGTGATAGAAAGCTAAAATGAAACCCCCCTCAAGGAGCTTACAGATTTGAAACATAAAGATTCTATGTTTACTAAATCAAAGGGATCTCTAGCCCTACAATGAGGAAGGTTCCTCTAGGCCTGGGACAGTCATGGAAGGCCATTGCAAGGCAGAAATCCCTCTGATGACTTAGCTCCTCTCTCCAGGGAACACTAGTCTAGAAATACTGCAAATGAGAAAAAGAAATTCAAAAATAGAGAATAACATTTGACAATTTCTAATAACTTTCAAATCCCCAAGCCAAAAATTTTTTATAGATTTTATTGCATTCATTCAACTAACCCTCCACACTAAATTCCTCCCATGATACCTCATCATGGCATAGATTTGACTTTGGACATTTGAAGATTCTGTGAAAGGAACCCAAGCTCTGATGATTTCTACCAATCTGAAAAGACATTCAAATATCATATTATTCAGAGGTGGGGGAAAAATTAGTCCAGCTCTTTTCCTTTTGTAGAGATGGAAATCTACTTTGAGAGGTAATGATTTTCACAAGTTTCCCCAGGTAGAATCAGAGTCAACAAGCATTTCTGAAATGCTCACTATGTGCCAGGCACTGTGCTAAATGTTGGAAATACAAATAAAAGCAGAAATAGATACAGTCCTTGCCCTCTGGGTTCTAATGGGTGAAGACAACATATGAAAGGAAACTGAAGACAGGAGGTGTTGGGAACAAAGGTACCCTCTTTGATGAAAACGGCATAGAGAAAGTCTGAAGTACACTCTGGAGAGGAATAAGATATGGCTGGCCTGGGCGTCTTCATCAAATGGAAGTTCTGAGGAAGAGGCTGCAGGGAAAGTGAGTGCTTCTGATGTGTGAATTCCTGGCGTGGAGTGAGGCTTCAGAATGAAGAATTGGGGTATGATAGAGAAGGTCTGGACTATAACTTGGAAAGAGGTGGTAAGTAGCTCACCTGAGAGTCAAACTTAAGTCTTCTGATTGTAAATCAAACGTTATTTCTCCCATTTTCTTACTTCCCCCAAATGACTGTGTTTCCATCAACCAAAGACTGCCTAGTTAAGTGGTGACAGGTTCATTCCTACAGTTGGCCACCAGGTGATGGATTTTTTAATTATTTTGTCTGTGTCACCTCAGTAAGAGAGTATGCTAAGGTGTGGAGCAGTTGTGCTGTGCATGGTTCGAGTGCCAAGGCTGAAAAAATCATGGATCTCATTAGCCATTTCTGATGTAATTAATGATTTTCAGTCTCCCTACCCTTTAGAACGTCACTTGGTTTCTCTGTGTCTCAGTTTATTCATCAATAAAATGTTATTGACATTTGAGGCCCATTGACTGCCTGAAATATGCTATCACATGGAGATAACATAGAGAGGCCCTAATTATCAAGATGACAGTCCAATTGGTTAGTTGACAATTTCTTGAGTGACAAGCTGATAACCATTTTGGTTATACATCTGAACAAAGTTTTTTCTAGTAGGGAGGTTTTACTACTTTAATAGACTGCTTCCCATAGGAATCTGCTGTATGTATTTCCTTGGAGAGTACCTGAAATGAAAATATTATTCCTTCCTAGAACATCACAGGTATTTTTTTCTTTTTTAAAATGAATATTTCACATCTTAACATATAAAATTGGGATAAATTTTTTAAAATCTCCATGAAATTCAACCATTGCTATCAATTTTCTCATTCGTTCTCCCCTGGTGGTCAGGGGAAATAGTTTTGTGTTTCTTTAAAAAATTCCAATGGGTATTATTCAAGTCTCTTTTCCTACTCAATTTGAAAAAAAAAATTCCATTGTAATGGCTATCCTAAAAAAGTATGGTATCTCATTTTAGAATGCTAGAGCTGTCTACAAGTCATCAATTCCCTCTAGCTACTTTGCCACACTGCCTTTTTCTTAAATTAGAAAAATAGCATCCAGAAATAGAATCTTGTAATTTAGTTCTGGGTGCCACACTTAAGAAAAGACAATGACATTTTAGAATTTGTCCAGAGAATAAGAACTACAATGAGAAAGATACTGAAAATGAGTCCATGGAAGGATTTGTTGAAGAAACAAGGCACCTTTAGGGAAACGGAAAGACTTAGGCAAGACATGATCATGATCGGTGCCTTCTTGCAATTACTCAATTAATTCTCACTTAGAAGAGAGATTGGACCTGTTTTTGTAGATCCCAGAGGACAAAACTAGGATCAGTTTTTCAAGGATCTCATTGATTTGATTCAGATATTATTTGGTAATCTCTGAGTTCCTATTAAATCCTTTACAAAAACCTTTTGACTTTTATTCTTCTCAAACTGGTAGATATGTTCTCAGTGCCTTTCTTTATTTCCCTCCTACTTTCAGGTCTTAATTTATTTAGAAATTATTGAATGACTATAATTTTCTAGACTTCACATAATGTATTTACTTTCATAATATTGACAGCTTAGTTTTCCCCCCTCTTTTTCTCTTCCATCTGTAAAATATTGAATTCTATTAACCTCAGTCACATTATTGATAAAAGAAGACTAGGCTGGTTCCTGTAAACAGCTAATGCCATTATTATCACTGTACCATACAGCAATCCCTCACTTAATGTGAGGGCTTTGGTGCAGGGAAGTGCCCCTTGGAGTGGAAATGTGTTAATAGAGGGATTGCAATGAAGACTTATTATGTGACAGTGGTAATGTGTGTATACCACTGCTCATGAAGGGTTAGAATAGGCAACCACCCAGAAAGAGTGATTTTAGGAGCACCATGAAGACTCCCTTGACTGAAATATCTCTCCTGCTGCCCTGCCAAAGCATCTAAGTGCCAACCATAAGAATTTTATTCTTTTGGTCCTAGAAGGCTTTTCAATCTTGTGGAATTCCCTATTAAAATGCAAACACCCTAAGGAAATGTAACAACTTAATCCTTTTTCAGATAACACAGAAAATAGTTGATGGGGTTTTGATAGCAAGATAAAAATACAGAGAAGAGATAGGGTTTGGATACAGAAGGAAGGGGAGGGACACTTACAGGGAAGTGGAAGGCACTAGACAAGGCCTGTTTTTGCCCAATTTGTGTCATTCTGAGAAAGTAACACAGGGCAGCAATCTTGGAACCAAAAGATTTCCATGTGGACCTTGGATACTGCCATCTATTTGCTCATTTAGTTTCTCAGCACTTCAGTCCCTCCATCTATAAAATGAGCAGAATAATCCTTGTTCTGCTGGTCTCAAATGGTTGTTCAATCAATCAAGCATTCAATCAATAAGAATTTATTAGTGTAGCATGGCCCACACATTGCAAAGGCTGTTTGCCACATGTAGCATGATGGTATCATTGTATAGCTTGAAGGGAGACAGATTAGACATCTCTAACCACTTCTCTCCTTACCTTTTCCAAGGGATACTTTAATTACTTCTAAGAGGGGAAACAGGAATCTGTTGCCAGATTCTTGGCCACTATGTTCTCCTCAGAGAGAAGGGAGTGTTGGGCTAGAAATATTAAATATTAATTGTCAAGGGTCTATGATTTTCAAGTTCAATCTATCTTGTGATTACTGTTATTGGGAGGAAGCAATACTTTAAGCTTTATAACCAAAGTTTAAACTCTTTCCCACCAAATACCAGTTCTAAAATGAACACACATATTGAGTAGCAAAGAAAGACAATTGTAGAAATAGCAAAATAGAAATCAGAGAAAGTATACATAGGACAATATGTACCAGACAATACAGAGTAAAAGAGTTCTCCCATTGGGGAAGAGGTAACAAGTCAACCAAGAGAGAAGGTCCTGGGTCTCACCCATGGAGAAATTCCCCAAAGTCTCTAGTGCAGCAAGCTGGGGACAAGGAAGTGATGGAGACTTCTAGCTTCTCTTGTGTCTTCCCAGAGTCTTTCCATTGAGAATCCTAAAGTGAGGTTGGCTTCATTCATATTCTCTCTTGAAGTTGGAAGCCAGAAGTACTCAAGTGACTCCAGAGCCCAAAGAAACTCTCCAGCTCAAAGAAGGTACAAAGGAAACTGGAAAGACTGAATTTCTCTCTTGTTCTCAATAACTGCACCCCATGCCCCATGAAGGCTCAGGACATTGCTCTGTATCACTGAGAAGAAAGTCCCATGCCAGTAGGCTTTGGGACTGAGGTTACATTAGAAATTTGCTATGTGGGGCAGCTAGGTGGCACAGTGGATAGATCACTGGCCCTGGATTCAGGAGGACCTGAGTTAAAATCCGACCTCAGATACTTGACACTTACTAGCTGTGTGACCCTGGGCAGGTTACTTAACCCCAATTGCCTGGCCAAAAAAAAAAAAAGAAAAGAAAAAAAAAGAAATTTGCTATGTGTCAGATTCTGTTCTTGTCACAGGGGATATAAAGACAAAACACTCTTGAAAAGCAACCTTCTATTGGAGGAAGCAGCATATGCATATTTAGGTGTGTGTATGATACCTACACTATAAATGCAAGCTCTCTTCTTGTGGTGGAAGTCACTAGTAGTTAGGGGATAAGTCAAGATTTCATGAAGCAAGTGGTGCTTGACCTAATTTCCAGGAAATTAGGGATTTTAAAAGGTAGATATGATGAGAAAGTACATTCCAGGTATGAGGGACAGCCAGTGCCAATGCAGAGAGATAGGAGATGTTGTGTCACATATGAGAAAAAGCAAGAAGACTAGTTTGCCTAGCCTGTATAGGAATTTATAATAAGGTTTAAAAGTAGGTTGGAGCCAGACTCTGAAGGTCTTTAAATGTCAAACAAGGGAATTTATATATGATTTGGGGGGGGGGGGTCAGGGCAATGAGGGTTAAGTGACTTGCCCAGGGTCACACAGCTAGTAGATATCAAGTGTCTGAGATCGGATTTGAACTCAGATCCTCCTGAATCCAGGGCCAGTGCTTTATCCACTGTGCCACCTAGCTGCCCCTATATATGATTTTACAGGTAATAGTGAGCCACTGAAGTTTTTTGAGTAGAGGAATGACATAATCAAACATGTGCTTTAGAAAAATGACTTTGGCTTGGCAGGGAGAAGAGATTCGATTGGGCAGAAATGAGTCAAGAAGAATAATTAGAAAAAAACAAAATACTATTAAGGGAAAACAAACAAAAAAGAATAATTAGGAAGCTGTTGTGATAGTGAGAGGTGATAAAGGCTTAAACTAGGATGGTGATTGTGGGAAAAGAGAGGAAGAGATAGGTGTGAGCGTTCTTGTGGCTGCAGAAGGCACAACATTTGGCAACTGATTTCCTGTGTAGGGTGATGAAATGTGAGTATGGCTCCAGTCTTACAAACTTGGGGTCCATGACAGAAACAGGGAAGCATGGAAGAGAAGTGAGTTTGAGGAAGGGAAAGATTTCTTTCTGTTAAGCAAGTGCTTTATAAAATTGAAAGCAATATGTAAATGGGATCTATTATTTTCCCTCGGTCCTGCTGAACTGACATGTTTGTGTGTGATACAAAGAGAAAGAGAATGTTCAGAGTGATTTGCAGGCAGTTTTTACATTCAGCATAATAGGCCATGGAGCTGGGGAGGAACTTGGAAATAATTAAGTATACTGCTCCCCCAATTCCATTTATCTATAAGTGGAATTTATAAATCTTCTCAAAGAGGAAAGATTACTTGTTCCAAATGATATAGTTTGTTATACTGAGCCACAATTCGAATTCAAGTCCTACATAGGATTGTCTCATAAACATCAAAAATGGGATTATTTCATGTTTGTGTCCCCTGAACCTAGCACTCTGCTTTAAACATAGTACACACTTTAAGTTCATTTTTGATATATACAGTGAAGGAAAACAAAGTCTAGCATGTTACATACTGTACAATTCAGGAAAAACCTGGATTCCAATATCCCTTTTAGTAAGACACAACGCTACTCTGAACCTCAATGTGCCCATCTGTAAAATTCCAATGATAAAATTTACAATTCCTCCCTCACAGGCTTGCTGTGAGAAAAGTGCTTTGTAAAGAATAAATTATATGGGGCAGCTAGGTGGTGAAGTGGTTAAAGCACTGGCTCTGGATTCAGAAGGACCTGAGTTCAAGTCCCAGGTCAGACATTTGACACTTACTACCTATGTGTCCCTGGGCAAGTCACTTAACTCTCATTGCCCCATATCCCCTAAATGTTAATTCTTGTTTCCTGGTTGAGATCTGTGATTTCATCTGTATGTGGAATTCCTGCTACGGGAGCCCCTTTCCCCAGTGATGCAGATCAGCAGCTCCTTCGTAACTTGCGGTCTCAGTTGTGTGAGGCAGTGAAAGGTTAAGTGATTTGTGTGTGTTTCTTTGGCCAATATGTGTCAACTCAGTGGTCAAACTCTAAAACAGACCCTCTAGCTATTTATAGCATGTAGCCACTTTTGTTATTATTCCTGTTCTTTCTGTTGTTATCATTCTCTGAACCTCAGTATTCCCCTCTGTAAAATAAATGTGTTGGATCTGATCATCTCTAAGGTACCATCTCAATTTTGTAATAAAAAAATAGGAGAGAAGAACTATGACTTTTTTCCCTTGTATATATCATCTCTTCATCTATTGTCAGGTCAGGCATCTAACACATCTAAATAGCATTTTAACTACAGAGAGCAAATTTGTTCTCCTGCTTCAGGGTTTGCTGCTTGGGTTGACAGTGACTTCTGATGATGCAGTGATTTTGTTTTCTTCCTATTTACTCTTTTTCATTTTTTTTTAATTTAAAAAGTTGTTAAAAGAACAATTTTAGAAAACACATGTGCTTGTGTTTAATTGACTATTGAGTACCCACTGGTCAGTGCTTGGAGGCAGAGCCATGGAATGGAAACTCAGAGCAACCAAAACTTCCTCTATAGCTCATTGGCTACACTGGGGAGAAGAAGCCCAGAAAATAATGAATGTCTTTGTTTTAGAAGCTGAGCCATTCATTAAGGCACAGTAGGCAAGGGGACTTAATGGTATTTTCACACATTCTATTGGAACAGGGGAAGTAACTTGTTTCGTTGGCTGTAGAGCCAGAACATATATCCTTATTCTTTGTCAACACCAAAAGGACAGAAGAATTTGCACCCCAATCTGTTCAGAAGGCAACCTGTTTTAATTGTATTGCTTGGGGAATGAATGATGGTGTGGTGGTGGTCATTTTCAGCTCTGCAGGAGGTTAGACAGAAAATGTTTCTTTTTTCACTCATGTTTTCAAAATTATTTCTTGAAACAGAGATTCAGTTTCTCTAGAAGGTGAACCTATATCTCAAAGGAAGGGGACAACTATGCGATGCCAATGAAGATTTGGCAATAGGAATATCATCAACCTGAGAAGCCTGCTCCAAAATTTTGTTGAGGATTGGTAGGGCTAGATGACACTTGTCTATTAAAAGTCCCCATGGACTCCTCTTTTGTCAGAAATGACTCATTGACCTGACATGACTTTAAGATCTCTGTTAAGAGAGGTTAGGACTTCTATGAAACCCAATAAGTAATTTGTCCTTAGCTGCCTACTTTGAGATCCCAAGGTCACCACTAAGGCATGGGGATACTCCAGAGGAGGCTTAAGTGTAGGAATGATGATATTAATTATAACAGCAGCTGCCATTCCCTTAGCTTTACTTTTTCTCTTCCAAAGTCCTATCCTCTCAACAACTCTGTGATGTAGGTCAGGTACATATTTAATGTTTCCATTTTACACATGATGAAATAGCTTTTGACAAGTAACCCAACTTGCCCAGAGTTGTACAACATAAGAAGCGTTTAAGGCAGATCTCATGAGAAGTAGGAGGCAAAGGTCCCATGGAAGTGAGGGCACTCTCCGACGTGGCTGGTCATCTCCTGGTCCCTTCTGTAGTTTCTCAGGTGCCCTGTAAAGTGCTTCCCATTTATGCTCTGTAGCTCTGCAATAAAATGCCTAATATTTATTGCTGTGCCCTCTTTCTGGCTTCAGAAGCAGGAACAATATAATGGAAAGTAACTATGCCGACAAACTATTAGATTTGTTGCTAGTCTTTAAAGTGCCCATTTTAAGCATAGCTATTTATGCCTTTTGCCCTGCCCAGCTGTCACTGGTTATGCAGAGGCCCTTGCTTAGTCTGCATTCAGTCCAGGGAGGTGCTCTATCCTTGGTAGTTGCCATTTATTATTATAAGACAGACTGTTGAGTAAAATTCACAGGGAAGGGAACCCACAACTACTTTGGGCATATGCTGATTCTGAGTGTAAAAAGAAGGTTCTGTAAGAGTCTCAGCTGTGGTGGTTGTGATTTCTTATGTGATCTCCACAATCATTTTTAACCATGTCTATTCCAAAGGGAAAGGTAGAATTCAAGTAAGATTCTCCTTATGGAATAACAACTCTTAGCAGTCATATACACTATTATTTCAGGAGGCTTGTAATATGATAGAAAGAGAACTATATTTGCAGTCAGAAAACTGAAAGACATCACCTACAACTCAATAGAACAATATCACACTTATATGAAAGGCCCAAAGCATCATACCAAGTATGCACATTTCTTTCCTCCATTTCTTTGTGAATTTCCATTTATTTGGATACCTTGGAATGTCCAAGGAAAGTCTGAACAAGTAAACCTTTGTCAAGTATGCTATGGGAGGATGGAATGGGCCTGATGACCTTTGAAATTCTATAAGGTTGGGTGAATTAAGTCCCCTTTCAGTAGAATGTGAGCTCCCTGAGAGTAGATACTGTTTTTCATTTTGTCTATGAATCCCCACAGTGCCTTGCATCTAGTATGTGGTTAATAAATGTTTATGATAATGACTTTTACAATGACTATATGGCCTTGGACAACTAATTTCACCCTCTCTACAATTCAGTTTCCTCAGTTTCCATGACATTCCATAACTAAGTTGTACAGGGTGTCCCAAAAGTATTACTGCAGTTAAAACCTAAAGCTCTGTTTAAACTACTCCAGCTTAAAACTTCACTAAGACCTTAGGGTCATTCCATATCATATTTATGATCCTTAGTTTCCTTAGTTGCAAAATGGGCTTAATTATACCTGTAGTACCTATCCTAGCTGTTCGTTGTAGTACCCCCCCAAAAAAAACCATATGTGATGTAAAGCGCTTTGCAAAGGTTGATATTTTATAAATGTTATGTGCATTATTATTATGAGTTATTATCATTATTATAATTATCAATAGTTACATCAGTCCTTTAAACTGGGAGTTTCATCCATTTGGATACTATTTTTAATCATGTAGAACATAATGCATCCTCATCTTCCCATTATGCATAACTCTTACCTGTGTCTGTTCATATATCTTCCTCTAATGACCTAGCCAAAATAATGGAGACCTTTCCTGAGATTTTTGGAGTTAGTTTAGTTTTTGTTTGTTTTAGTTTTTCCTACTGTTTCGTGGACTCTAGTGTAACACTTGGGCTACCAATCTCTTATGGGTCATTGTTGGCTGTATTTCTACTTTTATTTTTTTTAAATCATTGGTGTCCTTGATATTGTCTTTTATGCCGCTTTTCATGTAAAAGTCATTATCATAAACAACCTACAGACCACTGACCCCTGCCCCATATGTCTCTTTATTGCCTTTTAGGTCTCTTGTAACTTTAACTCTTCTGAGATTGTGGTGTTCTATGCTTGTAGCAATATAGTATCATAGGGAAAATAATTCCATGTTATTCCTCACATAAAATCTCCCCCATTCTCTGCCTCCTGTTTTATTTTGACCTAGATCTTTAGCCATATGAAGTACCCAACCAAGATATATGTAATGATAGATTGCCTGTATGGGCTGCCCATCCAAGTGTCTATCACAGTTTGGACAATGAATATTCATTCTCCTTCTGTTTTTTCCCATATGGATTAGTAGGCCAATATTTTTCAAATGAGAATGAATCCAATAGAGAAAGTTCCGTGGCATTTCAAGATCTGACACAACCAACACAATGTTGTTATCAAACAGGACCATCTAGAGGATTTATTTTAGCCATTATTATTAATATTCATTAATATTCATTATTTATAATAAATATGGTACAGAACACATGGCCTCTGATAGACTGGGCCAATAGCATCAATGATTCAACTGCTTCTTGGTGGAATGCTGAGTTGTCAAAAAAATCAGCAAAAGGTCAATTTTGTTAGATTTTATTTGATCAGTTAACTGTGATACAATTGTTTTAGAGCCACTATGACAGACTGACTGATTCACAGACAGACTGACTGATTCTTCATTGTTCCAATCAATACATTGATACTTACCCATCATTCAATTCAATAAACAGTTTTTGGTCTATATTTTGTACAATACACTGGGCCCGAAGCTAAGAGAGAAACAAAGATGAATAAGATGTAATTCCTGTCCTCATGGTGGTTACAGACTAATGGAGAACATAAGATATGTATTCAAGTAAAGATAATATAACTTAAAGAGTGAAAAAAGGTACGAGGAGTTATATGGTTTTAGAGGAAGAGGAGCTTACTTCTGGTTGGTGTCATCAGGGAAGGTATTTTTGTTGTTGTTGTTTTGTTTTTTTGTGGGGCAATGGGGGTTAAGTGACTTGCCCAGGGTCACACAGCTATTAAGTGTCAAGTGTCTGAGGCCGGATTTGAACTCAGGTGCTCCTGAATCCACTTTATCCACTGTGTCACCTAGCCGCCCCGAGGGAAGGTTTTATAGAGAGGGTAAATTGAACTGAACTTGAAAGAATGTCTGAGGATTAATGAGACTGATCTACAGTATGTGGCATTTGGGGAACAAATACTTTCCAGGCAGTGGTAACAGTAAGAGCAAAGGACACAAGCCAGAAATTTTTAGGGAATGTTCAATAAATGGTCTGGTTTGTCTATAGCATATAGTGGCTGAAGTGGAGCAATGGAAGATAAAGTTGAGGTCGAATCATGGTTGGCCTTGAAAGCCAAATGAAAGTATTTGTGCTTTATCCAGTAGGTAATAGGGAGCCAGTGAAAATATTTTAAAAGAGCCTGTCTTATTTGATTTTACTCTTTCCCAATGCCTTGAACATAGAAAGCATCGAATAGATGTCTATTGAATGAATGAATGAATGAATGAATGAATGAATGAATGAATGAATGAATGAATGAATGGATGAACAAAATTTTGCTTTAGGGAGACTCATATGGCAGCAGTACATACATGCCAGTCACTCAATAAACATTAAGTTCCTCCTATATGCCAGGCACTATGCTAAGTTCCAGGGATACAAATAAAAATAAAAACAAAGACACTGCCCTCAAACAGTTTACAGTCCAATGGAGGTGGGGGAAATCAGCACACAAAAGGAAGCTGAAAAGTTGGTGGGAAGAGAAAGTACCTGACACATAAGCAAGATGGAGGGTTCCAAATATGTCCCAAATCAGCATATGTGGTAGAAAAAGAGAAAAACTGTACTGATAACCCTCTTTAAGTATAGTCCCTGAAGCCTGTGACCTTGCCTTCTAGTAAAAGGGTCCAATCAGAGGGGCAGAGGGTGCTGATGAGTTGTGAGTACCAGGCAGATTCTATCTTATATAATAATGTGGGTATATAGCTGTTTAGGTATTTGAACTGAGCCCAGGGGATCAGCTGGGAGACTTTTCAATAGCCTCAAGGGAAGGAAAGCAAATGAAAATTTTAGTTATTATAGGGGACAATGTGGTTTGACATTTGAATGCAGGCTTTCAAGGTCCACTGAAATGGACAGCAAGCCATTTATTTGCCCTATATTATAGTCTCTGTTGCATGTCTCCCACCCCTGTGAGTTGCCCTCTTTCATAAAAAAAATGATTATGTTAATTCTGAAAACATTGTAAGCAAAAAAATTAAAGGAAAAACCCACAAAAATTGTACACTTGCTACAAATAGATGCTCCTGGCATTCAGGAATGTGAAACCACCCTAGAAGCAGCAACAGGAAGATGCTGAATCTCGTGCCATAGACTATAGTAAAGCTATGTGAAGGGGTTAGGTTCAAACTGATATTTAAGAACAGGCTCAGATTAAGGCACCATGATGCAGTGGGAATAGCTTGGACTTGGAGTCCAGGAAACTGAGTTCAGGTTTCTGCCCTACCATCAGTGTGACCCTGGGTAAGTCATTGACCCCTCTGGAACACCTTAAATTTCTTCCTCTGTTAAACAGCGATAATTATATGTCAATTAACCAGTCAATCAGCAAACATTTATTAAGTATTTACTGTGTGCCTGGCATTTTGCTTAACTCTGGGCATCCCAAGAAATAGAAAAATCAGTTTCTGTCCTTGGGGAGCTTATACTCTAATGAGAGAGACAGCATGGGCATAAAGTGGTCATTACAAGATATATAGAGAGTTAGAAGGAACATCATCTTTTTTTTTTTTTTTTTTTTTTTTGGTGGGGCAGTGAAGGTTAAGTGACTTGCCCGGGGTCACACAGCTAGTAAGTGTCAAGTGTCTGAGACCAGATTTGAACTCAGGTCCTCCTGAATCCAGGGCTGGTGCTTTATCCACCGTGCCATCTAGCTACCCCAGAAGGAACACCATCTTAAAGGGAAATACCTGGGAAGACCAGGACAGACCTTTTACAGGAGTTACTGCTTGACAGCCCATCTCACAGGCTTGTGGAGAAAGCTCTTCATCAGCTGTCAAGTCCCATATAAATGTGAATTATCATTATTATGTAATATTGGTATAATTATTTTAATAGAATGATAGCAGATTTTAATATAATAATAGTTGTAACATTCCACACTTTGTAATATTTGGGAAGGGAAGGGTTTTGGTGGAGGATGACAAATTGGGAGGCTTCATATTGTCCTTCAGATAGACCATGTGGAAAGCTGCTGAATTTGCCAGCCTTGCGAGGGACCTGTTGACTAAACATCTGCCTCCTCTGAGCTGTAAACAGAAGATGGGTGGGGGAGAGGTGACTGGGACCACCAGGATAACCTAACTTCTAGTTTTGTGTTCACAGGTCTGAGGCGCAGTTACACGTGTAGCATCTGTCATGTCACCCTCAACTCAATAGAACAGTATCATGCCCACCTGAAAGGCTCAAAACACCAGACCAAGTATGTACTTTCTCCCCTTCAGCTTCTTTGTGAATTTCCATTTATTTTGATGCCTATGAAGAGATAGAGTTAAGATCTCATTTGGTTGGCATTCCTCTAATAGGGATGTGCGCATCTTAAAATACAAATGTGCATCTCTATTAAAATGTGTGTCCTTGTGTAGAGAGGATGGGAGGAGGAGGTTGGCAGTAGAAAGGTTCAGTGGAAGGATGCTTGTTTATTGTTGTTGCTGTAAAACAGCAACTGAAGCCACTTTTTCTTTTTCTTTTCTTTTATTTTGAAGCCACTTTTTCAATGTTCATGGATTGTAATAAGATGTTCTAACTTTGGGAGATGGGACTTTCCTGAACTTAGATGGAATTTTTTTAGGCTTCTGTTATCCTTCAAAATAAAGTACTCCCTGAACACCTCACTCAAAGCTTCATATAATATGCAGGGAGTTGGGATTCCTTTTAGGGGGGAGGTTGGGATTCTTAATGGGTTATACATACACTCTTGGGTAGGCTTTGAGCTCAAGCCCAGTGTCTGACTGAGCATCTCATCCAAGGACTAGGCTATATGAGGATGAAATCCATCATGGTAAGAGTGGACAATAAGTAGGTGATGCTTTTCTTTGCCTGCAACTAATGAAATTGTCTACTAGAGGTGTGGAGGAGTGAAAGATCATATTGTTGAAGAGAGCATCAAAATCAATGAAATCAGAGATCCTTTATTCAACTAGGAAAATGACTGAACTCTTTGTGTACAGGGTTAAGTAGATGAAACCTTCCATAAGACTGAAACTCAACACAGTATCCCGTTATATGGTCTTGATGGACATTTACCAATAATCAAATCCAGTTCTCAACAAATACTAAGTACGTGAGTGTGGGAGACACTCTGCTTTGTGGGGAGAGGGATGAATGCAGAGATGGATATGACTTCAAGCTGTTTAAAACATTGAGTAGGGGAAGGTCAGTGTACAAATAATTATGGTACATAGTAGGGTATGATAAGATATAATGTACTTTGGGAGTTTAGAAGAGAGAGGATTCATTCACACCTGAAGGGATGAAAGGAGACTTCATGGAGTGGGTAACCTTGGAGCTGAGACTTCAAGGTCAAATACAGTTTTGACATGGAGACAAGTGGGGATAGCGTGATAGGATACCATTGATCAGTTCAGGGAACCATGAGTAGTCCACTGTGGTTGGGGTATAGGATACACGGAGAAGACAGTGTGCAATAGGCTGAAATGTTAAAAGTCAGATTCTGGAGTCCCTTGAATGCCAAGCTAAGGAATTTGAGTGTAATCTATTAGTCAATAAAAAATCATTAGGATTTTGTTCATTGAAGGATTTGGACTGAAGTTGTCACTTTTTAACCCCTCCTCCTAGCACTGTGCCTCATAGATGGCTAGTGCTTAATAATTTATTCTTGATTGATTGATGGTCAAACTCATATACTGGAAATGTTACTTTGGCAGCTCTACCGAAAAGGAGGTAAAAATAGGAGATAAGTTAGGAGCCTGCTGCAATAGCCCAGACAAGAGGTAAAGGAGACTTGAATAATTGTGGCATCCTTGTGAGTGGAGAGGAGGAAACTACTGTGAAACCTGTTTCAGAAGAAGAACAGGACTTAGCGGCTGATTGAATATTGGAGAGTGGCAAAAAGTGGAGTCAAAGATACCACTGAGGTTTTTAACTGGATGATGAGGAGAATGATAGCATCAGTAGCAATAAAAGGGAAATGAGGAAGTTTGGGGAAAGATGAGAGGGGTGATTCTATATACCAGTGAGGAATGCAGAGGACACCTAAGCTAAGGAATGAATAAATGTCCTAACAGATTTGCAGTGTAAAGCTAAGGTGCCTTGAACAAAGAGATGATGAGATCTCAGGGAAAATATGATGTGTCTTACAGAGAGTACCATGGCACTCATACTGACATACAAAAGACACCTTAAGAAATTGTGCTATTTGTTCAGCATTAGAGGGATAGGGAGAGCAGGGCTAGACAAGCATTTATTTGAAAAGGATCTTGGTGTCTTAATGAATTGCTAGTTCAATATGCTTCAGTAATGTCACACGGCAGGTTAAAGAGCTTAAACTATATGAAAAGAAGCTTAATGTCTGGAAAGGGGAAGGTGATAGTCTTGCTGTACTCTGTCTTGAGCAGACCACATCTGGAGTTTGGGGTTCAAATTCAAATGCTAGAAAGATCATTGAAAAGATGTAGAACTTGCAAAGGGAGGCAGGATAGCGAGGGGCCTGTATAGCATTCTCTCTGAGGATCTATTGAATTATCTGGGGCTGTTTTGCCTAGAGAAAAGAAAAATTAGAGGTGTATTAGTTAGAAGTATTTAAAGGGCTCTCATGGGGAAGAGGAATTACAATGACTGTTTAGTTCCAGAAAGCCTCATTAGGAACAATAAGTGGAAGAATCAAAGAACTGGATTCTAGATTGATTTATTTTAAAATTTAATTTAATTTAATTTAAATTTTTGGATTGATTTAAGGAAAAACTTCCTAACAGTTTTGTCCCAAAGTCTAATTGCGTATCTTGGAAAGTGGCAAGCTCCTTCTTACTAGAAGTCATTAATGGAAATTCACATGAAAATTGTCTGGAGTTGCTGCATTAGGGTATGAAATTGAATATATGAGTTCTGAGGTCCCTTCCACATTTTGAAGCAAATTTTCCCCTCTCTTCCACTCATATTATGTGTGAATTAACCAGGGCTCTGCCTGAGACCCTATTATCTCCACACTCTCAATGAACGCATCAGCTCCCATGGATTCAACTGTAATCTCTGAGCATATGACTTTCAAATCTATCTAGCTAGCCCTTAACTCTCTCCGTTCTCCAGTCATACATTTCCATCTTCCTGCTGTACAGCTCCCACTTGGTGTCTCATTGGAACTTCAAAGTCAATGTGTCTGAAAGAAAAATCATTATCTACCACCTAAAACCATACTTCCTCCCAATGACTTTATTTCTCTCAAAGACACTGCCATACTTCCTTTCACTCAGGTTCTCAACCTAAGAACCATCCACGCTTTTCACTCATCCCCATATCCAAACAGGTGTCAAGCACTATTGCTTCTACCATATCATCTCTCAGACCCATCCCCATATCCATCTCTGAACTACTACCCTCATCCAGGCCTTTATCAACTCAGGCCTGGATTAACCCAATGGCCTCCTAATTCATCTTTCTGCATCTAATCGCTTGCCTGTCCAATCTACTCTCCACAGCTTCAAATGTGATATTGCGAAAGTGAAGACCTGACTTTTCTTTTTGACTTTTGAAGCCCTTTACTATCTGGCTCCAAGCTATCTTTACATGCTGATTTCAAACTATCCTCCTAGACATATTGCGCTTGTGGAAATTTATTTTGATTTGGGGACCCTACCTTTAGGCTGACGGAGCAGAAAGACAGACAGACAGACTGACCAGGAGGCAGTGGAGAGCACAGAAGCAGTCAGCACAGGGTACAGGTTGGAGAAAGTGAAGATTAAGAGGAGTTAGAAGAAAGTAGCTGACCAGGGAAAGTGTAACATACCCTGAGGCGAGAGGCGGCTAAGGCCCTTATTGTATTAAAAAAAAAGTTCCAGGCCCAGCAGGTGGGAAAGAGATGCAGTGGAAAGAGATGCACCGCAATGCAGTCAGGTTGTACATTTTATTTCCCTGTATTCATAATTTTAAATAGTATCTCATAAATAAACTCTGCTTTGATTATTTAGTTGAGAGGCTTCTTAATATTTTGCTTATCAATTTGGGAGTGGAGCAGTGTGGTGGAACTTTATAAATGGCCCACATTAAGTTAAAAGCAGTCAGCCAAATAGTCAAAAGTCCCCAAATTAGTCCTCCAGTCAGATTAGCCCCCCAAATCAGGCCCAATCATCAAAAATATTTCTACATTTGAATGGCGACCACGGCAGTACTTACGGCCCAATTATAATTTCTCTAAACTTATCATTTTTCATATAATCATAATTTTTCATAAGTCCAAAATTATAAATTTTTCAAGATTAGTTATAGTTAATTATTTATTTTTTTACAATATTTAATGGTGAGCCAGGTAGGAGTTTCTAACCTACTAACCTGGTAAAAAATATTTCTTTTAAAAGGGCTACTAGGAAATTAAAAAAAAAATTTTTTCCACCCACTACTTCCTTTAATTTTTTTTGAAAGCCTCTTAAGTCTTATCAGATTTTTTTTGCTAGCAGAGAAAAGCCTTAGCATTTATTTGTTTGTTTGTTTTTTTTTTTTAGTGAGGCAATTGGGGTTAAGTGACTTGCCCAGGGTCACACAGCTAGTAAGTGTTAACTGTCTGAGGCCGGATTTGAACTCAGGTACTCCTGATTCCAGGGTCGGTGCTCTATCCACTGCGCCACCTAGCTGCCCCAAGCCTTAGCATTTATACTGAACCATGATTGAATATTTGTTTTACCTGTTGCCTTTTTTTGTTGGGGTATTCTGGGACAACATAATTGTCTCGCTTTAAAAGAATGACTAGCTCAGTATTTTCTTATAGCCTTACAGGACTTTTCATCATCCATACTATAAAAAATTTTTGGAATGATGGGATGAGTGAGTCTATTTTCCCCACTGATCCCATGGTTAATATTACTGGAGACATTTTGACTAATTTTGACCCTTATTATGCTAATATAATAATAGCTCTAGCAATTGTAATTTTTTTCTCTCCATTACTAATATAATAGCATGGTATTTTTCTTATACAACTCTGGAGAGAGAAAAAGAATTGTACCCATAGTGAGCCATGTATTAAGAGGGATGCCAGAGCTCCCTCTACTAAAAATGACCTGAAGTTAGAAAAAGGTGTTGACCAGTCTTTAAAAGCAGGTCAGCAGAAGCCTCTCATGCAGGATGCTGCAAAGCCTAAAAGCAGAAGCATCCTAGCACCTGCACTCTCAGGTAAAAGAGTTAAAGATCAGTATAAAACCCCTAAAGTGTGTCAATACTGTGAGAAGCAAGGACACTTGTTGAGAGAGTGTAGAACCAGAAGATATGAATTGAGACAGGTAATGTGTGAAAGCCTTAATGATTTTTTTAGGGGGAATAGGAATAATCAGAGACATTTTTTTCAAAGAGGAAACAATCAAGGTAATTACAGGCCTTATTACCAGAAAAATCAGAATAACTTTAGAAGATCCTATCAGGAAGGTATAGAAGGACAGAATCAGGGCAATTATAGGCCTTATTATAAACAAAATCAAAATAAATTTCCACACGCTTTAGCCAAATGTGCTTCCTAGACACTTCCCAGCATTTTCTTTTCTACCTTTTCAGCTTTATAGCTATGCCCTAGAACTAGAATTACCTCCTTCTCCATTAAAATATGAGCTCCCCAAGGGCAGAGAACAAGTTTTTGTCTTGCCTTGTATCCCCAGCATTTAGTACAGTGCTTGGCATATAACATAGTAACAGCTTTATAAATAAATGCTTGTTGATTGATTCAGTCACTTCCTTCTGCCTTTTAGAATCCTTGCCTGCTTCAAAGGCCTTCCAGTCCTAACCCTTTAAGCTATTGCCTCAGTTATTAGTTCTGCCCTCTCCCCTCAATCACTTAATATTTATTTTGTAAATAGTGTTCATTTACTTATTTGTAAACATATCATATCCCTCTATAGAATATAATTTTCTCATGGTCAGAAACTTTTGCTTTGGCTCATATCAGAAGGATGTTACTGATATCTCTTCTCACTCTCAAACTGTGATTCTGTGAATTACAGAAATTCCATTTCAAATCTAATAGGGCCTCCAAAGGTCATCTGAGCTAGGCCTCTCATTCTATAGATGAGTATACTGAGGCATAGTGTTATGAGGACCTGGAGTGACATACATAAGAAGGTCCTGGATATCCCGAGGAGTAGCATTTGATCTCTATGTTATGATGTAAGGGTTAACCAAATATTGTCTGCCCCCTCTTCACTAACTCACCGAGCTTCCCATCTTTATAGTGATTTTTGGAATGGACCTTGTTGTCTGGCTAGTATAACCCATTTATTCTTTTTTGGGTCATTTCAGTCATGGCTGACTCTTTGAGACCCTATTTGGGATTTTCTTGGTGAGGATACTGGAGTGGTTTGCCATTTTCTTCTCCAGCTCATTTTACAAATGAGGAAAATGAGACAAACAGGGTTAAGTGACTTGCCCATGGTCACACAGCCAGTGTCTGAGGCTAGATTTGAATTCAGGTCAGGTACTCTATGCATTGTGCCACCTAGCTGCCCAGTGTAACCCATACCTTTTTTAAAAGGTCCCTTCTATACTATATTTGGCCAGTGTTCATCCAGCTGTTGCTTGAAGAGCTCCAGTGAGGGAGAAGTAATGCCTTTTAAGGCAGCACATTTTAACTTTCAATAGCTCTAATTATTAAATCAAACCTACTGATGATAATGGTGATGATAATAGTTAGCATTTTTATGGCACCTACTATGCCCCAGGCATCTGATCCTCATAATGACCCTGGGAGGCAGGCAATATTTATTCCTATTTTACAACTGGGAAAACTGAGGCAGACAAAATTTAAGTGACTTGCTAAGGTCACTCAGTAAGCATCTGATGATAGATTTGAACTCCACTCTTCCTGCTTCTGGGCCCAGCCTTCTAGCTACTGTACCACCTAGCTACCTCTAAGGTCAAGCCTATTCTTGATCTTACCAATTGTTTGTAAAGCACTTAGCACAGTTCCCTGGTGCTTCATACCTGCTTATTCCCTCCCTCTCACCTTCTGCAGCTTCTGCTCATTGCTATAGTTCTGTACTCCAAGGCTGAAACTACTTGAAGACAATTTAATCTCTGCTCCCTCCCTTCCCACCAGTAAGTCTTTTCTTCTCTAACCTACATATCCCTATTTCTTTCACCCTGGTCTCCTATGGTATGAACACAGCTCAGCTGGTCACCCTTTTCTGGATGCCCTCCACTTTATCAAAGTCCTTCCTGAAATATGGTCCTCAGAACTGAATGTAAAACTCTACATGTGGTCCCTTCCCCTCTCAACTTCTATCAATTACTATAAATGTAGAAAGCCTGGTGGTTTAGTGAGGAAGAAGCAGGCAGTATTTGGTTAGAGACCAGATCCCACTCTTCCTCAGGATATACAGGACCTTCTGGGTATATGTCACTCTAGTTCCTCATCACTCTATGCCTCAGCAGGCTCATCTATAGAATGAGAGGCCTAGACCAGATGATCTTTGGAAGTCTTTTTAGATCTGAAATTCATGACCATTTTTTTTTTTTTTTACAAAGGAGGCCCAGACATGAGACTCACCCAAGGTCACACGCACATGCACACACCTGCCCAGTGGTAGAATGGGGACAAGGCTTCAAGCCTCTTGCCTTCGGGCCAGGTTCTTTTTCTCCAATACCATGCCAGGAGTCCGACAGACTTTGGCTGCCTCTAAGTCCTTTAGCAGATGTCGTCAACAGCATAATGGCACCCAAGCTTCTCTCTACTATTAACCCGCAGAAGAAACATTAAAGATCTAATGACATTAAAGGTTTACAAATGCAAATGTTCACACTGCTATGGAAAGCAATTACCTATTAGCAGATTTTCTGGGACTTACAGGCCATCTACTCTGTCAATTAGTACAAATGATTAAAATGAAATTTAAGGGGACATGAATCCATACCATATATTAATGAATGATTCTCACCTAATATACTTAAATTTGAGCTTTGGGAACCCTTCTAGGCCTAAGTATTTTATATTATCTAGAAAGAGAGGGTATAAAGGCTGTCATTAGTTACTTTGATACTTCAGGTGGTTGCAAATGACTCACAAGTGTCCAGGAGGATAAATCAAGTTGACAACCCAACCAGCAGTCATTTCCAAATTTGCTTCTGCCCCTGAGTTGAAAACTTAAATGAATCCATCTTTTTTTTCTTTCTTTTTTTTTTTTGTCATTTTCCCAAGAAAAGGTTTCATATTATTCATTCCCACATTAAATGTGTTCATTTATTTCTTATGTACTTGAATGGTTGCACAGATAGAATGAGTTTTAGGCCTCTTCTCAATGTGTGCCAGATGCTTTGGAATACAATGCAGGCTTTGGAGATAGCTGTGAATTATCTAAGGGGATGAAAAATCTTAAATAAGGCACTTTCATAAGGCATGCCAATAAGTCAGAGAGAAAAAGAGCCTTCCTGCTTCTTGGCTGGCAAAGGCAACTTAGGAGGCACACGAAATCGTACTACCTAAAAGGAGATAAATACCATTCTGAAGGCTGAAGGAGATAAATCCCTCTTTTTTGAACCCTTAACTTTATAATAACCCTTTGCATTTATATAACGCTTTGTAGTTTACAATGCATGTTACACATCTTTTATCTCATTTAATCCTCATAGCCGTTGTGGGGTAGGCAGAACAGGTATTTTTTTCCCTCTCCATTGTACACATGAGTAAACAGAGGTCCAGATGTGCTAAACGCATTAGGATTGTAGAATGATGGGATTTGAAGAAGCTTTCAAAACCCATCTATTCCAATTTTCCCCCAGAGTTCCAGAGAGAGAAAGTACAGGGTCACGCAGTTAGGTCCTCTGATTCCTAGTTGAATATTCTTTCCACTATCCCATGATGCCTTTTGGTTCCAGAACAAGAATATTAACAAGAGAGCTTCGTGGCTTTTCTTCTCTTTTCCTCTGTTGTGTGTTATCTTTTTTTTTTTTTTTTTTTTTTGGTCCAGAAAGAATCCATTGTCAGTGGATTATCCTGAGGTGACTACTTGGAAGTATTAAGCTTCCTACTGAAAAAGAGATATCAGTGCTTATAGTGGATATAAGTGCCTACTATGTGTCAGACACTTTGCCAAGTGCTGGGGATACAAAGAAAGGCAAATGACAATCCCTCTTCTGAACGAATTCAAAGTGTGATGGGGATGACAACACACAAGCAACTATGTACAAACAAGATATAAACAGGATAAATTGGAGGTTTAGGAGGAAGATTGAGGAGGTTTGTGGGAAAGGCTCTAATACTAAGGAGAACTGGCAAAGGCTTCTTGTAGAAGGTGGGACTTGAGCTAGGTCTTGAAAATGGGCAGGCCTTGCTATTTCCCTTATTTGTGGTGTTTTATGTGCCTTTTCCAACCCCTCTTAATTCAAGTGTCTTCCCTTTTTTATTTCCTATTTAACCTTTCTCTCTCTCTCTCTCTCTCTCTCTCTCTCTCTCTCTCTCTCTCTCTCTCTCTCTTTCTCTCTCTCTCTCTCCCTGTATACATACACACACACACACACACATGGCATAAAATGTCTGTGGATTAGTTGTTTTTGTGTCTTTCCTTTTGGAAAAGTGTCAAGAGGTTCATGATGTGTGTTGCTGAGTTTTGGGAGTTGTGTTCCACCTGTTTTACCTAATGGGCTGAAGGCCAGAATAATAAGATCAATGTAAGGGGATCCTGAATCTCTGACATTTTTGAGGTATTGAAAGATGTGCCTAGGCCAGGGTAGAGTGGCTGTGATAAATGTCCGACACTATTTAACAAGTATTTATTAAGTACCTAATATATGCCATGTACTGTGCCATGTAGGAGAATACAAAGAAAGGCAAAAATAACCTCTTTCCTTAAGGATATTTCATTATAATGGGGACAGTATGATAATGTGAAATCCAAGTTTATATTTTGTTTGATTCTAGCTGTTTTTTGCTCAAATCCAGCTGCAACAGCACAGTACAGAAAGCTATCTCTCTGCCATTTTGCTTACAGGGGCAGACAGTTGGTAAATGGTTGGAGAGAAGTAAAGAGCATATGCTGGTTTATGAAGGGAATAGATTCCTAGGTACCACATTGAGGTATTTACTCCTTCGACAGAAATCCCAAATAAAATATAATGGGAAAATTTAAGGTATAAGACAGTGGTTCAGAGATTAGTTTTATTTTAGAGAAGCCAGGAATAAATAAGAATTATAAATATAATACTTTTTGAACTTTTTGAAAATAGTTCTTACCAGGGATAAACAAGAATTTCAAAGGGATCTTTGTCAATAGGACCCTCATTTTAAAATCATACAACAATTTATTGCCAGTGCAGGATGACTGCATGTCTAAGCCTTAATTAGACAAAATAACATATAATTAAAAAAAATAAATTGAAGAAAGGTAAAAAGAACCTCAGATGCTTGAACATTAAATTCAAACTTTGAATTATACACAATATGAGATATATGACAAAAACTGCACCAAAATCTCAAATAATTTTGAAAGGGAGATGGACACACTTAGAATGGAATTCTAAAAAGCTATTTTTGAATTAGCAATCCAATTATGTAAAATAGGTTAATTAAGAAAAGCTAGTATCTTCTATAACCATAACAAATGAATTCAATTTTCATATTATTTGACAGAAAGTATAAGAACATAATTTAGGACCTGTACATAACAGAAACTTTGGTGGCTATTGTTATAGTAAGAACTATAGGAGGAAAAGTAGAGTCATCAAGACATGCCTTTAAGGAGGTAGGGGGGCAGGGAAGGAACAAGCATTTATTAACAGCACCATTTATGTGCCTGGAACTGTACTAAGAACTTTAAAAATATCCCATTTAATCCTCACAACTATGCCTGGAGGTAGGTGCTGTTGTGATCCCTATTTATGCAGCACTTTTAAGGTTTGCAAAGTGTTTTACAAATATTATTTATCGATACAACAACCCTGGAAAAGAGGAGCTATTTCTATTCCCACTTTACAGATGAGGAAACTGAAGCAGACAGGTTAATTGATTTACCCAGGTCCACACAACTAGCAAGAGTCTGAGACAGAATTTGAACTCAGGTATTCCTAACTCCAGGTTAAGTGCTCTACCCACTGTATTGAGCAATTATGTCAAGTAAGGTGAAAAAAATTCTAGCCTCTTGGTGAAACAGGAAAATTCATCAAGGAATAGCTCTTGGGAAGGAAGGAGCATGGGAAGAAAAGGATTCTTTAATAGCGCCTTTTATGTTTCTGGCACGAAGATCTCATTTAATCCTCACACAAGTCCTGAGAGGTAGATGCTATTATGGCCCCCATATTATAGTTGAGGAAACGGAAACATAGAATAAATGACTTCCAGGGTTACACAGCTAAATGTTAAGTAAGGGCCCTTGAATTATTAGTAAGGCACTTTACCAGCCTCCTCTAAGATATAAAGCTAATCCCTCCTTCTCCCCCCTCTTAATAAATTAAAAGAATTAGAAGACCAGAGACAGCTCCTAGTGTAGATCAATTATATGTTTATGTTCTTTATGTAAAATATTCAGAGCCTTTATTAAAGCAAAAACTATAAACACTTAAGAGAAAACAATATAATAGCAGAGGATAAAAAAAGGGGTATCCCGAAAAGTCCTTTGAGTATAAAGAGCAATGTTCAGGAGAACAATTTGGGACTATGTCCAAAGGGCTATAAAACTGTGCATACCCTTTGATCTAGCAATACCAGTACTAGGTCGATATCCCAAAGAAATCAAAGAAAAAAGAATTGGACCTGTTTGTACAAAAATATTTATAGCAGCTCTTTTTGTGGTCACAAAGAATTGGAAAAATTGAGGGGATGTCCATCAATTGGGGAATGGCTAAACAAGTTGTAGTTTGATCGTTGTAGAATAATATTGTTCTACAAGAAATGATGAGCAGAATGGTGTCATAAAAACTTGAGAATACCTATATTAACTGACACAAAGTGAAGTAAGTAGAAGCAGTAACAGGAATATTGTAATGGTGATCACCTGTAAAAGACAATAACTCTGATCAAGAAAGTTATCCCATACAATTCCAAACACAGTGAAAAATGCTATCTCCAGGAAGACAACTAATGAATTCTGAGTACAGATTGAAGCATACTTTTTTTGAATTTTTTTTTGCTTTTTCTTGTTTTTCTTGTTTATTTTGCAGCTAGGCTAATATGGAAAGGTTTTGCATCAATATATAATTGAAATTATGTTGCTTGCCTTCACAGTTGGTGGGGGAGGAGTGGGAAGGAGAGGATTTAGAACTCAAAGTTTTTAAATGAATGTTTTAAATCAATAAAATGTAAAGAAGAAAACTTTTATTCGTAAAACATGCCACAAATAGAATAATGACAAAAAGGTTCCACATAAAATGTTTTTTTCCAGAGAGACAATTTAAGTCTATTATGGTTCCTCTTAATCTTAAAATCCATTATCATCCCTCTGGAATATTATTAGGTATGGAATATAAATTTACAAATCAACTAAAGCATCTTCTTAACCACTTGGTTGGTTGCAAGCTCCTTGAAAATAATCGATACTAACTTGCAATATATATCAACATAGTAAGAGAAAAGGATGTGCATCCGAGAGTGGATATGGAAGAGAAAATGTATGTAAATTGAGGTCTGTGGATGTCAGTAAACTCTATGGATCCACCAAAACCTGAATGAAACAATTCATTCATTTCATGTAATATTTTCTCTAATGCTAGCAAACTATGGTACAGGCTCAATAAGAGTAAAAATAGGGAGGCAGCTAGGTGGTGCAGTAGATAAAGCACTGGCCCTGGATTCAGGAGGAACTGAGTTCAAATCTGACTTCAGACACTTGACGCTATCTGTGTGACCCTGGGCAAATCACTTAACCCTCATTGCCCCACACAAAAAAGTAAATATATCAAAGAGAAGACTATGGTTAAATATATTAATAGGATTACTGGCAGCCTGGAATCACAGCTGACTGAGGATACATTTGATATAATAAACACCAATACACTACCCATCTTAATGCAAAACGTTGAAATTACAAAAAAGAATGTAACAAATTTGGAAAGTAGCCTAACGAAACACAATACAATATCAACAAAACACAAGTTCCTTTACACTAAGGGAGATATAGGAAGACTGATATTTCCCTGCCAAAAATGAAGATGAGAATTTGATAGACATTTTCAAAGCACAAGAATAACACGTCAAAAAAACTATAAAAATACTTTCAAAACAAGCAGATATCACTTCATCCAAAAATAATAAAAGCTCATAAGAGGTACATGCCTCTAGATTTGTTGAATGCAAAAATAGGACAAACCTGTGAAAAACTGAGATTCAAGATAAGAATTAAAAAGGCCTTTCATGGGCAATATCCACATGAACTCAGCCAACAATAATGCATACAAAGGAGCTTCAAATAAATGACTGAGTCATGAGGATTTGTCTATAGACATGGAGGGCTTTAGGATGACAATTCAGAACTACTTCATTGCCATAACTTTTTTTTTGTTGCCATAACTTATTATAGAAGAGTCATTCTTAAGGAGACTGTACTCACTGATAAGTGTAAATTATGTAAAAAATTAGTAGAAGCTGCACAACACAATGTTTCAGTCTATAAAAATATAGTCCATGATGAATATCTAGAACAATAGGATTTGGGACCTAAAATTACACAATATATACTCACATCCTTTCATGGACTGACAGACACATTTTTATACTACATATATAGACCTCAAAATATCTTTGAGATTTCAACAAATAAACTGTACAATTAATAAAGACTAAACTGCTGCTCACACAATTACCCAGGTATAACACTGGTCCCTATAGACTTAAGAACAACATTTTCAATAGACTTTGTCATTCCAAACACTTGTAATCTCCAAGTTTCCTGGAAGGAAAAAACCTTTCAAAACAGAAATGCCTGGTGAGAGGATCAAAATCTTGTGGGAACAGAAAAAGGCACATATCCCTGTCATCCTACCTGCTGCTAGAGTTGTACCAAGGACACTTTTAATGAGCCTACAGAACATGAGCTTACATCCTCATACTTTTATTCAGCTACAAAAAGCTGTTATTTTATTCACCTTTGCAATAGTCCACATCACATTAAATAGAAAAGACTAAGAACGGGGATATTGATTTGTGCATGTACTGTTTCTGTCTGGACTCCTTTGAAAGGACAAGAACATTAAAATAAGAATACTGATGATGTTTTACATTTATGTAATGCTTTTACCTCATTTGATTTTATTTGTTCCTCACAACATCATCTGATAAAATTATTATGATTTCCATTTTACAGTTGAAGAACTGAGTCTCTAAGACATTAAATGAGTTACCTAATGTCACACAGCCTGTGGTAAGTGGAGGATTCAGGATTTGAATTTAGCTCTTGTAATTCTATGGAACCATTCGACTTTGAGCTCTTTGAGAGCAGAGATTGTCTTACCTTTCTTTGTATTCCCAGTTCTTAGCAGAGTGCCTGGCACATAATAGTCACTTAAAATGTTTATTGGGTGATTGACTTTTTTTGGAAAGTTAGATTTGTGTCCATTTACACATTTATATAGCAATGTTACTTATTTTTCAATCACTTAGATGGTTAGATGATGTGCTTTTTTGATTTCCTGCTGAGGCAAAGAGCTAACACATTGGATAGAAGAAATGTGATCCAAAAAAGATCTCAATTGGCAAGAAGGACTTAAGATGAAAATAAAATTGGATAAATAATGTTTTACACTTGGTTTCAAATAATCATTGCCCAAGTATAAGATGAAGGAGTTATGTAGAAAAAGGATTGGCCTCATTCTGATTGGTCCTGGGAGGCAGAACCGGAAGCAGTGGAAGTAAGTTGTAAATAGGACAGATAATGACTTCATACAGGTCAAAATTTCCAGTAGTTGGGACTTTTCAAAGGCTAAATGGCCCACACATGAAAGTAGTGATTTACCTTCACAGGAAGTTTCCTAGCTAAGCTTGGGGACAATCACTTGTTGGGAATGTCATAGGCAGGATTCCTGCTCAGGTATGGATGCCATTAGATGACCTCAGAATTCCCATATTATTCTAAGATTTTATGTTTTGTTTTGTTTAGTTTCACTAATGCAGGGGGAAACTGAGGTGTGGGTTTTTTTTATCCATCTCACTATTGTGTTGTACTCTATATGGAGCATCTAGGGATACATTTTAATCAGTGTATGAAATATATTAGGTCCTTTATGGTCTTGAGATGATCTAAACTGGGAGCATTTCCTTTCTTTCTAGTGTTACATATGGCATAGTGTTCTTTAATGCCTTTCAGTCTTTTTTATTTTTGTAATCTCTCATTCTTTGTTTCTTTCTTTGTAAGGAAGAGGTTTGAGCCCCTAATCTTACATTTCTTTATTTGAAATTTGTGTGAGAATTCTGCTCTATCTAAGACTGATAAATTATATTTAATTGTGAATAATACTGAGAAGCCCTTTTTGTCTTTTTTGAGTATTATACCTAGTGTGATTGAGTTGAAAGTGCACTTCTAGTTCTGGTCCTGCTACTAATTCACTATAGTATCTAGATTAAGTCCCTTCCCTTCTCTGTGTCTCTTTCTCCACTTCTGTAAAATGAGGGAATTACCACTGTTGATAAAGCACCAGCCCTTGATTCAGGAGGACCTGAGTTCAAATCTGGTCTCAGACACTTGAAACTTATTTGCCCCACAAAAATAAATAATATAAATATATAAATGAATGAATGAATGAACAAATAAATAAAATTATATTATGTGATATTTTAATTTTTAATCAAAGAAATTATTCCACCTCATCAGTTGGTCCATAAGCATTTATTAGATGCCTGCTTTGTACTAGGAACTTTACTAAGACAGTTAATCAGTAAGCATTTATTAAGTGCCTACTATATGGCAGGCATTGTGCTAAAGTTCTGGAGATACAAAAAAATACAAATAACAGTCCTTATTCTCAAGGAGTTTACAATCAAACAAGGGAGACAACGTGCAAAAAATTCTGTACAAACAAGGTATATACAAGAAAAATTGGAAATAATTAATAGAGGGAAGGCACAAACATTAAGGGAAATCTAGAAAGGTTTCTCTTAAAAGATGGGGTTTTAGCTAGGAATTGAAGGAAGTCAGGGAGAGTGGGGATGAGGAGGGAGAGCATTCCAGGCAGGAGGGAAGGGGGTTATATGAGAGATATTATAAAGGTATAATTGAAATTACTTGCCATCTGCTTGCATATGTGGTACAGCAAGAGAGAGAGAAGAATTAAAAAAATGACACCTAGCTTGTAAGCTTTGATGAGTGGGAGGATGGTGGCACCTTCAACAGTAATAGCAAAAGTTCAGGAGGAGGTAGGGTTTGGGAGGGCAGATAAGGAGATCATTTGGGGCCATCTGGTGTTTAAGATGTCTATGGGACTCCTGTCTTTAGATATTATTCCATGTCTAGATGTTTAATCAGAGGTGTGAGCCTGGATATTAGAAGAAAGGTTAGGACTGCTGAAGTAGATATAAGAATCATAAGCATGAAGATGATAACTGAAACTGGTAACTAATGAGATCACCAAGTGAAATAGTATAAAGGGAGAAGAGCAGCCCGAGAAAATACCCTGGAGGATACCTACCTTTAATGGCTATGACCCGGATGAATATCTGACAAGGAAATGGTGAAAGAGTAGTCAGATAGGTAGGAAGAGAACCGGGACTGAGTAGTGTCACAGAAACCTAGAGAGAGAAGAATGAGAATATTAGAAATCGATATCCTTGTTTTACAAAGGGGGAGACTAAGGACGATGGAAATGAACTGACTTGTTCAATGTTGGTCAAGGGCAGAGTTAGGCACCGAAGACTCATTTCAGTGTTATACTATACTAGCAGACTTTGACCTACTCATTTCTATCCCCTGAAGCAAAAGGCTAACTACAGAACTCAAGGAAGAGCAATCAGTCATTCCCACAATGGTTTGAAAAATAGACCAACCATTTTCTGGATAAGTATAAATTCCATTGCTCAGAGTGGTAGCTCTTAGAATGACCACCACCTAATACTAGAAGGTATTGTGTGTATCAAGTAAGCCAAGCTTCATATTTCTATCCTCAGGATCTCAGAGCAACTGGGTGCCAGTCACTCCTTAGCTACTCCTGGTATTATTGTGATGGGGTCAAAATCTATGTTGGAAGATGTGTTCATGTGTGTGTGTTTGTGTGTGTGTGTGTGTGTGTGTGTGTGTGTACACATGTGTATATATCCATTGATTGAATTTCTAGCTTGAGCCCCAACTTACTAGCTACTAATTATTTTATGAAATAATTTAATAAAAATGATAAAAGAAACATAAGTACATTAAGGTAAAAACATTAGCCATACATAGAAGGAATTGAGACATTGCTTCAACCTCCTCTCCAGTTTCTAAAGCAAGACAAACCCCACTCATATTTGTATTCTTAATCCCCAACCTAGCTGTAGTCTCCTCAAAGGTTTGGAATCAGAGGACAGTGTCATGTCCATCTCTTCATAACCTTGTTTGAGGTTTTCTTTTAAAAATACTGGAGTAGGGGCAGCTAGGTGGCGCAGTGGATAAATCGCTGGCCCTGAATTCAGGAGGACCTGAGTTCAAATCCAGCCTCAGACACTTGACACTTACTAACTGTGTGACCCTGGGCAAGTCACTTAACCCCCATTGCCTCACCAAGTAAATAAATAAATAGATAGATAGATAAATGAATAAATAAAGATACTGGATTGGTTTGTCATTTCACTCTCCAGCTCATTTTACAAATGAAGAAACCAAAGCAAAAGTTTGGTGTAAGTTTCCCAGGATCACACAGCTAGTAAGTGTCTGAGGTTGGATTTGAATTCATGAAGATGAGTCTTCTTGACTCTACGCCTGGCACTCTATCCACTATGCCATGTGGCTATAGGAATCATTATTGGCTATCCTTATTAGCAGGAAAACTGGACCTATACATACATGGTTAACTTATGACTGGTTTGAAAAGTGGTATAGAAGCCATGATGCCTCTCTTGCTTACAACTGTGCAGTCAACCAATTCAACAGGAGCTCACCTCCAGGTTATTCTGATGTTCAGAATAAAAAATGTCCCTGGCCTTTGGTTCTGTCCTTGTAACCCAGCTCTGAAATAGGGAGGAAAAGGAATGCTCCAGAGAATGTGACTATGTAGCCCAAAATCATCATCATAAATACTGCTCACATCCTCAGCACAGGGTCCTGGGCTCCACTAAATGTCTCTTGAACCTCTTCTTTTGTCTTCCAATACATGCACTGTCCTGATTACAAACAACACCACTCTCCAAAAGTGATATGAATCTTGGAGAAGTCCCTCAGGCAAATTAAGTAATTTCAGAATGTCATTGCCCTGGTCAGGGTCAAAATTCTCTGTTACAGAAACTAAAGGTCAAAGGACTCTTCAGAACCTTTCACTTTGGGTAGGTTTCCACTTAGGAAATGAGGGTGCAGGATAAAGAGGAGAGAGAGGGCTCAGAATTAACATAGCATCACTTTTTGCAAGTATAGAACAAAAATTCAGAGAAGAAATTAGGAAAGGTTCTCTTTGACTTGGGGTATGTTTTTGTCCATAGAACTGGTGCATAACTTTCATAAATCCTTCATTTGAAAAATCATAAAAGCTGCACTCATTTCAATAATTCAGCAAACATTTGTTGAATTTTTCAAGTTTCTAGGCAGTATGCTGGGAGTTAGAAAAATTTTAAAAAGACATAGTTCTTGCCCCCTTTTGTGTCTCCAGCACTTAGCATAGCACCTGGAATATAAGTTCTTACCAAATGCTTGTTGGCTGACTAAGATGCTTGTAACTCACTAAGAAGTATATGGTCTATGTTCAGATTACAGTGACGCAAGTTAGAATGTGTGGGCATGAGAGGACAAATAAAGTGTTGTAGGCAGAGGAAGGGAGGGATTAACTTTCGCTGAAGAGTGGGCTAATCATGGAAGGTTTTATGGAGCAGATGGGATGTGAGCTGAACTTTGACTGGGTACTGTTTCAAATGGCAGACATAGTGGGAAGAGAATTCGGTGTATAGGGAGTGAATAGCCAGAGTGAAAGGCCTTTTGAAGTAAAGCATGGGAGAGAGTGCTGGTTCTGGAATCAGTTCAAATCTGGCCTCAGACACTAGCTGTGTGACCCTGGTCAAGTTAATTAACCCTGTTGGTCTCAGTTTAAGGAGAAATAAACTAGAGAAGGAAATGGCAAACCACTCCAATATCTTTGCTAAGAAAATTCCATATGGGGGTCCCAAAGAATTGGGCATGACTGAAATGACTCAACAACAACAACAAAAATGGGATGTATTCAGAAAGCTTATTTGACAAGATTGCAGTATCTGTGAAAAAGAACATTATATGAAAGACTGGAAAGAGAGGTTGGAGCCAGGTTGTAGAGCACCTTAAATGTCAGGTAAAGACATGTGGACTTCCTTCAGTAAGCAGCAGGGAAGCATTGAAGATTTTTGAGTGATATGGTACAGACCTCTGCACAGGGAAGATTGCTCTGATGTCATTTGGAGAAAGGGGAGACTGGAGGTGGAGAAACCAGTTAGAGGGCTGGTACAGTAATCCAGACTGGAGGTGATAAGTGCTTAAAGGAGAGAGGAGGATGAAAGGGTGAATGGAAGTAAAAGAATGGCTTGTGAGGTATTGTAGAGACAGAACTGACAATCCATCACAGCTGATTAGATTCAAGGAGTGAAAGAGAGGGAAGAGTCAGATGGTTTGGAATCTGAGTAACTGAAAAGATAATAGTATTTAAAACTTATTTTAAATAAATGTATTTAAATTTAATTTGTTGATTTATTTCATTAATTAGAATTTGAATAATTAAAATAAATGTACTTGCAATAGGGATGAAGGGCACTTTGGGGAGAAGGAAGTGTGGGGACACCTCATTAATAGTCACACTGTTCTCTCTACGGTCCCATGTTTTAGGTACTCTATCAGCCTCCCTCCTTCCCCAGACATGTTCTTCCCATGTGGACACCACAGAGAGCTCAGAAAGTTGCCATTCAGACATTCTGTATGAGAGTGAAACAGATCAGATCTCTTATCATGAATCTAAGTATTGACTACTGTGCTAGGAGACAAAACAAGACTCTCCCCCCTCAACCCTCCAGTTGCATATACCCCCTGGGGCAGCATACCCCACAATTAACATACACACTGAATCTTTTAGTTTTAACAAATACTCTCATTTCAGATACATCCACACAAACATCCACATGCACATGCATATACATACACACATTCCCCACTGGGAATTCAAACTCCCTACATTCTTGCAGGCACTATTTCTCATTCCACCTCATTTATTTTTATTCTTCTTTATACATACTTTCCCTAGTTCACATTCTTATGGATTACTGTAGTTTCTCCCAACATATCTGTAAGATGAGTGTCAACAGTGTATCTTTTTACTTTATAAATAGGTATAGGCATCATCTTCTTCCATCTTTCTTATAATCTCACAGTAAGAGAATTTCCTACTCTAGGCCTCATTTTCCCCACTTCTCCTGGGTGGTGAATGGGTATGTGTAAATCCACCACAAGATCCTTAGGGAGAAAACTTTAACCACTGACCATCCATTCACAGTTTTCTTTGGTGTGAGTTTTATGATGTCCAAATAGCATTTTATCTAAGCTAAAAAAATTCCCCCATGTAGTACATTCACAGGATTTCTCTCTTTCTCCCAAGGCAATAGATACCTATTCTCAACTCTTCCCTTGTTTTCTCATCTATTTCCATCTACATTTTCTACCACAGATTCATATTTTATTTTCTACTACATACATTCTCTTCCAGGTAATTTCTTAAGCCCTATCTTTCCCCTTCCTGATTTCAAACTCACTGTCTACTTCATCTTTACAACAGGATATCCATCCTTAAGTTGTTGTCATTGTCAAAATGTTGTGTCACATAGAGAAATATTTTGAAAATCTCTGTAGACATTTGGGTCTCACTTTCCCCCAGCTTCTTCTTGTTTCCATAGGCTATTGCTTTCCTTTCTTCCTTCTTTCCTTCTTTCCTTCTAGCTTTCTTTCCTTCTTTCTTCTTCTTCCTTTCTTTCTTTTTCTCCATTTCTTTTCTTCCTTCCTTTAATTCCTTTTATTCTTCTCTCCTTTCCCTTTCCCTTCTTCCTTTCTTTCTTTAACTTTTTTTTGAAACATACTTTTTTTGGCTTTATTTTTCTTGGGAGTCTTTTTGGTCTGTGTTTTCTTTCACAACATGACTAATTTGGAAATATATTTTGCATGACTGCATATGTATAACCTATATCAAATTGTTTGCCTTCTCAATGAGAGGGAGTGAAGGGAAAGAGAATTTGAAACTCTTTTTTGGGGCAGGGCAATGAGAGTTAAGTGACTTGCCCAGGGTCACACAGCCAGTAAGTGTTAATTGTCTGAGGCTGGATCTGAACTCAGGTCCTCCTGACTCCAGGGCTGGCACTCCATCCATTGCGCTACCTAGCTGCCCCCAATTTTTTTAAATGTTAAAAGCTGTTTTTACACATAATTGATAAAAATAAAATATCTTTGCAAATAAACACAGTAAGAAGAGCTAAGATTCATTATCTATTAAAGGTTCATGAGAAGGGTAATTAATTGTATATCGGTGTTTGTTTAAGTCTTGCTAAGCGTTAGCATATTAATGTTGTTGTTTTAAGTTATTTTAAAAATAGTAAAGCCATAATTGACTAGAAAAATAACCTATATTCTACATTATGTGGTTATCTACACCTACAGGATACCAGAATGTCTGGATCAGGAGGTCATAACAGAAGTAGCATTGCTCATGTGATGGCAGTTTACCTGAATTGAAGGGACAGTAGTTAGAAAGAAGTAAATCCCCTCTGTGTGAACAAGTCCCCAAAGTGGCAGCACACACAGCAGTCAACCCATTGAGGTTTGAAAAGAAAGAGAAAGCAATGGAGGAAGAAACAGTCTGGTAAATAGGAAGAATTGGTGTAGGAAGGACTCCCATCTGGAGAATTTGTGATGAATTCTGGGTAGTAGGTGAGCAAAGTAGAAGCTGGGATTTGTATAGCTAGCCTTGGCCTAAAGATGAAGAAAAGAGACAGCTCAAAGAACTACAGATGATGGGTTAGAAAAGCTGAAATGGAGGAGAGATGAGGTGGGAAAGGGCAACCCAACAGACATTGGCTGTACACTAGTATGCAAGTGAATAAAGAGGAGAGAAGCTATAGGGGTGGAGGACTCCTGTAGGTAAATTGTGTTTTGGTCCATTCTGCTCAGAAAGATAAAAACATTTGAAGGACAAATGGGAAAAGTTGACTTTATATGAAACATACTCACTACAGCCACCTTCCACAGTAGCAAACTTAGCAGGAAACAGAAAACTACATTTACCTGATTTCATTGGCAATTATCTCCCTCCCCCTCAAAAAAACCAAAACAAAACTGGAGGCAGGGAGTAAGTGGTAGATGCTTCAATACCTGCAAATCCAGGTGCCCAGTAACTGCTCCTCTCTCACCTCTGAGCCTCCACTTTGTTCTTGTTGTTCCCTCTGCCTGGAATACTTTCATTCCCCTTTTAAATTCTTACAAATGCTCTAAAGCCCAACTCAAACCCCATCTCCTCCATCTACCCCTTCTTCCCTGATCGCCCTGGTTAAAACCTTTTCTCACACACCTCAGTGACCACTTTGTTTTGCAACTCTCTAACTCACTTATAGTGTCATATTGTGTATTATGCTTACCTTGGGGCAAGTTAGGTGGTGCAGTGGATAGAGAGAGCACTGGCCCTGAAGTTGAGTGAACCTGAGTTCAAATTTCATCTTAGACACTTACTAGCTATGTGATCCTGGGGAACTTAAACCCAATTGCCTTAAACATACAGGGCCATCTCCAGTCATCCTGATATTTCAAAAGACATTTTTTAGTTTCTATTAAATCTATTGCCTGTCTTTTTATGAAATACTATGTGTGATAAAGTCTATTTTCTTCTGGCTAATTATCAAGAAAGGAATACTTACACAGAGAAGTACTTCTGGAGGTAACAGGTGATATGGGTCTGAGGTAATTCGCCTTGAGAAGCTAAACTAAAAGGTTAGACACACCTAAGAAATAAGGCATATAAGCCCATTGGGAGTAACTGCAGCCTGATCAGTACCAGGGGATGAAGATAACTTCAGAAGTCCAAACCACCACCCCTCATTCAAGCTTTCTCTATCCCCAAAGAGAACTTTCTATAGTCAGGTGATCACCCCATCTATCCCCCCACCATCTGTTGTCTATAAAAGTTTTGGCCTCCCTCCTGGTTAAGAAGAAAGGTGACAGGGGCAGCTAGATGGCGCAGTGGATAGAGCACCAGCCCTGGATTCAGGAGTACCTGAGTTCAAATCTGGCCTCAGACACTTAATACTTACTAGCTGTGTGACCCTGGGCAAGTCGCTTAACCCCAATTGCCTCACTAAAAAAAAAAACCAAAAAAAAAAAAAAAAAAAGAAGAAAGGTGACTCAGAGAATCATGTTGTCTCTAAGCCATCTCCTCTCCCCTTGAGGAGAAATCTTTGACTTCTTTCTTGGTCACTTTCTCTAAGTGCCAAAATAAAAGACCATTTTATTCTAATTGGATTGTGTGTGAGAGGGTATGATTCTTTAAAGAGGAATAGCTAAGGACTCCCACCGCCTATTTCCCCTATGACACAGGGGACCACTGGAGTTCACTGAGTAAAGTGAAGGGGATAACATAGTCAGTCATATCACCAATTCCTTTCTTCATGAAGTATTGAAAAGTGGCAGGGACTTTCAAAAATCCCTTGGGAACTGTACTCAAATGGGCAGCCTCCTGTTGACAAGATGAAAGTTTTTTTCCTTATTTTCCCTGTCATGGAGATCTCTGATACCACACACTTTGTAAGTAGTGTGGCGAGTAAAACTATACGTGGTCATCCTATTTCTGTCCCAAGTGTAAGGAACATTAGCTGGAGTTTATCATATATTTGTTACTTAGAAATTAGAGGCTACTGTACCAGTTTTGGGACATTAAGCATTATTAACGTATATTAAATATTGGTAAAGAGAGTGTGCATGGCTCTGAACGATAGGAAAGCCTAGCTAGGAAATAGAAGAGAGAGAAGAGAGAAAATGGGGAACCCTAGAGGGCTGGGTCTGCTCTCACCCAGTTCCCTTGACAAA